>NW_027472586.1:6960000-9360000 GCF_030347505.1 Rhynchophorus ferrugineus | reverse complement strand
TGCAGTCGTTTTGAAGGAATCTTGCAGTTGTACAGTGAATAGCATCGATTAAAACATGGTAAGTATTTTATTATACCCTGAAATTTATCAATTTTATAAATCCAATTAGCTATGGAAACAAAACAAAAGAAAACAAACACGTCTCTTGTCTAAATTATTTTTCTTATTAGTAAGTCGATATTTAACGTTATTTGATGATATAATATTAATATTTTACCATTGATTGTAATGAATAAGCTAAATTTAATTTTAAAAGCCTTAAAAATAAAATATTTTCGAGTTTTTTCATGTTTTCAACGAGAACTTACACACTTAAGTATTATATGCACCGTTTTGATCTATAATCTTTTGACACTTTTTCTTGATAAAACCACGACTCTGTTACCAAAAATCTCTTGAGCATTTTTGGGCGAGAAAGCGAAGCAAGTAAATATTACAAGCATCTTTTAAATTTTACCCACCTTATTTAGAACGAAAAGTAAGTGCAATAAATTAAGTATTAATATTAAAAATTAATATAAATTTTTTGTAAAATATATATAGAAATTTTCGTATGTTTTGGAATTTTTACTCATTAAATATGTATAGACTAGTAAAAATCAGAAATTAGAGAATTAGCTCTACAAAAATAAATATAATCACAACTGTTATGAGAATTGGGCGGTCTTTGAATTAGTTGTATTGTTGAATTAAAATACGTAATTTAAATATAAAAACAAGTATTTAATATTCGTAAATTAATTCTTAAAAATGTAATTTCTAATTAGTATAAATACCTGATGCTGAGGTATTTTGTAGTTAGGTATTTTAAATACTTTCAAACAAAATATATTCAGCTTCAAAATGCATTTGAATATAAATATCTTTAGCGATTTTATTAATTAAAGTTATATGTACCGTTGTGATCTGAAACCTTTTACCACTTTTCTAATAAACACCACTATTGTTACCATAGAACTTCTCAGATTTTTGGCGAAAAACCGTGAAAGTGATTATCACAAGCCTCTTTTCAATTTTACACACTCTATTCAGAACGAAATGTAACGGCTATGACTTAATACTGAAGGTTCTTTTTGTCAAACATATGTAGATATTGTCAAAGAATTGTCTATACCTTGTTTCCTTCGCTTGTTTCTAGTAGCCGTTAAATTCAAAGTCAGAAAAACTCTAAGATCTAGAGCTATCATTGAATACCTTTAAGATAAATTTAAAATAAAAAATTTATAATCAGTTGAAGCAATATCGGATGTATATGGCGGGTGGTACTCTTTTATTCCCTTTCAGGTCCTGATGTATATTTTTATGATTGGAGCTATATATATTTTTGTCATACCTCTGCACATAAAAAAACTCTTTTCGTATTAAATTTCGACTTAAACCTACCAACTAAAATCAATAGCAATAACCCATGGTGATTTTGTTAAGTTTGAATATCAATTTTCTTAAGTGTTAACCATTGTATCATTGTACGTTCTATCAACGGAATAAAATCATCATGTAAAACTGCACAGAATTGCATTTACAATTTTATGAAAACTTTAAAACAAATTTCCCATACGTTTATATATGTCCATATTAGTAACAAATTTGAAACAAAACGAAACAAATATGTGACTACAATTAAAAACAGTTTTAGATTTTAGTTAACAGAAGGGGAATAAAAATGGTAAAAATCCTAAACCATTAATGCTCATTATAAACCCTGACATAAATTTAATCACGCAACAAAAAAAAACAAATACGGATAGAGCCTTTAACATGATTTATGGGGATATAAACAGGAATTTAAGTGTATACGAAAACTTCTGTTATGTTAATAGATACGTTCCACGTATGAATATATACAAGGATTTTTTCTGTCAACACTACTGTATGGTCTTAGCTCAATGTCAGCTACTTTTCATAAGCTGGCCTTGGTTTGATTTCATTGGAATACGAAAATTGTTATTGAAACTATTAAAAGGTTTAATCAATACCATATAAAATAAAAGAAATATTTAATTTTAGTACAAAAATTATTTTACATATTCAGTATTGTGATTTACAATGTTTTGAAAATGTAAACAACTTACCAATAGTTCCATTAATTTCAATGTTTAATTAAAACAACTGAATATTTTTGTTTTAGCTATATTTTTCATAATTTTTTATTTTATGATAACCCTTTTATTTGTGAAATGAGTATATTAAAATATCTATAAAATAGTTAAATATGTGCAATATTGTATACTTACAAATTATACCTATAATTACATATGTTATAGTTATGTTTTCGGAAATTTTTTTATGAAAAAATTGGTTACACCTTTCGATAATGTAAAATGTATACTAGCTCAACTATACCTCATAAAATAAATAATATCATGTATTATTTGATTAAATTATTCCATATTTTATTCCAACCAGTATTATAATAACGACGCTGTAGCTTTATATTATGATAATCATAGCTTAATTTTGCATAAATATATATATCGCTACGGTTATATCATATTTATGGCGACCTTTGATATTTTACTAAACCAGCGCCAATGTAAAAATACATTTTAAAGCATGCCTATTTCAAATAAGTAAAAATAAAATATACATTCTTTATGGGGATTATTAGATTCTCAACGAAAATCCATACTAAACGCTAGTTCTTGCATGCATCTCAAAATATATGCCTTTCTATATTCTTAAACCAACTTTTGGTTGATTATAGGTATTTATTGCAATATATTAAAGTTTACAGTAAATAGTATAACTACCGATATTTTTGTAATTTAATTCATGTTAAAGTTCTCGATCTTCTTCAGATCGAAAATATCTAAGTTCTATCAGTTGAAAGTCCAAGCAAAATTGAACATTTATGGTAAAACCTTCACGCAATACTACTTATCCGTTGTAATCACCAAACATTTTTGTGATTAATATATCAAAATATATGTAATTAGCCTTTCAAATACCTGATGCTGAGATATTTTCTAGTTAGTATTCTAAATATTTTTAAATAAATACATTCAGCTTGAAGATACATTTAGCTATCTTATTAATTAAAGTTGTCAACACTGTATCTGTACTGTACATCAAATTGTCAACTATCTTGTCAATTGTCATTTTCATACTTAATAGGATATTTTCATTAAAAAAGCATCATAATAGAGAGAAGAAAATAATTTAACAAAAATGTTATCAAATATAATTTATTTTAACATTATAGTACATTTAAGAACTACAGTTCATCATTCATCAAGAATTTTGCACACGTCTGACAATCGGATGACTTCGACAGGCTCATTTGTTTACGTGTTCGAACTAATCAGACAGCAATGTGTATCTTTTTAACTAGAATAAAATGAAAGAAAAATATTACCTGATTATAAAACGAATTTACAAATTGTGGCAGGCAATACACTAAACATCTTGATGACGTATGTATAAAAAAACTTCGAATAGACTATAAGTACAATTTTGTGCTTATCAGGGCCTACCGAAAGATTTTATTAACGGGCTTTTTTTATTCTTAGGAAAGGAAATTCTTCTTTTACTGATTAATAGGCTGGGGTGAATTAGTTCAATTCTATTTACATAACCTAACAGCTGACTGTATTTTGTATTTTAAATAAAAGTAGTTAAAATTCTGTATTTTATATTATAAATATGCAACTTAAAAATATTTTGCATTTAGTATTTTAAATACGTGCGATATAGCTTTTTACAATCTGTATTTATATATAGCACTTCCGAGGTGGTCCCAGTGGAACCATTCAGGATATGATGGTAGAATCCGAGGAAATCGAGGGAAAGGCTCAAATTTCAAAGGCACGTACAATGTTTTCAGTGCCGAGCCCAAACAATACTAAAATAATAATGTCATATACACAAAATTAAATTTGAAACTAAACAAGTGTAATTTGTTGCTCGTAACGATTTCAAAGTATTAAGCTAAATTGTGTTTATATGGTAGAAGATAAAATACATGTAGTACATAGACTAAATGAGGTTGTGTTTATATATTTATTTAGTTATTACAACAATTATTATGTACATATTTCATTTTAAAACTTTAATTTTGTTTTAAAACTTAATAAAATATAAAACGATCTAAATAATCTGGTTGACAGTTTAAAGTTATAAATCAATACAATATCTCCAAGGTAAATGTTGAATGACCAGAACGTGCGGCCTGATGTCGGGATTTAATTAGCCAGGATTAAATATCGGTTTAACTGCGAAATATATGGGGGAGGAACTGCAGTAAAACTGACGCGGGTTCGGGAAAATATTCGTTCATTAATTTCCAGTAACGGGAAATGTTTGAATCATGTGTTTATTGATTTTTAGAAATAGGTATGCTGAATCCTACATGTGTATAAGGCTGATGTAATAAGAGCATGACTGTAAAATCCATTATTTTTGTTTATATTTACAAATTATCAACGGGAATAGTTAAGTCATTAATCAATTAAGATATTTAGAATCATATAATGCCTAAATTAACAGATTGAGCAATTCGTGGAAATTAAAAGGAAATCAGAGTGAGCTAATTTTGACATTTGACGAACAACCAGCATATGTTGTTGAAATAATTCCTATTTTAACTCTCTGATTTTGGTGTTGATATTTTCGTGAATGTTTGCATCGAATATGCGTCTAATGTCTAAATTAATAGGTTGTTCAATAAGTACGTGGACAATAAATAGAAATCAGAGAGAGCTAAGCCTGATAAATAAGCCGGATGTTGAAATAATTCCCGTTCTAACTCTGATTTTAGCGATGCTTTTTTAGCTCTTTTATCATGTTCATGAATGTTTCCATCCAACTGATCCAAAAGATTATAAATAAATTTAGTCTCTAGTGGAGCGACTAGACTGATTTTCCTTATCAAATTTTATATTCTTGCCAATTACAAACATCCATTTACAACCATAACTCCGAACCCTTGACTATCGGTCGTCTTAAGTACTGCAGTTAACAGTATATAGTCCATTCAATAAAACAGTCAATGTAACAAATTTGTGAACACGCAATACTAATCTTACTGTTTACTTATATTTTTAAAATAAAAAAAAATTAATATTCGGATAAAATAAATTAATAATTTTTGCATTTAATGAGCCCAAAAAGTTATAATAAGCAAATATATTGTATTAACAAGAGTTACTTACTATTAACTTTACTCCCTAATAATATTTTTAAAATTAGAAATCTTACAACCTAAATGATATTAATAAATAGTAATAATAATCTTATAACCTCAATACTTTTAAATATATAGGTAATAATAAGTAAATATATATTGCTATATAAATTAATTAAATCAGGTTTATCCAATAAAAAATTACATGGTTATCATAAAATAATATATTATGAGAGGTACTTAAGAAAAATTAAATCTTAATAAATAAAAATGGTTGGAATCGGATAAAATTAATTCATATTCATAATATATGTGGAGAAAGAAACTGATAGAGTTAAAGAAAAGTGTTGAGAGAAATCTTTCGATCATTTACAGTCGGTGGCTCCATCTCGCGCTGGAAGCCGCATGCAACAGTACGAGGACGGCGTCCGCGAGGCCGAAACTGGTCAGCACGGCGAAGGCGTCGCCGGCGGTGACCACGAGGAGGCCGACGTTGCTACCGGGCCCGCCGTCCAAGATCCGAACGCGCTCAGTCTGGTGCCGGCCGCTGGAAATGGTTCGCAACACGTCAAAAGAGGTAAGTGGGTCACGAGCTCGGTTTGTTGTTCTTTGATCTCCCCGCGCGCATCTTAATCGGCGTAGTTAATCGGAGATTCTGACCGATTTTAAGTTATGATTTGGTCGTTCAACAGACGTGAGTGACGACGAGGAGGACGATCATCCCGTGGCTAACGGGGGAGGATACTGGAGGCAAGGACCGTCCCGTCCTTCCAGTCCTCCGATGGCTGACAACGCCAGCGATGCATCTTCGATGCAACCGCCACCCCCGAGGCCCAAGAGTCGCGTAGAGATGGCTACCAGCAGGTTAGTACCAAGGTAAACAATATCCGAGATCCACGTACCAAACTCTTCCAGATACTCGAACCTGGGATATTGGAAGGCACGAAGAGTGCTCTTTTACAAGAATGGAGATCCATTTTTCCCTGGTGTGGAGTTCCGTTTCAAACCTGGACGAGATATCGTCAGTCTGGAGTCGTTACTGGATAAGTTATCCTTAAGAATGGATCTGCCTAGGGGAGCAAGGTAACCTATAACAATAAATCGTTTCCTTTGTGTATAGATTATTGTTCTTCAGATACATTTTCTCAATGGATGGGGACCGAAAATATAGACTGGATGAACTGGAAGATGGTGCTTCTTACGTTGTGTCGTCATACAAAACATTTAAGGTAAGTTAATTAGTTAAAATGGTTTTAAAATTTATGTTTCGTAGTACAATAATTTATGAAAAAATTAACGAACTTTAAAATATCAGTGGTAGTTTATTTTAACTTATAATAAGCAAAACAAAACTTATTATATATAAATATAAATATATAATGTTCACTCAAGCTCTACTATACTTATTCTATATTTTTCACATTGCCATATTACCGAAAATAGAGTAATTTATAGTTCAATCCAATATTGTTCAGCATCATAACATATTAAAAAATGAATCATACAAAACATTTAAGGTAAGTTAATTAGTTAAAATGGTTTTAAAATTTATGTTTCGTAGTACAATAATTTATGAAAAAATTAACGAACTTTAAAATATCAGTGGTAGATTATTTTAACTCATAATAAGCAAAACAAAACTTATTATATATAAATATAAATATATAATGTTCACTCAAGCTCTACTATACTTATTCTATATTTTTCACATTTCCATATTACGGAAAATAGAGTAATTTATAGTTCAATCCAATATTGTTGAGCATCATAACATATTAAAAAATGAATTAACGTTAAAATATCAGTAATTTATTTTAATACAAAGTAGATAAAACTAATCTTATTTTATATTTTAATTTTATTCATTTGTTTTTTTTTCACATTTAATATTTTGAAATAGAATAATTTTAAATTCAACACAATACTGTTCTAAGCTATCATCGATGTTTCCGGTATGCAGCTTGTGCGTCTGTCAAAACATAACCACCCCTTACAAGCAGGGCGACAAGCTCCACCCCAAATAAATATTATAAAACTTAGCAGCCAATGACAACGGTTGCTTGGATGATGGATTCCGCCTTTTATATCATAAAAGGAAGTTATGTATATAATTAATTAATAATATATATATATATATATATATATATATATATATATATATATATATATATATATATATATATATATATAATTTATAAATCTATGTGAGCATCATAGTACAATAAATTATGAAAATATGAACGAATTGGTTCTTGTTAAAATTGTTCAAATATTTGGTTCTGATTTATAAATAAACAAAATATTATTGCTCTAATGTTCGTGAAACCAATCACGTGCCAGTCGGTATTTAAAATAAACAACTATATTTTCTATCGCATCTACAAATCTTACTCTTTTGGCAAAGTGGGTCACCTAGTATCGAGAAAAACATGTAACCATTCGACGTGAACCAAATTCCAACCATAAGCGGGCCTAAAATTAACCTCGTGTCACTGTAACTATTTTCAGACCAGATTTTGCGATATTGGAACATTGCAGATAAAAAGTTTTAAAAAAATATATTTTTGGCTCCTCCGCCATTTCATCATTTATCATAACAGCAATAAAACGCGATATGTATATATACGTACGCATATTAATTAAGTAGGATTTTTACGCGATAAAAAATGTAAATATCCTCGTGCTTTTTTAAGAATGGACTGGTTCGGATTTCGCAGAGCCGTGATCGATAATGAGTACACAACTAAATAGGAAAGTTCATTTCCAGCTCTACTCACTTTCGTTGTAGTCAATTTTATGGCCGTTTAATGGGAAAGGTCGTCAGGAAACGTGAAAAATGGAAAGTTTTTCGCCAAAGTTCCGGATTTGTGATTAAGATAAACTTGTTCGGAACTAAAGGAATTTTTGAATTTTAAAAGAATGATAAATTGATTTACTGCAAAACCTACAGTGAATTTCCCTATGGTTAATAGTTCCATACGGTCCCCAAGACAAGAACTATCTGAAATAATGAGGAAATGGGAACTAAATGACTCATCATAAATAATTACTATAAATATATCAATTTCTACTATAGTTATTACGAATCCATCTGACGAAAATTATTTTCCATTAACTTCGGGAGCTGCAAAAGTGCTACTCCAATAACAAGAAAGAAAACAGAATATGATAAATTTGTCCCCTCGAAATTAGAGAAATGGTAAGAGAAAGGCGAAAAGCTAGAAGAGTATGGCACAGAACCAGAAATGCTGCAGACAAAACTACTTTTAATAGAAATGGTAATCAGACAAATCAAAAGATCAAAGAATATAAACAGAATTGCTTTCAAAAAAATGTAAGTGAATTAAGCCCATAAGCAGACAAAGAGTGTTCGCTATGGAAAGCCACTCGAAGATTTAAAAGACCAATTATTCGAGTACCGCCAATTAAAAATGATCGAAATGAATGGGTTCGAATCTACCATGGATACATCTCCTGTTTATTAACCCGATGTGGATCTAAATTTAATTTCTCTATTGAAAGTTGCCACTGAGATTGATAACCTCAATCCTAAAAAGGCACCTGGTATAGATGATGTTTCACCTGGATTATTGAAAGAACTGCCACGAAAAGTAATCATCATGTTGACATATATATTTAATGCTTGTTTAAGACTGAAGCATGTTCCGGAATGCTTTAAGGTGGCACAAATAATTATGCCAAAAAAACCTGACAAACCTAGACAACAAGTCAAATCTTACGCTGCTACCTGCAATATCAAAACTATTTGAGAAACTAATATTTAAACGTGCTAAAAAGTTTGTAATAATACCAGATTTCCAGTTTGGTTTTCGAGATCACCATTCAACAATCGATCACGTGAACAGAGTATTCCAACAACTAAAGAAACACTACTTGGAACCTTTGCCGACGACACAATTATTATGGCAAACGACATATCTCTGCCTAGGGCAGTAGAAAAAGTACAACTGGCTGTCAACAAAATCGACAAATGGACGAAAGATTGGAAAATTCAACTTAATAACTCCAAATCTGTCCACGTTAATTTTACATTGCGGTGAAATAATAAAAACTTAATTATGCCCGATTCCTCAAGCAGAATCAGCTAAATATCTCGGATTCCATCTTGACGGTAGATTAAATAGGATACATCACGTTAGACAAAAAGCAAATCACATTAGAACCAAAATAAAACAACTATACTGGTTAGTCGGAAGATACTCTCAACTTGATCTAAAATCAAAGAGGTTGATTTATAAGACAATTAAAAAACCACTTTGGACCTATGAGGTGTAAATATGGGGGTGCATTAAAAATTCAAATCAACTAGTCATCCAACGTTGTCAAAACAAGGTTCTTCGATTGATTGAAATCGAATGGATTTGTGAAGTCGAAACACGAAAGAAGATTATAAGCAATACAACTGCTGGACAGCGCGCAGGATGTCAGGAGATTCAAGCGAACCAAACAATATGAATTTATATAAAGTGTATACCTTTAGTGTAAACTATAGCTAACAAATGAAATGTAGTAATAAATTAAGATTGTACTAAGCGTATCTAATAAAGATGTTCCAATCTCGTATATAGTTTGAATATTGAAGGATTTCAAAAGTTGAAAGATAGACGATTATTGTAAACTTATTAAACAAATTTAATACATTAAAATTTAATAATGTACACAATGTATTGCCTCAAAATTAATTTATAATCGTTTCTCAAGGAATCTTAGAACCTACAGACACTTAAAAGCACGAAATAATTGCAAATAATTCAGCAACTAAAAATAAAATAATAATGTTTGAAGAATGTCATGCATAATATTGGATAAAACCGTATTGAGGGTGTGGTTTAATCGTATAGAGAGCCTTCTAACGATAATTTAAGAGGGTTTAAAAGTAATCTTAAATCGTTAAATTTCGCAGACATTTACATGCAATGTTTATATAAGAAATTTGTAGTGCCCATTTTACGAAAACAGTAAACCTGGTCTTAAAATAATGTTAAATGATCATAATTTCTAATCAAACCGTCATTAAATAAAACAACAGTTTGACAATAATTATCAATTTATGAGGATAATTATTACAAACCTTCAGATATATGGATATAGTGGATAATTATTTCAACACTGTATGAATACAATTCAATGGCAATAAATTATTTTTTATCCATTATTTAAAAAAATAACGAAAGTTATGTCTGATTTTATAGCAAGTGTTAAAATGTTAATGACAATATTTTGACTTCTCCCTCTTCTATTATATGTCCATAAACCTCTTCATTGAAGTCTTAATCATACATAATTGTATAATTGCACAAAACTAGGTGTGGGGGTACAGCTTTATATAATGTATTTATGCAAAATATGAGGAAATTTTTTTAATGTGACTTTACCAAATCTCATTTTATCAAAAAACTAATGGTATAACCTTCATTTAGTTTTCCATGTCTTCTTTGAAGACACTTTTTGGCGAATCTTATTTAAAATTCTGTTAGTCAATATATTATGTTATATATAAATGAGAGGAAAATCATTCTAATTGATATTTTCCAAACAAATAGCAAACAACGTGGTGTGTTCGAACGTCAAGCCTTGATTTTCTAAAATCGCCATAATATCTATACGTTCGATCGACTTTATATTCGGTTATCTATAAATTTGAATCCCAATTTTTTTGGGTTACATTCGTTGAACTGCTCATGGTGGTGTTACTATACTTTTTAGGTCATATTATCATTTATGAGCGATAAATAAGCCGCGAATTCGCATTTAGCATAATTTATTCCCATAGCCATAAAGCCACGACTTTTTTCCACACTTTGCTGCATTATTATCTGATCTCGATTAAGGTGGTATAACTTTCTGTCTGACGTT
The DNA here is from genome assembly GCF_030347505.1 of Rhynchophorus ferrugineus. Classification (NCBI taxonomy): domain Eukaryota; kingdom Metazoa; phylum Arthropoda; class Insecta; order Coleoptera; family Curculionidae; genus Rhynchophorus; species Rhynchophorus ferrugineus. The sequence continues at coordinate 9,349,001 of NW_027472586.1, read as the reverse complement.
TCATAAATAAATATTACTCCTAGCGATTATAAATCATGCTAATCCAATGTCGAAATTTACGAGTGTCACTTTTTTATTATTTTTTTTATGATATAAATAATAGCAATGCCAAAACAACTATACAACAGTTTTTCGTTCAAGTTATTTGAACGATGTTGGTATGATGTTGTTGGTGCATCAGTCTTCGTCTATCAAAAGCAGATTCTTTTTATGCAGTGTGCTTCAGAGTGTCTATAAAAGTGAGGATAAACCAATTTGCAATAATATTTTTAGTAAATATGGTTGCCTAGTTTTTGGTTTGTTTGTGAAAAAGGTGACGAGTAGACAATAAAATTTTATGATTCCTATTACATATTTGAATTACATCTTACTTTAGATATGTTTAGTACAATCTTAATTTATGACATTAATTTGTTATTGTTGTTATCTTACTTCTGAATTAATATACAAATTGTGGTATAAACACAAGTATGTATATCCCAAATTCAAATAAAGTTAGACTACTTAAACTAAAGTTACGATTAAACATGCAAGCTCATGTGGTTTGGTCCAGTTTGACCTTCTGATTTCCTGCGTATCATCTCGTAGCTGTAATGCTTTTACGTTGCGGTGATTTATTAAATTTGTTTCATGTTTAATGCGAAATCTTGAATAGAATCAGTTTGATTTCGAGGCCATCGTGTAGTTTCGTATAGTTACGTAACAATAAGTATTGGTGATTAGTCGAAGCACTTTGTAGTGCCATCTATTATATAAATTACAAGTAGAACAATCACTTCACAGTTTGTCATTTATGTGAATTATAATCTAAATATTATGTAGTTTGATTAGACGTAATGATACGTAGTGAGTATACGTATATTTAGTCCGTCCTCATCATCGTCAGTCTCTATGTTTAACTCTCTATGATTAGCGTGGCTAATTTTAGCAAATTGGATCATTAAATCTCAAATAATGGCAGATAAAATATCACTAGCGACTAATAATTGGTAAAATAACGGCAATTAATCCCCATTTTGCTATAAAAATCACCTTTAAACACGAGGCATAATCTTGAATGCATAACCATTATATCAACAAACAATATTGCCGTATATGAGATGACACCAACCCACACTAAGTGGTATAATTGAGGAAATGCTACTATTTGATATACTGAAAGTTGAATTACTGGGATCTGTACCACCAGAAAAAATCCTGACAGTATATAAATAACAGTATACATGAACCTTTAATATAAAAAACATTTGGTTTCAATTTACATTCATACATTTTCAATTTCAACATCAACTGGCTCTTATATAGATTAACGATTTCCGATCATCACAATTAATCCTCATGGATTTCTAATGATTCTCCTTTAATCTATCTTTTATCTATTATTCTCTCCTAAGAAAAGCTTTATTCCAAAGCAGTGCACGTATATTCTTCAAACTTATCTTAATTTATGAGCACACTACAGAAATTTTATATAAAATTCATTCGATGTTTATCCATTTCGCAGTACCGCGACTAAAACTAACTTTTTTCTGGAAACTCCATATAAACCGCTAAAAATACCCCTCGCCTCAACTAATCTGATGCGTGCTCCATCAGTCGACCCAACAACTCAAGTTCGACTCTTTTGGGGTCAATGGCGTCTTGGACACGGGCACGGTAATGATCCGGCCACACATTCGGGAAGGGATTTTTTCGATCGACGCTCTATTTTCACTGAAAAATCGGCACCGGTAAATTGGAGTCGTTTGCATGAAATCGGTCCGCAAGGTCCTCGCTGTGCCATTTTAGTATCGCCACTTATGATAATGGAGACCCCGTCGAACAAAATGCCAATTAAACGCCCTAATGATATCGTTCTTGGCCCGAACATACATTAAGAGCTGCGTTTGAATTCGATTCATAAAGCTTTAATAATACACATAAAGTATTTTCAAGGTTACACCGAACCACAAAGAAAATTAATCGACAAAAATCAGTATCCGGCTGCTATATTCAAAGTGATTGAATAAAACCGTAAATGTACTGATTTCGATGTTTTCGACGTAACAACATTCAGTAACATGTTATAAAAGCCACAAAAAGTAATTAAATACACTATAAGGTATTGTAATTAAATATTAACTGAAAATCCCACCATATTCCAATTTTCCAATATGGAATCGCTGAATCAATTCGAGACCTGATATATAGATGACGCTCTCTGCTCCCTAAACCTAACCTAGCGGTTTTAATCTTTAAATAACAAGTGGCAAAATGTCATAAACATACAGTGGTTAGAATGAATCAACTGTTGTCATTTTAAAAATAATGCACTCTATCTGAAGTTGATGATCTGACAATGATCAAATTGAATGAATAGCTCTTCGCATTTCTTTGCCAGCGTTCATATATAGAAACCCATTACAGAAATTAAAAGAACGCTCTAAAGAAAGTGAAGCCTATTTTCAATCCAATGACTACTAATCTTCTATTAATGTTTTACAGACGGTATTCTCCACTTAGATGCTTTAAATGCTATACAATTTACAATAATTATTATGACAAATTTAAGTAATTTTAAAGTCACAAATATAATCATTAAAATTAAACTTGAATATTCCTATAAATAAAAGCAATCAAGAAATTGATGATTCATAATTTCTAAGATTATGATAAACCATTTCTTATATTTTTATGATTAAATATGCAAAACTTTATTTGACGTTGTAATTTATTTTAGCCCATCCTTACGAGAACTTTCCCTATAAAAATTCACTTTCTACTCTCACTCAAATTTTGATGTTTTCAAAAAAAATCATCTCATTTTCCAGTTAAGAGCTGCATTGTTTAAGATTATTAATAATGAAATATTGGGGATTCATTTGCAATCGCTGTCTTTACCAATATAAATTCAACTTATTTTATTATTACTATCTTGTATTTTATACTTTTAATGTTCGAATTTACTTTATCACCCATCATAACTATCATACACACATATATATATATATATATATATATATATATATATGTTTTCAAGGAAAGTTGTTTAACTCATTAAGTATTTGTCAAAGTTGAAATGTATTTAGAAACTAAAGACTAGTTGCTCAACGAAAGGTATGGAAAAAAGGGGAGCACTGAACTGAATGTATCTCTTCAAGAAGGACACATTGATGAACAAGCTTTAATATTGTCGAAAACTTTGTTATACTAAAGATATACACAATACTTTATCCATATATGAAGGAAAATATATGTATGATACATTTTTTCCAAATCCATGGAGCAAGTTGATTTGAAAATTTTTAAGAAATTCAACGAGAATCATTACATCTTCAAAAATAAATCTTGCAGACTAATTTACTATCCGCCAGAGATCGTTATAACTAAATCAGTGCGTTCATTTGTAGCATAATAAATAGAAAAACCAATCTAGATATAAAAATTCCAAGAATAATCTTTTTACGACTACTAATGGGTAAACCACAAGGCTCGTTATTGGAGGTGTGGTTTGATGGATATTAGTATTTTTGCTATAACTTAAGGTTCTAATGGATCAAGGATAATCTTAAACCATTATCTATAGGTGTTTCATAGCAAATTAGCCTGAACTATTATCAGAAAACATGTGCACAGTTATTTGGTTTTGCTAACGATGTTCATACTGTAGATCGTCTTTTTATTTTAATTTTTGTCGGGAAACTTTTTTACAACTAACCTGTTTAACCCTATACAGATGAAAAGTAATGTATACATAAATATAAACACCGATAAATTAACCGATAAATCAAATCGTTCCGTATAACTGAGATTTCTTGTTATTTATTAAGAAGTCATATAACATCTTCGGGCTACCCTTTCTTCGCCTATTCTGATTAAAACATTCGAAATGCTGGTGCGACTTTAATCCACACCGTTTATATGGAAATCACGAGGGTCGCACGAGCTTTGCTGACCACGAGAAAATTTTCTTGGAAATGGACGATAAGGATGCCAAAGCGCCGGTCACGAACTGGACTCCACCAGTGACGTGCGAAGAAAATCACGAGAACGTCATAAAAATATTCGTTCCCTTTATTTTAATTTTAAAGTCCAAAAATTGAAAACATTAACTTTGTTACAGACAACTATTAATAATATTTTAATAAATTAAAAAAAATAGTGGAATTGATATTTATTGCACTGCAGAGTGTTACGAAAATGTATTACACAAATAGAAATTTGTGTAAACACAAATAGAAGATGCTAGTAAAGAGGAAACATTTTAAATAAAATCAAGTGAAGCGAAACAATTTTACGTATTTGATTAGGAGAAATAATCTGAAAATAGTATTAGCGAATAATAAAATAATTAGAGAGATAAGAATAATTGAATTAGAATTACCAATTAATACCAAAATTCATAGAGGAATGAAAGTAATGCTCCAATTGCTGTATATACCAGACAGTGCATATTCTTTATTGTTAATAGACTTAATTGATTCACCCCTTAATTGAACAGTGCTGTGTTTTTTAAAAATATGATTTTCTTGAATTAATAGATAGAATGATCTTGTAACGATGAACAAAAATAATGCATAGCCCCAAATAAAATTATATATATTTAATCGAAAATATATAGGGAACGGCGTATCACAATTTAAAGAATTATGACTCATATAATTGTTTAAGTTGTTTTAGTCATTATAGTGGAAACAAATTTACATTTGTTATTCATTGTTTTTATCGTTTTAAAATTGGTTTATTTTTCCTTAACAAATATTATCTATGGTGTTTCAAACGAATTTACGTGAAAAAATTTCTGTAAAGATGGATTAGGGAAAAATTATGAATCATATTATGATTTTGTGTATTATGTTCTACTTCTCATTAGTTCAGTTTAGCTTCTATATATAACGTGTTCTATATATTGGTATATATCATTGATCTTGTTTTCATATTTTTATAACCACGCTTTTCGAAATGCAAATTTATATTTATATATCAGATATTTTTGCATGCAAAGAAACCAGGGACACTGTAGGCATATTTTATTATCGTTGGTTTTGTTTTTCATAAACGGAACGTCATTAACATACATTTAGATATCAGATTTCCGTAATATCATGTTTTTTTCGTTCATGATACTTTTGGGTCATATTATCATCACAATCAAGGAAAACAAAACTAGGAACAGAATTTTAAGTCACGATAAATCGTTTTTTTTATCTAGGTCTCTAAAATAGTTTTTTGGTACAAATTTGTGCAACATATCTGACCCCGTTTAAGATATATCGATAAGAGAACCGATACAGGCGAACGACAAATTATTAAATGAATATTAATACAAAAATAGGTACATAAAATGTGTTTGGCACGCCTTAACTGCTATAAATAATTTATAATATTTATTATTGTCAAATAAAATGATTTTAAAAATACAAAATGTATCTATATTCTTATGTTTTCCTTATTGATAAAACCAATCAAGAAACTGATATGATTCGTAATTTTTTAGATTATGATGTACCATTTCTTGTATTTTGATTGTTAACTATATTACACTTTATTTGAGGCTGTAACTTACATTACTCTATCTTTATAGAAATGTTTTACGTACACAGGCTTCAAACGCTATAAATATTAATATATAATACTTTTATATTTATTAGAATTATATTATTAAATACAAAAAATTAAATATTCGCTTCAAACGCTATAGATCATTTATAAATTTATTATGATGTAATAAAATAATTTTAAAACTATAAAAAAAAGTCAATAACAAATATAGGTTTGTTTATACTATTAATAGTATATACTATAACAAAACCAATTTAGACATTTATATGACTCCTAATTTTTTAGATTAAAATGTGCTGTTTCCTGTATTATTGTCAATAAATATATAGAATGTTATTTGAGGCTATAGCTTATTTTAGTCTACCGTTACAGGAGTTTCCATCTATACATTTAGCATTTTAACCCAGCATTTTTCAACCATTGGATTATCTCTTCCATTCTTTTATGAATTTTGATATTAACTGGTAATTCTAACTCAATCGCTATTTCTCCAAAATATCACTTCAAACGCATTAATTGCCTACTGTAGCATTTGCTAATGATAGTTTCAGATACTTTCAGTGACTCCTAGTGTCTGATATAACCAAATACGTAGAATTATTTCGCTTCACTTGATTTTATTTCAAATGTTTCGTTATTACTAGCAATGTCTACTTGTGATACATTTTAACTAAGTAATATTATGCTGCAAAAAATTATATATTTAAATTTTCGTAACATATTTTTTACAATGCAATTAAATATCTTGTATAATGTGGTCGTCCATTATGCATTCCACTATTTTTTCAAAATGTATTAATATATTCTTACTAGTTGTTATCGACCAACATACAATTTATCTCGACAATGATTTAAAACTGGATACTTATCTAGGAAGACCCATTGGTCCTTACTTAGTCTCTAATAAAATAAAAGCACAGTCTACACAAGCACATAAGATTAATCGGTTTGGTTCTTTTAAGTCTACATCCTTGTTCAGTGTTGTTTAAGACTTGAAGCACTTTGATGTTTACTTTAGGGATATTTTTCATGTCTTGTTGTGAATTTCTTAATTTCTTCTAATAGAGTTGGAATCCGAATGTCTCACTGTAAGCTCCTGCAGTATCTGGGTTGATATTACCTCTCGCAGAACTCTCTATAAAACATATTGTTACTTATATCTAAAAGTATGAACTAAATATGCTAAAAAAGAACTAAATATTACAAATAAAAGTGGTAATATTAGCGGCGTCGGTTTAAAAAATCGACATCATGTTTATATAGCTAATATTTTTCTTTACACGAAAACCCTCTTATCGGTTTACATCGGCGAAAAAAGACGGTCGTACTTGAGATTTCACAACCTAATAGTGAAATTAATCGTTACAAATTATTCCCCCTATTAACATTATGCAAATGGACCCCACATCCAAATAATTAACCTACAAACCCCATTCTGGACGCCGCCACTGCTGTTATTCGGCCATCATGCGATACACGACGTTGTCGCCCCTCCGACCTACCTCCCCCCTTCCCGCCCCGCCACGCGATCCTTCATATTTGACCTTGGCGGCCTTCTCCCCACCTACCTCAATCGCGCGCCCCCGCGTCCTCCTGGCCGGCGTCCGTTCGCGCTCATTAGCAGAAATCACTCTCGCACGTCGTGCAGTTGCCTAAATCTGGCTCGCTCGAACGATAGTCGATCCGAGAGCCATTCGCAGCTGAGCTGACGCGCCTCCTTGATCAGCTGTTTCGTTCCTGTTGAGTCTCCGTCATATTCAGTTGCCAATGATTGATTTCGCGTTTGATGAAGACACTTCATTCGCTATTGTCACCGTACCCAGTATGGTAAGATTATTTAAACTCATTTCGACAGTATCCCAGCAACATTAAATGAAGCTGGTACTCCTAAACTAACCATTAATTTTTCGAAACATGCTTAAAGTAATTCCCACGCACTGTAGTTCAACCAATGATAAACTGCAGTCCTGTCTTCTCAATTTCCTTACACACATTTCCACGGTTTGGTGCTTTGCGGTCGGCTACGATGTCTTGTCCATTTGATTAACTGAAGAGTCTCTAAGTTTTCACAGAGGCTTTGTTCCTATTTTTATGGTGAATCTTTTGATTTTTCTTTTAACTATATACTAGATACTAGATCTCAATGCAAATATTCATTACGTGCACGCTAAAGTTTATTTATTGAACACTCCTAATGTTGCTGTGCCCCACAGTTACCATATCTTGTGCACCTTCGATTTAGCACTTATAATTATAAATTAAAATTTTAGTACAGGCTGACACATGATCCAGGAGACTAAAGATGCGTTTTGATTCTTCTACTGTAATTCATTCCAGTTTGGATATATCATTACAAGCTTTGAGCTTGTATATATAAACATGTAACATTCAGTAATATACTCGATCGAGCGAAATTTATTTCAATTTATTATTTATTATTTCAATGTTCGATTCATTCATCTTAATCAACTATATCTCATGATGGCTTTGTTTCATTTAAGCTTCCAATTCTTCATCTGGAAGTTTTTGTTTACCATGGCATTTTTCACAATTAATAGATATACGATGAACGTTTCTTCTTCGAGCTTAAAACTATATTTAAAATATAAATAATTCTCTTCCTCATTCTGATTATTCTTGATCATGGAGAGTTACTAATATAGGGAGGGTTCAACTATGCAACTAAAAGCTCCAGTCGTAAAAGGTTACTGGGGGTATCGAAATGACTAATCCAAAGTTTTCGTAGCAAGGGTTAATCCTATATATAAAAAATTAGTCATTTGTGATCTATTTGGTAAAAAAAAAGTTAGATTAAATTTTTATAATTTATGATTTATGACTTCATGATTTATGATACCACACAGTAGAAAAATTTCTTACAAGATCAATTCTCATGACTGTTTATTCAGGCTGCTAGTTATGGAAAGAAAAATGGAATATGGTATGCTGCCCCTGGAGGACAAGGCTGGAGCAAAGCCACCAGCAGAAAGGCCTCCATAGTGGAGACCGATGCACCCCCACCAGGCGGTGGTACAATCAAGCCATCGTCAGGCAGGGTCATTAGAATCATTAATAATATGGATCATACTGTTCAGGTAACATTTTAATATATTGTTAATCAAACTAGATGGCGTGCTTTATTAATAGTGTTAAGCGTCATATTCTTGCATATATATCACTGTTTCTTATGATATCGCATCCGCATAACTGAAAGTCATTTATCTAGAGAGGTTTGAAAATTGTTATATCAACATTTTTTAATAATTAAATTCCTCAAGTTTCTAATTCAAGTACATGAAAGAGCATTATTTTTTATTCATATAGTATAACTTATTCCATATTGTAATAAATACTTCTTATGTTTTTCCGGAAAACCGTCCATTTTAACCGACCAGCGTATTCAGAATGATCAATGTTTGCATAAATCAGTTTAATTCACCATACTAGACAAGAATGAAATAAAAATGTCTCTAAAATCTCAAGTGTTTCACTTAGTTTATTCCCATTAACAGTCAATATTCAATCAGCACACGATCTATTGAATTTAATTCAAGAAACGTTAAAATGTTAATACATATTACTTAAAGAAATAACATGAATATTTATCAGATGATGTGAAATATTATTAAATATACTCTTCACCAAGATATTATTGTATATTTATGAGCATCAATCGTCAGTTTCAGGATTATTATTCATTAGCTTCATAACAATTGCGGTATTTAAGAAAAAAAATGCTTTTTGAAAGACCGTGCAATTAACATGGGCCAGAAGAACTATTTTGCTACGTTACATTGCCAAATTCTCTGACTAATAACACATTCCTTTTAAATATAATATATATTTATGAATAATTTATAACGGACAAATGTCCAAAGACACGCACACGTCGCTGCCTTCGCTTAGACGAACCTCTAGTGCGCGCCGACCTCGATTTAAAAAAACAACCAACCACGGCGGCTTTTCTTTCGAAGACCCAGCTTTCACCTTCGGGAAGAAATATACACAATGCATGTAGATGGGGGAGCATGCGATCTAACTCGTATGTAATGGGGATATTTATTAATATTTCATAAATGCATAGGATAGATTGAAGGACGAGAAATAGCTCCAGATTAACAACTTGCTAATGAGCTTGTTAATGTTTCCTGTTTACCTTGTAGGGATTTTATAATCTTGATAAAAAAATTAAAATAATAATGTTATAATAAATGTGATTTATTCACTATCAATAGAGGCTACTAATTTGTTTATATATAATTTTCGATTTGAATTTGTTAAATTGTGCATAAATTCAACAAGTATTTACAAAAAAATATTTGTGAAAGTGCCAATATCTAAAAAATAGAAATAATTTTAAAAAGATAAAAATAATCAATAAAATTCTGTAGTTTAATATATTCTCTACTAATAAAACCAATCAAGAAATTTACTGATTCATAATTTATTATATTATTGTTAACCGTTTCTTGTATTTTTATCATTAAATATATGAAACTTATATTAGTCCATCTTTACGGGAACTTTCCGCGTAGTTGCGCTTCTAATATTATAAATAATTTATATAGCTCATTGGGTTTAAATAAAATAACTTTAAAAACATAAAAATAATAAAAAAATAGCAGTTCAATGTTTCTTCTATCAATAATGCTAATTAAAAAATTGATATGATCCATAACTCTTTAGATTACGATGTACAGTTTCTTGTATTTTTATTATTAATACATGGGCTGAAAAGTTACGGGCGTACCAAAGAAAAAACACTATTATTGCAGCGCTGCTCTAACAAATTTTTGCCATGTAGTCGTTTCTTTGCAATTTCGGCCTTCAAACGGTTCTAATAACGCTATATATGTTAATATTCACTCTTGATGAACTTTTTTTGAGGCCGAAACTTATATTAATCCACCTTTACAAAAATTTTCCGCGTAGTTGCGCTTTAAATTTTATAAATAATATATACAGCTTATTGGGTTAAAATAAAATTATTTTAAAGACATAAAAATAATCAACAAAAATAGCTGTTCACTGTCTCTTCTGTCAATAATACCAATTAAGAAATTGATATGATCCATAATTCCTTAGATTATGATGTACCGTTTTTTGCATTTTTATAATTAACACATGGGCTGAAAAGTTACGGGCGTAAAAAAGAAAAAACGTTTTTTTTAATCAAAATTGGCTTTATTCATCAACGTAATCTCCAAAAGCTACACAACTATTCCAGCGCTGCTCTAACAAATGTTTGCCATGTAGTCGTTTCTTTGCACTTTCGGCCTTCAAACGCTCCAATAACGGTATATAATATTCACTCTTGATGGTATATTCCTTCTCAAGATAGTCGATGAATATTACACCACGCACCTCCCAAAATACCGAGGCTGTTCACGCAGATAGCGATCGTTTTGATTCGGGAGTGAAATAATGGATGCATGTTTCATCCATTGTCACTTATCGAAAAATCCGGTTTGTTACGTTTAAACATGGACAAACACTGATCAGAGTCAACAACACGTTTTTGTTTTCGGTCAGCACTGAGCACTTCAAACAGAGTGGTTATTTGCGGGTTATTTTAATGTTTTCTGGTATGGACCACCTCATTTGGACGTCCCCTGCGTTCTGCATCATCGGTATCTCTACGACCACATTTTATTGTTGTTTCTGATGAAGCGGAGTCTTTATAATACTTTTCAAATCATTACTTCGCTTGAACGGTATTTTCTTCCATCAAGAAATAGTATAAAATTAAAACACGAAATTATTTTTGATCCATTGTTTTAAAAATAACAAAAGTATTATCGCTGTTATTATCACAATAACCCACAAACTTATGAGTAGAATATCATGAAATTTTAACAACTTTCTTTCGAAGGTTAATACTAACTGAAAAAGCGGTGAATGTAATAAAACTAACTCCATTGATGTGTTAGGTCCGGGACTTTTCAGGCCATCTGTTAAATATGTAAAATTTTATTTGGTGCTGTTACTTATTATGGTCTATCTTTACAGTAATTTTAAATGTAAAATTTCACTACTTGGCATTTATAATATTTTTCTAATTGAAAAAATTTCGTCTTGATATGAAACAAATATTTATAGCTTTAGGCTTCTTTATTTGAATCAATTATTCTTAAGCTAGATTTTGTTTAAAGAAAAAATAAAAATGTATATTTTGATAACCAATAATGCAAACTAATGAAAAATTCTCAACTTCTATACACAGATTTTCCACTTAAGGGTTTGCAAAAGTCCTGAACGAAAATATAAATTATGAGCTGATATATTAATCTTTTAGTGCCGTGTTCTGTTGAACCTACGGACATCCCAACCATTCGAGGAAGTGCTGGAGGACCTGGGACAAGTACTGAAGATGAACGGTGCTAAAAAAATGTTCACAGTATCCGGGCAAGAAGTACGAAGTTTCTCACAGTTGAGGAACGAGTTTGCTGACGAAGACACCTTCTATTTGGGTACGTTTCGCAGTTTTAATAACTCATACGCGCTGCTATTATGTTTCGTAATTTTCCACAGGCATTGGTACTGTTGGTGCCACCGCTAGTCCTGGCGTGATGCTCTCGCCGGTTAGAAGAAGTCGCTCGAGAGCCCCACAAACCGCCATCGTCGAGGACATTAGTAAACAGCAAAGAGCGAGAAGCAAAAGCAGACCCAGAGCGCTATACGCACCGGAGAGCGAGATTGTTCGTACCAACGGTAAAGTCCACGGATCTTCGGGTCCTTATCCGGGCACTTCATCGAAAATCGTTTCAGATTACACTTTACTGGAGGTGTTGAAGGAGGAACCGGTAAGGGTTACCATAAAAGGCTTGCGAAGAACATTCTATCCGCCGATACACCACGCTCCAGTCGACAACACGCCACCAGAAAAGAAAATGTTATTAGAATGGGTGTATCCTTTTGAAATTTATACAATTTATGATTAAAAATATCAAAGAAAAAATTCTATTGATAACTACTACAGAAATCATTATATTTTTTAAAAAATACTGTTATAGCTGGAACTGTTTCATAACAAACATTCAAAAGTTCCCTTCATGTAGAATATTCATGACTAAGGAATGTAAATTAATTTTGAAGGATTAATTATAAATTTAAAGATAATGAATTGTAACGTGAAAAACTATTTTTGTTTAGATAAAAGTATGTTTCTATAAACAATTGACTCATTAAATGCATCAATTTCGATCAGAAACTTTTTTATTTTTCAAAACTTTTATAGTTTTTTCACAATTAATAGATATATGATGATCGTTTTCACTTTCAGCTTAAAAATATACTTAAATTAGCAATATTTATTCCCCAGTTTGATTAATCCAAAGTTTTCATAACAACAAGCTTGTATAGGATCTATACCTGTATATAAAAATGCTCTATATAAAAAATAAGTCACGTGTAACCAATTTGACAACAAAAAAGTTAAGCAAACTTTTTCTGGTTTTTATCTAAACGAATCGGACTTAAAGGACCCCTAAAAACAATAAAATCATTGTTTTTTACCTGTCGTTAGCCTTGAGGTCATTAAAATGCCAAAATCGACATCATTAGTTTGTTGCTTTATAGCACTCGAAATTGGCAAGGTGGTTATTTTACGAAGGAAAACAGTATTTTATTGATTATAATACCAAATTGCGAGTGCGTTTGCTCCTAAATATTGTAAACACTAACAGAAGGAAATAATTTGTATTAAATACAGGGTGGTTAAAAAATAATTGAAAGAGAACTATTGCCTTTAGAGGAGCTCAGACCTTTTGTTAACTTTTGTTACAGATTTGTATATTTAAATTAATTTAATTTTTTTGCTAAATATTAATGTTATTGATGTAACGATGTCATATTATTGAAGTATAACTTAATTTTAAGGTATGTCCATAAAAAGTATTGGGAATTAGAATAGGTATCCTATTACTGATATCAATTTTTGAATCTTATCACTTACAATGTTTCCATTTAAAGAAACGTCTGTAAGGACTCCCCAAATTGCTTAATTTCGTCAATGCTACGTTTTTCCTTTTTATAATATGTATTCTCCATTTTGAAGAGTGTTATAATAATCTAAACAAAGACAAAGCTATGAGGCTTCCAAGTTTGTATTATATTCAGTGTCCTATGTGATTCAATTTTATGCACCAAACAAAATTGCCACTTTGAACTCTTAATTTAGTTACGAATAAATTACGACATGGATGCCATGAATGTGTGCAGGATAATCCAAAACAAATAACTCCACATCCTCCCAAAAATATTGGCTTTTCGTTAGCGTCCAACATTCATTATCTAAAATAAAATATTCATATTATTTAACAACAAATTAACTATACAGCTCATTATTATATAATATGTATAGACTTAACGCATCCATTCTCCTTACCTAACAAATGAAATTGTAAATTACATTATTTCTGTGGTAAATTACTATTACGTACATATCCAAGTGTTATAATCCTTAATATTGAACAGATATGGTTATAGAGGCACAGACTCCAGGAAGAATCTGTGGGTTTTGCCCACTGGAGAACTACTATATTACGTGGCTGCTGTGGCAGTTATGTTCGACAGAGATGAAGAGACTCAAAGACACTACATCGGTCATACAGAAGATATCCAATGGTGATATACATAAATAATAACACTTCATGTTAAATAACGTCTTCATTGCAGTATGGACTTGCATCCATCACGAGAAATGGTAGCTTCAGGCCAGAGGGCCGGTCGCAACCGAAAGACCCAAGCTCACATCAGAATCTGGAGCACCGAGACGTTGCAAACATTGTACGTGTTTGGTATGGGTGAGTTTGAAGTTGGCGTAGCCGCAGTGGCGTTTTCTCATCTGGTACATGTGATAAAATACGATTTTGTTCCTTATTTTATTGATTTAACTATTTTTCAGAATGGTGGAAGTTATGTTCTCGGTGTGGATGCTGGTAGGGAGAGTATATTGTCCGTTTGGCAGTGGCAGTGGGGACATCTTCTGGGAAAAGTAGCCGTAAGTATTTTTGAAAAATATTGTGTCGCCGGTAAACAAAAATAATGATTAAGAAACTTGCTTCAACAAAATTCATGGATAATTCATGGAAAAACATGGATAATTTTTTCACGCGCCCAATATTAAAACTAAACAAGGATAATTAGAGTTATAAAAACAGAAATCTAAATATCATCATGTGCCAGTGGCATGTAACTGAAACCGAACAAAAAAACGAGGAATATTTTGTATATATTTTCGACCAAACCATTTTCCGGTCATTTGGTGGAAGCTCCCTCGCTAGACCGACGTTTATGCAAATAACTGTTGAATGAATTATTCTGATTCGGCGGCTTTTTTCTCGGGAAATACAAGCCCGTAACTTGTTCGAAAACGGCGAGGATCGTTAACGGATCACGTAAAGTGATCGAAATATGAATTTAATTAATAAAATACTTAACTGCCTCCACCGAAACTACAAACAAAAGACCCTTTGGCCGCTGCCTAGAGCAATTAAGTGTCGATGACTTATTTGCACTTTATTTTTTAGGAATTGACTTCATTTAGTTTTATTTTTGCTGCTTTATTGTCCATTATAAAATGGTCGTCATGATCCAACAAATTATAAATCTCAAACATACAAAAACAATAAATAAAATTTGAAATACTTGTTGAAATAAATGTTTTCACCGTAATTATGTACCGATAGTATTTTTGTACATTAAATTTAGCAATTGACTTCAGTTAGCTTCGATTTTTGATACTTTATCGTTTATTTTAAAGTGGTCTTCGTGAACTAACAAATTATGAATCCTGTTTGAAGTGTTTCCAATTTAAATATGAGTCGGTGACATTCTTGCAGTTTAATGTTTGGAATTTGACGTCAGTTAGCTTAGGTCTTTATGGTTTTCCACGAGCAAAAATAATAAACAAAATTTAAAATACTTAATTGTCTCCACCGCAATTAAGGGTCCATGACATTTTTCCAATTCATTTATTTGGGAACTGACGTTATTCAACTTCTATTCTTGCTGTTTTATCGTTTATTATAAAGTGGTTATCATAATCCAACAAGTTATGAATTCATCGAAATAGAAACAACTGCTGGTCATAGAAAACAATTAAAGATTCATACGTATCAATCATTTCAGACTTTACAAGAAGAATTAACAGGTGCAGTGTTCCACCCTCTCGATGATAATCTAATGATCACACACGGCAGGGGTCACCTGACCTTCTGGAACAGACGGAAAGATGGATTCTTCGAACGAACCGACATCATCAAACCGGTAGTATACCCGTAATAAAACAAAGAACTATCGTATGGAACTGATTTTTGTTTCGCAGCCTTCTAGAACACTCATAACCTCGTTACAATTCGAGCAAGATGGCGATGTCATCACTGCCGACAGTGACGGGTTTATTACTATATACAGGTATCCTAATACCGGTGAAATTATCGAATATAAACTTATTTACGTTATTTTATGATCAGCGTGGACGCCGATGGTGCCTACTTCGTCAGGATGGAGTTCGAGGCTCATAACAAGGGTGTCGGTGCTTTAGTGATGCTTTCCGAGGGTACCTTGCTATCTGGAGGGGAAAAAGACCGCAGGATCGCGGCATGGGACTCTTTACAGAACTACAAGAAAATCACCGACACAAAAGTGAGTATATTGACGGATTCAAAGTTTCTGTTTGAAATCTGACCTTCACCCTGCAGCTTCCCGATGTTTTCGGAGGTGTTCGATCGATTTATCCTCAAAGGCCTGGCAGGAATGACGGGAACATCTACGTGGGGACGACTAAAAATAATATACTGGAAGGATCTCTGCAAAGGAGGTTCAACCAGGTAAGTACACGAGAAATATTTTGCAAATTGTGACGGATTTAATTGGCACTTATAATACCCAGAGGAACCTTATGGCAAAAAATACTGATTTTTATTAATGTTATATTTACCACCATCAAAAAATAACTATTTTCTTGGTTATCTTCGATAAATTATTCTACAATGACAAACAACAATAACAATACAATAATGATGATTATTAACTTACTATCGTGATTTAAGGTTCTTAATATATGCATAATTGTTTTAAATGTAGTATAAAGTTAAGAGAGTTTCAAAGGAGATCATATCAAGCCCTTTTGTTTTGTTTTATTTGGCCATAATGATAAAGAAATATTCTTAGTTATTTCCTAATGGTGGTGATCTAAGACTCTAATCAGTCACTACTAGCTGATTCGCGTTAATTATAAATTGCTGAAAAACTATTTCCTATTATATAAATCAAACATATCTCGTTTTTGACGGAGGGAATTTCGAAGAAGCCTTGTAAGAATATTGCTGTACAGTACAGACCTTTTTTATTCCATGTTAGCCACAGACAACTTACGTCAACCAGGAGATTTTACGGGGTGGGTTATCACGTGAACGTAGTAAATTCAAATCACGTCTTAAAGGTTACGAAAACCCCCATTTCCGACAGGTTAGATACCAATTTTAACGCATCCAACTCACCATTTGTCTTGCGTCAACATCCAATCGTCTGTTATTAAAATATACCCAGTATAATGCAAATCTGGATTATAATCAGGGTTGGACAATATCTGAATTACTTGTAATGAAAGTACGTAATTGAAATGCAATTTTGAAATACGTATTTCGTGTTTGTATTTCAATTATTTCTTAAAAATTTATTTTATCATTAGTATTTCTAATATTTATGGATTCAAAATACATCTACCGATCTTATTGCTGTATGCCTTCTACAGAAAATAACGCTGGATAATTTTCGTAAGCAAAATACCGACCGCTAAATACGTTAATTTCTGTGGCGACTCAACAGAGCGTATCTGTTTTTTGTTAAATGTCAATGCTTTCTTAATTGTTTCTTACTTAAATGTTTCAATAGGTACGTCTATCTAAAACTCTTTAAGACCATAATGTATTAGCCTACATAGAAGTTATTTTCACACAGAAAAGGTCTTAACTTGGATAAACATAAACTCTTGTTCATCTCGACCTCAAACTCCTCGTTCATTTACGATAACATAAAAAGTGTCAAATATAATCAAATCCATAACAATCGGTTGTATCATATGCTATAAAAAGGTCAATGGAGCTGCGTTTGAAAGAAAATCACAATTAGGTGTTTGTCAAACCCCTCCCCCCCCCCCCCTTCCAGAAATATTAACGAATCGACTGATAATAGATCCAACCTTCTGAACCATCATACCCTAGGTAAGGCTAATAATTGCTGGATCATAGAATTAGAATACTTGGAGAAATTCATTGAAGTATTTAAATTAATTGGTTCAATTTTAGGTTACATTCAGCCCAACAATTGTTATTATGGCAACCTCCGCCAACTTTTATGTAGAAGAATTCAAAGAATTCACAGGCTTGCAATTCATGCCTTAAACATAAACCACAAAGACATTAAAAAATCATTAATCAATCATTTCCAATCCTTTCCTCGACAACAGGCAGTTTCTCTGATAATACATTTAAAAATCTAGCGTTCATGAAAGGAAATTTTTCTTTCGATCATTAATCAATAATCTGACTGGATTAGTTGCATTCTATTTATACAACCTAACGCCTGATTGTATTTTTAATTATAAAAAAAATAGTTCAAATACTGTATTTTGTATTTTAAATACACGACTTAAAAGTACTTTGGATTTCGTAGTTTAAATAAATACGAGATTTAATTTTAATTAAAGCAAAGCATGTCTTTTGTCCAGCTCTGATTATAATCATAAAATCAGCCCAAAAATGTCATTTAAATAACCTTAATAGCATACCATAACTGAAAACAAAACATAATAATCAGAATCAAAGAAATCAATCACATAAAACTGCATTATATTGAGTAGAGCGCTTTAGGATTTAGTAACAGGAATAAGCAAGCATGTGACACCCCATCCCTTGTCACGCCACTGACTTGACACCGCTTCAAATGGATGACAGGCGCCCAATTACCGAAGCCGAAACTTCATTGTCTCATAACACACGAACCTCAATGTTATGTGTCAAAATATCTGACATTTATACAAGTACAAACTTCGAATTCTTCGTTTTTAGGTTGTGTTCGGTCATGGTCGACAGCTGTGGGGCTTAGCGGTGCATCCGGACGACGAGATATTCGCCACGGCCGGTCACGATAAAAATATCGCCCTATGGAGGAAGAACAAGCTCATCTGGACCACTCAAGTAGGAATTTATTTACCGCCAAGCATAAAATCGAGTAACAATCATGTTTTTAGGTTTCGTTCGAATGTATTTCGCTGAGTTTCCACCCTTTTGGCGTGGCGCTGGCGACAGGCAGCACCGAAGGACATTTACTGATTTTAAACTCGGAATCGGGACAAATTGTCAATACTATACGCGTCTGCGGTTCGCCGCTGAACTGCGTTGGCTTCAATCCAAGTAAATATCCAGATTAATACTCCGTAATCGATTCTAATCAATACCACCATTCCAGCCGGGGACTTAATAGCCATAGCCTCCCAGAATGGCAGCATCTACTTATTCAGAGTGAGCAGAGACGGGTTTTCGTACAAAAAATCGAACAAAATTCGTGGATCGCAACCATTAATGCAGATGGATTGGAGTTCCGACAGTAATTACCTACAAACCGTCACCGCCGACTACGACCTTTCATTTTGTGAGTTAATATTCCAATACTGATACGTTCTACTTTTAATTATTATCGCGTTATTTGTTAATAGGGGACGTAAAATCTTTATCACCCGAAAAAAGCCCGATAGCCATGAAAGACGTTAAATGGTATACACATAATTCAACAGTTGGTTTTATGGTAGCAGGTAAATTAACTGTTATAAATATTTAGAAACACTCACCCCTATAAAATTAAACAATCACAGCATCACTGCACTAACCTAAAATGTATTTATTTATTTTCTTAAAATTTATTTATTTTTAATAACTAAACTTATTTTGCCAGAGACAATTAAATAATATTAATAAAAAGAACGAACTGACAGCTCAAGTCAAATAAATTATGTATAACATACGAACTGACAGCTCAACAGCTGATTTTATTGTCACAAGTAAATTATCTATCATAAGTATCAAGAAGCACTCAGCCTTATAATCGTTAAACAATCACCCCACCACTGCACACATTACTATATTTTAAATTAATTAAAACAAAACCTATTTTACCAGCAACAATTAAATAACATCTATAAAAAAAAGTTGAACTGACAGCTACGTCAAATAAAATACGTATGACATACGAACTGACAGTTCAACAGCTGATTTTATAGTGACAAGTAAATTAACCATTATAATTATCAAGAAATGCTCACCCTTATAGTCATTAAACAATCACACCACCTCTACACGCACTGCTATATTCTAAAATTAATTAAATCAAAGCCTATTTTACCAGCAACAATTGAATAACATCCACAAAATATATATACATATAATGCGATCACCCCTGTATAAGACCGTGACAAAATGCTCTGCCACGCTACCAGAGGTCGCGCAAAGCAGGTTTATTTAATATGGGGGGAGACTAAAAGATAAGAATAAAATTTCTTTATATTACAGGGGGAAATTAAAAAATACAATATTAATAAAATATTTTATTTAAGTACATTTGTTCAAAATATTTCTAAATGCATAAAAAAACAACATATAACATGAGAACTGATAACTTATTTTCTAATTGTACATTAATTATTGTTGTAAATATTATAACAAAAAAATCTATAAAACAAGTCCAGAATAGTAGTTACGTTTTACAATTTTGATTGCAAAACCTCCTTTTCTTCTTTATGTATTTTTATAGGTGCTTAATTGGACCCTATCTTTGCCCTTTGCAATCCTGCTAATTATTATTAACACCTAATTATTATTTTTCTCTTATTATATTTCCCCCTTCTGGATGTTGAACACAAGTAATGCTTTTAAAAAAAAGTGACATTTGCTGGCATAACATTCTATCAAGAATATCCTTCAAAAAAAAAAAAAAAAATATATATATATATATATATATATATATATATATATATATATATATATATATATATATGTAGGAACTGTTATGAAAGGCATGGATGAAAATGTGAAGGCTGTTATAGATTGGTTGCCAGTTACTACATCGCTTGTAAAAAAATTTTGTAAGTTATCCAAACCTCCTTATGAACATCCTGTTCACAATTGGCTCTTGATTTGAATGCTGAGACGAACTGGTCAGGCATCAAAGAAACCTCTATAATCCCCTAGCTTCTATTTCCAAAAAAAATTTCCAAACTATCCTGCTGAAATAGCCTAATCGTTACGAATGTTCTCTTCTGCAGTACTATGTATACACTATTTATTCTATTAACTTCTTTAGAAGCAGAAACTACTTTGTATAAATGCTGGGCTTTTTGGAATTAATATAAGTTGTCGAGAAACATTAACTGCAAATAGTATTCGACCTCTACAATCTATAAGATAAAAATTATTTTAACAAAATAATAAAAAGTTAGAACCTTCACTTGACAAACGCTACGTTATATTTTATGACATTTATAATTCAAATCCAGAGAAAGATAGCTGTAATCTTTTTATCGGCGGCCCTCTGGCGGTGTGGCAGTACACTGAGAACATCCTTACGGGTGTGCCCATTTAAGTTTCCATTCTATATTTCAATGTTTTGTGATAACATCTACGAAAAAAATTAACTGACAGTTTACGTCAAAAAAATAGTATGACAGATGAACAGACAAAGTATGTCAGCAAACGTTTCAACCATTCAAGGCATACCGGATTTCAGACTTTATTATTCGTATTTCAGGTGTCTGGAATAATCGTTACTATCCCATGACTTCGATCATCAGTACCGCGAGTAGATCAGCCGCCCATGATCTCCTGATAACGGGCGACACTGATGGTTACCTGAGACTGTTCAGGTAAATATGTTTAAACGTAAATAATACAGAACCTTGTAAAAATATCTCTTGTTCAGGTATCCGTGCCTTAATCCCAAAGGCGAATATAACGAGGAAAAAGTCTACAGTGGTACAGTGGCGTGCGCGAGATTCCTGTTTAATGACAGGAACATAGTTACAGTGGGCGGTACCGACGCCGCTCTGATGTTATGGCAATTAACGGAAGAATAGGTGAGCGTTTCCCGTAATACCGATCACTCATCATTAACAGGTCGTATTGCAGCATAGGCCCTCAGTATACTTACCGGTGATAGCAAATCCAAGAGCGCGAAGATGGAGGGAGAGATTTTATCAAGAGGAGCTCGAAGACGAGAGAGAGATAGACTCGGAGATCGACAGTACTACCTTTGAAGTACTCAACTTGCGTTATTAACTTGATTCCTTGGATATCGCAGCGCCAATACCATCAGTGTTGTCAAAGATTTGAAAGGAATCAAGCAGTGACTTGATCGAGTGCGCACAAATGGTCCATAGATACGTATCATTATATCAAACTATTTTTTCCTAGTATCACCAACGAGATTAATTACAATTTAAATATCTGATACCGACCACAGAGTTAATTACTTAATAATTAACATATCGGCACTATACTTGAAAGTAGACCATTACTAAATAGAATAAAATTATATTTTACAATATTTAAAAAATACCTCAAACAATTGACATAATATTAAGAGTAATGTAAATATTTTTTCATATCTAGAGAGACACTATTTAAATATTTATAATTCCACACGATTATACTAAAGAGTATGATATTTATTCGTACATTTGCTAAACATTTTACAAGATATGCCTATAACTGACTAATTTGTTATTTTAATATTATAAGGGGCTTTATCATCATTGATTGTAGAGATAAATCTGAAGTTAAACTATAAATTTTAAAATAAATAGGCATATCCGACATTATACTAGATAGATAGTGTAAAAAACATTGGAGGAAACTGCCATTAGAGATAAATTCTGCTTTTGACACGATTAATAGCGAAACTTTATAGGGAAAAAATGCTTTGTATTTTTATAGAACGACAATCGCCGTTGAAAATTTTACAAGAACAGTCATTTAGTGGATTTGTCCGAAATTGTTTTATGGAAATTTGTCTTTTAGTAAATGTTTTCCAGGAACTCGTACTGATGTACCCGTTCGTGTTATCGGGAAAACTCTAGCTTCTATATGACTTTAATGTTGATTTTTAAATAAATGTTTTGATCTTTTTACGTGTTGTTTTTTTAAAAGAATACGTTGTTCAACCATTGTTTTAATTCAATATTTATATAATTAAAAATATATTATTATATACTAAAAATTAAGCGGTAAAGCATTGCAGAATAATAAAATTTGTAGTCCTAGTAACGAAAAGTGCTGACAATATGGTGACTGTAATTTTAACCGATTTTTAAATTTAAAGAAAATTCTATATATAAATTTTAAACAAAATAGGATATTAAAGTTATTCTTTAAACAATATAAATACATATTTGGAATGATAACAAAAAGGCTTTCATATAATGAGAACTGAAAACATGCATATACATGAGCAACAAAAACACCAAAATATATGATGATTCACGATCAACAATTCGTCACACTTATAAATATGTACAGCGTTGGGCAACGTTACATCCACAGATCAAGGCCAAAAGAATAAAACATCGACTTTAAAAAAGATTAATAATACTTTATTAGTCTTTGTTCTAATTTCGAAGAACAAAAAGCATATATTATATTTTCTCAAAAAAATAACAATAAATATTTACAAAAATGTATAGAAAATGACGATTCCTTAATTAGCGACGACCAGATATCCTTCCTTAAGTATTGTCTACGATCAGATTTTCTCGAACCGACACGTTTTTCCTGTCGATTGTGTTGTTGGATGACGAGTCGGTCTGCTTAGCCGACACGTCCTTTTTACAATCTTTTTCAATCATGTTGTCATTATCGTCGGATTCTTCTTCGCGAAGCCTCTCGCAGCCCTCGGTAGTCGTTGGATCGTTGTTGGTTACCCGAGATATCGGGTCTTGAGCGTCGGACGCGCCCTGAACAAGCCTGCTGTCCGTTTTGTCCGCCTCGTCGAGGTTCTTCGCGATACCGTCGTTGATCTCCACGGTGTCCTCGGAGGTTTCGCAATATCGAGGGCTTTGCTGAAGCAACGTCGTGTACACGTGCTCGATACAGTCTTCATTTGTTATCTGAGATTCAGATTTGCCTAAAACAATTGAATCACGTAATGAAATTCAGTTAGGTCCATGAAGATGGTGTCCTTACCTGCTTGCACAACTTTTTGATAAACCGAATCGTTACTATACACTGGGTTACTGGGAGTAGCTTCAATCCTCTCACTGGGAAACATGGTGCTCTTTGTAAAGATCTAAAAACAAATTATAAATATAGTGTTGAGCTTTAATTTTTAGTCCTTCGTTAAGAATCGGAAATAAACTGACTTGAATAGGCCGCCTAAATCCCGAGCTCTTGTGCTGCGGATATCCCAGTATCTCGCTCTTTGCAAATCCTACAGCCGGCGACAAGAGGTATTCCGTAAACTTATCTGGGAAGAATTCGATGGACTGATAATGACGGTAGATGGTTTCCTACGAAAATCAAAAAAAATCACTCTGAAACTCGATGAGATGTGAAAATAGTTCGAATGTACCGTGAGATTTTTCTTCCGTTTGTAACTGGCCCAGTGTTGGGGCTCCAGGATCAGTTTCCCGCCCGGCCTCAGTTGCTCGTACATCCTCCTGAACGAGAGTTTCAACCCGTTGTCACCCCAATTCAGATGGATCCACTTGGTGGTGCTGAGGCAGAGGATTATATCGAACTGGGGCTGTTCTAGAGCGAGCAAATTCTCGTCCTCCGGGACGTAGTTACACTAAAAAAAGAAATTATTCGAATTATGTAAGAATGCACTTCGAGATAACAGAAAACAAACAAAATCGTGATATCATCGCAATAGATCATAAAATGAATCGCTATTAGTGATTTGCCTGAACAGATTATCATTAAATTACGCGGTTTAATCCTGGTAGGGATCAAAACGCGGTACGATAGGGACGATGATGAGTTCTGACACAGATAACACAGCCTACCTGTTTAAATGTAACGTTATTGGGAAAGCCCCTGCGTTTTTGAGTGTCATGGAATCCTGGAATGTCAAGCGGTCCATATAATATAGGCAAAGATATTGGGAAAAACTCACTACTACTTTCTGTCGCCTTCGGCTTTGAACCGTTCGGCTCCATACGTTCGAGCCTCGATGGCGAGTTTTCCGTTTTAACATAATGCTTTATGTTCTTTCGGGCTATGCCGATTAACTTTGGATCTATATCAATGCCTGCAAAGGAAAGACGAACGTTAATAGATCGGGATCACGCACAACATCTGTCTCATTACCTGTCACGCTTCTCGCGTTGAACTCCCTGGCTATGCTCAGAGTTATGTGACCTATATTGCAGCCGATGTCTAGTATATCTTTGTTCTCGAATATATACGGGTGATTTGCGAAAACCTTCAATCTGTGATCGGCCTCGTAGTTCGGATTCCTGTATCCGTAGTACCTAAAAAACAAGAACCATATTTTTCCCCTTATAGACACAAATGCGCGCCCCAAAACCCCGGAGATATCGACGGTCTCGTCACTGACCTGTTATAGTTGCCGTATTGGAACCTCTTGTTCCCTTCCTTGAACGAGGGCAGCTTCTCGTTGGCGATATTGTTTTGCCGCGTCGGTCTGGATATCTTCACCGAGTTCGACCGCTTCAGCCACGCCCCGGGCTGCGGTACCACCGGACTCACGATTTTGTCCATGCAATTTTTGAACTTCTTAGCGATGTGGCCCGGATTCCCCTCTTCCGATCTGAAAACAATTTTGAGAGATCAGCAGCAAATTCAACAGGTGGTTTTGAGAGCAGATTAGTTACTTGTGCCCAAAACACTGGTTATCAGTCGTATTTTATTTAATATTTTTATGATTCTGACTGTGTAAAAAACAATTTTGAATTGGAAACTAATACAATAGAGTATTTCGAAGGAATAAAGATATAATTGATTTGGTTATGATCTTATGAAACTCAGTGCGACTACCTTGCTAGCATCTAGCACTAATGGCTTTAAGTTATCCTAAACCTTATCTCTAACTGCCTTTTGGTCCACTACTAAAAGTGCTGCATCATCTGTCAATCTAGCTACTATGTTTCCATTTTTGATAAATTATTTATATAACTCCAAAATAAACAATAAAATAATGCAAATTTATTAACACAATTTATTCGTTATATTACGCGCTTTCTTTACTATCAGTGGATAAGGCAATGTAGCACTGACTAATGATATTCATTGTATATATACTTGATAACCCTAACCACTACTAAAAGAAAGAAAAAGAAAAAAAAAACACTTGTCATAATGATATGAGTTGCGCTACTGGCGTGATCCAAGTGAAGGACCATTTGTTAAGTTCCTTACCGTCGTTTGGTTTTCTCCTTCTTATCCTTTCCCAGGTCGATCGTCAGATTCTTACAAACTTTGGACTTAGGCTCCTCCTCCTCCTCCTCCTGGGTCTCTTCTTCGGGTATCACGGGAACTTCGGGAATTTTCGCCGAATCGGTGGTCGCCTCGGGTGTCTTCGCTTCCGCATTGCCCGTCGTGTCGGCAGCGCATATCTCAGCGGAACTGGATACCGTCCGTCTCTTCTTGATGCGTTTCTTTCGACCTTAAACGCGTAAAAAAACAAACTCAGCTCGCTCTATCCTTCTGTCTCGGTACACCTACCTTTCTTCACGGGAGAACAGAGCTGTTCTTCGTACTCCTCGTCATTTTCGCAGTCCATCAGGTGGAGAGGGTCGTGAGTGTTGGGAGGGATCATCACCTCGATGGGCATCTTTCGCCTCGGAGGCGTCGGCACGGGAGACGACTTGGGAGTGACGGCGTTCATAGCCCTGTTGATTTCCTCGTCTTGCAGACTGTTAAGGTTCAGCGGATCGTTGATGTTCCCTCCAAGCAAAAACTTGGTTGGCAGCACCGGTTTCGGGTTCAGGGGTATACCGCAACCAGAAAAACTGAAACGTCATACGTCGCTTACTTGATATCGGATGAAAAAACAATCGAACATACCTTTTGGAACGTTTCCTGGCACTACGATCGTGTTTGTTCCTCCTTTTATTGTTGTTCTGCTGCTTACTGCGGTTATTCGCATTCTGACCCTGAACCGGGGGAGCCTTAACCTCCGGCTTGTCCACGGGAGGGTTCAACACTTTGGTGGACATGTCCGTACACTGAAAACCATACCAGGTTTAGAAACTGTTCAACCAAACTCGCGGCGCTCACCATCTACCGACCGACAGGCTAAATGTCAAATAATAACTACAGAGAACATAGAGATTTGACTTTATAGACAATGTTGGAGAAATGTTTCGCGACGTCCAATATCTAGATGTCACTACTTTTAACATATTATTTGTTTGAATCGCTATGCTGAGAGTCACAAAGGCATTTGATTGGTTTTTGGTTTTTGTTTGATTTGAACTCCGTCAAGATTGTTTTATTATAATGTATATATAGGTTTCAACTGCTTTACTTTATTTGTAGATTCTGTCAATAATGTCACAGTAACTTTACACATATTTGTTTTATATAAATTTTGGACCTTTTTGTTGCATAAAATGTAGTTTTTAGAATGAAACGTTACAATTATTATGTCAAGAGTATGAATAAATGTATAATATATTTTCGAATTAAAGTAGTTATTAGAATTATAACAGGGAAGGATGGGGAATTTGTTATAATAAAACAAAATGTCAGAACCCTAATAGATTCTATTGAATTAAGCGCTCTAAAGAACTATGAAATACAGTATAATGTTCGATTTTAATATTTTCTTATTTTTAAATCTAATTTTATTTAAATAAATTTGTTTTAACGAATTAAATTTAGTTTTTTATTTCAATTTTATTTGCCACGTGGCATGCAATCCATGGCACTTTCAGGATTAGTTACCTGATGCCATGCTCATGTCAACCAATCAAATGCCTTCACAACAAAATCTTTTCTTTACAGGTGTTTATAGTGCATATTTAAACCAACCAATCAAATTTCTAGAATGTCGATCCCAGTACTATCTGGATATTGGATGTTGCAAAACGTTTCTATAGAGACACCTAATGAGTTATCTCTCTATTACTCTATGATAAAAACGCACATTGTTGTTAAGTAATAAATTATATAATATCGGTGAAATTAGCATCGTAAAAAGTGGCTTGACATCTACTAGTATCGTGCTTCCATAGACAACCTTTTATCACTAAATAATGGTTTTTATAGTTGCTACTGTAATAACAAATAGACCTGTTCACCGTGAGATATATTTGCGTCAGTGTAAAACGCGAATTTATTTATTTGCCTGGTACAAATAGTTCAGAGTGTCCACAAGATGTAGAAGCTACATCACTTACTCAATTTCCAGGAACATGCTTTAATAAAGTAAAACATTTTAAAACATTATCTGCAGGTACTATATAGAAGGTTTACCTGACCTAATATTTAAAAGAAAATTCATCAGAAAAAAATACATTTTGGTTAACGAATGAAGCTGAATGCAGCTGAATTTTTTGGGCTTGTGAGGTATAAATATGGGGTTTAACTGAAAAATCAAACCAACTAGTAATATAAGACGTAATAAAAAACATTAGGAAACCAAAAAGGTGTTTTCTTATTCATCGAAAAATTTAAAATAATAAATGGAAAGTGATCTCTCTCAAACATTTCTCCTTGCAATTAGTATTACTTATGGTTTTAATTAATTTCAACATCAAAACAATTTCAACGTTTCTACAATATATAAACCCCACCGATCTTTTTTTCTATTAACAATATTCAGATTAATTTATAGATCACAATAATATTCGATTAATCTATAAAATATATTCCACTCAACAATAAATAATTAGTGAAACCGACACAAAAACAAATTTACTACAGCAATTAACAATGTCTCACCATGATCTGTACCGACGGTCAAATAATAAAGATGACGGAAATGGGTAGGTAGAAGCTCCATCATCCGCAGTACCATTAATATTAAGAATAAAATTTATTTGTCACATTAAAATTTATTCAGAAAAAAACACCTAAACCATAGCAGATGAAATGATGACAAAAAACATGGATAACTGATGTGAATTTTATATTGGAACATAACGGTCGGTATTCCTGCCATTACCACCTATTTATCCCATTTAAATAATTGTCGGTTAAGCCAGAAATTTAGAGCCATAATAAAAAGGTACAATTCAATATTCAGCGTGATCGAAATCCATCGGGTTTTTACTTTATTTTATTTACTGGTTCGATTCACCATAACAAATAATTCTGAATAAAAACAGGGTAAACTAAACATGACGTAATTGTATCCCGATTAAATATGCAATAACTTTACGTTTTTGCGAGAGCTCAATGATACTTAATCATGGCTGTTTACTAGTTTATGAGGATAAATAATTACCCAGACACTAATTTAACCCTTGTTATTTTTTAACAAATGAAAAATGACCCCGAATTACATACATCTGTCGACTATTCAATAACAATTTGGTCAGATACCAAACCGCACATTACAATAACAATATGAATTCGAGTTACCAGGTATAACTGACTAATTCTACTACGAGTAAAAGCCTCAACGGTTTCCCTTATATATACTTCAACTAGAAATGACTGCTAAAAAGAGAACATCTTTTATAGAATAACTAGATCAATTAACAGCATACCACACAGTAAGAAGACCTTCTAACAGACAAGAACGTTCTATCTAGAACTATCTAAATCTTCTTGAAATAAGAATACCAATTACATTCTAAATTTCAAAGATGTCCATTCTCCATCGTAGAAAACGTAACGTAAATGCGCAACTGATCTTTAAAATAGCTATTCTTGTACACACACACAAACAAGTAGCCTCGTTGATCTTCAAATATAATTCAATTTACAACGGAAAAATCATAAATTAAATATGAATACTGTTATATTGATATATATTACTCGATTAGCATATGACAAGCGAGATAAGAATTAAATCAACATTAACTGCTAGGACAAAACAAAGAGTTTCCAATTTTCCTGCTGCATTTCCTTCTTCCAATTCGAATATTAAACCCCACCAATAGAAATGTCAGTAGGGGATAAAAGTAGGGCAAAATGATATTAATTGCAACAATGCCAGATTGGTCTAATAAACACTAAAACTACCCAGTAATAAAAATAATTTTTTTATGTTAAATGTTCTATCGTCAATGACATTAACTCCATGTCATAAAACGAGATACGTATTATCAGTAATACATCCGTCCATTAAAAAAGCTCTAGAGTTATCCCTAAAAACTAAAAAAATTATAATGGAATGAAAGGCGGTTAAAAGCTTATCAATATGCCACATGCTCGGTAAATCTATACCGTTTTTTTCTAAATCGTAAAAATTAACAAACAATGAACGGATAAATTATATTTCATCATATTGCTAGAAATAAGCCATATATGACATTTCAAAAATAATGTTTATAAAAAAAACTGCCCAAATGCATTCCAATTAAGTTTGCACAATATGACAACACCGTAAACCAATGCGGATTGCGGAGTCTGTGAAATTAATATTTTCAAATTCTAAAATATCCACTTAAAGCCGACAAATTCTACAAAACTTACCTGATTTGGATTTTTCATCGATTATTGCGTCACAAGGATTACTTTCTTAACATATTTTACTAACGGGTTAGCAAAAAAAATTGATTCAAACTTCAGGTTTCACCAGCACGATGTGCTCTCGCTGAACAACTACAAATCGTTGGCGCTTGTAAACGGACGCCATTTTAATATTAGCGCGAACGATCACGACTGCAACCGGAATTGAACGATTCCGTACAAAGCTCTTCTCAACTTTCCTGCATTTCCGGATAATTTTTTTCAATCATTGTGATTGAAAATATCTCACATGCAATTACAAAATGCATATTTCGTTTTAATATATATATCATAATATTTAAGCTTTAAATATACAAACATATTATTTTAGTTATCCCGCCTCTGAAACAATTGCATATTTGAAAATAGCCAAGAATCCCGAAAATGTAGAGGGGATTATTATGATACCGGAGTCGCGAATAACAGATTGGTTATTCATTTTAATTAGGAAAAGTGTTTGGTTAATCAACGGTAAGATTAAGTTCGTCTGAATGAACATTTTTTTATAATGAAAAGGAAATCTGATTTTATTATTTATTGTAATATTCGGAATAATTAATTCTAAGTATCGTATATTCTATAATATATAATTTAAATGATGCCTCTAGGTTATAGGGATATAAGGGCTAAATTGCAATATCCAAATCAAACCAATAGAAATTGGAATAAACAAAAGAAAACTGTTGATGATTCTTTTTCTATGGTTCTTGTTGACACTAGGGTAAAAAAACCATAGTATTATCGTGTGGTTTGTATTATTTTTTTGCTTTAATAAATATTTAACCTTTAATAATTAACAATGGCAACAAGTGTTATTGTGGATATTAGCGCTTCAACAGTTTGAAATATATGAATTTTCATAGTCAGTTATTAAGCCACCAACGCCACTAAATTAATTATCAATACCATTGAAATACATATGTTCTACATTTTTAGGATAGAAGATAAGTAAGATCAAAATGCCGTTATACAAAAAATCCTTGCTTAAAAGCAAAAGCAGAACCCAAAGTTCCTTTATCATTCCTTACCAAAGAAGCAATTCTTCCACTTCGAACATCCCCAAAGAAGACTATAAAAACCTACACATCCCCATTAAAAAAAGATCAATAAAGTCGCTAGTCCAAGCGACAAAAAGCCATGAATTCTTGAAGAGTGACACCAAAACTTTTGAAGGTAAACTGAAAAAACGGGCTCTTGAAAGAACAAATAGCATTCATAAAGTCATAAACACAGAGCCTGTTGAAAAAGCATCAACATCATCCTTAAATGATAGTCTTAGTCAGTGTGTCATATCAAATATTGAATTAAATGAGAAACTTAATAATAGCACTCAAAGCATGGCTGACAACAGCTTGCCCGAAACAATGAAATACAGTCAGAGTTCAAATAGTAGCAGTATTATAAGCCCTGACCTGATTGACGTGTGTTGTAGTAACTTGAAATTGGCAAAAAAACAATTTCAAAGTGGTACCAGAAGCAAAACTTCAACACCAATCGAATCAAAAGTTTTAAAAGAAATATCGAACACCAAAAAAATTGATAAAATTGATTCAGAAGTAAATTTGCCGAGTAGCAGTCAGGTCCTTCACCAAAACAAAATGAATGTTCAAACTAAAAATGCTCCTAAAAAATTACCAAAAAGTAAATTGATTGAGGAATTAAAGCAATATAGGATTCCAAAAACCAAACCAAAAAGTGACCATAGACAAGAAAACAGACTGGAAAAGGAATCTAATAGTAATACTGCTATAATGAACAAAGAAAATGTAGCAAATTCATCCAAGAAACACCATCATCTCAACAAAAAGACAGAAATAAAATCGAAGATTTCTATGGCAACACATTCGAAGAAAGAGATACTGAATAAAAAGCATAAAATAAATTCTGATCATAAATCGTCATTAAATACCCCCAATGAAAGGGGGTTAAAGCCTAAAAATAAGAAAAAGAGCGTGGATGAAGTTCGATTAGTTACAAAAGAAGAAAACAAACCTTTTAATGAATATCTTAACGAGCTTGATGAACTACAACGATACAGAAACGTCGGCTTGTATGCATTTTGTGATACATGTAATAAGGTGGTGGTTAATAATTTATTGTTAGCATTAGTTTCTTTTCATCTTTATATGTTGAAATTTAGGCTCGGTTCTTGCCAGATTGCAAAGATCCACTGCAACTTCCAGATAAATGGTATTGCCACATGAACCCCGACCCTGAATATAATAGCTGTAACGATCCAGGCGTTGAAATATCTCCGGAAGAGGAGCAGAGTCTTATACACAATAAGGTAAACAATCTTGTTTCATTCGAGTTTCCTTAAAATAAAGTCCATTTTTTAAGTACAACGCTGGTAGTATTGTGTGGGCCAAATGCGAAGGTCATCCGTGGTGGCCTGCGATGGTGGATGATGATCCCGATCTCAGATGTTACTATTGGTTGGACGACGAACATTCCGTTGTTCCGGTAAGTCCAGCATGATGTAAACGACTCATCGTCATTCTCTCCCTTTCTCCTTTAGACCTGGTATAACGTGACCTTTTTCGATCGCGAACCAGTAACCCGATCCTGGATTAGGACGGAAAACCTCCATAGTTTCAAGGCCAACGTATCCACCGACCTTTTCCAACCGTCTATAACAAACCGGCTTTATCACAGAATACAATATTCCAAGAGAGAAGCAGTCCGCGCCTGCGCAATGTCGTTGCCGGAACGATTGAAGACTTTCGGCTTCGTTGAAAGATACTATCGTCGAAAACAGAACCAACCGAAAACCATCAAGGTGCTGACGGTGGTGGAGGAGCGTCAGAGCACCGGCAAAAAACGAAAGATCTCCGAGAAAAAACGTCAAGGCAAGAGGAACAAGAGGAACAATACGCAGACCAACGATGATCTGGATCTGAACTTAGCTTCCGATGACATTTCAGTGTACCTCGAAGATAACGAGAAGTCTATCTTGGATAATATCGATCTCTATGTATATTAATGATTTTTATATGTCTATCGTTGTTGCATTTAGTTAGAGTTTACGTTTTTGTTTCAAATAAATGTTTCAAGTTCCTCATTGGTCTCAAATTTATTTAACTTTGATCAACGTCGTTGACATGAAAATTCAAGGAAAAACAACTAACTAATCTAGTTATCATTGACCTATCGTGAAATAATATCCAAAACATCCCAGCCTACGTGATCCGTTTGAGCAAAAACCATGTTGTCGTTAAGAGAAAAACACTGAATCTATTATTAAAAGTTTTAAGACAAAGTCGATTATGTTTAAACCTATCAGAATCAAATTAACGAAGAAATTGTAGAGGTATTGTGATTTTTTCTAGCCTAAGAATATCGTTTTAATCCTAAAATATTAGCCTTTATTCAAGTTTTTCTTTAAAATAAATAAATAAATGTTTCAAATTTGTTTACCTATAAATATGACAAATGAAAAACTACAAACTGATATGTGGAAAACAATTGAGTATCTAGTGTAGTTATCACGCGAGACAATAGCAGCTAAAATATAAGATCATACCAACCCGTGTGATCCACTTGATCAGAAATCATGTTGACGACGAAGAAAAATATTTTATGAAGCCTATTGTTAAGAGAATATAAGTATATTAATGCAAATCAAAATGTTTTTCAGACCTGTTAGTGTTGATTAGTGATGAACAATTACGATACGGATCATATAAATGTCATAAGCTGTTCCAGAGATGCATGTACAGCTCTCTACACTTTTAATCTCATGAAATACTCACCCATGGTCTCCTTTAATCACCTTATCCAGAGCTCCACGATGTCACTCACGTCACTAAACTCAGATTTCAATCGTTATCCGTGGGGTATCGCACATTCACTCCACAAAAAGAAATGAAAACAGTCATTTTGTAAAATAAAATTATATTAAATGTATCTTTAGAACATTACATATAAAATTAAAAATAGAATCCATTAAAAAGTATCCTTAACTTAATCTGATATCACTAAACAAGAAATCGCATGCGGTCGGAATCGACGACGCATCGACCAACAATAGGTTAATCAATCAATGGGAGATTTCATAAAAGTGAACGGAACTAATAGAGTTAACATCACGTATATTCACCTTAACAATAATGGAGAAATGATCACGTCGCTGTCGCGCGAAATTATATAACACTACTATAGATATATGTATATATATATAACTATTACCAAACATGGAGAAGCTCTTTCTTTTATTCGAAGGCCAAAAACTAATTTTGATACGATATTTTGGATTTCGACCTCTACGGAACCTATAAACCCTAAACGATTTCTGTTTGCTTCGACAAATCAACAAAACTTAATGGAGAGAAATTATACCTAGGTAATGGCATCGTGACGATATAACACCTGAGTATCACATAAAGGTTACATTACGAACACCTTTTCCACCTTCTTGAACGGGAATATTTCTTTCGTCTTGGGGCAGATCACCTGGCCGTTGTTTTCCTTCGCCATCAGTTCGAGGGCCTGAAAAGCTCGGTTAATACCGGCGCGGCATCAAGCAGATGGGATACAGACCTGTTCGCCGTATATATATCCGTTGGGCAACATCATCGGCTGGTTGTTCTCGTTCAGAGGTAGGCCGGTGATGTGACAGTAGAGCTTCGACTGAGAGCAGTGGGCGAAGGGTAGGGGATCGGCCAACTTGTTCAAATCGTCCTGGCAGACCGGACAAGCGGGATTCCGGTTTTCATTGTTGTCTGAGTAGCAATGAGTGGGGGGCGAGTTAAGGAATCGTAATATGTCACGA
Organism: Rhynchophorus ferrugineus; assembly: GCF_030347505.1. Taxonomy (NCBI): domain Eukaryota; kingdom Metazoa; phylum Arthropoda; class Insecta; order Coleoptera; family Curculionidae; genus Rhynchophorus; species Rhynchophorus ferrugineus. Next base: position 9,313,994 of record NW_027472586.1, on the reverse strand, counting down.
TATGGATTTAATAAGTATATAAAGCGTTGCGGGAAAAGTAATTTCAGTTTCAGTCATCATTTTCCAGTCATTTTCAAAGCACGACAACTCTTGACTGAGTAAAATTGATTGACATCACACATGTTCCTCAGCATCTTTCAAACGCGATAGAGTAGGGCTTCCATGAATAAGAGACTTCTATTAGACAAAACCGCAATTACTTTTGCCGCAACCTTATGTATATTGAGTTCATAAAAGGATATGGAGTTTTGAGCGCAGACAGGCCAGCTTGTAGAGTTACAGTGAAGATGGACTGACTGGAAAGCTGATACAGTTTGTAGTTCTCTTGGCGGAATTGTTCTATGAGGAAGTTCCATCTGTTCAAGTTGAACAATGCGGCATAGTCTGGTAAACCTAAAAACATGTGAAATCGTTAACATTTGTGGCAGTTCATGTTCTGTATCATTGTTTTATCTTCATCATCATCATCAATTACTGTTTGTTGTTGACAAAGTCTCGCCATTGTTGAGGAGTTTCCACAACTAGTCTGACTTCAGATTCTGTTAGCTCTGTGTGATCCGGTGCGTTTCTTGAACCTCCCACCCAAAAGGTTGATTTCTCAACAGAAATGCATGAGGAATTTGCATCACCGAATTTGCTTCTCAACTGTACAGTAATTCTCGCATCTTAAACGAATTACTTCATTTATAGTACAATCTCGGAGAGAAACATTAAAATTTTACTTTCATCATGGCATATAAAAAACTTAACAGTGTCCAAGTCTTAGAACCACACGGAAGAATTGGAGTGTAAATTTTACTACCTTGTAACATTCTCAGGAGCACTATTCCAACACCTCAAAACTTATTGCTTTTAATTGTTTTCAATACTGAAACTTTTATAATTTATCCACGGCTTACTAATTTAATTTATTATTCTCACTTTTTAAATACATATTTTCTTTCATACTAAGATAATTATATACTTGAAACAATACATTGAAAAAATTATCTACCTAAACCAAATAAAGCTAATATAATCCTAAGTACCTTCATATTATCATAACATAGGTAATCTACATTAAAAATTGTAAAATTACCGACGAGCCAATAAGCTGAATCATGTGATAAACATAGAGAAAATTCACTTTAATGAGAACAAAATTAATATGCACATCATAATTAATTAATGAGATCCTCAAGCCATTAGTAGCAACAGCAATATGTGGTCTTAAAACTTTTTAAAGCAGGTACAGTTAGATGATGATGACAGTATATTATTCATGAAACATATGAAGAGATGCAAATAATAAAATCGGGAACTTCATTCATACTAAACATGTTTTCTTTCATATAAAACTAAAAACCAACCTGTATTGATAGAAAACGCTAACAATGCCATGACCTTCTGTATTTTCGTGAGGTGTTCTTCTTCGAAGGTGGGAAAATATTTCCGGGCGTGTTTAATTGCATCCATGCGACGATCCTGGAAAGCATAGCGTCAGAACGAGAAAAAATAAAAAAAGGAGGAAAAAAAGTATGCACCTTTCTAATAAACTCGACGAATTCCTGGACACGAATGTTAAACTCCATGGTCGACTTCAGTTTTCGCAGTTTCGACTTGTTATCGTGACACCAGGCCAGACATTTCTGGGTCTCGCGGTTCGCCAACGATCTCTCGATCTCGCGTGAGTTCAGAAAAATATCTGCAATAAAATTCGGCTGAGCAGGTGATTTTGTTTTAGGGCATAATGTCAAAATACCGATGTTGGTGTATTCTTTGATGTCGCTCCGCTCTGCCAGCTTAATGGCGGCGTTATAGAAACCGTTTCTCAAGAAGTACTCCACCACCATTCGGTCCAGTCGTTTTTTCCTCCATTGACTAACAGCTGCTAGGAAAAATTAATTAACTCAATGAAGAAATTCTTTTGACTCAACGAATCACAACACATTCAAGATTTTTAGAGTATTACCTGTTGTGTTACAGCTAGACGTAGCCGCTGCATGCTCTTTTAAATGATCTAGGCGTCTTTTACAAACATTCGCCGCTGTTATCTCCTCTAGAATGCTCTCGTCCGCTTTACGTTTCAGAACGTGCAGTTTTTCAACCATACCACCTATATGGTACAAAAAAAATCCAGCATAATTTCGTTCACATGATTTTGGAAAAAATCGTAATGTCATGCAACATTAAACAATCGTCCTTACCTAATAAATTGCTGATTTCTTTGGCTTTAACCTCTGGATTCGACGACAGACACTTCTCGACTTCGATTACACTTTGCTGGACATGAGATACTTCTCTATCTAATGTCTTTTGGGCTGTGCGAAATTTTTTATTTAAAATTTCGTAAGGTACCTAAGTTTAAAAAAACTATTTACAAGAAGAATTGTACATTTTTAGGCAATATTTAGTGTTTATTAGCACTAAATTAGATAACGATCTAATGAAAACGAAAAATCAACCAAAGATATTAATATCCAAATGTATTTTTATACTACGCCATAACATCCATAAAAATCAACAAAATGTTTTTATTTCTCTAAAAATTATAATCCACGCTGTTTTTTTCACTTAAATATTTAACGCAAATACCTTCAAAGTAGGGTGCTCTAAAGTCTTCACATCTGCCATATTCACTGCACAATAAAATAGAGTAATGTTTTCTTTTTCCTGTTAAAAATTTAACACTTCCGAAATATGTTACAGTAAACAGCTGATAATGACAATTATGGTCTCATTCTTTTTGACAAGAAAACACGTCGTTGCCAAATGTATTTTACTAAGTTCTCAGGATATACTAAATATCTGGTTATACAAAATAATCCAATTTTTAAAAATATTTTTAAATCTCCAAAAAGCAATTGGCGACAATTCGTTTAAAAATTACATCTACATGTTTAAATGTTATTTAATATACGCCCCAGTTGCTCTAAAACAGTGGGGTAAATGTTGCCCTCCCACACCCTGATCTGTCAAAAACTAACCAATCAATACAAGTTTTTAATTTTTATATTAGAGCCAGTGATTTATTATTTTTAAACATTTATTTAAAAAACCTCTTCGAAAAATTTCAATAACGTAGGTGCAAGAAACGAAAAATGCCCTCGTTGTTGATTGACGCGTTAAAAGACACCTTTTGCAGCATAGTTTTGTCTGCATAATATAACCTCTTTCGAATTACACTAACTCGCAAGAATTTTCCAAAAAGCTGTGATGCCTGAACAAAGTAACGACTACCGTGTGGTAGTATTTGGGGCCGGTGGTGTAGGGAAAAGCTCTTTGGTGCTTAGATTTGTTAAAGGCACTTTTAGAGAGAGTTATATACCCACCATTGAAGATACATATCGACAAGTAAGAACATATAATATGTAGTGTTATACTTTAAAACATAAACAAAAGAGCAGGTGTTTTCTGATTTTATTTGGTAAAGAATTAATTTATGTATTTTATGTTCTTATTTATTTTGTTGCAGTATTATTTGTTGCTTGATTTCACTTGATGTTCCTTTTATTTTAGTAACTATAATGGGTGAGTAAATTGTATTATGTTTTGCAGGATAAAATGTAACATTGAGCTATAATTTTCCATCAATTTATTTCAGGTAATTAGTTGCAACAAGAACATATGTACTCTACAAATAACAGATACCACAGGATCACATCAGTTTCCTGCAATGCAAAGGCTCTCTATCAGTAAAGGTAAACACTTCAGAACAATAATATGTAGATTTTTTAAATGTTTAGTATTATTCCAGGTCATGCTTTTATTCTTGTATACTCAGTGTGCAGTAGACAAAGTTTGGAAGAGCTGAAACCGATATTTGAGGTCATCAAAGAACTGAAAGGGCCAGATTTAAGTCAAATTCCAATTATGTTAACTGGTAATAAATGTGATGAAAGTGCTGAGTTGCGAGAGGTAAGAGGAATGTTAGCTTAATGAAGATCTACTACTGAAATTATTAAACAGGTATCTACATCAGAGGGCCAAGCTCAAGCAGCTGAGTGGGGTATTAGTTTCATGGAAACCTCAGCAAAAACCAACCACAATGTGAAGCAATTATTCCAAGAATTACTAAATTTAGAAAAGTCCCGAAATGTGAGTCTTAATGTAGGCGGTAAGACCAACAGCCGGGTGGCAAAGGATAAATGTGAACTTATGTAAATCCTTGTTTAGATATAATTTTTGTTGGTATAGCTGTTTGTCACTGTTTTTTTTTCTGTTCACGATCAATCTAATTTTTGCATTTTGAAACTGTATATTCACCATTTTTACAACAGCTGACCAACAGTTTTAACTTAAATATATTTGTTACTAATGGCAATACTGGATATGGGGATACACCCTAAAAAAGAAAAAATGGTATTTTTGCATAAGACGTTTTTGGAAGGTGATTTTTGGCTTTTATAACCAGTACAGGCTTGAATATATGCGATTTTTACGAAAGTACAGTATTATTTTACAGGTGCATAAAGATCTAGAATTGAATAGCTAAAGGGATAACTAAACTCAAAAAATAATTGATCATATCATAGTTTTAATTAAGTGCCAATTAAAGTGTTTTTAATATTTCATCAACCTAATATTTTTTGGATATAATCAATTATTTTATACGAATAATTTGGTGATAGATTAGGTGTATTGATGAGATTAGGTGTTGCAGCAATACCAAATCTCTGGTGTCTAGATTTCAATATATTACATTATTGAAATTGATTTCAATATTGTACAAGGCTTCATCTAATGTTCTGACTTCAGTATTTTTACCATTGATAGATCTAGTAAATTTCAATTTTGTGCAAGACTGGGTCCATTGTTTTATTTAAGTAATTTTACTATTGATGGATTTTTTCTTTTGAAAACCACATATGATCATCAATACACCAACACAAGAGAATCCATATTGTTTGGGAACAGGCGCATCACGACGAACGATAGTTGCAAATTTATTTAAACTAAAAACCGTTAGTTTTAAGTTCTCGATCATCTCAATAATGGTAAATTCCCGACGACTCGAATTTACACACGAATCACGCAATTTTCCGAGACCAAGCTTTAAACCAAACCAAAAAAATAAAATAAAACAAAATAAAAGGAACAAAGAGGAGAGTAAAGGGATCCCGGGGGAAGTGCCGATTTTTCGTGTTTTGCCCCACGTAATTGTTGTCATCAGAGGAAAGGTGTAGCAACAGTTTCTCTGCTGTCCTTGATGATTAAGTGCCCCTACTCGTGGACAATATTTAGAATTTGTTTTTAGATTCTTGTAAAATACGTATATATTAGTATTGCACTTTCGAAGGATAAGCACTTGCCTGGGATGACGGCATCATCGATCGGGAAGTGTCAGCATAGGTTCGTTGAGGGAGTTACATACATAAAAGGAACCGACGAGTATACCGTGCTGAGGCTTCCGTCGCATTTTAGCTTTCACGTATCTTTCGAGTTCACCATAACATGTCGACTGTAAGCTCACGACCATACCCCTAGCTGGAATTAGTTGAGATGTTCTCGTCGAAATGTTACTGACATAAAACAAAGCGTCATTTTGAAACGTCACCTCATCGTGCACGAATTTACCTTACGTTTTCAGAATCATGTCACCGATAGCATATCAATAATCGTAGTATTCAAGTAGTGGTTTAGGCTTAGAATTTACCTTAATAGTTGTAAGAGATCCTGCGAAAGAGCTCCACCCAACCCTTCCTCGATCTTTGTCTTTTGAACCGTTGCTTTAGTCACCGGAAGTATTTTATAAGGATTTTTACATAGCGTAGTTGGACGTGAACTATTTTTATATTATTCTGTAAACTGGAGGGCTTTAGCGTTGCTAGTACTAGTCGATTCTCCTTTCTCCATTAATTAATTAGAAACAGGGTACAAAAAACACGATCATCACGTCAGTTGGACACGATTTCCAACAGTTTCCACGTGATGTTGAGATTTTCCGTTCTTTCCGTTGATGGTATCCCCTAGAAGAGTTTTAGGTGTCTCTCTCTCTGTCTGTCTCGTTCCGTCTGCCATCTCCTCCAGTCAATGTGGACCATACGAATCGTCGAAACAAGGAAATAATATACGTATGATTTTTCCCGGGGTGGAGCTCCCTCGACCAGGCCGTACACTTTTTTAGACCGGGTGCTAAACGCAAAATATTGTTCATGTTATCGATCCTTATGTGGTCGAAACGTTGACCCGAGTTCGCGGTAGTTTTTCGTTCTCGACGATCGGTGAATACGTTTTAGGCCGGACCACCGCACGGTTATGTGCGGTGCTGTTGATAGTTTATCGTTATCTATATATATTATGAGCGAGCTGGGTTGGTCAACGTCGGCCATGGTAAGTTTTTAAGAAAAAAATATTTGTTATATTCACGCTTTAATAGTGTTCACTATATGAACTGCAAATGTGATCCAATTTATAAAGTATTTATGCAACGAAATATGTTGAATAATATTTATTAACAGTAGAGAAATTTAGATGGGAAGCGGGTCGGACCGACCGGGAACTAGTGCAGTTTTGCGTCTACCTTGACAATGGGTTGGGGTTCCATATGGGAACGAATCCCACACGGGTACAGTCTCGAGGAATGAAATTCGCTGCGGAATGAGAGATGTATAAAATTAGCACGATCTTACCCGAAAAAAGTCTAGAAACTACAACACAACTTATATTTAAAAATATTTGTCACTTGTCAGCCGGAAGGCAACTCAGTCGGTAAAGCAAGCTCACTGATTGGACAGTTGCGATTCAGGCTTGACATTAAGCTAACGGTATTTTCACGTTGTCAATTATTTTTGACAACTAAAGCTATTATTTACAAATATCAATAATTTAAATGAAAATATAAAAAAGAAGTTTTTTAATAATTTTTTAATGTATTATAACAACTGATGCTTAAATTGTTAAATTAAATTAAATTTAAATTTTTTCATTTCAAGAATTCCTGCTTATATTTATTATTTAAAAAGAAATTGGTAATAACAGTTAGTTATAATTCAATACCATATTTTTCTAGTTTTCTAGATGTTTGTGGAATGTCAACATTTGTTTCTTTTCATTAATTAATTTGACTTGTCATGGATTAATAATGTTAGAGATATGATATTTTGAATGTAGGTAGGGTTGTAGGAATTATATCGATTTCAGATACGGTTGGGGGTATGAAATTAATTCCGATTATGAAATGATATTTTATTTTTAGGAATTGTTCAGTTTTTGAGAATATAAAATAACTAATAGTTATCGGTTTAGGTTCTTTTTTTTCAATAAGCAGGAATCATTGGCAGAATAATAAAGAACAGTTGATTGTATTATAATACCATATGTTCCCGGTTTTCTACATTTTGTCCAATGTACAAATTTGTTTCTTTTTTCTCAATTTTTTGCTTGTCATATACCAATAGTCTTACGGATATTACATTTTTAAGGAATTGTGAAACAAAAATACGAATAGGTAACGATTTGACTTTATTTATCGTTTAGTTGTGCAATGATAAAGAAAACATTCTTATGGCTGTTTCTTTTAAGTGTTATCTATTTTCTTGAAAATGCAAAAACAAATTATAATAAACAAAAACAATGTTGTTCTCGTTTCAATTATGTTATTCAATATTTTTATAAGGATATATGCATCCGTTTTACAGTTAAGCTTAATAACATCTTTGTTGTAGATGTTGTAAGGCTGATAATTAGAAGTACATTTTGAAATAATAATTCTAATCGGATAATAAGCGATGGCTTGTCATCTGTGAATTTTTCATCATATATTTTAGGTTCTGTGAACTCCCCAATGGTTCATGATTTTTTCTCATGTAAGATTTTAAACATTTACGTAGAAAGTCGGTGTAGAATTATGTTATGATTTTTGGATCAGTGTAAAATTTTAGAATTAATGTTTATTACAGTTTTTAACTTAACTTAAATTATTGGTGTTTGTAAATAATATATTTACTCACGTATTTACGTAAATAAAAGATAAAATAAAACGGTGTTGGTATAAGGTGATGGCTCTTTATTTATTATCGAAATAGATAAGAAATACAGGCAGTTAATTGGGCTCTTGTATGGTATGACCACGAGTTGGTTTAAAGCCATCGCTGCTAGAACCCAACAAGTTTTTAACACCCCAGATGATATTTTTGTGTTATATTTTTATATGGAGTCTTATTTCGAAACGAGTTTCTGAGATTTTGCCCACCTAATTAGTGTTAAAATGCTCGGAAGAGAACTTCACTGTTCCGGTCGGTATCGAACCATTCTCCGATACATTTTTGGATAAAATCGTATTTCCGCTCTATAGAATCTCCGACATCGCAATTGATTTACCCGCCAGCGTACTTCCCCGCCTCAATCGTCGACCAGCCCGAACACACACCCTCTCACTAAATGTATTCCGTGTTTATACACTTTTCGAACTTTCGAATTAGATCGTAGTTGAATTTACTCGCACCTTAAGGTCCAATACATGCATCGAGCGATTCGCGCTAGCCGCCGGTAGGTGGAGGACGGTACGTTGGCGTTGTTTTTTTTCTGTTTTCGAAGAGAAACGTTGTTTTCTGGAATTCTATCGAATGTTAATAGAAATATTTTCGCTTAAGAGTAGCTACGAACCCGCGGCAGCGGCTACAGATGGCGTCCCGCTGATGAACTCAAACGTAACTGCTGCTCTGAGTTTCATTGGTATTATATAGTGAACTTACGGAACAAATTTGTATACTTGTAGATAATTTACCTACTGTTTACTCAGAAGTACCTTTAAATTTATTAAATATTATTCCTACCAATGTAGTTGTTTTATTTTATTACCTTTTCATTATCCACAGAAAACCCCTGGCAAAGTATTTCAGTTTTTCATAATAGATGGCGCTAAAATCACGCGTCTGTAGGAATGTTCGTCGGGTCGGTCGGTTGGAATGAAAGGCTGTCGACGCGATTGCTTGTCCGAACACACTACTATATTTGAAAAGAATTTGTACGAGAACTAAAAACACCTGTTGGAACAAATACTTGTTTATTTCGTTATTAAATTGATACATGTGGCCGACGGGAGAATTGACAGGATATTAGGTTAGGTAGAGGAAGTACGGTAGCGCTGTGGAAGTGGTACTGTTACAAGGGGATGGAGAAAAGAAAAGAGAACGAGACGTCGTCGTGGTGGTCTTTTATAGCCTGGAACTGCATGGTACCAATCCACCGGCGTTGCCAATCTTTGTACTTGTTGCTAGTGAATTCGTGGTGGCTTAAAGGGTCGTGGCGGACGCCACAGGTCTGTAGGAATGTTAGTTTGTTGCTTGAGTATATTCATTTGTTTGTTTGTTCGAACACTTATCACTACTTTTGTGGAAGGAATTTGCACGAGATTTTGAAGGATATTGTTTGACCTAAAACTTGTTTATTTTGATGTTGGACTACATGTGGTCGACAGGAGAATGGACAGCTGGTACCAAATAGTTTTTTGCTGGTGTTGCTTTAGGTTTATGGAAATTTAGGTTTATGGAGTTTTGCGAATGACACAGACCTTGTGGTACTATTGGGATTACCGTATTTCAGTTACCCACCGCGGATGGCAAATCAGCGAATTGACATGTTCTAAGGTGGCAAGAGAGAACCTCACACTGAACCAGCATCTTATACAGGTTTGCTTTCTGTATATTCCTTATACTCAGTCAAAAGTTATTGGTCTTTGAAGATGAGGAGATCTTAGAGAATAATGTTCATTATATTTAGAAAGTTGGAACCATTTACACCAAGCTGATTGCAGAAATGTCTTAACTTATTAGAGTTGAATACCGAATTCTGAAATTCAGGTTATAACCTGATTCATAATGATGCTATGAGAACTATGGTAAGATGCCTGATGGAGTTTAATACATTTTGGGGGAGCATGTTCAGCTGGCCAAAATGAGGACCAGTTTATCGAAAGTAGAGCGAAAACCAATAAAAGCAACAGTCGCACGCTTTTCAACCTGTTTCTAAATAACATGTCAATAAAAGGTTCCCGGACTGACACATAGATGGCGCTACTAGAATTAAATTCATGTTTTTTTAATTAGCCCTAACACTCAAAAGACGCGCATATAAATTTGACAGCTGTCGGATCGTTAGTTTGTGAATTATAGCATTTTACGTGAAGCAACATTTATTATTGTGAAAAAAATGGGTAAAAAGGAATTTCGCGTGTTGATAAAATATTGCTTTTTGAAGGGAAAACACAGTTGAAGCAAAAATTTGGCTTGATGCCGAGTTTTCGGACACTGCCCCAAGAAAATCAACCACCATGATGAAATGAGCACCGAAGACGGTGAACGCAGTGGATGGCCAAAAGAGGTTGTTACCGCCGAAAACATTAGAAAAATTCACAAAATGCTTTTGAATGACCGTAAATTGAAACTGAATGAAATAGCAGACACTCTAAAGATATCAACTGAACGTGTACATTATATCATTCACGAATATTTGGGTATGAGAAAGCTCTGTGCAAAGTGGGTGCCGCGTGAGCTCACTTTTGACCAAAGACAACGACGATTTGATGATTCGGAGCAGTGTTTGAAGATGATCAACTGTAATAAACCCGAGTTTTTGCGTCGATATGTGATGAACCCGCTCCAAAGCGTGGGAAAACGCAACAGTCGTCTGGCAAGGTTACGGCGTCTGTATTTTGGAATGTGTGTGGAATAATTTTCATTTAATACCTTGAAAACGGAAGGAGCATCAACAGCTACTATTACATAGCGTTATTGGGCCATTTAAAGGACGAAATCGTCGAAAAACGGCCGCATTTGAAGAAAAAGAAAGTGCTGCTTCCAGACAATGCACCGTGTCAAAAATCTATGAATTGGACTTCGAGTTGCTTTCTCATCCACCGTATTCTCCAGATCTGACCCCCATGATCTCTATCACCATTTCCTGTCCTCAAATCTCAAAAAAATGCTCGATAGGAAGAAGTTTTCGTCGAATGAAGAGGTGATCAACGAAACTGAGATCTATTTTGAAGCAAAGTACAAATCGTATTACAAAAATGGTATCGAAAAGTTGGAGGGTCGCAATAATCAGTGTATCACCCTTGAAGGGAATTATGTTGAATAAAAATATTAATTTTGCCAAAAAAATGTGTTTTACTATGGTAAGCTGGAAACTTTTCAATTGATCTTTTATAACATATTCCCATACAATTGACATGAGAGTTATAATTCAATAATATACCCATCCACTGTGTATTGAGACATGAGACCCTCTAATTATTACTCGCAATAAGTCTATGAAAACTTCTGCTGATATATGGCATATTAATAGAGCATAAGAAGTAAGAAACCAAATTTACTAAAAACGCTACGAATATTTTCCCTGGTGCAATATATTTTATTTTAAGCGTTTATCATGTATTTTCACTAATTTGAGGTCAGTTCGGGCTACTTCAAACTCATACGTCATTAGCTTCATTTTGAATTCGAGCGATAACTACTGTGCAATAGTCATAGTTATATGTTTACTAAAATCGAACAGCAAAACATCCCGGAATGTGTGAAAATAATAATATCACCACACAAATATTTATATTTGATACGGTTGACACATATATACGTCCAGTGTTTATATACGTATATCTAAACGTGTAAAATATTGGATGTCGAGACACAAACATCCTGGTACAAGTTATAAGACAAACTTTTAATCACGATATAAAGAGAATTTAGAGGAGAATCTTCCAGATATAGTCCTTCATCAACACCGACGAACGTATTGCCAAATTCACTTTATAAACTGAAGGTATTTTTCTTTCTCATTTTGCTAGTTAGTATTACTCTAGTTAAAAAGAGACAGAATGAAGTCTGATGCGATGAAGTCCGAATATCGGTCCAAACTAAATCGGTTTATAAAATGTGATTTCGGTTGGTGCTCGTCAACACCGTTGTCATATGTAAATGTAAATATAATAAAACAAGTCTAACCTACAAATTATTGTGGCTATTTAATTAACTATAGTTTAAGACCCTTTAGGTTTATCCTAACTTATTCTAGAGAATATTATATCTCACTCACTGTGTCCATTAATCAATTCATATGGTAGTTTGCGTTTGAGCCAAGGCACTTCAATGTCGTCGCGCGCATTTAACTGTTTGGCGAGTGCATTGGGATTCACTAACTCGGATGACTGTCGATAGGACTTCGGAGTGAAATGATGGAGCCATATTTCATCCATTGTCACACATCGACGCAAAAATTCGGGTTTATTACGCTTGATCTTTGGTTGTCTTTGGTCAAAAGTGAGCTCACGCGGCACCCACTTTGCACAGAGCTTTCTCATACCCAAATATTCGTGAATGATATGATGTACACGTTCAGTTAATATCTTTAGAGTGTCTGCTATTTCATTCAGTTTCAATTTACGGTCATTCAAAATCATTATGTGTATTTTTAAAATGTTTTCGTCGGTAACAACCTCTTTTGGCGGTCCACTGTGTTCACCGTTTTCGGTGCTAATTTCATCTCGTCTAAACTTTGCATACCAATCCTTGATGGTTGATTTTCCTGGGGCAGTGTCCGGAAACTCGGCATCAAGCCAAGTTTTTGTTTCAACTGTATTTTTTCCCTTCAAAAAGCAATATTTTATCAGCACGCGAAATTCCTTTTTATCCTTTTCTTTCACAATAACAAAAGTTGCTTCACTCAAAATGCTATAATTCACAAACTAAAGATCAGACAGCAACCAAATTTATACACGCATCTTTTGAGGATTAGGGCTAACTAAAAAAGATATGGATTTAATTCTAGTAGCGCCATCTATGTGTCAGCCCGGAAACTTTTCAATTGACCTGTTATGTTAAAGCCAGAATGAACAACAACTCAAATTTGATGCGGCAAGATTGCTACGTTTTAATGTCATTAATTTATATGACGTGAGTTCACTCTTTTATTGAACGGACTATACATCTTGTTTACTTCCCTTAGTTCATTGGATTTTACCCCCTCGATCGCTTGTAAATGGCAACATCGCAAAATCAAACGAAAACTGCCGAAGTTTTCCTAATACCGGCTGTGATCATCTATATATAGACAGTACTAACTGAGCCAGTGTCTATGTACGTTTTCCATTATCATCTAGTGATGTCGCCGCTATCGCTCTTTCCTGGGTTGTTACAATTGACGCCATCTATCGGTAGAAACGGTGAGCTACTTCCTACATCCAACAATAAAATACGTTCGTTCTTGACATTTTGTTTTTTTTTTCGTTATCTCGGCTCTCTGCGATTAAATGCCGGCCGTTATCTGAAGACATCCATTTGTCTTAGCGCGTTATCTCGAACGGACACCAGTCACCACGGATACGTGCTGATGCAAAACTACCAAAACGGATCAGTGCGGGGACTGGACGACTCAAACGTCGACCGAACCCGGATATAGGCGTGAATCGGCAAAGACTAAACAGTGGCTCGTCTCGTCTTCTTTTCTCAACACCCCGTTCTTGACCTCACGTACTTTGGACCCTGGCGATAAGGCCAGATCGTGGACTTAATAAGATTACCGTCACTCTGCCACGGACACTCGTTTTTGGTGAAAAAACCGCCGAGAAGACTATTTTTTCGGATCGGATGGTAGAGTGCTGTGAAAACAATCGATAACGGTATGTTTTGTTTCTCCAGCGTGCACTGGAATTAATTTAAAAAAAGAAATAGATAAATAACTGTAATAATAGAACAGGACGATAACATTTACACAATATGTTCGAAAAAGTGAGGCTATGACGCGTTTTACTTAATGACACACGTGTTTTCAACTAACCTATAATAGATGTCGCTAGTATAAACGGAAATAAAATTAGATCTGAATTTTGATATGATTTACTAAAAGAAGAACGCATTTTTTGCAGCATAACTATTATAAAAATGTATTCAACAACGGGCAATGGTTCTATCGTGTTTTATACACTCATGTATGTGATGAACCAAAGTATTATCCAGGATGAAGGCTCGTACAACTATTATTATATGAAAATAGGAAAAGGTTAGGGATATTTTCATAGTTTCACACAAATACTATTGTTATTTATGCTTGTAGAGACTAACGCGAAGAAATGCTATGGAATTTATGGATGTTTTGAGCTGTCACCACCATGGACATCAGAAAATCGACCGGTATCTTTATTTCCCAACAATTTGAGAGACGTACGTATACATTTCGTGTGATTTTCGCTATAAAAATTGACATAACCTCATTTTTATGTTCAGATCGAACCAAATTACTTCCTCTATACCAGAAGTAATCGAGAAAGTCCCTTATTAATTGACGTGAATGAATATGAGTACGTGACGAGTTACGGCATAGATGCAAGGAAACCTATTTACGTTATTACGCATGGTTATATGGAAGGAGGAAGTATACACTGGGTAATATTATCTAAAAAATGTATAATTATTTTAAAATATAGTAGGCCATGCTTTTTTATTCATAAACACAACGTCAATACTGTTCAATGCCGAAGAAATCTAGAATGCTCTGACTTGTTTGTATAAAGAAACAGTTTTAGACAAAATTATAATTTAGCTAGCGGGCAAAAAAGTATTTATTAATCAATTCTTGAGCCTGTGTATGTTAGCTGCTCCATCTACCGTACAATCCTTAACTTAAAACTCCACATAATCCAATAACTCCATATATAATATTTTTTTAATTAATTACATACTAATTAAGTACATGCCATGAATTGCATTGGCTGTTCTATTGGAAGGTGTATTTTTGAACCTATATTATTCATTCAAAAAAATGTCGTCTTTAACATCAAACGTGCTATAACCAACAGAAAGTAACTAGGTAACAAAAATTCAAATAAACCAATCAAATATCTCCACGGACCTTTGTATTACAACTCAGACACCCCAATAAAACGACTCGAAAGGGCGATAACAGTGCCACCTAGTTGGTGGACGGCGCGAAACAATTCTCAAGGCCACCTATCAATGTATAAATCTCTAATTACTCTATGGACGATTAATCCCCGGTATGTTCATGACAAGATGTGTGTAATTATTTGCAGATAGTTAAAATGGCTCAAAAGTTTCTGGACCTGGAGGATTGTAACGTTATCGTGGTGGATTGGCACCGTGGTTCCAGCCCTCCCTACACTCAGGCGGTAGCCAATATACGACTGATCGGTACGATATGACATCGCGTATTTTCTCGGACGTATTTTAACGAAAGTCTCGTTCAAGGTAAAATGACTGCTCACCTTCTAAGTGACATCGCGGCCCAGAATGACAACTACACCATGAAGCACACGCACTGCATAGGACATTCGCTGGGCGCCCATCTATGCGGCTATGTCGGGTATTCTTTGCAAGAAGTAAGTTGTTTTCCGAGATATTTCCGGTCAAGGCCAACCAGGACATGAAACTGCTCTCACCAGACTGTCACTTTATCACTCTTTACAGGAATTTAATTTAACTATAGGCCGAATATCGGGTCTGGATCCGGCCGAGCCGCATTTCGCCAAGACCGGAAGACCGGTGAGGCTGGACCGCAGCGCGGCCGATTACGTGGACATCATCCACACAGACGCCACACAGTTTATTACCGGAGGACTTGGTATGAGAGAAAGCATAGGTAATTTTATATAAGCTCGTGTCGTTTCGCGCTCCTTACTATGGTACTACCTTTCAGGACATGTAGATTATTTCCCTAACGGTGGGAACAGACAGCCCGGATGTGAGAAAACGATGGCACAGTTTATCAACGACCAGAAAGGCAGCTTTTTCAATGGTGCGTAAGTTATATTTATAGTCTATTCAAAGTTTTTTTTAGTAATGCGTCATGGATATTTGTGACGTCGAAACATTGCAGTGTTGCCGCATCAACTCTGAGTTTTAGTTCGGTTTGGCTTTGATATACAAGAAAATCCTAATCTAAATAAAGTAATTGAACAAAAATGTTATCAAATATAACTTATTTTAATATTATTTTACCTTTTTCCATCAATTTTTATTGTCTTTACACTTTTTTTGTTACTGTCTTGCCAAGTGTACCACAAGGAACCATTTTGAAATATTCAAGTTTTAAAAGACGCTTTTAAAATTTTCATTTTCTTTATTTTCACTTTCTTCCTTTTTTTTCTTTTCTTTCTTCTCTTCTTCTTTAATTTTTTTCTCTTTTTCTTCGTTTTCACTACAGCTATTTGACTGTCTAGTAGTATCGCTTGAAATACCATGCTCGTTTTTGAGATACGAAGAAATTTTTTGTATAAATAAAACGCACTGTTTGAAAGTTAGAACTGATTTTAAAATGTAAATATCCTTGCTGGGTCACTAATACTTCCATATATTTATGTCCAAATTCTCAAGAAACAAAGCATCCTTCCAAGACTCCCTTCAAGGACGCTCACTATAGAGGCGTCGGCCATCGAGAAAAATATTGATATTTCGATATTTTAAAAAATATCGATATATATCGGAGAAAAAAAAATCAATAATTTATTGCAATATATATATTGATATTTTTTATAAACCCTTACAATTAAATAATTAAATTTAAAATTAAGAACCAATTTTAAAGGCTTATTTAAAATAATTAAATGGGTTTATATATATTTTTTTAAATATCGGCCAGAAATATCGATATATCGATATATTTTCGGCATCCCTAGCTCACTATAACGCTTATATGTTATCTATATATACCCATATATCGTATATTCTCGAATAGTTGTACTATCGATTTATGGAACAAAAAAAATTGAAATTTTTGAAGTCTCTAAACCTATCCCCCTCCCCTTAAACTTATAAATTATATCGATACGAGTAAAATAAACCAACGAGCACGAAATATATACCAGATAACAACAAAATATTTACGAAAGCGTTCGCATTTGTTATATTTTAATAAACATAACCTAAAAACGAGTGGTTTTTTCCCGCCCTATATTATCATAAATGATAATTTCGGTGATTCTTTGTTACTGTCATCGTGGTTGTCATGCCGCTTGACATCGGCTCACTAGATCCTGGCCACGTCGCTAAAAACGTCGCAAATAACAAGAATTATTTTGTTTTAGGTATGAAGAAATATCTGAGTTGCAATCACGAGCGAGCCCATCAAATATTCATCGAAACAATCAATCCTAAATGCTCCTTTTTGTCCGTAACATGTACGTCATATGAGGTATAACAACTGAATCCTTCACTGTCCACCGTTTTCTGAATCTAAACGTTTTCAGGACTTTCTGGATGGAAAATGCTGGGGTTGCGGTAAATACGGCGCCAAATGCATAACGTTCGGCTTCGAAGGCCGCAAGCACTATGACAAATTTTATGGTCCGGGCCTTAACCGCGGTCTGAACCAATATTTATTAACAAGCGAAGCTAAACCGTTTTGTAGTAAGTGTCACGGCACACTGGATAACAAATTTTGATAAGTTTACTGTTGTTTAGAGGGACACTATCGGATAAGGGTTCGAGTTTCTGGTAGCGAGGAAAGTGTCAGGCATAAAGGTGAGATCGGCCAGCTGGTATTCACAATGCACAACACAATCGATGGATCTGCCCATAAAACATCACCTGTCGGTTTCATCAGTGGATATTACGAGCCAGGCAAGTTGATGGAAAAGTGAGGTTAAGATTCCAAAAAAAAAATATATCGACCTTTCAGGTGAAGTATATACTCGAGTAGTTGCCACTGACGAGATAAAACACTTACGAGCGGTCGAAATTGAATGGAAATATAACAGCAGTCTCTTCAACCCACTCACGTGGAGATTACTAACGACCCCTATGATATATTTGACAGACGTGGTAGTAGAAACTCTCGAAACACAACAAAAGTAAGTTTGTTAGTATTTTCTGGCAACAAGTCTAACTCTGTTGTTATTTTAAGGATCACGGTATGCCCGAAAGATCAGAAACCATTGGTGACTGGATCGCCACAACTTATGATTCCTACTTATTGCTAAATCAAACGCTACTTACTATATAACAATGCAAAAACAAGTGATATATACTTATCATCCGTAATATTAGAAATAACTCATTTTATATCAGTGCCATTCTAGTATTTATTATAACATATTGTAAAATATAATTATTTTTATCAAAACGATTTTCGTTTATACTAAGATAATTTTAGATCAAGAAAGCCAAGATAAAATTTTAGTTGACATCATATGACAATATTTTAAAACCTATAACTGTATTATTTTACAAAAAGTCACATAATATGACAATTCTATCTAAATATCAACTAAAAAACCTTCGAGTTTTACTGTCATTGTCACTGTCACTTTTCATTTAACCTTATTAATTTAATACTTACGATTAATCAAAAGAAATTACCTGTCACTGTCAGTGTCACTATATGGAAAGCAATTAAATACGTAAAATTGAAGTAGTGGCTATTTCTGGAGAATCTCAACCAACTTCGGCGGTTTCCGCCTGATTATGCGACGTTGCCATTTACTAGCAATCGAGAGGTTAAATATAACGTACTACATCAGCCATTTTGGATTTGGCCATGGCATTGGTAGGAGCTTTGTTTTATAAGGTTAACAATTGTTTATAGTTTATTTGTTCTATATAGTACTGTTCATATTTTGATTATAAATGGTAGGCAGTGATGGAGAAATCATCGCTTTTTTGAATATTATCAAAAAAGCTTTTACAACACTTTTAATATAAACAGACGTATGAGAACAACTAGGTTAACTTGTGAATTTAAGATATTTTATTCTATTTATATTATATTCTTCATATATGCATATACTTTTCAACAAATGGCAACGTTGCAAACTTAAACCCTTGTGCGTAGGGGGGTATTCTCCAGAACTAGACTCTTGCTAGAATGAAACATTATAAACTGTTTAAACATATAATTTATTAGATCTGAAGCAAATATTTACATATCCCAGGAAAGATAAGGGTGTATATATAATTTGAAAAATATTAACATTTCCTTAATATCTTAGCAAAACGTCGAACGTAACGTAAATGGCAAAGAAAAATTTCCTATAATACATTTGTCAATGATTATTTCGTAATTAAAAGTACAAACGGAGAATTGGATTAATATTACGGATTATTTTTATTCGCCAATTCCTTGCTCAATGATATGATAGGTTTTATTAAATAAGTAGTTAATTAAGACGGCAATAAGAAGTTACATATTTTGACACTAGGAATATAACGTGAAACTTGACCTTATAGAGATATGTTGCCTAATGTCACATTCAAGAATCATAAGAATAGGGATTTATGTGTGTTTGTTTTAACTTTCCGCGCTCGGCACGCCCGATCCTTAGTCCATCACAGTGATTGCCAAGTTTTTGGTTTTATGATTATCGAACTTGTCCATTGTTTTGATGTCCATGATTGCCGCAAGAGCTACTATGAATCCAACGCCTAAAAATATAAATACACTTGTTGACATATGTCAATGTCACTGTCATCAACACTTTCTACACTTGTCACAGACAAACTAACCTAAAATAGTGGTTACAAAAAGTCCAGACCAAATGGGAGCGGTAATGAACGGTATGCAATCATTGACATCTCCGAATTTTACGTTCTTGGCGTCGATCTGCACTTGCAGATCGTATATCGTCAATTTGGTGCCGCTTTTCTCGTCGGAGAATACGGAAAACCCATTACAGTGATAGGAAAACCGCGCCGATGCCATTATGTTCTCTTCCGTGATCAGGTCGTAGTTGGCGTCGTCTGATTCGTTATTGTTCATTATCGCTTCCACTTTCACCGTTTGCAAATACCTAAAATTATGCTCGTTTAATTTGTATCCTGTCAACGTTGACAGATGCCGTACCAATATCCACTTAGCCACGCTATGCCGAATCTTAGTGTCACTTTTTCTTTTCCTTCCAGCGGAATGGGTATGTTGAACCGTTTATCTACCGTTATTAAACTGTTGTCAGTGTTGCCTAAATACATCGTAGTATTATTTATTTCCAGTTTCAATGGTTTGGAAGAATAGAGCAAAGCATACTGATTATCTTTTTTGTTTTGTCCTATGTAGATAACGGCACCTGTAACAAAAAATTGAATATAATTCAAAATTATTGTCAGTTGTCAAATGTCAAATTTTTGACATATACATAACAATATGCAAAATATAACGATCTTATGCATAACTTAATAATGCGGAACTTGCGAATCTGCACCACTTATCAAATATTTTTGACATATGTCATATAAAATGTAGTAAAAATTAATAATGTAAGAGTATTGATTAATGTTTTCATTTGTCCTGTATAGACGACACCTTTAAGAGAAACTTGACTAAAAATTGCTGTCAATTGTCAAATATATGACAATATATGAAATATAATGACCTTACAAATAATTTTTTAAATTTCTATTAACAAAAAAAAAAACTTTAACTGCCTGCTGTCAGTTGTCAAATATTTTTGACATATATCCAATAAAATGCAGGACCCCGTAATTAATTATGCAATTTAAACAGAAAATATATTATAATATGCGCATAAGATACCCTTAAATTAAAAAAAAATAGTCACAAAATATTTTAAGTTAAACTAGTTTTTTGAAGAGTATAATAAAAAAGTACCAGTATTCGATTCTTCTATCGCTCGTTTCTTTCTAGGATACGTTATGTCAAGAACACATAAAAAGTTGGTGGAATTATTCAGTTTTCCTGTGGTTTTTTGTATTTTGTTCGTGTCGATGCCATTACAATCATCAGCGAGAAGAATTTCTACAAAAATCGTAAGTAGGATCATCTGGGATCAAATCTCACTAACCTGCTTACCTACTGCGTTGGCAGTCGCGACATTTCCATTCGGATTATAACTGGAGTAAAACCCGTTCATAACTTCTTGCAAGTTCTTCGGAACAACCGCATTTCGATCTTTCAGCGATACCTTAAATAGATACACCTTCTCAATGTCCAAATTTCTCACTAACGCGTCCAAATTTTCATCATCGAACGGTACCAGGGGCGATATTTCCACCTTCTTGGTGCTCCATAGAAGAACAGCCGCGTTTATTATGTAAATATTTAGAAAAAACGGTATTAAATG
Source organism: Rhynchophorus ferrugineus (assembly GCF_030347505.1). Classification (NCBI taxonomy): domain Eukaryota; kingdom Metazoa; phylum Arthropoda; class Insecta; order Coleoptera; family Curculionidae; genus Rhynchophorus; species Rhynchophorus ferrugineus. The sequence goes on along the minus strand of NW_027472586.1, from coordinate 9,292,990 downwards.
TGATACATGCATTTTCGTCGCACCTCCCCTATTCACCTGTGGAACAATGTAAGGGCTGAGAGAAAATCAATATTTGTTTTTGACGTATGTAAATATTTCAAATTACAAAATATAGAATCAACATTTAATAGATAATATCTAATTTTATTATAGTGTAACATTTAAAGTCACATATTCCTTTTTACAGTACATAATTATTATTTTATTTTTGTGTTTTCGCCAAATATTTTATAAGAAGAAGAAGTCAAGACACTGATTTGTTTTTGTGGTATTGGCAGCATTTTGTTTGACAATTTTAAAAATTGAATTTTGAGCGCCATTCTCTGTTTTACATTTAAATTTAATTTAAAAAAAAAACATCGTTGATATCCGAAAGATTGGAATATGGCCGATGGGGAGGCGAAAGAGCAGAAAGAGGAACCGAAAAAGATCGTACACACCTACCCCCTGATAAGGGTGAGTCACGAAATATATTGATCTAACAATGTTCTATATGGGGGCTTCGCTTCTAGCATTCCGATATGACCGAAGAGATTAAGACCGAATCGATGGAATTAGTGGTGACTGCGTGCGAGAAATTCTCGGCGAATAACGAGGTAACAATTGTTGTTTTGCGATAGTTAATATTTTGAATATAGACGAGTTTTAAAGGCAGCTGCGAAGATGATAAAGGAGGAAATGGACAAGAAGTTCGGACCGCCTTTCCACGTAGTCGTTGGAGAGGATTTCGGTTTTGAGATATCGTACGAATGCAGTAATTTATTGTACATGTTTTTCGGGGGGAACTTGGCTATATGCATATGGAAGTGTTGAGGGTTTATGTTAAGCAACAAACAGGTGATACCAAAAAATATTTTCTAATATATAATTAATTATATATTTTTACCTAAACACTATATTGTAATATATTAAACGTATTAAAAATAAATTATTTTACATTTCTAAATAATATTTAATAAATTTGATTTAATATAAATATAGAAAAACAACTGATATCAATACTATACTTATAGCGGATATATAAAAATAGGACTCAATTGTTTCCAAGATAATTGAATTAAATTAATGATAATAAACCAGAAATTTTCTTGCCTGGGTTTACACCTGGTCTTTTTTCCAACCCGGCATGACATTAATTAAAATAGGTTTACGAAAAAACGTAAACATCTGTTTCTTTCAATTTTCACTTAAAACAAAATCTTGCTATTAAGAGTTATACCATATTATTAAAATAAAATTATGAAAAAACAAAACTTAATTAACGTAATTTAAATTTAATACATACATATATGTCTTGTTATAAGCGTAGACACAAACTCCTCATCAATATTTTTTACTTTTTTAGATGTAAGCTTTTATATCCTATATTTATGATAAGTAGTGACTATAGTAAGCGAATTTTTTAACGCACTGCCAATGCAGCAAAAATATATGCATATTATCTTAAAATAACATAATAGTTTTGTATGTCCGGGATATCTTGATATTCGGTTTTATATAATCGACTTAGCCATTTATTTGGCGTAAATCAGCTTTAACATAGTTTCTAAAAAATAATAAATGTCTCATCTATAGATACTTTCAATTAAGTTAGGACTATGTCGAAAATAATACTCAAATTTTAATAAAAGCAAAAATATACGGTGACAAAATAACTAATACTTGAAGGTTATGTAGTTGACATATGTCAAATTTTAGGACATGATGTAAGACATTAATTTGTACATATTTTATCTTCAAGATTGTGATCTAAAATGTTTTTACAGATCTAACACGTTCTGCTTTTTGTAAATCTATGAGGTGATAAAATCCAAACCGATTTTTTTTCAAACGTAAATATACCAGTAATGTTAATCTCATTTCTAATCCTTTTATCTTTCCATATGTTATTTGATTGCCTATTTCATCATATTCAATATGTTTTCGGGTCCAAGTGCAGTTAAAGTAGGCCCAGTTCAAATGTTTTACACCACTTGATAAACAGCTAGTGCTGATATCAATGTTTTACCATACTCTCAGGCCTTTTTTGAAGTCGTAATAATGTGACAATTTTTCTTATAAAATAGGTCATTTTTCAAACATTGCTTAGGAACTCCATTTAGCAGAGACAGTTGGAAAATGCGTCATAATATATAATTAGTTTTGCAGGTAGATAAAAGAGACATCTTGAATTATCCCTACATTTTCACTTAAATCTACGAATAAAACACAACAACAAAACTTAATATATATATTTTATTATCTTAATAATTTTATAGCATATAAAATATGGGTTGTAAATAGTCAGTCAAATTACAAATAAACAAATACTATAATATTAACATTTTGTACATTTCATAATAAAATTTTTTTCATAATAAAAACAGTGATTCATTGTTTTCCCTCAAAGATAGGAAAGACAAAACCTGTTCTAACGAATAAAGGCGAAAAAGTTTAGGTCCTTGAGGTCGTTGCTATACGACAAAACAGTTTTTGATTGCACATACGTTTCGATTCATGGCAAGTGTTACTCGAATATCAGTCCGAACGAGTCATGAGTGTTGGGGAGGGGGAAGGGGATTAGTCTTTTTGGCGTGCTTTTTGTTTAGTGAACGTCTCGAGATCTATCGATTGTAATCATGCTTTCGCTAACCCTACGGCGGTGGAGTAAGAAGCTTCGTTAGTAGACGGTGCAAGAACGAATGCCGGAACAATATTTACCAGGACTACTACGTCACCAAAGCAGAAACCGTTCGCTTAACTTTGGTACAAATGAACTACTCTCGTGTAATCCTGTTTATTTAAAAACGAAAAATTGGAATTGGCTTATTAAAACTTAACATTTTAATATAAATTAACAATAATAATAATTAAAAAAACGTAAAATTGGTAGTTGAAGTAGGTAAGATATACCAAAAAAAGTTTTTCCGAAACCAAATGACTGTCGGTACCGTTATCACTGGCTTATCGAATATTTTGTGACGATATCTTTAGTACATTTGGCAAGATTGAAGGCGATGTCTCGAATATTGCCGAAGTGATTTTCCAGGCTCTTGCTGTCGTTGATCATCTTTGAATTTCGCAACAGCTGGCACTCCGGTTGGAGTTTGTTGACCAAATCGATCATCAATTTAATTTTTTCAGTATCAGTTTCCTGCAATAAAAATAAGGGTATTATTTTATCAAATTTCTACAGTTTTATCCGCCATTATTAGCGCTTTCTTATTGTTAACACATGCTAGAACGCCCCAGGCGACAAAAAAAATCGAATAGAAGATATATTGGACATAATCTCAACTTACATGCTTAAAGAACTGACAGACAACCTAAATGGAAAGACCGAAACTAAGGTCAATTGAACAAAAACGGAGCGAGTGATTTAAAAAATTGTGAAATAACGTGTAAGCTATAACAACCGTCTTCCTGGTGACGAATAGGGACCCTATAGTCCTTATATTGTAGCGTTCGGCCCTACATGCCAGCTGAAGAACAACCTACTGGGTCACCCACAGTCCGTTCTCAACTAGGGATGTCGGCCGTGGAGAAAAATATCAGTATATCGGAGAAAAAATAATGAAACTTTTAAGAAAAGATAAAAATATTGATTATCGGCCCAAAAAATATGGATATACTGTAAATAAAAAGTAGCAATAGACCTTTAAAGGAGTAATAAGCCTTTAAAATGAAGTACTAAAATACACTGAACATTTAAAATTAAGCAGCAATTTTAAAGGTTTATTAAAACAAATTTTTTTTTAACACGTTTATAAACAATTTTAATTTTTTTGAAAAAACTATCGACTTACTACCTCCGCCCAGTTATTGATCACGTCTATATCTGAACTGTTATTGTTCCCTTGTAGATCTCTAAATTGGTAAGACCCTACCGCCCCGCAGTACAGGTTTCTGGCCCTTGTTCTTTCGTCCCTCGTGCATTCGACCATTATGTGCTTAGTGTCCTCTACACCATTACCACATTCGCACAGACCTTCGCTCCCCCTTAATTTAAATCTGCTGATGTATGCAGCCATGTTTCCGTGTCCTATTATTAGTTGTATCGCCTTCCTGCTTAAGCTCAATATCTCGCGTCCCACCTTCTCACAAAAGTCATGGGGAGTTCTGCCATCGCTTGAATTGTTTGATGCCACCCGTCATTCGTTGATTGTTTCGCTTTTTTTCGCATTTGATCTGTCCCTTACCTATCCATCCCTGGTTATCCATATCTACTATTGCCTTTCTTGTTGCCTCCTTTGCCAATCTGTCTATTTTTATCATTTCTGGTGTGGACAAGCCCCTTGTCCATTGCATGTTTATATTAATAGAAATTTTACTCAGCTCTTTCAATGTCATCCTGAGTTTGTCTATGTATATATTCTTCCTTTGCGAATCGTGTTCGGCCCACCATCGCGTTATCTTGCTGTCAGTTCTAATAATGTGTTTGTCAACTATTTTATTTTTGGTAATAATGTTCACCGCTAGAGTCAAGGCAACGAATTCCGCCACCCCCGCGTTAAGACTGTCATTTAGCTTAATGCAAGATGCTATTTCCTGTCCATTCTTTGATTTTTCCAACATGCCCCCCACATCTACTTCACCCAAGCCAGCACTAGTGTCCACCCATATTGTTGTGTCTGATTTTGCCAGCTCCATGTCTGTCCAGGCAGTCTCCCATGGCCACGGTTCGGATTTTGAATCAACTACTTTGGGGCTCATTTAGTAACCATATCGTTTGCTCCAAGTGGTCTGCACCAGTGCTTTTGGGTGCAACCAACTGCCAACAAACTGGGCATTCCACCGCCAGCTACAATATTTAAGGTTTCGATTGATGTAGTTCTATAAGCACCCGTTATGGCTATTAGGAGCGGTCTCTGCGCACTGGTGAAATCTCTCTTAATTCTTGTCTCGTCTGCCTTGCTTCTCCATATCTCTGCTCCATACAGGGCCGTCGGCTTTATAATCCGTTCGTAGAGGATTTTCAGTAATTGGGATCAGATCTTAGCTATCAGAGTTATACCGGCCAAGAGTTAGTCCTTGGAAATTTAGGCATCTATCTAACAAAAATATCGATATATCGGCAAGAAAAGTATCGGCATTAGAAAGTTAGCTTTTTTCGCATATTTAACCGCCGCAAACTGACATAAAAGTCAGTGAGTAAATTAGTAAAATTGTTAAATATATTTAAAATTCTGAATCTGACATACATGACAAGTTTATCAAATAAGATAGTTATGATACAATTTACTTTTATATCAAGAAAAATAGTGAATACCCAAGAACTAATTAATGTCAGTTTACTGAATCACCAATATCCTTTAGGGCGACTTATTTATTGTCTCTATTGAACCGGCGTTCCGAATACTATTTAGTGAACTACACCAAATAATTCAACAATAAAGATGATGATACCGAAATAGAATTGATGGTGCTGTAAGGCTGCAGGATGGGACCACAGCCTATTGTTGATGGAATTGCTAAAGATAAATTAATCGTTGGTCCGGGGTTTGATACAGATTTTTTTTGTCTTTAATATAACCAGTCACTAATAATACCAAGGCATTGAAGTGACAAAAACAGACACAATCAGCATCTCCTTCAGCCAGAGGTCTCAAGAGGGGTTAACAAAATACCATTGCAATTTATATGATGAATTCTCAAGCTCTCAGCATACTGACTAGAAGCTACATGCCTCGATAATTCTGAAGAAATTGACGGGTAGTACAAAAGCAACAAAGGAAAGAAAGTATTTTGATCGATTTTCCAAAATTTTAACGAAAAAAATTAAGTATGACAACACATTTCGAACAACGTACCTTCGACAGCACCCCTGCCAACTTGTGAATGGTAATCTTGACGTTCTCTCCACAACCCACGCAATCCTCACTTTCTGGCTCCTGGATGCTGATGAACAACTTTTGGATTGACCTGGTAATCTGTTCGGTAATGTGCATGATCGCCTCTCTTTCATACGGCCCGACGTGATTGATATAGCCTGGCGACAGGTTTCGTACGTTCTCGCTCTGTCTAAGCTGTATATATACGTTCGATATTAAGAGATTATTAGGCTAAAGTAAATCAACCGACCTGAGCTTTCATCGCTTGCCAATTAGCCGCCTTTCCAAGCCCCTCCCTGGTCTCAAACATACTAGTTGGTCTTTGGGATTTCTTGTTGTGTCTCATCTCGATCTCGTCCGCCTTACCGTTCAATATCAACGAGGGTGTCGACTCCAAGGCCTGATTCTAAAAAAGAAACGTGAAAAGAGGGGTTCGAGCAAACACCAGATGTAACTTTACTTCTCCTATAAACTCCAGGGAATCGAAACCGCTGTCTCCATTCTGGAACGATACTTTCTGGGACAGGCGAGATTTCAGTTCGGTGTTTTCATTCTGAAGCGTTTTCACGCACTGTCTCAGCTTCGACACCTCCGCTCTGAGATCAGTTATGGTATTGTCTGAATTTTTCAACTGCTTGGTTAAAGCTTCCAGCACTTGGTTCGTTTTGGTGAGTGTATCTACTGAAATAACAGTCTCTTCTTTTGATGGCTGAAATAATTCCACCGCAGCTGTAAAAATTATCAAAAAGACAGTGCACTATTTATTTACCTCGTTTTCTTTCGACATAGGAACTGCATAATCTTCATCGTCTGCCACTGAATCATACAAGGGATCATCATCAATTTCTGATGTTTGTCTCAGATGATTCATACTGCCTAAAACCCGACAAGATAACAAAGCGTCCGTTAATTATACCTATGCGAAATACTTTTGTCCGAATTACCGCTTTGTCTTCTTTGTGTATCAATAAGAATTTCATATACTAAACTTTTCAGTTCTGGGGTAGTAAAACGGGCCAATTTCTGTCGTCCTTGATTCCTTGTAGTGGACAGCGTATTATCCACAGGGAGGAATGGAACATCATTTAATTCCGTTGTATCAGCACAACTCAACCAGACTGAGAAATTATTTTAAAAAAGCTTTTAATTAATACTGTTTTATAAACTATCAAAAAACAATGATCTCAGATAAGCTATCTAAAAATACTTTTAATGTGGCTGCAAGGAAATCACACAATATGAATCAGAAATATAAACAAACAAACCTTTTAATTTCTTTATGGCTTTCATTAATAAAAATTATCTGTTTCCTCTTCAACAATATTATTTAGAATGAATGCAAGTAATACTCACGAAATTCCTTAAATGATAGGCAGCAAAATAAATAAATATTAACTTTAGTGTTATAGATAAAATATAGATTACTACGAAACTTCTATATAATACATCATTTGAAATGATACCTGCCCAGCAACTTTCTAATTAATAATTAACGACTTACTTGATTGTGTTTGTCTCCTATCCACCTCATCATAAACATCCATTACTAATTCTTCAAATACATGGTTTGGCAACTAAAGAATAGCAGTAAGAAATTATGTTTTGAGAAAAAAACATACTGACCTTTTGCAATTTAGCTAGTGACGCGGTATTTGATTTAAAACCCGTGGAAGGTATTAAAAAATGCACTCCATTGCAATGATCAGGTTTTTTTAGAGAAAGGTAGTAACTAAATGAATCTGTAACCTCATATTGGCTTTCTATTAGCCGATTCATCAATTCTTTATTATTTGTTTGTCTAAAATGAAATAGAAACATTGTAATTAGTTACTATAACAAATATCAGTATTACCTGGAGTAATCTACAGGTGTTCTTCTTTGACTATCTGGAAAGGTGGGATCTGCTCCATACACCAAGAGTAGTTCTACTTGCAATTTTTGATCAGAATTAACAGCTACATGTAAAGGAGTAGACCCTTTTTCCTGTAAATGCAGCAGATTTAAAGTATTGTCTTCCGAAAATATTTTGAACCTACATCATGAAAATAATTTGGATCAGCACCCAAGGCTAGCAATCGAAAAGATGTTTCTAAATTTGGCGTGCGTACACTAGCATGTAACTGTTTTCCCAATTCATTTTCAACACTTAATAAACCATCTTCATAATTTTCACGAAAAGCATATAGACATTGTTGATGTTTAGCTTTAATATACTCCTCCTTGACACTACAAAAAGACCAATAACCCGAATACTAAATATTCAACTAGTTAAACTGACATTTAAGCAAAATTGCTATTACTTATTTACCTTAATGAGTCTTTAGGGCCTGGTTTCTTTTTCATAAGCCTGGACCCATTTTCTAATAAGGTGTGTTCCCAAATATTATTTGCTGCATTATTATTAAGAGCAAGTACCATCTAAAATACAACAATGACAGACTTTCATACTTTTATTTAAATTATCTTACATTTAACTGATTTGGGTTCCATGTACTTTTTAATGTGGATTTTGTTTGTGATATGTGCCTTCCTAAGCTACGATGAATACTACAGCACTGAGTACATAACAATAATCCCTTATTAACAGACGCCCAAGTAGCATCTATAATAATCAAGAAATTTAGATATTAAATTCAATTTGTTACTTGAAATGCCTGATACCTGGAGCTCCACAATCTCCGCAAACCTCCACGTTCGGTTTAGATTTAGTTCTGGACATTATAAAAATAACGAAATAACGTGCATAAAAATAAACAAAATATAAAAATTAATTAACACAACCCAAAACAATTACGCCATTTTTTTATTAATACACTTGTCAGTTTTTATTTTGACATTGGCGCAGTATGTCCAACATTAAAACAAATATATGTTTATTACCAACATTAGTTAATATATGTATAGGTCAAGTCAAACCAACCTCACATTTTCAATGATATAACATTTATTAAAAACAAATACTATATACTAAAATTATGCGTTGATATGATTCAAAACAGAGCCGAATTTTAATCAATTTTGTAACGCCAAAGTGTGACTTAACATAAACAATCATGGATTATTTAGTTGAAAGCATAATATTAGGTGTCGATTCAATTATTCTAATATCGTGTATAAAGAAATATTTCGAAAAGAAGAAAACTATGGCCATGATAGCTGTACGTATTTTGATTATGTATATTTCTATATGTTAGTATGCAGGTTTAATGTTTTATTTAGTCTGCTCCTGTTTTGCCAATTGATTCAAATCTACAAAAAGTAGTTTGGTCTCATTCCGATAAGAAGCTACCTTTTGTTGTACTGAAAGGAAATGTAAAGGCTTTGGGTAATCCTATAATAAGTAACAATAATCCTAATGTCTCTGGTGTATTGCAAACTCTGAGAATCAAAGAACATGTTGTTCAAAGGAATTCAACAGGTTTTTGGGCAGATTCTGAGAGAACTATTCAGGAAGTACATAATGTTATGCCATTTGCCTTGGAATCTAAGGGAGTTATTGTTGAGGTCACAGATCCATTACTTGCTGAATATTTGGGTATGACATGTATTATTCTAAAGCAATAAAGCCATCACTCCTTTTTAGATATGGAGGTTATATCAGATACATTTCATCCTTCAGTTCCAAGTGTGATGGATCATATATGGGGATTTTTTGCTGGGGTTAGACAAAGAGGCATACAGTCAACAGAAAAAATGCTAAGACAAGGCACTGTGTTGACTGGTATTGGAGAATTAGTATCAGATGAGGAAAAATCTTTAAAACTGCAACCTCCTACTGATGGTTTTTATTATCTCACAACTATGCCAATTTCATCATTAATGAAAAAACTTGAGAATTCTAAAAATAACTTGGCATTGTTATGTTTCCTCTGCAGTGCTGTTGGAACAGTTTTGTGTGCATTATTATTAAGGAAATACATGAAACGCAAGAAAGAATTAAAAGAAGAAGAAGAGAGACGCAACAGATCTGATGAAAACAGAAAATCCAGAAGGCGTCTAATAAGAGACCTTAAGGATTTGTCAGAAAATCAACTCTGTGTAGTTTGTAAAAGTAATCCAATAGAGGTATGTTTTATTTATTATGTTATTCGATCATTATAATTCCCAAATTTTAGGTGATTCTCTTACCTTGTGGGCATGTATGTATATGTGAAGATTGTGCTGAAGATATTACAGAAAATTGTCCCATATGTAGAACCAATATTGAACTAAAATCTGCAGCGTATGTACCATAATCTTGCAATAAAGAATGTTGATTTATTTAATTATTAATATTTATTTATATAGCATATTGTTATATTCATCTAACACAGGATGATAAAGATTTACACACACAAGATTTCTTTTCATTTTCTTTACAGCAGCTTTCTTCAGTTCTTGAACATTTTTTGCTGTTTTCTTCATTTATTTTCAATATACGTTTCACCCTACTTGATTTTCCTACTCCTAGCCTGGGGAGGCCTTTATTAAGGCCTTCAAGTAAAATGCAGGCTTTACAAATTTCTTGAGACGATACATAATTGCACCTGGTGCACTTTGTCAGTTTAGGTATTTTTGCAGTCTCATTTACCCTGATATTTTCACCTAGGAGCAGATCGTGATGAATGTAAATAAAAATTAATTATTAGAACTAACCTGACTGAATTATATTCATTATAATTGCTGGGTCTATCTTTTCTAAATCCTTTAATAGAACTCTAGCATGACCCCTATATGCATTTGGGGCAAAAACACATTCTGTAGAGAAATATACCAGCTTCCTGAAATAAGCATACATAACTATTTCCTTTTCAAAGGTGTACTTTAGAGGTTTAACTCTTGGTATCCCATCACCACTGTCCTAAAATTCCACAGCTTAAGCGTTGTTCCAACTAAAATACATCGGTAAAATCACTTACTGTAATTATGGATGTGCACCGATTTAACCTGGACAGATCACCCCTCAAAATGTTCATTAAAACTGTTTCTGCAATATCATCAGCATTATGTCCTGTAGCCAAGTAATCCACATTCAACAAGTAAGCCCCTCTATCTAACGCTTGCCGTCTAAAAACCCCACAAAAAGTACAATTGTTTTTTCTTCCAATCTAAAACATATTAGTTTTATCTAAATCAAAGTAACATTGAGTTACCGTACCTCTGCCACAATTTCATCCATGGTCCAACCATAAAGGTCTTTATATGACATTATTTTTAAAGGCATGTCATAATCATCCCTATTTTTTTTGACTGTATCTAAACTATCGTCTCGATAGCCTGTTATTCCTTCATCAATTGATAAAAGCACCAGTTTTAACTGATAGTCATATTTTTCATTTAACAATTTTAAAACATATGCTAACACAGTTGAATCCTTTCCGCCTGAAGCTGCTATTGCTACCGTAGCACCTGGACGAAAAAGCTTCGCGCGTTGAATAGTGAAGTGAATTTCATTTTCAAATGCTTCAAAAAAGCATTCTTTACATAAGGCATCACCAGTTTTTGGTCTCTATTAATCAAAATTAATATAATACTTGATAACATGTTGTGTCTTACTTAATACTAACTTTTAATATGGCATTTTTACCACATTGAGTTGAACAACGAGGCATTTTGAATAATATAAATACGAAAATAAGGAAAAAGCTAAACAACTATCATAGGTTAGAATTATTATCATTGTTCTCTAAAAACCTGAACATTGGCCACAAAATATTGAAATCTCCCTGATAAGTAGGGATGCAAAAAAAATATCGATATAATGATACATCGATAATTTCGGAAAAAAATATATTTTTGGCCGGAATATCGATATTTAATCGTTAACGTTGGTATTTAGTTTTAAAGGTTTATCAAAAATATAGGCTAATAATTGTCTATTTTTATTTTTTCTTAAAAATATCTACAATTTTTTTTTAAATAAATATTTTTTTTTTCGGTTGCCAACCTCCCTACTGAAAAGGGTGTCTATTTTGTGACTTTGACTAACGCCAAGCTTGATTACAGCAAACAAAGAAGAAATGTCAAAGGCTTTTAATAGATTACCCTTATCATATCCTTATATACCGCCATATTGGTAATTGTTGATGTTTTGTGTGTATGTGTGTGGGTTTAGTTTTACCGGTTTTTATTTTAATTTGAGTTGATGCTGAGGTATGTAATATTTATTTCATTTTTATATAAACGTATCATATTCTTTGAGTAATATTTTTTAAACGTTTACTGTTTGAATATAAGTATCTTACCAATTTGTGCAATAGCGTCTCTATTATCGTCTTTTGAATACGCAAGCTATTGTTTTAGTTTAGGTACATCTTATAATGTAATGAAATAGCTGTGAACTGATTATTTCCAGCAAATTTTTGTTAAATGCCATTTAACTATAATGCAGCGGTAAACGTTAAATATCTATTTATGTTACATTAAATAAGATTAATAATTTTATTGGGAAATAATATGTGACAAATTTTTGATTACAATTTTCTGGATATACTAGGATTTTTGTTATAACTTGTTTTATATTTTATATCAACTTTGCCGGGATTTGTAATTTGTTAATGGGATAGATGTTATTTGTACCAGTTTGATTTTTTTGATTTCTTTGTTTTTATCGATATTGGTATAATTACACTTTCTCATGCCTCTGTAGGTATCCAACCTTAAATGAGTTTATTTTAGTACTGAGTGTTGCACAGGGCGGGGATATATCTAAACATAGCTCCACGTTCCGAGATCTAGTAGTTCGTGGACTTCCAGTTTTATTTTTATTTAAAAAAAATGGTATTCAAGAGGAACTCCAATAAAAGTAATTTGTTTGTTCATTGAAGTATTTGTGCATTTACGTTAACGATTTGTGTCGATTACATTAACATAGTTTTGTTTACATTATAGTAAAATGGGAATGGATGTGTGAAATATTCCAGTGTTAAATGAAAATCATAGGACTAGTAGCAATTAGTACACGTTTGTTATGCTTTGGTGCACTTGGGTTCGTGTGGTACAGCGGCATGTGATTTATTTATTTGGGTTGGGTTTCTGGTTACATTGTTTGTTTTGTGGAAGGGTTTCTGTTTATTTAATACGCTTTAATGGCCTCTTTAAGAGCATCGCCGCCATTAATGAGGTTCTAAAACTCACGATGTCATAAAAATATGACGATATACGGGATCTTCTGCATATTTTAGCTGTGCTTATTTGTGCAATTTGTTTATTTAACTTGTTTGAATACGTGATTGTTTTTTTGACTGTTGATTTTATATAATTTGCAATAATATGATATAAATTATTGTACTGGACCGGGTCATTAACGTTTCTGTCCAGTTTAAAAATTAAATATCTGTAGTTAGATAACTTTTTATGCATTGAATGTGTTTTAATTTTTCCAGAGACCAAAGCTATGGAGGGTGAAATTCAATCGAAGCCGCCTCAAGAGAACGGCGCCAAAGTGGAGGAGAAAGCCGAAGAGGTGAAGGCGCTCGAGAAGGAAGATATCAAAACTGCGAAAACTAAAACTCCGCCGGCAACTAGGAGTCGATCGCGTACCCCCCAGATTGCGAAGGACGACGAGCCCAAGTCAAAGAAGGAGGAGAAGAAGCCAAACATGAAGAAGATCGAGGAGGAGACGTCCAATCACAGCCACAGCGAGCGGAAGTCCAGGCGGTCGGACAAACAGGAAAAGAAGGAGAAGGAAACCAAGGAGATGGTGGTTTTGGTGGAAACCGATAAACAAGCTGATGAAGGCGCCAAGAGCAACGAGAGTCCGGAGGTGGTCGAAGCCGTGGAGGCCAAGGAGGCTAAGAGAACCTCGCCGAGGAAGCGCGACAAGCCGGAAGAGGCGAAAAACAAACAGCCGGAGAGTGAGACCGTCGAGGCCGAGGTCGAGGCGACGACGCCGTGTAAAAACGAGGCGGCTCCGAGAGCGGACGGTGAAGATATGGAGCCCCTGGTTCTAGCGACAGACGAGCCCGATCCAGAGTTGCAGTTCGACGAAGCGTCCGATCCGGAATCGGGCGGCGGGTCGCCGGTCTTGGTGAGGTGCAAGACGCGTAGATCGCATACGAGGAACATACCTACCCCGAAAACTCCGAAACCGGCCGATTCGGATCCTGACAAGTGCTCTAAGCCACAGATCGAGCACGCCGATGGGGAATCCACCAGAACCGAGAATTTGAACGACACGAACGATTCCCTGGGAATAGGGGACATCTCGACCAGGGTAGAGGTGGGCAGCGACGTCACCAGGCTCAATTACATCCTAGACAACGAGTCGGTCGTCGGCGACGATCAAGAGTACCTGGATAGCATACGAGAAAAGTCCCTGCGAGATACTCTCCGCGGCTTATCCCCCAGGAGACCCATCCGGTCTTCGGGCGCCGATTCCTACAGAGTCCGAGCGTTGAGAAACAATCAATCCAAGTCGAGATTCTCGACGAACAACTCTGATGACAGATCGGTTTATTTGACAGCCACAAAGAGGAAGAGGAGCATTTCACCAGACCACGCGAAGAGGTTCAAGTCCGGCGAGTTACCCACCAGCGGCTTTTTATCGAGTACCTTCAGGGGGTGGTTCCTGGCCGAGCCCACCTCCAGTACGCCCAAACTTACAGCCTACAAGGACGAAAGCAAGGACATACACGAAGAGATTAAGGATCCCGATGGAGACAATTCAAACAAAAAGGGTGCTGGTTGTTCGGTGATGTAATTTGTTTCATGTTTCGAGTAAATTTCCCCTGGAAGGATGAAAAATGATCCGAGTACAAATAGGACAACCACCGCGAGCCATTGGAGAGTTCAAATTTATTTTTAACACTTGACAAATGTAATTTTTGTATCTGTGTATATAAAAGAAAGATAAACTTTATGCGACTAGCCCAGCGTTGGCTTATGTTAACATCAGTGCAAATTACTTTGATCAATTTTTATCCAGCAATTAAAAAAATACCAAAAAACATAGAGAAAAATTGAACATTTTTTATAAAAATGTTAATAGTATTTTTTAGAATTTGAAATTAAGGATATATTATAGAAAAATATATATATATAGTTTTTTGTATTGTGTAATCATTTTGGAGACACCATTTTTATCATCATCATTATTACTGATTCTTTTTTGTTTTTGGTTGATATACCACACCCTATATCTTTAATGATTGTGACACAGTCATAATCAACACTGATGTTTAGATTTATTTCATATAGTTCATATATTTTTCTTGTCTTTGGATATTATACCAAAATTTGTACTCCGTAAAAAGTCTTTGAAATAAATTGTACTATGTATTTTTATTTCCATTAAACTTTTTTTACTACTCTCCGGAGTTTTATTTTCCTGGTAAGATGTAAAAAATTACATTATACTATTAATTTTATTGTTGAGTAATTGAAATGCCTTAGGTTGTTTAATATATTATATTACCTAATCCACAAGTAGTTTGAATGTATTTGCAATCTTTCGACCAATTATTATGTGTGTACATAATAAAACAGCAATAAACTATATTATGAAGTATTATTGAGTTTGTTTTTTATTTAAAGGTTTTGTTTATAATTAAAGTGATTTGGGCGCATTCACCATTTAATTGTACAAAATTAGGTGTGATGATTAATAAGCTAATCTTGATCAATGAGATTTGTCACGTCGATGTTTAGCTATCTTTAACGAAGGACAAATGATTCAGACCTATTTCTTTTTTATTTCGCCTTGAGAGATTTTGCGGTCTGAGGGCTTTTACTATTCTGAAGTTTTATTTAAACGATTTACTTTCAATTTCAAGTTTGGTCAGTATTAAAAATGATGTAAATATTGATTTTTTCGGTTCGACCATGCATATCCAGAAACCCAATAGGACGGAGGATGTAGGATTACCCGAGGGCTACCTATCTGAGAGTTTTTCCGGATCTGAAGTTCTATTTAAATAATTTATTTTCTGTTGGTCGATATTAAAAATGATATATGCGTTGATTTTTTTGCATCTTTGTTTATTATATCTTATATTATATATGGTTAGTACGATTTTCATATACAAATTCATTTTTTACTATTGTTTTGCTGTATGGATATATAAGTAAAATAAGAGTGGGATAAATATATATTTCCTAAATTAAAATTACTTATGCTAAAGTTAAGAAGTACACTACAAAGTTCATGTGGTTTAGTTTGTTTAAATATAAAAATTATAGGTATATTTGAAGAATATAATAATAATTAGAATAAGTCATTTTGAATTCACAAGTTAACCTACTCTTTCTGTTGAGACCTAAATTAAAATATTTTGGTACATAGATCTGTCATTTTAAATTTATTTTGAAAAGGGAAAAGAAAACAATATATAATTATTAATTGATTACTATTTTTACTAAAATAGGAACCGTCATCCTTAAAAATCTTCAACCGAGCCAAATTTTAATGTTTCTTGTTCAATTTTAATGCTATGGATTGACGATATGATCAACGACTGCTTGACTTACGAGATATATCCACATAAAGGACATCGAGTCATATTTATCTGTACTTTTTTTTAGTTTTGGCGGCATTGGATTACTAGTGGGTTTGATGTTTTAGTGTAACCCCATATTTTGATAATGGAGGATATCGCGTATATATATATATATATATATATATATATATATATATATATATATATATATATATATATATATATATCGTTTCTTTCACGTATCGTACTTTTGCAGACATTTAACAACTGAACGACCTTTAATTTGCAAGGTGGTTCAAATTACATATTCGAACGTATCAGGCAGCATTGTATCTCTTTTTAACTGACATAAAATGAGAAGGAAAGTTTTGTTTTGTATTAAAATTAATTTACAAACTGTAATAGGCAATATATTATATATCTTGACGAAGTAAGTTCATTGCTACTTTGGATAAACTATAGCTAGTGCATTTCTCGGATTTTAAGTCCGATCTGTGCTGAATATGTGAACTGTGAATATAAGTATTGAACCAGGACTGACAGGATAATTTATAATCGATAAGGATTAGGTAACTGTTGTTGATAGCAAGAGGGCATTGGCTTGTTGTTACGATCAAACGGGCCGTGATATCTATCTAAGAATTTCCGCGCCGTTGTCCCGAAACGACGGCACCTTCGGACCACTGTATCCAATCGTGGATTTTCCATTGGGCCATGCGCCGTGCCGCCGGCCGAGATCCGCACTATACGTCCCGGCGTCCACAGTCGGCTTTCCATCGAGGAAAACGACAATTTTCCTGGTCCGACGGCATCTCGCTCTGACCGATTGAGGCGAAAACACAGTGGTGGTGACTAGTCACGGTCTCTAGTTAAAAAGGTCTCTTCGGCAGCATCAATCGATCGGTAAGTAGTACCGTGGATATTACGTCGCTGGTTGTTTTGGAGAATATGTTTATGTCCGTCGGCTTGGAGGCAAACGCTTCGGTCATCATCCCGAACGTCTTCCTGGACTATATTTAAATCCGAACCACGCGACAACAGAAGCTAATCGCGATGCCGTCGCACCGTACCAGCGGATAACGAAAAACCGCCATATATCACGTCCCACCACATCCCCATTCCCATTGGTGGATATATCCGACGTATAATTACCCTGAGGGTCACGTGAGCATTACTTAACCTTATCGCACTCCCCATTACCTACCCCAACTCTTATTACCCCGCTTACCGATAGCGAAACCCCCATCCACAGGAAAAATGTCCGACGACTTCTCGAACTCTTCCAGGAAGACGTCTAATTTTCCCGTTCCTCTATCCGGAAAGAAGGGGGGAGGGGACGATAGACCCCCGACTCCATTCAAGACGCACCGTTATCGATTAAAAATTGTCTTTTTCATCCATCATCATCATCAATCTTGCTGTCGTCGAGAATCTGTAAAAGAACAATTAAATACCGAGGAAGAGTGAATGGTTACAGTCAGTCAATCGAGGCGTAGCCCCGATAGGTTATAAATAACCGAACAGTGACACCGTCGTTGAATTTATGAAGTTAATTTAATTACATATTTTTTGGTGAAGTCCAGGAAGTTATAGATATAAGAATATCGCTTTGTTGCAACGTAAACCTCATTTAAAATAGTCCAATATTAATTTCCATAAACATATATTGGAGCTATAATCTTTCTTAGAAGCTATAGTCCCTATATTTTAAGCTACTGTCATTAATCATACATATTTTTGTTTTATTGTTGATTCGTATAATGCAAAGTTAAGTTAATAGATGGCGCCTAAAATATGTTTTGACGTATAGTATAGTTTAAATTACTTTTATCCTTATTTATAATATTAAATTAAATAATAATAAATTTCATAATAAGTAAAATATATTTAAAAATTCAGCACCATACGTTTCAACAAAATAATTGTAGACGTTTTATGGAGTATATAGTATATCGTTTTATTTTATATTGGTTTTCCGGTAATTATTTTTGACAATTAGCATTGACATTAACAGTTTTGTTTTATGAAGATTGAATTAACTTAGCATAGAGAGATACGATTTTGACCTCATATAGTCATTCAATTGAGGAATAGCCCCGATAGGTTATAATATTAAAAAATAAGAATAAAATGTATTTATGTTACAGAGGGAAATTAAAAAATATAATATTAATAAAATATTTTATTTAAATAATAGTAAACATTTGTATAAAAGATTTTCTAAATATATAAAAAAATAACATGTAAAATGACAACTGATAACTTATTTTCTAATTGTACATTAATTATTGTCGAAAATATTATAACAAAAAAAAATCTATAAAATAAGTCCAGGATACTAATTACATGTTACAATATTGATTGCGAAACCTCCTTATTTATGTATTTTTATAGGTGTTTAATTGGACCCTATTCATAAGATATGTAGCCATACAAAATTTTTCATTTTTTCCCTTTGCAATCCTCTTTACTTTTTTCATCCAACGCAAGCTATACTAATTATTACAATTATTACGTTTCTTATTATATTTCAATGTTTGTGGTATAGTTTAAATTACCCTTCTCCTTATTTATT
This sequence comes from Rhynchophorus ferrugineus, assembly GCF_030347505.1. NCBI lineage: Eukaryota > Metazoa > Arthropoda > Insecta > Coleoptera > Curculionidae > Rhynchophorus > Rhynchophorus ferrugineus. The sequence continues at coordinate 9,274,190 of NW_027472586.1, read as the reverse complement.
ATAATTCCGTTACGTTTTAACAAAATAATTGTAGACATTTGTTTACTAGGTATATTATATATCGTTTATTTCGTATTGGTTTCCGGGAAACTGTTTTTAACAAGTACAGAGAGTTATACGATTTTGACCTGATAAGACAATTGAGGCATAGTCCCTATAGCTAATAAAAATCGAACAGTGACAATGTTATTGGATTTATGAAGTTAATTTAATTTTTTTTGTAGAAATCCAGGATGTCATATGAGAATATAGTTTTAATGAATGAGAATATAACTATAATGGAGTTAGAATCTTTTTTAGAAGCTAAAATTCTTTTATTTTTAACCTACTGTCTTTAACAATATATATTGTAATTTTGTGGCTGATTCGTATAGTGCAAAGTTAATTTAGTAGATGGCTCTTAAAATATATTTTGACTTACAGTATAGTTTAAGTCAGTGTTACCCTTATTTCTAATTCTAAATAAAATATTATGTTAGTCTAGGATTATTTTAATTTTTTGATATAATAATAGGCAATATATAGTTAAAAATTCAGTATTATGCGTTTTGATAAAATCATTATTAATATTTTTTATTGGGTATATAACAGGTCAATTGAAAAGTCCCCGGCCTACCATAGTAAAAATTTTTTTTGGCAAAAATTAGTTTTTTATTCAACATAATTCCCTTCAAGGGTGATACACTGATTATAGCGACCTTCCAACAGTTGGATACCATTTTTGTAGTATTATTTGTCCTTTGCTTCAAATAGGCCTCGGTTTCGGCGATCACCTCTTCATTCCACGAACATTTCTTCCCAGCGAGCATTCTCTTGAGATTTGAGAACAGGAAATAGTGGCAAGGGGTCAGATCTGGAGAATACGGTGGATGGATGGATTTTTTCCATCGTTTTTACTTACTTGTGACACGGTGCATTGTCTTGACGAAGTAGCACTTTCTTTTTCTTCAAATGCGGCCGTTTTTCGGCGATTTCGTCCTTTAAACGGTCCAATAACGCTATGTAATACTCACTGTTGATGGTCTTTCCTTTTTCAAGGTAATCAGTGGAAATTATTCTATGCGCATCCCAAAATATAGACGGTATAAACTTGCCAGCTGACTGTTGCGTTTTCCCACGCTTTGGAGCGGGTTCATCGTGTGCAGTCCACTCTGATGACTGTCGATTGGACTTCGGAGTGAAATGATGGAGCCATGTTTCATCCATTATCACATATCGATGCAAGAACTTGGGTTTATTACGCTCGATTACGCATTTTCAAACACTGCTCCGAATCATCAACTTGTCGTTGTTTTTGGTCAAAAGTGAGCTCGCGCGGCACCCACTTTGCACAAAGCTTTCTCATACTCAAATATTCGTGAATGATATGATGTACACGTTCAGTTAATATCTTTAGAGTGTCTGCTGTTTCATTCGGTTTTAAATTACAGTCATTCAGAATCATTTTGTGGATTTTTTAAACGTTTTCGACGGTAACAACCTCTTTTGGGCGTCCACCGCGTTCACCGTCTTCGGTGCTCATTTCACCACGTCTAAACTTAGCATACCAATCGGAGATGGTTGATTTTATTCAAAAAGAAATATTTTATCAACACGCGAAATTCCTTTTTATCATTTTTTTTCACAACAACAAAAGCTACTTCACTCAAAATGATATAATTCACAAACTAATGTTCCAACAGCTGTCGAATTTATACACGCATCTTTTGAGGGTTAGGGCTAACTATAAAATATATGGATTTAATTTTAGTAGCGCCATCTAGTGATCGGTTATAAATAGTTAAAGAGTGACACTGTTCTTGGATTTATGAAGTTAATTTAATTAATTTTGTTTTGATGACGTCCAGGAAGTTATATAAGAATAGCGTTTTGTGGCAATGTAAACTTCATTTAAAATAGTACAATATTCATTTGCACAGACCTATAATGGAGCTATAATATTTCTTGGAAGCTATAGTCCTTTTATCCTGTGTCCTTTTATTGATTCTTATAGTGAAAATTTGTGTTAGTAGATGGTGCCTTAAATATATCTTGACGTATAGTGTAGTTTAGATTAAGGTTATTCTTATTTAAGATTTTAAATTAAATATTTTGTTCGACTAAATTTATCTTGATATTTTGATAATTTTTAACGTTCTTCTTACCTGGAAAATATTTTTGACAATTAGAATTTTGACATTGACAGTGCTTCGACATTTACATCATTGAATTCATTTAGTACAGAGTAAATGCAAAAGATGGCGTTGTGGCATAGCAAAAAATAAAAGTTTAATTACGAATTCTGTTTGTTTCTAGATAATGAGGAGAAGTGAACGACATAAGTTCATTAAAATATCGATAATTTTCGTTGTTTATTCGATTATTCACGCGGTATCGACGACTAATAAGAGTGAAACACATACTGGTACTGACGCTGCTGAGGGTAAAACCGTTGGCTCACCAACTATCCCAATCAGTTTAAAAGTTCACAGCACGCAATCGACTGCTCATGTAATTGGTCATTCCACAACGGCAGCACCAAAGGTATGATAGTGTGTTAGGCATTGCTTCAAGCGAAAATCAATCGTAACTGATTACAGCACAAAATAAGCGAGAAAGAGTCCAAGTCCGATGACAAACATCACGAGACGCTGGAAGAGAAAATCGAAGCTAAGGAGCATGAAAAGGTTGTGGGACCCAATGCCTCCGATAACAGTTCTGCTATCAGACCAAAGCACGAGGTATCTCTCGAATAAAATAATCTAGAGCCTTGGATTGAGAATTTTTGTTCAATTTGTTCTAGAAAAATGAGGAAAATGTCTCGAATGCGACCATTGATTGTACACCAGCAGCTATTCGGCAGGTAAGCTACTAATATCCCTCACTAATATATTTATTTTCGATAAAATTATATCCAAAACAATATTACAAAAAATATATTTCACGGAGACACACCCTTGGTAAATTATCACGACTGATGCAATCGAATGAAAACAATATCGGAGGGTAAAAAACATCCCGGGAAAGACAGTTAGTCTAGACTGGGTGTCTGACCTAGTTTGGTTGACGTATTTTGTTATGGTCTAAAAGATTCTCTATGATCACGATCAAGTTACCATGCAGCGTTATGCTAACATCTATACAGTCTATGCAAAGGTTTTTTAGTAATGCATCATGGATATTTGTGACGTCGAAATATTGCAATGTTGCCGAATTAACTCTGAGTTTTAGTTCAGTTTGGCTTTGTTATACAAAAAAATTCTAATCTAAATAAAATAATTGAACAAAAATGTTATGAATTATAATTTATTGTAACATTACAGTAAATCTAATACATATATTATCGAAGGACTTAAAAATACAATTAAGACACAGCTGTAATAGTTTATAGGTTTTATTTACATTTAACTCTTTTCGACGCCATCACGTGAGGTAGAGTTTCTACGCGCGTTTTTTTATGTAGTAGTATCCCCCTGGAGGCTTAATCTACCTAATTAAAAATTGTATATCTGAGAAACGTATTTTACTTTCATTCGAGAGCATATTTACTTTATTTGTTTAGGTCTTGTTTCCTTCAATGGAATGTTTACTTGTCAAATCATCTTGGTATCACTGTATATTTTATTTCTTCTTCTACTATCTATGTATACCATTCTTCATAAAATTAATCACTGAATACTGTCTAATGCATTTACGATATCTAAAAAACAGTTAGTATTCATTCTCTCCTCATACGTTGTAACCTAATGCTCATGTTTAATTTTGAACTAATATTTAGGGCGGCAGCAACCCCCTAAAAACATTTTCAATAAAATTGTAGGGACTTATATTATTTAATATCATCAATAATTACATCTCTAACGGACTTTACCGGCAAAAGGGGCCCCCATTATCTCGTTCCTTTTCGAAATAACCTATTAAAGCCGCAATCAATTTGTGACCCTGAATATCTATTGTTTTCGGCATTTTCAAACAAAGTAATATGATATATTACGCAACGATTTAAATGAACAAAATAATCAAAGGGCTAAAATAATGTTTGCCGGTTTATAACCTGTAGTAATTATAACTAATATTTTCAATAATTTAGCGTACATCTGACAACCAGACGGATAAATGCTGTCTAATTTGCGAACACGTAAACGAATGAGTCTGTCAAAGTCGTCCGGCTGTCAGATGTATGAAAAAATCTTGAAAGCAATAGCGATAAGAGATTTTAACTCTTGCCTATACATTATTGTGGCTGTATAATTAACTGTAGTTTTTAGATATACTATAATGTTAAAATAAATTATATTTCATAATATTTTTGTTCAATTATTTTATTTAGATTAGAATTTTTTTGTATGTCAAAACCAAACTGAACTAAAACTCAGAGTTAATTCGGCAACATTGCAATATTTCGACGTTACGTCACAACGACACTATTAAAAAAACTTTGAATAGACACATTTCAGTGTCATTTTATTCACAAATTACACTTGACAAATATTTGACATTAATCAGAGACTAACTTGGAAAATTTGATGTCAATATTAAAAAATAATATATCCTTATTTTTTTTAAAAATTAAACTAAAAAGTAGTGGTAGTAATATTTTAATTCTTATATGTCAATGTCATGTTATATAAAATATTTTTAAACAAAGAACAAAGAACCGACTTAAAAAATATATAAGAAACCCACTAAAAAGTAAAAAATAATCAAACTTAGATTTTTGACACAAAAAAAAAACACTTTAAAATAAAATATCCACATAATAATTGTTGTAATAACTAAATAAAGTATTTATTCTACTATATACACACAATTTAACTTAATACCGACATAAACCTATTTATCTGTTTGCAATATTATTTTAACTACTATTAACTGATCATTTTGAAGTCGGTAGGAGCAACAAATTAGATTTGGTTTGTTCGTAATTTAATTTTGTGTATATTACACAAAATTATATTATTATTTTTGTACTGTTTGGGTTCGGCATCAGCCCCCCCTTCTCTCATCAAATCCTGATTTGGTTCCAATGGGATCCCCTCGGAAGTGCACTCTTTCGACAGAAAGAAGAATTTTGAACATCGGCCCGTAATTAACGGAGAAATCGGTGAACAAACATAACAAAAAAAACATACAGTCGAATATAGAACCTCCTCCATTTTTGAAGGTGACTATGTCAAATGATAATGAAATGTCACTTTTGACGTTTATCCCAAAATAACCTAAAGTGTAATATAAATTTGTTCGGAATATGTTCAGATTTATTTGTAATTAGTTCTGATTATTTAGTGAAGGAAAATTAATATTTTTTTCGGTAGTTCCCCAGACCGCTCATGCATCAGGATGTGAGAAAACACGGTGGCTTGATTATACACACTCTGGTCGCCATCTACATGTTTATAGGATTGGCGGTGGTTTGCGATGAATATTTCGTGGCTTCGCTGGATAGGATATGCGAGGGTAAGTCCACGCGATAAGCATTCAACAAACAGATATACACGAGTACCTTTAATTCGAACAGTATCTCCTACAAATATAACTGGTAGATTAGATTAAAATGTTATTTCGTTCGAGTAATCCTTGCATTTCAACTGAATATTATAAAAAATTCTAATTGTGGGGTAACATGGCACGCGCACAACGATTTGAATTTGCAACATTGCCAGTTCTTGCAAATCGTATGTATATTTGAAGAGTATCATATAAATAGGAAAAATTATATAAAAAAAAGGAAAAAAAGAGAATGAAACAGCATCTAAGGTAACAAATATAATTTAATTTAGGGTTATAGTACATCTTGAAACTACAGTTAATTATACAGCCGCAATAGTTTATAGGTTAGTTTTAACTTCTTATCACTATTGTTTCCAAAAATTTTGCATACGTCTGACAACCGGACGACTCTGACAGGCTCATTCGTTTACGTGTTCGAATTGATCAGACAGCATCAAAAGAGACACACTCTTTTTAACTAGAATAAAACGAGAAGGAAAATATTGTCCGATTCTAAAACGAATTTACAAATTACGACAGGCAATACATTAAACATTTTGATAACGTAGGTACAAAAAAACTTTGAATGGACTATACATGATCACGACGGACGCGATGTAAATGGCAACGTCGCAAAACCAGCCGTAAACTACCTAAGTTTAACGAATGCCTACTATGATCCTCCAATACTAGACACCACTATTATTGTTTGGCTAATATCGAGCTTGATATTTATGCATATTCTGAATGGATGTTTATTTTAATGAGTTTTATTCTGTGAGTTGATGCTTTATGTGATGTTGCAGAATTGAAAATGTCCCCGGATGTAGCCGGGGCTACTTTTATGGCGGCAGGTAGCTCCGCTCCAGAATTAGCCACGGTTATTATTGGAGTGTTTTATGCTGAAGACGATATAGGTGAGTTCTTGGTAAGTGTGGGGTACCGAAAAACTATTGTTTTTTTGTGGATTTTTAGGTATATCCGGTGTGATTGGTTCGGCAGTGTTCAACATAATGTTTGTGATATCTGTGTGCGCTCTATCAACCGGGGCTATCGTCTACCTGAACTGGTGGCCTTTGGTGCGTGACAGTATCTTCTATGCCCTCTCCATTTTGATTATGTTGGCGGTCATTGGTGATAAAGGCGTGAACTGGTAAGTTCGGCGTGATCAAACTCGAAACGCGATATTAATTTCCTTAATCTAGGATCGAATCGACGGTGATGTTGGTGACCTACGCCATCTACTGCGTGGTGCTGCATTTCAACCCGCAATTGGAGAAATGGGCTCAAACCCTGCCGCTTCCTTTCAAGACGACGGCTCCCAACGAACAATCGGGCCTAGTCAGTTACAAGAACCTGGAGGACGAACGTAAACACACCAACTACGGCATGGAGTGGAATAACGAGCAACCGTCGCAGCAGCAGCAGCAGCAGCCTCCCCAGTCGCAATGGAGTCCCGGCCAAGAGTGGAGCCCGGACAAGCATCCTCCAGGAGAAAGTAAGCCTTTGAGGCAACGCCCTCTACTATTTATTCTCCTTTTTCTAAATATTAGGAATGGGATATTTTATCGATATTTAACATCACATCTCAATTTAAATACAGCTAACTAAGAATGCCGAAAAATATCGATATATCGATATTTTTTGGGCCGTCATTCTCGAATCTTTAATCCCTGTTACATCTTCTCTATTTCCATTCCAAGAAAGCCAAGATTCCAAGACGTTCTATTAAGTTATCTGTTTTTGGGTTCTGTTATTAATGAATCATCAACAAATATTAACAAGTGACCATAAACTTTAGTGAACAAGCAGTAGTCATAATCTGATATCTTAAATTGTAGTATGTTCCAAGGTTTTGGTGCATTTTTTAAGCCATTCAATGCTCTATTTCCAATTCTAGTTAGACATCGATACTAGGGATGTCGAAAAATATCGATATTTTTGGCGCATAGTTTTTCACCGATATATCGATATTTTTGTTAGTCGATATTTTTTCCGATGTTTTTTCAAAAAGAGTTAACGATATATCACAAACATTATAAAAAACCTTTTAATTATTTTTAATAAACTTTTAAAATCGGTACTTAATTTTAAGCTTTTATTAAACTTTTTGCTATTTCTTAAAATATTTAGAAAATATTGATATTTTTTTGAGTCGATATATCAATACTTTTATTTTTTCCTAAAAATATTGATATATTTTTTGTAAAATATCAATATTTTTTTCCTACGATATATCGATATTTTTAAAAATATGGATATAACTAATTATCGATATTTTTCTCGGAGGGTTTTTTTCTACTCGACATCCTCGAGACATACTACTACGCCTTCTACTGGTTATTATTCTTCTTTTTATATGTACTAAGGATGGGCTGTTTTATCGATATAAGTCAGAAATTTAACATAAATTAACTCTAGAAATCCTGAAAAAAATACTTTTTTTATATATCGATATTTTCCAAGACATATCGATATTTTCTTTAAAGAAGTATCGATTGTTGTAAAAGAGAATATCGAACTTTTAAACACAAAGTAAAATATCGAACTTTTATTCAGGGATTTCGCACCACCCCGGTCATCAAGCGAATCTTGCGTGGTTCGATATCGATATTTGTAGTTTTTCTTTAAGTTTCTGTTTTTGATATTTTTCTCCGCTATTGACGTCTCTATTTAATGCGTTCTTGCAGATTTCCAGGAACCGCTAAGCGGCGCGGCTCTAAACCAAGCCTCCAACGAAGCGGGCGTTACTCAGAGCACGACGATGGCACCAGCTCAGCAGGATTACTATAGACCCAAGGAATATGATCCCGCGACCAAGGTGAATCCCCTGGTCAAGCCAGCAGGTACGTCACACTGTTTTGTTGGTACGGCGTCGATATTCTAACCTCCTCGATCCCTTATAGCAGAGGCTGGCGAATGGGCAAAATTCAAATGGTACACCCTCTACCCCATACACTTCTTCTGTATATACACTATGCCCGATTGCCGCAGCGAAAAGTACCGAAACTGGTACCCTTTCACATTTTTTGTATCGATGGTGTGGATATCGTTCTACTCGTATTTCATGGTGTGGATGATCACTATAATAGGTACGAGCTAACTAGGAGTTAGTTTACCAAGAACTTTCGTCATTTCATCGACGACTCTTTCAGGATACACACTGGGAATACCGGACACCGTCATGGGTTTGACGTTCGTAGCTGCGGGAGTCTCGGTTCCAGACGCTCTATCCAGCATAGCGGTGATAAAAGAAGGGTGAGTCAGTGAAAAACCGTCAGGAAACGACAGCTACTTTTGTTTTTCTAGCTATGGAGATATGGCCGTATCCAACGCTATAGGATCGAACGTCTTTGATATTCTGGTGTGCTTGGGGCTGCCCTGGTTCATCAAAACCGCAATCGTACAACCCGGATCACGCGTTAAAGTCACCAGTAAAGGTAAGGAATATCAAAATTCTAATTTTCTGCCAAGTACACACAGCATAACCTCAACTCTTCTTCTTTGTGTAAAATTCGACAATTTGTTACATCTTACATCATAAAAACAATTGAATTTGACAAATATAAAAACCATTCATCATCAGTCGTATATTCAGGCCATTTAACCATTGTTTTGTACGTCTAACACTATTTTTACAGGCCTAATGTACTCGACATTCTCTCTCCTATCCACTGTTGCCTTCTTGGTCGTCGCCATTCATTACAACGGCTGGAAATTGGACCGGCGTTTCGGCATCATCCTCATGATCTGGTATCTGGTGTTCATAACGTTCGCCAGTCTCTACGAGCTGAACGTATTTGGTAACCTAAACCCTCCCGAATGCCCCACGGATTACTAGGCGCCGATCGGTTCAAATGAAAGGCGAGCTTATGATTTGCGCTTGACGTTTCTTTGCGGCTTCACGTCTCCGGGCATTTGATTTGACAATAATTAAGCGTTATTTGGTGATTGATTACTGTTGTTCCTTCCCCGTTTCGACGAATAATTAGTTTATGTCCAATACCACAAAAGTCCCTGTACAATCGTATTGATGTAAAAAGAAAAATTCGTGTTGAATAAAATCACTTACAAAAAAATATCGATAAAAAAAGACGATGTATATGTTATCTATTTGTATAGATGTTGAGGAGAATGTAGATTTTAGTACCCGTCCTAATTAGAACTGGCTGTCAATTTCTTTAGTTCAATTATTACTTTCATCACTTATATACAGGGCGCGTCAGATACATATTACATTTAATATTTAAACTATATAAAAATTAGGTTAGGTCTTATGCAAAAGACTTTTGAGAAGTAATTTTAAACTTAGAATTTTGACATCTATGTCAGCACGTGATTATTTAACTTTCAGTATTATTTATTTGTGCTAATAGGCCTATTTATCGCACATTATCTACATAAAATTAGATTATTATATATTATGATTGGCCCTGTATATTTTATGACGAACAATTTCAATTTAGTGTCAATTTCTGCTATATAAACTATAGACTTTATTAGATATAATGTTATATATAGGTAAATAATGTGGTACTTTTTTGCCATTCCTTTCTAAATCTTGTTAAGAATTCATTTATGCTTAATTATTCGATTATTTTTTGTTAAATTTAATTCCTAAAATCAAATTAGACCAAAATCACGACGACTTTTACTTCCACTGATAACAATCAATATGTTTTAACTCTATATAGTACGCTATACTTATTTTTAACAATTTTTCTGTCTTCCTTACCTTATTTTGTAGTTACATGTTTCCTGTTCCTTTGATCTTGTGAAAACAGTTGTGTTATTTTTAGATTTACGAAGATAGCTACTCAGGTATAGAATTTAAATCACAAATATTTACAGTTTTGGTGAAGTTTTATATGTTTATGTTCATGTTGCATTAAAGTATTATATTATTTATGTAAAATAGCAAGTACATATATGATTCAACAATAAAAATAATATTGCTACGACAACGTACTATGTACAGTGTCAATTTGAGTATTACTGTTAATCGGTCTATTAGGGATAAATTAGGGCTTTTAACCAGATACACAAAAAATGAAGACTTATCCGCTAAAGTGACATCGAAACTGAATTGTAAATGTGACAGTAGAAGACTACTAGATATAAACGGTAATTTTAGGCAAGTTGATTATACTTTTTTTTGTGAGCGTTATAAGATATTACATGTAACATAGGAATTATTTATACTTACATCATTACATCAGCCATTTATGTTATCACGGAATGTCATTATTTTACGCACACACATCTCATATTATCTCTATATGTTGTGTCTTGATTCTTTAGTAAAATGTTCATGCATGCCCATAACATTTTCGAGGAAATGTGATTGTCAATTCTCGCATGTTACTGTCGTAGCGAGAATTATCGCCATGTTTCCTAATTAATCTTTCAAGTGAGCAAATTCAACTCTTGATAGTTTATACACGCGTTGTGAACCATAGAGAGTTGAGAACTCAGTAATGGAACAAACGACAATAAATGAGCCTTAAAAACCTAAGTAATTTAATGAAATGTATTTTTAAGCTTTGCTTTATTACTATTGTACCTTCGTTTAAACTATTCGATTCTCATGTAATTCTTTCAGTTCCTGTAAGCATATTTCAGTTTCACAAAAACAATTTTCAGGTATCCCTGAACAAATTTTATATATTCCCCAATCCTAAATTGCCAAAATTTGTAACTGAACAGTACTAAAAATAGCACCAAAACAATTATGGTAGTTTTAGTTTTTTAATTAGCGATAATAACTTATAAACAATATAATCTTATGACATTAGACTAGTTAAGGAAATATATAAATTATTGTTAACAAGCTGATGATTGAAAATGTTTCCTGAAACATGTTGAATCACTCAGTAACTAAACCAATCTCCAGACACACCATTATGAATGTAATGATACATAGTTTGGGATTGATAAATGTATATTTTTTCGTCTATCTAGATATATACAAATTACACTAGACAGTATTAAAAGTTAATAGTGAATGCTTGTTCTAAAAAAAATAAAATGGACACAAATTGATCATGCCTCGACCACAGGTCTAGACTATTTTTGTTATATCACTAGATGGTAGAATAGAGAAGGAAACAATGTGTGTCCATCATAATGTTAAATGTTATAATGATAAAACAAATGTATTTGTTGTTGATTCTTGTTTAAGTGTGAACAATTTTAATAACCGTAGCACTATGTAAAACTAATTTGCACCGGAATATATAATAAAAATACCAGAATAACTGAAGAGTTTTATTTTACATACCCAAAATTGATCACTTAAAACTAATTAGTCATTCCTTAAATAATAAATATACAATTTTAAGGGTAGGCTATGTTATATTCGATCTAGTGCTTCTAGCATCACTATACTGTTGCCTCTGATAACCTGAAAACCAAAAACAATATTTAAATATAATTAATTATAAAAATGTCAAAACATACCACCATTCCAATATTGTTTTTAGATCCATCCTTACATTCTTCGATGCTTTCATCGACTACCAAATTCATGAAAGGATCAAAACCTCGCAATATGCCTGTAACTTGCCTGCCGCCATTTAGTTTTAGGCACAGTTTTTTATCCATAAATCTAAACAAATATAAATAGGAAACAATAAGTTTACCATACCGTAATATTAAATTTATTCTTACTTTTTTAGTTCTGGTGGATGTGCTTTAGACATGTTTTATATTTTTAAAGGTATTCTTGTGCACAGTAGCAAAACTTAAGACGCTTGGATCGCGTTATTTTTAATTATAGGTTAACTTGAGTTCCTCCTAAAATAAATTTGGCCTTAGGATGAACACAATTTATATCTATCGGTACTATAATGTGTGTCAAAATAAAAGGTTACAAGTTGTTTTAAAGAAACAATTAATAAGCTATTTTAAAGACAGTTCTGACCATTAAATTCATAATATTGCATATTTCTTAATATTATTGTTTTTAGCAACAACGGTTAGTCCACTTGTCAAACACATCAATTGTCATTTTTATCCAACATTTCCGATTTTGTAATTGTGTTGTTTGTGTATTGTTTTTTAGTTTTTGTGATTTTTAAATTTAGTTTTATAGGGTTAGTAAAGGTATAAGTGCTACTAAAGGAAGTATCTATGATTTTTTTACATACTTCACAATCGAATACGATTGTTGCTATGTACCTTTTATTTAAAGTTTCCTATTGTGCCACCTAATTGCCGGATTATATCCTGTTGTTTTTTTATTTGAATTTACTTCACTTTCTTTTTGTACGTTTCGTTGATCAACCACATTGTTTTAGGTCAATGGCTGATTTGTCTGCGTCGCCACCGCCCGCTGTAAAAACCTCAGCTTCCAGTGAGGGTGATTGGAGTTGTGATGAATGTGGAAACCTAAATTTTGCTAGGAGAACCTTATGTAATCGATGTCAAAAGGGCAAAGCACCTACGGCTGCGAAAAAACGAAAGTTGGGCACAGAGATTGGTAAGGCAGCAGCTGAAAAGAGCAGGGGGTTATTTAGCGCTGACGATTGGCAATGTAATAAATGTGGTAATGTAAACTGGGCAAGGAGACAGCAATGCAATGTATGTAATGCCCCAAAGTTTGGTGAGGTTGAGGAAAGAACAGGATTGGGTGGTGGTTATAATGACAGAGGAGTAGTTGAATATAAAGAGAGGAATGATTCAGACGATGAGTATGATGAATTTGGACGAAGGAAGAAAAGAAAGCATGAGGAAAGGTCAAACAGTAGAAGAAGGAATGATAGTAAGGAAAAAGATCGTAAGTCTGATGCAGAGGAAGAGAAAGATGAGGATGAGGATGAAGAAGACGATGATGATGGGGATTTATCGAAGTATGACCTGTCAGAATGGGGTGATGTGGGAAAAGACAAAAAGTCTCGTTCTAGGTCGCGTTCGCCTAGTAAAAAGTAAATTTTACCATTTTAAATAGAGAAATACTGATGTTTCAGAGTCATAATAGAGAAAACTGTCAACTCTGATCATGTTGAACATTTGATCAATTAAGTTTTCGTTGTGCACTTTATAATATAGAAAACGGCACAATTTAGTTTTGCCTTTTAACAAATTCTTGCAAATTTAATATTGTCAGATAAATATTGAATAAACCTTTTTGGGTATTGATCAGTTTCTATTAGATTGTTAATCTATTCTATATTAGAAGTTGATTAGACCTTTTAAACTGGGTACTTTTTAAATGGTGATTAATTCGGTACAGTGGCAGTATACAAATATATATATAGTTTTACCTCTACGTGTAGCTCTTTGTGTTTGTAACATCACAATTGGTAAACTAAATGTGTTACTTTTTAATTTAGACAATTATTAGATGTGAATATAGAAAGTGTCGAAGTTGCTTTTGATGTATAAATTTTCAAGTGTATTTATTCGATTTTAATTGCTGTACATATTGTATTTTTAGCTCTGTCACTGTCCTATAGTATTTATATAAAGATGAAATTCGTGAAATTTTACCTTGTATTGCTTTAATAAATGTCGTTGGTTTTTTAGCCAGCAAACCTTAAAAGTGTCTTATTGCCTTGTGATTTATTTATAGTCCCTTTATTTCATTACAAACATAATTTTTGGTTGTTATTCATTATTTCATCTCGGTTAGTATGAATTCAGTTTTAATGTTCTTTATTTTTGTTTAAGCAATAATTTCTGGAGTAATGAAATTGATTATATGTAACGAAATGTGTAAGTTAAAATTGTAAATTTAGAAATAATTTGAAAAATGTATTGGGATCTGTTTGTTTTAAAATTGCATTTGTTATGAGAGCAAAATCAAGGAGGTGTCTGATTGCTTACTGCAACCTGTGCCGATTGTCATTAAAAAATATGATCCTCATATATATGTATATAGCAGAAAGAGATGAATTTTTATTGGCTGCCGACTACAGTCCAAAATTATATATGCCTTCCAGCGTCTGGAGAGCGCCGCAACCACGACGCTAGCGTCGGGACGTTCGACGTTTGGCCGATGCCAAATTCTAAAATTAAAAGTTGATCCCACGGGAAGGGGGCAGCGCGTATACGTAAGCCCAACGGACCATTCTTTCGCAGTTTCGAGCGTTAACCATTCGGTTGTGCGTCGCGTTTTGGAAAATATCGACATTTTTCCGGTAAGTATATCGTAAATTTGTGTGCCGTGCAGTGCCGTTTATTGACCTCATTTTTTTCGTCGTGATCATCCCTTATGCCGCATCGTTTTCATCCAAGAGTCCGCATCGATTCCTATTAACTGGGACACGCGATTCGTTTGCATCAACCCGGCTCCGCAATCTGGAATGGCTTTGTTAAACGCGGCAACACTGCGTCTAATTTTTTTCCCTATTAACCTAGGAATAATAAAAAAATTGTCACTGTTTAGTATCTCTCTCTTTGTTGCTGTTTGAAGACTTTTAGAAGCATTTAGTCACTAGAAGCATCTTGTCTTGTCGCCCTCTTCCTATATCCGTTAAAAGCTAACAATTTCTTTATAAGTTTTTTCAAAATCAACTTACCTTACTGAAACATTTCTTTCTTTTTGAACTAGTCTTCTTAACTTCACTATGAAATGTGAGAGATACCAGTAAATTATTTAAATGGAAACTGTCAAGTCTGTCAACATTTTGAGGTTATAAATACAGTCTAATCATCGTCAAAAACAAATATAATTTAACGTCAAGCTAATAATACCTTTATTATGAGCATAAGCATTCATTATTGCGAGAAGATATATATTAAGTATAGTATTAATATATTAATCAAATAAAAGTGAAAATTTGCTATTATTGGATGCAGAAACATCGCGATGATGCCTGCATGGATAGCCTGGCGACGTTCTCAACGACAAAACTATTTCATAATCGACTAGGCCTTGGACTGGAAACTGCTTTTATAAAACTACTTTTGAAAATAAATATCTAACAAGTTTTATAAATGAACCAAACAATATATCCCAAGAAACACTGTTAGTCATAACTCGCTCCAAGAAATTTTATTTTAAAAGTCGTTTCATCATTTCGATCCGATCCTGTTTAATTTCACTCGATCGCCAATGAAGTTTATGGGAAGTTTTTCCCCCATGTGGACGGATTAAGCTTGCAGTTGCTATCATTTATTATCCGTGAATTTTTAACATCCTACTCGTGTCAAAATAGTGCCAAACTACGCGAACGTATTATGTCACAGTTTATATATGCTAAACTGGATTATATATTCGCTTCAAATTGTATAATTTCCCTGGTTTATTGCAAATCGTGATTGTAGAGATTAAGAAAAAAGGAAATTATTTAGTGTTCCGATAATTTCCAAACTTGGCAACACAGGATTTGCACGGGCAACCGCACTCTTGCTGACATATTTTTCTAATTACATTATTTTTAAAAATAGGTCAATTATATTGATTCTAAATATAAGTCATTCTTGTTACAATTCCAGACAGATGAATGTTACGAGTCAGGTTCACATAGTATCTGTTACTTTTTATTTATTAGTTTAACTACTAATATAAAAACTTTTATAGTTATCTGATAAATGTCATATGTCAGGTAAATGTCATGGTAAATCCGTAAAATTGAATATAGGCTGTAACATTGGCATTTGTTGACGGTATAATATTAAAAATTTGACAAATAATAACTTTGACACAATCAGAATTAAAATTCAAATGTCAGTTATATGCCATAAGGTAAAAAAATATTTCATTAAAACTTCGTGTACTTGAATGTGGCGTCAATTTTATTATAATCAAACAGTTTTATATATACTCACGTGTTCGTCATAAGCGAAAATAAGTGTTCTCGGGAAAAAAGCTTGGCTAAAGATCAGCCTTGAGAACAAAATTAAAGCTCACTCAATGAGAAAGCAGAACGGAAGAACATCGTGCTTGCATGTATTTTTATCCGTTGCATTTTAACATGATGATCCAGAAATATTAGTCATGCGCTTCTTTGGGCGATCTTATTTACAAATTGACCGTAAATTTCCTAAAGGCGTTTATTTTATTTTTCTGACTGGGCGACCGATTCTGCTCGGGTAACACAATAAACATTCCGTTATTTTTGTTAGTTGTTTATCTTAGCCATGGATGCCGGGCCGAAGAAGAACGATGGAAGTATGGCCTGTGTCAGGTTTGGGCTCCAGGCGCACCATGAAAATCCATATAATTATCCTACATGTGTCATAAAATTGTTTATATTATTTACTATTTTTAATTAATTGCAATCTGTAATTTTTTAAGAGTGTATTCTGAAGAATCATGGCATGCCTTAAGGATATGAATTTGCAACGTTGCCAGTTCGTATAAAATATATGAATAGTTAAAGAATTCATGAATGCATTTGAAGAATAGAATAGCTTATCTTTAACTTACAAATTAACTTAAAATTATATAATTTAAATACTATTTCCGTTATGACTCAAGTTCAATTAGCACATTTTTCATCTATAATATGAAACGGTAATGTGAAGACCTTTTATAAGCATAATTAATTTTGAAGAAAAAAGAGCAAATAAAACAACGTTTAATTATGTATCAATATATAAACATTAAAATAATATAAACTATTCGTATATTTAAAGAGAATAATGTATAGTCTAGAATTCACGAAATAACTTTAAATTTTCCTTGAAACTCAGGTTCAAACTTAACTAAGGTTTTTGATATAATGTTCATCTTCTATAATATAATCTTGATCGATTTTATTCTTATTTAGTGGTAATAGTTTTACGAAAATAGGAACCTCCAAACTTATAAAATGAGAATTTAATTGTTCTCTCAACGTTATCTTCAAGCGAGCCAAACTTTAAGGTTTCTTGTTCAATTTTAATGTTGTGGAATGACTCTATATGATCAACGAGCTGTGATTTTTTTTGATATATACTTACATAAAGGATATCCAGCCATATTTATTCGTATATTTACTTCCTCAGGGTCAACTATCCTTAAAATATAATGAATTTGGTATAGAATTATGATTAGAATGGATGAAATGTCTTTTCAGATTAGAAGTTTATTTGATAATATTCACAAATCGATGATTTATCCATTACTCTTTATTCTTTATAATAAAAATATGAACAGTACAAGAACAAATAAACTATAACCAACAAAATTCTTAACCTTACAAATCCGAACTTGTTGGATTCTACCTTCCGATTGCCTGTAAATGGCAACGTTTCAAAATCAGGCGGAAACTACCGAAGTCTATTAAATACCGACTAAGATTCTTTAAAATTAGCTCCTATTGTGATTTTTGGTTTTCTAAATGTTAATTATAATAAAAATGTGGATATTTGGGCTTTTGTAGCTACTGAAATTATCATTTAATGTAGTATTTTCATACAAATGGTGAATTCATAATAAACGACATTGACAATGACATTATAATAATCAAGTGTTTCCCAAGTATAAATTTTTAATAAATTAAAAATAAAAATAAATATTAATATATATTAACAGAATTATAAATGAATTCAATTGAATATTGTCGAAATACAATAAATTAAAAATGATTGTTATATAACATTTTTAAGTTATAAAACTAATTATTTCAGCATATAATAATAACCGTACCGTAAAATAGGTTGTAATGTTGACGTTTAATGACGTTTCCATTTTAAGTAATTTGCCAATACGCAAATAAAAGAAGATTTATGCTATTTTTGATTAATTTGACGTGATATTTGAATAAGTTGTTAATAAATTACAAATGAAAGAAAATAAATAGTAATATATATTAATAAATCTATAAATAAATTCAATTGAGTATTGTCGAAATACAGGAAATTAAAAAAAAATGTTAGGTGACATTTCTAAGCCATAAAAACTATTTAAGTATATAATAACAATCATACTGTAAAAGAAATTGTAATAATGACGTTTGGAGAAGAATCTATATTAAGAAATTTGACAATTCGAAATTAAAAGAAGATTTAAAAGATTTTTGATCAATTTAAAGTAATATTTCAGTAAATTATTTGTAATAAATTGTAATAAAATATATTATATTGTAATAAAATTATAAATACATTTATTTGAATATTTCCCAAATACAAAAAATTAAAATGTGTTATGTGACATTTCTATGCCAAGAAAACTAATTATTTCAGCATATAATAATAATACTGTAAAATAGGTTGTAATAATGACGTTTGGTGACGTTTCTATATTAAGTAGTTTGACATTTCGAAAATAAAAGTTTTACTCGATTTTTTACTAGTTTAAAGTGAGATTCGAATAGTTTACAGTATAAGGTATATAATAGTATACAGAAACAAGGTTAGGATGTATAAAAAAGGACTTTCTCTCGGAAGTAATTCGTAACGAAGTTTTCGTTCCTTTATCCTACATAAACCGGCGATTTTGTAGGCCGTAATCGTCGTTGGATAAATCCGGCCCGTAAAGAGGGTCAAATAAGCCTTTCGGATCGAAAATGAGTCGGTACGGAATGCATTCGCGGGTAATAAATAAGTAACGATCGAAAATAAAAATGTATCTCTGTCGGTCGTCTATTTTCATACATTTTCGTTGATTGCGAACAGACCGTATCAAATAAAAATAGAGCGTCGGCCTGACGCATGATTATTTGATGATTCGATTACCATCGGCTGGCCGTATCATGAGAAATTGAAATGGAATCCGATCAATGAAGGCCTAGAAGCACGGTTGAAGACATAGAGCAGTATAGTCTATTCAAAGTAGCAGTACGTCATCTCAATTTAGGACGTCAAAACGGTGCAATGTTGCCGCATTTAAAGTTAACATTTAACCAATTTTAGTTTATTTTACTTTCTATATATAAAAATATTCTAATATAAATAAAATGAAATGAAAATGTATATATTATCGAAGGACTTAAACTGCAGTTAATTAAACAGTCACAATAGTTTGTAGGTCAGAGTTATTTTATTATATTTCCATTGAACTCTTTTCTAAACCGACTATGGTATCCCCTGGAAGCTAAATCCACCTAATTTCTTGTTGGATCGTTCTGATATCATTCTATTTCTCCTTAGATTCTTATGATACGAGGTGTGTACATTTTTCTTCATATAATTAAACTTCATAACTGAATTCTCCTTAATGAATTTGCCATATCTACAAAAGAGTTAGTATTCATTCTTTCCTCGAACATTTTAATCAAATGCTCATATACATTCTGTACATTCATATAACAGGTTAATTGAAAAGTCTTCGGCCTACCATAGTAAAACACATTTTTTTGGCAAAATTAGTTTATTTTATTCAACATAATTCCCTTCAAGGGTGATACATTGATTACAGCAACCTTCCAACTTTTCGATACCATTTTTGTAGCACGATTTGTCCTTTGCTTCAAAATAGGCCTCAGTTTCGACGAAAATTTCTTTTCAGCGAGCATTCTTTTGAGATCTGAGAACAGGAAATAGTCGCTGGGGGCCAGATCTGGATAATACGGTGGATGAGGAAGTAATTCGAAGCCCAGTTCATGGATTTTTGCCATCGTTGTGACACGATGCATTGTGTTGGTGAAGCAGCATTTTCTTTTCTTCAAATGCGACCGTTTTTCGACCATTTCGTCCTTAAAACGGTCCAATAACGCTATGTAATAGCCGCTGTTGATGGTCCTTCTTTTTTCAAGGTAGTCAATGAAAATTATTTCATGCGCATCTCAAAATACGGACGCCATAACCTTGCCAGCCGATTGTTGCGTTTTCCCATGCTTTGGAGCGGGTTCATCGTGTGCAGTCCACACGGATGACTGTCGATTGGACTTCGGAGTGAAATGATGGAGCCATGTTTCATCTATCGTCACATATCGATGCAAAAACTCGGGTTTATTACTCTTGATCATCTTCAAACACTGCTCTGAATCATCAACCTGTCGTTGTTTTTGGTCAAAAGTGAGCTCGCTCGGCACCCACTTTGCATAGAGCTTTCTCATACCCAAATATTTGTGAATGATATGATGTACACGTTCAGTTAATATCTTTAGAGTGTCTGCAATTTCATTCAATTTTAGTTTACGGTTATTCAAAATAATTTTGTGGATTTTTTAAATGTTTTCGTCGGTAACAACCTCTTTTGGCCGTCCACTGCCTTCACCGTATTCGGTGCTCATTTCACCACTTCTAAACTTAGCATACCAATTCTGCTTCAACTGTATTTTTTCCTTTCAAAAAGCAATATTGTATCAACACGCGAAATTCGTTTTTATCAATTTTTTTTTACAATAACAAAAGTTGCTTCACTCACAATGCTATAATTCACAAACTAATAATCCGACAGCTGTCAAATTAATACACGCACCTTTTGAGGGTTAGGGCTAACTAAAAAAACAAATGGATTTGATCCTAGTAGCGCCATCTATGTGTCAGGTCGGGGACTTTTGAATTAACCTGTTATTTGTACCATTGTTGATGCTCCATACTATCCCTCTAGAACCAATAACGAGTGTAATTCAAAATGTTTATGTTAAATACGCTATAAAAGAGTGTTAGAGCATACCAATATGTTCGCTAATCAGTTAAATGAGCAGGGACGTGAGCTTATGGACTGAAACGGACATATACAAACTTTGGAGTAATACTTAAAACATTTTACACAGGGGATCACTTAACGAAGTGATCTTCTACATGTCAGGTATATAAAATAGTCATGAGAAATGCTTATTATCCACTGGGTAGAACTTCTTACTCTTGTGATAATAAAACAAATGTTAATATATCGTCTTAACATCATCATTATCTATGACAGCAATATAATCAATGAAATTAAACTGTGATTTCGTTTCAGGATCGATGGCAGTGTCGTGTTACTTCAAATAACGTCACACCTTGAACCCGCACGATGCAGAGCGGGCAGGGTGGTCGAGGTCCCCCACGACCCGGGGGCACCTGGTCGCCGCTGCCTTTCCGACCGCAGTCTCCTTACGGGCCCTCGCCGCCACCGCGTCTCACCAGCCCCAGCGTCAACATGTTCGCCGGCAGGATGCCGGTCTGCCCTCGGCCCCGCTGGCCGGTACCACCTCCCGGGGTCTCGCCGCCACCGGGACCCAAACCCTTCAGACTCCCCATGCATCCCGTAAGTATATCGTGCGTATATTTGCGTGTAACCTGAGCTGCGGTACTTAATTATAAATGATTCGTCATCAATGCTCTTTAACGTTTTGATGAATAAAACTGGATGCAAAGTAGATATTCCTGCAAATACTATTAGATCTATTAATTAGTTTTAAAGGATTTTTTTTTTAATTTGAAACTTTAGTGTGGAAAATCGGTACAGTGTATGATAAGGATGTCGGAAGAAAATTGTTAATTATATTTGTAAAATTCTAACAGATATTTTCCAAAATACCGCGTTTATAATATCTGTACTATAGCTTTATGGCGTTATTTTAGCCTCTCCGGCAGTGTTTGATCATATTTTGTGACCGATAGCTGGCCTCTGGCGTATTTGGGGTACGGAAAACCTTTATAATTGACCATTGGATAGAAGAGGTGATTGGTAAATGCAGTATATTTTGCATAGAGTAGAGATTTAAATAGATCAAATCTAATCCTTTTTTACTCCTTTACTCTTTTAAGTTCGTTAAACTCTCAGTTCGCTTTAATTCGTTCGCACTTAAATTGTAAAGTGTTTCATTAATTTCCAAGAAAGTCTAGCTGAAATCGTTAGTTGTGAGCAACCAGGTCCCAGAGGCAATTAGACATAATTAAGAAATACAACGTGGGGTACAAAAGTCCCGCTACCATTTTGATTGCCTATAACTTGGCTCAAAGAAAAGATAAGTCAGTTTGATTTTCATGAAAAGTTTATTTGGTATTTACATTTTTCCTTTTCGTTATGATTGAAAAATTATATCGGCTAAATGGTGACCGCGATTCGCTATGCAACTTTCGGCTCTTTTTAAGGCATTTTTCATGACATCCTGCAACATCTGAGGCTGAATTTCTTCAATTTCGTGACGAATATTGTCTTTAAGGTGTTGAATCGTTTGAGGCTTATGCACATAAACTTTTGATTATAAAAAAACTCCATAAGAAAAAGTCTGGTGTTGTTAAATCCGGAGATCTGGCTGACCACTTCGCTATTAATTGAATTATTGTACGAGCTGTGTGTGCTGTGGCCCGATCTTCCTTCCCCTCTAGTCCTTGCTCTTCCATTTCAGGCACAAGAAAATTTCGAATCATGCCTTGGTACCGTTCAACAGTAGCAGTAACAGCAACATTTTCAAAAAAATAAGGAGTAATAATGTTTCCAGTATTGTTTTCAGTGGATGCAATGATGTCTCATGAATTAATAGAGGATTCTGTGTTCCTCAAAATCGACTGTTCTGTTTATTGACTTTGCCAGTAAGAAGAAAATGGGCTTCATCGCTCATTATCAATTTAGACGAAATCGTTACTGTACTCAACTCGTTGATCAGGATCTCTCGGTAGCAATTTTTGGACTAATTGAATTTTGTACGGGAACATTTTCAAATCAGTTTTCAAAATTCGCCTTAAACTGCTGGCAGAAATGTGTAATTGGGAACCCCATCTCTGGAAATTGATGTTTCTGGAGACTCTGCAACACCATCGAGTACCAGAGTCACATTTTCAGCGTTACGAGACGTCCGTTGTCTTCCAGAACGAGGCCTGTCTGCGGTAGTACCGTACGGTCGAAAATTCGCATGCAAAAGATAAAGTGTTGTTTTGTGAGGCACTCGACGATTAGTATTTTTTGACGCGATTTCTGTTGAGTAACAATAATGGAACGATTAATTTCAATAAATAATGTCACTATTTTTGTTCGTTCTTGTGACGTATATTTATCCATAATAAAACTTGGACGTCTACACAACGCAATGGTTAAGGCGAAACTGAGTTAAACGTCACATAACTAAGATGGCTCGTAATCAATTTGGTAGCGGGACTTTTGCTCCACCTGTTATAATTTAATATTTCGACGAAGTGACGCATACTAAATAGTGAAGTCAGTCAGTGAGGCTTCAATATGAAGTTAGTTACAAATATACTCCATGCGATTTAATACACAGTAACTGTTGTAAATCCATTAAAATTACTTTATAGACCTGATGTTTGGACCCCGTCAACAGTCAGTCACGTTATGATAAACACAAAAAAAGGTTTTGATAATTTATTGGTTTTATTATCGGTAATTTACTCAGTATTTTCCATAAGTTGAGGTTCTGCCGCGCCTAAGAAATGAAAATTATTTGCAAATATAATCACAGGCTGATATAAGATGATACCTTTTTCATGTTCTGGAGTCAGAATGTTCCGTATTGTTAAGGGAATGTCGTATAGCAAGGCACATTCTGATAGCATTTGACATTTAGGACCTGTAAAAATGTTATTGGTGTGTACAGTGTAACCTTAATAACATATGTCCAGTCCAGCTTATGATGACTCGTCTATTTAACATTTTTTTTGAAATGCACTAGGACTGACCGTAAGAGCTAATGCAAAAAGTACATTTATATTACGAATACATTCATCCAAAGCCTTTTTATAACGATTTTTTGCAACTTCTAACCTTATCAATCATTCCACAATAATTATTAGATACGTAAAATTTTTCGTAAGAGAGGTATTGTTGTTTGATGCTAAGTAAGGTTATTCGTAAATGCTGTAAAATTGCACAGGTTGAGAAATGAAAAAAGTATTCCTGAAGTGTCACGGAGATACGAATAAAATCATTAAGTATGTAGGCGGCTCAATCATAAAGCCAACTTGGACCTATAAGATGCAAATATGGGGTTGCACTAAAATATCAAATAAATTCATAATCAAACGCAGCCTACACGAAGTTCTACGACTAATTACCTGCATGATGATCTCGAAGTCAAATGGATATATTAAATGATGATACACATATATGATATACACACCAACGTGGAAACAATAGAGCTACCGAGTAACACGCAGGTAATCAGAAGATTGAAGCGAACTAAACGAACCAGCGTATTCTTAACTCTAGTACTTAAGTAGTTTACTTTAATTTTAATTTGGGAAACACATATTGATGTATTTATTAATCGCGTATTAGCTTTACTTGTCTATTAATGCAAGTACGAGTACAACAGAACAATAGTAATAAATTAATATGTAAATTAAGACTGTACTAAGCATATGTAATGTAAGGTGTAATTAATAAAAATAATCATTGGGAAAGACACAAAACCATTTTTTTCAAAAAATGTCAATCATTTGTAAACAGAGTACATATCAAATACTAAGGCTTGAATGACCTGTGATGCTCTTAACAATTGGCTTAAAAGTCTTGATAAGGAGATGAAGAAAAAAAGGAAGAAAATTCTTATGTTTTTCGATAATGGTACTGCAAATGGATACATTTATAACAAAAAAAAATCATGAAAACAAAGTATTTGCCTGCAAACGCCACTTCCAAACTTTAACCACTAGACGTAGACCAACCAAGGTGTCCTTCAAGGCTCCTAAATTTCTACAGAAAAGAAGTCGTCAGATAGTCTCTTTCTTATATTGAAAACTAAATGTCAACTACGAATGGCGTATTACAAATCATGTGGATGTTTACCAAAGTTTGGAATCAAGTCAGTGACAAAACGATCAAAAAGTGCTTCAGGAAGAATGGATTTAAAGTTCCATGAGATGAAGAGAACGATTACTTGTCATTCGCCGAATTTGCTACTGCCAATAATATATACAAGATCATTTATTCTAGCAGCATACACTCTATTCACCAGATTTAGATTTCTCTGACTTCTGGCTACCCCATAATGAGATTTCACGCGAGGAGGATGATTTTCTTCGAGTAAAGTGTATTTGTAACGAATTTCAAACTATGAAATAGTGTGTATCTCATCGAAAACTTATTGAATCATCTGGCATTTCCAGAAACTATTTTTTTGTATTACCAAAATAACTTGCAAAATCCTATATTCCAGCAACATACACTTTATTCGCTGGATTTAGGTTTCTTTGACTTCTAGCTGCCCTCGTATTGGAGATTTCACGCGAGAATCACGAATTTCTTCTAATGAAGATGCATAACGATTGAGGAAAGGTATTTCGGTGGATATTTGAATAGTAAAGTGTATTTGTAACGAATTTCCAACCATGAAATAGTGTGCATCTCATCGAAAACTTATTGAATCATCTGGCATTTTCTGGCAAAACTACTTTGGCTACCATCAAAATAAACAACCCAATATCTGACGAAAGTGAAATTATATTTGTACACTAAGCCATAAGAAGAAGTGAAAATTAACGAATATCAAGATTCAACTCACGTTTTGACTCAATTTAACATTTGGAGAAGTGTATAACAGAAGAGAAAACTTTACAGTTGGCAGAACTGAATAAAACAATATATCTAATACCTTTGGCATATACAGGTATGCTGCAATGATGTGGCTGGTTATGTGGCTCCTTAATCTCATTGTTTTGACGTTCCTCACTGCATGATCCTGTTTAGAACACTCTGTATGTTATACCCAGCAGAGGAACTGTGGAAAAATGTTTACCAGTGAGGATGATTAGAGTGTTTTCGGGATCAGTGCGTTCTGTGACGTGCTTGACGCTTTGTACCAGCGGACTGTGCTTGTTGTGGATAGAGTCGAGATGACCTCCGAAAACAGCCATCAGGAAATTGGCGATGGGAGGTTCCTGGAGAGTTTCCAGCGTGGACTTGACCGTCTCGAACAGACCGGCGTCTTGTTTTTCTTTTCCCAGCTTCTCAATGTCGACCAAATCGTCTTGGTCTTGCTTTAACTGATTCTCTATTTCTACAATTTGGTGTTTGTTTTTTTAGTTAAATGAATATTAAGTGCTTGCATGTATTCTGATCATTTTTTCACTGTAAAAGGGCATTTATTGAGACAAATTGTTGTAATATATATTAAACAAAACATTTTATATCATTATGTACAACTCTCTCCGCCTTCGTTCTTCTTTCTTTGTCCAGATGACGTTGGTAGGCGTCTTCGCTAACAGTTTCATTTGAGTTTAGCAGCTCGTAGCTATTATATCCTACACTAGCTCATGATTTTTTGTGCTTGATCTTATCATAACAGATCTACTTTTCATCACTAGTCATAATGTGCTACAGAAAACTCTTTCTCTTTGCCTGATAAGCAATAAAACCGCCATATTGAAGGGTTTTGAAATGACATTTCCATAGAATTCGCGTGGTAGTAATTTTTCCACTTCTTGGATCATTCCCATGGCATGTAAAGGTCTGGAAGTAATCGATTCCTTAAGTGCTAAGCATTGGGGTTTCGTGTGATATTTTGAAGTAAAGCAATACCAAAAACATAATGATACTTCGCATAATCATATATATCGTATCTCTGATCAAAATTCATGGTAGCATATAATAATATGGTTATTATGGATTAGTAAAAATATTGCGTTATTTTAGCTTAATTTTGTTGTCTTTTCTTATGATTTTATTCGTCGCAGAATGCACAAGGAAGTACGGACTATATTGGGTTTGAGGAAATGTTTTTTTAGTAAAATTCACTCGAGTTTCTTGCGGTGTGAACATTAATTTATGTTAACGAAATATTGCCCATTACTGTCGACAACGTTTTACTATTTAGGATGGATTAACAATGTAGAAATGTAGTTTCCACAGACCTGTTTTGAAAGTAGAATTAATTGTAATGAGACATTTCTGCAGGGATTAGAAGGAATGGTCATCAGAGTGTGCTATGTCTGGAATATACAGCGGATACATAAATGCTCTTCAACCATTTTCCCGCAATATATGTTCAATCCATCCCAGCTTAATTGACTTGTGATCACTTCAACAGAAACATCCAAAATGCCAAGCAACCGAAAACGTTTACAAAACTTTCAAAAAGGTTTACCTTTCGGTTAAAGATAAAACTTAAACTATACTTTCATATAAATCATAATGAAGTAGTAAATCATAATCCTGATGTGGAAAGCAAACAGAACAAAGTCTTGAGAAGAATTGTAGGTGGACCCAGATACTACTTACACCGAGACCTTCAGATATTGACTGTCACTCAGGAAATCAAAACAATGAGAAGGAGACATGAGAAGAAACTCCTTTCATATATTATTATTGCAACTCTTGAGTAACACCAGAACAGTAATATACTGTAGTGTATTTAATAGAAAAACAGCAATGTTAATATACAAACACAGTTATATCAGAGACTAAGACAGTGACGATGGGTCCTCTTAGATATATATGGACCAGGTGTACTAGAAAGTCATTACCGATTTATCTAACAGATGTCGCTAGGCTAAGGTATGCAATGTTATATTTCGATACGTATGTCATTTTATTCTACTGGGATCAAGCTTGAAAGCTATACATGTTACATTTTGCGAAAGTAAAACGGGCATAGATTTATACCTCCTTGAAAATGTCAAGTTTTCTGCCTGAAAACGTGTATCTGCGGCACGCATTACCTTTTTATTTAATCAAAAGAAAAAACCGCTGAAAGTCACCTTAAAAATATCAAGATACGGTAATGTGATATTATAGCAGGATAACGCGCCCTCTATAAAGCAAAACCGGTCAAGCAAGCGTTGAAAACACTTGGACACGACATATTATTGCACCTGCCATACTCTCCAAACTTTGCCCCGCCCGACTATCAACTTTTCATATCAAGGGGACACGCGCTTGCAGAGCAGCACTTTGCCAATTTCGAAGAAGTTAGAAATGAATGGTTGAAAGACGAATGGTTTTGCTCAAAGGACAAATAGTGTTTTTTTGGGATGACATCCATAAATTGCCAGAAAGATGGCCAAGATATATAGAATCAAATGACCAATACTTTGAATAAATACATTTTTTCATTTTCTTGAATATTAAGTCGTTTTTTACACCTGGTACGCAGATTTAAGTCATCGTAAAGACAAATTGTAACTGTAAAGTCTAAATAGGCTAACCTACAATTCAATAGTTATGTTAGTCTGCTATTTGACCATTGTTGTAGATCCATCAAAATGAAAAATCTCGCCCAATATATAAGAAGCTTCCTTTTCCTTGTAGTTTGTATGACGTAGCCACAAAGTTAATTGTGTTATTTCACTCAACTAGACAAAAATCGCAATATTTTCTCGTAAGCCACAAATAAAAAAATGTGTTATTTACGGTTATCGAACATTTTCCCCAAGAAAGAGTACCGCACATGCTTCATCACGTCTAGAACATCCCATTTGGGTCTGTGGTCTCTGTGACGGTGGAGCTCCGGCAATTCTCCCGCTCGTTCTTCCGGCACCTCGCCCCCCTCACTCCTCCTCACCCGGATCCGAAACACTTCCGTGTGCTTGGGACCCGTCACGATGGTCTTCTGTTTATCGCCGTTGGTATTCACGAACAGAACGTCAGATTCGTCGTTCCAAGACGATCTCTTGTTCTTTCCCGGTTCCTCGGGGCCGCTGGACGCGCGAGGCTGGGATGATGGTTCCAGGATGTCGTTGGTGATCTCCGTCCCGGTCACCGAAGCTATGGCTGTGTGAATTAATTATTGTTGAAGTTTTTTTCTTATCGCGAAGTGTCTCGGTCATAGAATAATGAGACATAGACGACGATTTCACAGAGAGCCCGTTCAACAACAACAATAAAACAATGAACTCACGTCATCTAAATTTTTGACCTCAAGATGTCGCAATGTTGCCGTATCAACTTTGAGTTTTGGTTTATTTCGGCTTTTACCAACAATTTTAACAAAATTCTAATCAAAAAGAATAAGGAAACAAAAATAATGTTATCAAATATAATTTATTTTAATATTATAGCCCATCTAATGCATATATTTGTCCGATTCCTGTTCGAAATAATAACCGAATAACTGAATAATAAGAATTTTGTTTGTTTGACAACCAGGCTAACTTAGGTTAACTCGGTTAAATGTTCGAACGTGTCAGACAGTATCTTTTTTTAACCAGAATAAAATGAGATGGAAAATATTGTCTGATTGTAAAACGAACTTACACATTACGATAGGCAATACATTCGACATAGTGATAATAGAGTTTACTGTTACTTTGAATAGACTATATGTAAGATTTGCGTTTTGGAACCACTAGAGAGCGCAACAAGCGGGAATATTTATAGTATAGAAATCCTATCTAATCTGAAAATGGTGAACATGTTTCACTAGGTCGATAATATTATTTTAAATGCGAATGTACAGATATTTTTTATTCTCTGAGGCAAAGTCAAAAAGTATGCTCAGCTATATTCTTAGATGTAGCACAAGCCTTCGATAAGGTTTGGCATGAAGGCATTGTTCATAAACTACAGAAAATGCTACCAAAACAACACACCGAACTATTAAAATCATACATTACAATCAGAATATTTAGAGTCAAACAAGAAGAAGCTTACTCTACAATAAAAGAAGCTAACGCAGGTGTACCACAAGGAAGTGTACTCGGACCAATGCTTTATCTACTTTACACTTGCGATATACCAGAAATGGAAAATATCACGATGGCTACATTTGCTGATGATACTGCGATTATAGCTGTCGGAGACAATAGTGAAGAAGCTTCACGAAAATTTCAACAGGCAAGTGACAATATAAATAATTGGACACAAGGAAAATAAGAATTAATGAAAGTAAATCTGTACATGTACAGTTCACCTATAAACAGACCGTACAAGTACCAATAACATTAAATAACACTATCATTCCATATAGCAACAACGCTAAATACCTCGGAATGAATCTCGATGCAAAACTTCGCTGGAAGGAACATATAAAGAAGAAAAGAAAAAAATTGGAATTGAAATATAGGAAAATGTACTGGCTAATTGGAAGAAACTCACAGTTATCAGTACATAATAAATTGCTATTATATAAGCAAATATTGAAACCTATATGGACATACGGAGTTCAATTATGAGGATGTTTTGCAAAGAGTAACATAAATAAAATACACATTTTTCAGAACAAAGTCTTGAGAGGTATTGTGGGTGCACCCAAATACTATAGGACTAATTACGTACATCGAGATCTTCAGATACCCACAGTCAGTCAAGAAATCAAGAGAATTGCAAGGGGGCATGAGATATTGCAACTTTTAGATACCACCAGAACAGGACACAGACTCAAAAGAATCAAACCATCTGATCTTGTGTAGTGTTGTGTAGTGAGGTGCATATATTAAAAAATTCAGCAGTGACATGTACAAACATTATTTCACCAGAGACTGAGTTAGGGCCGATGGGTACTCCTAGTTATATACCTAGATTTAAGTGAGTTAATCATAAAGATTTAAGATTTAAGTGAGTTAATCATAAAGAAAAATTGTAGATTAGTCGGAAACGACTAGTAACTAGTCTTAGTTTAAAACAAATAAAGAAGATACTTAACCAGTTTTCATTTTAAGCGCGGTGTGACAATAATGGGTCAGCGTCATCAGGCTATCCTTCAGCAAATCCTTGCAATGTTTCGTTTGGTTCTCCTCGATCATCTCTAGTTTGCTTTCGGTGACCGTCTCGTGCTCGTTCATACAATTGTGCTAGGATTATAATAAATTTATCAAAACTATACAAATGCGAGGGACACCGGATGATACTTTTACTCTGGTTGCTTCATGGAAATGTAAAAATTCCATCGAGTTTTTGGTTAAGAGGGCATGTTGAGGCTTGATGGCCGAGAAGAATATGACGACGTTGATGCCGTTGGTTGGTGTTCCGGAGACATCAACTGAAAAGGGCAGTGAAAGATGTTGACGATAAAGTTATATTTCATTTACCTTCGTTGCAATATGATTGAATAATAATTGATAAAATGGTAAATAAATAGAATAATAATAGATATTTTTTCGACATATTTAGACAAGATACATTGACATTTGTCGATTGTCATGATACGTACGAGTGATTTTAAAACACAATTTCTTTATTTTTTTTAAATTTAATATATTTTAAAGTCTCTTTTTACCAATGACAGTTTATCTGGATGAACCTACAGCTTTGACATGGACTCCGAACCACGGTCCTATCACGTCTACCGACTGGCGAGTGACCAACTTAGAAATCATCCCAGAAGACATCCGGTCTTGCTCAGCCTGGTTACTGGTGTGACTGGAATCATTTTCCTTGTCCGATTTTGCACTCTTGCCTGAGGACAATCACAAACATAAACTTACGACCATGCCCCAGCAGGATTCGACTCTGCGTCTATCGCAACAGTAGGAGGACCGTCCGGTCGCCTCTACCACTGTGCCAACCAAGCCGGCTAACACAAAATTTAAAACACAGCAAAATCTTCAAAGATATACTCCATATATTTAACTGCCACTGAGGTTATTCCGGATATATCACCAGATGGCGCGTTGTTGGCCAAATAATCATAGCGGGAATATTTAAAAATAATTAAAAAGATAAACTACAATAAAAATATTTTATTTTACTACTACTAAAACTACTTCATTAATAGTAATTTTATAGTTACCAAATTTCTAATGAAAACATATAGGAAGGTTCTAACCCAAAACCTAGAAGGGATCCGCTAGAGGTAACATATGTGTATATGGCCCCTGTGAATGTGTGTGTGATATGGACACATCGTCCAGTCAGTTTTCGGTAAACACTGTATAGATACTGGCCCCAACATTCGATTCAAGAACGTAGAGGTTTCAGCCACTCTGAAAGGGTGTTTTGAGGGAAAACTTCGAGAGGGAACTTTTGAGATTTATAATCAACAAAATAATGTTAATATAGAAAAGGCGTATAAGACCAACACTATCTGGTATACCGAAAGTTCCCCCCGAAAAAACTATTCAAGGGTCCATTAAATAAGATAAGCTGATTAGCCATGAATGTGCAATCTGGGTGTAATATATATAGAAAGAAGTGCAGTGGTGGAAAACCAGGATATTATAATTTAACGTCAAATTCATTCATTTAGGTTTCCATTATATCTTTTCTATTATGGATTGGAAATAAACTAGCCCTTTGGTCAATTCCGCGTATTACCTGGTCTTGGGTTTTCCTTTTTATATCTTGAACTTTTCTTCATTTATTCTTGATGATTAGTTAATGAAAACTTATTAGATTACATAACAATCTCCAAATGTCAAAAATTATAATTTTGTAGATATCTGTCTCAAAATGAAATCCAATAATTTTGTTAAAAATGTAGTTTTTATTGTATAAATTGAAAACAAAAACTTGTACAAAAATCAATATACCATCATTCAATTCTATACAAAATTCCTTATAATCTGTCCAATCTTCATTAAGTTTAAATTATTTGAACGGAAATGACAGTGAAAATAATGAAAACGACAAAAATTGCAAATTTTCACGACTATGTATGATGTGGAAAAAGTGTAGGTTTTGTTATCTCTTGGACAAAGACAAAATTCTCAAAATATATATATTTTAACGTGAAAGAAACGAAAATTCATGTTAAATTGCTTTAGAACTCATAGTGTTGAAAATATGCGATATAAACAGGAACAGAAACCGGACATTAGTAAGCAGAAACGTGACAAGGTGATAATGTTGTAAGATTTGGCCAATGTGGAACCAACATCCACGAAATCAGCATATTGAAGCGAACCAAACCACACGAACTTGTATAGTGTATAAGTGTATTCTTAACTTTAGCTTAAGTAGTTTAGTTTTATTTTAATTTAGGAAATACATACTGATGTGTAAATCCCTTACTAGCCTTCCTCGTCTATTAATGCAAGTACACCAGAACAGTAGTAATAAATTAATTTGTAAATTAAGATTGTACTAAATATATGTAATGTAAGATCTAATTAATTAAAAAAAACACAAGTTCTTACAAGGAATTCGTTTCAGTTTGCAATTGCTGAGTTTTAAAAGCTATTTATGGCTTAGGACATAATATTTTGGAATACTATGAATCCTATTGGGATTTTCATACCCTGGGACACAACATCCTGGTTTCGTATAATTTTTACCGTAATTAGTGCAAAAATTGCGGGATAAAACAAGCTGTTAGTTGCTAAAAATCATACTTCCTACTAAATCACTTGGTATACTTTAATATAACAGCATTCTAACAAGTAATAATTTCTTAACAGAAACTACAAGAGCAATCGTAAACCACCTAATTCATAAGTATTACAAAATACAAACCAAAACAAGATACAAAAAGACTTTCTGAAGCACAATGGTCCGAATGTCACCTATTTAAGATCTCCTCCTAAGTACACATTTTCTTTGACAGTGACAGTTATGAAAGACCAAACGTCACCTGTCACATTTGACTGCTACGCTCTGCAATCAGTTAATTTCAGTTTCATCATCTAAACGTTATATTTTTCGTTTGTTATGCGACCTCATCAGTTAAATTTATTTTTATACATCAAAAGTAGAGCAGGATATGTCATTATAAAAAATGGTTGGCAACCTTAGACGTATTATACAATATAACCCGATTTCTCTCGCATGGAAAAATAAATATCTTTAATTTTCTTTCAGCCCTCGCCGGCTCCAAGGCCAGCGTCGCCGGATTCCTACTACCAAGGCATCCATCCGTACACGTCCAGGACCTACTCCCCCGTGACCTATTCCCCCGTGACCTACGCCGATATCGGTCCCCCCAATCGCGATTACGAGTACGTCGGCATGCCCCTCACCCCGCCGCCGTTACCGCAGAACTACGAACTGGACGAGGACGATGACAGCGGTCCCACCACCGCCGAAATCATAGCCAATCAGTCACAGGACTACATCGACGAGAAGTTGGCCGAATACCAGGCCACCATCTATCAGTTGCAAGGTAAGAGCCAGTTTATTCGTTTGGTTTTGTTGAAATCTTTCGGATGATCGATCGGAGGCGATTGTTTGGTTGGAATTTGACAGGATTCGAAGATTGCTATTCGAGGTAATATCAAGATATCGGCGATTTGGCAGTAGATCAACGTTGAGCAGTAGTTGAAACTATTTTTGATGGTATCTTAACTAATCTAACCCATAATTCATTAATATTTAGACGTTTCCCCATCCTTTTCTATAAACAAATCCTTTTTTGAATATAGCAGAGAGGATATCGACCACGATTTTTGGAAAATCAAGATTGATGATGTCGTTGGTGTGGCTATTCTAGGTACATTCACTTCCCTACCATTCAAACTCAGGAAAAGCACCACAATATTCACTATTGGGCTGTTTGCCCTTTGAAAATCACTTTTATGGGTCCTGAAAGAATGGTGACTTAAAGTCAATTGAGTTACACCAATATGATCATCCATTAATCATAAACCATCATAGCATGCTTCAAGAACTTACGACACTATGCAAAACTATTTTTCTTGCCTGGATTCCTTACCATAAGGGCATTAAATGGTTATGAGGTCAGGCCAAGGACACCACTCAACTCAGTCTACCAACACTTAAACATTATAAAGATATATTCCTTTATGTTGAATCTAAATTATATGACATGACTCATCTGATCTGGGACCTAATAGACGATATCAACAAGTTTTGTGCAATAAAACACGATTTCTTCTCCTCTGTTCTTTTATCCAAATCCAGATCCAGATCAACTTATCCTTAACTGACTTTTGCTGGGACATTATAAATTCACCCATTCCCATTTGCTCAAGGGAGGCCCCCATTATCAGTGTTCTCGCTGTATCATATACTCTTAGAATGCAACTCTTTGACCACATTGAGAGACGAACTTAACTTTCCTCACTGTCTCTCATCCTTGTTCATCTCTAAGAACCCACTTAAGCGCCTATTAATTAAATCCTTTTAATTAATTTTGCTAGCCAAATGCACCAATATTTTATACATCGTATAAATTTTTATTCATATTATTTTATATTCATATTATGGTCGTAACCATATACAACTGTCGTAGTTGTCAAACCATACATATTTTGTGGGAGAACAAAAAAAAAGATCAACGTTAAAAGCAGTTTTTATTAAATTAGCTGACCTATTGAATTAAGCTTAAAACTGACAATTGACCAGAAGATCAAAAAACTCTGACGAGACTTTGTAGTATGTTAATGAATTCGAGAGTTTATTCAGTTTTCAAACTAAAAACCACTGTTTATTTCTCCTGTCAACATTTATCAAGCGGATCTAAGCCTTTGAGGCCTTCGAATGTCCCATTCATCAGGAGGTTCTTTGGTATTAAATCTCATTGGAATTTTAAAATACTTGTACTTCAAATATATCGGGCCTATAAATTAATTTTAAAGGATTTACAGCAGATGGTGTTACTGTGTATGAAATCGCATCAGGTACATTTGTAACCAACTTAATGACGAAGCCTCACTGATTTTTCAGTATTTCTTTGAACATGTTTGAATTTGTATCGAATAAATCGTATTTGTCGGAAATTGTTGGGGAGAAAAAGGCGGTTGAAAGTCATTGAATGCTGCATAAAGATTATGGCAACCATGTCCCAGCGATTTCAACATGTGAATACTGGTTTCAACGTTGTAACAAGTCAATTGAAAAGTCTCCGGCCTACCATGGTAAAACACATTTTTTTGGCAAAATTAGTTTTTTTATTCAACGTAATTCCCTTCAAGGGTGATACATTGATTATAGCAACCCTACAACTTTTCGATACCATTTTTGTAGTACGATTTGTCCTTTGCCTCAAAATAGGCCTCAGTTTCGTCGATCACCTCTTCATTCGACGAAAAGTTCTTCCCAGCGAGCATTCTTTTGATATCTGAGAACAGGTCTGGAAAATACGATGGATGAGGAAGCAATTCGAAGCTTAATTCATGGATTTTTGTCATTGTTTTCACTGATTTGTGACACGGTGCATGGTTTTTGTGAAACAGCACTTTCTTTTTCTTCAAATGTGGTCGTTTCTAGGCGATTTTGTCCTTCAACCGGTCCGAAAATGCTATGCAATTGTCGCTGTCGATGGTTTTTCCTTTTTCAAGGTAGTCAATGAAAATTCTTCCATGCGCATCCCAAAATACAGACGCCATAACCTTGTCAGCCGACTGTTGCGTTTTCCTACGCTTTGGAGCGGGTTCATCGTGTGCAGTCTACTCGGATGACTGCCGATTGGACTTCGGAGTGTAATGGTGGTGCCATATTTCATCCATTGTCAAATATCGATACAAAAACTCGGGTTTATTACGCTTCATCATCTTCAAACACTGCTCCGAATCATCAACTCGTCGTTGTTTTTGGTCAAAAGTGAGCTCGCGCGGCACCCACATTGCAAAGAGCTTTCTCATATCCAAATATTCGTCTAGTTGATATCTTTAGAGTGTCTGCCATTTCATTCAATTTCAATTTACGGTCATTCAAAATCATTTTGTGGATTTCTTTAATGTTTTCGTCAGTAACAACCTCTTTTGGGCATCCACTGCGTTCACCGTCTTCGCTCTTGCTGATTATTACTTGTTCCCATATATGAGTCATGGCCTGTCTGAACAGCGCTTGACTTCTTTTGAAAATACCACAAAAAGGGTCTATTCGTGCATAACCTCAAAAGATATATCGTTATTTCGAGATGGAATCCGTAAATTGTCTTTGGAATGACATACGTTGAGCCGATTTTTCACAATAAAATGTCAATTAACAAAAACCTTTAAACTAATTTATAAGCATAATATATATTTCAAATTGTAGATATATGAATTGATATACAATCTATACTTTATATTTTTAATTTGACATTTGATAAGGTAGCGTTAGTCATGCAAATATTGCTATAATATTTAAAAAAAATTGTTATAATTGGTTGTTTACGTTAAGTGCTGTATTTCGTATTATTTTATGGACGTCAGGTTTACTAGGGGTCAGTTCAACAGCTTGATTAAAAATATTTCAAATGCAGAATGATTATTTGTAATTATTATGTCACTTTTCCTACAGCATTTATGAGGTAAAGATTTAGGCTAAATATTTTTATGGTATTGATTAGTTACTTTCTGAATGTATGTTGATTTAATGACCTCGAAGTTTTCTTGTAGTGTATTTGCTATATCATTTGTAACAATATTTCTTCATGCACACTATATGTAAATTCTTCGTATCCCAAAAACCATACTGAATACTTTTATACATTTTACCATTTTCAATTTTTTAAAAAATATGTTAAAGTCTCTTTTTTATCAACGAGTGTTTATCTGGACTGGACCTACCGCTTAACGTGGACTCCGAACCACGGTCCTCGACATTACGCCTACCGACTGGCGAGTGATCAATTTAGAAATCATCCCAGAAGACATCTGGTCTTACCCAGGCTGGTTAATGGCGTGACTGAGATCATTTTCCTTGTCGGATTTTGAACTCTTGCCTAAGGACAATCTTAAACAATCACAAACATAAATTTACGGCCATGTCCCAGCAGGATTCGAACTTGTGACTATCGCAACAGTAGGAGGACCGTCCTGTCGGCTTTACCACTGCGCCAAACAAGCCGGCTTTTCTATTTCTTATTAGCGGTGGTATTTATTTTATTTTTGTTAATTGTTTGTATTGTCAATATCACCTATTCCTTCTGCTAGTTCTTCTAATGAATCTAGCAATCTTTCTAGAGTTACCATAGCATATTATTTTCTTGTTCAGTTCTTAACAAATTATTTAATAATTTAGTGGCCACATTTGTATTAATGCTAACTTAACATTTTGATTATTTATTCATTTTCCAACAGAAAAGTCATTTTACCGAGATGCAGAGTACTGTAGCATATTTTGTTTCTTTCTATACTCTGTTTGAAGTTTTTAGAGGGTTACATATCTACATTGCCAAACAACCAGTTGTCTTGGTATGTAATTTTGATGTTAACATGACAATTTTTAGCATTTGTTGGTTTTTTTCTGAACAACGTCTGTCAAGTCAAGGTGCACGTTGTTAGATATCATTGTCTCACTAGATAATAGCAATATTCGTGGCATGGGCACATAGCTTAACATTTTACGACGGTACTTATTCTTTTCCTCTCTTTGTTGCTAATTTTTTCTACTTATTTGTTAGAAACTGGATTGTTTATGCAGCTGCAGCGATATATGCTGTATATGATTTTCATAGACATAAAATTTCTACACATTATTTAATTTTCTTGCTGTTGGTACCAGGTTCTAACACTGGTCTTGGTTTCAGTGTATATATTAAATTAAGGTAAAAGAAAATAAAATAAAAGAGGGTGATATGGATTTTTACACCCCTTTCCATTTTTACCACTGTTCCTTTTGTGAATGAATGCGAATGGTTCAATTTTCGATGACTCTCAACTCAGTCGCGTTAAACTATTCATTGTTAGTTGGCGTAGAAACGAATTATCGAGATTCTTTTGGTATCCAGTCCTGAGTAAACCATTTAAAATTTCTTTATGGTCAGTGTTTAGTCCTGCAGTTGCAGCTGGGTACATCTTTAACATCGAAATTTTCAGAACAAAATAAGCAAATTTTGGTTATTGTGATACTGGCGTTCACTGTAGCACTCACCACCATAATGACGCTAGTTCTATATCTAGAATAGTTTATGCACTGTTACCTTTCAACCACGCTATAGCATGGCTTTATTGATTAAATATTTCTGGAGGTATGATACTTTAAACTGAGTTTATATTTAAGAAAAAACCGAAATTACTTTTTCCCTAATTTTATATTGGTCTCTACTGCATTTCTGTGGAGTTGAAGATTGAGTAAGTTATAGTTTAGACATATTTGCACACAGCTTTCAAGACCGCGACTTATATATCGTATCGATCCGCTTTCCAGACTATCCAGACCATACGATGGGAATCATTCTGCCGTGTTGCCGACGAAATATTTTAAGTTTTAGAGCACGCGGAATCCCGCTGAATCGTCCGCGGCCCGATCACCACTATTTTTAGCGCCGATCCGATGTTTTCGCCTGTGTTTCGCTACGATTTTAGTACAATAACATCTAATAATAAATTCGGAATTATTTTCGGTCCGATTATAAGACGGATCGAATACGTTCGTTTTCTGATAGCGTCAACAATTACTTGGGTCAATGATATAATCGATATGACCGGCGTTTTGCAATCACACGACGGCTAGAACGATAACAACTATAGCTTCACGATGTCTAGAGTAGGGATGATAAACTCGATTCCGATTCTATTTGAGAATCAAGTTTTCTTTACATTAATCGATTTTTTGGGAATTGGCCATTAATTCCTGAAGTCGAACAAGAATCGAGTTTTGACATTCGATTTTTCGGTTAAGTGACTAGTTTCAAGTTCTACATAACAGGTCATTTGAAAAGTCCCGGTGTGACACATAGATAGCGCTATTAGAATTAAATCCATATGTTTTATAGTTAGCCCTAGCCCTTAAAAGATGCGGGTACAAATTTGACAGCTGTCGGATCACTAGTTTGTGAATTATAATATTTTGAGTGAAACGACTTTTGTTATTTTGAAAAAATTGATAAAAAGGAATTTCGCGTGTTGATAAAATATTGCTTTTTGAAAGGAAAACCTACAGTTGAAGCAAAAACTTAGTTTGATGCTAAGTTTCCGAACACTGTCCCAGAAAAATCAACCATCGAGGATTGGTATGCTAAGTTTAGACGTGGTGAAATGAGCAGTGAACGCAGTGGATGTCTAAAAGAGGTTGTTACCGACGAAAGCATTTAAAAAATCCACAAAATAATTATGAGTGGCCGTAAATTGAAATTGAATGAAATAGCAGACACTCTAAAGATATCAACCCAACGTGCACATCCTATCATTCACGAATATTTGGGTACGAGAAAGTTCTGTATTTGAAGATGATCAAGCGTAATAAACCCGAGATTTTGCGTCGATATGTAACAATGTATGAAACATGGCTCCCCCATTAACTCCGAAGTCCAATTGACAGTCATCCGAGTGGAATGTACACGATGAACCCACTCCAAAGTGTGGCAAAAACGCAACAGTCAGCTAGCAAGGTTATGGTCTGTATTTTAGGATGAGCATGGAATAATTTTTATTGACTACCTTGAAAAAGGAAGGACTATCAACAGCGACTATTACATAACGTTATTGGACCGTTTGAAGGACGAAATCGCTCATAAACGGCCGCATTAAAAAAAAAGAAGAAAGTTATGCTTCACCAAAACAATGCACCGTGTCACAAATCAGTGAAAACGATGGTAAAAACAATGAATTGGGCTTCGAATTGGTTCCTCATCCACCGTATTCTCCAGATCTGACCCACAGTGATTATTTCCTGTTCTCAGATCTCAAAAGAATGCTCGCTGGAAAGAAATTTTCGTCGAATGAAGAGGTGATCGCCCAAACTGAGGCCTATTTTGAAACAAAGGACAAATCGTACCACAAAATTGGCATCAAAAAGTTGGAGGGTCGCTATAATGAGTGTATCACACTCTTGAAGGGTATTATGTTGAATAAAAGAACTAATTTTGGTAAAAAAATGTGTTTTACTATGGTAGGCCCGGGACTTTTCAATTAATCTGTTATGATCACAATAAACCTTGTGATAAAAAGTCATACACTTATTTATTGTTTTATTTTTATTTATACTACATATAATTTCTCGTCAGTATCTTTATTAAAATTGGACCTAGCGCCCTGTGATTATTTTAAAAAAGTAAACAATATATATCCACTGTCACCAATGTGGAAAGCAACTGAAATATAATAATAGTACGACCAGTTTAATTAAACATATAATGAACACAGATAAACTTGAATTAGGTGCTCCTAATAAAAATCGCATTAGAATAATGAGTAAGAAAGACAGTGGCGATGAAATAAGTTAGAATTATAAGAACTAATTTTTTAGAAGAACTATTTATTTAAAACTTATTTTATGAAGTTTGTTTAAACTTAAATTATTAAAAAAAGTGAATCTAATGTAATATGTTAGTTATGCTGTTCATAAATAAAAAAACTATAATCGTTCTTAACTATTTTTCTGCTTTATTTAATAAATATGAATCATTCGTAGCGTTGCGATTCAATAAATGAATTCATTAACTTTAAAATTATTAATCTTTTAATTTAGTTTTTTATTAATCGATCCTTAAAATAGAAAAATATAATCGGAATCGGGAATCGATTCTTCAAGAAATATTTCTATCCCTAGTCTAGAATGACAGTTAGGCAGTTATTTGTATAATTTAGATGACTGTAATAAAGAGTCACAAACATATTGATGTTCTAGGCAAGAGTGTAAAATCCGACAAGGAAAATGATCCCAGTCACGCCAGTAACCAGGCTGGGTAAGACCGGATGTCTTCTCGGATGATTTGACTCGCCAGTCGGTAGGCTTATTGCTGAGGACCGTGGTTCGCAGCCCACGTTAAACTTTAGGCCCAGTCCAAATAAACTCATAGTTGGTAAAAGGAGACTTTAAGATATATTAAAAAAAATATATTGATTTATAATTATAATATACTATAGAGAGATTATTAAGAATACATTTATTTTGAAATTAAAAGGATTACTGAGTGTAAACTATCAGAAGTGCCATGAAACATTGACGTCACTTAACGTTTCCTAACCATCATTTCTGCAATCCAAGACTGAAACTTGTTAGCCCGGTTGAATTTTATTTGGATTATTTATCTTGCAAAGATTTACCAACACAAAGAAAGATAGAAAGATATTTCTTACAGATCAAAGG
Organism: Rhynchophorus ferrugineus; assembly: GCF_030347505.1. Lineage (NCBI taxonomy): Eukaryota > Metazoa > Arthropoda > Insecta > Coleoptera > Curculionidae > Rhynchophorus > Rhynchophorus ferrugineus. Next base: position 9,232,174 of record NW_027472586.1, on the reverse strand, counting down.
TAATTATTTATTATAACTATAGGTTATTATATTGCAGGTGACCTTCATAAACTATCTGCTCATGAATATTGTTATAGTTGATATAGATTTTATTGCTTTTAATTAGATTATATTTCTCATCTTGGTTGTCTGATATAATAATAATTAGCAGAATTGGTCAGGTTCATAATTGTAGCCTTGTGATGAAAAACACCTCGAAAAACATTGAATAGTTCAGACAACAATGAATAAGTGGATGGATCTTCAGACATTAAACAGTATTCCACGATATTATCCCCATAGAATTCGAGTTATTTATACTGTAACCCAGATATGGATGTCGTGAATATAAATTGTATGTTCAAGAGTATCGTTTGCCTCCTCCATTAATATGAAGGACGCGCCCTCCGCGTGCCGCGCATCGACATGGAGTAGCACCGATGGAACCGTCATAAAGGGACAGTAAAAGAAGTTGCCATTTAAACGCCGAAACTTTCAGGCCAACTATGATTTATATTCGACGATTTAGCCAAAAACATTCGAATGCTGCGAGTTCGAAACGATAGAGTTCGCGAAAATAAATATCGATTCGATGCTTTGATGTATTTGCGTCTAGACTTTCAGTTATTCTGATGAAATATTATATATATATATATATATATATATATATATATATATATATATATATATAAATAAATAAATTTTAACTTTTAACTTACTTTTAAATTATTAAACTAAGAAGTAAGAGTGTTTCCAGACTAACACTCAAGAACAGATTTAACAGCGAATGACTGATCATATTATATAGTATGATGACAAACAGATAATATGGTTCGACGATATCCAGAAAATGTATGATTTATTATCGTTAGTTTGGACTTGAAATATTTGGAAATCCATCGAGTTCGAAACAATAGAGCTCGCAAAAAATTAATGACTCTTTGATGCTCTGATATATTTATGTCTGTATCTCTAATCGTGGTATACGGAAAAATATCTGGCTACGTTTCAGAAGATATTAAATGAAAAAAATATATATCGGCGACTTTTGCCAATTTTTTAAATATGTATTGGATTCCTTAGGTATTTCTGAATGCTTTGTGACTACGAAACGTTTGATTTAGTGATCGTGTTAGAGATAGGGGGAATCTTTAGCGGCGACTCTCAAAACTTCGAGTAAAGAACAATCTCATTAAGTGTTTTTTTTTAAATTTTTTATTGCAAATTTTTTATGTGATAAGGGAAGAAAAAACAAAACGATAATCCAACAAATATAATTTATTTATCAATATACCTGAACACCAGCATCCATTTATCTTTAAAATTACTCAATAATATATCTTGCACAGCACTAAAAACTATCTCTATTGTTTCCTCAACGAACCTGTTCAATATGCCAATTCATTCAATAAAATCAAGAAATGCAATTTAAATTGATATGCATTAAGCCTGTGTATAGAATATACACGTATACATTCATGGCTATGTTATTTTAACATTTTATACTATACTTTACCTTTATTATGATTTACATAAAATCTTACATTACATGAAAACAGAAACTAAGATTGTGGCTTAATAACAACACACATCCTGTATTTTTCGCCTCATTTACCCATGCTTTAACACTTATAGGGTCACTTTTAAGTTTAGACTTGTAGTATTCAATTAGTTTTATGGCTGAATATTATATAAACCTTTACGAGTCAATACATTTAGTCTTTTCAAATTGCCATTACATAAATTAGCTTGGGTTTCATCCAATATAGTATTCATTGGAATTTTAGCAGGTAATTAGTCTGCAATTATGTTTTTATTTAATTTTAATAACTCTCATCTCTCATCCTTTCATACATTCTTATGAGTTCCTGATCGACTAAGCTCAAATTTAGGAGCTAAAATAGCTCCATTCTTGAAAATCTTCAAGCAAATCAAATTTTAATGCTTCTTATTCAATTTTAGTGATGTGGATTGACTATATGATGAGATATATCCACATAAAGGACATCGAGTCTTATTTATCTGTACTTTTACTTTTGCAGGGTCACCTATGCTTATAATATAATAAATTTGGTATAGAACTGAATTCAATTTACAAAATTAAAATTAAAATTGAATGGATACGCCTCCCGATTAATTATAACACAAAAACATAAAAATATACCCTTCATTCCATAGCAATCTACAAAATTAGTGTTAGAGAATGATAATATTTTTCTAATAATTCATACCTTATTCACTTATTTTCGCATTATCTGCCCTTAATTTTGCCTATGCAATAATTATGTTACCTCAACAAGATGTAAATGCAAAATTAACCTAAAAGTCACTACTAACTACAACGATGGTAAACAACAAAGCGTATATAGAAAAGGACGCGTAGTTGTGAAAACTCTTAAGCTAGATTAGAATTTGAAAGTGTATACGTGCAGTTCTAGCCAGTCGAAACTTGTATAGGCATGGATGTATAGGTTTCTTACTGTCGTCTGATTTCTTGTAAGACATTAGCTGAAAAGTCTCGGCCCTAACATCTAGATGGTACTAGTTTTATAGCATTCAGCACTTTTCAGTTAGTAGTAACCTTAAAAAAAAGCTGTTATAATTTCATGATATTCTACTCATAAGTTTGTGAGTTATTGTATTTTTGCTATTTTCAAAAACAATTTCGTGTTTTAATTTTATGGTGCTTCTTGATGGAAAAAATATTGTTCAAGCGAAGTAGTGGCTTGAAAAGTGTTATAAGGACACCGCTCCATCAGAAAAAACAATAAAAGCTTGGTTTTCTGACTTCAAACGTGGTCGTAGATACACCGACGATGCTGAAAGCAGTGGACGCCCAAATGAGATGGTAACACCAGAGAACATAAAAAAATCCACAAAATCCTTTTGAATGATCGAAAAGTGAATTTGGATGAGTTAACTAACATGGTAAAGCATTTGATTGTGAGAAAGTGGGTGTCGCGTTCGTTCACTGTCGACCAAAAACAACAGCGTGTTGATGATTCGGAGTAGTGTTTGAAGATTATCACGCGTAATAAACTCGAGTTCTTGCGTCAATATGTGACAATGGATGAAACATGGCTCCACCACTTCACTCCGGAATCGAAACGATTGTCATCGAAGTGGACAGCGACTGGTGACAGGCCTATTTTGAGGCAAAAGATACATCGTTCTACAAAAGTGGTATTGTGTAAAGTAGGATTGTGCGGCTCTTGATGGACATTACGTTGATGAATAAAGTCAATTTCGAACAAAAAAATGTGGCGACCGCCACGACCCTTTAGGCCACCACCAATTCACCATCAACAACTACAAAGGTTGGCAACGCCGGTGGATTGGTACCATGCAAGTTCCAGGGTATAAAAGACCATCACGTCGACGTCTCGCTCTCTTTTCTTATCACCGTCCCCCTGTAACAGTACCACTTCCACAGCGCTACCGTACTTCCTTCACCTTAACCTAATATCCTGTCAATTCTCCCATCGACCACATGTATCAATCGTAAGTTAAAATAAACAACTTTGATTCAACCAGTGTTTTTAGTTCCCGTGCAAATTCCTTCCAAAAATAGTAGTGAGTGTTCTGATAAATAATCGCAGCGGCAGCCACACATTTCGACCGATTGACCGACCCGACGAACATTCCTACAAAAAAAGACGCGTTTTCTTTGTTACGGCCGGGACTTTACAGTCGATGTGTTTAATGACAACGTGACAAAATCAGGCGGAAACTACCGAAGTTTACCGAATATCGGCCGTGATTTTACCGAAATAGCCACTACCGAACAATATAATGAGCACATATATCATCCCAAATCGTCTAGTAATATGCATTTAAATAGAGTTAAAAGGGAACCGTTTGTAAAACAGTGTAAAGTGTCTTGGCCGACACTGGCCAAACAAAACCGAAACATTACTTAATCCATCCATTAAGGAGCTCAATAAAATTAAACAAATCTGCAACAAATAATTACACGCGAACCGCATGGTCCGGGTTATTAACCCAGATCCCGAGTTTTGGCAGGATACGCGGCCATCTAATTTTAAATCCGAATTTCGGTTGATTCACGCCACTCCGACTTGTCCAGAAGAGCGGACGGCGGGAGATCGATGATGGTTTACGCACGTTCCGGCGAAATAAAAATATTTTTCGGCATTATCATTCGGTGTGGCGTCAGTTTTATCTAAAACATGTCCGTTGCCGCTTTACGAATCGAAAGGTATTGATAATATTTGGATATTAGATGTCGTCTACAGAATATAGATATACGAGGATCACTATTTATATCTCAGAAATAGGAAAAAAAAACAAATACGCTGCGAATATATTTTTATTGTTTTTCAAAGTAGTCGCCACGATGATCGATATGCTTAAACCAATTTTTGCATACGCTTAAACCAATTTTCAAAGCATTTAGTCCATTCCGAATGAGGTATCTTCAAAACAGGATTTTTGAACGCTTCAATAGCTTCTGCGGGCGATGAAAATCGTTGACCACGTAGTTTATTCTTCACGGATGAGAACAAAAAAAGTCATTAGGTGTCAAATCAGGGCTGTACGGCGGATGACCCATCAATTCGATGTTTTGAGTGCTCAAATAGTCTCTTGTTTGAGCCGATGTTTGAGGACTCGCATTGTCATGATGAAGAACAATCCGGCGTCTCTTGTTTGTTTTCCTTATTTCACTGCAGACTTCTGGCAAACAAATGGTTGTGTACCAATCAGAATTTACTGTTCTACGATCCGATAGAGAGACTGTTGCAATATGACCAGTTTTCCCGAAGAAACAGGCAACCATTTTCTTTGAAGGGCTTCGTGCGCGAACAACTTTTGTGGGATTTGGTTCATCTTGGAACACCCATACAGTCGATTGCTGCTTACTTTCGGGCTCATATGAATATATCCATGATTCCACATATCACGATTTTATAAATGTCTTTCGAAGCACTGCGATTGGATTTCTTAAGCATTTCTTTGCACCAATCGACACGAGCCCTTTTTTGAGCAATTGTCAAATTATGTGGGATCCAACACGAATATAACTATCGCACAGCTAAGTGTTCATGTAAAATCATATATATGCTGGTGGAACTAATGCTTATGGAGACTTCAATCTCACAACCAGCGATACACGGTGGTTTTTGATAGAGCTTCATAGCCAAAAGTCAAATTAAGTTGTTTGATGCACTCTTGTTGTAATAATCCACGTCGAAAATCGTAAAAATAATCGCTCGAAAATGTTCACGATTCAGTTCCATTTTTTTGCCGAGACGAAACTTTCAACTAAAAATAAAATAAACAAATAGCATCCGTGCGACAAAATGTTCTGAGTACGTATATCGTCAAAAATGTCAAACTTTACGATGGAACCGTCAGATGGATTCATATGGCAATAGTGTTGCCAATTCCCAAAATATAAATAGTGACCCTCATACTAGAAGGGTATACATTAAAAATCATCGTGCTCCAGAGATTCGACTACTTTCGGCTCTATCCGTATATCTTTCGGCGCAATATACCCCCGGCAAGCCGAAAAGCCAAATGTCGATGTTGCCAAATTTACCGTTAGGTTATTTGCCTTATGGATATTTAGTACAATATATAGTCCTTGCCTTTATATTTGGCAACACTGCAGAGTACTGCAAGCTAAGTGTTCGTCATAAGAAATCGCAATAAACGGTATTGTTATAATTTAATGCATGCCATTCATTTGTTTAACTATTAAAGCGTTCGATATGGCTTTTTACAAAATTATATAGTGACGTTCCTTTTTACTTAAAAAAAGGCATTTTAGTTTAACCTTTCAGCGGAAGGGCATTACCGGTGAACAACTTTAGCATTCATTTACAACCAGAGGGCGCGATTGTCAATATGAGTAGCGGAAAATTTAAAATATGTTAATAGCAATAGTAGAAGTTATAATAATAATAATAGTAGTTATAATAGCAAAAATAAAACTGAAATAGAAGTTTAAAAATACATTCTATTTAGATATATGTAAAATTTACATTAGTAATAGCACTTCAGAGGATAATTCATAAAATTATTTGACAATGTTTAATGACAAAATATTATACAACAATATTTTAAAACGTAATATAAAAAAATTCACAAAAAAACAAATTATAATTTTAAATATACAAAGTTTAATAAAATATTGAATATGGAACATTTTTTATTATTTTAAATATAACTGAGCCAACTATAGACTACAGCACAATATATATGTTGAAGATTATCTTGTAATCTCTTTTTAAATCTTTTTTTTTTGGTCAAATACTTACTGTAAGTATATTCTGTTCACTTTTCTCATCCGTCAAAACAAACACCTAACTATTATCTTTTTAACCACGTCTCACTCGTTTTTCAAATCATTTACATATAGTTAACACTAGCGACCCGCCCCGGCTTCGCACGGGTGCAATGCTGATACTAAATTAAATACACTACAGAAAAAATATGAACGTTGTATATAAAAACATAGCGGCCCGCTCCGACTTTGCACGGGCATAAAATATATATGCCTATGTCACTCAATGAAAACATGATTAAAATCGATCCAGTATTTTTGGTTCATTCATTACTGCCCTTGGCCTGCACGCATTAAATTTGGAGTAAAACAATTCCTCTTCCCCTATACTTACTATGAAGATTTCCTGCTATCTTTGGAATATCTAAATTCATACAATTTTTATTACATTACTCATTTTTAAACGCAAATTTTAAATTTGTAATATCTCCGAAAATATTTGTTTAATTTACATGCTGTAAGGAACCATATTGATCTATATTAATTGCACACTGTATTTAAGGTACTTAATTCGATAAGGGTTAATGCCGTATTGCTTAAAATAGCTTCGTAAATAAGCCATTTTCTCACGTAAAAAGTAAACAATAAAAATGGTTAATGTGGGTTATCCCTAAAAGATAAACATATACCATCGCGGACTTTTTTGTAGACCTTTTTATGGTGTACAATACTGTAGTACATTAATTTGATCTAACTCGTAGGGTTAGGCAGCGTTTTTGCTAATTGCTAAATAAGCCTAAAAAAATAGGTTAATTTACGACATCACGTTAGAAACCTCTAAAATTAGCAATGTTGCCTTAGTATATTATGCATGTATTATACATATAAACCTTCCTCTTGAATCACTCTATCTATTGAAAAAAACCGCATCAAAATCCGTTGCGCAGTTTTAAAGATTTAAGCGCACATAGGGATATAGGGACAGAAAAGGCGACTTTGTTTTATACTATGTAGTGATTACAAAAGACTTACGATTTAAATAACAACTGGAAATTGCATCCCTGTTAAGTAGTGCCCTTCCACATTTCGGTTTGTAGTCAGTGTCTGTAAAATGTACACTACGAACCCTTTTGGTCTTTTTTAAGGCCTCACAAGAGATTCCCATCAGTTTTTCATTATTTATTGCTAAAAGCCATTTATGACATAGAGCAGGATTTGAAACGGTACTATCATTAAATATCATTTAAATGTATTGAAAAAGAGACATATTTAACTGAAATATACTGAAGCATCAATTGAAGATATGCACAGGTGGTCCACCCTATATTTTGGGCTGTTGTAAGTAAAACTACTCTTGAATCATTAATACAAATTACTATAATATTTAAGCTTAATTTGTAGTCGATACCTAAATAAATAATAAGAGTCCACAGTAAGCTTATCTATAACTATAATGTTATGTTATATATAGTTGTCCTTTACAATAGGGGAATGTCAATAGGTACGCCAATTTCACTGTCACTTATATCCGGTTTTGTCGGAATCACCGGCTCTTCTTTGACATCCGGTAGCGTTTCCGTTGTTTCGCTTTTGATGGGTGGTACTGGAGAACCTGGTGGTGCCGAGTCCGTTTGATCGGTTCCTGTATCACCACTGGTCCCGTCGGGCGTGAGACTGCTGTTTTCTATGCACAGCGTTTCCTTTAAGTCTTGGTAGGCCTCCATTTCTTCCGCTAGCGTCGTGTCGATCCTCTCCAGACTTATCGCATCCACGATTTTCGCGGTTGTCTTCAGTTCCGATTCGATCTCGGAGATTTCCTCCTGATTGAGTTGTTTCAAACACTTCTCCACCCAGGGATCCTTCAGTTCTTCGTTTAATTTCCGTATAAAGTCTTGTACCTGACCCAGTGTCTCCACCGCTCGATTGGAAACGTTGTTTGTCGGGTCTTTGCAGAGAGTTTTCAGTACCGAGAGAAACTTTCTGTAAATTAGTTGTAGCAGACCCTCCAGGTAAGGGATGTGATCACCAGTAAAGTCTGTTTCTTGCACCGAGTAGACATTTAAGTCTTCATACTTATTCCGTAGATCTTCGTAGTTTGTTTCTGAGTAGATTTTTGTATCACTACACCTCAGGTAACTTTCCTGGCTCCTAAGTTTCGCATACTTCGAATACTCTTCCGTATTCAGTTCGTTTTCGATGGCCTTCACCAGTTTCGATACATGAGCCAGGCACAAGAGAGCTTTTTTGTTGTTGACGTTGCCTACGTCCTCGCAAATCACCCTGATATCATGCAAATAGGAGGATGGAGACTTGCACACGAACGGCTGGATCATCTCGCTTATACCGAAGATGGACACGAATCGGTATAGGTACTTACGGTCCTGGTAGAACGACAGGAAGTACGAGACCAAGTGATCCATGGCCCATTTGATGCCGTATTGTTTGGTGAGCACTGGAACAACCAGAGAGGCGCTGCGTCTGATTGCGAATACCTGGTCTCCGAGGAGTGTGGCGAAATATATTTTGAATTTGTCGGAGAAGAATTCGGGTGCGCATAACTTCGTCAGGTCCACGAAGGTGGTCAGGATGGCCCTCCTGCTGCGCCAGTCTGCTTGGGATCGGGCCAGTACCAACCGGATACAGGTGATGATCGCGTCCAGGCACTTGGTTGGATCGCATTTATCCGAGATCGAGCCGAAGCCTCTCAGATAGTTCGCTAATATACCAACTGATTCTTGTTGAGTCAGGACTTGCTGAAGCAAAGGGACCAAGGTTTTCTTGCTGCAGTCGTCGCCGAGCAATGGAGAGGTATCGAGGATGTTGATCGATAATGCCAAACGGACATCGTCACATTCATCCTCGGCTAGTTTTCGAATCACCGGCATGACGCTTTGCTCGAAAACGTGTTCGAAGTTGTTCTCTTCGTGTGGACGGGATTTGTATGATTCCAGGAGGTACTTGAGGTACTCGGAGGCGTTTCGGGCCACTTCGCATCGGACCAACATCTCGTAATCTTCGGACAGCTTCTGGAAGAGCTGGAGGATCTTGCCGCGGTACGTAGCGTATGGTAGATATCGTTGAAAGTCCGGGAGTTTGCTTGCCACATGTTCTTTCATTTTCCACGATTGATGATCTAAAACACGGAAATTGTTGTGATATTCAAGGTACTAGAATTAAGTATGAAGCGTTGCATATGTTATTGTTATTATTATGAAGCAGTGCCTGAGAAACCGAGAAAAATTCAAACTTTTGAAGGTTTAAAATGCTTGCATATCATAATAATGTCATCAGGCCTATAAATTAACTTTAAAGGATTTACCATCGACGGTCTTAATATGTATAAAAGCGTATAGGGTACATTTGTACCCAACTATATGTTGAAGCTTCACTTTTCAGTGAACAGTGGGAACAAAAATGTTTTTCAGGGCGTTGAAAATGTACCCAGTCAATTGCGCTTGCTGGAAGTTTTACTTTTTATTGCAGTTTGAAAAAAAAAGGTGACTGAAGGTCATCGAATGCTGTGTGAAACTTATTACAACCATGCTCCATCGAATTCAACACGTGAATACTGGTTTCGACAAAAACAAAACAAATGAAGACGAAGATTTGAAGGTATTACTCGATGATGATCCGTGTAAAATTTAAGAAGATTATGCAGAATTGTTGGGAGTAACACAAGAAATAATTTTCAATCGCTTGAAGGACGTGGGAGTGATCCAAAAGCTTGAATATCTCGAAATTTGTTTTTGGTTTATTCGTCAACTGCTAAGCTGTCTGAAAGTTGTTTGGGAAATAGAGCTGATCTGTTGTCCAGTAAGACTTCCATTTTATCGCCTTTTAATGTCCTTCAAGCTATTCATGGTCATTTATATGAAAATCTCCTCTTAATCGTTGAAATCAAAGTTAAAAATTGGAATATAACGGGGCAACATCATCATAAGTTTCTAATAGTGTTTTATGGGCTATAACTAGCATTCCATGATTAGCTTCTGAATATACTGAATAATTCAATAATACTTGATCGAATACCGTTATTTTATGTAGAACAATTGTTGAATATTTTTTGAACGTTGAAAAATGTCCCTAAATATTAAAAAACAACTTTTTTGAAGGTCGAGCTGTTTTGAATATTGAATAAGGCCAGACCGGAAGTTCTAACCCTATCAAACTACTTAATAAATTAATGCATTATTTAAGGAATGCTATTTATTTATCATTTAATAGCATATGATTCATATATTTTTCTATACTGGCGCCACCAGGTATGTAAAAAAGTAGGTAAAGAAATAAAAGTAAAAAAAATACCAGATCGATTTCTAGATCTAAATATATCCTAAATGTAGCCATCTATATGATGTATAATGTATGATGATGTATGATGTATGAATAAAAAGCTCTTTGTGTGAATTGGGATCTTAAATTGAATAAAACCATCATGGGATTGTATCATGCATGATTGCACCAATTACAATGGATATCACCAATCGATATCCATTGTAATTGGTGCATTGAAAGAAAAACCGGAAATAGTGTTTAATGTTACAATGCCTGATAATCACTACCACATATTCTAGCTTAGCTATGGTTCAAAATTCCAAAAAAACAGTATTTAATAACAATCTTACCAGCTATTGTTTCAATGCTCTTAAAGAAAGATGGATCTATGGCGCTCTCATCCAAACGCTTTATCAAAGACACTCCGATATCAATAGAATGGGCCTTGATTGATTCCTGCAAAAAGCCACCATGAAAGAGATATCGTCATCATCAGTGTGCAGTTCTTACCAACGGGTCCAGTGTCATGTCGCAGAACATCGGAATGAAATCCTCTTTGACGTACTGATCTTCGACAACGTCGATTAAGTCGGAGAAGATGGCGGCCGCGGTTACCCTCACGATTGAAGAATCATCCTGGATGAATATCTTGAAGTTGTGTCGCACCTCGTTCTTGTTTTCGTCATCAAGTTTTGTGTAGAATGGCTATGGGTTAATATAGATATTGTTATTCGATGTCTGAGATTCACGAACAAAGTTTTCTCGAATTACTTGAGATGTTGAGCTGCTTGCATGTATTTTGATCAGTGATTCCTAAGTGAACTTGGTCTTAGCCTAAAGAGGTTCGAAGGCAATGCAATACCTATTCGACGAAGATTCAGCACAAACCCTCAAAGATCTTTGGGACAGACGGAAGGAAATTCTCACGAGCACTATTGATTGAAAATGCAATTTCAAGATCGTGGTTTCATTGTTTACCAGTTAACAAGAGAAGAGTTTTCAGTGACGTATTGTGATTGGCGATGAAAAACGGATCAACTACGACAATCCCAAGCGCAAGAAGTTACGAGTTAGTCCAACCATGTCCATAAAGTCATATAATGTGATCCGCAAGGTTATTATGTTATGAGGTGCTAAAAGTGAATGAAACTGTTGTTGTAGATGTCTACTGGCGTCAATTAATAAACTGAATGACGCTAAAGTCATCCTCTTTTATGACAAGGCTCAGTCACACATTACAAGTGTTGTAGAGGATATACTGTTGCAGTTCGAATGGGAAGTAGTGCTTGAGCATACTTAAGAGAGACATATAAGCTGCTGGTTATTACTTCTTCAGATTGAGGAAACATGACTTGGCTGATAAGGAAGTGCGAAAATGGATTAGTAGTTCATATTATCTACTTCAACCAAACAAACATCGTCCTTCCAACGCGGCATCGCCATGTTGCAACTAAGATGGGAAATAGTTGTAGAATACGATCGAAATATTTCTGATCAACATATATCAATTTTTTTCAATATATGTCCTGTCATAGTTAAAAAAGTTATGACTAGAATGCGTGCAAGAATATAACAAGAATTTTTCTTAATATGCTTACGGGATATAACATCACAGCCGAGCATTTAGACGTAAACCATCCATCCGGAGAGAGCTCCTTCAGCACAGGAACCACCAGCTCATTGACGTCCTCTTTGGTGAAATCCTTGCCGATATTAATGATAGCCGCTACTGCAGCTTCCCGTATAACATTTTCGTCCACCTGGCACAAGCTAGTCAAGATATCGAAGATGATCTTCGAGTATCCCAACCCGCCAACGAGAGGTATGAGATTCTGGAGCTGTTTGCATAGATTCTGGAGGACTTCTTCGTGCAAGTTCAGCGAAGACTTCAGGAAAGGGAGCAGCTCCTCTCTGGTGGCTTTTTCTCCCAGGGCCTTGGCGAAATGCGTCAGTTTCTTAACGGCTTCGATCTGAAACTGCAACAGCGAGTTACGAAAGTCGAAAGACGTATAGTCCGTTCGTTCATCAACTTACCACGAGATTGTCATCGTACAGGGCTTCTTTGAAAATATCGAATTCTTCTTTCGTGATGATATTTGCTCCCATTTTACAGAGACGAAAACAAAACTCGATCGACCTGTTAGCATTTGATTAAAAATTTATCGTCGTCACACCTTATCTCGCCTTGATAACGTTCTCCTATCTCCTTAGATAATTTCGACGACTCTTGAGGATTAATTTTCAATTTTGGAGTTTTGTTCGAAATTGACGTGGGTATGATCGAATGATGTGTTCTGATTCGAACAAAGCTCAGTGTGGTCTCGCTTTATGTCTATTTTCGATTATCTTAAAATATAATGAACAATAAAAACTGATTTATTATCTTCACTTTTTTTTTCTTGTTCTTTTATGAATAATTATTAGTAAAAATGTCAACCGAAATATTTTGCAATATCTAGAGTTATTTACAAAAGATGGCGTAATTGTTGTAATAGGATGATGAATAATATCCTAATGTATTAACTATCATTTAAAGCTATATTATTTTTACAGGATATAAGGTTTTTCAAGGGAAATGGCTTTTTAATATTTAAATTTGCGTCAAAACAGTCAAGGGTTTCATTTGACGTCAGAATACAGTTAGTAAACAATGAAGTTGGCCACGAACACATTAAAACAATTTATTTTATGTATTAATTATGAATGAATATGAAGAGTATAAGTGATGTATAGCCTTGTACTAATATAAATAAAACGACCAAATAGCCGGCTTGGTGGCACAGTGGTACAGGCGATAGAACGGTCCAACTACTGTTGCGATAGTCGCGGGTTCGAATCCTGCTGGGGCATGGTCGTAAATGTATGTTTGTGATTGTCCTAGGCAAGAGTGCAAAATCCGACAAGGAAAGTGATCCAATTCACGCCAGTAACCGGACTGGGCAAGACCGAGTTTCTTCTGGTATGATTTCTAGGTTTTCACTCGCCATTTGATAGGCTTAATGCCGAGGTCCGTGGTTCGGAGCCCACTTTAAACTGTAGGTCCAGTTCAGATAAACCATCGTTGGTAAAAAGGAAACTTGGAAAAAAATGGTTTGAACAGCTTTTCACTTGGATAGCGATTAGTATCTTGACATACTGATGCAATAAAATGTTAGAATGACCACTGTGCCTCTTTCTACTAATAGTTATCACCCAAAATATCAAAAAATATTAACCCAAAATGGCAAGTGAAAGAATCCAACCCTTCCCCCCTTCTAACTACCCCCCAACGTCAAAATAATGCAAGTATAACACGCGACAGATCCGAAAATAGTAGTCGCACGCAAATGGTGACGCCGCCCGGTTCGCTCTTCGAAATCTATTTATACGGGCGAATTAAATCCCCCCCCCCTCCCCCCGTTATCCTCTAGTCGCCGGCGGAGGCTTAAATATTAGAAAAAGGCCACATCGCCCAACGCAAGTCGACTTACGTGTCGACGAACTGGTACTGTCATGTCTTACTGTTTCTTGAACTAGTTCGTTCAGAATTTAATATCTGGCAAAAATCTATACGGCTGGCTGAAAACCGAGTGGTACTGTTAGGCTTTCTAGTCACTGATTTTATTTGTTGTCAATACCGATAGGCTTTTTTTTAGTAGGCTGTGATGTCCTAACAACAGATACGATTATTTTTTTGTCAATATTACAATATCACTTTCAATGTAATTCATTATTTTTTCCACTAATATAAGTGTCAAGTCGTTTAGTGTCAGTGCTATTTTGTTCTTTAGCATTATTAAAATTTGTCACTATCAGATACAATCCCAAGTTATTGTTATATATTATCTGATACTGACAATAACTTTTGTTTAAGTTCCACTGTCAGATCGAGTAGGTATCTGTAAAAATATTATCACTCTATCATGACCTACGTCATCCACAGATTATATAAAATGTTTTCTGTCACTTTCTTTTACAATCAGTAGATAGAACTGTTCAAAAAGGGAGTGATGATGTGAGGCTTTCTGGTAACTGATTTATGTCATTTGTTGTCAATATCGACAGGCTTTGTTTTAACAATGTAACAATAGATACGATTTTCTTCTGTCAATACTCCAATATATTTATCAATGTCAATGTTACTGTCATGTATTATCTGATAGTGACAATTAATTATTTTTTTCCACTCATAGAAATTGTCACTGTCGGATTGTCATAATTGTCAAATCGCTTACTATTAATTTTGTTCTTTAGCGTTATTAAAATGTATCGGTATCAGATGGAATGTCATTGTCACTGTCATGTATTAACCGAATGTAATAGTAGGCTCTGACAGCAGTGATAAGTTGTCAATAGCAGTAAGCCTTGTTCTAGTAGGCTGTGATGTCCTAACAACAGATACTATTAATTTTTTGTCAATATTCCAAAATATTTATCAGTGTCATTGTCACTGTCATCTAATATCTGACATACACAATCAATTATTTTTCTACGCATATTTAAGTTATTGTCACTGTCGGGTTGTCATAATTGGCAAGTTGTTTGCAACCACTTTAATTTTGTCCTTGGCGTTATTAAAATTTATCAATATCAGATGGTATATCAACGTCCCTGTCATATTATTTGTTTTTCTACCCGTATTTAAATAAATGTCACTGTCAGATCAAGTAGGTATCTGTAAAAAAGATAACACTGACCAGTGACCTAACACCATGACCTACGTCATCCACAGGTAATAGAAGACTTTTACTGTCGCTTTCTTTTACAATCGGTGGATATAACTGTTCAGAATGGTAGTGCTTTTCAGTTACTAATTTTATTTGGTGTCAATATCTTAAGCCTTATTTTGGTATTTAGTATGTTGTTAATTCTTCTGTCAATATTCCAAAATATTTGTCAGTGACACTGTCACATATTCTTAACCGTGAAAATTTATTACTTTTTTTCTGTACATATTTTAGCCATTTTTAGTGTCAGATAGTTTAAATATCCCCCAAACTATGTAACTCGTTTACTACCACTTTTATTTTGTTCCTTAGCATTATTAAAATGTATCAGTATCAGATGGAATATCAATACCACTGTCATATATTATCTGACAGATTACAATTAACTTTTTTCTAGCTGTATTTAATTAAATGTCACTGTCAGATCGTATAGACATCTGTAAAAAATGTATCACTTTATAATGACATTAGACGTTTACCGTCACTTTCTCAATCAATAGCAGTCAATGCCGCTAGATGGAACTGTTCAGTTGTTTTAATATTTTTTTCCTAATGGGCCTAATTATATTTAAAATTTACATTTCAAATACAAATTGTAAAGAAGAATTATCTAACCTCATTGAACATTAAGTTAACCAAGGTTTAACTAATAAAATATCAAGTTTTACAACACTTTGCAGCAAAATTCAACTGTTTTCATCAAAATACATTCAGTCAAAGCCTCCTCTATTTTTTATATCGTTGAACTTACTTATTCTTTTGAGACAAACCTCCTTTCCAAAAGACATTTCTTGCACTAGAATTACTGTAACTTTTAAATTGGACTGCAGATATTCATGAAGTTTTGACTCGTGTCATTTGAAGGTTAGGATTGCTAGGGTAGGTTTAGAGGCCAACATGTCAATAGATCAGGGGAAGAAGTTATTGACTGTATTGTATGTATTTATTTAGTTTATATTAACTATTTATTAATTAGTTATATATTCGAATATATATTGAATATTTGCACTAGCATCACCCTGTAAACATCACGGCTCCTTTTTATGGATAGAACCGGTTATATGATATATATGCAGCAAGAATCTCGAATGGTGTCGATACATATATACATATTTTCAAATTTCGCTTGAATTTTGCTATGAAATTCAAAAAAATAAAAATGTTCCATTGACTCAAGGCATTTTTATATGATCCACATGTAACGGGCAAACGAAAATAAACGTGAACTCAGAACAAGAGTTTGTTTCAAAAATATCCGTATCAACTGTGACTTCATCATTTATATTTGACATCGTTTAAATAAATTAGAATAGTATAATCGAATGGCGGTTTTTTTTCTCAAATTCCATGACCTTTTACTACGAAATTTAAAGATATAAAACACGTTGTTGCGTCAAACTTATTGGTGATGGTAACGTCGTTGTTTATTATCTGATCAGGTTCGATTTATTAGGGTTTATTTATTATAATTGATAGGCTAAAACTTACCTTCTTGCCTAAATTTTAGATTAGAATTTTAAAAGGAAATCTGTCAAACACTTTTAATTCTGGTCAGATATTTCGAAACACTTTATATTTAGTATACTATGTAGTATATTGTATGATACTCTATACTGAATTTACTGTTTTTCAAAATATTGTCCATGGAAATCAATGCAGGTTTCTATGCAGTAGAACCAATTTTCTTTACACTTTTTTTGCTCAAATTTATGTAAAAATCAATAATGAAATGAGGGGTTTGAACCGATCAACTGCTTCTTCTGGCTTCAAAAATTGTTGACTACGTATTTCTTGAACGTGATTTTTTACATCGTAAATAATAGTAAATGAAACAAATCGCCACCAAATTACAGAAGGGTATGTTCCGAAGGGTATATTTTCAATGAAAAAGTTAAATTACGCATGATATAGCAAGTCAATTGAAAACTCCCCGGCCTGACACATAAATGGCGCTACTAGAATTAAATCCATATGTTTGAATGAAATAGCAGACACTCAAGATATCAACTGAACGTGTACATCATCTCATTCACGAATATTTGGGTATGAGAAAGCTCTGAGCAAAGTGACAGTCATCCGAGTAGACTGCACACGATGAACCCGCTCCAAAGTGTGGGAAAACGCAACAGTCGGCTGGCAAGGTTATGGCGTCTGTATTTTGGAATGTACGTGGTATAATTTTCATTGACTACTTTGAAAAAAGGAAGGACCATCAACAGCGATTAATACATAGCGTTATTGGACCGTTTGAAGCACGAAATCGCCAAAAACGGACGTATTTGAAGAAACAGAAAGGGCTACTTCACCAAGACAATGCACCGTGTCACAAGTCAGTGAAAACGATGGCAAAAATCCATGATTTGGGCTTTGAATTGCTTCCTCATCCACCGTATTCTCCAGATCTAGCCCCCAGGGACTATTGCCTGTTCTCAGATCTCAAAAGAATGCTCGCTGGGTAGAAATTTTTGTCGAATGAATAGGTGATTGACGAACCTGAGTCCTATTTTGAAGCAAAGGACAAATCGTACTATTCGGCATCGAAAAGTTGGAGGGTCGCTATAATCAGTGTATCACACTTGAAGGGAATTATGTTGAATAAAGAAAATGCAAAAAAATGTGTTTTACTATGGTGGGCAGGGTGCTTTTCAATTGACATGTTATAAGCTTGGCATTGTTTTTTTAGATCAAGTTAAATAATATATCGAAAGTTTGTTTCTTTTTCACAAAAAAAAAACATTATTTTTATCGAAATTAAATGACGACCCAATAGTAGTATTTTCATTGAATAACATGCGAAAATTCTGACAGCGATTTATGCGAATTTTTTCGATGTTCTAGGTGATACAGCTATGGCAAATAGAAATATCAGAAATAAACGTGAACTCAAATAAAGAGATGTTTTAAATAAGTATGTGATAATCCGTGACTGCGTCACACACTTTTGATATATAGACACAGTAAATTTACATTTATATTACTGAGTCTTGTTGCTTTTATCAGGAATATTGGATATAATAACTAGGAAGCAACTATGAAGAAGTTGGTAAATTAATTAAAAGAATTGTTGAGTAAAATAAGAATCGGTCTTAAAAAATGGTGAATTAGTTTGTATAAAACCTAATAGGTTCTTGCAAATTTCCCTAATAAAATTCTTGTTGTAGGACTCTTTACGTTAAGATCCATGGTAAGAAGAAAGGAAAAGAGTTAGATACATTATTAAATAATATAAATCGGATATATCATAGATTTTATTCATAAGTATGTAATGCTTGGAGAAGTTGGCAATTGTTACTTTGTAAAAGTTACATGGGTAGATTTTTTTTCTAATTGTTGTATTTTGTTAGGCTATGTTTGATGTCTTCTTGATACTGTCATTGGGTCTTCGTGAGATGCTAAGATTGTCGTGTCGTCTGCATATGTTGCCACAATAGTTTTTATTAATACACTGTCTTGTGGAACCCGTGGGATATTTTCACTGCGTTCATTATTTTATTTTATGGTCAAAACAGGAATGATGGGAAAACTTTTTCAGATTTTGTTCAGTGTGCAGCCTGCGTGTCATACTTTATCAAAAGTATGAGATATATCCAAGAGCCCACCAATAAAATGCTTATTGTAATTATTTATTATTAGTTTTCCAAATAATTTTGGAGTTATGGCTAGATGAATAGGCGTAGTTACTTGAGGACTCTTAGGCAATATATTTGGTTACAATTTAAAAAAATGTGATTCATGTCTTTCGTGTAAAGCTGATCACAGCTCTTTTCAAAAGAAGTATAGCCCAGGAATCCATACCAAACAGTCACATTACATTATAAATGTATGTACATCCGTGTCTGGGAAAATATAATGGCTGTTGAAAATATGACACTTTCTGTACACTTTTTCAGTATTTGAAGAAATTATAGATATATTTTAATCGATTTCATAAATATATCGTTATTTTTTCAACAAATCTAGGACACGAACATAATTTTTCTGGCGAAACTTCTACAATTTCTGTTTATTTGATCGTTTTATCTGCGTTTTTACAAGATGGCACGCCACTAATACACTTTGGAATTCATAATTTATACGCGAAATAGATGATTTTGTTGTTTTCATGGCCAACTTCATTCACTGTACACTGACATCATACGGGGTGAATTTAGATTTTAAAATGATTTCTTTCTCTTTATTTACATCCAAAAAGTAATTTTAGTTGTATCAAGCGTTCTTTGGTTTGGTTTACAGGCTTCGCTTTTCAGTTCATTGACATATCGTCACCTAAGCGTGCAGAAACTTTTTTCTGTGTGAAAATGTTTGAATTTGTATCGATTAAATCGCAATGCAAAGGCAAAGTACAAAGAATATCCATGTCTCCAAGCGATTGCTTTGAATTTGGTGGTGTCAGCTTAGTGTGTTATACTATGAGCTGCTAAACCTAATTAAATTACCAATGGGAAACGCTATGGACTACAATTAACACGCTTGAGCCGAGTACTGGCCCAAAAATAGCCGGAATATAAACTATAAAAAGACACGACAATGTTGTTCTTTAGTATGACAACGCTGAACCACATGTTCCAAAACCAAAAACCAAAAAGCATACTTGGAAACATGTGAGTCGTTACCTATCAGAGTAGGTTGATTCGTAGATGGCCTCAAGAAATACGTCGTTTCTTCGAGGTGGAGGTGGAATTGCTTGAAAAATGGGCAGATAATGCTTCAAATAAAAGAACTAATTTATAAGCCTGATACTATCAAGAAGCATGTCTAAATATACAATGTGGAGACACTTATACGTCGTACAAAATATATTCTTTAACCGTTATTAGCGGCCGTCTCGTTTTGGTGGACCTTCGATGGGTTTCCATCGATTTTACGACGGCGTGATCTCATAGAGGGTCGCGATAAAATCATGCCCCCTCTCTCGTTTTCCCCCCGGCACCACTCCCACGGTCGTGCCGCCAGCCAGGGAAATAATATTGACCCAAAAACTACAACGCCATCAAAATCAATAGAGTCCGAACAAGTCCGGTCAAGTTGGCTGGTCAGTCTCACGCATTACACCGGCCCCAAACAAATGCCAGTCGTTTGGCTGCATAATATAATACGGACACAAAAAAGGGAAAAGCTTGCTGTATCGATATTTTGTGGTCTGTTTCTTTAATTTAATTTCACGCCGATTTTGTTCAGTTATGTTCGAAATATCGTTATAATAGTAATGTTATGTTTATATTATTATTTTTTAATTAAATTTCGCATATACAAATCGCGTTCAAATTATAGAATGTCCCGAAAGATATATCTTCGTGACAAAACTTAACGCTGCTGTTGTGATATTTTCAAAATTATTTTGTACATACGTCATTTAAATTTGTGACATCAAAACGTCGCAATGTTGCCGCATCAACTCTGAGTTTTAGTTCAGTTTAGATTTGACATATAAAAAATTCTAATCTAAATAAAATAATTGAACAAAAATGTTATCAAATATAATTTATTTTAACATTATAGTACATGTAAAAACTACAGTTAATTACAGACACAATAGTTTATAGGTTAGAGTTATAACCTCTTATCGCTATGGCTTTCAAGAATTTTGCATACATCTGACAACCGGACGACTTTGACAGGCTCATTCGTTTACGTATTCGGAGTAATCCGACATCATTGTGTCCCTTTTTGACTAGAATAAAATGAGAAGGATAATATTGTCTGATTCTAAAACTAATTTACAAATTGCGGCAGGCAATATATTAAACAACTTGATGACGTATGTACAAAAAAACTTAATAAATAATCTATGGTTGTTTATATATTACCATTATTTATATTGTTTTTTAAATTTCACATGTACCTACTATGCCTTTATAACTAAAACTAATTAATTACAGCCACTCTAGCTACTACTTTATATGATCATAGATCTGAAAAAAAAACGTTGTAATCGGCAGGTGGTAAGTCTGGTTAGTACGCTGGGTGTGACAGAACTTTCCATTCTAGCTGCAAAAGTGTATCCATTACAATTCTTGTATCCTGAGGTGGGTTCCTGTTATACAAGAGAGTGACTAGTAATACACTAAACCTTGATAATACCTCTATATGCACAACAAGGCTGTATGGCCATGAATAATCTGCTTCGGTATTGAATTGGAATTGTCGTAGTAGATCGATCATTCATTGCCACTCATATCACGCCACAGAAAGCCAGGCAGGCAATTAAATTTCCATGTTAAAATCGCTAGAAACTCATCAATTAGTAATTAGCCTGAATGTTCCTTGAGATCTGGAGCTAGATTTTTGCCCAATAGTCCTTGGAATTTGTTGTCTTTTTTTGGTCCTCTTCATCATAAGTTTTTAAGAATGTTTGATGCACTGTGTCTTACAATTCATTGTCTTCAATTTTTTAAAATTATTCAGGACGCTTTTTATTGTTGACATCAACATCACCACTTTTGTATAGTTTAAACAAAAACAGATTAATTCGAAACATCATCACCATAAGTCTTTAAAATTTGAATTGATAGTCTGTAGAAGCAGATTCAAGTTAAACAACAAAGGTACTGAATGTCGAGAATGCAATTTTGAGTCTTTTCTGATTGGCGCCTGTATAAATTGAAAAACTCAATAATAATTATGTAGAGAGAAGTGAAAACAATCCATTTTAAGTTCCACGTTAATACTTCCCATTTTTGGTAGTAGATATCGTTGCTTTTGTTTTTTAAAACATAACATAACATATATACGTCTATGTCGAGGACTCAATTTCAACTAGTAATCGCGCACCAGCGTTGGTAATCCGTACAAAGCCCTGTATTGGTTACTTGTTGGTAACTAAAGATTGTGAAGGATTACAGGCCAAGGATCTCTCATCCAAGTTAAACAGATAACGGTTCCCATTTGTTTTAATTAAATCAGTATGTTTGCCGAGCATTATCCAGCAGGTTTTGAAGGCGATAAAACAGTTTATTGATAAATTGGCTTTTGTTTTTGCTCAAGGAGCGTTACGAGCTACATTTTTCCATTGTTTGTGTTATTTTGTCGGGTTTTGTAAAATAAGGTTTAAATAAGTCTTATTCGTTCTGATTTTCATTCCGTGCTTGGTAAAATGTCATATTAATCGATTATTTTTCGATCGATTTGTCTTTAGAATTATTATTAATAGTCTGACCTTGTCAGGTATGGAGTCTTTAGTACTTGTATTAGATATTTTATTAAAATATTTAGTTAGTTCCACTATTTTTTCTGTTACAGTCGTTTTTTAGTACTTTTTATAGACAGCAGTTGCTCCTTTATCTGTTTCTTGAAGAACCTAATATTACTTTTTGACGACAATTCCTTATAATGACTTTTTTATGTTTAATATGTTTGTTATATCGTGTGACTGTTAAGGTACTGGCTACAAACTACGTATTCGAGGAAACAGGACCGGGTATTTCTGTTAAGATTCAATGATGTAACGAGTGAGACAACTAGAGATAGGTGTTTGGTTTGTATTGTGTTGAATATGGATCGTTTGTGTCATTTTATGTCGCTGTTCAACATGTCGCATCGTTTTTCCCTAAAATAAAGTAGTTTTAGAAGTAAAACAAACGTTTTTGTTATTTTAAATCCTTCACATATCATGGCTTATATATTTTTAATAAAACAATTAATAATTGTATATCTTACAGCAGTGTGTGCTTTTAACGATGTGTTTATAGCGATTTTAAAAATGAAGACCTTCTTGGGAAAACCAAAAAGCTTGTCTTAAACGTTCTGTTAATTGTGCGAGTACTTGTATTGTCATGATCATGAACCTACATTTATATATAATATATAAATCTATCTAGGGTACATATATAATTAAAATTGTTTTCTATTAAATTTTGTCTGGTCTTTGGTATGTCTCACATTTTGTATATTTTTTCATGCAGTTTATTGCTACATGATGTAAATGTATACTTGTGGTAGTGTTTCTGCAAATTCTGGAGATTTTTCTGTATGGCAGCGATTGCAACTGCCTTTGGACAGCGTGTGGAAGAGTTTTCTACCTTCTCGATCCTCTCCAGACGGCGTCATTTCAGACTTAGCTTGGTTGAAGGAGGGATTGAGGGAAAAATTGTCATTTCGAAGCAGAGGAATTAAAATAATAAAAAATTGTAAGTACCATTATATAATATTGTTATAACGTATAGATATTATTGAAATAGATAGATGTAGATATAGCGTCATTCGTTCACTCAGTCAATATTTGTGATGTGAAACATTGAAAGTCAATGTGAATCATTTAATCGACCGAATCTGTGAATTTTTGCTGAAACGAACTATACACCGTATACTCCAGACCTTGCCACCTTCGACTGTCATTATTCCTGGCTGTGTAAAACTCTCTTAATATGAAGTTAGCTTCAAAAGGGACTCATGAAAATCACTTCGTTCAGTATTTTCGTCAACAAATCTCGCAGGTTTTACTGTCACGGAATAATGAGTTTACCAGGGAAGTGGTAAAAGGTCATCGATCAAAAGGATTCAGATATGATTGATTAGTATTTGAAATTCATATGACTATAATCACTTTGAAAAGTATTTAAAAAGCGAGATCAATTTTTGTGTAAAACCTTTACTAAACTTTATAATTCTTATCGTTTTGGTTTGATTTTTTTTGTTTATTTTCTAAACATAAATAAATATCAAGTGAAATAATCGATCCTGAATATGTTGTTTGTTCTTTTTATTGCACTAGTATAAAAAAAATGTGCGTAAGGCAATCAAAATGGAAACAATAGAGTTATATAATATACGAATTTGTACGAAAATAAAGAAGAATAGGCGTTAAAAACCGTCCTGACAGAATGCATAAATTACTTGATGCTTGACACTTTGCCAGAATCACCTTTTGGTTGTGGCCGTGTAAAAAACAAAATTTGTCGTCATTCATAAGAATGTATATCGTTTAATTTCGATCACAGACTTGATTAATTGATTTTTATTTTAAAACGGCAGTCTATGTTTTTTCACCCAGTCCTACCATTAAAATCCGTATAACGTATCATCGATGGAATGGTTAATGTTATACGTTTTTTAGTTAGCCCTAAACCTCAAAAGATGCATGTATAAATTTGACAGCTGTCGGATCATTATTTTGTGAATTATAACATTTTGAGTGAAACAACTTTTGTTATTGTGAAAAAAATGGATAAAAAGGAATTTCGCGTGTTGATAAAATATTGGTTTTTGAAGGAAAAAAATACAGTTGAAGCAAAAACGTGGCTTGATGCCGAGTTTCCGGACACTGCCCCAGGAAAATCAACCATCAAGGATTAGTATGCTAAGTTTAGACGTGGTGATATGAGCACCGAAGACGGTGTACGCAGTGGACGCCCAAAAGAGATTGTTACCGACGAAAACACTTAAAAAATCCACAAAATGGTTTTGAATGACCGTAAATTGAAAGTGAATGAAATAGCAGACACTCTAAAGATATCAACTGAACGTGTGCATCATATCATTCACGAATATTTGGATATGAGAAATCTCTGTGCAAAATGGGTGCCGCGCGAGCTCACTTTTGACGAAAAACAACAAGGAGTTGATGATTCGGAGCAGTGTTTGTAGATGATAGAACGTAATGAACCCGAGTTTTTTCGGCGATATATGATATTGGATGAAACATAGCTCCATCATTTCATACCGAAGTCCAATCGACAATCATCCGAGTGGAGTGCACACGATGAACACTTTCCAAAGCGTGGGAAAACTCAACAGTCGGCTGGCAAGGTTATGGCGTCTTAAGTTAAGAAAAAGAAACTGCTGCTTCACCAAGACAATTCACCGTGTCACATGTCAGTAAAAACGATGGCAAAAATCCATGAATTGGGCTTCAAATTGCTTCTTCATCCATCGTATTCTCCAGATCTGGCCACCAGCGACTATTTCCTGTTCTCAGATCTCAAAAGAATGCTCGCTGGGAAGAAATTTTCATCGAATGAAGAGGTGATCGCCGAAACTGAGGCGTATTTTGAAGCAAAAGACAATAAGACAAGAGTGAAAGATTTCTTGATTTGTGACATCGATGTATTTGTTAAATAATGGTTGGAATAAGCTGGGTGGTAGAGCGACTTATGGATGAGTGGCTGGCTGGAAGCTGTCTGTTTAGCTAGACCATCAACATCAGTAGGCGAGTCATCAGTATCACCACAAGGAAAGGAATCCATGCTGACGATACTTTGAAGCCCAAAATAAGAGGGAACAAAACACTTGAGATGGCCTGATAAAATCGTACATTATAACCAAACCAAGTGACATATGGCGCCAAAATATCGCGTCAGTGTAGAGAACTGTTTTACTAACATAGCGATAAAAGCAATTTTGACAATCCGGGGCATTTTCTACGAATTTTTTAATCTTCTAGGATATTTTTGGGAAACTTATAGACAACTGGGGATGTATATGTGAAGTTCGTGTTCCAAGGTGGCGTGGACGTTTTATATGAACGTTATTGAAGGTTTAGGTTTTTATTGTAGCTGAGTATTGTCATGTTGCCTCACTCGATTGAAGCTTCCATTAATTTACCTTCGATTTTTTACTGCAAAATAAATCATCAATAATTAACGCTTTTTTAAATAATAAAAAACGTAAATTAAAAATATTAATTGGTGTTATCGTTTACATTTCAGTCAAATGACAATAAAAGATAAATACAAATGACAAATTAATTACCTGATACGATAAAATATAAATTACGCCAGTCTTATAAAAATAATTACAGTTATTTTTCGACCTAAGATTAGAAACATATATGAAAACTGTCAATGTTTCTCGAATTTTTATGCAACTGTATGTTTCTTTCTATGATAAATTGGTTACAATTTATCTTGGAAGTGTAACAAGGACTGAATCATGCATAAATATGGCGATTTGATGTGCGATGTTATTGCCCATATGTGACCCGAATAATCAGCGGTTTCATTGCATTTATTTAAAGGCTTGCTAGGTTGTTAGTGTAGTTTGTGCAGGAATACATATGGAAAATACAATTTTAAATATATAATTATGCTTGTTCTCTTTTTATAATATTTTAGTACATATTTTCTTTTGTTATATTTGATTTAGTTCATTTTGTTGCCTTCTTGAACTTTAGTTCTGTTAAAGTCATTCTAAAATTATTATTATGCTGAGCATAACATTTTGAATATATTTTTGATTTTTGTATACTTCTAACTGTTATCTTTGTTTGATTACCATCACTTTTTATGTCGGGTTGTGTTATCTTCTCTTAAACAGTGTTCATTCTTACTATATTCGATATCATCCTTCAACTATTTTCATTATTTGACTTCAATCCTTTTAAGAAAAACATAGGTTTCAGAAGCTTTTATTTGGTACTTATCTACTTTATTATCTTCATTTCTTCAAAAGTTTTAACACAGAGTGTCTCACCATCTCTTCATCAAAACTACGGTTTGTATTTAAAAATAAAATAAATATCCTTGGACTAACTAATAAAACAACAACTTAAACCTTTTTAATATAATTATTTGTTTTTCTTTAAAATAGCCTATGATCACTTCTTCATTTGCTCCAAACCTTTTTTGGTTGACCATATTTTTAGGGCCTGCAAATAGTGATATATGGGAGCAAGATCTGGACTGTAAGACTGCTAGAAAGGGAGTTTGAATATAAAATCATTCACGTTTTCTATTCACTTATGATACGATACATTGATTTAAAAGAAAACCAAAGTTGTTTTACTGAAATCATTGTAAGTTTGAAGCCAAATATCAGATTGTCATAAAATTGTTTTGATATTGAAATGTTAAGGTTGGCACTATGAGGTTAAGTTAGGTGTTACTTAAAAGTGATGTCTAGTTTTATGATTTTACTAAAGCTGTAGTATTTAGGTTGCAAAACAGGTCGATTGAAAAGTAACCGGCTCACCATAGTAAAACAATTTTTTTGGCAAAATTAGTTTTTTTTATTCAACATAATTCTCTTCAAGGGTGATATATTGATTATAGCGACCCTCCAACTTTTCGATACCATTTTTGTAGTACGATTTGTCCTTTGCTTCTAAATAGGCATCAGTTTCGTTCACTACCTCTTCATTCGACGAAAATGTCTTTCCAGCGAGCATTCTTTTGAGATCTGAGAACAGGAAATAGTCGCTGGGGGCCAGATCTAGAGAATACGGTGGATGATAAAGTAATTCGAAGCCCAATTCATGGATTTTTGACACGGTGCATTGTCTTGGTGAAGCAGCACTTTCTTTTTCTTCATATGTGGCCGTTTTTGAGCGATTTCGCCCTTCAAACGCCAAACGCTTCCAATAACGCTATGTAATAGTCAATATGATGTACACCTTCAGTTGATATCTTTAGAGTTTCTGCTATTTCATTCAATTTCAATTTACGGTCATTCAAAATCATTTTGTGGATATTTTAAATGTTTTCATCGGTAACAATCTCTTTTGGTTGTCCGTTCACCGTCTTCGGTGTTCATTTCACCACGTCTAAACTTAGCATACTAATGCTTGATGGTTGATTTTCCTGGGGAAGTGTCCAGAAACTCGGCATCAAGCCAAATTTTTGCTTCAACTGTGTTTTTTCTCTTCAAAAAGCAATATTTTATCAACAGGCGAAATTCCTTTCTATCCATTTTTTTCAACAAAAGTTGCTTCACTCAAAATGCTATAATTCACAAACTAATGATCCGACAGCTGTCAAATTTATACACGCATCTTGGGAAGGTTACGGCTAACTAAAAAACATATGGTTTTTATTCTAGTAGTGCCATCTATGTGTCGGGCCGGGGACTTTTCAATTGAACTCTTACATTGGCTTTATCGAACAAAATATTAATAAGCCATCTATTAGAATTTGGCATACAATAATTTAATTATTGTTAAGTTGAGGCTTATGATCGCTTGATAACTTAAAATAATTAAACACATTATCTCTAATCATTATTGACGATTTCTACAATTTATTTTATCAATAATTATAAATAATACTTAGCCATAAATAAATAGTTTTTACGGGTTCTGGTTGGCAAATAAATTTGTTTGATGTCGACGGGTTTGTGACAGTTGTTCAGGCTGATAATACTCACACAAGTGGCATGCGAAAGCGGTTACTGATAAGTAGCGATATTGTTTTTTTTGCGGTTTAACAAGCATTAATCAGGACAGTTTGATGAGAACTGGCAATAAAATAACACGAAAAAATCGGATACTTTTCGATTTATCAAAATAAACTTAAATGAAATGTCTATACTGATTAGTTATGATGTCCCTATTTAAATGTAGATTACTATTATTGGTAGTTGGATTGATATTGAAAATTGTCATATTGGGATCAATTTTAACGTTAATTTGAAAAGTAATTTATGTAATTTGAGTTTTAAGAGAGTTTGCTTTTGTCACTACTAAAAAATATTAAAACTTAGTTTTTTTTATTCAACATCATTTCCTTCAAGGGTGATACCGTGATTATAGCGACCCTCCAACATTTTTGTAGTACGATTTGTCCTTTGCTTCAAAATAAACTTCAGTTTCGGCGATCACCTCTTCATTAGAGGAACATTTCTTCCCAGTGAGTATTTTCTTGAGATCTGGGGACAGGACATAGTCTCTGGGGCCAGACCTGGAGAATACAGTGGATGAGGAAACAATTCGAAGCTCAATTCATGAATTTTTGCTATCATTTTCACTGACTTATGAGAGGGTGCATAGTCTTAGTGAAACAGCACTTTATTTTTCTTCAAATGCGGCCGTTTTTCGGCAATTTCGTCCTTCAAATGGTCCAATAACGCTATGTAATAGTCGCTGTTGATGGTCTTTCCTTTTTCAAGGTAGTCAATGGAAATTGTTTCATGCGCATCCGAAAATACAGACGCCATAACCTTGCCAGCCGACTGTTTTCCCACGCTTTGGAGCAGAATCATAGTGTGCAATCCACCCGGATGACTGTCGATTGGACTTCGGAATGAAATGATGGAGCCATGTTTCATCACATATCGATGCAAAAACTCGGGTTTATCACGCCTGATCATTTTCAAACACTGCTCCAAATCATCAACTCGTCGTTGCTTTTGGTTAAAAGTGAGCTCGTGTGGCACTCACTTTACACAGAGCTTTCTCATACCCAAACATTCGTGAATGATATACACGTTCAGTTGATATCTTTAGAGTGTCTGCTATTTCATTCAGTTTCAATTTACGATCATTCAAAATCATTTTGTGGATTTTTTAAATGTTTTCGCCGGTAACAACCTCTCTTGGGCGTCCACTGCGTTCACCGTCTTCGGTGCTCATTTCACCACGTCTAAACTTAGCATAGCAATCCTTGATGATTGATTTTCCTGGGACAGTATCCGGAAAGTCGGCATCAAACTAAGTTTTTGCTTTAACTGTATATTTTCCCTTCAAAAAGCAGTATTTAGTTAACACGCAAAATTGATTTTTATCCATTTTTTTCATAATAACAAAAGTTGCTTCATTCAAAATGCTATAATTCACAAACTAATGATCCGACAGCTGTCAAATTTATACACGCATCTTTTGAGGGTTAGCGCTAACTAAAAAACATATGGATTTAATTCTAGTAGCGCCATCTATGTGTCATGCCGGGGACTTTTCAATTGGCCTGTTATAATACATCTACAATATTAAATAAAAATTTAAATAAAATGTTAATGTGTTATTTATTTCTTGATTATGGCGAATTTTTTACCAAGTATTTTAAACATGTGCTGAATTCTATTTCAGTAATGGTCTTTTTCGAAGCCTTTGTCGATTGACATTTCTGTTCACGTCTTTTGATAGTCAGAAATCATGGCTTCACGGACATTTACACTCTTTATAGAAACAAATTGGTAATTGGGCATCAAACAAGAGGTTATTTATCATTTCGAAGCTTTAGAAGAATACAGGAAACGAACAAAGCAAATTTTTCTAACTACTGACGTTTGCCAATAAATTTCGATGCAGATGGTGTTGAAGTTTGTATTATCTTTTTTATCAAAATATTGTGTTTTACAATACACACGTTACAATCACATCTGTCTCTAAAAAACCAGATTTGATTAGTAATGTTGGAGTTATCCACAGTCACTTCATATAACATATTATTGGGGATACAATTTGCAATATCTGATGAACATTTTGAGGATTGTATCTATTTACTATGTGTAGTCAATTATGCCGTATATCTTAGCCAATATTTTAGTGTTGTCCATACTTCCAATAATAAGATGATAGTGATGGTAATTATAAATGCTTATCTGCTGCCTAGGTTCCATCATTCAATAAGTTCATGACCTATCAATAAAATAACTTTAAGACAGAACTCAACTTTACTCCTCAAATCCACTTCCATGGAGCATTCTTTTGATATCTGTAAACAGCGATTAATAACCGATAATGTCAAAGCAAATTGTTCAATCAAATCGCTGAGATTTAAAAAAGTTGAGTGGTATGTTACATTTTATCATTCGGATTTGCGATTTCATATTATTATATATAAAGATGAATGAATTAGGAATATCAGGACACTGTTCTATCTGAGGTCCTGGTATGAGAAACTGGATATCCATCCACAGTTGTTTAAAGTGATACCCAGGGCTAGTACTAAATGGTTCAACAACCTGCGCACTACGTCATAAGTACCCCTTGTGACATCTGGATGGTCGCAGATTGTTTAACTAACGAGGTGTTTCTCTTAAAAATGCCGCATGGACATAACTTTGGTCTAACTTTTAACTGTTTGTGGCTCAATTAACTGGAGCTTTTTGATATTGAAATTTTTATCGAATTTTTTTTGGCAATTTCTTTTGGAATTATTGGGTTTATAACTCTATCTTGAATTCTATTTGGATTAGATATCACATCGGTCAGCAGGGTGTGATTGAAAAGTATGAGTTCAATACTTAGCAAGTTAATACTGATCATGCAAGTACCGGATAAATTAAGAGGGTTTTCGCAATATAAATTTTCTGTTTTAGTTGTTGACCCAGATTGTTTGTTTATTCGCAATGGGTATTAACGTAAAATGGTTCAAAATACAATTAAAAGTGTTTATAAACTACATACATTTGTAGTCTCAGTCCCGCTACTGTTTTTAACCTCTTTCTTTACCTATGAAAAAATTGTGTGTTAAAAAGTGTTTTTTTAATTCGCAAATAATAATTTAAAAGTGTCGTTCTTTGTTTGAGCTTATTTGTATTCTCTTCTGCTAGTATATCACTTCTCTTTTGTCCTCATCGTCATTTCAATTTGAGAAAGATTTGTTTTATTTTAAAATAACCTGTGATTCTGTGTTGTTTCAAATATTTTTCGCTGCAGCATATTTGTGAGGTCTGCGAATGGTCAGTAGTTGATGAGGTCGAGATTTGGACTATAAGATGATTGGCAAGGCAGTTCAAGGAGCAATTCATTAAATTGAATCATAGTTTTTATTCACTTGTGACCCGACGCATTGTTTTCAGACTAACTAAAGTTGTCTGACTGAAATCATGAAAGTTTTAAAATACATGTCAGATTTTCATTAATTTTAAGTCCTAAGTTTACAGCTCTCAGGTTAGGTTGAGGAAGGTTAGGAGAGGTATTCAATGATATGATGTCTAGTTCTAATACTTATTAAAGCTCCTATCGTTTCTATTAGTCTGTATGTATGTATTTCTTTGCTGGTTTGAGGTGTGAATGACATGTTTACAATTAATGGTTTCGTTTATATTAAAATAGTATTGTAACGGTAATATTGTTTGTGTAGTTTAGTGAACAATATTCATAGTCATGTTTTAACAGTTAAAAATATCGAAATACGCATGCCTAAAACAAACCAATTATATGCTACGACTTGCTTTTTTTAGGCGTAGAATCATTTAGAGTTATTGAAACAACATTACATTATTTTTACGGATAAATATTTCGTTTTAAACGGTCTATACTATTGTTCGAGATAAATTCTCCATCGTTTTGACGATAACATTCGAATTCGCAGTGCGGGGACGACAGAACGAGATGCTTTTTCCTTATTTGAGGCCCTGGTCCTGCGTATCGAAGTCGCTCCCTCCACATCAGACTCGCCATCGACTTCGAAGCTATGCCACTGTCGCGCCGCCAAGCAGTATCGAGCGGAACGCGATCATACGACGTCACGGCACCCGTCCTACGTCAGACAGACCCAGCAGACTGATGCGGCGTCTTTCGACCATCGTTCTTGTGCCATGAGTGCGCCCCAAAAGGATCCAGGGGGTGGCGGCGGCGGCGGCACGGATCCCGACCGTCCCCCAGGTTCTCCCGCGAGCAAGCGGCTTCGCGAAACGGTGAGCTTCTTCGAGAAGGTGTGGACCGGCTCGAAGCCGGTGACGGAGCTCGGCGAAGGTGTTCGTCTGGACGTGGACCAGCTGGAGAGACGCCTGGCCGAGGAGAGGGCCCGGCATCTGGAGGAGGTCGCCGTCGCGGATACGGGGGCGTTGAGGAGAACGCATCTCCACCATCAAACGTACCCCGAAGACACTTTTCAGGCAGGATATTTTATTATTTATGATCGCGTATGGGAACGGTGAAGTTTCCCCAATTCCCATCCACTATGTATCAAAGAGGAACGCTATTTTTACAACATGTTGCTTTAAATATTTGTTTTCGAGACAATCTTGGAAATTTTTCATATGCCAGATGGTCTGTCAACCGGAAAAATATGAATTTCCTATGAAATAAAAAGTTTACACCTTTTTTATCATTAAATTGAATTATAGACTAAATGTTTTCTTAGTTTTTCAAAAATAGTTTTTATTGATTCCAAAACTATTTTAAACCTAAACATTTCCATATAACTAAAAGACAAATACCAAGACATCGGTATCAAGATGTCTTCATCTTTGGTACGTTTAAATTATATAAAAATTATGCTTCTCGTATCTATTATTTTATCCAAAATTGCAAATTTAAAGATAATTAAAGACATTTCTAGAATCTGGATACATTAAAACTAAATTTAGCGTGGAGCAAGACGTGTTTCTCAACTAATTGTATTGATTTTGGAGACGGTGACTCATGTCAGTAGTCGTAAACTCCTTTTTTTGTAACTTTTAAGATTCTTATGATGGTTGTACCGAAATATATTGATCAGTTCTTATCGATCCTGAGTGATATCAGCTCATGTTTCATTATTTGTACTTTTTTGTAAATATTTATTCAAGTATTTTTTCCTCTATTTTTATATTAAATCCTACTTGACATTGTTGACTCACTCACAGCCTATTCATACAGTTCCCTTAAAAGTAGATATTTATCTAGAATGATCCATTGGTCCTTACTTAATGTCTAGAGAAATAATATTTTTTTCACATCTCCACTACACAATTATCAAAAGATCAAATGTTTTGGTTCCTGTAGGTCTAAGAACTATTTTAATGATTCCGAAGAATTGTAATAGTTTTGTGCTGATATAGCACAATATCACCACCTGTCTTATTAAATGATAGTTTCTTGAATGCCAGTCTGAATCTCAAGTTCTCAATGTAAATAATTACTCTTATAGTCTCTGTGTGCATTTAAGATACTTTTTAGAACTTAATATAGGTCTATATTAGTTTGTGCAAAGGTAATTTATTATATATAAATTTCAATATTTCAATTCAAGTTATTTGCTTGCCTTTTCGATATAACAAGGTCTGGTCTTGACGTCAGTTTTTTTTCCTTCGTTTTTAAAAACAATGACGGGAATTTCGTGTTGATTTTTTTAATTTAGTAAAAATACCAAGGATTACCAAAAAATTATGATTTTTGGTGCTTAATTAATGGTACTGGATTTGATAAATGTTACAGCACACTCACTAGGCTCTTATCAACAGTCTCAGTGAACTTTAAGGGTATAAAGTGAAAGGATTATCATAAATCAAACGAAGAACGTTTTTTTTGCCTAACCTTTTTACTAAATCATAAAATATGCTAATGCTTCACGGTCCGAAAACAGAAATATAAAATCGTTACCTTCTTAAAACACGTTACTGCTTATATAACGATGTTGATATCATCAGCGGACCTAAATCTGGTAGGTGTGGAGGTCACTCTGTTTTCGTGTTCAACGCCACGGGAAGCGGTTTCTATACGAAACGGCGGCAATTAACGCCGACTGGGTGGATGTTAAACTGACTTTACCAGAACGGGAATAATTAGGATGAATTTTTGATTTAATGGGTTCGGAAACTGGTTTTTTTTTGCGGTTGTTGTTCGGTTGGTGATCTTCGCTAATAAATCCGGTGCTTTTTAAAACGCGTAACCGCCGGTTTTATTGGTACTAATTTTCGTGTAGAGTTTACTTACGTAATAAATAACGAATAAATACGAGAATGATACACGAAATGTGCGATGAGAGGGTTTTAGTTTGGTTCGTTGGAAAACCTATTAAATAGTGGGTCTAGAATAAAGTATTGCGTGTTTTAGGTGTTAATTTATCGACTTTTTACAACTTTATCAATGTCATTTCATTGATAGGTTATTATTTACTCTAATGGATGACATAATATACATGATAATGGTGTCAGAACTTTTGAAGTTATATACTTTCAGTTTTTAACGACATCTCAAAAATGATTCATGTTTCCAGTTTTTTTTTATAAAAAAAGATTATCACTGAATGTTTTTCTGGTATCATTCGAGTCATTGGAATCTCATACCAATGAAACGAAACCTCTTTCGGGGACCGCAATTCTTAATTTGGTCTTCACAATTTCTGTTAATATAACGACCGTATATCTTTAATTCTCGGCTATGGCGCATTATTGAATGACAATTCCTTGAATGACAGTCGGAATATCAAGTTCTCAATGTAGTCATTCCTATATATCAACGATGGACGTTATTTTTTCAATATATTGTTTTAATTAATTGATGAATATTTGCTTTAAAGATAATTCTGAACATTCTTCGTATGCCAGATGGTCTGTCAACATGGAAAATATGAATTTCCAGTCAGAGGCATCAACATTTTAAACGCTCCTTACTATAACACTAAATTACAGACTAAATGATTACTTAGTTTTTTTTAAATAATTTCTATTCATTCCAAGACTATTTTAACTCGCTTTTGATGTAAATTTCGACAATAAATTAAAAGCATTTCCATTTAATTAAAAGATAAATACCAAGACATCGATATCGAGATGTTTTCGTCTTTGGTACGTCTAAATTATATAACAATTATGCTTCTCGTGTCTAATATTTTATCCAGAATTACAAATTTAAAGATATTTAAAGATATTTCTGGAATCTAGATATATTAAACTTAAATTTAGCGTGGAGCAAGACGTGTTTCTCAACTACTTGTATTGATTTTGGATACGGTGACTCATGTCAGTAATCGTAAACTCCTTTCCTTTAACGTTCAAGATTCTTATGATGGTTGTAACGAAATATATTGATCAGTTTTTGTCGATCCTAAGTTATTTCATTACACATCATCCAAGTATTTTTTACTCTATTTTTGTATTAAATCATACTGGCCGTTGTTGACTCAATTACAACTTATTCATACGTCTCTATTATTAAGTTGGTCTTCACAATTTTTGTTGGAATAACGACCGTTTTTCTTCTAGGCTATAGCATTATTCTTTTGGGGTATCCGAAATTTTATTATTATTATTTTTTTGAATTGAATGGGACATTGATTGGGTGGTTTTCATTTCGATGTCTTCTAAGTTTGACTAATTTTGGTTTGAAATGGTAAAACAATTTTCTTACTAGTTTGGTATCTTCTTCTTGACCGATTTCTGGAGTCTGTACTACTTCCTGACCTTTTGTTTTTGCTCCAGGTCCAAAAAATTCTTTTAGTCACTTTTTAAAATCAGAATATCGTCTTCCAACTGCTTTTCAACATAGAAGTGGATGCAATTATGATGATACAAAATTATTGACCGATATGATGTTCCCTATTGAAGATTCTAGTATCTTCATGATACACTCTGCAATATATACTGACAGTGAACTAACGGATAGTCTTTTTATGGTAAATCTCAACGGGATTTAGTTAGATCAAGTGCAGGAGTTTGAGTATTTGGGACCAGTAACATAGGATGACCTTTTGTTTTGGCTCAAGGTCCAAAAAATTCTTTTAGTCACTTTTTAATATCAGAATATCGTCTTCCAACTGCTTTTCAACATAGTAATGGATGCAATTATGATGATACAAACTTATTGACCGATATGATGTTCCCTAATGATAGAGATATTGAAGCTTCTAGTATCTTCATGATACACTCTGCAATATATACTGACAGTGAACTAACGGATAGTTTTTTTATGGTAAATCTCAACGGGATTCAGTTAGATCAAGTGCAGGAGTTTGAGTACTTGGGACCAGTAACATAGGATGACCTTTTGTTTTGGCTCAAGGTCCAAAAAATTCTTTTAGTTACTTTTTAATATCAGAATATCGGATTCCAACTGCTTTTCAACATAGTAGTGGATGCAATTATGATGATACAAACTTATTGACCGATATGATGTTCCCTAATGATAGAGATATTGAAAATTCTAGTATCTTCATGATACACTCTGCAATATATACTGACAGTGAACTAACGGATAGTCTTTTTATGGTAAATCTCAACGGGATTCAGTTAGATCAAGTGCAGGAGTTTGAGTATTTGGGACCAGTAACATAGGATGACCTTTTGTTTTGGCTCAAGGTCCAAAAAATTCTTTTAGTTACTTTTTAATATCAGAATATCGGATTCCAACTGCTTTTCAACATAGTAATGGATGCAATTATGATGATACAAACTTATTGACCGATATGATGTTCCCTAATGATAGAGATATTGAAGCTTCTAGTATCTTCATGATACACTCTGCAATATATACTGACAGTGAACTAACGGATAGTTTTTTTATGGTAAATCTCAACGAGATTCACTTAGATCAAGTGCAGGAATTTGAGTATTTGGGACCAGTAACATAGGATGACCTTTTGTTTTGGCTCAAGGTCCAAAAAATTCTTTGAGTCACTTTTTAATATCAGAATATCGTCTTCCAACTGCTTTTCAACATAGTAGTGGATGCAATTATGATGATACGAACTCCTTGACCGATATGATGTTCCCTAATGATAGAGATGTTGGAGCTTCTACTATCTTCATGATACACTCTGCAATATATACTGACAGTGAACTAACGGATAGTCTTTTTATAGTATGTCTCAACGGGATTCAGTTAGATCAAGTGCAGGATTTGAGTATTTGGGACCAGTAACATAGGATGAAAGCTTGTATTGCTAATCCTTTTGTAGGGCTACAGGATTTGAACACTGTTACCGTGATCTTGAGGTCTTTCAAACCTTATACTTAAGGCAAATTCTACATGTTTATTTTCGAAATCATATAAGAAATTAAGTCATTAATTTAAGATACGGCAATAAGTGCACGGTTAGGAAACGAATTCGGAGATGTAGATTACAATGGTTTGGACAAATCTGTTAAGAGATGAGTGAGTTCTTCACAAATTCCTGTTACAAATATAATCTTTTAGGTTGAAGTCGCAGCAAACAGTTTCTAAAAAACTAATATACACTAATGACTTAAGGCTGCAGTTATCTAGGAAGATCCATTGGCCCTTACTTGAGATGTGCCGCAAATTTGTCTAAAACAAATCTTATTGATTAATTTTGGAACGGCCGTTGTAAATTCCTCCCCATTTTGTTTTATTTAATCAATTCACCCACTGGATATTTCCAATTAAATTTCAGCGACGTAACGTTCGGAAAACGGCATCGTTTTAAATTGTTTTCAACGTCTCTCTGACAATGATATACAATCCGAGTCCGAATAAACGGTTTTGGTCTTTAATAATATAATTACGAGCATAAATATATCAAGAGAACGAGAACGATCAGGCTTAATCCTTGACCTACAGATTGTTTATGGTTGTATTACGGACGTGTACGAACTGTAAATATTCTCGGTTGGTTTCTTTTAAAAAGGAATTTGATATTTTCGACGTATGGCATTCGGTTTATCGCTCGACCTTCTCGCATTTCGTCGTCTCGGGTTTCGACGTTGTGGAGATTGCTGTCGGATTTTTCTAGCGTTGGGAACTATCGACTCAAAACGGTCGAACTGGCAGGTCAATTGAAAATTCTCCGGCCTGACACTAGACGGCGCTACTAGAATTAAATCCATATGTTTTTTAGTTAGCCCTAACCCCCAAAAGATGCGTGTATAAATTTGACAGCTGTCGGATCATTAGTTTGTGAATTATAGTATTTTGAGTGAAGCAACCTTTGTTATTGTGAAAAAAATGTATAAAAAGGAATTTCACGTGCCGATAAAATATAGCTTTTGAAGGGAACAATACAGTTGAAGTAGAAACTTGGCTTGATGTCGAGTTTCCGGACACTGCCCCAGAAAAATCAACCATCAAGGATTGGTATGCTAAGTTTAGACGTAGTGAAATGAGCACCGAAGACGGTGAGCGCAGTGGAAGCCTAAAAGAGGTTGTTACCGACGAAAACATTTAAAAAATTCACAAAACGATTTTGAATGGCCGTACATTGAAATTGAACGTGTACATCATATCATTCACGATTATTTGGGTATGGGAAAGCTCTGTGTAAAGTGGGTGTCGTGCGAGCTCACTTTTGACCAAAGACAACGACGTGTTGATGTTTCGGAATTGTGTTTGAAGACACGATGAACCCACTCAAAAGCATGGGAAAACGCAGTCGGCTGGCAAGGTTGTTGCGTCTATATTTTGGGATGCGCATATAATAATTTTCATTGACTACCTTGAAAAAGGAAGGATCATCAACAGCAAATATTATATAGCGCTATTGGACCGTTTGAAGGACGAAATCGTCGTAAAACGGCCGCATTTGAAGATAAAGAAGGTGCTGCTTCACCAAGACAATGCACCGTGTCACAAGTCAGTGAAAACGATGGCAAAAATCCATGAATTGGGCTTCGAATTGCTTCCTCATCCACCGTATTTTCCAAACCTGGTCTCCAGCGACTATTTTTTGTTCTCAGATCTCAAAAGAATGCTCGCTGGCAAGAAATTTTCGTCGAATGAAGAGACGATCGACGAAACTAAGGCCTATTTTGAAGCAAAGGACAAATCGTACTGCATCAGTGTATCACCCTTGAAGGGAATTATGTTGAATAAAAAAAAAGTAATTTTGCCAAAAGATGTGTTTTACTAAGGTAGGCTGGGGACTTTTCATTTGACCTATTAGTCGATAGTAGTAATTCGTAAATAGTCGTAGACATGTAGTCGACTAAAAGTAGTAATTACTCTTTCAGTCAAATGAGAGATCAGTCCATTTTAATTTTTATTACACTATTACTAGTCCTTGCCGACTAACTTACAATTTGTCTTTACTTTAACTTAAAACTAGGTATATACTTAGGAGGTCTCTGGTGTAATAATGTTTATACATCAAATGGTTTGATTATTTTGAGTCTGTGTCCAGTTCTGGTGTTATCCAAGGGTTGTTTTACTTCGATATTGACATGAGAACGTAGTCTGTGCTCATGTATCCTTGCCATTCCCTTGGTTTCTTTGGTGACAGTCGGTATCTAAATCTCTCTTCTTCTTGTGTGCATGTTCCTTCCAGCTAAGTTTTGCATCAAAGTTCATTTTAAATAATTTTAAATTAGCTAGTATTATAAAATTGATGTTGTACTAGTATTATTTTGAATGTAAAAGCGGAATAGTATAATGATCTTATATATATCTCGTCGTATTTTGATATCTAGAAAGTAACAATGACATAATGTAATAAATGACATCGTATTTATATCGAACACATTTTTTATAAATGAAGGCAGCCAGGCCCAAATATTGATCGACAGCAAATTGTTGGGTTGCATTTATATCCTTATTATATTTACCATGAACTCTTCTCCACATTATCTATGAGGTAGAGTTCCAGGTCCTATTTCTGGTTGTATCGTTTTACCAACAGGCCTGATTGACCTTTTGTAAGTTTTCATTAATTGTTCTGATTAATCTTTAATTCGAAAACTGATAAAAACAATGAGCTTATATATTGCGCTTTAGATAAAACCTATTTATCTTTCTACGTTCGGTTGTTAAAAAGCCGTGTTTCCATCTTACGTTTTCCTTTTCAACCCATTTTTTGTTGAATTATTTCAAGCATCACCTTTATATTCTTAACTATTTCGATTTTAGATTTTTTGTCGATTGATTTCAAAACTTACGAAAAGTGCTACGAAAAAAGTAAACGAATTAGTGCTCTTTATCTCCTCTTAGATGTACACTAAATGTACCTATGCACGCAGATCTTACATACTCTACAATATAATATTTTATAACTGTTCTCAGAAATGTCATTTACTTTTAAATTTTATGTTTTATTTTGACATTTTATTTCAGATTTGCCTGAAGGTTGTAACGTACAGTTATTTTCGTATTGTCTACTGCTAATTTTCTCTATTAAATAATAACTAATTATATTACCTCAACAAATTTTTGTAAACATACAATTAACTCTCGTAAATAGCAACGCGTAGCTGTGAAATCTGTCAAGCTGGTTTAGAATAAATGCGCATAAGCAGAACGCACGCTTTTCTTCTTTTACTATCGTGTTACAAAATGCTTTAATAAACATTGAGGGAGTTAGAAAATTGAACAAGTCAATCAAAGCTATAGACCCAATAGTTCCCAAGATAAGATAAATATGCTCGAAAGTATTTTACTATTTATTAATTGGTCTTTTTACCCTATTCATAGAGTATGAAAAGAGCTATATCTCATCATATTCATCATATTTTATATATTTAATATATATATATATATATATATATATATATATATATATATATATATATATATATATATATATCCAATAAAACAGCGAAAACACGTCATCAAAATATATGACGAAGCATCCATTCCGATGCATCAGACACATTATTAACACATATTTTTACTTAAGGATAACACAATGATTCAATGACCAGAGTTCAGCTCAATATTCTTTTCTATTTCAAACATTAATTGTTGCAGAAATTGACATACTTTTGGCTTAAAAGTAAGATAATGTTTAATCCTAGACGTTCAATATCAGGGTTTCTTGGGCGCGTTGCTGAATTTGTCTGAGATTTACATATATTTTTGTCATTGTTATATTATTCAAACTAATTTAACTGTAATAATATCATGTTATTCTCTTATCAGATGATTTTAATCACAACAATTTACAAGTAGATCCGAGTTTATTTTTATTTATGTCAATATATTAAAGTGGCGATAAATAGTATTTTTCTTTTGCTTAAGAAGAATCTGAAAATTTAAATCTGTCGTGTAATGGGAACTAAAATTAACTCAAGATATTTTACTCTCTTTGTTGTGGCAGTTTCAGGTATTTTTGTTGGACTGACATTGTTTAAAATGTACGTAGCAACTAAATTTTACTGTAGCAACGAGATATGAAGTAACATATACTATATGCAAGAATATTTTTTTGTTAAAATCGTTATTGATTTAATTAAATAATAGTACATTTCGCTATTACATTTCTTTTATCTTAATGCAAATAAAATGTGTGTACAGCTTTATCTGTTTATTTTTTGATAAGAGCTCATATATTTCGATGTAATTATAATAGGTTACATATGAATGTTGAAATTAAATTTGTTTCTTGACAACATATTTTACGAGGACATATTTGTGCATATTTTTGTGCGATTGTCATGCTGCTATTATGTAAATATAAAAATGATTGTTTGATCATTTGTTAGCACATTTTTCTGGTTATTTTCCGAGGCTCTTAATGCGTAGATTCGTTTTACTTCTACATTTTTGTCAAGGGGATATTGAAAGGTTATTTGTAAAAGTACTAATGTTAATAGCGAATGATTTTTGATTAAATAAGAACTGTGTTTATTGTGTTATTATTTATAACAGACAGTCGATGAATTTTCAACTTTTCAATCTTCTTAGAGCTGAGTTTTACCTTTTGTGGTACTGCTATTTCATTTTGGTAGGTTATGTGTGACATCGCTTAAAATAAATGCTGGTGATTCAGTGTCTAATGAATTTGGTGGTTGTTTAGGGTAAATTGATATGGCTTGGTGAATGGAGGTAAAACCAAATGAAACAGTGGTGTTTACATTATGTGCCCGTTATTTATTGACAATATAAAAAATGTAGAAAATACAACATAGATAAAACGGATGGCAGCGGTGTTACCTGGTGACAAGGTTTGGGCATTCGATGGTGGCACGTCTAAACTGAACGGTGGTCAGAGTTCGCATTCTGATTTTGCATTCGGCAATATATGACTGAGTGTTACGATTCTTTTTCTTCCAATGCTTGGTACAAAGCACCAATTTCTTTCATAATGATTTCGTTCAAAATTAAGTTCTTCCAGTTAGTCAGGTCGATTTATTTGCTGAACATATCAAGATAGACACTTTTATGTTTTGATGAAATTATACTATTTATATCTGTTTCATGTTTTTGCTGAATATATGTACTTTTGAATATCATCTTCTTGGAGGACTCTTGTCGGTTCTTTTCAGTTTCTGGGACTTAATATTCATTGGGGATAAAGTAATTTTGGATTTCTTGTGGTTCCACTGCTCTGTAATAATCTATAACTTCTTGTAGAACTTCTTAGCTTCTAATGTTATTTCAAATGCATGTGCAAAACAAGCTTTACATTATTTGGAGAGTTTTACAGCGACCTTAGATGCATCGAATCACTAAACATTTGTGTGGTCTAGCTTCGTTGTTATGGAAGACATCTTTCCCATTGATCAAGCCTTGTCCTTTTTTTAATTGCCTACTTCAACCTCATTAGTTGTTGGCACTAGAGAGTAAATAACTTTTGACTGAATGAACGAATGAACATCCTTCAAACACGGTATAGCCTGGATTTATTGACTGAATGAAGTTTTAATCGAGATATGCGACTTTAATGCCATCTCTTAGAAAAATTAAAACTACTCATTGTTTGTTGTGGCTGTTTTTTTGGTAAGTTTTTCTATTTCTGTGATTTTTCCATATTATTACGTTATCTTCGTCATTTTTGTTTCTATTTTTTTATTCAGTTTAAACATTTTACAATATGAACAAGATGAGTCGTGTTTTTCTTGTGATATGTTAAGTTTTTTTAAGTAAAATATATGTGAATAAATGTTAGTATCAAAATAATGATGTTCTTTTTTATTATTTGGGTTACAGTATTGATATACATAAAAAGGCCCTGATAATTTTCAAGGTTAGCGTCACGCCTTGCTTCCATTGTGAGGCATTGTACTTCGTTCTGTAACGAAACTTTTTCAATCAAATTGTTGAACGTTATACTAAACTTTTTTTTGTTAACGTTTTGTACTCTCTTTGTTTATATATATATATATATATATATATATATATATATATATATATATATATATATATATATATATATATTGTTGCATATACTACCCAACATATAATAATGACTGAATAGGATATAATATTATCCTGACTGCAGTATTATTTTATATACATTGTCTCGTAATATTTGGCAATTGGCTTTGATCTCGTGATTTTTAACATCATTAATTTATTATTACTGCAATTTTTTTCTAATTTGTATGTATCCACCTATCCGTTGTTGTTGATTGACGATGATTTGAATGGAACCTAAAAAAGTGTTCAAGCCGTAAATAATATCACAGAAAATGAATGGAATTATAATTGGGCTGTTATTACAATAATAGTAATATATAATTGGTCATGTTATTCGCTTTAGAGCAACGATTTACTCCTTACAGTTTTAAGTGGTATGTAATTATTCATTCCATAATTTCATTTTAGTTTCGCTGGTCTTCCTTTATTTCTTATTTCATTACTGATAAAAAACCTAGTATTATTTTTTCTAATTTTCATCATATATAACTATAATAGGTATGATAAGCTTCCAGATAGTAGGCACCACAAGATTAAACTAAATTTATTTTATCAAAATGCTCATGTGCAGAATATACTCATATGTTATGCAAAAATTCATGTATTTTCAAACCTTTGAGTTTGATTTTTCGAAAAATTATCATCCCCAAAAGGTTGAAAGAAACAAGAAATGAAAAAATTAGGTCATAAAATGTTTTGTCCATCAGTTTCTTTAGAAATTTTCTTGTACTATCTTTAGTAAAACAATATGG
Source organism: Rhynchophorus ferrugineus (assembly GCF_030347505.1). Classification (NCBI taxonomy): domain Eukaryota; kingdom Metazoa; phylum Arthropoda; class Insecta; order Coleoptera; family Curculionidae; genus Rhynchophorus; species Rhynchophorus ferrugineus. The sequence goes on along the minus strand of NW_027472586.1, from coordinate 9,187,831 downwards.
TGCTTCTGATAATTTCACTAAGTCATATATTGGGAAACATCACCGCAATATATATTAATAAAAATATTTTTCATGATTTTTAATAACTTTTTCCCATTTTTCTGGCTACATGGCGATATTGGAGCGATGATGAAGTTCAGAATGGCATTTTCAGTTAACTCATGTGGTAGTCATTTTACCTTCTTTATATTTTCGCCCTATATAAACGCTAATTCACCAACTACTAAGAAACCCGAAAGTTCTTTGAGAGTTCTTCCAGGCTGCTCTTGTCTTTGATATAAAATCACCAATTTTAATACAATTCTAAAAGGGTTTGATGGGTTTCCGCAGCATATTTGCAATTTTGGGTTTGCGTCTGTATATACTGAATAAGTCAGTAATAGAAACTAATCATCGAAAAGGAGTAGAGATACTAAAGAAATACCGGAATATCTCTACAAAGAAACTACTAATACTATATCTAATACAATCCGTAGGATAATAAATAAGCAATAATAGCACAAATTAGGAAAATTGAAGAAAGAGATAAGATTAGAGGAAATTATGACCCAAAGACGGATAAAAAGGGGATGGAAAAAGGAAGTCAAAACATGAGATAATTTTAAAGTTATAATAAATGGAACAAAGGTCCAAGGTAACATTGATACTAAAGATTTTAACAGAAACTTAATAAAGACGTAAGAATGAATCAAAAAAACCTATTATAAAGTGAACAGAATGATGCTAATAAATTCAAAGCAAAAGAAAATGAAAAGCACAAAATAAAGCAAGAAACAGTATTTAAGGCAGTTAGGAGATAAAATTCCCCTACCATTGATTAAAATAGATGCAACCACTTATTATACAAAAGTTTACAATATTACCTTATTACTCTATTTACTTATTTGCTATGTGTTTTTTTCAATTTACAATTGTGATTGTATAATTAATTAACTTGTAGAATTCTAAGTATATATTGTTTACAAATCGGATTATTTTATAAAAATCATAACCAAAAATAGAACAAAATAACCTCATGAATTATACATATATCTTGGCGAGTATTGCGGCGTTTTTTCAATTGTTTTCTGAGAACCGGCGCTCGTGTTGGGTCTGTGATGTACTTTCACTATCAGCGTCTGTATATAGTGAATAACTCAGCAATGGAAACAAAATGGAAAATTGTAATTTTATACAGATAAAAGCCAATATTATAGAATTTAACATTTAGGTTAGGTTTGCATTTTCATAATGGAAAAAGAGTGGGAATACTAAAGAAATACCGAAATATCTTCAAAACAAATGAAAATGAAAAGAACAAAAATAACAAACTAAAATTAAACAACAAAATAAAGCAAGAAGAAAAAATTCCTCTACCATTGATCAAAATATATGCAAGCACTTATACAAAAGTTATTAACAATATTACCTTATTACTCTATTTACTTATTTGCTATGTGTTTTTTTCAATTTACAATTGTGATTGTATAATTAATTAACTTGTAGAATTCTAAGTATATATTGTTTACAAATCGGATTATTTTATAAAAATCATAACCAAAAATAGAACAAAATAACCTCATGAATTATACATATATCTTGGCGAGTATTGCGGCGTTTTTTCAATTGTTTTCTGAGAACCGGCGCTCGTGTTGGGTCTGTGATGTACTTTCACTATCAGCGTCTGTATATAGTGAATAACTCAGCAATGGAAACAAAATGGAAAATTGTAATTTTATACAGATAAAAGCCAATATTATAGAATTTAACATTTAGGTTAGGTTTGCATTTTCATAATGGAAAAAGAGTGGGAATACTAAAGAAATACCGAAATATCTTCAAAACAAATGAAAATGAAAAGAACAAAAATAACAAACTAAAATTAAACAACAAAATAAAGCAAGAAGAAAAAATTCCTCTACCATTGATCAAAATATATGCAAGCACTTATACAAAAGTTATTAACAATATTACCTTATTACTCTCTTTCCTTATTTGCTATGTTTTTTTTTCGTTGTACCATTGTGATTATATAATTAATTAACTTGTAGAATTCTAAGTATATATTGTTGACAAATCGGATCATTTTATAAAAATCATAACCAAAAATAGAACAAAAAAAAACCTCATGAATTATACATATATCTTGGCGAGTATTGCGGCGTTTTTTCAATTGTTTTCTGAGAACCGGTGCTCGTGTTGGGTCTGTGATGTACTTTCACTATCAGCGTCTCTATATAGTGAATAACTCAGCAATGGAAACAAAATGGAAAATTGTAATTTTATACAGATAAAAGCCAATATTATAGAATTTAACATTTGGGTTAGGTTCGCATTTTCATAATGGAAAAAGTGTGGGAGTACTAAAGAAATACCGGAATATCTTCAAAACAAATGAAAATGAAAAGAACAAAAATAACAAACTAAAACTAAACATCAATATAAAGCAAGAAGAAAAAATTCCTCTACCATTGAACAAAATATATGCAAGCACTTATACAAAAGTTATTAACAATATTACCTTATTACTCTCTTTACTTATTTGCTATGTTTTTTTTTCGTTGTACCATTGTGATTGTATAATTAATTAACTTGTAGAATTCTAAGTATATATTGTTTACAAATCGGATCATTTTATAAAAATCATAACCAAAAATAGAACAAAAAAAACCTCATGAATTATACATATATCTTGGCGAGTATTGCGGCGTTTTTTTCAATTGTTTTCTGAGAACCGGCGCTTGTGTTGGGTCCGTGGTGTACTTTCACTGTCGTTTCAGTAGGCATTTTTTTCGTCTGTCTTTCGTCTGACCTTGAAGTTCTGCTGTTTGGCCCCGTTGATTTTTTCCTAACGGAGATGGACGGACCGGCCCGTCGAGATTTCGTAACAATCAAGGCGGCGTTTTCTGGGTTAATTCGATGCCTCCTATGATATTTCCTTTTTTTTTTCTTATGTAACTCTACCGGATACGCCTCATTTTTTTTTCTTTTTCGTTGCTTCGGAATAGGCTGGAGTTATAAATTGGGTACAGTCGTTATTGTTCTTCGTTTGTTTCGTTGTTTACTATAGCAAAATGCATTATTTGCGGCACATTCACCATTTAATTTGTAGAAGTTGCTGATTTCTATATTTATATATATATATATATATATATATATATATATATACATATATATATATATATATACATATATATATATATATATATATATATATATCACTTCTATTTTCCATATATATATACATACATTATTAAAACACCACTGAGTTTTACCTCCATATCAAAAAACAAAAAACCCTAAATATATATTCATTGTTACTAGTAGTCGTTGTTGACTAACCTACAATTTGTCTTTACAATAACTGTTTTGTTGTGACAATAACATGTTTTTGTCTCCTTGCGATTCTTTTGACTTCCTGAAAGACAGTCGGTATCTGAAAGTCTCGGTGTAGGTAATCAGTCTTGGAGTATCTGGGTGCACCTACAATACTTCTCAGGGGTTTGTTCTGGAAAACTTATGGTATTATATTTATATTAATTTTCGATGAACATCCCCATAATTACATTAAATTTAATATAGGTTCCAGTACTTACTTGCAGTTTATTATGTATTGATAACTGTGATTTTTTCCAATTAAAGATTATATTTTAACTCCAGTTCCATCCTTCTCTTTTTTGTTTTACAGCAAGATTCATTTCGAGATACTTGTCGCTGTCGCTATATGGAATTTTAGTATTATTTATTGTTATTGGTGCTTGGGCGATCTGATTATACGTGAACTACACTTGCACATATTTACTTGCGTTAAATTTTAGAAAACAATGGATGTGGAGAAAGTAACTTCGACGTTTTTCTACTAATGAGACTAGACCTTTCCTAATGGTTAATTCTGACTTTTTTAAAATTGCATGAATTAATTACTCGGCCAGGTTCATGTAGTTCAGGATGACCAATATCTTTTCAATCCCATCATCATCCTCCTTGGGGTAAATTAAGGATTTACAGTCATTTATGAAGATTTTTTACATCATAAAAGTGTAGTTCAATAATCGCAACCAAACACCATATAATTTTCAATGATCTTGTATTTCATTTTTCCTTTTTCGAATGTAAAAAGAAGTCGAATGTCATTTTTTCAAGCTTCAACTGTTGTGATAGTATGGTTTCATTAAGCAAATATTACAATTCGCTTTTAAAACTAATTATAGCCGGTTTGGTTGGCGCAGTGGTCGAGGCGACAACACTGTCCTCCTACTGTTTGGCATGTTTGTGATTGTCCATAAGACCAAAATGCAAAATCCGACAAGGAAGTCATCCTAGCCATGCCAGTAACCAGGCTGGGTACGACCGGATGTTTTCTGGGACCAGACGGAAATGCGCAGGACCCTGGTTAGGAGCTCCTATTGGGCAGTAACTTCAGTCCATATAAACCCTAGTTAATAAAAAGGCTACTCTAGAATATCAAAAAGCTCAACTATAAGAAAAAACTGAAATTACTTTCCCCCCAAATCGTCTAAATTATATATGAATAAAAAATAAACTTTAGTTCAAGGCAATCCACCTATTTAGTATTATATGTTATCGGCGGTTTCGTAGATTTGCTAAGGTATATCTCATATGTCGAATGTTTTTCCATTAATTCTTTTAATTTATTTATGTACTTTGGGCTGTGGTAATAAAATAAAACAATTGGTCATAAACAGTTCAGGGTATCCGTTTATAAGTCGTGTATGTTCGACTCAGTAAAAATAAATCGATCTCGACGCAGAAGCTCTCAGAAAAAGTCAAAGAAGAAAATGGCTCCGCGTTAAGTGTTCACAATAAAACCGACGATTATTTTCGTTCCCAGTTTAAGCGGATAGGTATAAAAGTTCAACCGTATCTTTTTTATGTTTTCTAATTGTTCAGTGCTTGTTTTTATAGGCAAATAAGAACCTATTATCAATAAATAACATTCTTGTAACATAAAAAGGTGAATTTAAGTATCAGTGAGGGTGATAACAATTTTCAATAGAGTTTATTGTTGTTTGACATACTTTTTTTTAAACATATCTGTTGAATTGTTTTTATATTTCTTTAGAAAGCAATGGAAAATCATGGTGGTCAGTTAATCAGTTAATTGTTATCTTTCTTATATCAATATCTTTTTAAAAATATTTTAAAGTCTTCTTTTTACCAACGAGAGTTTATCTGGACTGGACCTACAGTTTAACATGGACTCCGAACCACGGTTCTCGGCATTAAGTTGACCGACTGGCGAATGGCCAACTTAGAAATCATCCCAGAAGAAATCCGGTTTTACCCAGCCTGGTTACTGGCGTGACTGGGATCATTTTCATTGTCGGATTTTGCACTCTTGCCTAGGAAAATTATTAATATTAAACAATCACAAACATAAATTGGCCATCGCAACAGTAGGAGGATCATCCTGTCGCCTTTACTGCGCCAACCAAGCCGGCCTTTCAATGTCCTTTTGGGGGTATTGCAGAGAATTAATTATATTTAAAAATATTTGCATTTGCTGACATTAACATCATTGAGGATTTTAGTTTAATTAAGCGCTGTATACAATTTTAACCATTAATAAAAATCAAGATATGCCATTATTCAATAATGAACTAAGAATTAAAATAACTCTAACTATAACTTTTTTTTGTAATTACATATCATATTAGATATGCTTAGTAGAATATTAATTTACAAATTAATGTATTACTACTGTTCTGTTGTACTTGCATTAACTACACGAGAAAGGCGAGTACGGGATTAATAGGTACATCAGTATGTATTTCCGTATTCAGTAGTAATTAAAATAAAACTAAAAGAGTTAATCTGAAGTTATAGTAGATATAATACACTTATGCACTGTACAAGTTAGTGTAGTTTGGTTTGCTTCAATTGGTCGATTGTTTAGTGGTGATTTCGATCCAAACTGGAAATCTGACATTTTGTAAATGGTTTAATACCAAAGATCTTGTGCCAAATTCTGAGAATAGACCTTTCAAGAGATCAAAAGAGATTTCCTTCATTGTTTACTTTAAAAAATCATTTCTGATCTAGAGCATAATCCTTTGGAAATTAATTCACTTTATTTGAACCTTCATATCATAGGAAGCTACACTTTTGTTCTCTTTTTGTAACCAAATAAATCATTTTTGCCTTAAATGCTATAAAATGGCAAATTTCCTTAAAACTGTACACAAAAATGAATAGAAAACAAATATAAACTAAGATATCCTACAATTACTTTAGTAAATTTTAGAAATTTATTTTTACAATTGGTTTTCGGTTCACTAAACAAAATTTTGTGAATTTTGTTTTGTATTGAGACATGAGAAGGTACCATTTCATCATCAAAAGGGCGCTGTATGATATAATGCACATTCTGGCGTTAAATTTGTTGAAAAACACACATATACGCCCTGATTTTGTTTCAATAAACTACAATAAACGAAGATAAAACATTTAGATTAAATTCTGGCTATCACAGTTTTGATAAATGAACAACATTTTGATGATTGTTGATTTATTTTTTTTTAACGGCTGCGTAACTATTTTATAGTATATTTCGCACTCATATATGGCGTATATGTGTGCTGAACCGAATCAGGCCTCAACATATCGTCACAGAGAGCTTACCTGAAGTATTCACCTGAGAACATATTGCTTTGCTGCGGATTCAAGGTTAGCAAGAATCTAATTTTAAACGTGACGGCGTCCGAGCGATGCAGACGATTCAGTGTCGTCCGATCACGTGACAATTAGGCCGGACAATCGGACGATTCACAGCCACGGTTTCGGTCTTTAACGGCAAACAACAAAACCCGATATCGCAAAGATACTCTGATGAATTTATGAAGTTGTTTTTTGCTATTTTTACTTATTAATGCTTTTAGTAATTGGAACATTTTGTTGCGAAAATAATTTGGATCAAAATACTTACTAGTGTGCGTTCTATGTTCGAAATTCGACCACAATTTATAAAGTTAATCATGTTTCTTTCACAATGGATTAAAGAGGATAACTTTTTTAAATCTAATTTCCATTAATTTTAATAATCTACAAAATATTAATAAGTTTAAATTACTACATCATTGAACATTATAACACAAGTATCATTAGGACGATTATTTTCAAAACTACATCAACTCAAACAACATCAAATATAAGTACGAGGGTGGTTCAAATATGATCGAGGGAAATACTCTGAAACGTTTATTTACTATTGAAAAAATTTACAAAAATTTACCGTTTTTCTAAGTATTTCCCCTCGCTAGTTACGCATTTTGTCCATCTTTTCGGAAGTTTTTTGATGCCGCTATCGAAGAATACCTTGGGCAACTCGGACAGCCTCGTCGTCGGTGTTGAATATTTGACCTCCGAGGGCTTCTTTCAGTGGTCCAAACATGTGGTACTCGCAGGATGATAAATCCGGACTATAAGGGGTGTTCCCGTAACTCCTACCCTAATTTCGATATTGTATCGAGCGTGAGTGACTTCGTGCTGGAATGCTCTTCCGTTTCGAGCGATAAGCGGGTTTCGCGTGTGTTTTCAGAAGGTTAGTGTAGCATGCAGCATTAATTATACGTTGGGGGCGTAGGAAATCGACGTACAGCACGCCCCGCCGGTCCCAGAACACCGTACACAGAACCTTACCCGCGCACCTGGTTGTCTTCGCTTTAACTGGCGTTCCTCCTTCTTCCTTCACTTTAGACGACATTTTGCTTTCGGGAATGTAATAGTGTACCCATATCTCGTCTGTTGTGAAGATTCGTTAAAAAACCGTCCCCGTTAAAAAACCGTCCCCCTCCACCTCGTAACGCGTCAGCAAGCGGCAACAAACTTTCAACCGAGTAAATTTTTGCTCGAAGTTCAACAGTTTAGGAACCTATCATGCCCTTATTTTGCGATATTGAAGATCTTCGTGGATGATAGACTCTACACTACCAATACTGATGCCGCGTTTAGCCGAAATGTCTCGACAATCATCCTACGGTCCTCCAAAATGAGTTGATCTACACGACGTATGTTGTCTGATGTGATGCTGTTTCGCGATCGACGATCATGCGGCTCATTCTCGACAGTTTCGCGGCCATCCTTGAATGCTTTGGCCAATTTAAATACGATAGCCCACCTCAGGCACTCACTACCGAACTGATTTCACAAACGCAGAAAAATTTCCATCTTTTTAACGCCTTTCCACACTAAAAAATGAATGACAATATGTTGCGCTACGGCGGTAGGCACTTAACGTTCACTCACGGTCGTAGCATGCGCTTCCGACGAAAACTATGCCACACCATTCGTAAGGGACGCAGCTCAAGCCACGACCCTCAAAACATACAAGCGCGCCATCTACAGCGTTTGTCACCATCATATTGGAACCACCCTCGTATATATGATTTTTATTTATTTTTATGTTATAATCATAAACATGAAGTATTAAATGCAGTAATACATATTTGTATATTAATTAAAATAATAACGAACACAATTAGACATTTTATTTTTTACAATATGCGAATTAAAGTAATATATATTTATGATCATTAAGTGAACTATTGACTTCTCAAAACATAGGTCTATAAATTAAATAACTAATACACGTGATAAAAGGTTCAAAGAATAAGTTGTCGTGTAATTACACATTTTATTGCATTAATCCTTAGTCATCTTAAAATTTATCAGTGTTTTAAACCGTTTACTGTACCAAATAAACTAATAAAAATAAACCAAATGACTGTTAATAATTCATAATTTCTTCTATTTGTCTTATGTGTTCAATCTATGCAAATTATGTAGTTTGTTTCATTTTAACTGCTACATCTTTTCATTACTTCATTTATGTATTAATATAGTCTTTATCCTTTAATCATACTCTTCACCAAATAATTTGGAAAACTTATCTTACACTTTCGATGATCACTATAAGATTTTCTTTTAGAATTATGAGAACATTCTCTTCTTAATGATCAGCAGTAATCTGTTATTATGTGACCGAATGACATCAGTTTTAGACTCTGGTGGAGGCTTTCTTCTTGTTGATCACTATAATTTTCCAGAATCTCAAGAAATCTATCCAAAAGATTATGAAGAAACTTTATATTCATACTTGCTACTAAAGTTTTGAGGCTTGCCAATATGTTTTACAAAATTTGTTTGTGACTTGGTGCTTTTTCTTTATATATAATTCTGAATTCCTCCAAAATTGTTGGCCCGATATTGATGAAATTTCTTGGTGGATCCGAGAATGATTTATATTCACAACAGGACCCGGCAGGTGGCCCTGTAATAGGGCTCCAGGATTTCTTAAAAACCTTTTGAACATTTTACGATTATAACAAAATATCTCAGCAAAATTACTAATTGCATTTAATTGTGTTAATTTTGTAGTTTTTGTCTTACTGTTGAAATAAATTATTGAATCCAAATTAATAGGCAATGTTCGGACTAGGGAATGCATTTGAAACATTCTTCTTTGTCCAAAGCTTTGACAAACTCTTTTCTAGCGGCGAGGGAATATTTTCTTTCTACTTACTACTTACTAGTTTTACCAACAATTAATGATTCTTTTAGGAGTCACACATCTTGGCCCCAGTAAACTTGTTTCCTATAGATAAATGAAGCAAAGGTATTTTGTGTACCATTCTGAATTAACAAGAACAGATCATTTATGCTTATTTTAATTACTTTACCTTTATGTAAAATATCGTAGCATCAGATTAATGATTAATGAAATCGATTAAATTTTGATGAAATATTTTAAAATATTATATAATTCCTTTTTGATACATATTTGGATGGAGATACGGACGAATATAGAATCTCCATAGGAACTAAAACAAAAAATCCCTTATAGGAATCCTATATCAGTACTACCCAAGAGGGTGATACCTCCACCGGCTTACGAACCGTGAAATTTGAAAAAGTGACAGTGAGAAAAACAGTCCGTACCATCAGCAGCTCCACGAGCTCCGTCAAGAAAGTTTCCTCCACCAGTCGGACACCCTCCGAGGAGGTGGTCGACGATTCCGACTATCTGACCCAGTCGAACGGAAATTTGGCATCGACATCGAAGACATCCAGTCAGTCTTCGTTGACGGGCGGCAGGTTCCCGTCGGAGGAGAGCCTGAGTCGGCCGGCGTCCAGGGAGAAGGTCCGGGACGAATGGGACAGCGCTAGCAAGGTCTCGAATTCCGGATCCGAGTGGTACAGTGAATATAGGACTCAGAGTTTTCATAGCGGTTCTTCTAAGTTGGATTACGTGAGGAGCAAGTCGCAGTACGAAGAGCACATCGATCAAATCAGAGGTAGGAATTGTATTTATTATGGCACTTTTAAAGCCGTGTCCGTATCTCTTTTTTACCGTTGGTTATGATAGGTGGAGTAAAAAGACATCAATTAAATGTCTAAAATTGAAGACTTTATTTGAAATAGTTTTATTCAATTGACAGACGTTGTTACCATTTTGAAGGAAATTGAATCGGCGATTCACTCGCTTAGAATGCCTTGTCGATTTTCACCAGCAAAATAGTTTTAAAATAGGACAATAACAGGTGGTAACCATTTGATCCTAGGTTTGGACTATAGGATTGATGAATAAGAACCTCCCGACAAAGACCCTGGGAGCTTTGACTGGCCTATTTAATAAAACAGCCAATGTACGCCATCAAAATTTATGACATCAGCACGTTGCAAGGTCACAGGTTCGATCAGCACTAACACAAAACGAAATTTAGACTAATTCGTTTACATGTTTCAAGGCTTCACATAGCATTCTGTCTTTTAATGGGTAATGGGTAAAATGAGAAGAAAAAATCCGCTCCAAAGTTAAAATGAATTTAACATTTTTACAAACTGAATGTGGCAATATGTTTGACGTCAACTATGATATGCATTGGCTCTCTATTGGACAGGCTAGATGTGACTTGGTGTTGTTTAAAATCATTCATCGTTGTTAAACATCATTCCTGTTCTAGTGACCAAAGATCTGGTCTTCTGGATTGCTTCTTTCAATTCAATCAGAGTCCAGTTCTTCATGGTATAGGTTCGAACGAAGAGTTGGGCTGTAGTTTTTTCTTGCCTATATCACCAAACGTATAGCAAAATCCTCCTGGCTCCTTTTGTGCTGACTCACGGTACATCATGACACTTTGTGGTTATCTTAAGTTATCCACTTTTGCATAGTACAAGGATATATTTCTGCTCTAAACCTGATTCTTTAAGTACATGTCTTGTTCTGGCAGTGATATATTGGGTTCCTGGTTAATACTCTATGTTTTCGAATATATTTTTCATCCCCTGCCATTATTTTCCAGAATAAGTAATTTTCTGGTACGGGGTAATGAGTGAAAGTACATTGCCCTTGGTTCTGTTCTCCTAACACATGTAGAACCCACAATTCAAGCGTCTGAAATTTCCGTATTTGTTGCTAATGCCTGTAAATAGTTGTCTGAGTGACTGTTTTTGGTGAGTTTCAATCTCTTATTTGGGGTTTACTTCAGATTTTATCCAGCACATCTTCGAATTATGTATCTTCAAAGTGTTATTTTTAAAATATCTGTATCAATAATTAATTCAGCATATTAGAACATCAATGAGCTATTCAGCTACTGAAATCGTGAACTAGAATATGTTGGGTGCTTCTATATATTCCGATAAATATTCTATTTTCCAACAATACGTAATGAAATTTATTCAAATGATGCCGATGGATATTTTTAATAATAATTTCATTCGGTTTTAGCAACTTGTAACACACTACACCTTGTTAATACCACCACATGCACATACAAACTTTATAGTCATGAATATTCATCTCGGCAGTCGATATCGATGGATATCCTGGACTAACTCATGGTTTTTTGCTCTTGCAATTGTCCTAGTATGTCCACTTTTTATCATCAGTCACAATACACCACAAAAAGTTTATCTTTCTATGCTTGGAATTCAATGAAACCACCAAATTACACCGTTTTAATGAACTATGTATTCATTAAAAAAAAACAACGATCGACAGTGACCTAGAAATTTAACAAAACAAACTTGTTTGCTTGCTTGCACAACAAGTAACTTATTGCTCTAACGACCGTATTATCTTGTTAACCCAGCCATAGTCTTAACGTTATTATCAGTCCTGAACGGGCCAATTAACGATTGCCCTTGAATTATTGAAAGTATTGTTACTGAACTGGTAGGAAATTCTCATTCATGTGCGACAACCAAACGACGTCATCGTTTCCATTTACAAATTTTGTATTTGCTGTGGAAAATCAAACGGATATATGCACGATATCTGAAAAGAAAGTTTATGTATAGCTCCATACAGACCCGATTCAGCACTTACAGGGTTTTTTCTGTGAAGTTATCAACAAACCGAGTCGAAAAAACGGCCAAAAAGATTTTTTAATTGCTTGGACGGAAGGTTTTATCGAATCCGCTCTACTATCCGGGCCTGGTTCCATCCTGCTACCAATTCTTAACATCAATGGAGTACGCACTTGCCTGGGAACATGTCACACACTTGGAAGAAGTTAAAAAATGACTCGATGAATGGTATAGCTTAAAGGAGTACCGGGAAACTGTTTTTTTATCAGAAAGCATTGCGTCTCTTTTTAACAAGAATAAAATGAGAAACAGTACATTTTACATCTTGATGACGTAGGTTCACTGCTATTTTGGATAAACTATATGTATTTTCCTTAGCGAAAAAACCTAAAATGATTCGCCAATAGTATTTTGAGAATTTGAGTTATTGACCCGACCTGAAACTAAAAGATAGTCGTTTAACGATGCCATCGCCGAAAGGAGAGTGCCCTGCATTTCATGACCGAAACCCGAGACGAGATCTGTTTCTTCGGGCGAGAAGTCGAATAGAAAGGTTCGCAACAGCAAACGACAGTTCAATTGGGCACACGATAAGTCGATTTCTAGGAAAATCGTCGCTTGGCGTGTTCGGAGGACGGGTAAGAAGAGCGGGCGTTTTTTCGAAAGGTTGCCAGTGAAAGTAGCACCGGTTAACTGGGGCTTAGTGCCGTTTAGGACCGCTATTTTCGCAGACTTTCTTCGCGCACCGTGAGAAATCGCGCAAACGCGGGTGACGACCACAAAACTTCATGAGCCAGGTGACAATTTTTGTTAACTGGTGGTACTTTTCAGTGTTTTCACAGCGGTTTTGGTATCGAGTTTGTAATAGCAGCCAGGAAGAGATCGAAAGAACTGATAATAGATGAAAATATCGACAATAAGATATTTAGAAATTGATTAATATTAGGTTACCAATGTTGTCTCTCGAAATAACAGCTTTGATCTGTTTGGGACATTATCTGAAAGACTGAATGCAGTTTAATAAGAATTTTCGTTTCTCTCGCTTCAGAATACATTTATTTTGAGATTTTCACCATTATCTGAGACATGAAAAAAATTAACACTTTCCATGTATATAGACGTGAAAACTGTGGATTTTTTGAAACTTTCAAGCTTATTACTGCTTCAAATAATCGCTGGCTTCACGAAATTTACCTATAATGTCAAGAATTTTATGGTCAATCGAATGGTGGTACAATAATTTTTATTTAACCTTTACTTTTTAACTTATGAAAGGAAAAATATATTTAAAAGAAAATGAGCGGGTTTCTGTTTATATCACATATCTTAAAAACTATAAATTCTAAAGCAATTTAACATGGATTTTCGTTTCTCACATTTCAAAATACATATATTTTGAGATTTTTAGCGTTATCGGGGACATAAAAAAATTAACACTTTTTCCATATATATAGTCGTGAAAATTGGCGATTTTTTGACATTTTCAAGCTTATTCCTGCTGTTTAGCTTCAAATAATCTCAGGTCAACGAAACTTACCTATAATATCAAGAATTTTATGGCCAATCGAATGGTAGTATAATAATATTTATACAACCTTTAGTTTTTGAATTATGAAATGAAAAATATATTTAAAAGAACATGAGCGGGTTTCTGTTTATATCACATATCTTAAAAACTATAAATTCTAAAGCAATTTAACATGGATTTTCGTTTATCTCATTTCAAAATACATATATTTCGAGATTTTTAGCTTTATCTGTGACATAAAAAAATTTAACACTTTTTCCATGTATATAGTCGTGAAAATTGGCGATTTTTTGACATTTTCAAGCTTATTCCTGCTGTTTAGCTTCAAAGAATCTCAGGTTAACGAAACTTACCTATAATATCAAGAATTTTATGGCCAATCGAATGGTACTATAATAATTTTTATACAACCTTTAGTTTTTGAATTATGAAATTAAAAATATATTTAAAAGAAAATGAGCGGGTTTCTGTTTATATCACATATCTTAAAAACTATAAATTCTAAAGCAATTTAACATGGATTTTCGTTTCTATCATTTCAAAATACATATATTTTGAGATTTTTAGCGTTATCGGGGACATAAAAAAATTAACACTTTTTCCATATATATGGTCGTGAAAATTGGCGACTTTTTGACATTTTCAAGCTTATTCCTGCTGTTTAACTTCAAATAATCTCAGGTTAACGAAACTTACCTATAATATCAAGAATTTTATGGCCAATCGAATGGTACTATAATAATTTTTACACAACCTTTAGTTTTTGAATTATGAAATGAAAAATATATTTAAAAGAAAATGAGCGGGTTTCTGTTTATATCACATATCTTAAAAACTATAAATTCTAAAGCAATTTAACATGGATTTTCGTTTCTATCATTTCCAAACACATATATTTTGAGATTTTTAGCGTTATCGGGGACATAAAAAAATTAACACTTTTTCCATGTATATAGTCGTGAAAATTGGCGACTTTTTGACATTTTCAAGCTTATTCCTGCTATTTAGCTTCAAATAATCCCAAACTAACGAAACTTACCTATAATATCAAGAATTTTATGGCCAATCGAATGGTACTATAATAATTTTTACACAACCTTTAGTTTTTGAATTATGAAACGAAAAATATTTTTAAAAGAAAATGAGCGGGTTTCTGTTTATATCACATATTTTAAAAACTATAAATTCTAAAGCAATTTAACATGGATTTTCGTTTCTATCATTTCCAAATACATATATTTTGAGATTTTTAGCGTTATCGGGGACATAAAAAAATTAACACTTTTTCCATGTATATAGTCGTGAAAATTGGCGACTTTTTGACATTTTCAAGCTTATTCCTGCTATTTAGCTTCAAATAATCCCAGACTAACGAAACTTACCTATAATATCAAGAATTTTATGGCCAATCGAATGGTACTATAATAATTTTTACACAACCTTTAGTTTTTGAATTATGAAACGAAAAATATTTTTAAAAGAAAATGAGCGGGTTTCTGTTTATATTACATATTTTAAAAACTATAAATTCTAAAGCAATTTAATATGGATTTTCGTTTCTATCATTTCCAAATACATATATTTTGAGATTTTTAGCGTTATCGGGGACATAAAAAAATTAACACTTTTTCCATGTATATAGTCGTGAAAATTGGCGACTTTTTGACATTTTCAAGCTTATTCCTGCTATTTAGCTTCAAATAATCCCAGACTAACGAAACTTACCTATAATATCAAGAATTTTATGGCCAATCGAATGGTACTATAATAATTTTTACACAACCTTTAGTTTTTGAATTATGAAACGAAAAATATTTTTAAAAGAAAATGAGCGGGTTTGTGTTTATATCACATATCTTAAAAACTATAAATTCTAAAGCAATTTAACATGGATTTTCGTTTCTATCATTTCCAAATACATATATTTTGAGATTTTTAGCGTTATCGGGGACATAAAAAAATTAACACTTTTTCCATGTATATAGTCGTGAAAATTGGCGACTTTTTGACATTTTCAAGCTTATTCCTGCTATTTAGCTTCAAATAATCCCAGACTAACGAAACTTACCTATAATATCAAGAATTTTATGGCCAATCGAATGGTACTATAATAATTTTTACACAACCTTTAGTTTTTGAATTATGAAACGAAAAATATTTTTAAAAGAAAATGAGCGGGTTTCTGTTTATATCACATATTTTAAAAACTATAAATTCTAAAGCAATTTAACATGGATTTTCGTTTCTATCATTTCCAAATACATATATTTTGAGATTTTTAGCGTTATCGGGGACATAAAAAAATTAACACTTTTTCCATGTATATAGTCGTGAAAATTGGCGACTTTTTGACATTTTCAAGCTTATTCCTGCTATTTAGCTTCAAATAATCCCAGACTAACGAAACTTACCTATAATATCAAGAATTTTATGGCCAATCGAATGGTACTATAATAATTTTTACACAACCTTTAGTTTTTGAATTATGAAATGAAAAATATATTTAAAAGAAAATGAGCGGGTTTGTGTTTATATCACATATCTTAAAAACTATAAATTCTAAAGCAATTTAACATGGATTTTCGTTTCTCACATTTCAAAATACATATATTTTGAGATTTTTAGCGTTATCTGGGACATAAAAAAAATTAACATTTTTTCCATGTATATAGTCGTGAAAATTGGCGATTTTTCAAGCTTATTACTGCTGTTTGGCTTCAAATAATCTCAGGTTAACGAAATTTGCCTATAATGTTAAGAATTTTATGGCCAATCGAACGGTAGTATAATAATTTTTATAGAACCTTTAACTTCTAACTGTCATATATTTTAAAAAATATATAAGTCAGAATGTTTTATTTTTTAATACATAAAACATATAAATTGAAGGTTTTCTTATCTTTTTCCGAGAAGAAAAATCTCAATTTTATATATAAATCCTCCATTTCTTATCAAATAATATAATTGTTTTATAGACTCAGTGTTATACAAGTTAATCAATCATTTTGTTACGAATTACTACTCGATTTATTTCTACATCCACCACATTTCACAGATTTATCCCCAAGCAGTCACTTATTATTTCCAAATTTGAATAATAGGTTCGGCTGAAACTCAATAATTACTGAGTTGGCTATTGTACTTGTTGTGGCTCTTCGGTGATAGTCAAGCACGACATGACACCAGTTTTGGTCTGCATAATACCGATTCGGACAAGTTTGGGTGAGAATCAATGAATGTTATATGAATGAGTCAGTCAGGATTAGAATTTATATTAAAAAATTGCCATCAAAACAAGTAATTTATGTTTTTTAAATGTTTTAAGCCAAACGATGAAATGAATTCAATGCAATAACAAAGTTCTATATTAGGATATATTGTACAAAATAATAATAATGTTATTGTAGTTTTATTCCTTTATATTTTACTCATCCATCATAGCACATGATGTTTGCTCAATTACGTATTATAGTAATATTAGGTTGGGGAAAAAGCCTTTTTGGTTTTCTTAACATATGGATTTAAAGTTGCATGTCTCTAATAATAATTATTCGGTGAAGCCATACTATAGCGTGTTTGATAGCTAGGAGTCCATAGAATATTTTAGGCCAAAAGTTACTATGTTTTGAAAATAACTTCTGGCACCTGAAGGTAATCCCTTCATATTTTGCCTTTTTACATTAAATAAAGAAAAAGTGGTTCAGGTTTATCCAAAATTAAGTGAATGTTCACAATAAAGCTCGAAAAAAGAACTGTAATTGAACTCCAAAGAAGATTCTCAAACTGTTCCAAAGCCTGAACTGGCAACAATGACGCCACTGACGTAATGGTTTTACCAGAAAAGTGGCAAAGGTCATCGATCAAAATAGCATATATATAAATACATATCATATTAACATCACAATAGTAGGACCGTCCTATCGCCTCTTTTTTTGTAATAATGGAAACGAAGAAATTATAACGAAGCTGAGATGACAAATTGAGTTTATGAATATATATTGTGATTATCAGAATAATAAAAAAGAACTGTAATCGAACTCCAAAGAAGATTCTCAAACTGTTCCAAAGCCTGAACTGGCAACAATGACGCCACTGACGTAATGGTTTTACCAGAAAAGTGACAAAGGTCATCGATCAAAATAGCATATATATAAATACATATTATATTAACATCACAACAGTAGGACCGTCCTATCGCCTCTTTTTTTATAATAATGGAAATGAAGAAATTATAACGAAGCTGAGATGACAAATTGAGTTTATGAATATATATTGTGATTATCAGAATAATTACTTATGAATATATGGTATATTATACAAATATATTAACTTATACATATGTAATATATATTACTATTAAAAAAGGTATTGGAAAATAAGACTAAAGTTACAATACAAATGAATTCTAGATTATATTATATTCTAGATGAAAAAACATCAACAACTACTATGTTAAGATAATTTTAAAAGCCTACATAATGGCAAATACTAAAAATGAAATTAGTTATCTAAAACTGTTTACTAGGGTTATGTAGTCATTCTTCTTTGGTTATTAAAAAACATAATGTGTAAGCCAGGACATTTGAATATATATATATATATATATATATATATATATATATATATATATATATATATATATTATACAAATATATTAACTTATACATATGTAATATATATTACTATTAAAAAATGTATTGGAAAATGAGACTAAAGTTACAATACAAATGAATTCCAGATTATATTACATTCTAGATGAAAAAACATCAACAACTACTATGTTAAGATAATTTTAAAAGCTTGCGGAATGATAATTACTAAAAATGTAATTAGTTATCTAAAACTGTTTACTAGGGTTATGTAATCATTCTTCTTTGGTTATTAAAAAACATAATGTGTAAGCCAGTACATTTGATAAGAATATATAAGAAATGACTTCTGACTATGTTGCAGTAGTACATGGAAACTGCTAGATGAAAAATATAAAATCACAAGGAAAGAACACGGACGTACAAGGTATCTTCAGAGCTCATAGGTGATGAAATATAAACCAAATGATAATGAAATATGTAAATATATGAATATAAACAACTGAATATATCCATGCTGTTACTTCAATATTGAATTATACCATATTTGATATCAGTTTGGTTTTGTTTCTTTCATTTTGATTCTTTCAATACCTCAGTTAAGATATTTTATTTATATTATTTTGAATTATTTATCGAAAAAAAATATTTAAGTAACATAATAAGAATCCATTGATACACGTTTGATTTTATTTTTCTCTAAGTTTTTCGACTATAAATTCCAATAATGGTCCTAAAATATTGGTGATTGCATTGGTGAAGCAATAATGTTAACTAAACTTACTTATGAAAGAAATACAGTCGTGTACACAATCAGTGTGCCATACATAACGAAACTAAATTAGAATGTTATTCATTTTATTTAAGTGCGCTTTCACCGAACTGATCAGTCATATGCATTTTCTTCGCTTACTGGTACTTTAACTTGCTGGATATATTCCAAACTTCGGCTTAATTCAGTAGTAACAGGTTCTTTATTAATAGGCCATAGCCAACAGATGGGGTAGATTCCATATTATTAAGTGGTTATTTTGCAATGCTTATATTTCAACAGTATTGGTAATCGTTGGTTTTCCGTTGTGTAACGAAAATATTATTGTAATAAATCATAATACCGAGAATAGGACTGCGAATGGGTTATATTTAACGTTAACGAATATAAAAATGACACAAATATATAAAAATATGATCAGAGGTTATCTGAACGCTTGCTGGTTTGATAAAACGATTCTCATCTTTTGTGACACCACGTTAAATTATCAAAAGTTGTTGACGACCGGCTGTCATATCGACTATTTTTCGAAATATATCCACGCGCGTTTTTATCCATATTTATTCGGATTCAAAGTTCTCCAATTCTCTTTTATTTCATCTAGAGAATGAGAACTGATGATTTTTAGTAGTTGTTTTTGTTCTGAAAAGAGAAAGAAGTCAGCTGGAGCCTTATCATGTCAATACGGGGATATTCGATGGTATATGTTGAGGTTTTGGCTAGAAATTCGTTCCCGATGCCTAATCTTGTGGGATGATCCGTTGTCGCCATACAAAAACCAACTTCTTCCTTAAATGTTGTTTGGTTTTACTTCCATAAATGTTGTCTTTTACCTTCAAACTTAAAATATGATTCCTTTAGTTTAGCCATCTTAATTTCAGTGTACTCATTTATATATGTTAGGTTGTAAAATGTTGTGAAAATGATGTTGTGTGCAGCACATAATCATTTAAGTTTAATCATCATCAAGAATACGATGATATGAAGTACTGAGTGTTCGTTCGACTATGAATAAAAGGAGTAACGACGTCACCACCAAAGGTCGGGAAAATTGTGATGATATCATCGTTTGTTGTTCGAAAATCATTAGGAAAATTAATAACGTAATGTTTATTTCTAATTCATGAACTTTCGCCATTGACAAAATTTAAATTCTGATCGTTCAACTATTGCGTATGATAATTGCATTCGGTATTGTGTAGCCCTTTTCTTTTACGGACTACTATTACGGGGTTTGATCAAGAACTGTATATATACATTTGTTTTAACAGTTTATTCTTCTCTAGTATGTGTTCTTGTGAGTGAGTATGTAGAATAATCAGTGGAATTGTTTATTTGAGTGAGATTAGGCGGTAAAAATGGATGGAGTACATTTCTAGAATGTTTTTTACAAAATATTAGCCAGTACTACGAGGTTTGATGAATAAATACTTACATTTGTTTCAACGGTTTCTTTATTTGAATGGTTCCAGCATGTCTTCTTGTGAGTGGAGACTGTAAACATAAACATTTCGAGGTTGTTTCTTTTACAAAAAAATAGCTAGTATTATGGGGTCCGATCAAGAACTGTTTACATACATTTGTTTTAAAAGCTCATTGTTCTCTAGTATGCCTTCTTGTGGGGGAGTGTATAGAAGAATTAATGGAAAACACTAAGAGGATAATTTATACAAGAAATTATCAACACTTTCATGTATAAAAGTTATAAAACGTAGACCAGTATTACCGGATTTGATCAACAAGTGTTTACTTGCATTTATTTCAACAGATTCTTCCTTTGAATGAGAGTGAGAGTGTTCATTTGAGTGAGAAGGGGCGGTAGAAATGGATGGAGTACATTTCTAGGATGTTTTTTTACATAATATTAGCCAGTACTACGAGGTTTGATGAATAAATGTTTACTTACATTTGTTTCAACGGTTTCTTTATTTGAATGGTTCCAGCATGTCTTCTTGTGAGTGGAGACTGTAAACATGGATGGAGAATATTTCGAGGATGTTCCTTTTACAAAAAATAGCTAGTATTATGGGGTCCGATCAAGAACTGTTTACATACATTTGATTTAACAGCTCATTGTTCTCTAGTATGCCTTCTTGTGGGGGAGTGTATAGAAGAATTAATGGAAAACACTTAAGAGGATAATTTATACAAGAAATTATCAACACTTTCATGTATAAAAGTTATAAAACGTAGACCAGTATTACCGGATTTGTTCAACAAGTGTTTACTTGCATTTATTTCAACGGATTCTTCCTTTGAATGAGAGTGAGAGTGTTCATTTGAGTGAGAGGGGGCGGTAAAAATGGATGGAGTACA
Organism: Rhynchophorus ferrugineus; assembly: GCF_030347505.1. Classification (NCBI taxonomy): domain Eukaryota; kingdom Metazoa; phylum Arthropoda; class Insecta; order Coleoptera; family Curculionidae; genus Rhynchophorus; species Rhynchophorus ferrugineus. Next base: position 9,166,317 of record NW_027472586.1, on the reverse strand, counting down.
TTTCTAGGATGTTTTTTTACAAAATATTAGCCAGTGTTACGAGGTTTGGTCAGTAAATGTTTATATAAATTTGTTTAACAGTGTCTTTCATGCAAATGTATCCTTCTTGTCACTCCATAAATCCTTACTCTAGGAATCTACGGGATGTTTCTCAAAGCATATTTCCTAATTGTGATAGTTTATGTCTAGGAACCGTTGAGCATCTTCAATCCAGCTTTTGTGACCTTACAACTTCAGCTGCGATAGTTTTATCTGAACTACACCAAGAATGCTTCGAATAACAGTAGAACGATTGTCAAACCTACATCAACCTGTCTTCTTTTTATTATAGTTAATTTGATTTTGGTTCATTGAACGACTTAAACAGAAGTGACAAGACTGGATAGAGATAAAAGTTTCTAATCCTTTTTTGATATAAACGAAAACCTTGATTCTAAACACTGAATTCATCACATCCTATAACTAGATTTAAAACAAACGGGTTTTTTCGAACAATCAAAGCTGCATCGGTCATGGTGTATGGCAAAAATACTCTTTTACAATTAATTTTGTTTTATTTATAATATTTTTCCATTGGACACGTTTTATGATAGAATATATATGTATATACGATATTTTAAAAAATATCGATATATCGATTTCTGTATTTTACAAAAGATTAACGATATATCAAAATTATTCGATATATATTATATATCGATATATTTTTAAGAAAAACAAAAAGTATCAATATCCTCTAAACATTTTAAAAGTAGTGATATTTTATATAAAAATCTAATTTTTTGAATAAATGCTACCATAAAAATATTTGCCAAAACTATAGATATATTGATATTTTTTCGACATTCCTAATTGATAGTTGTGAACTGCATTTTTTTATCACCAAAATTGACTTCTGGATTGATGTGTTTGACCTGAAAGTTAATCCTGCTCACAGAAAATATTAAAGTCTCCATAATTAACTGTCACAAATGTGTATTTACATGGTGAAATCAGCATAGCTTCTTTCGACGTCATATGTTTAATAGGCAATCGAATACAAAATATACATACTTGTCGCGAATGATGAAGTGCAATAAATTAATGCAAGTAGAAACAGAGTTGTTTTTGCCAGTATTCAATCTGAATAATCACTATGTATAGATTATAACAGACTCTTTATCTCGTATAGATTAAAACTACTGTGTTACATTAACCATGTGTTGAAAATCGTTCATGACTAATTCATAGCTATTCAGTCCGTATAATGTTAATGTTTTAATTTAGTTAATGATTTAATCTTATGTCACTACCATATTTTGTTATAAACGCAGTTTTGGAGAAGTTGAAATGATGAGTTGGATTTATACAAAGTAATATTGTCAGAAATTATGTTGTTTTGAATGCAGGTTTGTGTTTGTTCTCAGTTCGTAAGGTTGTAGTTCTTGTAAATAGTTTGGGGTGTATACTACCCTAGTATGGAGAAGGATCACCATTTAAAATAAAATATCATTACTTCAATTGTTATAAAACATAATTATTATCCATATTATTTTAAACTGCTTTTACATTTTTGTCTTTAAGTACATGTTTCCTCATGAAAGATGAAATCCTTTGATTGTTCAATTGTTTTGAACTGTTCCTTAATTTTTTACTTAAATTTCTCCAATTCAACAACGGATTAGTTAAGTTATAGCAAATCGTGTTAGGATATTCATTAAAATTTGAAGTAAACCTCAAACTCAATCAATCTAAATGACTTGACATTAATTTTCACTTTTCAGGTATGACCATAGTTTCCTTAATTATGAAATTCTTAGATTTCTGATTTTTATCACGAAAAAAATTTTGCTGACACCATAACAAATGGTAAACTTCTGGAGGTCCTAGTTATATGGTAGATAACAATTTCCAGGCAATATCTCTTAAATTTTGCTAGTTTTTTTTTAATTGCCTGCCTGTTTCAATCACATTAGTTACCGATATTAATAGGAATTAATGGTTTTGGTCAGGTTCGAGCAACTCGTGACACTTTGGTATCAATAAGCGTTTTTCAATTATTTGCGAAACTTTCCCACCCTTTGGCTATGAGCTTTCCCGCTCATTATTGTCGTACGTAATCATTCGTTTCAAAAAAAAGCTCGATTTAGTTTCATTTCGGCATCGATCCACAGAAGGAAACTCGTTATAATATATTTTCCTCCGTTAATTCATGTGAAACTCAAATATCAAGCTTCTTTTACTAACAAAAACTTCTTATATTAATGACTTATGTTCAGTTTCAGGCTATTTTTCAAGGGTTTCATAGATTTGGTCAACTATTTGCCGTTCAACAAACCAAAAAAGAGGAAAACAATGCTGTCCGTTGATAACTTAAGTACATATCACCACTCCATGCAATTGCAATATGAGCTTACACTGAATTGTTAAAGTGCAGTAACATCAGTGAGCAATCAGTGAAACTACATTCATATCTAGTATTTTTATATATTTTACGAATATCTAGAACGTGTTATTGACTTGTGATATTTGACTTTTACCTTTCAAACGCGATATAACATGACATCACTGAATAATTATTACTAAAAATATATTACTTTAACGCAATCTATTGCCAAAAACCGAAATTACTTCTTCCTCGACCTTACACATTAATTATTACCAATATATTTATAGTTTTATTGATACATAAATACTTCGTTAAATGTTTGTGTATGACAGCGTGTTTCCATATCATTGTATTTGATGGAGTCCCACCAGAAAACGCCATTACCATCAAACAATGAACGAATACCGATAAGTCAATTTACATTCTCTCTATAACCCGTACGGAAATCGATAAATGACCGCAAAAAGGCAGGTAATACGAAAACAAACAGGATCATTAAATACATTAAATAAAGAAAAAAAGGACATAAATCAAAGCAACGGACGAACAAATGGGTATTGTGTGGGGCGCGGTGATGTCAGCTTTATTTCGTACGGGAAGCACCACACATCGACGAAATTGTGCAAATTTGCTTTTAGCCGGACGCACTGGAGCTTTGCGAGCTTTTCCTGCTGATGATTTTTGGGTCCCATTTTAATATTAAACAAAACAGTTAACAATTGCCGTATATGTTAGCAAATTACATCCGTAACGCTTATGCCATGATCTAAAATAATAGAAAAAATCATTATTATTCGGCAATAATAAATTGTAACGAAATAAACGAAGATATATTGTGATATTAGAAGTTTTATTCAAAATTTATTTATGAAATCCAAATGGAAACAAAAAAACGTAAAGTTTACGCCTATCAATTGTCAAAGATCCTGAAGTTCCTACATACTATATGTAAAAGAATCCTCGGACAATAAGGGATAAGCCTAAGATTTCCATGGATCTAACATTTGTCATGAATGACATGAAAGAAAAAATGACTCATTGGAAGTATTATAGTAATATTTTATCATATCTTTCTTAAAGTACAAGTTTAACATTTCAAACTTAATAGACATTTGACGAATGTACTCCCATTGGTTTTCCCTGGTTCTTACTTTTAATATAAGACACAGACTTCAGATATAATTTTACTATATTAACTCAAATAGTTTTTGTCTTTTCAACCCCTGGGTTATTGTTGAGAAGTTATAGTACTTCAACATTTTATGCATTTTTAATTTCTTTGTTGTCTCTTTCTAATATACCTATTTCTAATATATCATGAGGTGTTAACCATGCTGCAATGAATAACTTTGTTTTACACATAGTTGCGCACTGTAGATCGATACTGGCTTCAATATGTTTTCATATAACAACAATTTATTTCATATAATTGAGATTGTCATCCAAGCAACTGTCATAATCTTTTGGGGCTCATATAGAGTTCTGCTAGTTGCTCACATGCTCTTTTTAACTTGATCTTTTGGCATCCAGTGTCATGCCAAATTATTCTGCTGTGTTCTCATACAGAATTACTCTCAACTAGTCTGTTAAATCCATAAAACAATAACTGTGAGTAGGGAAGAACATTGAAATACTATACAAGAGAAAGAAAATACTATTTTATCGGGATATTGAAATTTTTCATGTAAAGTAGATATAATATTAGAGCAAGAACATCCAAAAAAATCTTACCCATAATAGATGTAACATTCTAGGAAAGTTCGTCTGGTCGGTCGGTCAGAATGTGTAGCTCACAAAGTGTGAATGTGAATGTACACTACGATTTTGTGTAAGGAATTTGCAAGAGTGCTAAAAACACTGAAATACTTGTTTATTGCGATATTAAATAATACATGTGGTCGACGGGATAATTGATAGGATATTAGGTTGAGCTAAATGAACTACGGTAGCGCTGTGGAAGTGGTACTGTTACAATGAGTAGAAAAAATAAAAGAGAGCGAGAAGTCGTATGGTACCTAATCCACCAGCGTTGCTATCCTTTGAACTTGCTGTAGGTGAATGCATGGTGGCATACAGGGTCGTGGCGGTCGCTACATCATCCTGAAGAAATATTTGAGAGGTATAGAAAAACATTTAAATATGCAGCAGGTAAAAATTACAGAGAGAAATGTTAAAACTGGATAGTTTGGGTCTAGTTTGAACGTATCGATTCAATCATAGCAACATTTGACCGAAAATATTGTGAATGTCACGGAAACCGAACTATTATGGGACATTGGATGGGATTCAACGTTGTACGTCAAATACCATCAAACGCGCCAAGCATTATGCAATATCAAATTCTTGAAAATAACTCGCATAGAATAAATGACACTTGTTGCGTTCAGATAACAATAGTCAGGCGTTTATTTTAAGAAATCTATTTATCCGTGTCACGGTAGCCGTGATACTAAACATATAATGTTAGAAAACAATTGAAGATCCTTGTATAACTAATATGGAACGTATGATATCATGGCTACTATATAAAAACTAATTAATATGTATTCTGGTATGAGAATATAGCGACTCGGTGTAATTATAATGCATAATAGTGAACAGTAACGAAAGTTGGACTGTTTAATACGACTCACGTAATGTTTGTGAGGTCTCGACAGAAAAATAAAAGAAAAATTTTGTTAATTCTCCATGGGTGTATTGATTTACAGACGTTTTCATATTTATAATGTCAATAATAGCCACTAACATATTTTTTTTGTTTCAGATGAACAGGAGAGGGTTCAGAAGAAAACTTTTGTAAATTGGATTAATTCTTGTTTAGCAAAGGTAAGAATTATTTAATAGGGTTACCAGCAGCTATATGTCTGCTGAAATACTTCAGAAATTAATATGAAAGTTAATCAAAACACCTTAGAAGTCTTGTTATGTTAATTAAATATATACAGTAGGATATCAGAAATTTGCTACCATTTTTATTACGCGCCATCTTGGTTATGTGACGTTTAGCTCAGTTTCGTTTTAACCATTGTGTTGTGTAGACGTTCAAATTTTATTATGGATAATACGCCACAAGAGCGAGCAGAAATAGTGACAATATTTATTGAAAATAATCGTTCCATTATTGCCACTCTGTGGAAATTACGTCAAAAATATCCTAATCGTCCCGTGCCTCACAAAATCGCAATTTATCGTTTATATGCGAATTTTCGACAGTACGGTACGACAGCAGCCAAGCTTCGTTCAGGAAGACAACGGACATCTCGTAACGCAGAAAATGTGGCTCTGGTGTGCGATAGTGCTGCAGAGTCTCCAGAAACATCGTGCAGAAATGTATAACTCGGAGCCGTGGTTCTCTGGGCCAAATGTGTTAGTACTAAAGCTAGCTGAAGTAATAGGACAATGGCACGCCAGACTAAAGACATTTGACAGGCAGAGTCTCAGTGATAATTCGAAAAACTTTTCGTTTTCTTGGCGTAAAATTCAAATACCGCTAGAAAAATTGCTTGAAATAAATAAAAACGATAAAACTGGAATTAACTAATGATAATAAATACTAGCCGATGACTGGTGACCTAATTCTTGTATCTATCGATAACAGCGCGAAGGAAAATAAACATTTCAATTCAGTTCTCGTTCCTACTCCATCCCCTATTAACCGCATTATCGTCGGTATCACCCCGTATCAAACGCAAGACCATCATCCGTGGTGGAAATGTAGGACGGACGATAAACAGCCAACGACTTATGACATTTGGAAGGTAAATCACGGTATCGTTGATACGGAAACGACTGTACCTAGCTCGAACAGGGCAAATGCCATCGGGCCATTGAGTTATATGGCTGTCATGAGGCAGGGTAAAGCTTCGTGTCGAGCAGACGGGGGCTGAGGTGGTTAGATCGATTAACCCCGCTTACTACTGTCAATTAAAAGATATTAACAAAATTGACACCAGCAGAGATAGTTAAATGCGAACGTTGGGAACTATCGAATGAAAATAGACGATAATCAAAAAGTGGTCCAGTGAAAATAGTAATTACTATTACAGTCGAATGCACGTTTCGATTGTTTCCATTCCTGAGTGACATAGGATGGAATGTAATGAGATTTTTAATGTTAACGTTGGTAAAACCCACAGTCAGTATTTGGATCCATTTTAAAGGGTTTAGTCTAACGACTTTAATATTAGATATTATTTCATCGGATGTTTTAAAGAATACATAAAAAAGAAGTGAAAACATTAAACATCCAAGAAGTTATAGGCTGATGAAAAAGGGGGTGCGAAAAAGATGTTGCCACCTTGTCAATGAACTAATGTAATCTTTCTAGTGATCTGAAGTGCTTGCTATGGGACAAAGTAAGAAAAAAGAAAAGAAATGTTTTTCACCAAACTACTTACTTAATTATATGTGTAATGGCTAGACATAAACTAATTCCTGACTGGTTGAATCATTCGGTTGGAGTCATATTCTTCGATTTTCAAGCATCGAAATATTTCTGAGATGGTGAGGTACTCCATATCAACATGATTATTTTCCTTGAGATTATAGTCAAGTGGTTTTTAAACGACTTTAGGGTATGTTATAGGGCTCGGTGATTGGAGGTAAGAAGAAATGAAACAGTGCTTGTTTACATGATGTGATCGTTATTTATTGGTGTAATATAAAATGTGGAAAATACGAATAGAAAAAAAAGGGCTGGCAGCGGTGTTACCTGAAGACGAGGCTTGGGCAGTCGATGGTGGCACGTCTGAACTCAACGATGGTCAGACACTGAATGATCGAAAGTACCCTTCAATTATCTCCCAGATTCTCTCGGGGTTGCCATTTATTCGTTATCCTGTACCAGTTGGCGCTGCTGGCACCCCATCCGTGTTCTACACCTGGTATTATATTTCTGGGAATTTTGTAGACATTTACTCCACGATGTAAAATTCGAAATGCCTCAAGGTCGCTACACAACTATTTCTATTTCTATTTTTCCGACCCAATCTACAAGTTCTATTTTTCAAAACTCAAATCCTGTAAATCTCTCAAAAATTAATTCGCAATCCTAGTATCATTTTAATAAATGAACATGCTATTAAAGTCTTTTTGAATGAAAATTCTATTGAATTGTAAAATTTATATCGTTACTTAAGACAGTAAAATGAAAATGCTCTACTTAGACTAACACTGGCGTACGACAGTTGTAGGGTAGGACTAAAATTTGACCAAACAAACTTTAATGTTAAAAATTATTTCTCCGGAAAGTAACTTAGGTTTTACTGCGTTAACGATATATCTTTCTGTTTGAATTCGCCAGACATAGAATCTGATAACGGATATTGTAGTATTACACATTATAATATGCATGAGTCCCATCAGCATATAGTTAACATTCATGTTATACATGTCATACGTTGTAAAAATCCTGTAAAATATGTATAGAAGCGTTTGTATTAAGTAGTGTGGGTTTCATGGTAATTTGATGGTCCAATAAGAGAGATACCTAATATATTCTGTAAAAGATGAAAGATTTTCATTGAGGTGCAAACAAGCATATTCCAAACAGTAATAAAATATAACAGAAACATTTAAAAGTGCTTCTGCAATTAATGAATGGCTTTAAACCCCACATAAGAACGTCGGTACTTCTAAAGAAACTCTCTAGGTACCTTGGAATGAACAAATATCTGATTTTTATTTGCATCATTAACACGCTCTCCTCCACATTCCGCTTACCTTAACATTATTCCTTTTCTCATGTTATTTTATCCATATCTTCAACAAATCATGTATTAGTTCCTCATTCCCTCTTCCTTTTTCTTGCCAATTTTTTGTTTCCACGTCGTGATGGTGATATACGAGAGTAGTTTGACGGTCAACAGACAACCCCGAAGTTTCCATAAAATAATATATAATTCTCCATAAAATCTAATGAATGATGTTTATGCCAGAATATTTCGATATGCATATTATGTTCCATCAAGACAGTGCATGGGTGCAGTAGCCACCATGACAACAATCCATAAATGGGACTACGAAGAGCTACCCCATCTAGCCTATTTCTCATATATAACCCCCTACGACCTTTTCCTATTTCGAAGCCTGAAGAAATGGCTGGAGGTAAAAGATTTAGGTCGACTGAAGTGGTGCGCCAACTAGAACACGATAACGAATAGCTGGCAACTCCGAGACGTTTATCTGGGAGATTATTCAGTAACTGATCATCGTTTGGTTTAGTACGTGCCACCATCGACTGTCCAAGTCTCGTCTCCAGGTAACACCGCTGCCATCCATTTTATCTATTTTGTATTTTCGATATTTTTATATTACATCAATAAATAACGGTCACATAATGTAAATAACACTGTTTCATTTCGTCTTACCTGAGCCATATCATTTACCTAAAAAGGGCATTGAGCAAATCTATTATTTAAATGGCATAAAAAATGTATTGGGTTAAAAGGGCTAAAAATATCCTCTAGCTTGATGCTTAAACCTTTATTATTGATATTTCGTCGTCTGACAATATAGACACTATGGATGTTTTAAACCAAAAGGACAATATCCCTAAATTAACTTAATTTTTATTAATTAGTTAATAATATTAACCTAAAGTTAATTCCTAACCATAACTCTCGTGAACAACAACACGTGGCTGTGGAATCTGTCAAGTTAGTTAGGAATAAATGCGCATGAGAAGTTCTTGCCAATCAACTCTGAGATCCTTTTACTATCGTCTCTTATATAATATCATTAAAACATAATAATTTATTATTATATCATCATATATTTGAAAATCATCAACTAAAGTATATTAGCTAATCAAACATCTACTTTATTTCTCGATTTCTACCGTTATATAACCTCCATCAATGTTATTGATGTCATCTCGACAATTAATCAGATTCATTCGGCTGTCCCCAACACACGGTCTATACATCAAAACAATATTGTTGCACAACCGTTTATAGCCCACTAATATAGAAATCAAAATAAGCTTCGTCGGACATTTGCGACATTTATGTATGTTATCAGTTAACTGACGGTCTAAAAATACGACAATATTTAACGATGTATTAAACAATCTTCGGAGCGAGAGCCGTTATTGCAATCTAGAATGATTATGATCGTTTAAATCATTCGTAGAAGTGTAAAATTGTGTTCATTTATTAATTAACTTTTTATTAGTTCAAATTATACGACTGTGAATTAATTTTTAGGGCCATAAATACCCAAATAAGCCATAAACATGGCTTGTAATTCAAAAATTAGGACGATTTTGTTATTTTAGTTGCTTTCAAATATTTTGATTAGGTCTACCTATTGGTTAAAATGCGAAGTATCAATGGAAAATATTAATTAATTCCAAGCATTCAATAAGTGTCAATCAAATCCCATCATGGTTGACTACAAAAAGGCTTGTAGCGACCTTGAGGCATGTCAAATTTTACATCATGGAATAACGGTCTACAAAATACCCAGAAATATAATCCCAGATGTTGAACACGGGCGGTGTGCTAGCAGCGCCAATTAGAACCCGACAACGAATAATAGCCGGCGACCCCGAGACGTTTATCTGGGATGTTTTTGAAGGGTATTTCGGCCATTCAGTGCTCAACCCTCGTTTGGTTTAGACGTGCCACCATCGACTGCCCAAGCCTCGTCACCAGGTAACTCCGCTGCCATCCGTTTTATCATTTGTATTTTTCACATTTTTTATATATTGCCAATAAATAACGGTCACATAATATAAACACCACTGTTTCATTTCGTTTTACCTCCATTCACCGAGCCACATCATTTACCCTAAAGGCTGTTTTACTCAAATACTGGTACACCAAATAGTTCGATGGGCTATATTTCTACTGGTTAAGGGTAACTGATGCCTGTTTTATTGAACAATGTGATTTTGTCAAGTTTTTAGAGCTTGGTATAAGTGTGTTACATCAAACAAAATGTTCAGATATTTAGAACAATACTTACACATAGACGATGTATGAAATTAAACGTTGTCACTGGAAGTAAGTAAAAGAAAAGAAACTAAGCATAGATCTAGTTTACGAATTTATAGGAGCAGTTAATATGTTAAAACATGTCTAAACACAGATTTTGTAAAGTACTTGATGAAGTATTGGAGTTGCACGTCCTTATAAGTTTGTAAGGCTGTTAGTACAATTAGCTTCAAAACTAGAATGTTTACAAGGCAACTAGATATAATACCAGGTAAACTTTTTTGCTCCACAGAACTGCTAAAAGTTTAAGAAAATCAAACGTCTGTGAATGAATACTTTAGTAGCCCTGTCAAATACATTTGTATCCGTATCCTCAAATTAGAATCATAACGTTTTTCAGTAGGTTTGCCATCGATAAAATTTTAGCAAATCAGTCTTAGTAAATACAGGGCACTATATTTCAATAATACTATTCTCACCTCCTAACTGACGATTATGCTATTGTTGGGTACACTTTAGAGTTATTACCTGCACCACATTTCATGGTTAATATATCTGGAATACTCATGCATTTTAATTTCAGTGTTCTTAAAAATTCAGTATCGAGGAATCGACTCGGGGCAATTCTAGGTTCCTTTGGTAGCACAAAACTAATTTTTTAACTGGAAATTATGAGATTCTGAAAACTTCAAACTTTGGAATGGGGAAATGGCGATTAGGAAAGGGTAGCTGACGTCATTGTTTCGTAGTGCGCATTTCTCGCCAAATCTTAACAGTCACAGTTTAAAATAAATGTATTTTTTCAATATTTTTGTGATTCTTTATTACTATCATCTAGTCTATTGTAGAAAACTATTTTTAATAATATATATTGAACAAATTCTTTAGAGGAAATACCTTTTTGAAGTTAAAAAAATGATCAGAATACATGCGAAAATAATACATAACAAAAAGAGAAGCATAAAGAAAAAGAGTTTTGACATTCTAATGGATGGTGTATAATAAATTCTTATAAAGAAATGAATAATGTTCAACCACGAGATATCAAAAATATTTTACCAAAAATGTAATGAAATAACATAACAATATATTCGCTAATATATCTTTTATAACATTACAGCGCATACCACCACTAAAAATAGACGACTTAATCGAAGATCTAAAAGATGGAACCAAACTTTTGGCACTTTTGGAAGTACTATCTGGAGAAAGACTGGTGAGTACTGCGCTGAATCGTCCTGACACGTTACTTATCGCCAATTTCCTTGCAGCCCATGGAGAGGGGTCGCGTCCTTCGAAGGCCACACTTCCTAAGTAACGCCAACACAGCTCTGAGATTCTTACAAAGCAAACGTATCAAATTGGTGAACATTAACGCCAGCGATTTGGTGGATGGGAGACCACCAGTCGTCCTGGGGTTAATCTGGACCATAATCCTATATTTCCAGGTAAATTCACAACTGTTTCCTATGTAACAGCGAGGCTGAAGCACCCTGTATTTCATAAAGCTTTCTTATGGGTTTGTTTGTTAACTAGCGTGTAGACAGGAACTATATAATGAAAGTGCATGAATTATTTATTATTTTAACTACATAACAGGTCAATTAAAAAGGTCCCCAGCCTGACATATAGATGGTATTACTAGAATTAAATCCTCATGTTTTTAGTTAGCCCTAACCCTCAAAAGATGCGTGTATAAATTTGACAGCTGTCGGATCATTTGTTTGTGAATTATAGCATTTTGAGTGAAGCAACTTTTGTTATTGTGAAAAAAATGGATAAAAAGGAATTTCGCGTGTTGAGAAAATATTGCTTTTTGAAGGGAAAAAATACAGTTGAAGCAAAAACTTGGCTTGAAGCCGAGTTTCCGGACACTGTCCCAGGAAAATCAACCATCGAGGATTGGTATGCTAAGTTTAGACGTGGTGAAATGAACACCGAAGACGGTGAACGTAGTGGACGCCCAAAAGAGGTTTTTACCGACGAAAACATCCACAAAATGATTTTGAATTACCGTACATTGAAATTTAATTAAATAGCATACACGAATATTTGGGTATGAGAAAGCTCTGTGCAAAGTGGATGCCGCGCGAGCTCACTTTTGTGAACGACGACGAGTTGATGATTCGGAGCAGTGTTTGAAGATGATCAAGCGTAATAAACCCGAGTTTTTGCGTCGATATGTGGCTATGGATGAAACCTGGCTCCCATCATTTCACTCCGAGGTCCAATCGACAGTCATTCGAGTGGACTGCACAGGATGAACCCGCTTCAAAGCGTGGGAAAACGTAGCAGTCGGCTGCAAGTTTATGGCGTCTATATTTTGGGATGCGCATGGAATAATTTTCATTGACTACCTTTAAAAAGGAAGGACCATCAACAGAGACTATTACATAGCGCTATTGGGCCGTTTGAAGGACGAAATCATCGAAAACCCGCCGCTTTTGTAGAAAAAGAAAGTGTTGCTTTGCCAAGACAGTGCACCGTGTCAGTGAAAACGGCAAAAATCTATGAATTGGGCAAGTTGCTTCCTCATCCACCGTATTCTTCAGATCTGGTCCTATTTCCTCTTCTCAGATCTCAAAAGAATGCTCGCTGGAAAGAAATGTTCGTCGAATGAAGAATTGAACGCCGAAACTGAGGCCTATTTTGAAGCAAAGAACAAATCGTACTACAGAAATGGCATCGAAAAGTTGTAGGGTCACTATAATCAGTGTATCACCCTCGAAGGGAATAATGTTGAATAAAAAAAATGGCATGAATTTTGCCATAAATATGTGTTTTACTATGGTAGGCCGGGGACTTTTCAAATGACCTGATATATATCTATAATTAGAGGAACATACTAACAGGACTGTATATAATAGTTTACTAAAAAGTGTATCAATTTTCTCAAAATCACTCGTTAACTTAATTAACTAAATAATATTAGGAAAATGCTATCTAGAAAACGTAATAGGAGAAAATATTGTTTTTTCTTTCTATACTCATACATTACTTGTTCAATTAGTGATGTTCAATTACTGATGTTAAATTATGTTAAATCATTGGCAGTTGTCAATGAAATATTATGTTTTCTTAATGTTATTTTAATCGATGTTAATACCATAGAATTGTAGATTTTCTGAACTAAATATATGTACAAATGTATCTAACAGTAGAATATAAGGCCATGCACTGACTTTTAATTGTAATTTCTCTTTGAAAGCTTCGCAAGGAATGGTTGTATTGCTGGGTAAGTGAATGATCACTGGGCTTTAGTCGATACCCCTCATAGAATAAATTTCCAGCCAATAAATCGCATTTTCTGTATAGAAGCGCCAACTTATGCCGAATCGCGAATAGTAATGGTGAATTTAATTTTTTTAGATTGAAGAGAATAGCAGAGCTTTGGAATATTTGGCGCAGTGGGGTAGTTCCAGCAGTTTGGAGAGCGTTGGTACTACTTCATCGAAAGACAAATGGAAGCAGGGAGCCAGGAAGACACTTTTGCACTGGGTCTCCAATGCATTACCGGATGATTCAGGTAAGAACCAATCATTTCATATAAAAATTACTGTTGGAGTCTTGAGTAGTTGTAGTTGTCAATTGGTTCGTTTAAGAGTACCATTAAAAGAAAAACAATCATTGTCTCTCTATTCTAAATCTTGATCTGGTAGAATCGTAACTTTTCTATTCCCAATATTTTAATATTTTGATACCATTTCACTTGTTCATTCAAGCCAAATCTCGAAAACTGTTTTTAACTTGTGCCATGATACATTGTTTTGAATATAACAAAAAATCACTATAATCACTATAAATTTTAAATTAAATAAGGGAAAATTAAATAAGTTAAATAAGTGAAATGAGCACCGAAGACTCAGTGGACGGCCAAAAGAGGTTGTTACCGACGAAAACGTTTAAAAAATACACAAAATGATTTTGAATGACCGTAAATTGAAATTGAATAAAATAGCAGACACTCTAAATATATCAACTGAATGTGTACATCATATCATTCATGAATATTTGGGTATAAGAAAGCTCTGTGTAAAGTGGATGCCGTGCGAGCTCACTTTTGACCAAAAACAATGACGAGTTGATCATTCAGAGCAGTGTTTGAAGAAGATCAAGCATAATAAACCCGAGTTTTTGCGTCGATGCCAATAGATAAAACATGGCTCCATCATTTCACTCCGAAGTCCAATCGACAGTCATCCGAGTGGACTGCACACGATAAACCCGCTCCAAAGCGTGGGAAAATGCAACAGTCGTCTGGCAAGGTTATGGCGTCTGTATTTTGGGATGCGAATGGAATCATTTTCATTGACTACCTTGAAAAAGAAAGGACCTTCAACAGCGGCTATTACATAAAGTTATTGGACCGTTTGACGGACGAAATCGGCGAAAAACGGCCGCATTTGAAGAAAAATAAAGTGCTGCTTCACCAAGATAATGCACCGTGTCACAAGTCAGTGAACATGATGGCAAAATCCATGAGTTGGACTTCCAATTGCTCCCTCATACAACGTATTCTCCAGATCTGGCCCCCAGCTACTATTTCCTGTTCACAGATCTCAAAAGAATGCTCGCTGGGAAAACATTTTCGTCGAATGAAGAGGTAATCGCCGAAACTGAGGCCTATTTTGAAGCAAAGGACAAATCGTACTACAAAAATGGCATCAAAAAGCTGAAGGATCGCTATAATCAGTGTATCGCCCTTGAAGGGAATTATGTTGAATAAAAAACTGATTTTGACAAAAAAATTTATTTTACTATAGTAGACCGGGGACTTTTCAATTGACCTGTTATATACGAACACAAATGCTCTATAAATAATTGTACAAGTACCAGGTAAAACAATGCTAAGTTACATAGACAACCTTAATCTAGCCAACTTGGGCTGTTTCTTTCAAGAAAAACGACGTCTTATGTATTACGGCAAATGTCACAAAAATGCTGAACGTACTCTATATTAGACAAACTGAAACAAATAATTGCATCATAGAAACAAGCGAATCAAATGCTTTTGTGGGACAATTCAAACGAACCATTAAAAAAGTGGTTTCAGTGCCTGCATTGGTGAACATTGGTGAATTTAAATTCAGCCTCTTTATACTCTTTGTTCCTCATGGACTTTTGACACATATCGTTTGAAAATATTATGGTTAGGTTTAGAAATTTGGGAGGTGGCGCCCTCTATATACCAAACTTATTGAGCAATTAATTATCAGGAGGTGAATGAAATTACGCAATATTTATTGTTATTATTCAACTACCAGTCAATTTCGAGTGATAAAATATGAATTAATATAATAAATCTGTGTATCTCAGGAGTTGTGGTGAAAGATTTCGGCGCCAGCTGGAGAGATGGCGTCGCTTTCCTCGCCATAATCGACGCGATCAAGAAGAACTTGGTCAACATTGCTGAGATGAAGAAAGCCTCAAACCGTGACCGACTCGAGACGGCCTTCGACGTAGCCGAATCCCAGTTGGGAATACCGAAGATTCTCGACCCAGAAGACGTAGACGTACCCAAACCTGACGAAAAATCGATTATGACTTATGTAGCCCAATTCTTACACAAGTACTTTATCTCCCCTATTCGTTAAACCACCTCATTTAACTTGCGGTTGTTTCGCAGATACCCTGAACCGAAAGCGACAGGACCTGATGCCATCGCCGCCATTCAGGAGGAATACAGCGATTTGCTGTCTTGGTTAACCAAGAAGACTCAACATTTGGAACACCTACAACAAACCAATTCGTTACCATTAAACTACAATGACTATTCCAGCTTCAAGTCCGAAGTGGACGAGCGGAAGAAGCTCTACAGCAAATTGAAACACCTGATCGAATCGCAGAGTCCCGTTTCGATCGCCAAGGAGTCCTGGTCCGAGGTGACCCGGCTCTGGAATAAGCTCCAGCAGCAGTTGCTCTACTGGTTGTGGTTGCTGGACTCGAAATTACCCGGCGATTTAAAATCTATCGGCGAGTGGTTAGCCAAGGCCGAGAAACTGTTATATTGCGACGATATCCCCACGGTGATGAACGAAGAGACCGCCACCATCATCAGCAGGAAGCTGGAGGAACACAAAGCTTTCTTCGCCGACTTGCCGGCGGTCGAACAGAGATTCGCTCTAGCTTGCCAAGGTCCAGTCGCCAACGAAGTGCCTTCCGAACAGTTAAATAATATGGCTGTGAGACTGAGCGAAATTGGACCCAAGGCAGCTCAAAGAAGAGTCAGACTGAAGTTCCTCGAACACAAAGTAAGTATGACGGGAGATCTCTGATCTTGGCGCCGGTTTTTTTTACAGGTTTTCTTTTCCAGTGTTGCCTTATCGCCTTCCTCCAACTGACAGAGACCAAACTCAAGTCGTGGACGGCCAAGTACGGACGCGTCGACAAAGTCGTCCAGCTCCTGGACCAGTACCGTAACTTCGTGTCGAAGAACCACATCTTCCAGGAGTTCAACAAGGCCTTCCGCGACATGCAGGCCGTGATCGAAGAGTACAAGCGCGAGGGCCAGATCGACAAGAAGGAGGTCATCGACATCGACAACTTCATGAAGGACACCGCGGAGCGGTGGAAGAACATCTCGATGGAGCTCAGGTGCGTCCAGAGTATGTTGGAGGAGGTGGTCGCCTACTGGAGGCGATGGGATTCGTTGGCGCCTGAGTTCGAGACCTGGTTGGATCAGGCGGAGAAGGCCATGTCGCTAGACGAAGAGGCTAAAATGGAATTCTTCCAAGACATCACGGTTTACAGGTAATACCTATCCAAACCTATCTATCACTCTCTTAATATATAATTTCCGTTCACACAGAGATAAATATCAACTACTAGGAGACACCGTAAACTTCCTCATTGCCACCGTCGAGGAACCAATTTCCACGGAACTAAGAAACGCTTATCAGAAAATGACCGAACGCTGGGACAAGATCTACCCCCAGGTGAACAAATACAGCCACGCGGGCGATATCTTAAGAAACCGCAAGGACTTCAGGGCCGGCGTGGAGGTGTTATCCAACTGGCTTCGTAAAGCCGAGGAAATACTCAACAAACCAAGCCTAGGCTCGATGGACCGTATACGACAACACAGAGACAATTTGAACAATCTCCAATCCGAAGTGGAGGAGATCGAGAACTTGTTTAAAAACATCAGCAAGGCTTTCCAGACCTTGATACAGGACTTGTCCCGAGAGGAGGTGGATAAGATGATGAACATCCTCAAACAGGAGAAAGAAGCTCTGGTTAGAGTTAGGGCATTGATTCCCGCTCAGATTCACTTATTCAACCAGCTTCTGATCCAGCAAGAGTCTTTGGAAGCCGGCCAGAAGGAAATCAACGACTGGTTGGACAACGCGGAGGAGTTACTCAGCACCTTAACTTTGGACGCCGACAAGGAACAACTGAAAGACCAACTGGACAAAGTTAAGACATTCTTTACTCGCACCTTGTACTATAAATCGATGTTAGACAGTAAGAATAAAGTGATGAACAATATCGTCAAGTCTGTAGATAAGATAAACAACCCGGATATCGTTCATATGACTGAAAACATGGACCAATTAAACGATAGATTCGCCTACGTTACCCAGAACGCCCAGGTTTGGGAGCAGAGGTTGCAGGAAGCCCTGCGCTGCTGGTACAACTTCAGCGAGAGCCAGAGGGTGATCTCGAACTGGCTGAACCACGCCGAAAAGCTGATCACGGAGAAACGAATTGACGACAGGACCACGGTGGAGGAGCACAAGAATTTCTTCGAGTCCGTCAACGAGAGATGGATCCACGACCTCGTGCAGAGCGCCCAAGACCTCTGCAATTGTTTGCCCAAGGAACAACACTCTCCTATCACCGCATCGGTCCATCAACTCCAAAACAAATGGAGGGAGGTGCTGTCGTTTGCCCCACTTCACCTGATGCGGTTGGAGTTCCGCCTTGACGAAAACACCTTCCACTATTACATCAAAGAACTAGAAAAAGAGATTCAGAACGAGCACATTTCAATCAACAAGCAGGAGAACATCGAGTCCGTCATAGCTAGACACAAGGAGTTCTTCGGACCAAAAGGACCGTTAGCAGAGGCTCAGCATAGCCTGGACAATTTGGAGCAGATATCGCAAACGTATTTGCAGACTTGTCCGGAAGATAAGACCGTGCAGGAATCGGTAAAGAAGGCTCAAGACACATGGAAGAATATCAACCTAAAGATCGAGAACGTCCAGCAACAGTTGGAGATGATTCCTCAGAAGTGGGACCAATATCGAGTGAAGTTCGCCGAGATGGTCAGGTGGATGGACTCCATCGATGACGCCCTTAAAAATATTCTAACCGATGTCAATACGCCTGAAGAATTCGACAGGGAAATAGCCGCTTTCAAGGTAAGTTGGATGCTTGTTTGTTGTTAATTATTAATAGGATTGTGAATTGGTTTTTTATAAATTCAACGCTTTTATTCAACATTATTCTGTATTACAGTTTACCACGATTATTTCATATTTATCATCATTTTCATATGTTACTTTATGTATAGCGAATAATATTTTATACAGAAGATCGCTTAATGAAGTGATTTTCGGCATGCCATGTAAATATAATATTAATTAATTAAAGTTACTTAGTCACACTTATAGTTAATGGGTGATTTATCCTTCAATGCTTACCTCAGATATATCAATCTAATAGCTCGTAAAACACTATACCTTGTTGATTCTACTATATTATTTTACAATTAGGATTATCATAGTGGATCCACTTTTCATCGAGAATCACAACACACCAGAGAAAAATCTTCTTTTTTTACCTAACAAGCATTCAAACGAAAAAATTAAGCAACTAATATTGAAATGATTTAAATGGCATTTTCAATGAGTCCATGTGGTACCAATTTATTCTCCTTAAGGATATTTCTTTCCCATTGCACATTAACGTGTGGAAATAGTTGACTCATCAACTGCTAAGCTATCTGAAAGTTTTTTGAGAGTTTGAGTGGGGTTTTCGTCCAAGAGTCCTTGGAATTTATTGTCTTCAATTCTTCCATTCCATAGAATTCCTCCATTGAAACCAAAACCGACAATTGTTAACGTTTTTATACACTGAATAACTGAATAATACCAAAAGTAAAGTTGTTATTTTATATGGAGAAATATCCAAATTATTGAATTTAACAGTTAGGTTCGGTTGTTTCATATTTGTTTACATTGATACACCTTTGCATCAATATATATCGACGATCAAAATACATACAGGCTTTCGATGACGGGTAGCAGAATTTATCTTTAATATAAATGAGAAAACTAAAAATTACTCTCAAATGATGTTCAAATTCACACTCCTGGTATACGTTAACTTATTTAACTTATTTTCTTCTATATAACTCGATATACATATATTTATGTTACCAGGCAATATGTCAAGAAGCTGATCAAAAACGTGAAGATATGAAGTGGTTAGTACAGACCCTCGATTATCTCGTATCCCACTCGCCAGAAGATCAAGCTATCTCCGAACAGAAAACATTGGAGAACTTGATAATGAGATACAAAAATCTGATACCGTCCTTGGAAATCACCATGACCAAAACGGAAACCATGTCCAAGTGTTACAGTTATCGCAGGGAAGTGCGACAGATTTGTGAGCTATTGAAGCAAGTCCGAGAACAATCTGCTCCCCAGCCCCAGAACCTGGAAATCATCGAAGAAAGCGTGCGCAAACAAGAGAAGACCGTGTCCCAGCTGGACGAGCAAAGACCACTGGTCATGACCATGCTGCAGAAGGGCAAAGAACTGAGCAGAGATATCCACGCCCCCACGTTCGTAGCTGATGAGGTGAAAACTCTGGAAACCGGATGGTCCGAGACCTACAATGAGAGCGTTTCAAGATTACATCATCTCATAAGTACCCAACATACCTATCGAAGCTATCGGGAACAGAAACAAGAAATCACCGGCCTGCTGGAGAGAGCCGAACACGATCTAACTGCCACCACCAAACAGTTGAGTATCGAGAACACCCCCAGCGATCTGGTGTCGAAACAGCAACTGATTAGATACCTGCAGGATGCCCGCGAAGACATCGTCCCTCTGAAGGAGCTGAGCGCGAAACTCTCCCAGGAGGCCATCGAACCTCAGAAAGCCCAGCTGGAGAAGGAGGTGCGCGAGGTGGAACAACGTCTTGACACCACCACCTCCAATATCATGGAGCAGATCGCGTTCCTGCAACAATACAGCACCAAATGGACCGGTTTCCAGAGTCAGATGAGCCTGTTGAGAAACTGGTCGGTGCAGGAGGCGCCCCTGTTACTCTCCTCCGCGCACGACGTCAACATAACCCCGGAGGACCGCTTGGAGAAGACCCAGAGACTCCAGACGGAGATATCCCACAAATTACAGCAAATCGAAGAGCTGAAGCAGCAGGGATCGCAAGCCATCGTCGATAACTCGCCAGACGCTCAGAAGTTCAAAGCGGAGATAGTCGCCCTACAAGAGCGAGTGGCCGCTATCCAGAAATCTGCGGAAGGACAGGCGGCTCTCGTCTCCAAGGACCTGGAGAACTGGAAGAGCTACAAGAGCAGTTTGGAGGAAATAACACCCGCGGTCCAACAAGCCGAACTACACATCCAAGGAGGGATACCCAAACCAACCACGCTGGATGAAGCCGTAAAGCTCCTGTACGAGACGAAAATATTCTCGAAAGACTGCCAAGCCCAGATACAAAGACTGCGCGATATCCAGGACCTAGGCCAACAGATCGCCACGAAGGGGGACGCCCCCGATGAAGTGGACTCGATCCGGACCAGGTTGTTCACTGTGCAGGAGACCTCTAGCCAGTGGGGTCAGAAATTCGACAAACTCGTCATCAATTGGTTGGAGTTCGATAAGAACGTTCAACACCTGGAGAACTGGATCGTAACGAACGAGCAAACTCTGAGCGAGAAGAGTCCCAACTTGAACACGCCCAATATAGACAAGCTGGAGAAAGAATTGATAAGACTCAAACAGTTCAGTAACGAGATATCCGAACAACAAGCTAAGCTGATTACGTTGACTCAAAGTTCCGACAGCATCAGTTACAACATAGCTCCGGAGGGCGCGACACTCATCAAAGACCAAGTGCAGGCCCTGAAATCAAAGGTCTCATCGCTAGCCGAAGGCGTGCGATCTAAAATCAATGACGTCTCCGACGCTATTCTGGCTAGGCACGAATTCCAAACCAAAGTGGGCGACTACACCAACTGGTTAGAAACGATAAACGCCAACGTGGCCCAACTGGATGAGATCCCTGCTAATAAAGTCGATGCAGCCATCGAGAACATCCATTCTCTTCTGCAGGAACACTCAGAGAAACAACCCTTGCTTCACAAGATCTACGATGAAGTGAAGGACATGACCCTGAAATCGAGCGCTCAAGAAAGCGAACCGTTGAATGCCGAGTACACGCAATTATCGCAGACAAATCAAGAGGTCGATCACAGGCTCCAGAGCAAGATGACGTCCTTACAGAGATGGAGCGAACTACTGAACTGGCACTCAGATACCATCAATCAACTAAACCACCTGAAATACCAGTTAGAGAACGAGAACTGTTCTCCGGAACAGCTTCAGCAGATGATCGAAGAATCCAACGAAGTGATAGAGAAACTAATTGACTGGAAACAGACAGCTCCCGCTATCGATAGTCAGCAAGCGGTTACAATCCTGGATAAACAAACCGGGCTGCCTAGAACAGCAGAGAACATCGTCCGTGAGGTCGAAGTCAACGCCATCAATCTAAAGAGCAAGCTGGGCAATCACTTCAACGAAAAACAGAAGGTGAAATCGCACTGGAATGACTTTACGAACCTTCAGCAGCAGTTGATCTCCGATCTAAACAACACCAAGACCCAACTGGAGGGTATTAAGAGCACAGTGAAGCATTCCAGCGATCTGCCACAAGCCGTGGAGAAACTACAACAGTTGTTGGAGGTTCAGATCGAAAAGACACCGGTTAAGGAAGAACTGAGGAGGGACGCACTGCAGCTGATGAAGGAGGACGCCCCACAAGTAGCTGTTATTCAAAACACGGTCTCAGACATCGAAGGCAAGTGGAACAAAGTCAACGAGGACATCAAAGAGGAGAAGATGCATCTGTCTGACATAATTCACACTTGGAACGAGTTCCAGCAGTCCAAGGATCAAATCGTGACGGAACTAGGAAAGATCGACAAGTCCGTGGAGAGTTTTGAAGCCCCGACCGATCTGATTCAGGCCAACGTCAATGCGGAAAGAGCCAAAAGGGCACTGGACGCCATCAAAAAGACCAAGACTCTCCTGGACCGAGTTGATAATAAGGGCCAGGCCATCATCAGAAAATCCGAGAAGATTCCTGGGATTGAATCTGAAGTTAAGAGAGACCTACAGATCGTTAATGATGTCTGGTCGAAAATATACGAGAAGCTAGTCAAGACCGTTAACACGACCGAGTCTCAGTCCACCGTCTGGAGACACATAGAGGAAACCAAAACTACCTTACTTCAGTGGCTTAGCAATCAGAACGCTGCCATAGTAAACGCGGCTGAAAAACCCAACGAAACTGAGGTAGCTACGTCGAAGTTGGCTAAATATAAGGAGGAATTACCCGCCCATCAGAGGCTTTTCCAAAGCATACCGCACAAGTACAACCAGCTGTTGAAGCTCACGGATGGTCAGGAAATTCCCACCATTCAAACGCTGATCAACGTACTGGAAGAGCAGTTCGCAACAGTGGCCGAAAATGCCCAGAAACTGGAATCAGCTTCCACTACTTTTGTGGATCAAGAGAAGACCATCAGAGACGATATAAAAACAGTGAACGGGACGTTATCCACCTTGCGTGAGGACATAATCAAGTGTGAAGATTTCTCCGGTGACAACACCAAAATCCTTGAAAGACTGTTGAACATTAAAGTATTACTGAAGGACTTGGAGAACCAGCAACCAAATTTAGGAATTATCGATGAAAATATCAAACGCATTTCCCAAGTATACCCGACATTCGTCGACAGCGCAGCTATCAAAGAACAGGAAGCTCTGAAGAAGCGTTACAAAAACATCTTGACACACGCCAATAAAATCGATAACTCCTTATCAGCGTTCCTCAAGAAATTCCACAATGACAAATACGCAGCGTTGCAGAGAATCATCTCCGCTCAAAGGGAGAAGATACAATGGTGCCTGCCTGATGCCACCAGTGACAAGTACAATTTACAGGTCAAGTTCAACTCTCTAAGCGCTATAGAAAATGCTCTCAAAGACTGTCAATCCCGAATGGCCGAGCTGGAGAACTCTCTTCAGATGTTGGCCCAGGTAGAATCGCCCGAATCAGTAAAATTGTTAACGGCAGAGAAGAACTATCTCGCGTTAGAATTGACCAATTTGCAACAAGAATTCGACAAGACCAAAGAGGCTCTGGCTCAAAACATCGATATCCAAAGTCAGTACGAGGATCTCGCCGCCAAGGTAGCCGATTGGTTGAAGGACATGGAGAACAAAGTCAAATCTGAGAGCGTAGTCCAAATGAACCTGGACAATATCGACCAGAAACGTGCCGATATTAAGAACCTACTGGCTCAGGTGCAAAACTTCCAGGGCGACATAAATAAACTGAACGAGATCAGCGAGGAAGTGGTGAAGACGACTCCGGAAACTCGAATACCTCAGTACGTGCAACATGCCAATTCACGTTATCAAACACTGACCAAATTCCTGGATAACTACCTGACGAAACTGGACGAACTGGATAAGTACAAGCAAGTTTACCGAAACAGCGTCAACGATTTAGAAAACTGGCTGAATCAAGCTGGCGATAAAGTGAAAGAATTCTCGAAAACCGCTCAAAAACCCAACCAATCCATGCTGGAAGAGTTGAAGAAATTTGGTTCGGAGAAGGAAAAAGGACAGGAGCTTTTGGGTAAAGCAATCACTAATGGAGAAGCGTTATTTAGTGGTATTACACCAGAGAACAGAGATAACATCAGGACTGAACTAAGAACTTTACGAAATAAATCAGAGGAACTGATAGATCAAGTCAATCAGATATACAAAAATGTCGAAAATGCCTTAACACAAAGACACTCGTTCGAGGACAGCTTACAACAAGTGACATTATGGTTAAACGATACTATCATGAAGTTACCCGATCAACAAAAACTAGACGCCACTCTTTCAGATAAGAAACAAACTTTACACAATTACAAGGTCACCGCACAAGACATCAATCTTCATAAGAATCTACTCCAGCAGTTACAGGATAAGGTATCGAACATTTCGGATACAGAAGCCGACAACAAATTAAAAGACAACCTTCAAAATGTCACCAAACTGGTGGAGGATGTCAACGGTCGGATAGAACTCTGGGACAACTACGTCGCGAATCACGAAAGCTTCAATCAAGCTATCGAGAAGTGTCACGACTGGCTTGCGGCACTGACAGCCGAAGCCACTCTCTTAGTCGATGGTTCATCCAGTGAACCGATGGAAAGCAAACTCACTATAGTTGAGAACCTCTTGGCTCAAAAACCCGAAGGTGACAAGATCATTGAGTCTTGTAAAGCCCAGTTGGAGAGTGTCCTATTAGAGACAGCACCAGAAGGACATCCTCCCCTAATCAACAGCTTCCAAGATCAACAGAAATCGTGGGATCTATTCCTAGCACTGTGTACCGATGCTAAGGAGAAGCTTCATCTCATATCTAGCCAATACGCCGAGGTTGGACGTCTTATGGATAATCTGGACGCCTGGCTAAAATCGAAGGAGAACCAAGTCAAGGATCAGAGCTTGAAAAACACGGAGGACACCAAGAGAGCCCACCTGGACAAACTGAAGAACCTGGAGAAAGAAATAGCGAACAAAGAGCCCGAATTTGCCAATTTCACGGATGCTATCAAAAACATTGAAACCGATGCCAAAGCTTCACAGCTCAGTGCCCGTTATCAATCCCTGAAGAATGCCATTAAAGAAAATATTGGCAGATACGAAGGATTCGTTAAAGATCACTCCGATTTCAACCATGAATATAAGGAATTCCTCAATTGGCTCTCCGACAAAGAGGAGGAGCTACAGGGACTTTGTCACATAGTGGGAGATTTGAATGTTTTACAGGCGCGACAAAACGATGTTCGTAACTTATTCGACGAGAAGAACCGCAAAGCTATCGAATTCGAGAACCTTATCGATAAGGGCGAAAAACTGTACGTCCACACGTCACCAGATGGACGGGAAATAATCAGACAACAGCTAAGGAACATCCGAACCATCTGGGATACCCTGGGCGATGATCTCCAGACAGCTACCAATAAACTGGACCAGTGTATCTTACAGTTCTCCGATTTTACGGCTACGCAAGAGCAATTGACCACGTGGTTGAAGGATGTGGAGAAAGGCATGAAGCAGCATACCGAACTCAAATCGACACTGCAAGAAAAACGCGCTCAACTGCAGAACCACAAGATCATGCATCAAGAGATCATGTCTCACCAGCAACTGGTCGAAACCGTTTGCGACAGGGCCCAACAACTAGTCGACCAGACCCAGGATAACTCCCTGAATGTTTATCTGCAATCCATCAAGCAACTATTCCTGAATATAGTGGCGAAATCCGAAGAACTACTGAAGAACCTTGACGAGTGCGTCGAGAAACATCAAGCCTACAACCAACAGATGGCGTCGTTCAAGGACTGGATCGCGCAACAGAACGACAAACTCAGTCGTTATGATGATGAATCTGGCGATCGCGGTGAACTGACCAAAAGGATTGATAATTTGAAACTCTTAAAAACAGCCGGTGAGCAGGAGGGCATCAAGTTGCTGGAGGACCTGAAGAATTCTTTAATTGCCGTGAGCAAGAGCACCGCACCCAAGGGGGTGGAGATGTTGAAAGCTGAACTGATCGAGAATCAAGGTTTATTGCAGCAATATTTAGCTGATATTGGTGAGTAAATCCAGCCTCTTCTTTTTTCTCATATCCTAACCATGTCAAGCCGTGATTTTAGGTTCTCTGATCGGCAAACAAGAAGTAGCCATCAGCAAATGGAACGACTACGAGAAAACTTTAGATGACCTGAACCAATGGATTCAACAGAAGGAGGCAGAGTTCCGTAGCCAAACTCTGCAGGCTACTTTACCAGAAAAGGAAGCTCAATTGGTCAAATACCAAGAGGGACGCGCTGAGGTTGAGGCGAAAGAAAAGGAAATCGACCAGTTCGTTGACAAGACCCACGCCCTGTTCCATTCCAGCGGCGTACAGAAGATCAAACCAGTTTTGTCTCAATTCAGCGTCAGGTAAAATAAATCGTATACTCGGTTTTTTGCAACTTTCCGTACATCATACTTTTACAGGTATCAGAACCTACATGGCTTGACGAAAGACGTCATCAGTCGTTGGCAGAACATCATCGAGGACCATCAGAAATACCAACAAAAACTGGAAGACACGCTGACCTGGTTTCAGCCGCTGGAAGACCAACTGGCTGTACTACAACGAGGAGACTTGGCTGATAGTCCCCAAGCCGTCGCTCAACGAATGCACATACTTCTATCCGAAAAGGAACAAGGTGATCATAAGATTAACAATCTCAGCCTGATTGGCGAAAGAATACTGCCTGATACCGCAATGAGCGGTAGAGAAATCATACGAAACGAAATCAAAGACGCTAGAGAACGATGGGAAAAACTAGCAGAAGGTACTCGACCGTAAAATCTTCCTTCGACTCGATTATTTATCATTCTTCTTTCAGGTATATCCAATCAGCAGAAATTCCAAGAAGCGCAGACCCTCCAACTATCGACGTATCAGGAAATGCTTCAGCAAACCTTGGCATGGCTGGACTCGACCGAGAAACAAGTGAAACTGGACACAGCCTCCTGGATATCAATCCAGGATATTCGCGGAAAGCTCTTGAAACAGAAGACGGCACTTCAGGAGATCGTTCCTCATAAGCGCGTCATCGAGGGTATAAACGAGAAGGCTGCTTCTTTGTTGAAGCTCACCAGTAACAAAGATAAGGCATCCGACATCGAGAATAACGTGAAGTCCGTCAACGAAAGATACGATAACCTTCTCACCACCACTCAGAACAACATTAAACAGCTGGAGAACTGTTTAGAGTCATATCAGCAATTTTACGATTTGCTAAAAGCCCAGCAGGACAATCAGAAACAACTGTGGGACACCCTGAACTGCTACGTCGATTGCACAGGAACGAAATCCAGCATCGAACAGAGACTGAGTCAGGTTAACGCTCTGGAGGACAGCCTACCCGAGGCCAGCATCAAGTTCAAGGAACTGGAGAACTACATCCAGAATAAGATCTCGATGTTGCCCAGCCGCGCCCAGGAAGCTATGCAGAGGGACGTGGCGAACTTGAAGGCCGACCAGGAGAACTTCCACGCCGCCTTGGTGGACATAAAATCGAACCTGGAGAGCAAACTGAAACAGTGGAACGACTACGAGATGGCGATGGAGAGGTTGTTGCAGTGTTTGAAGGAGGCCGAGAACGAATTGAAGAATTATGCGCCTAAATCTACCGCTGAAGAAAAGCAAGAACAACTCGAAAAATATCAGGTAATGATCTTGGTGATTCTCTCGATTTCTATTCGGTGAAATCGATCGAAAAATTTCATCGCGACACGTTGGAAGCTTTTCGGTCGATCTCAACCACTAACCGAACACCTTGTAACTAGTTGACTTGTCTACAGATCTTTCTAAAATCAGTTGATAATTGTACACGACAGCTTCCGGATTTTATACGCGCTGGAGATCATCTAGAGCAAGTAAGAAAGGACATAAGGTCACCATTATCTGTCCCTTCGATATTTTTATCTGCCAGTTGAAAAGAGCAACTGATTACATGTATTTTTTTCAACTGGTATTTGATATTTATGTATTATGGTATGAAAATAAGTCTTAAAGTCTAAAAACTATGTATATTCTACAGAAATTTCAACAAAAGGAGCTACGTCAATAGTCATTTTATGTATTTATTATTTTAAAAGCCCATCAGCTTCTTGGGCTATTTAAGATCCAGTTACAATATAGTTTTTAAATAAAGTATACAAACATACATAAAGTATATATAAAGACATTTAAGTTAAAATAATAAGGAAATAATAAATATCAAGAAAATCAAATATTCTGGGAGGACGAGAACACATCCTTCAACAAATCAGACAGGCGTGACTTCAATTAGATTCTGCCTTTTGTTAAAATTTGAGGGACTGACCGTTTCCTCGCCCCTGGGAGACAGAGGTCTCTTTTTGACCCTTTAGAAAAGAATGGGTGAATTGTCAGTGACCAATTAACAACCTGATTAATTTTATTTGTAGATTTATCTTTTCTAAAACAGCAGAGTAAAAAAGTCTCTCTTAAATCCCCAAAATATATTTACTTCCTCCATCAGGTACCACCCAAACTGTCTCTGAAATCAGGAGGATCTCAAATCAAAATATAGGTTTTAATTTGTTTTTATCGATATTTTAATTGACAACTCAAGTTGGATACTGTTAATTATAACTATATATACTTTTTTCCAAATAAAAAAGATACTTTTGTAAAGATACTTCATTTCTTTTTATATAAAGCTGATAAACAATATATATCTGAAGAAGAATGTTGCATTTTTATTTCACACATTCAAAAAGTGTGCTTGTACTTTTGTCTCATAAAAATGTTGTTTGACAATGATTATATGAATTATATTATCTTATAGAGACTTTAAAACTTATTGGTGTACATATTTTTTTATCTCTATCTAAATTTACTTTGGTGATGGTTCTATATGTGACTCTGTCTTGTATCTGTCCTTTTTTCCAATCAATAGCTTCTAGGTGATAGCTTGGCACTCTTTTTCCTGCTCTCTCACTGGCTCACCTGATCCCCTAAGCCGGCAGCAAAGTCAGTAATTGTTCCGTTTCTACTCTAGGTTCTCATCACCGGTCTGCGGCAAAACGAAACCGATTTTGATAAGATCTCTGATGATTCGACCGAACTGATTCAAAGCAGCGGAGACACCAGGATATCGTTGAACGTCCAACAGGTCACGTCCAGGTTCCAGTCGGTGCAGGTGACCGCCAAGGAGATCCTCAAGAAGTGCGAACAGGCGCTGGCCGACCACAAAACGTACAACGATAAATACAAACAGTGCTGCAATTGGCTGAACGCAGCTAGAACAAAGTAGGTATTTCGATTCCCGCTCTGCGCTCCTTCGCTTAACGTGCTATCTGTGTTTAGATTCGATTCATCCAAAGACAACATGAAAAATGGTGCACAAAACGTTCTCGTCGACCAAGCCAAGGTTCTGGAAGAGCTTTTGTCACAGAAAACCAGCGCTACCCTGTTACTGAACAACACCATCGAGCTGGGGGAGAAACTGTACCCAACCACGTCGGTGGAAGGCCGCGAGATCATCAGCAATCAGCTGGAGGAGCTCCAGCAGGCCTTCGACGCGCTATACGACGAGATCAGCCTGACCGATCGCGAGCTGAAGTCCAAGCTGGACACCTGGTCCGAGTTCGACAACAGTCTGCAGAACATCCAGCGCTGGTTCAGGGAGATCGATAAGTTATTGCCGCAGGATATCGAACTCAAGGCTACGTTGGACGAGAAGAGAGCACAGTTGCAGATTTACAGGAACCTGCTTCATGATGTTTCGGTGCACCAGCAGGATATCGTAGATTTGCGCGATAAGGTGGAGAATTTGCCGGATAGGAACAGTCACATCGAGAACGACATCGACACGGTGTCGGAGCAACACGCCAAGGTGTTGAAGCGCGCGCACAACTTCGTGGAAAGATACGAGAAGATCGTCAGCGATCACAGCAAGTACGAGAAGGCGGTGCAGGATGCGAACGAATGGATGGAAGCCAGGCAAAACACCATCAACTTGTGGAGTGATACTAACCTGGAGAGAGTTTCCCTGCTCTCAAACTTGGATAAATTAAAGGTAAGGAAGTGAGCATGAAATCAGTCTCATTATTGTAGCATAGAAGAAAAACACACGTTGTATTTCCCCCTCATGGCTTCTATTACTTTCAATATCTATAGCAAGATACTGAAAAGCTTCTTAGTGGTATTTATGTATCTACTGTCCCACAAACAGAGAAAACAATAATATTTTGTGAAACCTCTCTGTAGTCCAAGCAATATAGTAACAACTTCTAAATCAGCACAAACTTTCCGGTTGTATTCTTTGTATTTGATTAAGCCTAAAATTAGTAAATATTATTCACACTCTTACTAAGGAACGTGACGTATTAAACAACCACATCTATAGACAAAGTTTTTAACAATGGAATAAGGAATTCAAAACACGTAATCGTATGTATGTTAAAAAAGTTGTGTGACACAGTATTACCTTTTTGGAGGACTTATATATGATCATATATTTCGAACAGATGGAACAGAACTACTCAAATTAATATTTTCCTTAAGACTTATTTGTAAGAGGAGGGTAATCTGAATTCCTCACTCCTTCCTTCTAACAATTAATGTAACACAATAAATATGTACAACGTAAATTTTTTTTTCTATTCTATTGAGTCCAATATGGGTCCAAACACTTAAAACAAAACCACCTTGAAGACAGAAATTTAAAAACCATTACATTTGCAATGCTTTTATTGCGATCACAGTCCCACCTTTACTAGGACCTGATAAAATATTTCCCCAGGGTGGCCTATATAATTGCATTTCCATTTGTTCTATGATATCTATACATTAGAACTATGAATAAAGACATAACGTATAGAAATAACTGAAGTATTGAGTAACTAAGCATTGAGTCTTAACAATCATCATTCATCTATTTTAACTTATAGAAATTGTCGTCGACCTTACCCGAAGAAGAAGCCCGAATCTCCTCGATCAGAGACCTGGGAGGCGACGTCATCCCCAACACAATAGACCACGGACAATCCGCCATTAGAAACCAGATCGAGACCTCCCAACAAGAATGGGCCGCGCTGGTTTCCGCCGTGGACAACGCCATCGCGCAGCTGGAATCCAAGCTCCAGAACTGGTCCGAATACGAGAGACTCAGGGAGGACTGCTTGTCGTGGTTGAAAGAGACCGACAACAAGTTACACACGATCGATCTGAAGGCTACAGCCGACGAGAAAGAACGCCAACTGGAATCGCTGAAGAACCTCCAGGGAGAGGTCAAGGCCAAGGAGCTGGAAATCGACCAGGTCACCGAGCGCATCCAGCAACTCAACAAG
The DNA here is from genome assembly GCF_030347505.1 of Rhynchophorus ferrugineus. Classification (NCBI taxonomy): domain Eukaryota; kingdom Metazoa; phylum Arthropoda; class Insecta; order Coleoptera; family Curculionidae; genus Rhynchophorus; species Rhynchophorus ferrugineus. The sequence goes on along the minus strand of NW_027472586.1, from coordinate 9,134,800 downwards.
ACCAACCGGCCTTCGCAAGTGTCCGAACTGGGAGTGAAATACCAACAAGTGTGCCAGAAAGTCAAGGAATTAACGTCTCGCTGGCAACAGTACGTCAACAGCCATCACGATTTCAACGCCGAGGTGGAACAGTGCGAACAATGGCTCGAAGACTTGAACAAGAAACTGACTTACTGTTCGGACGTCAACACCGCATCTCAGAAAGAACTCGAGAAGAAGTTGGAGACTATTCAGGACCTCATCCTAAACAAAGAGGAGGGCTTCTCCACCATCCAAAAGCTGGTGGAGCTGGCTCAGACCGTCCTCGCCAACACGGCACCTCACGGACACGACGCCATCAACCACACGCTCTCCAACTTACAGAGCGAGTGGTCCAACATCGCCACCTCCATGATCGAGACGAAATCAATTATAGAAGAGGCTTTAAGAAAATGGTCCGGGTTGCTCGAGGAAATCAAGGACCTGGACAAGAAGGTCGAAAGCTTGGAAGCTCAGTACAACGAGCTATCCCAGCTTCAAGCCACGGCGTCCGAAAAGAAGAACCAACTGGACCGCGTCAAGGGTCTGGAGGAGAGAGCGCGATGCGAGAAGATCGAGGTGGACGCTCTGAAAGCTCAAGCCGCCGATGTCCTCCAGAGCAAGCGCTCCGAGGAGGCAGCCACCGCCGCTCAACAGATGTTGGATAGATTTGATGACATATTCAAGAAAATCCAGAAGCTCCTCCACGAGAGGGAACAGCATTATAAAGACCACAAAACCTACAAGGAGGCTTACGAGGAAGTCCAGATTTGGATGACGCGAGCTCAGGAGAAAGTACCCCAACTGAAGCAGAGACCCTTGGGCGATAAGTTATCCATTGAGATGTTTTCCGGACCTTTGGATCATCTCCTCAACAAGCAAGCTCAAGGCGAAGTTCTCCTGGAGAACCTAGAACACACTGCTCAAGTCGTCATTCCCAATACTAACCAACCCGGTCAGGACGCCATCAAAAACGAGATCAGAGCTTTAAGGGAAAGCTTCGAGAGATTATTTAAAGGTAAGTACTAAGTGATGAGGTTATTCGAAACTAATATCAACCATATTTCGATTTCCAGACCTGAAGCAACAACGGGAACAACTGGAAGTCGTGTTGGTTCACTGGCGCGACTACAAAGACGATTACGAGAAGATATCAGATTGGTTGCAGCAGATATCGATCCTGATCAAGAACCAGAAGATCGCTTTGTCGTCTAATTTGGAAGAGAAAGGCAAGCAAGTCACCGACGTGCAGGATATTCTGAAGAGATTGATTGATGGACGGGACCAGATTGACAAACTCAACGATTCCGCTAAAATCCTATTGAAATCTCCCTTAGAGACACACGTTAACAATCAACTTCAAACCTTAAACTCCCGCTACAAGACTGAACTAAACATGGCGACTGTGGTGTTGAAGAAAGTCGAAACTAACTACGAACAACACAAAGAGTTTGCAAACAACTTGGAAAAGGCCAGGGAATGGATAGACAACGCTCGCGATATCATAACTGAGTGTTCCGAAGCCATATCCAACAGCAGCAAAGACACAATGCAAAAACACTTGAAAGAAATCCAGGATCTTATTGGTAAAAGAGAAGAAGGGCAGAACTTAGTCCACGCCACGGTGAATTGCGGTGAGAAAGTCATCAGAAATACCCGGTCTGATGGTCGAGATGCCATCAACAAGGATATTAAAGAAATCCAGAACGACTGGGAAAGAATAGTGAAGAAAATGTCCACTGTTAAAGTGAACTTAGAGACCGCCCTACTTCAATGGGCCGATTACGACAGTTCCTACAACCAGTTACAACAGTGGATCACTGAACGTGAAGCCAAACTTCAACAAGTCATCGAACCCAAAGCCACCAAAACCAAGAAAGGACAGACGGGCCTCAGCGCTCTACCAATAGGAGACAAGAAGGCTACCCTTCGAGAAACTGGTAGCATTGTACAGGATATCGTCTCCTTTGAACCCATGATACAGTCAGTTACATCCAAAGCGGAAGACTTGAAGCAAGCTGCCCCTGCGTCAGAAATTTCGAGCAAATACGAGACTTTATCGAAGCAAGCTCAAGAACTGTATGCAAAACAAAAGGCTACGGTGGAACAACATCAAGCCTTCATCGACGCCGGCAATGATTTCGCACAGTGGCTGCGTTTAGCACGAGAGAAATTAGGAAAATGCTCTGAACCAACCGGGGACAAAGAATCCTTGGGTAGCAAACTATCACAAGTCAAAGTATTGCATAACGAGTTACCAATCGGGCAAAAGAAACTAGAAACCGCCTTGGAGGAAGGCGAGAAAGCTTGCCAGATAGCGGACGAGACCGACAGAGAAATAATCGAAGAAGAAATAGCCATTCATCAAGAGGAATTCGATACTTACGTGGATTCGCTGAACAACATCAAGAATCTTCTGGAAACTGGCATCGTCAAGTGGACGGAATACGAAGAACAATTCCAAGATGCTTTGGAATGGTTAACCCAACAAGAAAAACTGGTACAGTCTTACAATAAGCTTCAGAGCACTTTGGAAGCCAAACGAGCTGTACTGGAACAATTCCAGCTTCACTTACAAACACTATTCGATTGGCAAGGCGAATTAGATCGATTGAATATGAAAGCTCAATTATTATTAGAAACTTGCGCTGATTCCCGCGTCAGCAATGCCATCATGCAACTAGCAACGAAGTACAACGCTATTCTATCAATGGCGAAAGAGATAATGAGAAGATTAGAACTGTACTATCAAGAACACCAACAACACAGCGCCCTTTACCAAGAATGCCAAGACTGGATAGACCGAACACGCGATAAACTCAACAGCTGCCTAGACATCCCCAACAGCCTGTCGGAGATCAATAATAAACTCCAAGTAGTGAAGAATATAAGAACGTCAATCGAGCAAGGCCAGAACAAGCTGCGTTACATAAACGAGCTTAAAGAACGAGTCATCATGAACACCGAACAATCTGGTGTTGCCAAAATCCAGGAGGACACCGAAAACCTCAAACAGGATATGGAGAAACTCATCAACGACGTTCAAGATATCCGAAACAAACTGCAAACCAGAGCCAACCAATTGGAGGAAGCCCAGAAACTCTTGAGTCAATTCTTGGACTGGTTGAAGGACCAAGAGAACCAGATACAGTTCGACGACCAGTTCTTCAACGAGCTACCGGAGAAGAAAGCCAAACTGGAGAAATACAAGCAGGTTCAGAAAGAAATTGACACCCATCAAGCCTTGTTGGAGAAGTTGAAGGGCAAGGCGAGGGAAGACAACAGTATTCCGGAGGAAGAACTGGACAGAGTTGTTAAGAGATTCGAAGATCTGAAGGAGAAATTACACAAGGCGATTTCCGATCTGGAAGTACAAGTTGAGGAACACGAGCAATATAAAGCCTCCTATAACAAAGCTATTGAATGGATTAGAAAGTTACAATTGGAGGTTCAGGCCTGTTCGAGCTTACAAGACGAATTACCTCAAATCATCGAGAAAGAGACGAAAATCGAACAAATCTCCAACACTCTGACCGAATGTGATGATTTGGTGAACAAGACAATTAAAATGAGCATTGATGTCATGAAAACGACCGGAGACGAAGGCAAGGACATCATTCGTGAAGAGATCGAACAGCTCAACACTGACTGGGAGGGTTTGCAGTACATCTGCAACGACATCAAGAAATCCTTAGGAAGATGCAAGGATGCCTGGAAGGAATTCAAGAGCAATTGCGATACTATCCAGAAGAGCATCGAACAATTCCAAAATCGTGTTGAGAGCGAACAAAAATTGGAGAATAAACGCCCAGAGGATCTCGAGCGATGCAAGAAACTTTTGAGCGAAATAGAAGAACTGAAACCTAACTTAGAGAACTTGGCTGATTCCTGTGAGGTGTTAATGGAGCTCAGTGCAGTTGGCTGGGTGAGAGACAAAACCGTACAGCTTCAGTCAGCGTATACCACCTTACTAACTGATGCTCAGAGTTTGGTTTCGAAGGTCGAGAAGAATTTATCCGACCACACCGACTTCTTAAAAGCAAGAGACCTGCTGGAGAACTGGTTAAATGCCAAACACGCGGCAGTGCAGGATTGCGTGGTTACCGGAAGCGAAGCTGACATAAGAAAGAAACTCGAGACCGTGAACAACATCATAGCGAACATTGATGAAGGCCAAAAATTGTTATCGGCTCTTCAAGACGCTTTCGCCAAGGTGATCAACACCGCCACCACAGAAAAACAAAACGAACTCCGTCAGACGATGACCACCATGAGGAACAGTTGGGACCAACTGAACATGGACCTGAAATCAATCGAAGCTCAGTTGAAAGCTGGCCTCTTGCGATGGGATGAATACAACGACACCAAGAACAAGCTGGAGAAATGGCTGACGGGCGTGGAGAATACGGTCAACAAGAAACCGGACACCAGGGGCGAACTCAGCGAGATGAAGACGCTCTTGGAGAGATATAAGAACCTACAGTCGGAGATAACCAAGAAGGAGGAGGACTTGAACCGACTCACAGGTGAAGCCAAGGAACTGAACGAGTGGTCTAAAAATCCCGAGGTGCTGGAACAAGTACAACAACTGGAAACTCGTTTTGATAACGTCAAGACCGCCTGCAAGAACTTGCAGGATTCTCTCGATAAAGAACTGCAAGACTATGTTACCTATCAGCACAAACTGCAAGAAACCGAAAAGTGGTTGTTGCAAGCCTCCTTCCAATTGATGGCTCACAATTCACTGTACATCACCAACAGGGAACAAACTGAGGAACAGATCGCCCAACACGACATCCTCCTCGACGATATCCAAAAATATCAAGGCGTCATTGATGACGTTAAAGACAAAGGCCACCGCCAGATCAACAAATACGTTTCCACAGCTCCTACAGTACGAGACACAATCGAAAAACAACTAAACAACGTCCAGGATAGTTACAACTCATTATTACAAACGGCCATGCAGATCAAGAACAGACTGGATGACTCTTTGGCTAAATTCAAACAGTATGAAGATACTTTGGAAAGTATAATGGAGAATTTAGAAGAGTATGAGCCTATTGTTAACGAAGAGATTGACAAATCGATTGATAACTTGTCCCAAGCTAATGAAGCCTTAGAAACTGCCAGGGTATATATTGAATGTTATTCTAATATAATGTATATCTAATGTTATATTTTGCAGACACTCCACAATAAATTGCAGACCGAAAAATCGCGACTGGCCCTGGCTGTGCAAGCTTGTGAAGCCGCCACCGCCTCCATCAGCAGACCCAGCAGCCCCAGAGACAGTATACCACCACCAATCAACATCAAGGAGCTCGAATGCCGTGCCAAACTGGAAGACCTTATTGATCAAGTACGTAGTGGGTTTTGTCGTGTTTGTTTTTTTTTTTTTGTTATTATTACTGGCTGTTAACCAACACTCGCAAAGCTTGATATATTTTGATATTGTGTATTTTTTGATTAATGTTATGCACGGCACTGCTTTTACTTAGACACACAAGGAGTCGGCAACTTCAGAGGCATCTGATACCAAGTTGAAATTGCTCTTGGATCAACTTGTGTGCAATGATTTTGTTTCTAAATTGGATTGTCATATCACAAAGGTAAGTCACAATGAAACTATTTATCCATCAGGTCAATACGAATATGTTGTCATAAAGATGTTTAACATCTCTTCTTAATATACCATATAGTTTTAAATGATTCGGGTTGAGAAAGTTCTATGTCAGGCTTATGTGACATAGCACAAAAAATTTGTACTTCACATGTTGCCAGAATTCACAACAGTTTCTTTTCACATCCACGAAACACTTAGCATTACCTTATGAAGCTTTTGCCGGCTTCATCACAAGCGGTTTCACACGTATTAGCGTAAGTGATTCAGTTTGCATCATGTGTGATCATTGGTTTCAGGAAAACCTCGATTTCGTTTCGTTTCAAGAAATATTTATAAATGGAAACTCGATTTAGTTTTCATTGTTAATTCGTGGAACCTAAGAAACCTTCTTCAGCTTCATTTGATATCCAGTCTTGTAGGAATAGTTCAAAACTAACTTGTGATCGATGTTTAGTTCTTCGCAGAAGCCGTGAGATGAATTTAATCGATTTTTCCATCAACTGGCAAGCCGACTATCTTTAAGCCGACTAACTACATCCACTACTCATATCCAAAAATACCACATAATTTTCAATGACTATGAGTGAGTGAACTAGAATGTCCTATGACTGTTACCTCTCAAAGAGGCTTCATGAAAAACAAAATGCCATTCATCAACCCGATATCCTCCATAATAAAAAATATAATAAATTTCGTACTTTTTAAAATAGATGCCCAAAAGAAAATCAAATCCTCGTAATTGTGATGACCCAAAAATCACTTGTCGCACAGTCCGCAGCTTTTTTTATATAAATTTGCTAAAGTTGGATATTTAACTTGTGGTGCTGGTTTTACTTGAACCGAAAAAATCTTAATATAGCTTCAGTTAGTGGGAAAAAGTATGGAGGGTTTTCAGAGGTGGTATAGGGAGATGATGGGTAAGTACTGGTGTTTGAAAAGGAATCCATTTGTGTGAACAAAGCTTGATGTATTAGCGTTAGAATTCCAGAATAAACGACAAATTCATTTCATCAGTTTTTTTATTTCGAATTAACAGTTTGTCTTTATATTATATAGCGGACTCTCGATAGTGTAAACACTCAATAATGATTGCGTTAATGTACACACGGAATTCGTACCATTGGGTCAAATTAAACGCACGGTAACGTAAACAATATCTACGCTCGATGATGTGAACCGTTTTTATAAAGGATTTGGAGTTCTGGTAAATAGGAAAAACTTTAAAAAACACAAAGGTGGATAAAATGGAGAATTCCCCTTATAAGTGACTTTAAAACAATGGGAAAAACATGTCCAAATTATCCATGTCCAAATACTTTAAATTATTATTTTTTAAATATGTGAAAATATTTTACGTGCCTTAGAAATTTGAGGATTTTCCGCGATTTGCTCTGATTCCGCTAACAGATCTTTATTTGTTTCCAATGGGACCACCTCGTAAGTTCCCTCTTTCGAATAAAAAAATAATTTTGAAAATCGGTCCACAATTGACGAAGAAATCGGCGAAAATACATTTAAAAAAAATATACAGTCGAACGTAGAACCTTCTCCTTTTCTGAAGTCGGTTAATAATGTGTGTTCAGTTTGTTGTAAATAAATGTATATGTACGGGTCTGTATATGTATATGTACGGATGTAAAAATTTCGATAACATGAACCGCACGTTGGAATTCGTTCGCATTAACGAGCGTCTGCTATATAATAAAACAACTGATCAATGAATATCGAATTATATCGACGTATTTTGCCCAGGTACAAGCGCATCTCAGCAATTTGACGTCTTCCGTGTCCGAATTCGAGGAGAAGGAGAAGCAGAAGGCGGTCCTCCGGGACTGGATAGAGTCGCAGAACGGCACCGTGAACGAGTGGAAGAACAGACCGGTCAAATTGCGAGCGGACGCCGCCAAACAGGACCTTGGCAACATGAACGAGCTCCTGACGAGCATCGCGCAACGCAGGAACTACCTCACCACCGAGCTGGGCGGACCGGCCGACGCCGAACTCAACGGCCTGCTGGACCGCCTGGAGCGCGATCTCATGTCGGTCATCGCCGACAAGGAGAACAAGCAGGCCGTGCTCGACCAGTACAGGCAACAGCTTCAGGCGATCAACGGCTGGTTCGATACCCTCAACAAGCGCATCGATGCGGTGGACAAGGGCTCCGGCCTGAACTGCCAGCAGAAACAGAAAGCCATCGGCAATATCCAGACGGAGTTCGACGAGGAAGGCAAGCCAAAACTTGATGACATCAAGTCCCTGGCGGCCAAAGTGACGGGGATTCTTAACAACTTGGATTCGCAACAGATCGAGGAACAGATGAAGTCGGTCGACAGACGATACAACGACATCGCCAAGAAGCTGCAGAGGAAGAACCACGTACTGGAGATGACCAAGAAGGGCATCGACGATACCCAGAACGAAATCGACGAAGCACGAGCCTGGGTGAAGGAAAAACTCAACGGCCTTCAGAATCCCAAGCCTCTGAACTTGGAAAGTGGCAAAGTGGATGAACGTCTCAACGCTCTCAAGGACCTACTCAAGGACGCCGAGAATAAACTCATTTTGAAGGATACTTTATCCAAGCGTATCGGCAACATGACGAACGAACTGGAACCATCAGAGCACTCTCAGTTGGAGAGCGCCCTAAGGAACTTGGGAGGTGAGCAGGAAGCTTTGGTCGGCAAAATCAAGCAGGAAATAGACCGATTGAGTGCGGCAGCTAAGACCCGACGCGATTTTGAAAACAACCTGGCTAAGGCCAAGACCTGGCTGAAGAATAAAAACGCCGAAGTGCGAAAACTGAGCGGGTACCTCCCCCTTCAAGCCAACCAAGTGGAGAAAGAAATCGCCCAGCACAAGAACTACGACCAGCAAATAAAGGAGTTCAACGAGCGCGATCTCAACTCACTGTTCCAAATAGGTAACACCATACTGAAAGATTCCGATGATTCCGACCGAGAGCGTTTGCAGCATCTGCTCGATGAAGTCAAAGATGAGTACAAATCCCTCACGCAGGAGTCCGATCATAAACTAGCCGCCCTCACCCAACTGCTTCAGGGCAGAAAACAATTCGAAGGCGATATCGATCAATGCGTCAACTGGCTTAAGGAAGCCGAGGTCGCCACCTCCACCGACATCAGAATCACCAGTCTGGAGGTGTTGGAAGAACAACTGGCCAAGTACGAGAAATTGGTGGAGGATTCCAAGCAGGTCGAGGACGATATCGGAAAGATTTCCGAACAAGCCAAGGCGATACTGCCCACCATCAACGATTCCGACAAGATAACGCTCAAGGAAACCTTGAACAATCTCAAGGACCGTCACAACAGGATCGATTCTCTTATCAAAGAACGAACTGCCGATCTGAAACGCAACATTCAACAGATCAAAGACGCTCAAGCCCGCCTGGCCGAGAGCCTGGCATTCGTGAAGGAGATCCAGAATCAGCTTCACGAGCTCAACAAACCCATCGGCGCCAGGGTCGAGGACGTGCAGAATGTCCTATCGACCTACGAAAGGATTCTCAAGGATATCAAAGCAGACAAGGCAAAACTGGGCAATCTGCAGGGAGCAAACGCTACTGAGCTTCAGGGCGTGTTGAACATGCAGGATGAACTCATCAAATCCATTGAGGATCAGATCGCCAAGCTGAAACAGCTGTTGTTACTGAGAGAACAATACCTGGCCCTTATAACGGATATAATGACTTTCATCACGAAATACACGGAGATTGTGAGGGATGTGGAGAAATCCGGCGGTACCATCGAGGAGAAGATCAAAAAATACGACGACATCATTCTGAAGATCCAAGAATGCGAAGCTCTGCATGCCGCCGCTACCGATAAAGGTCAGCAGATCGCGCAGGATTGCACGGTACAAGATAGAAACGAAATAACAGAGCAGCTGCAGTCATTGAAACAATCGCTGAACAACCTAAGAAAAGCTGTTGAAAAACAGAGACAAGAACACGAAAATACCGCGGCCGAATATAGGAAACTGGCGGCAGAGCTGGAGGAAATCCTCGACTGGTTGCATACCAACGAGAGCACCATCAGATCCAGACCTCTACTGAACAGAGACGTTGAAAGTGTACTAAAGGAGATCCAGAAACACGAACAACTCACCACTAATGTCAACGAGAAGCTGGATAAACTGAAGAAGATTCAAGACAGCGTCAAGACCGACGAGTACCTTCCGGGATCTCTCCAAGAACAACTATCCGAAGCCACATCATTGATCAATTCCCTTCCCCGAGAACTGCGGGAACAAGCCACCTATTTGGAGGAGAACAAGAAGTGGAGGGACGAATACAACATCCTCAAGGAGAAACTCTACAGCTGGGTTAAGGAAGCAGAGATTCGTCTGGAGGCTAACAAGGACGGTGTCGACTTCGAGAACATCCTCACTGATTTGGAGGAACACAAAATATTCTTCAGCACAGAGTCTAGCATCAAGGAGCTGGTAGCTCACTCGCTGCAACAAGCTGCTGACAAGATATGGCCCAGTCTGACGCCATACGAACAAGAGGAACTCAGTAGGGAACAGCAGCATCACACCCAAGTGTTGAAGAACACTCTCAATTCCGCGAAATCACAAAGAGCTCAACTGGAACAGGACGCCGAGCTGTGGAAGGAATACTTGCAGAGCTTGGATAAAGTGAAAGCGATAGTGGCCAGAACCAAATTTGTGGATGAAGTCGTGTCCAACTTGGCCGGACTCCAGTTCAACATCCAAAAGATCGCCCATGCTCTCAACGACATCCAGGTAAGTGTTACTTCTTTTAATTATAACTAAAGATATAGTTTAAAAAATCTGGTTGGTACATCCGCATCTCGTCGGCGGTCTTTATTTTTATGTTCTAGATTTTAAAAGAGAAAACTGACTGTATAGATAACATTCATTTGTGACATATATTTAAGAAAATCCTTTCTATTTTTTTGCGAGAGAAATCTACTTAGTTGCCATATCAATATCTATATCGAAATTATGTTAGGTCTTATCAGAATTATCAAAAAAAAAATGTTTTACTTACATATCGGAGCGTGACTTACGCTTATCCTGATTAAACTAAAAAATTAAAAATTAATATAGTTGGATTTTAGTACAATTCGTACTTTTATGTGTATCGAGGTACTTAATTTTTATAGATATTTCAGGGAATTTATTTCATATGAAAAATAGACAACAGTCTTGTAAATATAGTCGAATAGTTTCTATGATATTATATTGAAACATGTCTCAGAAAACAAACATATTCTTTCAAAAAATAAATGATGGAAGAAGGATACGAATTTACAATTATCAGCCAGTGCTTTGAAATGTGTCTGTGCCTAATGCTGCCTTGAATACAACAAATTGTAGTGCCCTGTATATGACATTTACCGATAGTTTCATTCTATAGCGTTCCATATAAATTCTAAAATAACTTAGTATAGAATTTCGTTTCTTTTACCGTTCTTTTATAGAAAATTATATATATATATATATATATATATATATATATATATATATATATATATATATATATATATATATATATATATATATATAGTTTTTAAGTTATACAAAGGAAAGTATATTTTTTAAAAAATGAGTGTATTTCTGTTTATATCATACATCTTAAAAGCTATACATTCTAAAGAAATTTCATATATAGATATAAGGGTAAGAGGTAAAAAAAAGCACTTTTTCCATATATATATATAGTCTTGAAAATTTGTGTATGTCTTACGGTCCTTGGTGGTCTTACGAATTACCGATTTCGTTCCAATTCAAAGTCCAAGTAATATTCGGCATGCTAATTACGTTGTCGATTGCTAAATTGCATTATCTCTTATAGTTTCCGAGATATGGACTATCGAAATTTTACAATTTTGGCTCTGCTTCTAACTTGGGCCAAAATTGTAAAATGGTCTTAGGAATTAGCGATTTCGTTCCAATTCAAGTTCCAAGTAATATTCGGCATGCTAATTACGTTGTCGATTACCAAATTGCATTATCTCTTATAGTTTCCGAGATATGGACTATCGAAATTTTACAATTTTGGCTATGCTTCTAACTTGGGCCAAAATTGTAAAATGGTCTTACGAATTACCGATTTCGTTCCAATTCAAATTACAAGTAATATTCGGCAAGCTAATTACTTTTTCGATTGCCAAATTGCATTATCTCTTATAGTTTCCGAGATATGGACTATCGAAATTTTACAATTTTGGCTCTGTTTCTAATTTGGGCCAAAATTGTAAAAAGGTCTTATGAATTAGCGACTTATTTTCATTTTCTATTAATCATATATATATATATATATATATATATATATATATATATATATATATATATATATATATATATATATATATATATATATATATATATATAAATATATATATATATATGATTTGAATGAATTTTCGTTTCTTTCATATCAACATAATAAAAATGATTTTAAATAATTGATGCGCTTTTTCCGTATTATATAGTTGTGAAAATGGTAATTTTTAGATATTTTCAATGTTTTTACTGGCATTTTCATGAAAATAATAGCATGTTAATGAAAGCCACTGGGATTATAAGTAATTTTATGTTGAATTGAATGGTAGTATAATAATTTTTATACAACTTTATTTTTTAAGCTATACAGTGAAAGGTATATTGTCAGAAAATTAGTAAATTTCTCTTTATGTCACGTACATTTAAAATTATAAATTCGAAAACAATTTAACGTGTACTTTTGTTTCCTTCGGTTCAAAATAGCTTTATCTTTATTGAAGAAATAAAGTATATTCTACATTTTTATCTAAGATGTTGTTTCTGATAATATCATTTATTTTGACGTATATATCACCATAAATATTTATAAAAATGTATTTGATACGTTCTGAATAAATACTAAAGAACATACATTCTAAACGGATATAATAATTTTAAACCTTTTAAATTAAAACGATCTGAATTTGTTTATTATCACAGAGAAATTGCTATTATATAAAACTATATAAATATGTCCTCAATATCTCCTTTTGCTTAGTGTATGTTTCTTCACTATAATTCTCTTCCTCTGCGTCCTCACTTTCATAGATTTTCTTGTAAAACCTTTTCTACAGAGGCATATTAAATGAATTTCATATATTTGATAGTGAGGGTGGCTTTAAGAAGGTTAGAACATGACGACATCTACCATATATATCTGGACAATTACTTATCCAGTGATACATGTCCAACCATTTAACTATGACAACTGACTGAAATTATTTTCATTAACATTACTAAAATTAGAATTACTAAAAGGAAACCAACCAAGATATTTTATTTTCAATAAAGATTAAAATGTTGTAACAGAAAAATATGTAATAAATAATTTAGATAAGGGTTATTGTAAATTATCTATAGTGAATGGAGTAATATAATAATATAATTTTATATCCTTATCTATTATACTGAACTCAAAAGCTAATTTATTAATACACCACTTAATTATCTGTAGCTTTTCCTTTAACTCAGACAAATTATTATGATGTCCAAATTTACCTCAAGTATTTTGAGAACTGAAAAATCATATTATATAGATTTTTAAATGTGAAAAACGTATGGATTTAATTCTAGTAGCGCCATCTATGTATCAGGCCGGGGACTTTTCAATTGACCTGTTATATTTTAAATTGTTTATTAATAAGTTTATTTGCTTGTTTCTTCAACTAGTTAATACTAAGGTCGATTGAATTATTGACGATATTTTTTGAACTTGTCTGAAGCAATCGCTTCAAAATCAAAAAGGCGTCTAAATAAATATTGGAAAGCTCTGTTATTTCTTTTCATCTTTCATTCGTCTAACTCAAAATTCCTAGTAACATTGTTACCACACTAAAAAATTATTTCGAATAATAATTTTTGCGTTTTGTTCGACTATATTTTCCTTGAGAGTTTTCGAAAAACTTTATCCTTAATCGGCCGAACCGCCTTGGCATTGCAAATGGACATTTAATTTGAATAAATTGATTCCGTTTACCGCGTAACGAATCAACCGGATCAAAATCGAACGGTCGATTTTACCCGATACGAAACCAGAACAATGTGTCTTCAACATTTATGGATGACATTATCACGAGACGTTTTTATCGGGACTCAAAAATATACTCGAGATAAATTCCACGATGATGTCAAGGAGGTAAATAAAATTTGAATATATAATGTACAACGAACGTTTAAAATTAGAGGTAACGTAATTATTATGAAAACACGATAGCCGCCATTGCCGCTCGTTAAAATGTGTAATTTCGTGGAAATGATAGCCGGTCGCCGCTAAATCTACATTTATATTTTTACGTGTGCATTTAAAAGGTGTTTTTTTTTCGACGGATTTTATTTCTTTATTTCTAGATGGCTAATGTTTGTGGTAATATATATATATATATATAAATATATATATATATATATAATATATATATATATATATATATATATATATATATATATATATATATATATATATATATATATATATATATTCAGGTTGTAACTTGGGCTAAAATTGTAAAATGGTCTTTGGTGGTGTTGAGTGTTAACAACTTGAGTCCTAATGGCTATATTCCCACCTCAACGCACAAATCTGGACCAAATGTTATTCCCTTAACGTTCATCATAAGAGTGGCAATTGAACATATTTGCGACGGATGAAAAGATCTTTAAGCAGTAATGAAATAAAGATCTTAGAAATTTAACCGATCAATACCTAAATGCCATAAGATGAAACATTCATCGAACGTAATTCATTAAATAATATAATTGTTTCATGTTATCACTGTCTCATTATTTGACGTTTTATCTTATGTAAGTGACTATGATGTACGTATAAATTCCTTGAAGTAATCTATTAATTATTTCATTCATTTTAATCTAATAAACGCCAATCCATTTTGTTCCCAATTATATCGACCAAATTACCGGAGTGAGGAATATTTTTGAACAAAAATTAACGTAGCTCTAAATTTAAGGGCGTAAAATACAACTTAAAGATCAAAATGAATAATTTAACAGATACTTACACAATAAATGGCAAAATAAATAAAGCAAATTCTATGCGAGTTCGGGTGATAGTTCTGAAAACGGTACCTGAGTAACTAATTGTCAATGACAACGGTGAAAGTAAAAATACACATGAAATATAACAAGGATCGGCGATTTTCATGACAGATACTTCAAATATGGGGCAACAATACTGGTACTAATAGTATCGACAAGTAATGTTACTGTACAATGGTAGTCAATAGCAATGACGAAATAGCCATAATGGTTAATGAGAATCTTGGTCCATAGTTGTCAACAACAATGATGGACAATGGATAATAAGGCTACTATAACAACAGTTAACAGATAATAGCGATAACTGATAGCAATGATAAACTATGTTAGGATGAAGTATGACATCTGCATATTGTACGAAAAGAAGATAACACGCAACGTACCAGTTTCTAACACTAACAATAATGACGTGTAATGACGTCCTAGTAGGCCTCGCAAGGATAAAGCCAATATCTGAAATAAATAAATAGCAACACTCTTTCTATTATGCACTCACTTCTCCAGCTCTGACTATAATGAACGTGCAATGCGTACAAGGGAAAAAGCTAAAGGCCACACGCTAGATACACTGTCATCAAGATCCAGCGGGAATCACCTTCGGTGGCGATTATATCATTTACTTTGTGGACAATTTGATGAAATTCAAGTTAGGCAGCATCAAACACAGTAAGTCAATTGAATAAGAAAAAGGCAGTGGCTCTAAAGGTCGCGCCTTTACATATGAACTCTTATGAAGTTGTAACGACTCTTGGACATGATAGGATATTATATCCAGTAAATAGAACTCGAGCAAACATCATCTAATATCTTGCCAATTTTTTTTGGTGTATTTAAAGTCTCCTTTTTACCAACGAGGGTTTATCAGGACTGGACCTACTGTTTATCGTGAGCTCCGAACTACGGTCCTCGGTATTAAACCTACCGACTGGTCAGCAACCAATTTAGAGTTACTGGCATGACTGGGACTCCCTGACGCATTTTCTTTACAATTGCAATTATAAACATAAAGTACATCCATGCCTCAACAGGATTCGAACCCGTGACTATGGCAACAATAGTAGGATCTTCCTGTCGCTTTAACCTCTACACTACCAAGCTTCTGTTGCTAGGTGTCTGCAAGGGTGACAGATCCCAAAAAATAGTAAAGACGACAAATACACTTTTTAGTTCCTCATCGTTATTTCTATTAGCCCAGAAAGCATAAATGCTTCATAATAAAAACTTTGAACCTAAGAACCGATTCTGAGGATTCCAAATTATTAATTATTGCATTCATTTTGATCTGATATCATAGAGAGAAAAAAACCTAATACTAACACACCAGTTTGGGTTTATTAACAAGCATTCAACAATCGACCAGGTCCACAGAATAACAGTTATTGAAAAAGCCTACGAAAGTAAAAAATTATGCTCAGCTACATTCCTAGATGTAGCAGAAGCCTTCGATAAGGTTTGGCATGAAGGCCTTGTTCATAAAATACAGAAAATGTTACCAAAACAACACACCGAACTACTAAAATCGTACATTACAGCCAGAATGTTTAGTGTTAAACAAGAAGAAGCTCACTCTACAATAATAGGTGTGGCACAAGGAAGTGTACTGTGGCCAATGCTTTATCTACTCTACACTTGTTATATACCACAAATGGAGAATATTACGATGACTACATTTGCTGATGATACTGCGATTATAGCGGTCGGAGACAATAAGCCACACGAAAATTACAACAGATAAGTGACAATATAAAAAATTGGACACAAGCTTGGAAAATAAAAATTAACGAAAGTAAATCTGTGCATGTATAGTTCGCCAACAATCAGACCGTACAAGCACCAATAACTATTTTAAATATCTACGAATGAATATTGATGCAAAACTTCGCTGGAAGGAACATATAAAGAAGAAAAGAAAAGAACTGGAATTGAAATATAAATTGCTATTATAAAAGCAAATACTGAAACCTATATGGACATACGGAGTTCAATTATGGGGATATTCTGCAAAGAGTAACGTAAACAAAATACAAATTTTTCAGAACAAAGTCCTGAGAAGTATTATGGGCACACCCAAATATTACAGGATTGACTACCTACACCGAGACCTTCAGATACCCACAGGCAGCCAAGAAATCAAGATAATTGCACGGGGTCATGAGGAAAGACTCCATTCTCAGGAGAATATTAAAGTATTGCAACTTTGGATACCACCAGAGCAGGACACAGACTCAAAATAATCAAACCATCTGATCTTGTGTAGTGCTGTGTAAGGGTGGTGCATGTAATAAAAAATACAGCAATGACATGTATAAACATTATTTCACCAGAGAATGCGATAGGGCCGATTGGTCCTCCAAGTTATATACCTAGATTTAAGTTATCATACGACATCATAACGACAAATTGTAGGTTAGTCGGAAACGACTAGTAACAATGTAATAATTAAATAATAATAAAAAATTGATCTGATAAACGTCGATCCAATTTGTTCCTAATTATTTCGGTGAAATTTCTGGTTAGAGGAATATTTTCGAGCAGCAGTTAATTAGCACGCCATCGAACGTAGTCCATTCACTTCCATTCCGAAGAAGAACCACTTAGGGCGACGATGGGATCTCACCAATGACCTTACGTTATCGTCGTCCAATGACCGGTCCCTGTAGGAGAAAGTAGCGGTCCTTCGGACCCGGTTCGCCGCGAGAAAAAACACCGGCACCGCTAAGGTCGCCGCTTTCGCAGCCGTCGGTTCCCCCAGCTATAGGCAACCTAAAATGTAGAAAGGTGAATAGCCAAGATGCTGATGTCATCCTATTTTAGTCGGTTGATATCACGATGTTACCTCATTCACTAGTACCATATGCAGTCGGCGGCGGTACCCAAGGCCACCGGCGATCGAGAACGGTTTTACAGTTTGTGGTGAAACAGCGTTAATATCACGTCGTTTTTTCCGGACGATATACTTGTTTCCCGACAGTGTTTGTGCGATTTATCGATTTATATCAGTTAAGGAACAGTTAGGTGACAGGATTTCGTTGGATTCGTGGTAAATATGAGGACCATCCGTAAATATGCCGGTAACAGTTGATGATCCTCCGAAAGAAACTGTTTCGAAAGACGCTGTAAGTGGTTGAAGTGATGATTCCGAAGCCGGCTTGTTCGAGCCGGTCGGACTTAAAAATAACAACAAAATAAGGTTCCGACACGATCTAGATCACGACACACCTACCAAGATCTATAAATAGAATCTCGAATGTTTTTTTTTTGAATGTTTAAAGTATGTTTTGACGATTTTTGCGTAATTTTTTATAGGTATAGGATTTACAGAAAGGAAGCACGTGCTTTATTGTAATGGCAGCTTAAAGTGTCGGCAACTAATTGCGGTAATTCGACGGCCACTTCCTCCGACAAATATGCGGATATACTAACCAGAAAAACCGAGGCCATTTGCTGACTTTTTTAAAAATTATCGGTATATTTTACTAATATACATTTTTTTAAATTTTATATAGAATCAGCGAATCGAACTCGACTTGCTGGAAAAAAGGACGGCGGAGATCAGCAAACAGGCTGATGACCGTAACCGTGCCAATATCCAGAAACAAACCCAACAGGTAAGATATTCGGCATGTTCGTCGTTTTAAAGAACGCTTTTTTGGTGTTGGCGACGGTATTTTACCCTTGACTGCGTTTCGCGAGGTAACGGAAGGTGAATTTTCTTCAAAAGCGCGATTTATTCGAAACAAATGCTTTTACCTTGTCCGATGTTAATGAGATAAAGAATATTCGAATAGTTTTACCTCGTAAATATCTTTTTTTTTTTTCGTTAGGATTGTGCTGTAAATGGGTAAAAGTATCAGGAAACTAGCAGGATTTTTTTTGTTAAAAGAAAAGTTTTTTCCCAAATCCAGAAAGGTTCGGGCATAGCAAACCTGCTATCTTGTCTGATGCCCTTCTAGCAGACTTGGCATCTCCATCAAATGCTTATTTTAAAAGATGTTAATTCGGTCCGTACTCCTCTACAGATTTAATGTCTAATTCAAGTTTGTTACCCCCAACCAGGTGAAACGGCTTCAAGTTGTCCAAAATAAGCTCCTCAAGAGAATCTTAAACGCTCCATGGTTTGTCAGAAATAATCAAAGTCATAGGGAAATTGACACTCTGGAAATCAAACACTTCATATCTCAATCATTAAACAAACAACAACTCAGCTCAAGTTCTTCTGGAAACGCGATTGTTCGCGAGCTGGACGACATGCTGGGAGCTTAGCACCGCATCACCGCTAACCTCCCCCTTTTCCAGTCTGAAACGACCTCATCAGTCGCTGCAGTCATAAATATTGCCCCCATACGATAGTATCCAGTCGTGTCTTAACTCGAAGTTCGCGAATCTATAGTTAGTTTCACTATCTGTTATTTCGCCGGGTCCTCGTGCCCAATAACGGCTGCCCAATTGGTGGGTACCATATCCCGAAATGTAATGCAGTAGCAGTAGCGACCCACAGGGGTCAACTGTGAGGCGGTTTCGGTTTAGTGTATTGGTAATCCCAGAGGCAGTCCCACACAACCCTTGTCCGACGGTCCAATTTGTCCGTCGAGGACAAGTCTCCGCGACCAGGTACGCGTCCTGTATTCCATCTCCTAGTTTTAGGCCAGAACATCTAAAAATGCAATATAGTAAGTCCTTGCAAGTATTCCGATTGTTTCCATCATTATTGGGAAAAATTTCTACAACTTTTTCCCATCTTTTTCTTTTTTCCCGTCTGCTGGACTGACCTATGATTTTATGTTAATTTTTGTTTTAACTTTTATTTACGTTGATACATTTTCACCAATAAATATACCCGATCAATATACATGCCAGAGCCTATTCGATCAATCTATTTGAATCTTCGGTATCCCATGCTGTTATATAAAATAGAATATATATATATATATATATATATATATATATATATATATATATATATATATATATATATATATATATATATATATATATATATATCACTAACTCTTCACTATAAGTGCTTCTTTAAAAATGCCAAAACATATACCTAACCTGGATAATAGTACAAACTGTCAAAAATAAAGACAACATGAATTTCATCCAACAGTTTATACCAAAACTATCCATACCTGTTATCATAATTTCCTGTACCATCATAATTTACATATCCTTCCAAGCTCTAA
Organism: Rhynchophorus ferrugineus; assembly: GCF_030347505.1. Classification (NCBI taxonomy): domain Eukaryota; kingdom Metazoa; phylum Arthropoda; class Insecta; order Coleoptera; family Curculionidae; genus Rhynchophorus; species Rhynchophorus ferrugineus. The sequence continues at coordinate 9,114,892 of NW_027472586.1, read as the reverse complement.
GATTTTTTCTTTTTTATTTTGCATTTTGTTGTTTAACAACGTTCAAAATTTATAGACATTGCCAGCCATGGGCATTTCGTTACCATAAATCTTTATCAACACTTACCATATTATCCAATTAATATTTGAATATCGCACGCAAAACATAATTCTATATCATTAGTCACTGGTTAGTTAGTAGGCTTATTGTTAATATGAGTTATCTATGATAAAAACGGCATGAATCTAAGCGAAACGATGATATAGGATTGTGATTCATGGACTCCATTAAACAATCCAGTCAATAAAAAGCAAAGAACTTGATATATGGTTTAATAAACATAAAAAGGAAAACTAATAAACGAATATTTTGTTGTGAATATTGTGTATTTTTTCTTCAGGTCACTAAAGAATGGTCAGATCTGGTTTCCAACTTAGAAGGACGCAAAGAAACCCTCTCCAAGTTGGCGAGCGTTTGGGAGAACTTCGAAAGCCGCTGGCAGAAGTTCGAGAGCCTCTTCAGCGGCATCGAGGAAAGAGCCAAACACGTGGACCAGGTGGTCAGGAGTAGAGATCACGTCGTATCGACCAAAAATGAAATTGAGGTAGGCGCCTTAAGATTATTGTCTGTAATTTTTCGCCTCGCTAATTGCGAACATTTTGCAATATTTATTTTAAAAGCGGCTCCATAAATGCAAAAAATATAAACGATAAGATATATGACGCCTTATCGTTTTATCAGGTGGATTTAAAAAAACAATGCCGTACGAGTAATTCTAGCGAAAAATACATGATAAAACCACTTCAGCTTAGACCTGTTTTGTGTTTTACAGGAACTGCAGTCAGAAGCCCGGGCATTGGATGTGCAATATAGGGAAGTGATAGAACTGTCAAATGTGGTTATAGTGTTCCTAGAAGAATGCTCCCCACCGTCAGCTTCCACCTTGAAGCAGAAACTGGATCAACTGTCCCAATCATATCAAAGGTAAGCGAGGATGATGTGTTCGATCTCTGTGAATCAAAACTGGTTATTATTTTGAGAGTACAGATGGAAATTTTACAGTTTTGTGCTATTTACAGAAGACTAGAGATCAAATCGAGCTCGATACTTTGGTTTCACATGACTTCAAATAGTCAAAATGTCATGACAGCCAAAAAACAGTTAGTGGATTTAGTACCATTTGTGAATTGCCTGCTGTTAATAGTGTTTTGCCAGCTAAATGGCAGAAGTAATCAACTTTTCCGGTATACTATTTAAAAAATCGGGTTCTTCTTTTAATTTTGTTACTTTTTAACAATAAATTCAATTTTACATGCACAAACTGGAAAATTGGCGATTGTACATCGAAATATGAATAATAAAATTTTATAAATAAATTACAATTAAAATAAGCCGAATTCGGTCAGTTTATTTGTTTAAAACTGACTCTGCGTGGGTGTATTGCTAAATAAATGTCCTTGAGATACATATGTTGTGTAGCTATGGGTGCTAAATATACTGGCAGACATAGAAATGAAGACGTGAGTCATATTTAATTTTGTAATTTTTATCGAATATAAAACAGGTATGATTTGTATCTGTATTTATATACGAAATTAGCGTCTATTAATTTTTGTCAGTTGGTTCGAATTTGGTCATCAGACAATGAATAATCAACGTTGGACATTATTGTAGCAGTACAGGTGGACATTTTACACAGTTTTGTGCTATTTATTTATGGTAGATCCAAAGAAGCTCGATACTTTGGTTTCACATGACTTCAAAATGTCTTGATAGTCAAATAACAGTTAGTGGTTTTACTACCATTTTTGCCAGCTATATGGCAGAAGTAATCAACTTTTTCCGGTATAAAATTTTTAAATAAAAATCTGGTTCTTTTAATTTTATCACTTTTAAACAATAAACTCAATTTTACATACTGGAAAATTGGCGATTGTGCATCGAAAGATGAATAATAATATTTTATAAATAAATTACAATTAAAATAAAGTGAGTTCTTTGAGTTCATTTGTTTAAAACTGACTCTGCGTGGGTGTATTGATAAATAAATGTCCTTGAGATACATATGTTGTGTAGCTATGGGTGCTAAATATACTGGCAGACATAATATATTGGCATACATAGACGTAGATGATGAGAGTCATATTTAATTTTGTAATTTTTATCATTCCACAAACAACAACTCAGCTCAAGTTATTCTGAAAACGCGCTTGTTCGCGAGCTGGTCGACATGCTCGGAGATTCGTAGTTTTCTTCAGCAATGTAAGACCTTATGAGTATGAGAGTTTGTGGACAAACTTCAAGAAATATCGATTGTGGTACTGGAAGGCCTTAAACCACAAAAATTTGTATTTTGATTCAAAATATTATTTCATTTTATGGACAGAATTGTCGTATGTTAGAGCATAAAACAATACTGAGGCTTTAAATAGATTCTAACATAAACACACAGTCTAGCTTCTTTGATACACTTCAAAAAATATCGAATATGGTACTGGAAGACCTTAAGCCACAAAAATTTGTATTTTGATTCAAAATATTATTTCATTTTATGGACAGAATTGTCGTATGTGAGAGCATAAAACAATACTGAGGCTTTAAATAGATTCTAACATAAACACACAGTCTAGCTTCTTTGATACACTTCAAAAAATATCGAATATGGTACTGGAAAACCTTAAGCCACAAAAATTTGTATTTTGATTCAAAATATTATTTCATTTTATGGAAAGAATTGTCGTATGTGAGAGCACAAAACAATACCGAGGCTTTAAATACATTCTAACATAAACACACAGTCTAGCTTCTTTGATACACTTTAATATCCTATACAGAAAGCTTATATCAAAATTCCAGTAGACTATGTTGGGCATTAGAGGTTATTTTTAAAAGCTCCGATATTTTCTAATTGGAATAGTTTGTGGCTGGGGTCTTTGAGCACCTTCAACCTACCTTTTGTGACCTTACATATTCAACCGTGATTCTTTTGCTCCAACTCCACTTAAATATATCAACCTTTAAATAGCTGTAGAACGATTGTCAATCCAACGTCGATCTGTCTTCCTTTCTTGATAAACAATTTGATGGCGGTTGACTGGATTAATTTAAAAGAGAACAGTCTTAACATAAACACACACAAGTTGGTTGTTTGACAAGGCTTTACATAAACCAAAATTAAAATCCGCAGTCCTGGTATCTCCTGAGCAACTATATATAAAAGGAGTATTCCAACGATATACGATATATATTTCGATTCTAGAATACTTGTTCTTTAAAATACAATTAGTACGAACGCGTTACGTCACGCAACAGATAACAATAATACAATACACTCGAGATATGATACAGGTTGATATTAAAATAGCCATTTGCTATACGCCGGCCGGTATAAATAAATAAAACGATATTATTTTTAGACCGCCGAGGCACAGCAACGATAAATCGCTATAAATTACGGCTGTTAGAAAAAAAACCGCGATATCTCGTGACCCACATTCTATTTCACAAGGCCCAACGACGAGTTTTCGACCAGCTCAGATGTTATCGGCTCTATGATGTTCGAAATTAACTGATAAATATAAATATGGTTCGATACGTATCTCTACTATCGGCTAACTTCTTTTAATAGTTGCGTATCATCATTTATACACACTACGTTATCAATTATCAACGAAAAACTCAATTTTCACATAAACAAAAATTCGCTATTGTGCACTGAAAGATGAACAGTAATATTTTATAAATAACTTACAATTAAAATAAACCGAATTCTGTCAGTTTATTTGTTTAAAATTGACTTTGCGTGGGTGTATTGATAAATAAATGTATTTGAGATACATATGTTGTGTAGCTATGGGTGCAAAATATACTGGCAGACATAGAAATGATGATGTGAGTCATATTTAATTTTGTAATTTTTATCGAATATAAAACAGGTATGATTTATATCTGTATTTATATATGAAATTAGCGTCTATTAATTTCTGTCAGTTCATTCGAATTTAGTCATCAGACAATAATTAATAAACGCTGGGCATTATTGTGACAGTACAGATGGACATTTTACACAGTTTAGTGCTATTTACTAATGATAGATCAAAAGAAGCTCAATACCTTGAGTTTACATGACTCGATAGTGAAAAATTTAGTGGATTAAGTACCATTTGTGAATTGCCTGTTTTCAGTTTTGTTTTGCCGCCTATATTCCAGAAATAATCAATTTTTTGGATATACGTTTTTTTAAGTAGATTTTTCTTCTAATGATTCCGTATCATCATTTACGCATTTGTTTGAATCTATTTACAATATTGGTGCATCACTCTTCAACGATAAACTCATTTAACATAAACAAACTGGAAAATTCGCGATTATTCATCGACAGATGAATAATAATATTTAATAAATAAATTAGAATTAAAATAAATTGAATTTTTTGAGTTTATTTGTTTAAGACTGGCTCTGAGTGGATGTACTGATAAATAAATGGTCTTCTGATACATATGGTGTGTAGCTATGGGTGCAAAATATACTGGCAGACATAGAAATGATGATGTGAGTCATATTTAATTTTGTAATTTTTATCGAATATAAAACAGGTATGATTTATATCTGTATTTATATATGAAATTAGCGTCTATTAATTTCTGTCAGTTCATTCGAATTTAGTCATCAGACAATAATTAATAAACGCTGGGCATTATTGTGACAGTACAGATGGACATTTTACACAGTTTAGTGCTATTTACTAATGATAGATCAAAAGAAGCTCAATACCTTGAGTTTACATGACTCGATAGTGAAAAATTTAGTGGATTAAGTGCCATTTGTGAATTGCCTGTTTTCAGTTTTGTTTTGCCGCCTATATTCCAGAAATAATCAATTTTTTGGATATACGTTTTTTTTAAGTAGATTTTTCTTCTAATGATTCCGTATCATCATTTACGCATTTGTTTGAATCTATTTACAATATTGGTGCATCACTCTTCAACGATAAACTCATTTAACATAAACAAACTGGAAAATTCGCGATTATTCATCGACAGATGAATAATAATATTTAATAAATAAATTAGAATTAAAATAAATTGAATTTTTTGAGTTTATTTGTTTAAGACTGGCTCTGAGTGGATGTACTGATAAATAAATGGTCTTCTGATACATATGGTGTGTAGCTATGGGTGCAAAATATACTGGCAGACATAGAAATGATGATGTGAGTCATATTTAATTTTGTAATTTTTATCGAATATAAAACAGGTATGATTTATATCTGTATTTATATATGAAATTAGCGTCTATTAATTTCTGTCAGTTCATTCGAATTTAGTCATCAGACAATAATTAATAAACGCTGGGCATTATTGTGACAGTACAGATGTACATTTTACACAGTTTAGTGCTATTTACTTATGATAGATCAAAAGAAGCTCAATACCTTGATTTCACATGACTCAATAGTGAAAAATTTAGTGGATTAAGTACCATTTGTGAATTGCCTGTTTTCAATTTTGTTTTGCCGCCTATATTCCAGAAATAATCAATTTTTTGGATATACGTTTTTTTAAGTAGATTTTTCTTCTAATGATTCCGTATCATCATTTACGCATTTGTTTGAATCTATTTACAATATTGGTGCATCACTCTTCAACGATAAACTCATTTAACATAAACAAACTGGAAAATTCGCGATTATTCATCGACAGATGAATAATAATATTTAATAAATAAATTAGAATTAAAATAAATTGAATTTTTTGAGTTTATTTGTTTAAGACTGGCTCTGAGTGGATGTACTGATAAATAAATGGTCTTCTGATACATATGGTGTGTAGCTATGGGTGCAAAATATACTGGCAGACATAGAAATGATGATGTGAGTCATATTTAATTTTGTAATTTTTATCGAATATAAAACAGGTATGATTTATATCTGTATTTATATATGAAATTAGCGTCTATTAATTTCTGTCAGTTCATTCGAATTTAGTCATCAGACAATAATTAATAAACGCTGGGCATTATTGTGACAGTACAGATGTACATTTTACACAGTTTAGTGCTATTTACTTATGATAGATCAAAAGAAGCTCAATACCTTGATTTCACATGACTCAATAGTGAAAAATTTAGTGGATTAAGTACCATTTGTGAATTGCCTGTTTTCAATTTTGTTTTGCCGCCTATATTCCAGAAATAATCAATTTTTTGGATATACTTTTTTTTTAAGTAGGTTTTTCTTCTAATGGTTCCGTATCATCATTTACGCATTTGTTTGAATCTATTTACAATATTGGTGCATCACCCTTCAACGATAAACTCATTTAACATAAACTAACTGGAAAATTCGCGATTATTCATCGACAGATGAATAATAATATTTAATAAATAAATTAGAATTAAAATAAACTGAGTTTTTTTAGTTTATTTGTTTAAAACCGGCTCTGAGTGGATGTACTGATAAATAAATGGTCTTCTGATACATATGGTGTGTAGCTATGGGTGCAAAATATACTGGCAGACATAGAAATGATGATGTGAGTCATATTTAATTTTGTAATTTTTATCGAATATAAAACCGGTATGATTTATATCTGTATTTATATATGAAATTAGCGTCTATTAATTTCTGTCAGTTCATTCGAATTTAGTCATCAGACAATAATTAATCAACGCTGGGCATTATTGTGACAGTACAGATGGGCATTTTACACAGTTTAGTGCTATTTACTAATGATAGATCAAAAGAAGCTCAATACCTTGAGTTTACATGACTCAATAGTGAAAAATTTAGTGGATTAAGTACCATTTCTGAATTGCCTGTTTTCAGTTTTGTTTTGCCGCCTATATTCCAGAAATAATGAATTTTTTGGATATACTTTTTTTTAAAGTAGGTTTTTCTTTTAATGGTTCCGTATCATCATTTACGCATTTGTTTGAATCTATTTACAATATTGGTGCATCACCCTTCAACGATGAACTCATTTAACATAAACAAACTGGAAAATTCGCGATTATTCATCGACAGATGAATAATAATATTTAATAAATAAATTAGAATTAAAATAAACTGAATTTTTTGAGTTTATTTGTTTAAAACCGGCTCTGAGTGGATGTACTGATAAATAAATGGTCTTCTGATGCATATGGTGTGTAGCTATGGGTGCTAAATATACTGACAGGCCTAGAAATGATGATCATAAACTGTAGATCATGCTTAACTTTGTAATTTTTATCAAATTTAACGCACGTATGATTTATATCCGTATAAATTGAAATTAACAACTAATCATCTATATCAGTTGATTCGAAAGAGCCCTAAATTTTAAAATATTAAACTAATTATTTAAAAATCAGTCGTTTTAGAAACATTCATTGATTAACCAAGCCATCATATCCATTTAATTATCCATTTAAAAATATAAGTACAGTTATAATAATATTATCCCAAAGAAACAACTCTATATAATTTCTTCATTGACTTCACGCATACCTATTATACATCGACAATAATACGCGATAGCACATTTATATATATAGACATTACACGATTTTGTACATTTTTAAAAATAGACGAAAATTAAATAAAATGTAGCAGCAAATTTACAGCGGCACAATTCGATTTATAAAAAAAAAACTATTCACAATATAAATACCACAGCGGCTATATGAAATAATAGATATGTTTCATCATTATTCCGTTTTATTTTTGTGTAGGTTTGTCTATGAATCGGTACGATTTCGGTCTGAAAATAAACTCTTTAAAAAGCATTTAGCTGCATAAAAATCCGCTCTAGAACTCATGATCTGGCCGTCGGCCAATATCCGCTCGGCGATTTTTAAATATTATGGTGGAGGCACCAAGTATTTTACGAATATTGAACATATGACAAGATATATGAACAAATTTTCAATCAACAACGTGAATATATGAAAATTTAATTGATTTAACAGTCCTTGCGTCCGGAGATTCTTCGCATTTGAACTTATTAACGCATCCGTTATCTTATATACCAATTCGTACCGTACAATGCATGAAGAAATATGGTCTTTATGCGATGTCTATCTGAAAATATTCGCCCGAGCAAGGTTGTTTGTTTTTAAATCAAATAAAAAACGGAAAAAACTCGATACGTTTTAATGAGATTCGAGATTCGGTGCCAGCAATGGGTATTTGAATTTATTCCAAACTATAATAGACATTAATAGTTTTTTTGTTAGTCCGATGGATATTGACAGTATATTTGCTTTTTGTCGCGCGTATACGAGGCGTGTTCAAGAATTAACTGAAATATCGTGATTCGAAATAGTTTTTTTTGTTGTAGCATTGACAATTCTGTCTAGAAAGTTTCTATACATTTTCAGCCATATTGGTTGACAACTTTCCAAAGTTTTAGAAATGTTTCCAAGCACCCTGAAGATGTTAAAGATGACTGATTGATAAATATTAATAATTGTGAAGTACCTGCTGATGCTTCATTGACTGTTCGTGAATATTTGGTAAAAAAATAACAGTGTAATCATGCCACAGCCTCCATATCATTGACAATAAATTTGCTTGAAATAGTATTTTGATATAAAAAAAGTAATTGAAGTTTTGAGATTCAAACAATTTCTTTTTAGTTGTCCCAATATCAAATCTATAGAAATCTGTGGATGGATCAGAGATATGTCATTAAAATTTCTTCTAAAATGGTGTGAGCTATAGAAATGAGTAGAACGGGAATTTTTGACTGCTATAAACGTTTTATAGTCGACCGGAAAACGTTGAAGATGATTGATGTTCTGAAGTTTTTGCTATTAAAAAGATAACAGTGTCACAGGCCCAGCCTCCGTATTCACTAATTCACTCGATAGCCCCTTGTGACTTTTTCTGTTCTTAAAGTAAAGAAAAACGTTGAAAGGTCCGATGTTACACCAAAAGAGGAGTTCTAGAACTGATTTGATATATTCTAACGGGATAACAATGCGGTAGAATAAACACACCTCGTATAATATAATTCATTTTGGATGGAAAAAATAAATATTGTTGGGACGGATGCCCTGGTTCTTTCTTGTTGATTTCGAGCTGCAATTAAGGAGACTTGGTAATTACTGTTTACGATGGTTGATGCTAATTTTAGACCTAACTGTATGAAACTCAATTTGGACCGGCTAAAAATAATTTAATAAAAGTTGAAGGTGAATTAATTTTAAACTTAATTTTTTCACCAGTTATCCGTGAGTCATAATATTGTTATTTCGTCAACGTCGACTTTGTCTATAATGAGCTTTTCACTGCTCGCTAAGTTATTTATTTAGTACTATTTATTGGCTTGTTATCCGCCACAGATATTGAATTGAATCTGTTTTTTATTCGGCATACATCTTTTCTTTTTGGGCGATGACGTGAGGCCATTTCTGCAGGCCGTCTGACGCCAATTTTAATCCATTTTTGGAGTGTTGCCAAACAACTCAATGGTAGAGTTTACTACTTTATTTTTTTTCTGAAGAAAAAGTGTTTTAATTGATCTCGACCTAATGTAACTCAATTTTTCTCAATATAATCTTATTCTGTCATAAAAATGATAGGTAGTAATCAGGATACACCAAGGACACAAGGTGAAAAGGCTTGAATCAAAACTAGTTATCAGAGTCTCAAACCAAAACACTGAATCTGTTAGTCATCTGAATATACCCCGTAGATCTGACTTCTTGTAACTCCATATATTAATCTAATAGCCTTTATCTACTTTATATACGTGCAATATCATCTGTAACAGTGTCATTATACATGCACTCTGTATATATTCTTATCAAATATACAGGTTTTTTAACTGACAATACGGATAATGACATTATTATGAATATACACTAATCTAACACGCCCTATAAAGTACTGTTAATCATTCACTACTTTCTTTGTCCTTCTGTGGGCTTTGAATGTAATTTTATTGATGGGTTATTGAACATCTAGAATTATTCATGTTTTAATATCACAGTTCTAATAAGCTGTTGTAGAAAATAAATGGACGTTTTAAATCGTATATATCATTAAACCCTATAAATTTGTTATCTCAATCTAAGTTATTTTTTAATCTATAATTTTCGTCTTTCATTACCCTTAAGAAAACTATTTTTTTAGTTTCGTTTTATTTGATATTGTCACAATTTAATTCTTAGGGTGAATCTGTGTCATCATAGATTATGTTATTATTACAATTGGGATGATGATAGTAATCAACAAAAATATTGCATTTATTTAATAAAATCGGATTAATAAATTTATAAAAATGCATTTATTTTCAAGCCATATGTCGTTTTTTTACTATACCATAGATCTTCCAAAAAGAGTAATATTTATCGTACTCACACCGCGACAGAACTTTAGCATACTACAGATAATTTCATTACAACTGTTTACTTACTGGTTACAAATACGAGGAAACAAAACTATAACGCACATGTAGTGCCCTCTTGTACAGCAAACGATTAATAACTGTTGTTTTTGTTATATAAGAAAGAATGCTCACAATTTGACGAAGAACATGATGTCTCATGGTAAAAAAATACGTCATGTAAATTTTCGGACGAAAAGAAATTCAGTTTGGATGGCCCTGATGATTAGTATCATGATTTAGAAAAAAAGATCAGATGACTTTAACTCTCAGACAGTTGGGTGGTGGAAGTACTGCTATGTAACGCTGCTATAGGTTTTGGACGAAATACGTTTCTTGGAAAATTAATAATACAAGTTATATCGAAATGATTTTATATGACACGACACAATATTCTAATTTTAAAGTGGATTTGAATTGATTTGAATATTATTGAAAATTGTTGGGGTTAACTAGCATGACCTGTGTATTCACTATCAACATTAGCTAAATTCCATAAATTGTCTTTAATGGAATAATCTGAAACATAAACAATAGAAAATAGATATATAAAAATAGAAATTAGATATTTATTACAATTAACGAAAAAACGCGCGTGCTAAAGTTTTGTCGCGTGATCGTCGACACTATGTCCGCGTATACGGAACGGACCTCGTACGTGGAAAATCGAATTGTTCGAGTTCGGAGGGTCCGTCGTCGCCCGTTGCACCGATCGCGCCGGCGCCACCGACGTCGTTTCGTAACGTCGCCGTCGGGAATGGTTCGCCGATCAAATCGCAACCATAGTCCGGACCTACTGGATGGCTGGATAGCATCATCGACAAGTCGAGCGGGAGTTCGCACTGCCTGGTACCGATTCGCGTCGACCGATTTCGACCCCTAATCGTCGTCGAGTCAACCCCCCGCCGCCGCCGCACTCTAGACGCGAACGCACGATCCCCTTTTATTCTACACGTTTTCGTTCAAAACTCGGAAGCCGATATTCTTCTTTGCCGCAGCTGCCCGAGACCGTTCATTATCGATATTTATCGTGGTCGTTGTTGTTGTTGTTGTTATTATTATTATTATTATTATCGTTGTTGTTGTCATTACTTGTGCGAGGATACGAACCAAAGCCGAAATCGACAAGGTGAAGTTTGGTGCGGTTGGTCCACGACCCGTCGCTCCGTGCCTGTCGTCTCCTTCTCGCGCGCGCCTTCCGTCTCTCTCTGTGTCTCCGGCCGTGTCCGATCAAAGTGAGGTTATACCCGTGCCGCGTTAGCCTCTATATTTGGCGGACGGAATTGCGAAATGGCCGTATTTAAACCCGTAAACGACGAGGCGAACCAAGAAGGAGGAAACAGGGGACGTTGGCCGAAATAACCCCGGTTGGTCGAGGCGAGGCGTCATCCGGACAACACCGGCGTTACGAAAAAAAAAAACGACGTCGCCACATCCAGCGGGGAATTATTTCGGCGATCGTCGAAAAACACGCGGACACGGGCGTCGTGAGGTCAATCTTTAAAAATAGACGCACCTAGTGCGCTTCAAAATACCGGCCCCCGGCGTTTAACCACGTTTTTATGTTAACGTGCTCGTGTGTGCGTGTCCTTTACGTGTTCCGTCCCATCTAAAACCCCCCGTTTTCTTTCCGCAGGCTTCTGAAGAACCTTGAGGAGAAACACGACAAGGCCGAGACCGACCTGAAGGACGTAGAGCGAGTTCTCAGGGACATCACCGCCACCAAGAGCGAACTGGTGGACCTGAAGAGCGAGGTGGTGAATTTCTACGTGTTCGACGAGGACGTCGACCGCACCGGACGAGAGTTGAAGGACCTAGCCGAGCGAGTCCAGAGACAGACCGCCGCCGCCAGGAAACTATCTTCGGACACCAGGACCCAGTACCAAGCAGCGCAGAATCTGGTCCCGTCCGATATAGCCGAGGAGCTGAACCAGTTGGAGTTACTGACCGAGACCATAGCGGGCGCCATGGAGGATAAAGAGCGGGAGTACAAGAAAGCGAGGACCATCCGGACCGATTACCTCACCGACGTCGAGGAATTGCAGAACTGGGTGAAGGAGTCCGAGCTGAAGATCCAAGACCGGTCCATCACGCCCCAACAACTGAACGAGAAACTGCACCAGATCCAAAGCGAGATCGGTGGCGTCACCGACAAGCTGGAGAAGGTCACTCGAAACGGGAAAACCATCATCGACAAGTCCAGGAAGGACGAGGAGAAGGAGATAGTGCAGAAGACCATCGATACCCTCACCGAGCAGATCAACCAGGTGAGATCGTGGTTGGACGAGAAGCGACAGCAGGTCGGCGAGACACTGGATGCGTGGCAGCGATTCCTCCAGCTCTATCAGCTGGTCTTGCAGTGGACCGAGGAGAAGAAGATCTTCCTGCGGGAACCGTTGAACGTCAGTTCTCTACAAGACGTCAAACAGAAACTGCACGATTATAATGTAAATAACGAGTCACTATTCCACCTAGTTTCCATACAATTAACCTAATACAATTTTAGAATGCCGTCAAGAGCTGTAAGTCCGTCACCAAGAACCTCAGCGACATGGTGAAGGAGTTGGAGTACATTGGAACGGTGACTACAGTCGGCGATCTGCCCCAGAAGATGGAGCACGCCGAAAGCATTAAGACTGAAGTTGAAGCACAGATTCTGGAGAGGGTTAGTGTCATCTTCGACGACGCGATCATATAACCGGAACTAACGCCTTGTTTTCCAGAACTCTCTTCTGCAGGAAACGTCCGAGGAATGGGAACAGTGCGAGAAGAAGATGAAGGAGGTACGCGTCTGGATCGAGAAGTCCGGAAACGCGTTGGAATCCCCGCAGAACAAGAAGAGACCCCTTCGAGACCAGCACGCTTTGAGAGAGAAAATGTTGACTGATACTAGCGTACAGAAAACGAAGATAACACTGTCCATAGAAAAATTACAGGTACGACATCAAAACATCCTCACCGAGGAGACATCTAAACGCGACGTTGTCGTTTTTAGCTTCATTTCCGTGCCGGCATCAGTGCTGACACGAAGATCACCGCCAATGTGGGAGAGTTACTGAAAGACTTGAACGATCTGGAGACCACCATCAAAGGACAAGTGAGCCAGCTCGAGACTGCCATCGCCCAAGTGGAGGAATATCAGCTGGAGGTACAACAATTACGCCAGCAAATAGTCCAGGTATCACAACCGCTTCTTATCGCGAATTATAACGGATACAATGTGTACGTTTTCGTTAAAGGTGGAACAACAACTACGTGCTACCATGGCACCGACTTACAAGCCCCACGATCGAGACGAAGCTGCCCAAGACGAGAAGGTGAGTTGTGTGAGAGTACCTGTTGTTTTCTATTTGACTTGTTCGACGGTGATATGACGTGGAACGACGAGACGACGACGTCACTGAAAACACGAGACCGAGGTTGGTTCAACGTCATACCACCGTCGTGATTGAAAAGCACCGCAACGGTAGTACCGCAATACGCAATACGGGAAAAGACGAGTTCAATCAATGAAAAACGTTAAAAATAAAACTAGAGCCTCAAAAAAAAAGTTTTACCGCATAAAATAAAGTTGTGCTTGGAAACATTTTGATGGAAAATCGCAAGAGAGGAGAAAGGAAGGAGACAGCGCAGGTGAGGTGGCTGATACGTTCATCAAGGTGTTTCCGATGAAATTTGACGTTGATGTATTCCCCCCTTCCTCAGCGGCAGCGGGGATTGTGTTTGGTTCGGGCTCTATTGGTTCTTATCGATTCAGTTTTATTTCGAATATTTTGATTTATATATATACCGCTTTTTTATCATTTCTCTCACCCAACTAAAAACGCTTGTAGATGCCAGTGTTTTGTTTTTGCTTGCTCTCACAACATTCTCACAACATTTGTTCGTGTGTTCACCGTCTTTCTCATCCACCAAAAAAAAATTGAACGAACAGTCGACTACTAGATGGTGTCGTGTTCCACTCACCGATACAATCGATACAAACACCACTCACACGCATCGGGAATCGATGACAGTCCGGAAAGTAGATTAGTTTGTTTTGATTGTTTTGTTTACGATCATACCTCTTAATTAACTATTTGGCTATTTAAGTTTGTTTGAGTAACCAGTAATTTTAAGTATCGGATGACTTGATAATTTAATGTAATCGCTTTATATTGTATAAAGTAGTAATTTAATTTAACTGGTCACACTTAAATATACTGATAAAAAAATAAATAGAAATCTTATTTGATTTATATAATACATTTCCTTCCACAAATGCCGATATATCAAGGGCAATTAATTTTGGATCATGAATGATTAAAGACTATTTAAATTAACAACTAACAAGTTTTTCTTTGACTATTAGGCACTTGCATGTATTTTGGTCAAATATATATCTACGAGCATTAGTGAAAATGCAAAGTATCAGTGTAAACAACCTAGTCTGACTGTTAAATGCGATGGTTTTTACATTTATTTACAGAAAATAGCGCTAATAATAGATGGCAAAAATTACATTTTCGACATTTATTACTTTCATTCTGATTTGTATTGAAGAAATAAAGAAGATTGTAAGATTTATTGAACGAAAACTCAGAATATTCATAGCCATAAAGTGTTGCTACGCATATGGTGCAATGCGCAAAGTGTGGGGTATTAAGAGCTGCGATAACTGAGTGAAAGTGTTGTTGTAGACGTCTACCGATTGTTGCAAAAAAAGACCAGCAGTAGCGAGAAACAACATTACCTCTCTTAGCCATACCTTGCAAGAGCTGTGTACTCACCAGACTGTTAAACTACCTGTTCAGATTGATGTAGCATGATTGATGTAGACTACCACTGAATTTCTAAATGCTGAATAAGTATGAAAAAGTATTGATGGTTTGGAGGACGCTGCCATTGACAATCATTCATTCAACCTGATATGGCCAAGATAGTACAGAAAATGATATATATTGTACCAATATTTCTCAATAAATTATTTTTGAAGTGAAGAAAATTATCAGAATACATGAAAGAACTAAATAATGTCACTTAAAGAATAAATTTAACGAAATGCTAAGGATACTATTATTAAAATCATTTCTGGTAATTAAAAAGTGGTTATAATGTGGAGCTATAGAAACAGTTTTCTTCTGTATTCAATAAATATGTTAATTTTAGTATCATAAACTAAAAAGCTGTTGAATCCGTGGTTCCAAAACTATTATATTCACTATTACAGGGCCAAATAATTCCCTATATTGCCAAGATAGTAAAAATGTGCAGAAAGTGATAGAAAATATATAGATTGTTACATATTGTACCAATTGTTCTCAATAATTTCGTTTTTGAAGTCAAGAAAATGATCCAAATACATGCAGGTACTTAATGTCACTTAATAAATAAATTTAACAAAATGCGAAGGATGATATCATTTATTTCTGATAATTAAAAAATATATTTTTCTGTATTTAGTAAAAATGTTAATTAAAGATATAATTACATATAATATAACTTAGACTAAAATAATTATGCTTTATTATCATTATACTAAAAAACTATTGAATCCGTGGTTCGAAAACTATTAGATTCATTATTACTGAGCCATATAATTAGTTCATGTCGAGTTCAGTTCATTCAAGAATACTTTCCTGACCGGACATCAAAAAAAAAACAACCAGCGAAATTCAACCAATTGGTTATGGGTGAGCCAGATGAAACGAACACAATCGAAATATTATAGTTATCGTTTGCTCTTTGTTTGATTGTTTTTTTTTTTGGTTTTGTTTTTTTTTTTGGTTTTGAATACGTATACATTTTTATGGAGGATTTATTTGTAATTTATTTGTTCTCTTTTTTCTTTTCTTTTCGACCGTTTTACTGAATTTTGCTGCATTCCTCTTCCGATCCTCCTGTCGCGTCTACCCACCCACAGGGCCTCAGAGAGAAAGTTCGCGCGTTGCAGAGTAAGCTTGCCGCTCGAAACGAACGCATCAAGCTGATTCTCCAACGGGGGGCTCCGAGTCTGGACCCTCTGGGCACGTAGTTCCTCCATTCAAGTCAATTACACACGACCTCCCCCACCATACCGACCAATCAACCAACCCCACACCCGAACCTTGACATTGATTACAAATTTGACTTAAAATTGTTTAAAAAAAACGACCAAGACCACCAAAAGGCGTTTCAGCCACCTTCTTGCGTACACTATATACGGAATACTGATTTCTTGCATTGTTACTGCACAAATAGGCGCGGATCGATGCCTACCGCCAGAAGATCACCCTGCTGGTGAGCTACATCCATCGACTGGACCCCTACGCCGCCCTCGACAGTCCCACCCACGATGCTACTAGCTACGCGGACATTACCGCTAGGCGGTCCGTGTCCCAGGAACGACCGGTTCCTCCTCAAACCGCTAAACCCGTTACGAACAACGACAGGCCCACGTTTAAGGTGCCCAACCAGCCGGTACCGCGAAAGAGTCGATCGCCCAAGCGG
The DNA here is from genome assembly GCF_030347505.1 of Rhynchophorus ferrugineus. Classification (NCBI taxonomy): domain Eukaryota; kingdom Metazoa; phylum Arthropoda; class Insecta; order Coleoptera; family Curculionidae; genus Rhynchophorus; species Rhynchophorus ferrugineus. Next base: position 9,098,071 of record NW_027472586.1, on the reverse strand, counting down.
CGCAACGAGAAACCGGTGAAGGAACGCGTCCACGTCAAGCAAGCGGAGACGCCCCAGACCCTACGCGTCGAGGAGGTGCGTCAGCGCTCCAAGAGTCCCATGTGGGCCCCCGGCGGTACCACGTACGCGGAGGTCCTCCGGAACCAGTGGCAACGTCGACTGACGGAGGAACAGCCTAAGGACGAGGAGGCGGTGTTGATCAGGGAGGTGCCCCAGGCCAGGCATCTTCGCGAACAAGAAACGAACACTCAGGCGACGATCGAGGCCGCGGTGGAGGAGTTCGTGGAACCTGAACCGCTCGCGATCGCGCCGGAACAGACCGCCGTGCAACATCAACAGCCCCAAGTCCACCATCAACACGCCTACGTGACCGAACCGGTGCAGGACCTGCACGTTGCGTCCAATTACACGATACCGACGACTCAAATCCAGTACCCTCCGAGCCAGAATCAGTACGTCATCCAACCGACCGCGCCCAATTGGAACCAATATCAGTATCAGCAAGGTCACTACGACGTCCAAACCACCTACAACAACATGGCGAGGTACTACTCCACCATACCGCAACAGGCGAACGTCCTGGAGTTCATCCCGCCGTTACCTACGAACTTCATCGCGTCCGGACACGATCTGATGCGATCCGGGCTGGGGACCTACACCAGCGTCCCCGCGGAATTCACCCAGACGTTCCCCGCCGACCAATACATATACGGCCATAATCAGGGGGCCGTGATCTCGGAGATGGAACCCAGTCCAGTACCCGAGACCCCGGCTCCTGCCCAGGTCGTCGTACCAGAACCCGTACCCGCGCGTGATCACGAACAAGACGATCGCGCGATAGAATGCGAACCCACCGCGGTCGATACGGAACCCGCAACCGTACCCGAACCAGACGAACCTGTGGAGGCGACCCCCGTCGAAGAGTTCAAGCCCGACGAGGCCAAGGTCTCCCCCACAGCTTCGCATTACTCTTACGCCCAGGTTTTATTGCAAGGTCTGCCTGACAAGCCTCTCCAGCCATCCAGTATAGCGACGAGTCAAGTGACTAACGCGAGAGAAGCTTCCAGACATATATCTCCTAGACCTGGATCACAATTCATGTCTCAGGACGAAACGCTGTCTCAAACGAGGGAGCCCCATTACCGTAGACAGAAGAAAACGCCTCCCAATTGGGAGAGAAATAACGTACCGTCGAATCAAGATAAGAAATCTAGTCATAGATATAAACGACCCAAACACGATATTGATCATACTCAACAGACCGCCCACCATGGAGAGCCTGGCGACAAGTCAGGTGGCAGGAAGTCTGTTGAAGCCACTAATCACGATGAATTAAATGTACATAGTGATATAGATAACAACGCGTCCCAATATACAGATAAGATAGTCCCTAGTTTAGTGCATAGTTACAATAAATTAGAGATTAACGAGCAGAATACTCAACCGCTGAAGCCAGATCATCTAAACTACTCACAATCTAAGTCGCAGAAAGCGAAACAACCTAAATCAAACAAACCGGGTCCCAAGGCGACATTGGCGTTGCTTGGAGACCTGGAGGAGAACCACGAAGAACCGAGAGGTGAGGAACCCGCACGGGAACCGAGCAAAAACAGGAAGAAACACCCGAAGAAGAAACCGATTCACGAAGAACCTTATAAGACTGTTAGTGATAGCAATATTAGTGATAGTACTGTGATTGAAACAGTTGTAGATATTGTAGAGACGGAAACCATTGAAAAAGTCGAACTTACTAAATCGAAGAAGAAGAGACAGAAGAAGAAATCTACCGAGGAACGACAGGATATCGTTAAGGAGGAAAATCCTGTTCCTGTGAGTCCGAAAATTATTAAGCAGAAGAAAAATAAAGAAAAAGAAGTAGTTATTGAACCGGTGGAAAATCAACCGGGCACATCGGAAATAGAGGAAATTTCAACACCAGAAGTTGATTTAAAGAAATCCAAGAAAAAGAAGCACAAAAAGAAACATGATACCGTCGAACAGGTCGCTACTATTGAAGAACAACCTGCAGACAACGTTGAGGAACCTGTGACGGATAAGAAGAAGAACAAAAAGAAGAAATCGAAAAAATCCAGTGCCGTACAAAATACTCTGGTACCCACCGAAACTGTATCGGTGGTTCCAGCAGAAGCTGTAGTAAATACTACGCAAACAGAAACAACAACCGAGTTGAAACAAACCGACTCGGTATACCAGGCTGAATTTATTAACCACGCCAAGAAGGTTTTAGATGAAGCAAACAAGTGTATCCTAGAAGAAATTGCTGCACTGGAAAGGACCAAATACGTAGATGAGAAAAATGAAGAAATCGAACAGTTTACCAATTATGAAAAACAAGAGTCGCCAAACCATGAAGAATCTATTGTAAACCAGACTAAAGAGCCCAAGAAATCTGCGAAGAAACAAAAAAATAAGAAGGCAATTGTAGATGCAGTAACAATAACACAGGATGTTATCGAACCTGTTACAGAAGTGGAGATTGTTACTACTATTACCACTACAAAGAAGAAGAACAAGAAAAAGAATAAAGAATTAGAGAAAATTAATAGTAATGAAGATAAACCCTCGATAATACAATCGGAAATACCTACATCCAAGACTGAAGAAACAGTCCAAGCAGTCCCATCCAAAAAACGAAACAAGAAGAAGAACAAGGACAAAAAAGAGGAGACAAATGGCAACAATCAAACCAGTCCTTTGGATAAATCTTCTGCTCAAGTTGTTGAAACTATCGAAACGGTAATGCAGACACAGACCGTACATGAATTTGTTCAACCCGAACAACTTACTACAACAGAAAATACCTTAAAGACATCTACCAATGCCTTTATAGAATCCGAAATTTCTCGTTCGATAAGCGAGAGTATAGTTGAATCGAAACACACGGTAGAAGATTTAATTGTTGATGATTCGACGCTTAAACCTCATTTAGTGACTGATGAGAAACAACCAGTCGATGAGATGGTACCGGAGAAGTGTACAGAAGACGTGAAATCTAAAATGGAGAAGAAGAAGAAGAAGAAAGATCACTCACCAAAAGTTGGCGAAATAGAAGTTCCAGACTCTTTTGCCCCAGATGATAGTTTAAGTGAGGTTGTTCAATCCACAATTGAAGTCCAACAATCAACCACAACAGAATCAGAAATTGACACCACTACAAGTGCAACAGAAAGCGTTTCGACTATTTCAGAGGAAGAACCAAAAATAACATTGGTAGAAGAAATTTTAGTTCCTGAAACCGATGAACATATTGATAAAAACACGGAGATAACTACCCCTGTGACAGTGTCAGAAGAAACTATTGAAATCCCAACTTCCAAAAAAGACAAAAAGAAAAATAAACACAAGAACAAGAAGGACGATTTGATGGGCAGTGAAACCGCTCAAGAAACTGTTAATGTCACTGAAACTGTCGAGCCTTTTGTCGAATCCACGCAACTAATTGATAAGACATGCATTATTGCTGAAGCACCAATTCAAAGAGAAATCGTAGTTCAAAATGTGGAAAAAGATGTCGAAACTACTAAACCCAGCATTACATCTTCTGAAGCTGTTCAATCAACTATAGACAAGACACTAACCATCGAAGAACCGAAACCCGAAAAGATAACATTAATAGAAGAAATTGTAATTCCTGAAAGTGATGAACATATCGATAAGAGAACGGAGATAATTACATCTGTGAGAGTTTCAGAAGAAACTATTGAAATCCCTTCAAAACCCTCCAAAAAAGACAAGAAGAGAAATAAGAATAAGAACAAAAAGGACGATTTATTGGGCAGTGAAACCGTTCAAGATATTGTCACGGTTACTGAAGCTGTCGAGCCCTTTACCGAAACTACGCAAGCTGCAGATGAAACATGCATTATTTCTGAAGCCCCAATTGAAAAGGAAGTCGTAGTTCAAAATGTAGAAAATGATGTCGAAACTAGCGTTACATCTCCTGAAATTACTCAATCAGCTATAGACAATTCATTAACTGTTGAAGAACCGAATATAGAACAACCTCACTCAATTATCTCAACTGTCAGTGAAAAGGAAACAACATATAATGACTCTACATTTGAAGAAAATAAATTAATAGAAGCTGAAAAATTTTCAGCTGTAGTATCTGACATTAAAGATTCAACTGTATCATTTATAGAATCAGAAGTATCATCAATTACCCTAGATACGCAAAGTAACCAGCAAAATGAAACTGTTCTTGAGAAACAACAAGAAACTATTACGCAATTGGTAGACAAAGACACTGAACAACAGACAACTGAGTCACTAAATATTCAACCAGCAACGGAAGACATTCAAAAAACCGGCGATGAACAAGTTGCCGATCAGAAACCTGATGCTCTTCCCAAAACAAAGAAAGACAAAAAGAAACGGAAAACCAAGAACAGAAATGAAGATCTGCTGGACAGTGATGTTACTGAAGAAATTGTTGTTAATATAACTGAAACTGTTGATACCACTACTGAGTCTTCTCATATACTAGCTGAAAAACCTATTGTAGAAGAAGAAACTGTAGTAAATAAAGCCGGCATTAATCAGGAAGCTGTGATAAGTGATGTGTCTACAGAAGAAAAACTAGAAGAAACCACTCAAATTGAGAATCTAACCCTCGAGACTGCACCAACTGAACTAACCGAAACTGTAGAAAAGTCATTGGTTTCTGAAGAAATCGTAAAACAGCAATCTCTGCCTACTAGTACTGTTGTTGATGAAACAGAAACAACGTTAATTACCCCTGCATCCGAAGATAATCAATTAATTGAAACTAAATTGACAGACGAAGATAATGGATTACAAATAACTGATACACCGAGGGTTCAACCAGCAGTGGATCAGTGTACTGGTGGTGTGCCTACGACTGATCATGAAAAAGTCATTGAATACAAACTTGAGGTTTCCTCTAGCACCAAAAAGGACAAGAAGAAAAGAAAAAACAAAAATAAGAAGGAGGATTTGGTTGACAGAGAAGTTACTGAAGAGAGTGTTGTTGATGTGACTACTGTAGATAACCAGGAAAATGTGATTAATCAAAAAGATGAAAGCACTGATATTGATAACCCAGTTTCTGAAGTCACTGAACCAACTAAGCTAATAGAAACTGTGGAAATTACTGAAGAAATCGTAACAAAACAACCTCAGTCTGTTAACACTGGTATCAATGAAACAGAAACACTACCAGTTGCTGAAGTCAAAGATGCCACTACATCATTTATTGAAACAGAGATATCATCAGTCATCCTGAATTCTGGGGAAAGCAATACCGAACAAAATATTTCAACAGAGACCACTCCTGAAAAACAACCCGAAGTCTGTGTAGAATTAGTTGAAGAAACCAAGGAACAACAGATAACTAAAGTATCAAAGGATGAACTGACAGTTGATGAAAGTCCTAAAGTTTCTAAAATTATTGAAGAAAAAGTTATTCCTAGCAAGAAAAAGAAGGACAAAAAGAACAAGAGAAATAAGAACAAAAAAGATGGTTTTGCAGAGCCTGAAATTATAAAAGAAACCGTCCTAACTCAATCATCTATCACAGAAAAGGATACTGTGAAGCAGGATACTACACCTATCGAAGAAAAACGAGAAGAAATTATTGAAACCGCCATCTTTAAAAAACCTTTACCTCCAGTATCTATCATTAAGGGTTCAACTACATCATTCAAAGGCTCGAAAAAATCATCAGTTTCCTTGGAAGCTCCAAGAACCACAGAACAAATTATGCTAACTGAACAATCTACTCTGAAAAAACAACAAGAAATTGTGACTAATCTCATAGATCAACAGACACCGTATTCATCAGTAGCTGAACAACTAGCTCCAGAGAACAAGAAAGATGAGGCTGGTATTGTAGAGGTAGTTCAGGAAGCTACTCAGAAGACACAAGTTGCTGAAACAGTTTCGGAAAATAATCAAACTCTCACCGAAAACCAAAGTAAGATAACTTTAGAAGATGAGGTTGAGCTGTTGGAGGATATTGCCGAAATTCGTTCCAGTAAATCTAGTAAACCAGAAAATGTGGATGTTTCTACAACATTTGAGAGTTTAACTGATAACACTCAAGTTAAGTCAGAGTTACCTGTCCAAGAAACAAGCAGTACCAAAGTTAGCAACATTATTTCTGAAGTGAACACACAGACAGACGACATCTCTTTTACGTTAAACCAAGACGTAGTAGAGGCCCCTATGGATTCATCTATAGAATCAACTGCAGTTACATCGCAAACGCCATTAACAGAAAATAACATTATTGAGGAAGTGGTACAACAAGAAGTAACTGACATAAAGTCTTTTAAACCGGAAGAAATAACGAAAAAGCCCAAAAAGAAGAATAAGAAGAACAAGAAAGATATAACTACTACTGTAACTGAGGAAAATATTACTAGTGCTACTGAAGAAACTGAAATCAAAGAGCCAAATATAATCGAGGACATTCAGGAAGTGACTGAAGAACGAGAACACTCTGTTTTTGATCAAAATGTTGTGGAAGAAATTAAACCAACAGATACGAAGTATTCAACAAAATCATTTGTTGAGACCGAAATAACTTTCTCAAATGAAAAGGTAGACAACCGTGAACAAGAAACCAATAAAGAAGAACTAGTCATTAAGAATGAACAAGAGGACTCTGCGGAAGATGTAACATACGTGACTGGTAAAAATATCACTACTACCGTAACTGAGGAAAATATTACCAGTGCTACTGAAGAAACTGAAATTAAAGAGCCAAATATAATCGAAGACATTCAGGAAGTGACTGAAGAACGAGAGCACTCTGTTTTGGATCAAAATGTTGTCGAAGAAATTAAACCAACAGATACGAAATATTCAACAAAATCATTTATTGAGACCGAAATAACTTTCTCAAATGAAAAGGTAGACAATCCTGAACAAGAAACCAATAAAGAAGAACTAGTCATTAAGAATGAACAAGAGGACTCTGCGGAAGATGTAACATACGTGACTGATAAAGATATCACTACTACTGTAACTGAGGAAAATATTACTAATGCTATTGAAGAAACTAAAACTAAAGAACAAAATATAATCGACAACATTCAGGAAGTGACTGAAGAACGAAAACAGTTTGGGTTAGATCAAGGTGTTGTTGAAGAATTTAAACCAACTGACACGAAGTATTCAACAAAATTATCTATTGAATCAAAAGAAGAGATAAACAACCCAGAACAAGAAACTAACAAAGAAGAACTAGTCATAAAGAATGTACAAGAGGATGTCACCTACGTGACTGGTAAAATAGAGCCTTTGATAGTCGACGATCCTTCATTAGTTCAAGATACACTCCGTAGACGAGTCACTGGAGTTGTTAAAAGCAAAGAATCTCAGGAGCTTCCTGCCGAAGATGTCAACGGTGTCGATGAGAGTATCACCATCGATGAGTCTTCCAAGACGGTTTCGAAAACCGAAAAACTAACCATCAACAAGACAATCGAATCGACCAGCAATACCTCAATTCTGACCTTGAACGGAACCAAAAAAGATAAGTCCGTCGACCAGACCGACGACAACAATCAGTTCACCATCGATACGGAAAAGAACAAGTCCCTGGAGCTGACTCCCACCAATAAGATCGTTCTCATAACTCACGAAGAAGTCAAAATGAAGCCGGTGATAACGGTCAAGATGGAGTTCCCGGAGGTGAGAGTATCGCGCAGGAATCAGGAGGTTTTGATCGATGAGAGCATCGATACAGGACTGACAATCAAGACACAGAACATCGAGGAAGTCACTGTTAAGACTCCAGAATCACCAGAAGCCGAAGCTCCACCAGAAAGTAAAACTGAGCTAACGACGACTGTTGATGAGCAAGTAATAGAGAAAACCAATGGTTTCAAAGAAGAACCTGTTAAAAAAATGATTGAGATTGAAGAAGCCATATTTGGCTCAGTTAAACAGCGACGCCAGTGCACCGACAAGAAGGAGAAGAAGAAGAAACCTGAAGCTCCGCAACTTGATCTCGAAAAGAGTAAACGGCATGGCATACCTCTGGCTGCTTATATAGACAATCAATCCACTCCGGAAACCGAGGACCCGTCCTCGAAATGCTCCAGTCAGTTGACGGAGACGTTGACATTGTCACGTGTCAATTCGGTAGTTGACGCAGAAATCAATGACGTCCAACAAGTGATGGATATTCTCGCAATCAACGAAAATAAAAGACAAGCCGTCATCGAGGAGAAATCGGAAATAGTCACAGTTACCGAAGAGCAGAAATCCACAGATAGTTCCGATAAAATTGACTTTGTTTTACCACTCGAAGAGACTCGAACTGACAAAAACTTGACCCAACAAAATATCCCATCCCCAGACACGCCACTGCCCGACATTGCCTACCTCCAACCCGAAGTAAGCCCATTCGAAATCCAAAATAAACCCACTAAAACCGAGGAGACCATCGTAGACGTATTAAGTTTTCTCAAAGCCGAAACTCTTTCGAAATATCAACCCGATTTAGACAGTATTGTTGTACCTACTCCCAAACAACAAAAACCCGCAGAACAAGTCGTCGCGAAAGACGAAGTAAGTGATATAAAGGAAATACAGCAATCCGAACGGAAAAAATCGAAAGGAAAGAAGAAGAAATCCGTCTCATTCGAAGAATATCCCCAGATCATTAACTTACCGGAACCTCCGACGTCTCAGGAGAATAAGCCAAAAACTTCAGGCGTAGAACTGGCCAGTGAGTTCGTATTTATTCCGAATCCCACGGAAGAATTGCCAACATCAGCATCCACCATAACCGAAACTAAAGAAATGACCACGGACTTGGATGTTGACTCTCAATGGGAGAAGGTCGACGTGTCAGTTAATACCGACATTATGACTCAATCAAATTCCTTCGAAATTGTCGAGAATACTGGTGTTCTCTTAGAACAGACTGAAACTGATAAAGTAGGTATTAAAGAAAACAAGGAGGACATTAACGATGTTAAAGATAAACATAAAAAGAAGAAGCATAAGAAATTTAAAAAAGAGACTGATGTTAAACTCGTAGACGAAGAACAATTCGAAATAATACAGAAAGATGACATTGTCGAGGCTGTGGAATTCGACAGTCCTCTTGTAGAAGATCAACTTATGCAAGTTGATAAAGAGAAGAAGCATGGAACAATCTCCAGTAGTGAATTTATCCAAAGTGAAATATTAGAGTTGGAACAAAAACAACAAATCCCCAGAGAAAAAATCAGTCCGGTAACAGACCCGGAACACAGTGAAACCAAAATATCCGAAACTATCATTTCTGAGCAGGTCGAAGATATTGCATCAGTGGCAGAAACTAAGCAAACTGATATGGTTCATGAAGAAGAAGTGGTAGATGAAACATTAAACAAAGTAATTATAGCTGATGAAATCGAACCTGCGCAATTTGTCGATATTGTTCAGGAAGACACATCATCTGATTCTACTAAAGATAAAAAGCACAAGAAGAAAAAGAGCAAAAAAGACAAGGAACCAAAGAAACCTTTGGAAGCTGAAGAAATAGTATCACAAAGAGTTGAAGAAAGTACAATTGTTGAAAAAGATGTTGTATCTACAGAAGTGGTAGAAGAAAACCAACAAGAAATTACACAGCATTTAGTTGAAGACGCCAACATTGAAACAACGCATGATCAATCTATATACAATACAGTTTCTCAAATAAAAGAAACGGCCATAGAAAGTGAAAAAGATACACTTGAACCTGCCGATATTGTTCAAGATGAGTCATCACTCGATTCCACCAAAGATATAAAACAGAAAAAGAAAAAGAACAAGAAGGGAAAAGAGCCAAGGAAGTCTTTGGAACCTGAACAAATCGAAGAACTAGAACCAAAGAAAGCTGAAGAACAAGAAAGTCAGCTAATAACTGAATCAGAAACAAACATTGAAAAACCTTATTCCGAAGAAAACGCTCTCTCTACAAAACAGAAACAACAGACAGTGGTAACAGAAATTCGACAAACTGAATTTACTATTTCTGATCAATCCACACTTTCGCAAGTAGAAGAAAAGAATATAGAAAATTCAATTGATCTTGTGCAGCCTGTCGCTATAGTTCAGGAAGAATCCACTAAAAACAAAAAGCAGAAGAAGAAAAAGAACAAAAAGGACAAAGAACCAAAGAAATCTCTGGAACTTGAACAAGCTGGAGAACCAGAAATTGAGCAAATTACTGAATCAAAAACTACAAGTATTGAAAAAGAATGCTCTGAAGAAAATGTTATCTCTACAGAAGTAGTAATAGAATCTCAACAAACCACTCAACATTCAGCAGAACATACTACAGTTGATATAACAGATGACCAATCTTTCAATCAATCCACAATCTCACAAATTGAAGAAAATATAGAAAAAGAAGTTGATATTGTTCAGCCTGTTGGCATCATTCACGAAGATTCCTCTGAAGAGAAAAAGCAGGAGGAAAATGATGAAAAAGAACCAGAGAAGGTTTTGGAACTTGAACAAACTGAATGTCGCCAAAGAACTGAATCAGAAACCGAAGTGGTCACTAATAAACAACAAATAATTCAACAGGAAATTACAATCATTGAAAAAGATTCTGTCGAAGAAAATGTTACATCTACAGAAGTGGTGCAAGATGATCAGCAGGAAGTAACACAACATTTAACTGAAGACGCCATAGTTCAACCAATAGATAATCAGCCTACCATTCTTCAAGCAGAGGAAAAAGCTGTAGAAGGTGAGGTTAAGTCGGTTCAGCCTCTCGACACAGAATTAAAAGAACCTTTGGTATCTGAACAAACTGAAGACGTAGAACCAAAGAATACTGCAGGACAAATAACTGCAATTATCGAAAAAGGTTCCACAGAAGCGGATACACAAAGTCAACAAGTTACTGAACAGGTAGAAGCTATTTCAGAAAATGTTCCTTCTGGATTCATTGATACCAAACCAATAGAACCAGAAGATGTTTTACTAAGAATTGAACAAGAAAGAGTTAAAAATCAAATTGAGGATCAAAAATCTTTAACTAGAGACTTTATTAAAAATGAAATTTTACAACAGGAAAAGAAAGCTCATAAGGATAAAAAAGAAAAAAGAAAGAAGAAGAACAAACAAGAAAAAGAACCAATACCATTACAACAAGTCGATTCAAACGAAAAAGATTCTGTGGAATTGATTGTTACTGAAACTACCACTGATATAAACACAGAAAACGTACCGAAAACTGATGTGTTAATAACCGAACATGAAGATGTTACTCAAGAAATAACCGAAAATGTAGATCATTCAGAAAAACAGGAAGCGGTAATTGAAGAGATTCATACTACAGCCACAACAGATAAAATAACTGAGGAAAAGAAATCTGACGATGTAGATATAGTAGAGCCATCTACAGATAAAATTATTGTTGAAATAATTGACGAACATCTGGACTTTGAGTCTGCTGGAGCTGATACAGTAATTGAAGTCCAAGAATCGCAAATTCTGAACGCGATCTTGGATCAAGACACAGTGGTAAAGAAAGAACAATCTCCCGAAGTTGTACTACACGTAGATGCCTTGATAGATCATGAGATCGTTATGCCAGTTGAGGAAGAGAGAACCTTGGAACGCTGGCCAAGTGTCGAAAACCTCAAAACAAACGATCAAGTAGTTCCGATAGAGAAAGACGAGTTAACTGATGACGAAACCCAGAAAACTGAAGAAGATGAGGGTACACGTAAGAAGCGTCACAGGAGAAAGAAGCACAGAGAACATCCAAAAGCGGAATGTCCGGATCTCGATAAAGATAAACTACCAATTTCAATTTCAGAGACAACCTCAGACGACCTTCCGCATCAAAAACTTCTCAGAAGTTATGCTAGCGTAGTCGGCTCTCATGAAGAATCACTACAAATTGAATCACCTAAATTAACAGTTGAAACAATACAACCTCAGATTACTCCTACTGAAACTGTTACCAATACTGAAGCAGTAGTGGATAATAAAGAAGAACTGTCGAATACCACCCAAGAAACTAAAGAATTCATACCAGATATTCTTAAACCAAATGTGCAACTTGAGGAACAAGTATTAGATGAACCTGATAAATCTAAGCGGAAGAAGCACAAGAAGAAACACCATAAGGAGCATCTCACTGAAACTATTGATGTAGACGCTTCTCAAGAACAGCCAATTAAAGATGACGTGAATACTATTTTCTTGAATAACGAGAAACTGGCTATTGATACGACCAAGAGCTGGGCTTCAATAGTTAGTTCTAAATCGCAAGTTAAGAAGATTGATAACATTAAAGAGACAGTAGCAGAACAAGCTCCGAAAACAATTGTTGAGGATGTTATTCATGATCAACCACAACAAACCAACTTAGTAGAAGATATTCAGTTTAATGTAGAGGAAAACATTCCATATCAAATAAAAACCGATTGGACCCATATTGAAACTGACAAATCATTCGAATATGAAGAAAGAGCCATTGACGTACCAAATGAAGACCTGTACAACCAACCAGCACAACCAATCGATGATAAAGTGGAAACTAGCAAACCAAAGAAATCGAAGAGAAAGAAGGAAAAGAGAGACAAAATTGAGGATATTCCAGAGCCTACCCAATTAACAAAAGAAGCCATCGTAACTGATGAAACTGTTGTTCAGCATCAAATCACCTCTGAGAAAAAATTAAGGCGCTGGGCTAGCATAGTGGCATCAACTGCACAAGATGATCTCGAAGAAGAGTTTGCAGATGTGGAGACGACAATAGAATCACACACTCCTACGGAATATCACCACGAAAATATTACCGAAGAAATAGAATTACCCCAAGAATTACAACTAGTGAGCGAACTGAACAGGACAGAATCAGTAACATCTGAAATAGGAAATATCTCTCCTTCTGAACTTAAACATGGCGAAGTGAAGAGATGGGCCAGCGTAGTAGGATCCAAAGTTAAACCGACCCCCGATGTCATAAAAGAGACTCCTACACTAAAAGCAGAAGAACCACGAAAACCTCAAATTATCGAGGTGCCAATTATTGATATTAAATCAATCAAAAAACACAAGAGGAAGCATGCCTTCGAGGAACCGACTACAACGGAGATGGAACCAAATGATATGACGGACATTGTAGAGACTGTAGAAGCGGCGGAACCACCAAAATCCCTGGAGCCTGAGAAACTTGAGTCCAGCCAAGATGAAACTGTGCCGGATAAAAAGAAATCGAAAAAGAAGAAGCACAAAAAGAAACATCACGAAGAGAAGGAGAAGAAGCCGGCCTTTATTATAACTGAGGAGATACGAGTGATTCCTGATGAACAACCAGAAGAAAGGCTGGACAAGACAGTTTCTAAGCCCAAGAAAACTAAGTCTAAAAAAGATAAAGGCAAGAAAGCCGGCAGTGAACTTCACCCAGCTGATACTGAAGTTCTAAACGTCGATTTAAAAATTACTCATCAGGTGATCGAATCTACCTCTGAAGTATTAGATATATTAGATGAACCACCAGTATATTCAAATACAGAGGAGAAGATTCCAATTAAAGAAGACAAAGAGCCGGAAGTTGTAACTTTACAAATAACGGAGGAAACTCCAAAGACAACTGAAGAAACGCAATTGACAGCAGTTACTAAGAAGAAGATTGAATACAAAGGCTTGCCTATCGATGAGACATCAACTGCTTTTGTTGATATATTAGATGAACCACCAGTATTCTCTGATGCAGAGGAGGAATCTCCAGCTAATGAAACTGAACAACCAGAAGTTGTGATGTCCCTGGAAATCAAGGACGAAACTCCAAAACCCACTGAAGAAACAAAAGTAACAGTTATCACTGAAAAGAAAGTTGAATACAAAGGATTGCCCATCGATGAGACATCAACTGCTTTTGTTGATATACTAGATGAACCGCCAGTATTCTCTGATGAAGAGGAGGAAACTCCAGCTAAAGAAACTGAACAACCAGAAGTTATGGTATCTCTGGAAACTATGGAAGAAACTCCAAAATCAACTGAAGAAACACAAGTGACAATAATAACTGAGAAGAAAGTTGAATACAAAGGTTTGCCCATCGATGAGACATCAACTGCTTTTGTTGATATACTAGATGAACCACCAGTCTTCTCTGATGCAGAGGAGGAAACTACAGCTAAAGAAACTGAACAACCAGAAGTTGTGGGATCTCTGGAAATTATGGAAGAAACTCCAAAAGCAACTGAACAAACACAAGTGACAGTAACAACTGAAAAGAAAGTTGAATACAAAGGCTTGCCCATCGATGAAACATCAACTGCTTTTGTTGATATATTAGATGAACCACCAGGTTTCTCTGGTGCAGAGGCGGAAACTCCAGCTAAAGAAACTGAACAACCAGAAGTTATGGTATCTCTGGAAACTATGGAAGAAACTCCAAAATCAACTGAAGAAACACAAGTGACAATAATAACTGAGAAGAAAGTTGAATACAAAGGCTTGCCCATCGATGAGACATCAACTGCTTTTGTTGATATATTAGATGAACCGCCAGTCTTCTCTGATGAAGAGGAGGAAACTCCAGCTAAAGAAACTGAACATCCAGAAGTTGTGGGATCTCTGGAAATTATGGAAGAAACTCCAAAAGCACCTGAAGAAACACAAGTGACAGTAACAACTGAAATGAAAGTTGAATACAAAGGCTTGCCCATCGATGAAACATCAACTGCTTTTGTTGATATATTAGATGAACCCCCAGTATTCTCTGGTGCAGAGGAGGAAACTCCAGCTAAAGAAACTGAACAACCAGAAGTTGTCGTATCTCTGGAAACTATGGAAGAAACTCCAAAAGCAACTGAAGAAACACAAGTGACAGTAATAACTGAGAAAAAAGTTGAATACAAAGGCTTACCCATCGATGAGACATCAACTGCTTTTGTTGATATATTAGATGAACCACCAGTCTTCTCTGATGAAGAGGAGGAAACTCCAGCTAAAGAAGCTGAACAACCAGAAGTTGTGGTATCTCTGGAACCTTTGGAAGAAACTCCAAAAGCAACTGAAGAAACACAAGTAACAGTAATCACTGAGAAGAAAGTTGAATACAAAGGCTTGCCTATCGATGAAACATCAACTGATTTTGTTAATATATTAGATGAACCACCAGTATTTTCTGATGCAGAGGAAGAAACACCAGTAAAGGAAACCGAAGAGCCAGAAGTTGTCATATCTCTGGAAACCAAAGAGGAAACTCCAAAAACAACTGAAGAAGCACAAGTGATTATAGTCACTGAAAAGAAGGTCGAATACAAGGGCTTGCCCATTGATGAGACATCAACTGCTTTTGTTGATATATTAGATGAACCACCAGTATTACCTGATACAGAGGAAGAAATTCCACTTAAAGAAACCGAAGAGCCAGAAGTTACCTTATCTCTAGAAACAAGGGAGGAATCTCCAAAAGCAACTGAAGAAATACCGCTCACATTAGTCGCTGAGGAGAAAGTTGAATACAAAGGCTTGCCCATTGATGAGATATCGACTGCATTTGTTGCATCAACTACAGAAATAAAAACAATAGGTGAACAAGTACTCTCTAAGGACAATGAAACACCAGCATCAGATCCTATTCAGGAAAAATATGTCAGTTCTTCAGCAACTGAAAACTTAGTTCTGTCAGAGGAACCCAAAGAAATATCAGTTATTGAGAAGAAGGTGGAAACTCAAGACTCGTCTATTGATGAAAGCTCTTCAGCTATTGCTAATATACTAAACGAACCTCCAACATCTACCAGTGAAGATGTATTAAAAGAAGAACCAAAACAAACTGTTCAAGAGGAGTTAATAATCGAGATGAGACCTGATCGTTCTCACTGGTCATGGGAAGATGGATATAAGATCATCAAGTCGTCTCCGTTGGATCAAATTTGTGAAGCTTTAACAAGTCAGAACGTCCACGACTTCATCACGAATGAGAGGAGTGAACACCTTCCGGATGAACCAACGGATACCAATCCACAATCTACTGTCGTTGTGTCTGAAATTAAACTGCAACAGATTCCACCCGAACCAGTTTCAGAAACTCACCTGTGGGACTGGGAAAATGGTTATAATAATGAAACTAGTGCTTTATTAGAGCAACCAAGCCAAGAACCTGTTAAAGAAACCGAAGTTCCTGAATTAAGTTCCGAAAACACCGAAGCCGATAGAGCCTTAACATGTGTGGAAATTGATGAAGCCAGTAATGAATTCGATGAATCAGTTACGGTAATGTCAGTTGAGGAATACCTTAGAAAAGAACTAGATGGGTTCAAGCCAGTTTTATATAACCTTTCATCATTACTCAAAGAAGAAACAGTCTGGCACGAACAAAACATTCAAAAGAGCGAAATACAAGACAAACAACTACCTGAATCGCCTCCTGTTGAGGTTAGTAGCGTCCCCAAAAAGGAACAACAAGTACCTGTAGCATCAACTGACATCATTGATAGCCGCGAGCCAACACTTCAAGAATATCTTAACATTGAAGTAGACAACTATAAATGGAACTTATATAACATGACGCATTTGTTAAGACAGGAACATGTCTGGTTTGAACAAAAGACGAGGCAGAGTCAGGTTTCTTCTATCGATATCGAGGACAACCTGCAGGAACCATCAAAGGTCAAACAAGTTGAATCTATTACGTCAGAAACTCTTACTATGGAAGAACTGATTAAGAGGGAAATAAACAGTTATAAATCAACATCTTATAACTTGGAATATCTTTTAGAACAGGAAAGTCTATGGTATGTACAACAACAGAAATTGAACGAGAGCCTCTTATCAATTAAAATTAGTGATGATGCAGTGGAAGCAGATACATTTATTAAACAAGAAACATCAGTGGAAAATGAGAAACCAACTGTAGAAACACAAGTAGTCGTTAAGCCTGATGTTGTAACAGATGTTGAGATCAAGATAATAAGAGAAGACACAGTGAAAGATGAAGTACCAATAATCACAGAAAAGATAGAATATAAAGGATTGCCTATTGACGAGACTTCAACTGTTTTTGTTGATGTATTAGATGAGTCAGCCGTTTTCTCTGATGAAAAGGAAATACCAGTTAAAGAACCTGAAGCTGTCGTATTTCAGGAAACCAAAGAGGAAACTCCACAAATAGCTAAAGAAACACAAGTAACACCAATCACTGAGAAGAAAGTGGAATACAAAGGCTTGCCCATCGATGAAACATCAACTGCTTTTGTTGATATATTAGATGAACCACCAGTATTCTCTGATGTAGAAGAGGAAACTACAGTTAAAGAGACTGAACAACCAGAAGTTGTGGTGTCACTAGAAATCAAGGAGGAAACTCCAAAAATAGCTGAAGAAACACAAGAAACAATAGTCACCGAGAAGAAGATTGAATACAAGGGCTTGCCCATTGATGAGACGTCAACTGCTTTTGTTGATATATTAGATGAACCACCAGTATTCTCTGATGCAGAGGAGGAAACTCCAGTTAAAGAAACTGAACAACTAGAACTTGTGGTGTCCCTGGAAATCAAGGACGAAACTCCAAAAATTACTGAAGAAACACAAGCAATAATAGTCACTGAGAAGAAGGTTGAATACAAAGGGTTACCTATCGATGAGACATCAACTGCTTTTGTTGATATACTAGATGAACCACCAGTATTCTCTGATGCAGAGGAGGAAACTACAGCTAATGAAACTGAACAACCAGAAGTTGTGGTATCTCTGGAAACTAAGGAAGAAACTCCAAAAGCAACTGAAGAAACACAAGTGACAATAATAACTGAGAAGAAAGTTGAATACAAAGGCTTGCCCATCGATGAGACATCAACTGCTTTTGTTGATATATTAGATGAACCGCCAGTCTTCTCTGATGAAGAGGAGGAAACTCCAGCTAAAGAAACTGAACAACCAGAAGTTGTGGGATCTCTGGAAACTATGGAAGAAACTCCAAAAGCAACTGAAGAAACACAAGTGACAGTAATAACTGAGAAGAAAGTTGAATACAAAGGCTTGCCCATCGATGAGACATCAACTGCTTTTGTTGATATATTAGATGAACCGCCAGTCTTCTCTGATGAAGAGGAGGAAACTCCAGCTAAAGAAACTGAACAACCAGAAGTTGTGGAATCTCTGGAAACTATGGAAGAAACTTCAAAAGCAACTGAAGAAACACAGGTGACAGTAATAACTGAAAAGAAAGTTGAATACAAAGGCTTGCCCATCGATGAGACATCAACTGCTTTTGTTGATATATTAGATGAACCACCAGTCTTCTCTGATGAAGAGGAGGAAACTCCAGCTAAAGAAACTGAACAACCAGAAGTTGTGGGATCTCTGGAAACTATGGAAGAAACTCCAAAAGCAACTGAAGAAACACAGGTGACAGTAATAACTGAGAAGAAAGTTGAATACAAAGGCTTGCCCATTGATGAGACATCAACTGCTTTTGTTGATATATTAGATGAACCACCAGTATTCTCTGATGCAGAGGAAGAAACTCCAGTTAAGGAAACTGAACATCCAGAAGTTGTGGTGTCCCTGGAAATCAAGGACGAAACTCCAAAAATTACTGAAGAAACACAAGCAATAATAGTCACTGAGAAGAAGGTTGAATACAAAGGGTTGCCTGTCGATGAGACATCAACTGCTTTTGTTGATATACTAGATGAACCACCAGTATTCTCTGATGCAGAGGAGGAAACTACAGCTAATGAAACTGAACAACCAGAAGTTGTGGTATCTCTGGAAACTAAGGAAGAAACTCCAAAAGCAACTGAAGAAACACAAGTGACAGTAATAACTGAGAAGAAAGTTGAATACAAAGGCTTGCCCATCGATGAGACATCAACTGCTTTTGTTGATATATTAGATGAACCACCAGTCTTCTCTGATGAAGAGGAGGAAACTCCAGCTAAAGAAGCTGAACAACCAGAAGTTGTAGTATCTCTGGAAACTAACG
Source organism: Rhynchophorus ferrugineus (assembly GCF_030347505.1). Taxonomy (NCBI): domain Eukaryota; kingdom Metazoa; phylum Arthropoda; class Insecta; order Coleoptera; family Curculionidae; genus Rhynchophorus; species Rhynchophorus ferrugineus. Next base: position 9,079,134 of record NW_027472586.1, on the reverse strand, counting down.
AAGAAGCTCCAAAGGCAACTGAAGTGACAGTAATTACACAAACACCAGGCAAAGAATCAGAAGCTGTCGTATCTCTAGAAATCAAGGAAGAATCTCCAAAAATAACTGAAGAAACACAAGTGACAATAGTCACCGAGAAGGTCGAATACAAAGCCTTGCCCATTGATGAGGCAGCAACTGCTTCTCTTGATGTATTAGATGAACGACCAGTATTATCTAATGAAGAGGAAACAGCAGTTAAAGAACCAGAGGTTGTCATAACTCCCGAAACCAAAGAAGAGACCCCAGAAACAACTGAGGAAACACAACTGACAATAGTCACTGAAAAGAAGGTTGAATACAAGGGCTTGCCTATCGATGAAACATCAACTGCGTTTGTTGATATATTAGACGAAACACCAGTATTCTCGGACGAAGAAGAGGAAACGCCAGTTATAAAGACAGAAGATGGAACGATTGTCATACAGCAGGAGGCACAAGAGGAACTTGAACTTAAAGAAACACCAGCTGCGGCAGAAGTGACTTCTGAAATAAAGGAAGTAGATACAGAAAATGTTCCAGAACCAATAACTGAAGAGACAGAGGTAACAGTGTTGATTCCCAAGTCAACCACAAAACAAACAGTATCTGACCAACAAACTGATGACGTAACAGAACCGATACCCTCCTCTTTATCACCCGATTCTCCCGAATTCATTCCCAAAATACCACAACCGCTACAGGACATTAAAACCTCGTCCGCGATCTTCATAAGCGAGGAAGTGCGTAGCATAAACGTCGGCGAAGAGCACCAGTCGCCGTTCGAGAAGATCGTGGCCACGGCACCGGAGTTTGTGCCCAAGTCCTCGCTATCTAGTACCGCGAACGAATTCGTACCGAGATCCGAACAGTCGAAGCTCAATCCGGACGCGGCAGAATTCGTGCCAACAACCGAACCAAGCGCAACCAGTCCGACGTACAGTTTCATGGTGGAATCCATGATGGAATCCTTCAAGATCTCCGACGAGGAATACGCCAGGTTGTATAACGAATTGTTCGGGGAACAATCCGACGAGATCAAGAGGAAAAACAGTTACAATCGTGAGGAGAAGGAGAGGCTGAACTTACTTCCTAAAAACGTAGTATCGGAAATCACGAGCGGTACTCACGATATTCCTTTGGAAAACGTAGAAATTAAAGCCGAACCAGTACAGGAGGTTACTGCTGAGCCAGTACAGGAAGTTATTAGTGAACCAGTACAAGAAGTTATTGAGGAACCCGTCACAGAGGACATATTACCCGCGAAAACAGATATTGTTCACGTGGACAATGAAGAACCGTTACCAGCGCCTGCTCCTCAAGAACCTCCGGTCAATGTGTGGCAAATAATGAAAGCAACCGGTAAAACATACGCCGAGGTGGTTGCTTCCGGTGTGCCTCTTGATGCTCAACAAAGAGACAGGTCAGTTTCGAGTCACCGACATACCAGTCAAGAAATCCAACAGAAGAGAGTGGAAATTAAATTGGACGAAGTAGATGAAGCCTCTGCCAAGCCTACTCAAGCGCTTATAGACGAAGAAGGTTTCGTGGGCATAACGAAAAAAGGTAAACGTCCAAGATCCACATCGAAAACTGCCGATAGCAACACCAAGCTAGAGGTAACACACGAAGAGGTAGAAAAACCTAAAGAGAAGACACCAAAGAGTCCGAGAAAATCTAGAAAGAGGCATAAATCGCCCAGGGCGCCGACACCAAAACCTGAAGAAAGTGAAACTTCACCCAGTGAAGAACCAGTAACTTGCGAAGAAACAGAGGAAGCTCGCGAACCAGTCGAAGAACAGCCCGAGAAGGTTATTGAAAGCAATGTACTGACTTGGGCAAAGGTCGCTGCTGCGAGTCGAGATAATTCACCACTACCAAAACCAGATCAAACGAAACCTAAACAGATAGAAGTTGGTACGAAAGTAATTAAAGATGTTGAAGTTAAAGCTGAAAAAACAGCAGAAACGCCGATAATTTCGAAAGAAGTTGTTGAGGAAATTCCTTTAGGAGATCTTGAGGAATCTACTTCAACACCCTCAGAGTACGACCAACAAATTGTCTCAGTTGTCACAGAAGAACATATTACAGAAGTGAAGTCCGATGAACAGGAACAAACTGACAGTAGGCTGACATACGCTAGCATGGTTAAGCTTCCTAAGAGCAGAGAAACTTCTCCAAAAGACAAAAACCAACAAGAAGCTCAAGAATGTCAGAATATTGAAAAGGAAATATGTGCGAAGGAAAAGAAGGTGGAGTCGCCAAAACCCAAAAAGCTGGACCGTGAAAAGAAACCACGCCAAAAAGAGAAACCTGTCAAAACTCCTAAGAAAGAACAGAGCAAGAAAATCGAAGAAAGCACCCTTACCTTGACAGAAGAACTAGTGGTTGAACAACCTGCAGTCGAAGACACCACCACTAAATTAGTTACACAACAAGAAGTTGAAACAACAACATCTAATGTCATTACCTATGCCAAAATCGCGGCTTCCAATATTCCCAAACCTTTACCAGAAGAATTTCTGAAACCCCAAGCTCAAACTGCTCCAAAACTCGATGTGCCAGAATCCGAGAGAAAGGTGATTGAAACAGTTGAGTTCAAACCTAGCATAGAAGAAATTGTCGAAGAAAAACCAACCGAAATCAAAAAGAAACGCAAACACAGACATCGTTCCTCATCAAAACAAAAACCAATTGATGTTGATGTGATTCAAGAAGATCGACCAGAAAGACAATCTTCTGAGGAAAAACCAACTGAAGAAACACCAGTAAATGTAAAATCTTGGGCTTCAATTGTGAAATCCGCAGAAAACGCTGATATTAAAGAATCTTCACCAGAGTTGTTAAAGGAAACCGTCAATGTATCTGATGAAAAACAACCAACAGGCGTTGAAAAGATCGAAATTGAAACCGTAATAAAAGAAACTGAAGAAACTGCACAACTTGAAGAACCAGAACGAAGCAAGAAACATAAAAAGGATAAAAAACACAAAGCCGACAAACCCGGACTGATCACTTCCATTATATCATCCGTAAAACATATAGTTGGTGGCAAAAAGGATGAAGATGAAGAGGTTGAAAGCAAGAAACCGAAAAAGAAGAGCAAAAAGAGAGGCAAATCCAAAGAGACCAAAGAGCAAGTTGAGTCTCACACCGAACGGGCAGCAGATCTGACTGAAGGCGCCCAGGTGTCGAATGCTTCAGCACAATTGTTAAAAGAAGAAATAACATTCACTCAGGAAATTGTCAAAGAAGTTGAGGAACAAGAGAAAGAGACACCATTGAAGTCGTCGGACGATGAGCTATTAACAATTAAAAAAGAGCTTGGTGAAGTAATTGAACAAATGAAGGATGACATTGAAGTTACTCAGGTAGAGGCAGTTCCAGAATTATCAGAAGCAATACAAGAAGAATTAAGATATGCTAAACAAGCTATCAACGAATTCGAAGGACCCAAAGAAGATGAAACTACCGAGTTATCATCAGAAGCACAAGATAAACTGATAATATCTGAAAATGATCGTTTAGATTCTAGTACGGGGCATACTACGACAGAAATATTACTGCTGTCTGAACGTGAATTATATGAGAAACAACAAGATGCAGCAGTAGTTCAAACCAAATCAACAGAACCAATCACTGTAACCGAGGAACATACTACTGAATCGTTCACAGAAATCTTAAAACCAGAAGAAATAGACAACAAAACTATTCCACAAGATATTGCAGATAAGCTTCAACGGCCATCTAATATTACGGAAGAAACTTCAACTTCTTCTGGACAAGAGCCGACTGAAGAATTGTCAAGTGAGGTTGAAACAACTGTAGAAATCTCATCGGAAGAACAAACTGATGACGCAACAATTATCGTTAAAACTGTCACCGATCAAGATACCCCTCTTGAACCTAAATTATCTGAAGATCAAGTAACATCAGACACACAAACTTTAACCGAGGAGTTATTAGTTTCTGAAGAAAATGTCACCGAGAGCAAAGAGACCGGTTATGTATCTCAAGAAGATTTGGTCGAGCTAAAGTCAGAATCATCGATTACCGTTCAGAAGGAGGATATAGCTGAAACCAAAACTGGAGAAAGCGAATCACTCGAACAACAAGATATATCCTTAACAGCGACGGAAGATTTTGTCCCAGAATTAACAGAAGAAATTGTCACGGAAGATACTAAATCTATCGAAGAAGAACGAGGCGCATCAATCGAGTTGGCGGTTACGCCAGAAACACCCACGGCTCCAGAAGAACCCTCCACCAAGAAAGAAGTAGAAATCATTGCAGAGTCGGAAAAACCTGTAGAGGTACCTCAACTTGAAAAGACAGTCGAAGAATCTATTGGAGGTTCTGCTGAAGAGACGATTCATGTAGTCGAAAGCGTGGTTGAGGATGTCCCACTTCCGGAACCTGTTGCACCAACAAACTCGGTTGTAGAACAAACGGAACTGTTACTAAAATCTGAAACTCTTACTGAACCGTCATCAGGTTTAATTCAGTCATCACCAACAAGTGAGTTTATCACTAATGAACGGTTAACCTGCGCGGTGACTCAGGAAGAAATTGAGATATCCAAGAAGAAAGGCAAGAAGGAGAAAAAGCTGAAGAAGCAAAAATCGCAAGAGAGCGACAAAGAGGAAGCTGGAAAACCTGGCTTCATTCAGACGGTTGTTCAGAAAATATCTGATGTGTTCACCAAGAAACCGAAGAAAGAACCGTCACCAACTGAACTGTTGGTGAATAACCTGGCGTTGGACAAATCTTTCTGGATTTCGAAAGCTATATACGATGATGCTGAAGCTCATTGGTACCTAATCCAGAATCAACCTGTGGAGGAATTTGCTGAAGAGGTTCCTGCTGAGACGGCGGATCTTCCCGCGAATATTATGCAGGATTCTGGTTACTGGATAACGAAGAAGATATACGACGATGCCGAAGAATTATGGTTCGTAGAACAAGCAAGAAAATCGAGAGTGGTTGTAGCCGAGGCTATTCCCAAACGACCGGACGACTCGCGCGATAAAGACGACGACTCGGATAGCGGTTCTAGCGGCAGAAGCTCGCCGAAAACGCAACCGCGCGAACTATCGGGTTCCGGAGAACCCGGGTCTCAATATATGATGTACACCCTCCCCGGAGGTGTGGCCGGCTGGAAAGAAACCAGCACATACCTCTCAATAGAACAACCTATTGACTTGACGAATGACAATACCGTTACCGTTAATGATAAACCCGCAGACTTACCCTTGCCATCCCTACAACCTCCTCCTATAGGGACCCTCCAAGTGCAGCAGCCGTCGTCAGTAGTCACCGAGCAACAGGCCACTCAACAAAGGAAGAAGGTGAAATATTCTTGTGTAATTTGTTTGAGTACCCAATCATTGTGCATGCTGTCTGCTAATGTAGTTTACGTAATAGTTTTTATTATCTTTATACTGTTTTATTTCGTATAAAATAAATGTTTTTCGAAAAAAAAAACGCTAAACGCTCTCATGGTAAGTTTTGTCGCTGGCTTTCTGTTCAGAGAAGTTGTTTAGTATCAGTGTTCATTATTTAACATTGAGTTTTTTATTGTTTTACGCAGTGTCAACGTACTAACAGAAAGATTTATACGAATGTGTATGTGTTTAGAAAACAAATTGTTCAATATTGCTGATGTATCCTAGTAGGCCAATTAATAACGAAAAATCGTTAAAAATGAAAAAAAATTAAAAGACAACACAGCCATATGTGATGTTCCAGCAGACTTCATAGTGAGCGCCTGGAGAGACTGTCTACTTCTCAACCAATACGCTGATGTTGGTAACGCAGGACTTCTAACATTATTCAGTAAATCTCATCACAGTTAGCGATTGGTTACAACTATTCTGGCTTTTAATAATATTAGTTTCCTATTCTTCAGATTGTTTTTTATAATCTTGATCCGTGTCTTTTTTGGATCTGAGTGATATATATTTCACTCAAAAGGAGTTTGACTGCATTTGAAAGACCCCAAACTTACAAATGTCATACTGTAACAGTGTCCAAGCGTTGAGGTCATACAGAAGGATTGGCAAGATAAGCTTTCGAAAGATGGCTTTTTTAATTAGTTAGTTGTTAGATGGAATTTTAGTCTTGGTTGTAAAATTCCTTCACTTCCACAAGCCCCACCTTAGAGATGCCCGCATTTTAACCAATCCAGTTTACTACTTTACAAGTAGCTGCTATTTTCTTCTGCTGTATTACTGATCCCTAGTGCCGAATCCCCTGCACTTGCTTTAACTGAATCTCGTTGAGATTTACAATAGCAGACGCTCCGTCAGTTGTCAATACTTTGGTTTTTTTTTCATTCATATGGCAAGTCATATGACTCTGCAATACGAACTAAAGGAATGAAGAATGCTAGAAGCCTCAACATCTGTATCAGAGCTATCACCATCAGATCGCTGAAAGAATTTCTAGCATTCTCCTCCTCTCTCATCTTGGCTAGTAATGCCTCATATCTAATCTAAATATCTGAATGAATTTGACAGATCATTTCGTACGTAGTTAATGGAACCCACGTAAGATGACTGAAGAATTGTCGTGTCTCTTCAGGAGCTATTTGAAGTTCCATTCGTAAGATCTTCATAAATACTTTCCCAATAATTAAATGATAGTACTCTCTCCTATCGCCAAATTTACGTTAATTTGTTTTTAATGGTAACCAATTAAGTAGGATTACACATGAAATAAATGTCTGACAAATTGGAGAGAAACTGTCAAGGCAATACTCTCCATCCAGAACAACTTTACATCCGATAATCAATTTAATAATGTCAGTCTAGATTAAAACGACTTAAAAAAACATTTAATAATTTTTTCTTACGATATATAATATGAAGAAAAAAATATAAGCTAATCTCCAATAACTAATTAGATTTTACGCGATTTCCTAAAGGTTCCTCTATAAATATCGATCGTTATCTCCAGAAAAAAATGCGTTTTTACCGACTATTTTTAGCAAAGACCGAGGATCTTTTTAACGAGATTTTGCGCTCGAACTCAGAGTTCAGCAAAATCTCTGACCGTTATTTTTTCTCGGCCTAACCGAAAGATGTGTTGTTTTTTCGATGTGCATGCGTTCTGACGGTGATTATTGTGATTTTAATTGGGCTGGTGCTCTTCTAGGACCTGGAGGACGATGTTAGCAAGCTGCAGAAATCGCTCATCTTCACCGAAGCCAGGATCGAGACCCTACCACAAGAGGGTTTCGTGGAAATGCTAAATGCCTTGGAGGTAAGTGTTTATAGGAACATGTTTATTGTTATATAACGTTCAAAGAGAAAATACCCAAATTCCAGAAGACGCTTTATTGGAATGTGAATGTTCATAATATCACAAGCTCTTATTGTTTTAACAACTTGCATTGTATAACGTCTTTGTTTCTAAATGATAATTGTTATTATTTCAATTAATGAAGCCTTGGTTAACAAATAATGTTAAAAGGTGATAAAACTGTTCTAAATATCAGACTAAAATATAGTACCGATCATGGTTACCTCAACATCAAAACTCTACCATCAAAATATTTACACGCATTTTTTAACATATACTTAGTACAATCTGTAACACGATCTTCTGATTTCCAGCGTGTTGTCTAGTAGCTGTATTGCTTCCATGTTGCTGTGATTTAACGACCTTATTTCATGTTTTCAGTTATTCAGTTATTCGTTGGTTATGTTACGATAAGAATTGGTAATTAATCGAAGAACTTTGTTTTGATAGCGTGGGATGACTAGTCGATTCAATGTTTTAGGGTAACCCCATATTTTCACCTAATAACTACGCCCAAATAGATTCTATAATTGACTGATAAACAAATCTTGGAAGTATCCTCCGACTAGCCAGTACAGTTTTTTTTTATTTGAGATTGATTTTTTTAATGAAAATATAAAGTAAGGCAAAAAATAATTAGGTTTTTCCATAATGAATACCTTTAAAATTACATATCTCTAATAATACTTATTCATTGAGGCCATACTATACCGCGTTTGAAAGATAGCAATTCATGGAACATTCTAGTTATAAAGATAGCGTGGTTCATTTACTTGGTTAAAAGATATTGCTCTTTGAAAATGTACGCCACTGTCAAAATTGGCTTGGGGGTTTTCTTAAAAATGGTGCTTTACTTTTGATAAATGGTTGTGTTTTTCCATAATGAATACCTTTAAAGTTACATGTCTCTAATAATACTTATTCATTGAGGCCATACTATACCGCGTTTGAAAGATAACAATTCATGGAACATTCTAATTATAAAGATAGCGTGGTTCATCCAAGTATTTTGTTACATTGCCAGTATGCAGCATCCAGTATACACACATAATCCCAAACTTGATCTGCAATACAATTTTTACGCATTAAACATTCGCCATTACTTTTACCATTTTGGTATGCATTTCCTTAGCTTTTAAATCTTTTTTTAAAAGGGTTTTTTCATGCTGAAACAAAAACTTTAAATATCTCGTAAACAAATGATAAATAAATAAAAAATTACTGAAAATGAAACGTTAAAATGACGCCGAAATGTTAATTCTCCTGTTGTAAAAAATCACGTTTCTGACTCATTCTAAACAAAACCGAAAGTGGAAGAAGGTTGAGGCCGAGAATTGATCGAACGAAACCGCGGATCTCTGCCAGTTCTAAACCGACACAAATTCAAGAATAACTTCTGACATCACAATCTAATTTGAATGGTGATTGTGTCATAAAAAATGTTGTTATTTATACGAATACTCACTGAACTACGGTTATTTTCATTGATGATTTTTATTCGTTGACATGGGGTTTGATAGGAGAAATGTCGTACGGATCAAGAAGGATGTTCAAGGCTTCCACATTGTTACGTCATTAGCACCGATCCTTCCTTCAGTGTAATGGTCGGTGTTTATTTTTAGCCTCGACGATGATGAAAATGCAAATATTATCGTGACGTGTTTCCAGTGGCGTAACGTGGCAATTTATAAGACTATAATATACCAGGTCAATTGAAAAGTCCCCGGCCTACCATAGTAAAACACATTTTTTGGCAAAATTAGGTTTTTTATTCATTATTCCCCGCAAGGGTGATACACTGAGTATATCGACCCGCCAACTTTTCGATACCATTTTTGTAGTTCGATTTGTCCTTTGCTTCAAAATAGGCCACAGTTTCGGCGATCACCTCTTCGTTCGTCGAAAATTTCTTCCCAGCGAGCATTCTTTTGAGATCTGAGAACAGGAAATAGTCGCTCGCGGCCAGATCTGGAAAATACGGTGGATGGATGGATTTTTGTCATCGTTTTCACTGACTTTGGACACGGTGCATTGTCTTGGTGAAGCACCACTTTCTTTTTCTTCAAATGCGGCCGTTTCTCGACGATTTCGTCCTTCAAACGGTCCAATAACAAATCCCTGTTGATGGTCCCTCCTTTTTCAAGGTAGTCAATTAAAATTATTCCATGCACATCCGAAAATACAGACACCATAACCTTGCCAGCCGACTGTTGCGTTTTCCCACGTTTTGGAGCGGGTTCATCGTGTGCAGTCCACTCGAGCAAAAACTGGGATTTATTATGCTTGATCATCTTCAAACAGTCTCTGTTAGCAACTCTAGATCATTCTAATATCATCAGAATATTCCTAGGGAATGCCAAGTTCCTCATACACATTTTTTGTATACCACAAAGCGCCATCTACGCCATACTTCCTAAGCGCATAGTCTTATATCAAGTCCTTTTGTTTGTAAATATGTTTATTGCATAATTCATTCCATGTCGGACCAGTTGGCAGAAGTCCAGCAAACAAAGAAAAAAAATGACCGCATCTGATGATTAAACTTTCGCCTCCGTCTGTTTTGTCTGTAGGTTTTCAAAAGTGATGAGATTGTCTTTACAATCTACCTTTTACCTGTAATTGCTATCAAAATGTCCCAACGATATGTGGACGCGCAAGATAATGAATAACAACGTTCTAATATGCGGAAAAATGTATTACACTTTCCAAAACTGAGACATAGTATAAACAAAGCAGGTTTCACGAATTTGAACAAGTTACAAATTGAAGTTTGGGATCTATTCCTTTAGTCCTTTACTGAACCCACCCACTCTACAGTTTCTTATATCGAGACCATCAGCTTAAAGCTTGCTCAGAATCATCTTTGAATGCCTCCAGCAGTTTTATATGTTGTTTCAATGAAGTATATTATTAAATATTCCACTACTTGTACTTCTGGAGTTCTATCGAATATAATGAAATAATAATATTTCCTATGCTACGCCACTGTCATTCGCGATATTATCGGACTCAGGTTAGAAGGGATGGTTTTATTTATTTTATTAAATCGTGCTACGACCTGAGTGCCAATAAAACTTTGGATACTGCACTCCTAGGAAATATCTAATTATATATATATATCATTCGCTTTGGTCAATGCCAATGAAACCTAACTACTACGAACATTAGGGTTCTGTTTCAAACAGTCTAAGGTCCGATGGATTTCTATATATGTATTAGAATATAATAACCGCATTTTTGTGTTGTTTACGGTTCAGGCAACACTGTTGTTGTACAGGATTGGATGCGTGTTTCCACAGTTTGAAATTTGATAATAGTTTATGTTAAAGAACAAAAGAGCGGGCATTAAATGGTCAAATCTCACGTATCTCCAACTATGTGTCCAAGCAGCTCAGCTAATCTTTGTTCGTTCTTGCGTACTTCTACAGGGGATTTACAAAACAATATGAACACTTGACATATACACAATAAAAGAGCTGCAAGTCTTCACAGAATATCTGAATGGTTTCCACCAGAATGTTGTCCCATTCTTTCACCAAAACATTCTCCAATTGCTTTAGTGATGTTGGAGATGGAAATCTACTCCTCACTCTCCGAACGATTAAATTATTTTGAAGTATGGATGTGGTGCTGCTCAGGGAAGACGTTTAATGACATTTTGATGCATCACAACAAGACTTTTGGCGATGAAGCTCCATTAAAAACCACCGTGTATCGCTGGTTTAGTGAATTCAATCGTGGTCGTAGTTTGCTGTCCGACAAGTTTCGTGAAGGTCGTCCAAAATCGACTGCTGTGCCAGACAACGTCATTTCTGTGTGCTATTGTAAGATTGAGGCATCCCTAAGTTCCAAGATGAACCAAATCCAACAAAAGTTGTTCGCGCACGAAGCCCTTCAAAGAAGATGGTGGCCTGTTTCTTCAGGAAAACTGGTCATATTGCAACAGTGCCTCTTAGAGGATCGTAGAACAGTAAATTCTGATTGGTACACAACCATTTGTTTGCCAGAAGTCTTTGGTGAAATAAGGAAAACAAACAAGAGACGCCGTATTGTTCTTCGTCAAGACAATGCGAGCTCTCACACATCGGCTCAAACAAGAGATTATTTGAGCACTCAAAACATCGAGTTGATGGGTCATCCGCCGTACAGCCCTGATTTGGCACCCAATGACTTCTTTTTGTGGCCATCCGTAAGAATAAAATGCATGGTCGACGATTTTCATCGCCCGAAGAAGCTCATCCACTTCTCGGTCTTCTGCAAGTTTAGTATTGTATAATTTTTATTTTTTGAGATCACCATTTTTAAAATGTTAAAATGGAGCTCAATATAGTTTTATTATAGACGATAGACTTTCTTTTTCTTTTCCATATATTGGAAACCATAATTTTGTATAATCAATGATAAATTAGATTCAAACAATGATTCTAACTACTGTTTTTACAGTTCTTCTTGATAGTCCGGCTATATTTTGTACAATAAAGCCCAAGTATTCCTACCGCAACAGTTTTCCATTAGCGGGGCCTTGTTTTGTTTTCACTTAGGCTTGATTAAAGTAATGGGCAATCTTAATCGACCCAATTGGAAAGACAACGATGGGAGAAAGTGCCGACGAGCTCCACCAGACGTTCGTGAATTAAAAACGAATACAATCATGCAGACCTGATCGCCGATCTATTAATAAAACATGCCACATTCGTCAAATTAACACTACGATGATGTAATGGCGAGTTGATTTTGTTTAGCCGATTTTTTTCCCGTGAGCTTTGCCTGAATTTTAATATCAAACATTTCGGTTTTTTGTCGTTGCCTCAAGATATATCACGCTGGCGTTGGAAACGAACTCACTGTATAACATGTTAATCTAATAAAAGATATGAGTAAACAGAGAATGGCTCGGTATAGTTGCGCCACTGGCGCTAGGCGTATTAAGAGCTTTATTAGAAAATATTGGCAAATGAACAACGATAAATCATGCACGTAAAAAACGTAAACATATGATGGTATGGGACATTAAAAGTATTCCGAGGTCGGTTTCGTTATGGCCGGCCTCGAAAGAACGCCGACAAAATCAATAAACTGGTACTGGAAAATCGATCACAGAGTCTTGGGCAGTTGGTTTACAAGTTTTTATGTTTCTTTTGTTTTATTTTAAAAAGATATTCGTATCACACCTCGAAATACGATTAAACTTAATGATCCGGATTACGTCATCGTGTTTCTATACTGATTAGTAGATATATACAGACAAACCTTTGCCTACTTTTAAAAACATAATCAATTTACATGTTTAAATTGTTATAGCGATGCTTTCGACGGTACTAGGCAATTTATTTGGCATCAATTAAAATATTGATGACCTTCAGGCTTCAATAAATCAACACAATAAGCAGTTTAAGAATGCGCGGTCCTTCGAGCTTACAGACGCGATCCTACGACCAGTGTCGCGACTATAACGAGCATACGCGACAGTGCATCCGCTGGCATTTGTTCCGTCCCAAACATTGGCGAATGCCGGCCAGTTAAGTGTCGATGTGCGCCCGATAATTATAAACGTTTCGATTATATTGCCGTGTTTTGTGACCGATTGTACGACAATAACTGGGAGAAATACCGGATTTTCTTCGGTTTACTCGGAGGTAGGTCAAAAATAAAACTAAATAAATATGTTCGACCTGTGAATTTTGTTATAAAATTACCGAAATTGTATTCAGACCGTTCGAAATCAGTCCTCATTCGAAATAATAACTTTATATCAACGAGTAACCCGATTTTTCGGTTTTTTTGGGCATCGACATCAGTCCTGGTCCAGAATGTTCGTTTTATAGACTGAAAATCGATGCTCTGAAGTAGTAATTTATGTTTTAGAAAGAAGCAAAAGTCCACCCGTAGCTATTTGGATGAGTTTTTGTCCAGAATTTCAGTAACAATGATGATGCCTTGTCATGATGTAAAATCTAAGAGTTTTCTCACTACATATCTGACCTTTTCTGATTAGAACTCAGAAAGGCCAAATTTAGGACAAATTCCTTGTTCGATATTTTTATCCACTGTAAAAAAAATGATAATTAAAACTAAATAGGCATGTTCGATCTATGTATTTTGTTGCGAAAGGGCCAGAAATTTCTTCAGACCCTTCGAAATGGGTCTTCATCCGAAATAATAACTTTATATCAACGAGTAACCACCCGAATTTGTATGGTTGAGTTTGATAATAATCGAGAATGTCAGTCAAAATGATGATGCTTCACATATCTTCACATTTTATTGTCCATTGTAAAAAATCAAGATTAACTAACAAAATAAAATCAGGTCAGTATAGAGAACGGTTCTGGCAACTTCAACGACATTTTTAATCGAAATTTATACATAAGACAAATTAAAAAATGACGTTCATCTGTTTTATTATATAACACTCACTAATATAATTGGATACGACCTATGTCAAGTGGGCTTGGAAAAACGTATATTAATATATTGTAATCATTCCATATTATTTGAAAATATCAACGTAATAAACTAGATTTATTTACTTAAATAGTTCTTTAAAAGCTTTTTAAAATATATAAAATGTAATGTGACAAAACACGCTATCTTGTTTTTGACTGATAAAAATATATTTTGGCACAATATTGTATCTCCGAAATTTGTTTAAATAACGAGGCTACATATTACTTAACAACAATAATAGCGTCTCGTGCAGTAGTATATCATTGACAAATTTCTATTTATATCCTTATTTTTTAAATTGCCAAACTGTGACTTATCTGTAATAAATAACGCTTTATCTTTATTGAATATTAATAGCGAAGTTCGCTAAGGTAAATTCTAGATGTTATTATTATAAAAACGCCTATTATTACCGTATCAATGACCGAAGACGGGTCTAACAACACGAAATTTTGATTGAAATTAGTTTCAAAAAAATATATTTAAACCATCTGTTATATGCCAATCAGATGTGGCATCGTTGATTTTCGTTCTCTATCGCGAATATTCCGATCATTTCTATTACTGACCGCCAACCAAACATACTTATCTATCAACTGTTTGCTTTTTTCCCAAAGGTTGTTACTGCTGAACTGAGAAAATATGCGACTGAAGCTATTCGTCTCGAAGGCCTCGTTCTGAAACTATCCTGCGACAATGAGACCAGGGAGCTGTCCGCTCACCTAGCAGGAATCCGCACCAGGATAGCCACCCTGTTATCGCAAGCAGAAAATGGCAGAATAGTTGTTTCGGTAAGTTATACCTTGAACAACAACAATACCTTGAATTAGTTCAATTTAAGTCGATAAACATCTGCACTAACAGTTTCATTCGGTTTTAGTTGCTATAAGTATTCCACTTCGGCGTCCATATGTATGGCTTTGCTGAACTAACTCATGACTTTTTGAGCTTATAATTACCATAGTAGTGGACAGAAAACTCTTCTTTTGACCTTTGAATCGGTTAGAAGTAACATGAATTCGTGTGATCCGGAGCCATTTTCCTTCTTTCCGATCTTTGTCATCGCATATACATACCTGGAAACAGTTGACTAATTAACACCCAAGCTGTCTGAAAAATAATACAAAGTTTGAGCAAGGTTTTTAACATTGATATTAAAATGCTAGTGGTCATTATATCCCAATTGTCAAAACCGACAATTGGGATACGACGATGTATGTCACCATAAGTTTCTAAAAGTGTTTGATGGACTTCCATGATTAGCGTCTGTTAATTCAATAATACTAAATGGAAAACTGCTATTTCATGAATTCAACAATTAAGTTCTTCAGTAGTTATTTATATTAATACTTCTCAGTTTCACCAATAAATACTGATGTAAATGCGTGCAAGAATCTAACATTTATTGGTTTACTGATGCAAATTACTCTGTCGTTGGTCACTACTTTTTTCCATCACTCTGGCAATATTTCAATTTCACATACCAAAAATAGAAACAACTGATAACCAGAAAAAGTGATGTCTTGCGAAACCGTGAATGAAGTGACACTTGGTTTTTATGTGGTTTTCCTGAATTCGTGGAATCACATGTGGTCGGTCGGACCTCATACTGTCGTCCATCTGTTTGTATAGCGACCGTTTTTTATTTTAATTCCACCACTTCCAAGATTTCATGTCTTCAAACTTTGTCCAAACCACTTTTGAAACATCCAAACATACATATGATGACATGTTTTTGTTATCTGGGTATATTCGCCGTACTTTCAGATATATTCTAATTAATTTATTAGTAAGTTAATTCATTTTTAAACAATTATTTATATATCAGGCCTATAAATTAATTTAGCTCCACTTTTCAGTATATGTCATTTCGTCGAAATGTTTTCAATGGAAGTTTTAGTTTTTTACTTCAATATGAAGAAAAATGCAGATTTCGACGTTTTAAAAGTGGTAATTTGAACACCGAAGACAAGGAGTGTTCTGGTTCGACCACAAATGATGCCTTTAAACCGAACACAGCGCAAAAATTACTGGAATACCAACAAAGTCACAACAATGTTATTCTTCAACACTACAACGCTCGACATGTTGGAAAAAACAGTAAAAACATACCTCGAAAAATTAAAATGACAAGCGCTATTCCACCCGCCGTATTCTCCAGACCTTGCTTCTTCTGATTATTGATTATTCTGACATATGACTCATGACCTATCTGAGTAAGATACATCAAAAAATACATCGTTACTTTGAAATGGAATTTCCTGAAATATTGGAAAAAGTAGCGGCTATCGATGCACAATACTTTGAATAAGATAGATTATACCGATTTTTCATAATAAAGCTTCAAAATAAAAAAATCCCTTAAAACTAATTTACAGACCTAATAATTCTTTTTTTAACGAAGGTTTTTAGTCGAATAATTAATGCGTTCTTAAATAATCATTTAACAGACTTGTTTTAATTATTTATATGCTAATAACTGAACTATTTTGTACTGAATATTCTGAATATATTGTGAAGTTAATCTTGATAAGTCGAATATGCACGACGATTCAACCCGGTTTATTTTAAACGTAGACAAATGCTAACAACGCTCCTTCTTATTTTTAGCCGATATTTATACTCTTAATCTATTTCAGAACGCCCAAGCAGTACAGAGAAAGAGACAGGAGGAGCTGCACCGCTACCAGGAGTCTCTGGAACAAATCGAAGTTTGGATCAGGAATACAGTCGAGATTGTCAACAGTTTCGTCGTCCCGACCGAAGAGAGACAGGCGGAGGACTACATCAGGCAGTTCGACGAACTGAAATCGGAATTATCCGAGAAAGAACGGACATTAAAACACCTCACCAAGGACCTGAACAAGTTCAAGAGGTATCCGGAACTGCATCAGCTGGTGACGATATTAATCGAACAGTTGGACGCCATCTTCGTAGTGTTTACCGAGCAAAAGACTCTTATCGTGAACAGAATCGAATACTTGCGCACCGAACTAGTGAAAATTCGGGAAGAAAAAGTCAAAGCCACACAAACCAGCGACCTATCGCTGGAAGCGACCCTGGACTCGTCGTCTATGCCAGTGGAAGAAACTAAACCCGCCAAAGTGGAGGAGTTCGCCACTGCGGAGAAATCCACTCAGCCTATAGCCGACAGCGAGACTCAAACCGGCGAAAGCTTGACGCTGCCCGCGCCAGTCCAAGAGGAGGTAGCAACCAAAGACTTCCCTGTCACTTATAACCAGCCAGTAGACGCGGAAATTCAAACCCATCTACCCGAGACCTCCATCGAAATGGAACCAACTCCCAAGAAGGAAACCATCACCATCTCCAAGAGAACCACCGGCGAGGAGGATGTTATCCAGATAGCCACCAAGCCTGTATCCGATTCCGAACCTATAGTCGAGGAACCGGACGATTTGTTGGTGGAGGCCAACTACCGAAAGAGGCCAGAGTCTGAAACGCGTATAGCCGAGCTAAACATCAACGCTCAACCCAACCAGCCTTTCGAGACGGTGTTCGTGGAACCTGACGAGACCACCACCGAGGTCATCGTCGACGCTGACGGTACCAAGAGGATCATCGTCAAGAAACTTCACCGCACCGTCGTCAGACAACAACAGTCGGTGCAACAGCAACAATACACCACTCTACATACTTTGAGTGAAGGCGAGGGACCTCCCGTCACTCAACAATTCTCCCAGATCACTCTACAAGGTGAGCAAAGTAGTACTTCTGTCGCCCGCGGCGACGGCCGCAAGGAAACTGTCACGTCCAAACAATACGGTGGTAAAGTAGTGTCGGGTACCCCCGGCGGGGACCTGGACGTTAAAGAATTCCAATCCGAACCCGAGATTCATTACTCCGTCACTGAAGGTGCGTCCAAACCGAACATCATCAACGTGCAGGACTTGAACTTGCGCCAGGGCGACGTGACTCTAGTCGACAACAAACAGCTGATACCTTTAGATCAAGCCGAGCTCACACTGGAAGGCACACAAATACACACAACCAGCTCTAGTGTCCGAGCCGTAGTCCAACAAGTCAGGAGGAGAATCATCAGGAAGACCCGCAGGATCGTCAGGAAAACGGTCATCATCGACGGCAAGGAGCACGTCACGGAAGAGATCATCGAGGAACCCGAAGAAGTCGAGGTCACAGAGGAGGGAGTACCCAGAGTCAGTATCAACGTCGTTCGGACAGAAGACGGAAGAGTCGTCCAAGAACAACAATTCGGAGAACCGATCAGCCAACAGCCTGGAGTAACCGTGACGCATAAAACAACCACAATCGTCTTAGATGCTCAAGGAAATCCAGTAGAAAACATACCGCAAGACATCAAATCCGAAACGGACGAAACCAAGCCGGAGCCTCAAGTCGAGGAGGCCCCCGAACAAAAAGAACCAGAACAAAGGTATGTGGAAACTCAGCCAATAGTAGAGCAGCATGACACCGCACTAGATACCACTCAAAAGCATGTAGAATCAGTCTCAAGTTCCTCGATTACTCAGCAATTCATTGAACAAGAGAAACAAGTCGCTAGCCCGTCACCTGACAGTAGTAAAATTGAGGAAGCACCTACAGCTGAACCAGCACACAAATCTAAAAAAGACAAGAAGAAGAAGAGTAAAAAAGCTCCAAGTGACGAGCCTCCTCCAGTAATAATTGTTGACGAGTTTCTTTCTATTGTTAAAGTTGAATCATCAGCACCAACAGAACCTGTACCAACACCCGTACAAGTCGAAGATATCGCTCAGATATCAAAAGTACCAGAAACAACAAAAGAGTCAACAACACAAGTCACTTTAGAAGAATCTGTTGTTGAAGATATTCCTACTAAATCACCAGTAACACCATCAGAAACACCAGAAAAAATCGAAGAACCTCTAACTGCGACTTATGAAGAAACAATTATCCAAAAAACATCTACAAAACCAAAAGTTTCTGAATCCCGTACAGTTTTTCAAGAAACACCAGACACACCAAAAGAATTAGTCCAAGAAATATCCATTAAATCAAAACAAGCATCCCCAATCGTAATTAAAACGGAAACAACACCTGTTGAAACTGTAGAAAAATCAACTGTTCGTGAAGAAATCGTTACTAAAATTACTACACTGGATACACCAGATCAAGCGGATATAGTGAAAATTACGGAACCAGAAACAGTACCATCCATTCAAGAAATAGAACCTGAAGTTCCTGAAAAATTAGAACAACCAACACTTCCCGAACGTGAACCTGAAGAAATCGTGACTGAAATCAAGACTACTAAGGAGCCAACCACAATTGAATATAAAGACCAATTATCTAGTCCAACGGCTCCATCTTTTGAAGACGTGTGTAAATATGAGGTTTCTCGTCAAGCTGGTACCGATATTATTCAAGACTTCTTGTCGGGTGAGCGACTGCATGTATCTGAGGTAGAGTTCCTCGAACAAAAACCCACCATCGTTGTAGAAAAAACTTCGGAAACTGATCTAATTCCAAGCCAGCCAAGACCTACTGAACCAACACCAGTATCACAAAAAATTATAGAAACAACCAAAGAATCAACGACCGTTGCAGTACCAACGCAAACAGTAACTATAGAGGAATCCGTTCTTCAAGAAGTGCCTATTCAGGAAGAATCTGTAGAACCAACCAAAGAACCAGCAATATCTACGGTTGAACTGGTCCAGCACAAGGAACCACCTGAAGATATCATTAAAATACAATTAGAGAGGACGTTGGTGCCGGAAACTTGGGATGATACTGTCAAAACTGTTGAAGCTAAATTTACCCAAGCACAACTAGAGCCAGTATCGAGTGTAATAGTGGAGGAAACTTCTGTATCACCTTCCGAACCACTACAAGTAGTTCCACAGGAACCTCCAGCAACATCTCAGACTTTAGTCCAAGAGTACCAACCCAAAGATTTAATTACCGTAGTTACCGAGAAAACAGTTACTCTGGAACCCAATTCGTCTGTAGAGCATGAAATAATTAAAGCTTCAACCATCCAACAACCATCTGACAATATCACCATTGATTTATCTTTGCAAGAATCTCAACGCCCTGTCGTGGTAACCCAGACAGTGGAACACACGAGTTCTATTTCGGATTTCCTAGATCGTGAGAGACAGAATGTTGAAATTGAATTAGCTCTGACGGAACCTGCTCCTATCGTAGTAGAGGTTCCCAAGAAGGACCAAGACATACCTAAGATCCCACTCGAACCAAAACGAGAGGAGCCATCCAGCCCCGCAAAGAAATCACCCGTATTGGAATTAGATGAACAAACCGTTAAGACTCCTAGCGAACCCATCGTTACGCCGATCATATCCAAAGATGAAAGCGAACACGAGAAAGTCTCTACTCCCAGCGATATTGATCACGGAGGCCGCGGCAGTAAGAAGAAAAAGAAGCACAAGCAATCCAGCGAGAGCACCATAGAAGATACACAAGAACCAGAAACCAAAGAAGAATCAATTCACACCTCACTAGCGGAATCTACTGACGTCATCATTCCCGACGACTCTCTACCCTCAGAAGAATCTCCCAAACCAACACTGGAACCTTTCGAGACCGCCAGCGATTCCGAGGAACAGTCCGAAAAGGCCAGAGACACCGGATACGAAGCGGACAAGACAGTGGATGAAAGCATGCCCGAAGAAGGTGACCAAGAGAAGAAGAAACGCAGGAAAAAACGGCGAGGACAGAAAGTAAAAGTTAAGGAATCCGAGGAGTCGAATGTTCCTCAATCGGTGTACGAATCCACGCCCATTGGAGAATCAGAGCCTGATGAAGAAGCAAAGAAAGTGGTTAAGATCGATGAACCCACGAAGAAGTCGAAAAAACGCAAGAAGGGCAAGAAGAAGGTTGACGATGATACCGAGGAACCGGGTGCCACTGAAGAAGACGTGATTGAAGAGGCCAGCGAAGATGTGCAAACTACCGAACCCGAGGCTGAAATAGCTGTTGTCGAGGCTGTTGAACCTCCAGTAGAAAGTGTCGTGGCTGAACCCCAACCAAAAGTAGAGGAACCCGTCTTAGAGGCGCGAGAAGGAACCATCCTATCGCCGAATGATTCCTACCAAACCATCTCGACACCATCCGAATTAGAGACCGTAAAAATAGTGGAGGAAAAGGTACTTAGTAGGCCGGAAAGTGAGTCTCCGAGGAAAATCGCCACGGAAATCGTGAAGACCGTCCCCGTCATAGAGGCGGTGATCACTCAAGAAACCGTCTCCCAAACTACACCACCGCCTGAGCAACCAGCATCGGGAGAAGTCGTCGATAAACAAGTAACCGAACCTGCGTCCACTCAAACATCACCGGAAACAGTAGTGGAGACTACTGAAGCCTTTACACAGCCTGAAGAGATAGTTTGCATTGAAGCCGACGTTTCCGTCCGTCCAGACGTTGAAGAGACTTCCACACAAATCGTGACAGAGAGTATCGAATGTCCCACGCAAACATCGAAGCCTCAATCGCCTGAAATCACGGCAGAAGTCGTGAAAGAAACTGCCGAGTTATCTGTACAAACCGTGACGCCAGAACGACAGGAAGTCATCGACGAACAGGTCCAAACCATGACGCCAGATCCTATTCCCGATCGAAGTGAGTCCGCCATGCAAACCACCGTAGTCGAAAGCACGGAGGATGCTGTTCAGACGAAGACACCAGAACCGATCGCATCTGCTGAAATCGCGACTCAAGCCGAACCATCAGTTACCGAACTCTCCATTCAAACATCCCCAGAACCCGAACAGGTGCAGCCACAACCCGTGGTGATGCCTCAACAAATAACAGAAATAACTACTATTACAACCAGCGAGAACGTCACCCAGACATCACCAGTTAAATCGCCCGTTGTTTCTCCCATTCCGGAAATGAAAGAAACTGTGGAAACATCCGAGACCATCGTCCAAACCAGTCCGGTGATCATTCACCAGATCGGTGAACTTCCACCGACTCCAACGCCAACACCAACCAAGAGCAGTAGCGAAGAGTACGAGGTGCAAGTCCAGGCCATTCTCACTGTACCCACCGACAGTTCGGAAGCCATCTCCTTATCCGAAGTAGCCGAATTAACGGAACCAAGCAGAGAACCGTCTCAGCCAGAAGAATCAGTGGATTCAGCCAGCGACTACTCTCCAGGGGAATTCGATGTAGAAGTCGATGTCCAAGGAGCGGAAATTGGAAATCAAACCATAACATTCCTGGATTCAGAAAGACAGGGAGAAGACAAAAAGAAACGGAGGAAGCGCAGAAAGAGCAAGAAACCCAAAGCCGAGGAAACCACTGAAGATAAAGAGAAGAACCTATTTTCGGTGTTCCACAGACAAGCGTCCGGTTTTGACGTACCCAAACATAACCTGACCTTCTCCGATATCACCAAGAAAGGCTTGAGTTTCCGTGAACTGACTAGAGACGTCAAGTCCATCTCCGAAGAGCAAGCTCACGAGCCCATCGAAGAAGTGGTAGCCGAGGTGACCTCGAAGGTGTTCACTGACATTGACGAGGAAAAGATCAAACTAATCAAAGACCAAAAGGACGTCCAACCAGTTATATCAGAAGCTGTTACCTCTCCTGAAGATGATACAGAAGTCACTGTGAACATAAATATTTCGAAGAATATTCCTCAGGGCATTGAGGTAATCACACAAGACACTTACACCGTTATTGAAGACCAAGACAGCGCAAAACCTCAGACAGCATTCACAGTCGAGTCCATATTAACTGAAACAGAGCTCAAAGAACACACACCAGAACCAGAACTACTTCCGGGAACTTCAGAAACTCCACGAGTGAAACCACACATAACAACAACGGTCGAATTTTTAACCAAAGAACAAGAACACCAGACCGTTGTAGGTGGCGACGTCAGTGAACCACAAGAGGTTATAATCATTAACGACCAACCAGTCAAACTTGAGGACCTCCCTAGACGAGAGATTCACAAACACGAAAAACAATCATCTGAAGATATAGCGCCTCAGAAACCCAAAGTGGAAGAAGTTCAAAAGCCAGAAATTGCATCTGAAAGTATTACAGAAAAAGATGTTCAAAGACAAGATACTATAGGTGTAACTGCACCAGAGTTATCTGGATCGTTAACGCTTGAGGAAACCATAGTTGAAAAACTATTACCTGAAGATGTGTCCAAAGACAAAACTTGTGAAATAAAATTGGTTGGAAAACCAGAACCGGAAATTCAAGATACCGTATCCTTAGATATTACAGCGACACAAGTACCTTTACCGACCGAGAGTCTTCCGGTAAGAGAAACCGAACCAGAACCACTTGCTCAAGTCGAAGAACCGAAAATAAAACCATCTGTTAAAGCCAGAACAAAAGGAAAATACGCGAGCACCGTGACCATCGAGGAAGTGGAGGCTCCGTCCATAATCACGGACGTCCCTCTAACTCCCGCTTCAGATTCTCCTTTATCGCCTCCAGATTATACCACCAGCACGTGGAGTAGACCAACGGAGCATACCATCAGGGAACAAGGACCGGCATCATTTGACGAGGTCAACATCAAATGGAACCAAGCGCAATCCCTGGAAAGGGTCAAGAATCTGAAAAACGCTAATAAAACCACCCACCTGAGCAACGTCCTTTATCTGGCAACCTTGAACGAGATCATAGTGGACGTCAGTGTGGAACAACGGAACAACAACATCCAGGAGAGCCTGAAGGTCCTCAAGGAAGCTGTCGAGAAAAAGGATGCCAGCATGATCCAGCAAACCGTCATCACCACGGTGGAGACCATCACCACCTGGTTGGAGACGATCGAGTATAGGATTTACGTGAATAGACAGCAAACCGCCGATGGTCCGTCGAGAGAACGTGTCGAAGAATTCAACCACCTGAAGGATGAAATTGTTAACATCGAAGAGAAAGTTGACGAGCTCCAGTTGGTACTACAACAAGCCGATCCTATCTACAACGAGGAGGATCGACTGAGAATGAGAAGCTACATCGACTCTTTGCAGCAACAGGTGAGAATAATTGAGGAGGTCACCGAAGAGAATGAACAGTTAGCGTCTGGTGACCTGAAACGATGGGAGGAATTCATCAACGGCGTGTCCAGCGTCAGTCAGAAGGTGCATAAGTTAAGGCGCCAGTTAAGTGATCTGAAAGAGTCCGATGCTGCTCCGCAAACCAAGCTCAACGAGCTCGAGGAGCTGGAGGCCGAAAACAGGAGCAATATGCTGAAGGCGGTCCACTTGACCGCCACGGCCAAGTGTCTACTGAGAGACTTTCCCGGTCGGCAATTGCCCAACGAGGTCTACACCAACCACGACCAAACCAAACAGCTGGAACAACAGATCAGCATCGAACGAGAGAAAGCGCTGCAGTTCCTGTCGCTGGCCGACGACTACGAACAGACCCTGAAGGATTTCAGCCAGATCATCGAGATCGCCGAGGCCCTGGTCGAGAGCCCGGTGTCGGTGAAGAACCTGGAACACCTGGAGGACGAGATGCAGAACCACCGCAAGTTCTTCGTGAACCTGAGCCACTGTCGCGCGATCCTCGAGTCCCTGGAGGAGAACTTGGACTCCGAAACCAGGGCCATCCATTCGCAACTGCACCAAGACCTATACGAACGAGCCAAGCTGATCCTGGACAAGTCCACCGGAAGATTCCAGGTAATGTCCCTGGCGGCCTCTCGGTGGACCGTCCTGGAACAAGGCACGCGAGAGGAGACGCGATGGTTACAGGTCGCCCAGCAACGCATTCCCGACCTGACCAGCGTGACGTCGTCGGACTATGACAGATACATCGATCTCTGCAACTCGTTGGCGTCGGACATCGCCCACCACCACGCCAAGTTACTCCATCTACACAACGTGGCCCTGAAACTTCAAGAACTGGTGATCTGTTCCGGTCTGGAACAGACCTATTCCGAATCCCTGGAGATCATCACTAGGCTCCAGGAAGACGTCCAGACCAACCTCACTAGATTGATATCCTTCGGTGAATCCTGGAGCATCTATAACATGTTGAGCGATAAGGTCGAGGGATGGTTGAAAGAAGTCCAGCTACAACTGAAGAAGATGGAGATACCGACCGGACCTAGAGGACACATCAAACAATTCTGGGTAAGAACGAAGAAAATTAACCGATTCCCTTATCTAAATTAACTTTTTATTGCAGGAACTGAAGGCCCAGCATGAAGTTCACAATTCAGCCCGTCAGAACTCCACCAGAGCGCTGGAGAAGTCGTTGCAGATCGTGCCGGTATCCGACGAGATGCTTCAGCGAAAGTTCCATTCGGAGCTTCAAGCCGAATGGCTGAAGGTTACCGATAAGATCAACGACATCCACTCTTCTATTATCAGCACCATATCGGCGCCGGATATACCGGTGAACGACAAACTCAACCTCCTCGAACAAGAACTGCAAGAACTGAAGCATGACATCGACAGCTTGGGTGGAGTGATCAAGACGGAGGAGGAGCTCAGTTTGTACATCGAGAGATTACAGATTATGTCATCGAGACTGGAAACTATCCAGAACGAATTAGGGAAACTCGGATTGCTTTCCGCCAATGAGTCCGACAAAGTTGGTAATCTGTTGTCGTTGTCCAAGCGATTGGAGACCATTATATCGGAGGAGCTACAGGGAGGCTTGTTGGTTAACGAGCGTCTGCACAACATCCAGAAAGCCCTGGCTCGAGTTCGCAGGAAGCATTCCGAACTGGACAAGACCCTAGACCAGTGCGAAAGCACCGAGAAAATGGGAAGCGACACCATCGAGAAGGCCATCCAGGAATGTTTCGAGGTTGGCGAGGAGCTGGTTACGCTCTGGCAAGACCTGATGAGCGCCAGACAACTACTACACACCCTTCCCATGCGACTGCGGGCCACCGTGTCTCCCCTGAAGGTGGAGAAGGAAATTTCGCAGCTCCAAGACGACCACACGGCTCTGGAGAAACGTTGCGGCCAGATCGTGGCCTTGCTGAGGAGCCGACTCACCCTGTGGCAGCGTTTCGAACGTCAACTGGAGCTCGTACAGCAGAGCGTCCAAGAAGCAGACTTCATGATCGAGCTGCTCACCGTTCAGGGTACCGTAGACTATGAACGGTTAAGGAAGGCAACTGAAAGGCTCGAGGTAAGTTTTTAAGATTCACTATTTAACAACAAATACTATTAGATTCGTTTAAAAGCATTTGATACCTTCACGTTACTATATAAAAAAAGAATTTTGGTCCATAATTGACGGAGAAATCGACGAACATACGTTAAAAAATATATACCTATATACAGTCTATTCAAAGTTTTTTTAGTAATGCGTCATGGATATTTGTGACGTCGAGACATTGCAATGTTGCCGCATCAACTCATCAAGTTTTGGTTCAGTTTAGCTTTGACATACAAGAAAATTCTAATCTAAATAAAATAATTGAACAAAAATGTTATCAAATATAATTTATTTTAACATTATAGTACATCTAATACATATATTATCGAATGACTTAAAACTAAAATTAAGAACACAGGTAATATAGTTTGTAGGTTAGATTTGTTTTGTTTACATTGAACTCTTCTCTACACCACCCATGAGGTAGACTTTCTAGGCGCGTTTTTTATGTAGTGGTGTCCTCCTGGAGGCCTAATCCTTATTTAATTAATTACGTGCATACCTTTAGTTGTTTCCACTCTCATCACTCGGTCAGAAGTTTCCAGCATTACACAGCATTATCATATATTCTGAAAGTTTCCTTCAGTCTTTCTTTCACTTTCCTTTCTTTTACACTTTTCTTACTTACTTTTCTTTCACTTTCCGACTCACTGTCCAATTTAATCACTAAACTGTTAATTTCTAATCTGTCTAAAACATGTTCACGATTCCATCATTTATCAATTAATTCCTGTGTATGACTTATCGAGTTCATCCAAACTGAAACTGTGCTATGGTTGACAATGCTTCCTTCCACATAACCAAACAGTTTTTGATGGAATATCCTTCTCGATCAGCAATATATCTGCAGTTAATTATCAATAAATATAATGATCAACAAAACCTAATCGAATGCTATTGTAACTTTTACCTTTTTCCATCAATTTTTGTTGTCTTTACACTTTTTTGTTACTGTCTTGCCAAGAGTGCCACCGCTTTGAACCGTTGAACCGTTTTGAAATGTTCAAGTTTCATCAAGATACACAAATTCAAATTGTTTATCTTCCTTGGTCTTATTTTATGCCTTTAAAAATTTAATTCTTTTTAAGGCAATGTCTGGAAGTTCTACTAAATCTCTCCAAGGGTTATCTTTACACCAATTAAGCCCTATGCCCTGTAAGAGTGTTTAAAAGGATGTCTTACATCCCTCAAAAAACTGCATGTCCCTAACTTTTTTATGTATACTTTCCAGATAGACAATTTTCTTTAAATTAATTTTATTAAATTATATTTATATCGATAAAATAGTTTGTGTACTTACTGTTCTTATACATTTGGTATATTTGGTCTGGAATAGAGCCAATATCAAGGTCAAGATTTGTCACCCACTTTGTATGTAGACGGGTTTTCTTGGGTGAATCTAACGTATTATTCTTCATTTTGTAAGCGATGTTATTCACGGTACCCACACTAATATTTAGCCCGGCAACAACCCGCTAAAAACATTTTCAATAAAATTGTAGGGACTTATATTATTTAATATTACCAATAATTACCTCTCTAACGGAATTTTCCGACAAAAGTGGGTCCCGATTATCTCGTTCCTTTTCGAAATAACCTATTAAAACCGCAATAAATTTGTGACCCTGAATATGTATTTTTTCGGCATTTTCAAGCAAGGTAATATGATATATTACGGAGCGACTTACAATTTATCAAAATAATCAAAGGGCTAAAATAATGTTTGCCTGTTTATAACCTATAGTAATTATAATTAATATTTTGAATAATTTAGCGTACATCTGACAACCGGACATAGGACAACCTATAAATTATTGTGGCTGTATAATTAACTGTAGTTTTTAGATATACTATAATGTTAAAATAAACTATATTTGATAACGTTTTTTTTTAATTATTTTATTTACGTTAGATTTTTTTTATATATCAAAGCCAAACTGAACTAAAACTCAGAATTGATGCGGCAACATTGCAATGTTTCGACGTCACAAATATCCATGAGACATTACTAAAGAAACTTTGAATAGACTATATATACTGGAACATAGAACCTGCTCCTTTCTTCAAGTGGATTAAAAACGACGAAAAAAACGACGTCAAAGTGAATTGATATTCGTTAGTCTCGCTAAAACTCGAGAACGGCTGGACCGATTAGGATAACGTTGGTTTTGAAATATTTGTGGAAGCTCAAGGAAGGCTTATATGAAGAGAAAATATGGAATAATCCCGAAAAAAATAGTTTAAAAAATTGTTTTCCGTTTCTTCATTGGAACGGTGGTTATGAATAAAACACTGTTCTGAAATTATGAATGAAACCCACCGATTATCTTTAATATATTTCATGCCCTCATTTCCTTTCAATACCCAATTGTAAAGGTGGCGAAATCAGCAAGGTTTGACGGATTCAATGCAATTTACGTGGTCTATTATTGTAATCGTGTCCCACGTACCGTGCAATCCGTTACTTCCCATTCTTTTTCCGTACTTCCTGTTCAGCGTCGGTTCTGTCGTTTTTCTGGTGAGAATAAGGTTTATCTTCCTGTTTGTTAAGAACTTCACGCCCGAGATTTAAGGGGACCATAGGCCTTTCCTGCTGATAACATTTTTTTTATCATATTAGTTTCCTTTTCTTAAAATTTATAACTATACGTGCAATCCTCGTTACCTTATCATTTGGTTTAATAATGACCGACTTTTTTGAACTCGAAATTAGTACAAATTGGTCAGTAAGTAAAATGAACATTAATTCCTTTGTTTGACAATATTAGAGAATAATCCGATGTATTATATCATATATTGAGAATATCTCATTCCCAAAACAAATTTCACAAATATTTAAATCACAATTTTACTATATCAGATGCTTGCATGTATTCTATTCATTTTTTCATTTAAAAAAATCGAGGAAAATTGCTATACAATGTATAATAATCAAAATATATTACATCATCTACAACTTTTTCGTGTTTTTTCTGGCAAGTACGCTAGGTGTTACAGAATTTTCTATTCGAGCAGAACTTTCCAACAGTGTATCATCCTTCACAACACTTGTAACAACATGACATCTATAGAAACACTTTCGTTCGGTTTTAGGAGCTCGTATTATACTAGGCTTTGCTGATTCCACCATATATTTAAATTAAAAATCCACAAATGAGTATCCCCGTAAGTTTCTAAAAGCATTTTGAGGAGCTTCGGTATCAGAATTCTTGAATTTGAACATGAAAAGTATTTAAAAGATAAATTATTAGCATTATTGGCGTCTATATGGACAATGTTAGGTCGAAATGTGTTTCATTTCATGTAGGGAAATGTCAAAACCATCGAATTTAACAGTTAGGTTAAATTGTTTACATTTATATTTGTCATTTTCAAAATATATTAAAAATATGGAAGGCAAATATTGTACCTATCGTGCAATCTGTTATCTCCGACATCGTGCAATTCGTCTTCATTCCATGCCAATGAATAGAAATAAAAATTTAATGCTATTATCGGATGTTTTACAAAGTGTACAGTAAATAGTACCGATGATGCAAATACATTGTTCAAACAAGACAGTAATGACAGAACTCGGGCCACTGTATTCGAAAAACAAATCAATTAGGATCCGGTACGATACGTCGTTTTCCTTCTTCTTGTTGCAGTTTTAAACGAAAAGAACGACCGTAAAACCATAAAACCGTTAGGAATACATCGATTCATTACCTGCACCACACAAAGACTTTTAACGGTTGTTTGTATACCATCGTACCATTAGAATGTTTATTTAGTGCGAGTTCTGGTAAAAAATGACTACCAACAATCCGAAATCAATCAGTTCCGTAGATAATTTCGGAAATTGCGAGAGCGCGCGTCGTGCAATCCGCACCACACAGTGTTCTTTCTGGTCCCCGGTCCTCCTCGATTCAGTGTTGTAGCGAACACGGTGGGGCGTAGATCGATGGATTTAGTGTGTACACTTGTTCGTGTAATTATCTTGAATATATTAATATAAGTTTCAGTTATATTTCAATATATTTTTGGTGGTAATTGATGAATGTGATATGTGTACTAATAATAAAAGGTATGTTTCTCTTTTTATTGTTTGGTCTATTTTAAGTTATTTACATTTTTTTTTTTGTATCAGTCGTGATATTAAAGTTATTTGGTCTTGTGTTTATCGTTAGTTGTTATCCTGATTTTTATTTAGTTATATTGTTATAATTTTTCTTCATTATTTGGAAAACTACACAGATATCACTAACTTCTACTCATAGAGCTGTAGTGAATAGTGAATTCCCGCCGTAAAACCGTTCCAGATTTACTTCGAACACGGATATTTACACTCAGTACACTGATTTTTTTCCTCAAAACCGTGAGTGTCGTGCGGTCCGTCCCCGGCCCATGTTTCAAGTCTTTTTAATCAGTGTTGAAGCGAGTGTGGCGCGATACGGTCGCGATGTTGAACTCGAACGTTGTTGCTCGTTGTCGTTAATTTTTGAATATTAATATCTGGCCGATTTACATTTCAAATTTTTGGAATTAAACTTGTGCGATCGAAAAAGGGACTTACATAAAAGGATAATACAGAAAAGGTAATTTTTGTGGTATTTTTGATATTATTTGTAGGGCAATTCTTCATTATAAATGGGCTCGTTTCAAGCCCAGTTTAAATCTTAAAAATCAGAATTAATTTTAAAGGATTTTTTGTGAAATTCCGACTGCGCGGAAAAACAAAATGTTTGCAAAAAAGAAACGTTTTTAATCTATTTATGATGCATATAACTTAATTGTAGTAACACATTTTTTAATTTAGTTGTAATATGCAGGTTGAATTCATTTTGATGTTTTTTTTTACACAAATTCAGTGCCTATTATGTTTTTTTGTGTGTGTAAACTATGTCGTGCCCAGTGTGCCAGTGCCAGAACCAAGCGGTGTTATACTAATGTTGCTTTAGATAAAGTAATTTAAATTTTACTGACAGAGACCATCGACTGTACAGTTTTCCCCAAATTATATTTGATATCTCTGAAGTTATGAAGAAATAAATTGAACAAATATATGACTATTCTTGGAGTGATTAATTTTTTTTGGTACCTTTATAAAAATTGCCATGGTAATGTTTGGTAAACATGACAGTTTTTATAGGATTTTTATAAAATTACTTCATTACGTATCTGCCTGTATTACTGTATTTTTAAATTGTAAAATATTCCTGATATTATGTGTGATATCTCTGAAGCTGTTTGAAAAAATATATTGAACAAATATTAAAAATATAACCTATTGACCGATATAGTTCTTTCAGCGTTAAATCATTGGGCAACGCCTTCTTGATATTATTTTGAAACATATTTTTACTCATTGGCATATCGGAAGACAAAAATTGTCGACAAACCAACATCCTACTTCCTGATTTTTCTTTGCGGTTTCCCGAGCTTGATAACAGTATCGAGCAGGATATCAGTACAATCTTATTTCCTTAATTGATGAAAAGGATGATGGTTTTTGTGGCTTAGTTTCCTTTATGTGGCAAATAAACCACCACGAGATATAAATATTAAAGTATCAGCCAAAAAATATTCTCGATATTTATATGTTTTTTTCAATATTTGTGTACGTCAAACTATATATTTACTTCTAGTAAACCAATACCGACTGATGTTTAACGTAATTTGTCAACTTTTTTAAAACAGTTCGATATTTCACGTAATCTAACGTGTATTTTTCAAAGAAATTACCTTAACGTAGGTTTTTCTAACACGATCTAATTAATTTTTATGTCACATTTTTCACTCGCTTCGCAGTTTAAAAAGAACGGATCTCGAACGCGAAACGTAATTGTTTAAAATAACGTTTTTATTAATTTAAACAATGACCTGATTTATCCCGAACGTTAGATAAAGCGCTCGCCATATGTACAATTTCAGAGCCTCCTATTTATAGAAAATCACGGAGGAATCCCAAATAAATAGCCACGGACCCGAACTATTCCCTCCAGATGCGAGGGATCTTCGGTTATTTCGTTGGATATATATTTTTTAATACATTCAAACAGTCCCGGCCTAATTCCGACGATGATTTAAACATTTATCAAATATTTGCCGAGTATAAACTGGCGAAGATTAACATTATCACTCTATATTATAATGCGTCAAACATAAACAGGACTGAAACAACACAAAAAAAACATATGGTTGCTGTGAACAAGTCGGAATGGAATTTCGAGATACAATACTGCTCTAAACTACGATATCATCACCCGCTTATCATAAATTAAACATATTTTTAATATAGTTTTAATCGCTAAGAACTTGTCGTTATTAAATATACCGCGTCGTGCAATACGTACGAGGCCCCCGCGATAGTATTTTGGAGAATCTTATATATATAGTGCAATAGTAAACTATACGTTTCAACCATAGCGTTGATTAATTATCGTTATAGTATAGTTATAGTTGTTGTAGTGAATTAATTATGAGGGATTCCAAGATGTGAGTCCTTTGAGAGCAAATGCGGTTTTTTGAGGTATCTTTTCAAATAACAAGTTTTTATTATTATTTAATTATTGCATTCTTACTAGTAGTTTCGGTCTAACCTACAATATGTCTTTATGATAACTTAAATCTAGGTATATAACTAGGGGGACCCATCGGCCCTATCTCAGTTTCTGGTAAAATAATGTTTATACATGTCACTGTTACATTTTTTATTATATGCACCTCACTACACAATACTACACAAGATCAAATGGTTTGATTCTTTTGAGTCTGTTTCTGTGTTCTGGTGGTATTCAAAAGCTGCAATGTTTCAATATTCTCATGAGAATGGAGTCTTTCCTCATGCCCCATTGCAATTCTCTTGATTTCTTGACTGACTGTGGGTATCTGAAGGTCTCGATGTAGGTAATCAGTCCTATAGTATTTGGGTGCACAATACCGCTCAGGACTTTGTTCTAAAAAATTTGTTATTTATTTATGTTACTCTTTGTAGAACACCCCCATAATTGAACTCCGTATGTCCATATAGGTTTCAGTATTTGCTTATATAATAGAAATTTATTATGTACTGATAATTGTGATATTCTTCCAATTAGCCAGTAGATTTTCCTATATTTCAATTTCGGTTCTTTTCTTCTTTATATGTTACTTCCAGCAAAATTTTTCATCAAGATTCATTCCGAGATATTTAGCATTGTTGCTATATGGAATGATGGATTTAATGTTATTGGTGCTTGTACGGTCTATTTATAGGTGAACTGCACATGTACAGATTTACTTTCATTAATTATTATTTTCCAAGCTTGTGTCCAATTATTTATATTGTCACTTGCCTGTCACAAGTGTAGAGTAGATAAAGCATTGGTCCTAGTACACTTCCTTGTGGTACACCTGTTTTAACTTCTTTTATTGTAGAGTAAGCTTCTTCTTGTTTGACTCTAAACATTCTGGTTGTAATGTACGATTTTAATAGTTCGGTGTGTTGTTTTGGTAACATTTTCTGTAGTTTATGAACAAGGCCTTCATGCCAAACCCTATCAAAGTCTTGTGCTACATCTAAGAATATAGCTCAGCATACTTTTTTACTTTCGTAGGCTTTTTCAATAATATCTGTTATTCTGTGGACCTGGTCAATTGTTGAATGCTTGTTAATAAACCCAAACTGGTGTCCTGTTATTACGTTTTTTCTTTCTATGGTCTCTATGATTTTCAAAATCCTTAGATATTACTAGCAGCAGTGATATAGGTCAATTCCCCTTTCAATCTTTGTGTTATATTGTTAAAACTATTTTTATTTTCAGGTGTTCCGTTTTGTTACCATTTTTTTCGTAATTTTCGTTTTCCAGCTACCATTTCCTTCACTTCCTTTGGATAATTAATTCCTTTAATTGTACTCTTAGGAGGAGTATTATTCCAAGCAGCTTGTTGAATATCTACTATGAATTTTTCTGCTTCAAAATTTAATTGTCGTGAGGGGTACATTTAGTTGAATTCGTTTGTTCGATTCTTCAGAAAATCCATCTCAGTCTGTTCTCTTGTTTGTTAACGTTGGGTTTCTTTGTTTTCTTATTATATTTTCGCTCAACGTCAGAATCACTGGCATATGATCTGAACTTAGCTCAAAATTTTCTTCGACTTTTATACAGTTGGATGTTATGTTTCTTACTATGAAGAAATCTAACAGGTCTGGGGTTTTCTCTTGATCAGTCGGCCAATAAGTTGGTTTTCCAGTTGACATGTAACTACATCTTAGTTCAGCAGCTGCTTTATGCAGTTCATTGCCTTTAGTTGTTGTCATTCTGGATAAATAACAAGTAACAAACGAAAAAAGCAGTTAAAATAGGAAAAAGCAATATTCCATTTAGGTACATATTCATGAATTTTGAGAGCCATGTCGCAAATTCCATTTTTGGCTGTCTTTTTATTCTGGATTTAAATAATCTCCATTATTTGTTAATAGATTAATATAGTTGTAGAAGCATCGCAAATTCATTGAACTCTATTCACAATAAACATATTTATTTGCTTCGCTATAATAATGCATACTGTGCAATATATACAATTAGTAAGTAATAAAAACTACTTTTTAATTACTATGATATCTTGTTTTGCATGAGTCAGTTGAATGGATCACTTGCCGATATTTAAAAATAGTATTTGTTGTTAAATATAACTCCAAATATAGATAAATTGATATTTCTTTTGTTTAACCATAAAACTATCGTAAGATGATCACAATGACATCAAATTAGTGAATTTGTTGTTACAAACGAAAGATTTTTAAAAATCCTGCGAGGCTATTGCAGCGTCACCTGCACGGTCCAATCGAATTCACACAAAGGCACACGTAACATAAAATTTCATCGAAATCGGTCCAGCCGTTTAGGAGGTGTTCAATTACATACACACGGTCAAAAGAATTACATATATAAAGATAAGTAAATCAATTTTCTTCATTTTTTAAAAATTCTATGATAAATTGATATATAGTTTAGGGTAAATGATGTGGCTCGGTGACTGGAGGTAAAACGAAATGAAACAGTGGTGTTTACATTACGTGACCGTTATTTATTGGCTATATAAAAAAAATGTGAAAAATACAATTAGATAAAACGGATGGCAGCGGTGTTACCTGGAGACGAGGCTTGGGCAGTCGATGGTGGCACGTCTAAACCAAACGATGGTTGAGCACTGAATGAATCGAAATACCCTTCAATAACATCCCAGATAAACGTCTCGGGGTTGCCGCCAGCTATTCGTTATCGGGTTCTAGTTGGCGCTGCTGGCACCCCGCCCGTGTTCAACATCTGGGATTATATTTCTGGGTACTTTGTAGACCGTTATTCCACGATATAAAATTCGACATGCCTCAAGGTCGCTACAATAGTATTTTTTGTTGGGCAAAATTAATAACGAGCCAAATATAATCTACGATAACTCGAACAAATATGAACAATTACCAAATAAATATTGTTAACAATCATATCAACGGCCGACACCAAAACAGATTATTGTGGAATAACCAACGCGCGAAGAAGGAAAAGAAAACGAATAACATGAACGGGCATAACAAATAAATTAACGCGACGTGAGAATATTTGGTCGACGGCGCAAAAGTCTGGCGAATAAGGCGTCCGCTTAACGTTGAATCGAATTTCGACCTTGTGGAATTTTAATTGTCGTATCATTGTTTGGAAATTAATTACGCACGTCGCGAAGCTTGGCGGCGAATTTTTATTATCACCGCTGTATTCGTCGTCGACGTTTCACTGACCATTTCCCATTTGCAGGGGCTCTCCGTCGACCTAACATCGCGTGAGAACTTGGTGGCGGAGCTGAAGGAGGCCGCCAAGCCTCTGGCCGACAGCTGCGCGCCGGAGGTGTCCGCCCGCGTGGGCGCCGCCGTCGACGAGGCCGTCACCGCCTACAACACCACCTGCACCAACCTGAAGGAGCTGTGCACCAAGTACCAGAACGCCGCCGAGCTGTGGAAGCGGTACAAAGAGGCCAGCGACCTGGTGAAGGAATGGATTGAGAATCCCATGGAGGCGGTCGACAACCTACCGCCCGAGGAGGCCATCGAGAAAGTCAAGGTAAGTCGAACAAAGTCATAAACCTCCCCCATCACTCTCTCATTTTATCTCTGTCTTGAGTACTGTAATCAAAAGTTCTTTCTTGTTGTCTTTCTCTCTCCGAAATTTGAGTACTGTCTCAAAAAGTATCTTTCTATCTTTCAATTTCTCTTCGTTGTTTATATTTCTCTCTCTCTCTCTTTCTCCAATTCTCTAATTCTCTATCAACAAAATATAGACATCAGAATGCTATTATCATAACATTTTTTTAATTAATTATATCTTACATATCTAATGTTCAGTAAAATCTCTCATTTACAAATTAATATATAACTATTGTTGTGTGTAATTTGCATCAACAAACAAGCAGAGCCAGTACGAGATTAATAAAGCATATATTTCGCAAACTAAAATCGACAACGTTGAATTACTGGTCCCTCGCTACACTCTCTAGATCTCTGATCCTCTATCAACTAAGTATCGACATCTGAGTATGATATTTGACATATGTCGTATATACATAACAACTTTATGTAGAATTTCTATTCCTTATGGCAATTGTTTTTAGATGACAACAGCATGAGGCAAATATTGTAAAGCATTATCTTTCTGGCGTTATCACTACATAGTATAAAACAAAGTCGCGTTTTCTGTCCCTATATCCCTATGTGCGCTTAAATCTTTAAAACTACGCAACTGATTTTGATGCGGTTTTTTTCAATAGATAGAGTGATTCAAGAGGAAGGTTTATATGTGTAATACATGCATAATATACTAAGGCAACATTGCTAATTTTAGAGGTTTCTAA
Organism: Rhynchophorus ferrugineus; assembly: GCF_030347505.1. NCBI lineage: Eukaryota > Metazoa > Arthropoda > Insecta > Coleoptera > Curculionidae > Rhynchophorus > Rhynchophorus ferrugineus. The sequence continues at coordinate 9,042,372 of NW_027472586.1, read as the reverse complement.
CGTGATGTCGTAAATTAACCTATTTTTTAAGGCTTATTTAGCAATTTGCAGAAACGCTGCCTAACCCTACGAGTTAGATCAAATTAATGTACTACAGTATTGTACACCATAAAAAGGTCTACAAAAAAGTCCGCGATGGTATATGTTTATCTTTTAGGGATAACCCACATTAACCATTTTTATTGTTTACTTTTTACGTGAGAAAATGGCTTATTTACGAAGCTATTTTAAGCAATACGGCATTAATCCTTATCGAATTAAGTACCTTAAATACAGTGTGCAATTAATATAGATCAATATGGTTCCTTACAGCATGTAAATTAAACAAATATTTTCGGAGATATTACAAATTTAAAATTTGCGTTTAAAAATGTGTAATGTAATAAAAATTGTATGAATTTAGATATTCCAAAGATAGCAGGAAATCTTCATAGTAAGTATAGGGGAAGAGGAATTGTTTTACTCCAAATTTAATGCGTGCAGGCCAAGGGCAGTAATGAATGAACCAAAAATACTGGATCGATTTTAATCATGTTTTCATTGAGTGACATAGGCATATATATTTTATGCCCGTGCAAAGTCGGAGCGGGCCGCTATGTTTTTATATACAACGTTCATATTTTTTCTGTAGTGTATTTAATTTAGTATCAGCATTGCACCCGTGCGAAGCCGGGGCGGGTCGCTAGTTTTCTCTAAATCTATGTTTAGAATCTTGTGCCCCTTTTTGGATCGATTCTGATTGATCACTCTATCTAGAGTGCCTTGAGCATTAGTTTTTAAAAATCCATTTCGAAAATGAATATTATATAATATTGTAACTAATTAAATTGTCATACAGTCATGGTAGTTCTATAAGACCAAGTTCCCTTTTTATCTGTTCCGATACTCTTCTTTCACCGAATCTAATTTTATGTTGAAGATTTCCGAAAATAGACAGCTTACCACTGGTTTTATTTCCAATTTTAATTTTGGTATTCAACGTCTTTTTACTTATTATATATATGTCATATGAATGATTGTCTTAACATCCCTTCAAGATCACCATTTTTTTTAACAATTTTCCTCAATCAGATTCTCTTTTTTTCTTATTTTATGTTATTATAATTAATACCTTGAAAATACAACACGTGTGTTTATATTTTCTTATTTTAATCACTAGAGAAATGCTTTTGTCTAATAATCTCCGTCCTCCTGATATTATTGTATATGAATTATGTATTTTGTCTTATGTAATTTCACGTTCTGAAATCTAAATGCACAAGTTGGTATCAAAACTTTGCGGTCGCAGCATCATGGCTGCATCCTATCGATCCAGTCTCGGGATTCCGCCCCTCATTGTGGACGCGCGGTGGAGTTTTCGCCGTCCAAGAGGGGAATCTTGGCCCCGCTAAGTTCAAGGTCATCGATTCCGTCTCGTTCGTCCGGCTCTGAAGCTCCTCTGCATTTTTGTTCACTAACCATTCAATTTAGGACGAATTGGAATACAAAGGAACCGGTTTTACACCGTATGTAATGTTTCTTTTCCGGTAGTTTAATGAGTATGTGCTAAAATATATGTCATTTTTAAGTATAACCCTGTTTTAATTAGCATATTTTCAAAAAAAAATCGGATAATTAAAGGCTTCGTGCAAACGGGACAGTCCCGGAGGCTTTTGTCAGTATTCCTAATTCTCGTAAATAAATCACCATCTTCAGAGCGTCAATGTTAATATTTAATAATTTAATATCAGTACATAATATGAGTGGATATATCTGTCTAAAAATAGGCTCTTATTGGCTCGTGATAAACATCTAGCTTAGATTTTTGTTGAAAACCGGAAAATTGTATCGCACTGTTTCGGATAGGGATGTTGGCGCCGGAGAAAAATATCGATATCGATTTCGGTATTTAAAAAAATATATGGATACATTAGAGAAGAAAGTCAATACTGTTTTTCAACAACTAGGAAAAATATCGATATTTTACAAATGATGTAACGATATTTTTGACACAAAAAACTAAAATTTAAAATTAAGTAGCAAAACGCACTAAAACTTTCAAATTAAGTACCAATTTTAAAGTTTTTTTTTTGATAATTAAAAGGTTTTTATGACGTTTGAGAATTTTTTTTAATTATCGAAAAATATCGGCTAACAAAAATATCAATTTTTTTTTCACCATCCCTAGTTTCGGACGTCCATGGTTTCTGGGTACTATAACGTATCGCGTCGTGCGAAAACTCCCCGGAGCCCACCCCAACCCGAAATTTCTGCTAGCCGTCGTAGCGATGCGATCCAGTCTCGCTCCCGACGCATTATAAATAGTCGGCGGACGAGAGCGGAGCCCTCATCCGCGCGAATCTCTATAAATATCCCGAGTGACAGCGTCGATGTTTCCGGTTTCCTCTGTACTAACCCCAAAATACGTTTTCCCGCAGTGCTCCGCGTCCTGTTAGTGTGTTCGTCCTCCATGTGTACCCCCGAAGAGTTGCAGGTTCGTCCCCGACGGGAATTAGGTTAAAGGGCGCCTAATAAATCTTAATTTTCGCCATCGAGAACACGCGAGAGGGTTCTCGAGTGGTTGTTTTCGCGTGAGCGCGGAAATCCGTCGCCCGGTTTTGAAATGTGACGTTAGGAACGGTTAGAACGGTAACGGCTTTTTAACAATTTACTGTAACAATTTGAATTGATTAAACCAATAAGGTTATGTGCTAGCGAGTCCGTACTGGTTGGCAATAACACGGGCAACGTTCATAATTTTAAATCATAAACGTTAACAACTGACTTACGTTATTTATCGCCTTGCGAAAACTACACTTTGAAACGCTAATCGTTTACTTTTACTATAAATATTAGTTATTATTAGAAATATTTATTTGATGTACTTTGCGTAACCTTACTTTTTCATCATAGTACAACAATGCCAGATGGAAAACGTACATTAATATTGAGAAAACACTGCTATAATTTACAAGCGGCTACGCAAGACCATTTGGTATGGTGACACAACCAACAAAAAATTAAAAATATATTTTATTGAAAAGACAATGAAGAGTGATAAAATTATTTATTTTAATATAACAGAGATTATCTCGAGAAAATCAGGCAACATTGCGTACTGTCAAACGGTTTGAATGGATATTTTTTGATATTTTAAGTTCCAGAGATGCCTGACGGCGGCATTGACATGTTTTCATTGAACATACGTTTTTATTTTTCCATTAAAATTCGTATTAATTTTTTCTTTATATTTTGAATTAAAAATTGCGGTGTTGTCAGTTTGTTGTTATTTTCCTTTATTTTACGAATTTATCTGAATGATTTACCACAAAAAAGCCTATATATTGTAATTTTTGTAGTTCTCTTATAATACCCATTAATAATTACTCTTTTCAAATATCCTCGAACCAAAATCGAATAAACTGTCTCTTAAATTGTTTTATAAGAAAAAATTAAATTGTGCAACGTCGCCAAATTTACCTTAGTGTTTGAAAATTAGGGAATTTTTCCAAATCTTGTTTTTATTATTTTGAATTAAAAATCGCGACGGTGTCAGATTGTTTAGTTTTCTTAGTTCTACGATTTCATCAGTAAAATTTCTAACCAATTTCTAGATACACTGAATGATTTTTCACAAAAGAGCCTTTATAGTGTAATTTTTGTAGTTCCAGTTTTGTAAACCCCATCAATAATTACTGTACAATAAATCTTTTGAAATATCTTCAAATCGAAATCTAATAAAATCTCTGTTAAATTGTTTTATAAGAAAATTTGAAATTTGCGACATTGCCAAATTTACTTTAGTGTTTGAAAGTAAGTAAATTCTACCAATTCTAATTTTTATCTGTTATATAGGATGTTCTAAGACGTATGTGACCACATCGGTCAATTCGTCTCCACGGCTTTGCTAGCGCTGATTCTGTGAATTTCTCCATGGCCATTTTGCATAAATGTGATTGAATTCCGTCCATACATCTTTGAATCCCCTCCGTTAACTAACAGATAGTTTTGGGTTGTTGGCTTACAACCTCATTTGATCATAGTAATATAATAGAATCTTATCATTCAATTTAAGCAAAAAAACTGTGATTTCATGTCGAATTATTTCCTGACTCTCGGAGAAATAAGACCCAATGATACTCCATACTCAAAATGCGACAATTTCGATGATTAACGATACTATCAAGATGAAAATGAGTTTTGTTGATCTTCAGTATTCCATTCCCACTAAATGAAGCCATTGAAGTGCCCCATTTTTACTAACCCATCGAATTTCTCATACATTTTAGGACATAATTTAACATTAATTTGGATTGAAAAGCGACTGTAAGAAAATTGCTATGACTCAGAAGTAATACATGAAGTTGCATCGCCAGTTCGCACGGAAATCAAACAGAAACCGATTAACCTTGACCGTCATCAACGTCGAACCCCCATTTTCAATTAAATCCATGCCGAAATCTAAATAAGCGATCGCCCACGCCGCTTATTAGCAGGCCTCGCGCAATTTCAAACCGCCAACTTCGGGTACAACAACAATCACGCCCGAAAACTCGTTCAATGTACCAAAACGTGACCTATATTTGCTTATATTTTAAGCCGGAACACTTGCCAAAAACTACAACGGCAAAAAAACCGGTAATCAGCGGAATTAAACCGCGCTAGCGAGAGGGAAAATGGACAAGAGAGAGAAGGACAGATAAAGTCATTGCTAATTTTACGGAGAACTATTTTCGGATCGCTATATCATTGACATTAATGTGGTTATGCTTTATATATATGTGAGAATTAAAAATAGGTCTTTTCAAAACTATGACCTAAATACATTTTTTTCGTTATACATATTTTGTGTAACCAATTGGCATGGTGACTGTAATAAAGTATCGCAAAAACATTGATTCATAATTATAGTATATGATAAAAGAGGATATATTCTAAAAGAAAAGATTTATTTTATATGAATAGAAGTAAAAGCAGAAAATTTAAAAATTCCAATATCAAATCAAAACTATTTCCTAACCATCATTTCCACATTCCAATAATTGGGTTCTTTGACACCTTTCGATTTTATTCGGATTATTTATCTTATATTTCACGGTTAAAAAATCGGTTTTATGCTACCAACGGAAAAATGTAAATAGCCTAAATTTTACTAAAAACTATACATCGTAACTGAAATAATAATTTAAAAAAGAATACTGAAAGTCTCATAGAATTAAAGTGAGTGAATATTCCAGATACACTAGCTATGAAATGTGGTAAAATATTAAAGAAAATCAAATAATACTAACAATATAAAACTTGACAAAAAAAATAATAAGTGCAAGTAATAACTCTAAAGATTGCTCAATCACAATACAATCGCCAGTTAGGAACTGCAAAAATAGTATTATCGAAATCAAGAGTATCATATTTGCTAATATCAATATAAATTGTATCGATGGCAAACCTACCTAAACATTTTACAAAAATTTTAATAAACAGATGCAAATGTACTTGACAGCGCAGCCAAAATGATAATTTTACAACAAAAAAAGGTCTAAATTACATGTAATGATGGATGTTTGATGAACTTCTAGCAGCTCTGATTCTTGGAAAGCTAGAATGTATGTAAATTTCCTTGTAATATTTGGATAAATAAAATGCCCAAATTTTAATTTTAAAGTTTATTTTAAGAATAACCTTATTAACTAATAAGCACATGTAACTACAATACTTCCGCAAGTACTAGATCTCTACTTAGTTTGTTTTACTTTACTTGACCTCTGTGACAATATGTAAGTTCATACATTCTGTATGTAAGTTGTTCGAAATGTTTGATATGTCTGTTTGCCATAACACCCACTTACCAGATTCTAAAAACATGATGAAATCACATTGTTCAATAAAATATGTATCACTTATTCTTAACTGGGTAAAGTACAGCTCATCGAACTATTTGTTATGAAAGAAGCCATCAGTCGCATTTGAGCGACACTTATTGAAGGCTTCAATTTAATTAATATTTTTCTTTGTATTTTGAGAATATATAGTCGTTCAATAGCGAAGAGCAGTGAATGTTCAGTGAGTTCAGTTAGAAGCCTAGTTTCTTGTCTGATTGGCATTAGAATCTTATAGGAATACATACTGATTTCATACACAACTTTGTACAACTAACCCCATCACATTATATTAAATATAACTTTTCATATTACTTGGTAACTGAAAAAAAGAACAAAATTATTAGTGACTTACATAAAATAAACAAAACAAATGAAGCCTAACCTCAAATATTATTAACGGTGTCGTTATATTACGTTAATTACACCTCGGACATGGTTAATGTACTTAGAATGGTCTTATTTATTGATTAGAATAAATTACCGATGTTCAAATTATAGCGGCTGGTTTGCTCCTTGCAAAATGTTACCACATTTTTTCTAACTTTTTTCTGCCTTGAACAGTAAACACATAAACATTGATACTCATTGGAATGTCAAACTATAACCCACAATTATTAAAATTATGTATAAATAAGAGCTGTAACTTCACAAACAGTCCAGTGCCACCAAAACTTTTTCAAATCGATGCTATTTATAAAGTAAGTTTTTTTTTCAGGCGAAGTAAAAATGTAGGATTGTCATAAATAGTTTTTCAAAATTAGTGATCATGCCTATTTTAGCGACAATCCATTTTCGTTAATTTTGATTTATCTTATTATTTATTGATCTTATGTTTTCGTAGATTTGTGAGGAGACTCTGTCAGCACATTCGAAACGCCTGTCTGAGCTCAGAGACCTGGTGTCCGATATCGCGAACGCGGTCGGTTTGGACGCTAAATCCCTGCTCGGCGGCGAGATCGATGCCCTCGGCAAACGCTTGGAGGATGTCCGCGAAAGCCTCACCACCCTGGCGGACGTCGCCGAGGCCAAGACCAAAGCAAAACTGGAGACTAGTAATGATATTCTTGGAACAAGGCATTACTTAGATTCGGTGCAGAAGGTAGGTAGATTTAAGTTGCTCTCTGATACCTATAATAAGGAGCTTTATTCACAGAACGTCAGCGATATAGAAAATGACAGTTTGGATGTCGACACGGAAGAGAAATTACAGGCTCTCAGGGACCACTTGATCGCCCTAGGCAAGGCAGAAGGCCAGATACAGAAGATCAAAGAGAAAACCGTCGAGATCTCCACTACGACCACCGAGACTTCGGTGATCGAGATACTGGAATTGTGGCAGCAGGTGTTCCGGGAGACCTTCCAACAATACCACAGGCTGAGCAGCCGGTTGGTGAGGAACGAAGACGGTGCTGCCGCTTTGAGATTGTGGCAAGAGTATCTCTATAATGTCCAGCAGTTCCTCCAAGACACCATACCTGGCGATTACCAGAGCCTATCCGAACACCAACACCTATGCCAGGTGCATCAAAACCTGCTCAGCACCCAGCAGAACGTCTTGAAACCCATCGACAAGAAGGACGGTCAACTAGGCAGCGGGCTTGTGGAGTCCAGCGTGATGGAACAGTTCAACTCACTCACGAACTTACACAACGAGACCCTTAGCAGAATCATCGACAGGCACGCCGAGGTGCAAAACCGACTGGAGTCGTGGGAACAGTACAGGATCGATCAGAACACCCTGTTGGAGTGGCTGAAGAACCTGGAGAAGGAACGCGAACACATGCAGCTACGCTACCTCCACGTCCGACGCATCCCGAAGTTGATGAATCGCATCCAGTCGCTCCTGGATAAGATTCCCCAAGGAGAAAAGCAGGCCGAGGGCTTACAGAAACAACAGAACCTCCTGCTGCAGTTCTGTGACGACGCCCTGGCCACATCCATCAGAATGGAGCACGCGGCCATCAAACAACGAATCTCCAACCTCCAAGCCGGGCTGGACACTTGGAAACAGTTCCTGGAGCGCATCTCCAAACTGGTACTCACTCACGAAGATCGAGTGCGAGCCGTCCAGAAGCTGTTCGACGGCATCCAGGCCGTCATCAACGAGAGCCAGTCGACCGCGCCGGCGTCACACGCCGGCATAAGCAATCGCCTGGAAGTGCTTCAGAGAACGCGAGAGAGATTGGCGTTTTCCATCAAAGACATGGAGCAGTTGGGATTATCGCAGGAACAGCTGAAGGAGTGCCTTAGTCCATCCGACGTGAAGACAGTCAACCAGAGAATGTGGTTATTGTGGCACCAACACAGAGATTTAGATCATCAACTAGCGATGATTTGCCACCAGCTGGAAGAAAAATTAGGTATCAAGTCCATGTTCGAGGCCAGGCAGACGAAATTCATCGCCTGGGCTAGCGAACTAGAATCGCGACTGGAACGCGAGACGGCCGAGACTCTGGCGCTGGATCCCCGGGAGCTCCTTCGAAAACTCGAGGTCGAGCTCCAGGCGGAGATGGCGTTGAAAGAGCGCGAGTACGAGTGGCTGGTGCGGGTAGGTACCGAGTTAGTGAACTCGTGCGGGGAAGAATACGCCGACGTAACCGCCAAACAGATCATCCAGACCCGCACCGACGACGTCCAAGACCGCTGGCAGCGACTAGAGAACCTCGGGAGGAGCAAGACGAACAAGATCCACGATATCATCCAGACCACCCTGCAGCTGGAGGAGAGGATCCGACAGATACGGGCCTGGCTAACGCAAATCGAGAACCAGCTGGCCGAGACCATCGTCTTCGAGGCTTGCACCAAGGACGTCATCGACCGGAAGCTGTCCGATCACGACAAGCTGAAGAAGTCAATCGAGAACGAAAGCGCCAACATCGCCGAGGTGCTCAACCTATGCGAGTTGCTGCTGAGCGACGAAGACATGGCCAAGAACCACTTCTCCGCGGAGAATCTCTCCAACGCTGTACAGAACCTGGAGAAGCGATGGAAAACCGTGTGCGGACAATCGGTAGAGAGGAAAAAGAGACTGACGTTCGTTTGGAAGTTGCTGCAGGAAGTGTTGAAGCTCAGCACCGAACAGGAGACGTGGCTGCTGGATCAGGAGCAGAAACTTAAAGAATTGGACCAACCGCTGACGAAACTAGACCAGAAAGAGCTTCAACAATTAATTTATCAGGTCGAGGACAGGATCAAGGAGATCGAATCCCACAGTCCGGCTTTCGAGATATTAGAGCAGACCTATTCGAAACTGGTCAGGACCGGAAGCACCGATCCGGATAACATCCAGGAACTGACGTCAAAAGCTCGCGTTGTCATCGCGAGATGGAACAACTTGTTACCGAAGGCCAGGAGCTTGTTAAAAGCGCTGCACAATGAATTGGCACCGTTCAAAGAGTTTTCGTTGGCCCATGAAACAGCATTTATCAATTTAAGCAAGATCGACGGTTTGCTCACCGAACTCCAACATCTCACCCCCAACAAGAGTTCTCCGCAAGAAAGACTGACAAAACTAGAATCCCTAGAGAACGAGCTGGATTCGTACACTCCCACATTGGAGAAAGCCGACAAACTAGGCCTCCTGATATTAAAGAGAAGCAAGAAAGACGAAATAGTCAAGATTCAACACATGATCGACGAATACCAGGACCTGTCCAAGAACCTCACCACGAGAAGCAAGCTTCTCAAGGCTGAGCTCCTGGCCCAAATAAAGAAATACCCTCGGGAGGTCGACGAAAGCGTCCAGGTGGAGACGTTGAGGTTTGAACAAGACACTGCTGTTCAGGTCAACACACTGCATCCGCAACTCCAAAGGATGACCTCCATCAGCGCCAAGGACGCGTACATGGTCCAACTGGATGCAGCTATCGTCGAGTGCAGGACCAACCTGCAGGAACTAGAGCAGTTCATCAACAAGGACGTGCCGAAACAGGGTTCGGCTGAGTTACTCTCCAGTGGGAACAAGATCGCCAAACTGTCAGCCAAAGGGGAAGCCAGCACGGAGCTGATCAAACATCTCCACGACCTGCTGATCGACGAATGCGGAGCGTCTGACGAAGAAGCGAGCTCCTTTGAGGTCGAGACCCTCTTGGAAGAGTACAAACTACTGCTAGTCAAAGCCAAAGAGAAGGAACAGAAACTAAAAGAATTAAGGTAAGTCCGCACAGAGACTGTATGGTTTTATGTAGTGGTTAGGTAATACGGTGTGGTTTTCTTCCTAAAATAGTACTAACTGGTGTTTTTGTATTTTTCTTTCTGCAGAACTACAGTGTCCGATGCTTATAATTTGTTATGCAAACAGTAAGTAAAATCTTCCTCTAGATTATTGCTAGTATGTAGCTCTTCTGGAGAGGATCAGCCCATGCTTTATTTTTAAAGTTGCTTTTATCGGAATCAGTATATTCGTCTTTCTACCGGGATTTTTTGTTGCTTTGTATCGTAATTATGAAAAAATCCAATCAATAAATATCACAATATACCTAATATATTTTTAAAAAAATATATGCAACCCTAAAAACACTATTAATCGATCAGTCCTATTACTAAATTAACATAATAGGTAAAAGAAATGTTTTATTATTTTTAAACATTCATAAGTTTCCTGTTAATATACTATGTATCTTACCCAAATACACGTATCATAGTGAATTAAATCAGCAAGCCCATAGAAAGTTTTTGAAGGCAATGATTCCCGATATAGAAAGACTGCTTATTAATATCAAGTAAACGTTATTAATTCAAATTAAATAAAGCGTAAATAATAGCAACCTGGTCCTGTCCAGATGTATTAAATTAAAAAAAAAAACGTTTTGCATGTGGGAAACAGGTGAAAGTATCTAAGACACAGTATCTAGTGTGGTGTTATAATAACTGAAATGTGACAGATATATAATTATTATTATGATAGTATGAACTTCATAATATTTAACTATCAGAACAAGTGCTCGAGCTAGATGTCACTAGTCTCTAGTAGATCATTATTAATTATTTATTAATTTCAAATAAGTTTATCGTTATTTGTTCATCAAATATGGCATTTTGTTAATTACTATAAGGCAATTTTAATAATATATCTAGTAGCATCCAACCTGTAATTCCTCTAACTAGTGCCGAATTATGCAGTTTTCTATAATTATATATCAATATAAAATCAAAAATTACGAAATAATCAATATGAAATCAAAAATTACGAAATATGTTACGTTCATCGTAATACCAGTGGTAAAATGAGACAGTTGAAGGGTGTATTAATAGAATTACTGGTTATTCTTGGCTGGTATTTCTACGAACATTTGTAAACTATTTAAATCTAAACCCATTTGGATGGAAATGTTCTAGATCCAAAGAAGAAACACAAACATTTTAACTCATAAAATCTACTATGTGTCCTGTCAGTGTAATTAAAATAACAACCACAGTGGATACGTTGAAAGCACGCTATTTGCTGTTTATTTATACCTGGATATCTTTTCCCGCTGTTTACACGTTCTTTAATCGACTCCAAATCGGCGTCAGGCTAAATATAATCCCCCTCGTTTCTCCTTCTGCAGCGAGGCAGGTCGACTATTGTGTCCGCTGTGCACTAAACGCAACTGGGCTCAGCTAGACAACGACCTGTGGCGGTTAGAGAAATGGTTACAAGTGGCTGAAGCCACACAGAAGAACCGCAAGACACCCCCAGCCAACATTGAACAGTTGGAGGACATCATCCAAGACCATCACGAGTTCCTGTTGGATTTGGACAGTCACAAGAGCATCGTGCGATCTCTGAATATCGTCGGAACCCACTTGGCCGATCATACTGAAGACGCGGCTAAAGGAGAAGAGCTTCGAGCCAGACTGGAAGCGGATAACAAGCGCTGGGAGAACATTTGTCGAATAGCTGCCTCATGGCAGTTGCAATTACAGCGAGCTCTCATGGAGGTGAGCGTTAGTTTACTACTTAGTTAATTAATAATAGTTAGTGTTACTAGTTTCTTACGATGGGTATACAGACCTGAACATTCAGGGCGAATTTACACAAAAAATTGCAAAATGTGCATGAGCATCGCACCATCACCATTAAATACACTACTAATATGTTTGATTATTTACAGAATCAACAGTTCCACGGTATTATCTCGGAGCTGTGCACCTGGCTGGAGAAGAACGAGCGTAAAATCAAAGCCTCCGAACCGGTCGATCTGACCGCATCGCGTCAGACAATCGAGGCCAAGTTCCAGAACTTCCTCGAGCTGCGAGCCGAGCTGGAACGGTGCGAGCCGCGAGTGCTGAGCCTCCAGGAAACCGCCAATCAGTTGTTGCGCGAGAACGACGCCCCTGAGGGCTCGCACCTGGTCTACCGTCGCCTGACCGACCTGCGACTCAAACTGCAGTCGCTCATCAAGCTGACCGTCGTCTACACGCTGAAACTGGGAGCGGTGTTGGGCAGAGACCCCAACGAGATCGGTAGGGCCCTATCGGCCAACGTAAGCTCGGGCCCGGCCCTACAACCGAGTGGCTATGACGTAAGTTGGTCCAGAAGTTGTGTTATACTGTAAAATTCGAGCCTCGTAGACTTGTCTAGTATATAATGTTCTTGTAAATCATAGTGTAAGGCTTACTCGTACTTGGTTTGTTCAACATGTAGCTAGTAATTCGAAAATACATGTGCCATATCATTTTTGTTCATTATCTGTAATTAATTGTGTGCCCATAGCGACATAAGCCAGTGTAAAGTTCGTTCCGTTACACCAGCCGTCTGGGACTAGACATGACTGGTGAACGGGACGGATTAACTCGCTGCTACATTGTAGACCTACCTTTTTTTTTGTTTTCGAAGCACGTTTTAATTTACTAGTATCGATCTTATTATCGTTAATTTAATCACACTTAAGAAGCACTGTTTTTTACATTTGTTTGCATTTGGACAGCTTTTGGACCGACCTGAAGGGGACGCACCATCGACATCTTCAGCAGGCGACACTGCTTACAAGTAAATATTTTTATTTTATTTTATCTCATCTGGAAATTGTTCATATTTTCGTTTATTAGTCCCTTATTCACAGATTCGATAAAATATGAACAGTTTCCGTTCGTTATAACACTTAATAGTACCACATCACGCAATACCACGACACTCACTTAATTCGCAACGTTTATTTTGGTATTTTAACCTTTTAAATCTCGATATCCACTTTTATTATATAAGACAGACGTTATTCCAACTTTTAAGCAGTAAAAGGAATTTACATATAAGCAATATTTAGTAAAAACTTATAAAATTCAACAATAAGTTTGCCTTTATATAAAATCTCGTTTGAACAAAGAATTTAGAAAAAAAATCTAACATTTGAGGAATGTATTTAAAAAGGTTAATTTTTCAATAACATTTAAACTTTACTTGGCCTTATAAAACTAACTGTACATGAAACGAAATATCATTCAGTCATTTCTGTCACATTCAGTAACATTTCATTAAAATGGGGTTTTTTAATAAATTTTTTTAGGGAAACCCACTAGAGAATGAAATCCTGATTGTTATTGACTTGAATATATTCTTAGGAACACTTTGTCGTCGCTTTTTCCTATTAAATTAAAAAGATGACATCTTAAGTATGTGGAGATTCTTCAGAGAAGGTCCAACTTTCATTTGAACAAAGAATTTACAGAGAAAAACTAAAAATCTAGCGTTTGAGGGTTTCATTTAACAAGGTTCATTTTTTAGTGATATTTAAGCTTTACTTGGCCTTATAAAACAGCTGTACATGAAACGAAATCTCATTCAGTAGTTCCTGTCACATTTCGGCGACTCGCGACATTTTATTAAAATTTATTTTTTACTTAATTTTTGAGGAAACCCCATTAAACAATATAAGTCTTATTGGTATTCACTTGAAAACATTCTTAGGAACATTTTGTTGTTGCTTTTTATTATTAAATTAAAAAAAATTATATAAAAATTTATATTGACTGTACATACTTTCATTCATTGTACTTGAAAGACGATTAAAAATGAGTAGTAATTAAGGTCATTCTTCCATAATACAATTCCATACTTGATTCATTTTCAATTGTTTGACTTTGACAATATGGAACAATTAACTAAAACATGATTTTTTTTCAGTGGTACTACCGATGATTCGCAAATAAACACATCAGTTTTACGAAGAGGATACCGCTTCCTGGGCAGGGTGGTCAGAGCTTCGTTACCCATCCAAGCTCTCATGTTGTTAATGTTAGGCGCAGCGTCCCTAGTTCCGTACACGGAAGACGATTATTCCTGCTCCATAGTCAATTCGATAACAAACCACCTCACCCCGACCCTGAGGTACGACGACCGACCCCCCTTTTAAATTCCACAGTTATTTTCGCATTCGTAAGACCCGTTTAGGTTAGGTTCTAAATTCATTCCATATTTTTTATGTCGTTGTCAGAAAACCGACACCCGTTTGACTTAGGTTGTTATTTTTTGCAGAGTTTTATATTTTTGTTACTTAAAAGAAAAAGAGAAAACTTTTTTATATGTGATTTATGTAAATATTGTGACTTAGATATAACATTGATGATCTGGCAGCTTTAATAGAAAAGAAAAACAAAATTGTTGCTTAATCATGGGGGTGGTATTGAGCCCCTACTAGCATATAGTTTTTATAATGATATAAAAATTGTATATTGTCTTTCTTATCTGTATATTGGGATAGACGCACAGAGCATGTTTGCAACATTTTTATATTATACATTGTTGATTTATATGATGGTTGTGCAAAACGATAAAAGAAAACTTGCAATGCAGAAAGAACGATATGTGAAATTGTCTTGCATTTTTTCCCTATATAGGATGATGACAGGCTGCGCAAAATCGCAGTTCTCTCCACTGCCTTTTTGCCCAGTTTGTTATGAGAAACAAAATTAAATTCAGCCTGAAACGAAAGCCTCTCCACTTTCAATTTCAGGAAATATACGTTACATAGTAAAGTTTTACAATTCGAACATCGACAACGGTTGTCTCTCCAAAACCGTTTCGTTCATATTTGGCAACATAGGCTGGTAACTTAACTCTCCAAAAGTTGCTTGCTATGTATAAATATAAGAAAAACCAATTACAATCCGAAACAAATATCTCCCAATTTGTTTCACACATATATAACGAATTGTAAAACGCATAATTTATATTACTTTCATGTTGCTTGTAACATAATATATTTTATATTATTAGTAATTTTATATGTGGCCTAAGCACATTATTTTTTTCCAAGCTACTCACTCGTGTATTCAGAACTAACCAATTTATATGCTTTCTTATTTTATAATTTATTTAGGACGTTGAATTTACTTAAAACAGGATTGTTTTCTCAAATATTGTATCCTCTTAGTTATATTCCTTATTTATAAATATATACTTAAAAATATTCTATTTTGTATTATTTAACCCACTTATCCTATGATTAATATAATTTATTACCCAACGATTGTGTTAAGTGTTGAGCAATTGAAAGTTTCTGTTTATATTTTAGAGATATGTTGGGTTAAAACACATTTTTAAAGAAAATCCAATAATATCTAGTTGCATATACATCGATGCAAGTTAGTTAGAGTTATAGAACCCTACATTATCTCGATTAATAAATTCTTTAATGCTGATACATAATTTAATTATTAAAATAAACTATTTCATCGGGATATAGTATCCGAAAATATATATCCAACTTTTGTTAAGACAAAAATAAGAGTGACTTTTTGTATTGTAGCTAATATCACTATAAAATATATTTATAAACTTTTATATGGATTTAGAAAAGAAACAGAGATGGCGCATTAGTAAACATTTCAATTCTATACAGAGTCGTAACAAACTTATTCTAACTATTATAATATTGAAGTTACCATATAAGTAGAATTTACTTCAATATTAACTACTATATCTTAAAAATTTTAAGATGTTTAGTATTGTAAACTTTTCCTAATTTGCATTAATTACACTTACATTTTATTGCTTGGAAAAAAATAAAAAAATGTTTATTTGGTAATGATTAAAAGACATTTTTAATTTCCTCACTAATTTCTTTTGTTCGAGCCGACCCTGACTGGCTTCGATTGTTTCCTGATAATTGACAGCGCCTCTGCCGGTACATTTACAAAATAAATAAGCGACGGAGGTATTCGGGAACGTTTTGTGAAGGAAATAATTACATGTAGTTTTATTATATTAGATAAAACCGAATTCTTGAGGTTACTGTCAACCTGTTATTTGACAATCAGGTTATTATAGACTCTTGTCGTCGAATCAATCTGAGCTTTTCGGTCATTTTTAACTGTGTAAATCGTAGTGAAACATCGGTGGCCTCGGCTCTCGCCTCAGCAAAGAAGCTCTTTGTATGGTGTTTTTATTTCAACTCCGTGTAGTTGTATATGTGTGCAATGTGATTTATTCTGAAAATATGTTCAATTTTAAACTTATAGAGCTTTAGTATAGATGATATTCAATTCCCGGTACAATAAAAGATTGCTAATGGCGGCCAACATTAACAGTGTATATAAACAATTGAAAGTGGACTAAGGATTGATATGAATACTGTGGAAAATGTCGATACGGTGAAAGAATAATCCCGGCTAGATTGAAAATTGTGATGGAACCCGTACTTCAAAGGTTAGGAGATGTTACTATCCAGAGACTTGAGAAACCTAAAGAACCCAAGTTGGAAACTCCAAGCACCAGTGGTTCTCAAGAGAAACCCAAGGCTAAGGAAGGCCATCATTTTCCTGGTGAACCCTTCAGTCCGTCGGAAGAAGAAAGCTATGATGAATTTGACGATCATACGGACGATGAGATGGAATCTCAACCTCAAAAGGAAAAAATTCTTTCACCTCCAGACTTGAAACGAAACTTGCCACAGGGAGCTTTAGATCTCGGCCCGGAAATATCTTTCAAGAGATTCAAAGTGGATGCAGAGGATAAGTCTACAAAGAAAAATGATGAGTTCAGTGAACCGAATTTCAGTGAAAATGATATATCAGATTTTGATTCGGAAATGGAATCTGATGTAGAATTAGGTTTAGGTCCCAATGTAACATTAAATTTAAATGAACATGAAATTAAGGAAGAAAAGCCAGAAGGTAAGCAGAACCTTTTATATGAATTTTACATAAATGTTTAATAAAAACACAGAAAATTTAACGTAATAAAGCTGGTTATTCTGATTAGAAAGATATTGTGGTACATTTTGTTTGTGTATAGGTTGTGTTATAATTATTTTGTTAAATTCAAGCAATGTATTAGTTAAAAGTTAATTCAAGTTTTCTCAGATGGGCCAGTATTACAAGAAAAAGAAGATGAAGCCAGTACAGAATCGACGTTCTTAGAAAAATTGGTGGAAAATGCCGAAATACCACCTCCACCCATACCTCCAGCACCTGTCATCAAAACTGAGAACACTGATGATGATTATGAAGTGGATATTAAAGAAAAACTGAAAGAAATGGGCGAAATAACGTTTGCGTCAGTCAAAAAGGGTGACAAGCCAAAGAAAAGTGAAGCACCTGAAAATGAGGTTGTGATAACAAAAAAGACCGGTACTGCTCTGATGACGTATTCAGTTGATATTATTATATTTAACATATTTTAGGGGAGGATGAAGTAACAGTAATGAGTAAGGGTAACCTGCGCCGTAATATCCGGGAGGTTATGGACGAAACCAAACTGGATGAATCTACCTTGGCAGCTCAAAGACAGGAGGCGGAACGTCTCAGAAGGGTACAAGAGCAACAAAGAATTTTGAGGGAATATCAGAGACAAGCGCAACAAGATCGAATGCAACAAAGAGTCATGTCTTTGTTACAGGGTAACAATTTTTCCAAACCTGGTTAGTATGATGGTCTTCCCTATATGTACGTACATCTTTCTACTTATATCTTTGAAGGTCCATCAACTCAGACGAGAATAGGCAACACCGTGTTGGTCAAATTACCGAACGGACAGACCAAGCCGATGACCAAAGTACCTCGCCCGCCCTTCGATTTGGTTAAGGTACAGTTTCAATAATGGCCTGGTTTCGTAATGATTTCGGTTTTCCTTCTTTAGGTGCCAAAACCTGAAGGAGTGATTGGACGACCGGTGCCACCGACCCCGTTAAATCTCCTAGGGGCACCTAGGGGTTTTCCTAGGGGGATGATGCAGCCCAGGAAAGGTGTCCAGTTGCCACCGTCTGTGAGTATCGCTCCCGTATCGAAACGAGGTCCTCATCTTCCCGGAATGAAGCCGCAAAGCGAGAGCGATAGCGACGGCGATGATCCCAAGCCACCCATTGTACCTATGGGCAAACCGACGAAGGGTGAGTGCAAGACAGAGATAAGTCTCCCCGACGCTCCCTATTGTTGTT
Source organism: Rhynchophorus ferrugineus (assembly GCF_030347505.1). NCBI lineage: Eukaryota > Metazoa > Arthropoda > Insecta > Coleoptera > Curculionidae > Rhynchophorus > Rhynchophorus ferrugineus. The sequence goes on along the minus strand of NW_027472586.1, from coordinate 9,024,155 downwards.
ATTAGGAAAATCAACTGATACGATAGAAGTTTCATCGGACGACGATTGTATAGTCGTGTCCGAGTCGGAAGATCAAGACGATGACGAGCAAGACGACCCGAGCAATTCCGGAATGCACACGAACGACGAATTCAACCAGCCCGACGAACAGGGCCGGGTTCTCGTGAACGTGGGACATTCTGAAGACGAACCAGATGTTTTCGTGGCGCCACAGATATCTCGCATTATCAAACCGCATCAAATTGGAGGCGTCCGATTTTTGTACGACAACATCGTGGAGAGCATCAATAGGTATGAGTTATTACATTCCCAGCAAGCCCTTGGTGTTGTGATGTCCGTTCTAGGTTCGACAGCTCCGCCGGGTTTGGATGCATACTGGCCCATTCGATGGGTCTCGGTAAAACTTTGCAGATCGTTACGTTCTCCGACATCTTCCTGAGGTATACGCCGGCCAAATCAATATTGTGTATTATGCCGATTAATACGTTGCAAAACTGGATGGCAGAATATAACATGTGGACACCGACGGAAGAGGTGAGTGATCCGATCTTATTTTTTTTTCGTTTATTTTGACTGACAACAAAATAATAATGTAAATAATATAATGAAACACAAATAACCTTATAAAATATAATTTTTTAACATTATAAAATATCCAATGTATATTTATTGAAGGACTTCAACCACAGTTAAACAGTCACAATAGCTTGTAGGTTAGAGTTGTTTTACTATATTTACATTGACATGTGACAACGGTGTCGACCAGTACCAACACAAATCGAATTTTATATACCGATTTGGTTACATGTTCGGACGTATCAGACTTCATTCTCTCTCTTTTTAACTAGAAAAATGCTAATTAGTAAAATGAGAAAGCAAAATGCTCCTAGTTTAAACGGGATTTTGATTTATTATAAACTGAATTTGGCAATACGTTGGACAGTGTTGATGACGTGCATTGGCTGTTTTATTGAATAAGACTATATATTAACAAACTTGACACTTTCGTATTTTTTGCATTCAAGTCGTTCAATAATCAATTAACTTCTGTGTCTGTCAGATAAGTGTTGATTGGATTAATAAGTAAAAAATATTTTGTTCGTTTATAATTTGTTGATTCATTATAAATAATATCTATTGATTCACATTTATTTAGTAATGTTAAATGATTTGACTACAAAATTCTACTACTACATACTAACTACAAAATATACTGATACTTTTTGTCGCATCTGGCGTCCAAATTATGAAGACATTAGTGCTCGATTTTCTTTTAAAGTGTAAGTGGTTGGGTTTTCTTTGAGATGATGAGAGTGTTGAATATTTCACGACCTCGGTCTCAAAAAAGCGTTAATTTCTTAACAGGCGGCACCAAATAGTGCTCTAAACGCTCACGGCGAGGTCAGACCGAGAAACTTCAACCTGCACGTGCTGAACGATAATCACAAGACTTTGGTGGCTAGGCACAAAGTGATACACGCTTGGAAGAGCAGGGGAGGCGTGTTGCTGATCGGATACGAGCAGTTCCGCTTGCTCAGCATGAAGAAGAACCCAAAATCGAGGAGAAAAGCCGTTCCCATACCCGAATTACCCGAAGATGATAAGAATAAACCGATATTTGATGGTGGGTATATACTTTTCCCAAAACCTAACGCCTAAAGGTAATCGACGATATTTAAGGTTTTGATACAGCGATTTACAATTAGTTTTTCTTGTCAATTAAAAATTAGTTGAATTAATTAAACGAACGGAGTTTGTTTTTTTTGTTGTTTTTGGTTTCAGTTACATTTTTTTCTAGACAGAATGTTTGTCAATTGGTTTTATAGTCTATCCGAAGTAGCAGTGAAGTCGTGCCATCTTAATTTGTGACATCAAAACGGTGCAATGTTGTCGCATTTAACGTTGACATTTTACCCATTTTAGTTTATTTTAGCTTCAATATATATGAATAATTCTAATATGAATAAAATAATGAAGCAAAAATATAATTTATTTTAACATCATAGTACATCGAATGCACATATTAGCAAAGAACCACAGTTAATTAAACAGCTACAATAGTTTGTAGGTTATAGTTATTTTTATGTAAATATATTGAAATCTTTTCAAAACCATCTACGGTGTCCCCGTGGAGGATTAATCTACTTAATTAATAATTGTACATTATTAGTAATGTATTTTGTTTTCATTATAGAACATATTTATATTTTTATAATTAGTTCTTGTTTTATTTGTTGTTGTGTTTTCTTATGGTGACGATGGCGTGAGTTTACTGCTTCTTAGGATAGACTATATTTAGTAACATTGAGATGATTGAGCTAAATCTTATTTTCTTTGAGATTGTACCAATATATCCATAATTTTTATTAAAAATATCAATAACAATACTGGTCATGATACTTCATTCATTCATTCTGGTCATTCCTAGTACTACAGTTTTTCAGACATGTGCGCATTTTTGTGCCTAAACACATTTTTCCTTAGAAATATACACGGCCTTAGTCAACCCTGGACCAGATTTGGTGATCTGCGACGAGGGTCACCGAATCAAAAATTCTCACGCTTCAATTTCGACCGCTCTGAAGCAGTTGCGCACCAAGAGACGAGTTGTTCTTACTGGATACCCGCTACAAAACAATCTCTTGGAATATTGGTGTATGGTTGACTTTGTCCGACCAAATTATTTGGGTAATTTTTTTCTCCGTTCGCTAATTTAATCATTATTGATCAATATTAATTGTACCAGGTACCAAAACTGAGTTTCTAAACATGTTCGAGCGTCCCATAATGAACGGTCAGTGTATCGATTCAACCGAGTCGGACATCAAACTGATGCGATACAGAGCCCACGTTCTGCATTCGCTGCTGGTTGGTTTCGTACAGCGTCGGTCACACACGGTACTGCAGTCTGTGCTGCCCCAAAAAGAGGAATATGTCCTCCTAGTCAGAATGTCTCCATTCCAAAGGAAGCTTTACGACACGTTCATGAACGAGGTGGTTAGAACGCAAACTGTTCCCAATCCTCTCAAGGCCTTCGCTGTATGTTGCAAAATATGGAACCATCCGGATGTGTTATATAATTTCCTGATGAAACGGGCTAGAGGAGACGCGGTGGATTTAGATTTGGAGGAGGTGGCCAGTACTGTTAGCGGTAAGTATATGGAGCAATATGTTTTTCGGGTGTTAGATGGTTCTCTTTAGGAGTGTCGACCAATGCCGACGGGAAAGCGAAGAAAACTCCAGCGAGACCTAGAAAAACCCCAGCCAAAGGTCGCAACGGGAAACCGGCAGCTTCCGTGACGCCATACAACACTTGTGCCGAGACGTCCAACTCCATGCAGCCTCCCCTAGCAGCTCCAAACTCCGTATTACCAAGCACGACTTCGATGGTCACTCAACCGCATCTCACCAGCGGAAATACATCTTCCTCCATTTCCAATCCACAAAAAACTACGGATTCAAACTATGGCCCGTATATGGATCAATTTAATCAGCCTAGGACTAGCTTTGAAGGAATCTCTCACTTATTTGACGATCACATGTCTTCGCAGAGGAACTTCGATTCTCATTACGACCAAAACAACCATTATCAATCGTTTTCAAACAGCGATAATCAGTTTTCCCACGAGCAGAACCATCAACAAAACAGCGGTTTTCCGGTACAACAGCAGAACCAGGGGTTCCCGCAAAACCCGTTACAGTCCAACCTCAACAACGTCAATTTTCCACCAACGCCGCCGTCGATGTTTTCCCATCAGTCTTCCTCCAACCAAACCAGTTTGTTGAACTTGGATAATCAAAGTACCGTGACGGTCAGCAGTACGACTACTAAAACTAGTAATTTTCCGAACCTACCGTCCGGTATTTCGTTGACCCCGCTCAACAAGACTCAGATGAATGCACCGAGCTCCGCTCTGACTCCAAATCCGACTCCGTCGCCTAACGTCATGGATATAAACTCACCCCTTAATAAGACGAATCAATCAAACTATATGGCCCCCCAGAATCAAATCAATTCTTCGTACCCATCCAGCAATTTCAACAACATGGACCAAAACAACTTCATGGACGAATTTCCAGATCAGAACTTTTGGGACGACAAAAAGTCGAATTACAACCCACCCAGTATGTTGATAACATCATAATAACGAATATAATATCTTAATAACCTTTATTTCCAGATAATTACTTCAATAATCAACCAATCAATCAAAACATGCCTAATGCTCTGCCCTCTATTCCTTCTTGGTTGAAGAAAGAGGATAGCAATCCTAAACCATCTCCAAATAGTAACGTTAGTCCGCAGAAGAGCGATTCAAACAGCGAAACTAAGCCTAAAATAAACATAATTAGTGATATTAAATTGCCGCCAGTATATAGCGCCGACAAGAAGATTAACATTATCAGTGATATTAAGATTGAGCCAAAGAAAGAAGAACTGGATGATAAATCGACCATCAAGAAGGAATCGGAGAACGTCAAGAATGAAGTGAAAACAGAGGTTAAACCGGAGGAAGAAGCCAAAGTACCACCGACGGAGTCCCCGTTATCAAAACTTTCTTCCTTGTCGTTGAAGGATTCGAAAGAAGATGGAGGAATACCTTATGATTGGGTGTGTTAATTTAACTGATTGGGATATAGCTTATAACATAATTTGTTGTCGTTATTTTTAGGCCATCGAATTATTGAAGGACTATATTCCTGGAAAAATCGAGAATTCCGCTAAAATGAAGATCTTGTTCTGCATTATAAAAGAAAGCATAGCGCTGGGAGATAGACTTCTGGTATTCAGCCAGTCTCTGATAACTTTAGATTTGATTGAGCAGTTTCTGCAGGCCAGCGATGTGCCTGGGGAGACCTACAAATGGGCTAAAAACGTTAGTTATTACCGTAAGTATCTTGATCTTCGTGTGATGCTTTTCCACTAGTGGTTTCCGTTTGCGTTCTAGGTCTCGACGGTTCGACCGGAGCTCAAGAAAGAGAGAAGCTCATCAACGAGTTCAATTCCAATCCAAAGATCCATTTGTTTTTGGTATCGACGAGAGCCGGATCCTTGGGAATCAACCTGATCGGTGCTAACAGAGTCGTCGTTTTGGACGCTTCGTGGAACCCTTGCCACGACACACAGGCAGTGTGTCGAGTCTACCGTTACGGACAAAGAAAACCATGTTTCGTTTATAGGTTAGTGGTGGACAATTGCTTGGAGAAGAAGATTTATGATAGACAAGTGAGCAAACAAGGCATGTCGGACCGCGTCGTGGACGAGTGTAACCCTGACGCGCACTTGACGATCAAGGACGTCAGTACGCTGTGCTACGACGATAAATATGACGAGGGAGAAGAAAAAGACTGGTCTTCATTCAAAGACAATTACATTGACGTCGTCCTCCAGAAGGTCCTGGACGATCACGGCAAGACCCTGAACAAAGAACCCTTCCAGCATGAGTCTTTGTTGGTGGATCGAAAGGAGAAACAGCTGTCCCAGCAGGAAAAGCGATTGGCGAAGAAGGGTTACGAAAGGGAGAAGAACGCGGCGAGACAACCGTCGTACATGATGGGAGCAGGAAGAGGTAATATCCATAATAATTCACTCAACAAAAAATACATATCTATTTTTATTTCAGCACCTTATTCTCTCGGTCATAGGCCAGTAGCTTCAGTAAGACCTATCCAACAGGGCGAGAGACCTTCCAGATGGATACCGGCGGAACATTGGCAGCGCCAAGGAATGACAGCCCAGGAAATGACGTTGCCCTTGGATGTAGTGATACCAACGAATCAGCCGGAGAAAGGAAACATCGTCTTGAAGGCCGGTCAAAAGGTGCTCGTCTTAAAGAGCCCCAAAGGTGTTTACATGCAGTTGGAAAGTGGTAAAATCGTGGCCATTAAAACGGCTATAAAAGTGAAGGGAAAGGCCGAGGAAAACAACGATCCAATGAAGATGGGCGTAAAATCTCCAATGCCCCCGCAAATGAAACCTAACGCTCCGCTTTCGATCATTTCGCAGAAGCGCCCCATGAAGTCACCCTCGCATCCCGCTCAACCGGCGCCACCATCACAACCACCGTACAATTTCGGAATGACCAAGTTCAACATGAAGAGTGTTCAGCGTAACGCACCGAATTTAATATCGAAGATTCAGAGCGTCAGCAAGAAAGTCCAAAATGTGCCGAGTCCGAAACCCAAACCATACCCCGTTGGTACAGACGTATCCAAATTTGTGAGAGACAATAAGAACTTACCCGGTAGCAGTAGCAGTGAAGACGAACATCCTTCATTGGATAAACCTCCAGAGGAATCAGCGGATGATATTCAGAAGCGTATTTCTCAGTTGAATAAAAACATATCGATTCAGAGGGTAAGAATCTACCGCCAGGACGGTGAAATTATCTAATTCTGTTTCTGTGCTATTGCAGGTGAATAGTCATGGAGTCAAACAACCATTACAGCCACCGTTACTATCTCAACAATCCAACTCGCCACTTCAGCCATCACAGCAGCCATATAGTCCCCAACAACCTATCAGTCAGAAACAGGATACTCTCCCGCCACAACCTCCCATAGTATTACCGTTAAAAGCTCCGATCCAGAAGGATATTCCTCAAACCAAGCCTCCTCAACTGCCACCGGACAAATCCAAACAGAAACCAGTCGATAAATCTGCTTTGGATAGGCTGGAACAAACTAGCCCGACGCCATTCCAGGAAACACTAGACAGTATTACGGCCGGCTTCAAGAATCCCGATAATTTGGATAACATGGACTCGGACGAAGACGAGGAAGAGGAGGAGGAAAGAGAGCCCGAAGAGGAAGTGGACGAAGACGACGACGATATGCCCGATTTACCCACCTCGCCCTACGAGGATGAGGAAGAAGCGGAGGATGCACATAATCAAAATAAAGATATGGTAAGTAGGCGGATTCTCATCGAAATTATAGTCCTTCTAATATAACAGTGAACGTCGCAATGTTGCCGCACAACAAAACTCTAATATAAATAAAATAATTTTAAAAAAAGTTATCAAATTTGATTTATTTAAACATTATGGTTTATCTATAAGGAATATATAGTTAATTATACAGCCATAGTAGTTTGTAAATTAACATCATTTTATTATACTCATGTTGAACTCTTCCACACCACCTACATAGTAGAGTTCTAGGCGCCTTTATGTAGTGGTATCTTCTGGAGTATATTTACCTTTTTTATGTGTAGTTCTTTCCTTTATTGCTATATTAGTATACAGGAGTGGTCCCAAGACACTGTGAAACTCCAGCCGAAATTGGTTTAAGTGTTGCGAATGCATGCGAGACTAAATTTTCTTTCGAAATAATATGTGATTCCAGCAGTCGACAGTAATTCCGCCGTAAAAATTTGCTGATTTTGTAGATTAATCTCGAATTCTATATCCGCTCAAAAGCTTGTAAGACGTCCAGGAATATTACAAGTCATTATTTCTTTTCTTCGGATGCCTTTTCAACAACCGCTTTTACTCTGTGCACTTGGTCGATTGTCGAGTGGGGATTCCCAAATCCATTAAAATAAAATGAGAAGAAAAAATACGGTGTGATTTCAAAGCGAATTTCCAAACTGCTAGGTAATGTTATTTAGGATGGACTATCATGTTGGTGATTGTAATGTGGTTTAATTATAATAATATTTTATCATTTGGGTTTCCAAATTTCTCTGATCAGTCTGTGACTTCTTTCTGTGGTAACAAATACATCTCATAACGTTAATAGATTTGATATACTGCGTGGATTCATGTAACATTGTTTTTTTTTTTGTATAGATGGACTTGCCGGAACAACACGAGACCAGCGATCAGAGCGACGAGGTGACTTACGTTTCAGACCAGGCGAATGAATCTCAGCAGTATCATCACCAAAACCCGTCCCAGCCAGGCAAAGGTGACGGCAATACCGACTACAATAGCACCAGCGGATACAACAATTACTACAACTACAACGTCCCCCCATATCAGGCGCCGCCACCGCCCCAAGGTTACGGCTATCCCCCGCAACCCCCGCCCCACTATGACGGGTACAGCGGGTATCCTCCGCAGCCCAATCAGCCGCACTACAACTACGGTTATCAGGGATATCCCCCGCCCCAACCTCATTACGCGCCTCCGCCACCTCAACCCAACTATGACTATAACAATCCGGCTCCCCATCAGCCAATGTATCCCGGATATAATCCGTATCCCCAGCAGTATCCCCATCATCCCCCGCAAGGCATGTACCCTCCACCGCCGGCTCCCGGAGCTCCCGCCACTTCCTATCCCGATTACGCCCAGTACCATTCCCAGAACGCCCCCGCATCGAATTATTACCCCAACACTTAAAGACATTCGTGGTAACTGATGAAACAGTGCAAGTAGATCGTTTAAAGTCGATTTGTCGGTTACATATCAACTGATTTGTGTTGTCAGCTTCATCAAGTCTTGTTTAACTAACGAATCCACAATTTGTTTTTTAACGGAACGCTTGGTACTTTTATAACCCTTCAGCCTCGCGGAACACGCAGTGGACGTAAACGAAAAGCCCTCTCCCCCACCTCCATCACTTCATCTATTTATTTTTTATTTCTTTGCATTAGACGAATACTATATTTTTGTACTGTTAAGTTATCTGTTAACGAGTTTTATCAAGACAGACCAGAGGCACTCGACACCGAACATATAATGGATGTGTCGTGCCATCGTTCGCCGAGTTCAAAAAGACAGAGAACTCGTCGGGTTTCAGGATGATGCGGAACAACCCCACCCTCCCCCTAGTGATGTAATCATCTTCAAATAAACCGTGCAATGTTTTTTAGGGAGATACGCGTTGTTTTTCGTGTTGTACGAAACAATCTTTAGACATAGAGCCCCAAAACTGTAACATTTTCCGTATGGCAAACGTGTATGGTCAGCTTCATTCGACTCATTATCTGTAAATTGTCCGATTGACTATTGTGATTTATAATTATGTTAAATTGTTATTTTAAGGAATTTAATATATACTGATGATTGTCCGGTTAATGGATAGCGGTCGGTTACTTTTAAGTTGAACTGAGATGTTAGTGTAGTTACTATGAATGAATTATGAATTGATGAATTACTATCGTTTTTACACTAAAAAGCATTTATACAGAGTAAGTGTAAAATAATTGATTTTAATATTAAGTTAGATCATTTTAAATAATAAATATTTAAGCTACGGCGATGTCTTTTTTTATTTCATCCCATCAACCTCCTGTTTGAATCCTTATTCACAAAAAAAAACACCAAAATAACCGTATTTCCCTTTTTCTACCGCCGTATTGATTATCGATTCAACTTTCTATGGTAACGGTCTAGCGGGCAAGGACAAATTTCTTTTTGTCCGTCTTAATTTGGCTTTGTGTCGAGACCTCCCCTAAAATTATGCCTTCGAGTGACGCCAATAGTGAGCGGTTATATCCATACTTCGAGGAAATTAGTGCTTTATGTCTAGCAATCTACACAGTTTAGCGAAATGGTTACCGACGACCCTTTCCGATCACGAAGATGTTTTCCTTTCGTGCAGGATGTTGAAAAAGGAATGTCTGGTACTCATCAAGCATATCGGCAAGATATCCGTAACGGTATCTCACACAGAACGCAATAACGACACTGATCTGCCAGTTGAGGACATGGGTTCGATCTGCTCGTCGATGGAGGATATCGTCGACAAGTTCGACAACTGTTTCGAGAGCTTGAAGTCGTCCAACACGGCCTCATCGTGCATGTACAAAATGGTGAAGATGTTCAAGAGGACTCTGTGGAAAACCAAACTCCAACTGTGTTATATATTACAAGAATTCATCAACGATATTGCATGTCTATTCATCTTCTATGGTGATTATTTGATGAGGATTACTCTAAGGTATAATAACATGATTTTTTTTCTGTAATTATCACAATTTTTGTAGATTATCCGTATCCTATAACAGTTTGCTTTCAATGACATCTAAATATCATTTATCAAAGAACATCAACAGTGTTTGCAATAACACCTGCCCTCATCTGCTGTTCCCTTTGAGGAAATTCTCGGTAACTCGTTTGCTTCAGATTCTGGCAGCAAACAGGGCGGAGTACTGTTGTCATAAGCTCATCGACTGTTTACTGGACACGTACAAGATGCACGACAATTCCGAAGAAGAAAATAGTTCCGATAATTCCAGTTTTGAAATTTACATGTAGATGTTTTTGTATTATAAAGCAATAACAGGCATTCGATAACATTTCTTTGAGTTTCAGAGCCTTAACTAAACACTTGTCACCACCTTTGGTCGATAGTGGTATTAGTAAACCAGATCTGGAACAAAATTCCGTTAACCTAGACGACAGCATTGGCAGTTTTGTGAATCTGGAGGGATTGATATCGTCAGAACAGGCCAACGTTCTGAATATCTTAAATCTAACACAACAGGTGGCGCCTGCGATGCTGGGGAAGGAGGGAGTGAGGAAAAACAAAAACGGTGGTAATGTTTGTTCGGTACTGTTCTTGGTGCTTATTGTTTCTTATACTATTCTAGGGGAATATAAGCTCAGTGGTAAAATAATCGAGAAAGTCTTGGAATATTACGAACACATACTGTGGGCCGAAGTTGGTAATTATTTGGAGCACGTTATTCTGTGGTGGGCTTGCAGCCCCTTGTCTGCTAGGTCTCCGAGATCCAGTCAGCACCTGAGAGAGTGGATTAATCACTTTGTACCTACAGGTCTTTTAATCGCACGGTTTTTAACATCACAGCTTTATTCCCTTAATATTTTTCAGCTGATATACCTTCGGTAATACTGTCTGCTTTGACGAGTCTTGCTGATGCCCTTGGTGTACATGTAACGTCCACTCTGTGGGACTATTGTTTCAGGAAAGCTTTGGTTGCGTCAAAAATTACCGGTCATCCCGAAACAGGTCAGCTTTTCTGTAATGTCCTCCAAGAACTTGTATCGCTATGCAATTTGTGCGAGGTCACTCCCAACTGGACTTTAGGAGCTCCGTTGGACGAATTACCACTTGTCGAACAAATTCCGGTTCTACATAGACTCGGTACTGTTTTCAATAAGGTTCCGTATATTTTTATACTTATCTCTGGCTATAGATCATAGTATACACACTACGAGATTGTGGACCATCAACGAATGTCGCAAAATTGCCAATAATTGGAACGTCGAAGCGTTCTTCGCTATATCACACACTGATGTGGTCAACTGTTTAGCTCAGCTGAGCAATTTGAGGTTGACGGATCATACCGTTGAGATCGAGAAAGGAGGCTTGGCAGTGCACGTGGAAGTTTGTACCTTGATGAGAGCAAAGTTGGTATCTGAAGTTAATGAGAACATACACAAACTGAAAGTATGTATAAAGTAATGGTGCCGTCCTACGTTATTTTGGTCTCACTGGTTTGGTTCGTTAGGAGTCTCCATCCGAATGTTTGAGTTGTTTAGCGTCAATCTGTAAAATAACGAATTTGGCGAATCTAAAAATGATCTACCCCGACAAGCCGTTCTGGAAGAGGAACGGGGTGGATGTACCTACAATGGCTAGTTCCTATGTGGCTAAATATTTAGGTAAAAAATATTGATTCATACTAAAAGCTCAAGGCTGATACATATTTCCTATCGTTATAGAAAAAACATTAACGCCTGTTCTGAAAGCCATCGATAATGACATCATCTGCAACATGATCTTGACTCTAATATGCGAATCTTGGCTGGATCACATCTACAACAACAAGATAAAATTCTCGCAATGGGGCGCGTGTCAGTTGTTGTGCGATTTCGCCTATGTCACGTTGTGGATCCAACAGTGTCCGTACATCAATGACCAAATGCGTAAGAGACTGTTAAGGAACGAGGTGCTGAGAAGGTGTGAAGGCGTCGGACGTCTGTTGCTCCGGTGTCCTGGTGAAAAGTTGAAGATGACTGACAAGAAAAGTAAAAATAATGCAGGTACCAATTTTATTTTCAATCGTTTCTATCCTGTAAATGATCATCACGCTGAGTGCCAACTACGAGATACCTCGTCCTGTGTTTAGTTGTCATTCTTCTCCGAATTTTATGTTTTATTTTACAAGTTACTTTTTCGTCTTACTTACTTTTTTACGTCTTAGAGCTGTAGTACGTAAGCATTTGATCTGATCGGTCAATGCCAGACATTCCATTATTGTAATTTTGAATTATATTCGGTTATTATAGAATTTTTTCCATTGTGATTGGTCACCTCTACCATTTTGCTGCCAAATATACTCCTTTTTTCAGTTTACGATTTACCACATCTCTGGAGCCCTTTGCTGTTATTTCCTAGGGTATACAAGTTTTTCGTGTATTTAACATTTTTGTAATAATAACAGAATTATAAAAATGAACCATGTAAACCGTATACCCTTTATCGAGATAGTCCTTACGTCATTAGTTTTCTCAGATTTACCACTGTAAATCTTTATTTTCATTGCAAGACCGTTGGACTCGCACAGTTCATATAGTTCGATACCATATTTGTGTTTTTTATGTATTGGCGGAAAAGTAGTCTCCCATATATATCATCATGGATTCGTCAATACAAATATTATCGTCATTATCTTTAGATTCAAGATCAACTTCAGGTTGAGAGACGGCTTCATCTTCACTATCACTTGAATTCTCAGAAGGTCCATAATCGCTATTGTCGTTACCATCCTAACCAAAAATCCCGTCAAATTCTGAATCACTTGGATTTGAGTAGTACTCAATTTCATTTTGTGTCAGTGATCTTTTCTTATCCATATTGGATTCTTGATAATTTAATTATAACAATAATTATAAAAACTCAAGAAAGACGTAAATGTGATGCACTCGACAATTTCTGATGGCTTCGCGAATAGATTTCTGTTACAGAAGCTAACTACGAGATAATTCGTAAGGCCTTTTTTAAAATTAATGATAACTGTGTACTAGAATTAGAGTTTTTAATAATATAAAATGATTAAATCAAATTGTCATTTTAGGCCAGATATCTGAAAATTGCCCTGATAATCAACATTATTTTATCCAAAACATAGAATAATTTACTGGATAGTTCAAGAATTTCGCAAAAGTTAAACAGAAATAAAAAAAAACTACTACTTTTCAATACAATTTTGCTCAACTACTTTCTATACATTTACAATGATCCTCCAATTTATGAACATCACAGTATACTGATTTCCAGAAAGACCCTAAAAAACTGACATTGACATTTCCTTGTCTGGGTTCCTATCACTTTTTGATTTAGGGTCGTGGTGGTAAACCAAAGTCACATCTACAGTGATGAAATGATGCAAAAAAATTGTTTAATACTTTTTAAAATTTTATAAGAATGTTGTTTCTGCCTATTGTTAAGAAATGGTTTCAAATGTTTAGTCTACTCATTAGTAAATCATGGAGCTCCATGCTGCATACATCAAATTTCTTCAAGGATCTAACAGAACTGACCAGCCAGTCATTAGGCGTTAACACTTTTTATACTTTCAAAAAGTGTTTTTAGAAAGAAAGCTATTTTGTTTTTTTATCTGGTTGGTCTGATAAAAGCTACTAGACTTGAATCCATATACTCCCTTAATTACAAAATTTTTTTTTAGCAAGTGAAAACAACGATGAAGAAGAAGATGCCAAACATCAACAGATGCCCGCCGAAATGTATGTCCCTAATCAGGAACAATGGTTGGAACTGCGAGCCATGAAGAGCCAGAAAGTATTTAAACCATTTTGTTGCTAATATTTACATTTTTAATCAACAAAAAGTAACAATTTAAATTATTTATATATAAATGTTACATAATAAATTTTTAATCTGAATATACATTTTTTGTCCTGAAATCTAAGCAACCACTTTCATTTAACATCCTCGCCATTCATTACTTGAATATTCATTATTATTGTTGTTAAGTTAAAGTTAAAACGACACCATAAAGTCTGATGTTTATTCGCTATTCAGTGGATTTTGGCTAATAGAAACAAAATTATTTTTATATAAACCTTTATATATTTCAGTATCCATATTGATAGTTATGTACAATACGTCCGGTCTTGCTTAAATAAAAAAATAATAATAAAAAAAGAACTGAATAATATCAATGGTCAAAAAATAAGTCACAAAACTGGAAAGTGTGTTGCAACATAGTCACTGGCGGCTGGGTACGTCGAAACGATCACGACATGCAAGGTCTCTTCTCGCCCAATCGTTGTACGAAATGACGCGGGAGCCCCATGTTGATCAAGTCGTCGTTGGAATATCGGAATATGCGTGGGCTATATTGCAACACAGCCTCCCAACAGAGCTCGCTCAGCTTCGGTATGCAGACCCAGGTCGAGTACACTTTGTTGCTCCTCTTCACTTGATCGTTCGTGTTGTAGATACCGCCAAAGACGTATAAACGACCCTGGGGTGTCATGGAGACCGCGTGGAAATACATCGGACGCGGCAGGAGGCACGTCTCGAAACACGTCCACCGGAGAGTCTTCAGGTTCAAGCGCCACAGGTCGTTGAATATGCTCTCGCCGTCCTGACCGCCGGTTATGAACACTTCGACCCCGCTTCCGTTGTCGATTTGAGCTGCGCCGTGGCATCTTCGTCCCATTGGGATACCTAAAACACCAGTAAATGTGTTTTGTAAATTTCAACAATACATATTAATTAAATAATTTTTTACATCTAATTCATTCAAAATCTCAGCGATATTAAACGTCATTCCTTTCAATCAAACTAAAAAAATCTGACGGTTACTCAAAAATACTATATATAGGTGTCAGTAATATTGCAAGCAAATACACTTCTACGAAAATAGAAAAAATATAAAGAAAATAAATAAATAAAGAACTCACTAAAAAGTACGGTTTTATTATCACACGAGGATCCAATATCAGCCACAAGAAACCTCCAGCTTCATCTTAACAAAGTCGAATTGTGGTTGAAAACATCGCGTATCAAAGCAAATGAGACAAAATCTACCCATGTGACATTCGCCCTTTGTAGAAGATCTTATCCCTCAGTAAAATTGAATAATCATGAACTTCCGCAAGCAGACAACGTTAAATATCTGGGAATGCATTTTGATTGATGATTGACATGACAGCTTGGACTTAAACTAAACCAAATGTATTGGCCGATAGGGCGTAAATCTAAATTATCGTTAGACAACAAGGTTTTGCTGTATAAGTCAATACTTAGGCTCATTTGGACCTATAGTATTGAACTGTGGGGTACAACTAGCTAATCTAACATAGCCATCCCCCAGAGGTTCCAGAATAAAGTGTTGCGAGTCATCGTCGATGTCCCATATTACGTCTCCAACAAACTGATTCAGCGCGATATTCCGTTAGAACCCATAACGGGTGTGATTCGAAGTGTTAGTGTGAAGTAAAGACTATTAGTGCATCCCAATGTACTGCAACAAACAGTTAAATGTGCGTTTATAAAATAAAGATTTATTTTTATTACTCTAGAATGAGAGAAACATGATTGAATACATTGTGGTCGAATTTCGACCACAGGGAGCTCACTAGCAATAATAAATTTGTTTATCTCTCACGAGAAAAAGTACCCACCCCCCTTATAAAAATTGTGCATAAAAACATGCAAAAAAAACTGATGGTCTTATATTTCTTCACCAGTGTTTGAACATTCTTTAACTACCCAGTAACGTCGTGATTTGTAAACTCAGTAAATCTGTGCCTGACACTGTCGAAATAATGGTAATTTAAAATTGTATCCGCGAGCGACAATTTCAAAACGCCTTTATTATACTTGATATTCATCGGCGGTACACAAATACAGCAAAGTTCTTCATTGAACAATTAACTAGTTTCAACACATAACAGGCGCATGTCGAAACGACTACTTACCGTGGATGCCTGCCGGTATAGTTTTCTGACTAGTCCATTGCCGCTTCTCGATATCGAAGGTGGGTATGTTATCGAAATCATAAACGTCCTCGGCTGTTCCTCCTGCCAGGACGAAAATCTTCTTGCCGTCGAATCCGACCTCGTGACGATAACGCCCTGGCGGCTCGTATTCTCCCGTCCCGTTACATAAATAGATAACCTCCCACGTTAACGTCTTCAAATTTAACCTGGAACAAGACTGAATTATCCCCGGGCATATAAACATCCGTGAAGTCTTAAATAAAGCCATTAAATGAGATCTTTCTAGTTTTTTTTCAATCTCAATGATGTTGAAGTGGAAAGACCTTAATTGCGTCCTAGGTATCGTTCGAATGTCTGTCCTGAGGATGAATTTGAGCTAATTTTAATTAAATCAGTGCGATAACCCACTTACTGGCTCACCGACAGTAATAAAGTGCCAGACCTACCACACTTTTACATTTCGAAAAGCATCTAATTAAATCAAATACAAATCGAGAGCTTGTGCGAACTATCATCTGATCACATTCCAGTATTGTTAACACTAGGCGCGACCATTCTGAAAAAAAAAACAAAGAGGCCTATTCTTACTAACTGTGACACGTTTAGAATTATAATGCATGTACAAATCAGTTTAAACGTAAGACTCAAAAGTATTGACGATCTTGAGCAGCAAACCCGAAATATAATTGCTGATATACCAATAACCAAATAAACAGTACTTGGAACATTTGCCGACAACACAGTTATTAAGACAAAAGATGTATCTGTCTGTGTCTAAGGGTGTAGAAAAAGAATAAGTAGCGGTTAACAAGATCTACAAATGGACTAGAGCAACATGGAAGCAATACAGCTACTGGATAACACGCGGGAAATCAGAAGATTGAAGCGAACCAAACCACACGAACTTGTTTAGTGTACAAGTGTATTCTTAACTTTAGCTTAAGTAGTTTAGTTTAATTTGGGAAATACATTCTGATGTATTAATCCCGTATTCGCCTTGCTTGTGTATTAATGCAAGTACAACAGAACAGTAGTTATAAAATAATCTGTAAATTAAGATTGTAGTAATCATATCTAATGTAAGATGTCTGGCTGGGTTAAATCATATGATCTTGACGTTCCGCACCAAATCGTAACATTTTGGGCACCTGATGAACCTCAGGAGGGTTGACATCGTTCTATGTACCCTAATTATACTAGTTAACAAAGCCATTCAACAAAAAAGACGCCTTGTCACCAAAGATTTATTTTTTGGTTAAAACTAGTGCCATAACAAATGAATTTAGACGTGATAATCAATCCTGCAACTTGCCATGATGATTTGGCACCTGTATGACCGAATAATAAACAACAGGTTAAACGAACGCAGTCAAAACGTGACCGCCACAAATGAATGTGTGTTACACATGTGAAATAAATTGCTTTTGGAAGCTTCAATGAAACCACTTGAAGCGATATTCATTGAGAAATAAAACACAGTTAAATATTTCGTAATTACTACGACGATCTTAATACCAATCAAAATTTATGAGGTTAATCAAGATTAATTTGATAAATACCCTTATCACAAAGCTAAAAAAACTAGTCTGTTTTAATTTTAAAAATTTTAAACGGCGACATTTCCGTATAAGAACTGAAACAATGACCGGACATGTGGTCGTTGGGAACGAAAATACAAAAAGAATATTTATTTGAAAAAAAGTGCAAGTATTACTAGTTTCTGCAATTAAAACTGACTTTCACACCGGTAGTCAGCAGGTAAACCAATCATATCTTTAATTTATGATGAAATTACATAAGGCGAACTCAACATGATTTAAATTAGCTGTTGGGCAACTCATATTTTATTGAATATGAAAAAAATATCTGTCTATTTGGGACACAAAACATTCAGTGATGAAACGAGGACGGTTTGTGTAATCACGTCGCTGAGGAGAAAAAATATTTAAATAAAATTCGTGAAAAAAATGTTTTAACGCTGATACTGACCTATGAATATCACATGTATAATCAAATCCTGTGGTCCCTCCTATGGCATACAAATGATCGTTATGGTATACTATGGCCTGTCCATATTGTGGTAATGGTAACTGACCAGTGGTCTTGACCTCCATCATTCCATTCGCATCATCACTTATGTTACAAATGTATAATTGGTTGCTACAGCGAGTACCAAAAGGGGACCCTGTCCCGCCATAGATCTGAAGAACAAATTTTCTGTTCATCTATTTTGTTTTAATCACATTCGCCTAATAATGACAACATGCTTCTCAAAAATAACAAAAAGTTGCCCTTGACAAAATAATAGTAGGTACTTCAATGAATTTCCAATTAATATTGTGTAAATTAACGGCATTGACAGAAACCATCCTCAAAAGGACGTATATTTCATAATTTCATTAAACTAACCTTGACACATTACATAAAAACATTTATTTTTAAAACAAAACTACTAAACATACCATTAATATATTTTGATGCAGTATCACAGCATTTGACACTAATTCTTTAGGCAGTGTAGGGCTATTTCTAAACTTAACCCATTGTCTTGATGCAAAATTAAATTTCCAAAGCTCTTGAAACAGTGGGTATGAATCTATGTAGGAATCATCCTCATAATGGTATTCCTCAAATCGTATCAAAGGATTGTATCCGCCAAACGAGTAGAAGTTTGCCGAATCGGCTGCGATGCGGTGACCACTTCTGGGGGGCGGAATTTTACTATTTGACGGTGAGAATACCACCTTTTCGTATTTGAAGGGCTTAAAACTGTATATACCCAAGCTGCCATCGGTCCTGTTATCACTATTGCACATCTTTAAAATATAAGTACAGAAAACACTGAAAACTTTTTTCAGGAAACTGGGAAAACATTTGGAAAACATTCATGATAGTGTGCACACAAGCAGCGCGAGCGAACTAATAACATTTTGAAGGTTTTGGGCGCCCGGTTTCACAATGAATTAATATAATGAAGGTTACTCGCAAATACCAATTCAGAACGTCTATAGTGATGTAATAATGAACATTTTGCGGGACCCGCTTGCCTTCAACAAAAATCGGACTTCTTTAAAGTGAAAGAGAAAAAATGACAGAAATTTGACAATGACTGTTAATTGACGATAATAAATTCATAAAATGAGAAACTGTACATATAAAATAAATATAATATAATTATAGGGGCAAAATTTTAATGTCTATAAATGCTAAAAATAACATGGCATTCGTTAATGCAGTAAATAAATATTATATCTATTAATTTACGATATCGTTATCTTAACGTCATTACGAGATCAGCTGTTGTCATTTTGTTTGTGTTTTTATAATAATATATACAGAACATTATGGCCCACGTTCAATATATTGATGAGTTAATTAGGGAGTATTTAGTTTTTAGGGGTTTTGCTTCGACTTTAAAGAGTTTCGATGGTGATTTAAAAGTAGATAAAGATAAGAGTTTTAGGGTTGATAAAATTATAGAGCAGTTAATGCAACTAATATCAGCTTATGACCTAAATGGAGTTAGAGAATTATGGGGACACTTTGAAAAAAACATTTTCAGCAAACTCGAAAGTAATTTTACCTCCAGTAAGTAGATGTTATTATGGAATTACACAAAATATAAATGGGTGTATCGTTTTAGGCGTAAAGAAACTAGAAAATGCCGTTTTAAAGTTGTATTTAATCAATGCAGTCACCAACAACAAACCTGATAAGGTAATAGATTTTTTCTTAAAAATGACGCCAGAATTACAGAATCAAAGCGAATGGAAAGATTGGTTTGGTAAATTAGTTCCTAAGTATGTATGTTTATTTGAGCAATCGTCTTTTTGTAGTGTTACCTTATATCAAAAATCCTGAAGAAAATCCCACATTTTCACTACATTTCACCAAACAATGGCAAGATATGTTATTAGTTTCTCTACATAACTTTTTGGCTTCCATATTTCAGGTTTGCTCTTTTTTAATAGACTCCAAACAGGGAATGTTTATTTCTAATATATTTTAGTACATGCCAATGCCTACTCTCTTAAACTACGAGGAAGATGCTAACAAAATCTTGAAATTGGAGCAAAGGAATGAATCGCTGAAGAATCGTCTAGCTTTGTTGATTGATAGAAACATAGAAGCTAATATTGCGCCTTGTCAAGTGGATCCACCTAATCATTTGTTGGATGATTTTTATATTATTGCCCAGGAAAGTAATAATGTTGATAATCAGGGTAAAAGCTTGAAAAATTTGATCAGAAACATGGGGAGTGGTTCTAGTCCTGTAATGGGTCGCAAAGAAAACGCGCCAGCTAAAAAGCGCACCGGCTCTGTTACTAAAAACATTAGAAGTTTGCATGATTCCTAATTTTAATTATTTTACTGTCTGTGTTATTTCCGTGATATAGTTGGATAGAATAAAACAACTTAAGTCTTAAGAACTATTTAATCTTTATCTACAATATGCTTAAATTATTGCTTAGAATAATGAACCAGTCACTTGTATATCACATTGTTTCTGATTTTCCTAAATCAGAGAGCATAATTACGACTAAATAATTATATATATGTAACTATGAAAATATTTATAAACATAAAATATATAAAAATCGAACAGATAACAATAAAAAAATACCTGAGCTCCAAACATTTTCTATACTATATAAACCTGGAGAAACCGAATATTGTTAAAGCTTTAAAAAACAGTGATGTCGAATGATGATGATTTCAGGACTCGTGTAGCACCAGCAAAAAATATGCATCATTATCACCAGCCGTTCATATAAATACGGGTTATGTTCAGTCATGTTATTTTCTCCTATATTATATGATACAGATGCTATTTCAAGTCGAATATCTCTATCAGCAGTGGTTCGACTTGGGAAGGGTTCACATCCAACAGAACATTGATGAGCTCTTCATTAACTTTATGCAGTTCCATTATTTTCTGGATCAATTTCAAGAAGGTGGATTTTGCTTCGCAGCCGACGTAAATGCTTTCCAAATACCTTCTTAAAAGGTAGTAATACGAGTTCTGAAAACATCAAATTATTAATAACGGCTGAACTTTTTCTAAGGAACTATACAGGGAAGAATAATTGTGTATTATATGTCCGGTTGTAGTAACTTTGACTTTTCAAGTGCTGTCCCGTAAACAATATCTAAGTTAGTTCTAAAACTGACATTTGGTATCTTTTATCTGTCAAAGTCGCTACTATAGTGATTTATTAAATTGACTGTTTTGACTTGAACCGGCAGACTTAAATAAAAAAAATAGCTTTTATCTCTTAGACATACAACTTGAATTAAATGCGAAATCAAATGCACTATGATAATACAACGCGACGAAAAACTAAGTATAGAAAAAAGAAGGAAAGGATGACGAAGTTAAACATGATCTGTTGGGAATAGGAATGGTCATATTTCCTTATTCTATATTAGGACCGTTGAATGGAATGAGGAATGTTGAAACTTACCTGTTCAAGTTTTATGACATCTTGGTGAATGACCCTCGGGCGGTCCGGTGTAAATAAAACTATGGCGCACAGAATGAGGATAATATTTTCGTCAGCTCGCCACTTGGGATCAAACGTCCTTATGAACCGTTCTAGTTCCTGGTACGCGTTCCCCTTGGCCAACTTGAGTACATTGACGTTGACGTTGAGCGTTTCTTGGACGGACGGTATCTGTCACAGAAAGCCGCCATGAGGAAATTTAGTTTTTTTTTTGTTAATTAGATCGGGATACCTTCCAGATGTTCTTGGTGGGATCGTACTTCATGGCGCTGATGATCATCATTATTTCCGTACAGCCACCCTTCAGTAGGGCCACTTGATCCTCCTGGCACATGTTCTTGAACGCGTTGATTTTTTTCGCCATTTTAATCAACCTTCGAATACCGATGGCTGTTAAGTTGATCACGTCGAGTAGGCTTGGGTCAGTTTTTGTCTGTCCTTGTACCTAGATTTTAAATTATCTCATAACATTCCGAATATAAATTGAAACTACAGGTACTGTATTTGATTTATTACATTTACTGCAACATACGCACAGCAAATTCAGATATTTACACACCTGTTCATTTAAAGATGATAACAATCCTATTTTTATGATAAAAAAAGTGAAGTGTTTTTTTTCGCAGTCCAATATGTGCAAGGAAATATGTTTTTTTTTAGTTTTATACTCACCTTTAGGGTATTATTAAAATCGATCAAACAGCCCAATTCGTCATCTACAGGTGTCAATAATGCTTTGTTCGCTACAATTAATTCGTTTAATTTGGCCCTCTCTGCATCGTTCAACTCCCTTGAATGTGAATTGCACTGCGCTATGGACGAATAAGCCTCGTATTCCAATTTAATGGCTTCCGAGAGAATCGATTCAATAGGATTCGGATCCTGATTAGACCTGGATGGGTTTAAACTGAAACATTGTTATTGAAGTAATATTTCACTACGAGACCATCATATTAACCTTTGTACATCTCTAAGAACATCCCTGGTAACATCTAAAGTGGTCTTATTCTCTGATTGGTCAACGGCGGTTTCATCTTTTGTATTACTATTGTATGGTATGTTGTTATTTGCTAAATTACTAAACGCCACCATATTATTGAGACGATTCTCTAAATTGTTACTAGTATTGTAATCCTGTTGAAAGCCTAATACATTTTCAAATGAAGGTAAATCATCGCTAGAGGAAACCAATCTTTCATTGGTTGAAGTAATTTTGTCATCAACTATTGTCCTTTCCCCTTCAGCATTGTTTGTGTAATTAATAACACTAACTAAATTTGGATTGTTCGGTTGATATCCCTCGGATAATGTTGTATCCTTGGAATCAGAGTCTGTTGTATACGAATTATTATATAACTCACTCTCCTGGGAATCCGCCTCCATGGATTCTCGTTTTATCTTTTTAAGACTTGCCTTCGCACCACCCATGTTTCTTTTTTTAGCGCGGTTCTCCTCGATTTTCTGTCTTTTCAAAACTTTGTCCTCTTCGGACATTATTAGATCCTTACACATTCCTATGGCGAAACATTTATCCAATCTGCACTTTTGGCAAAACCTTCTCGTTACTGTCGTTATTTTGCACTGATTAGAGAACGGACATTTGAAGTCTTTCTGTATCAAGGCGTTCCTTCGGAAAAACGCTTTGCAACTCTCGCATGTTACCGCGTTAAAGTTATAACCCAGTGCTTTGTCACCGCACACACCACAAACTTTCGTGTCCACTTTTCCCTTCATTATTTCGAACGATTCAAGTCATGAATAGTTTTACTGGACGGACACAAACACGTTTTCTTCGATAAGAGTTATTCATAGTCAAACAATTGAAACTTTAGACATTTGTAATAGCGATAAGCGTTTAGATTTTTGATAATTTATTTGTTTATATTATTACTAGGCTAGTAACCTTGAGCGCCTGTCATATTTCACCTTAACACTACGACACGCATTCAATATAATTCTGTATTATTGTATTAGTAATTTTTCTGCAAGTAAATTAAAGAAAAACTACATTTAAAATAAACGAAAAAATTCGACATTACTTTTGACAATGTTTTGTTCATGACATTATCCGTGTATTTTTAGTTGCCTAGCATACACTTTGAAAAAACATGATAAGATTTTGTCTTTTCTATAGTAATTATAATTATTTAAAAATTAAACATATAAAATCTCATAGAATTAATATAACTAGTATTAGTTCCAAAAAAATATGCATGATGGCAAATTGTAATTGTTTATTAAATATAAATGACGACAACTTTTAAAAGTAGGCTATGCTGAAAGTGCAATTATGTTTTCTAGCAACAAATAACAAAATAGTTTTTAATACATTTTAAGATATTGACAAGATCGCAAGATAGAAGTTTTTGTTGATAATGTTCCCACATAAATTACTTTTAATTGTTTACGTATTGTATGTTCAATGCGAAGATGCATTTTATAATGTTAATACCAAGAAAGTTTTTCATACAGTTAGTGACAAATTTTTGAGTCTATCTATCGATCCAGGACTTTTATTGATAGGTGTGAATTTAAGGTAATTTGATTAAAAGTTTTTGTTTTCTTTTCTATTAATTGATGTGGTTTAGTGATTCCTCGTTGCTGCTAGCACGACATTTAGGACCGGCTTACATCCGCTTAGTAGGTCCATCAACTCCATACGTTCGGTTTGTTGAGGATGACGATCAGTTATCCAGAAGAGATTTAACTGAGGTCCTGATTTCACCGTCAATGTGGTTTGGTATCAATGAGTGGTTTAATCTAGCTAAACTAACTCCTGTCTTTGGCATAAATGATGCGGCGACGTTAAAGGGTACATGGGACGCCGATACTCTGTTACCATTGTTGGAAATGTCAGATCAATTCAGCATTAATTGTTATTGGCAGTTAGGTTATGGTGAGTTTTAACTCTAGTTATTTATTTTTGTCGCTTTAATCCATTGTGTTTATTTTAAATTAATTTTGCTATTAGTTTGGAACTGTGAAATACCGGTATTTGTTTTTTTTTATGTTTTGTAACTAATAAGTGTTGTGTAATTGTTTTCTTTTCAAGAATGTTCCAATAAAACTGTCGTTCAGTATATCGACGACCTGAACGTGTTGCGACAAGCCTTGAAACGTTTTCCAGGCCACGACGACAGCTGGAAAGTGGCTGGAAGCGATTTAAGCAAATGCGCTTTCGACGAGGTCGCTAATGGAAATCTGGAAAACTATTTCAGGGACTTGGAACAGACCGTGGACGCGATTTTGTGGGAATCGTAGGTTTTTTCATTACCTAATTTTCATTTGCTAGTCTTTTTTGCTCATTTTCCTGCTTTCAGGCCGTTGATTTCGAAAAACGATTTGGGATTAGACAAAGTGTCCATGTGGACGGTGATGCCTAAAGATTTAAGTCCGGTAACATTTAAGTCCGCCATGGAATGGACTCAACGGGTGGAAGAAGCGGCTTATGCTGGTTACGACGTCATCTTCAGGGAGCCGAGATTGCGGGAAATCACTCGGGATTCTCCGGTAAGTGTTCAGAATAGTCTTTTATTTTATTTTCCAGTTAGTTGAACTTTTTGAGGTGGAGGAAATTATTTTCGGTTATTTTTGGTTAGTTTTTTTTTGTATTCCTTGATTTTCCTTTGTTACTTCTGATTTTTTAGGTGGTAAAGTCATTCAGAATTGACAGATTGTTTTGAATTGTTGTTGATTATTGATTTCGACTTTAACATGGCCAACTATATATATATTTATAATTTTTAAATATCCGGTGTTTTTTTTGGGCAGCGTTATAAGGTTATTTGTATGTTTTTGTCATGAAGAACAGTAAAGATAGTTGCTTATTTTTTATATCTGTTTGTGTCAGTCGATGGCACTTTTTTGGTAAAATTAATATAAGTAAAATAAAGAATTTCATCGGAATAAAGTAATTTCGGTTTTATAATGTGTCTATTTTTGATAGTTGATGATACTGTTTTGGTAATGTTAATATGAGTAAACTAATTAATTTTATCAGGTTTTGACATTTTTTTATAGATAATTTATTAAACAGTTTTAGGATGGGAATAAAGTAATTTAGGTTTTATAGTGTGGAAATAAAACGCATTGTTTATGTAATATACTACATTTTATTTATTTACATATTTTACGGGTTGGACGATGATCTTCGGCCAATTTTTTAGCTGATTATTGATGATATTACTATTAATTACTATTGTAGGTTTACTGGGCGTCTTGGTTACACAAAAAACTCATGGGTGCTAAAGTTCTTGACACAAAACCCATGTTTTCCAATAACGACCTCCAAGCTTTCGCTCACTGCGCCAAGAATCAGAACTCTTACGCTAGAAGCGGTGCCGTTACCGTTCTCGTGATAAACAACTCGACAACTGAGGGCAACGCCCATATTCACTTGGCTCACGCTCTAACGGAGAAATCGATGGAGATCCAGACCTATTTGCTCACCTCGACGTTGGAGGATCCGGGGTAAGTCTCCGACCAGTCATGATCCACGATCTTTAACCGGTTAAACCCCAGTAGGGTGTTTCTCAACGACGAAAAACTGACCATGGATCGGCTGAGAACGTCTCCGGACGCGATATTGAAACCCAAGCTGCGAAGGGCCAAGATCAAATCCCACATACCTCTGGAGGTCCCGGCCAATTCCATAGCTTACTTCGTTCTGGCGGGAGCCAGGTGTTCTTTGTGCAGCGATGGCGAGGAGGAACTGGACAATATATTGGCGGAGATCAACGAGGATCAAGGAGACGCGTCCTCCGGGGAGGTGGCGTTCAACATCGAGCAAAGGATGCGGGAAACGGGACCTTCTGTAAGCGTTCTTTTTATCCGTAGTTTCGATGTGTTGGATCACTTGCATTCGTTTACAGAACAAAATCACTTTGGAGGAGATCAAGAAAAGTATGCTGGACGAGATGGAGTCCGACCAAAACTATTATGACAAAATGGTGAATAAAGCCGGCGGGAGGAGTAGGAGCTCCAGCGGTCGGAACGACGTCCTCAACAGGAATCTGAAAACTTACCTGGAGAAGGCTCGAAAAGCTGGCGTGGATAAGAAACCTGCGGGTAAGTCGTCATGTGTGGTCTCATTGGAACCAAGTCAGGATCAGATGGGTGAAGGGGGGACATCGAGGGAAACGCTCAAATTTCAAACGCACGTACAAAATTTTCACATAATTTTTATCTAAAATAATCAGATATTTGTGTATAATGTTATTACTGAGCTGATGTGACTGAAAATCGGAAGTCGTTCAGTGCAAAAGCCGATCAGTTTATTTTCTGAACACTAACTTAATCATATAAGACCTCGTAGAAATATTGCAGACAATTGCTACTCTGATGTAGGTTTGGACTGTTCGGTGGATGTATCAGAACTCCCCAACCAGGTTCTTTTAATTTTTGACGGATCATCAAAAAGGTGTATGGTTTTGTTCTTTGTTCTTCAATTGTCCATTATCTTCACTTGTTTTAAAGATCAGTACCGGTGAAAATCAGAGGGTGTTAAGTTTGGACTATTCGGTGGATGTATTAAAACTCTCCAACCAAGTTGTTGTTATTTTTGACGGATCATCAAATAGGTGTATGGGCTTGTTTCTTGTCCTTCAATTCTCCATTATATTCAATTATTTTAAAGAGCCGTACAAGTGAAAATCAGAGGGTGCTGTGTTTGGACTATTCGGTGGATGTATCAAAACTCTCCAACCAAGTTCTTGTTATTTTTGACGGATCATCAAATAGGTGTATGGGCTTGTTTCTTGTCCTTCAATTCTCCATTATCTTCAATTATTTTAAAGAGCCGTACAAGTGAAAATCAGAGGGTGCTGTGTTTGGACTATACAGTGGATGTATCAGTGCTCCTCAATCATCTTCAATTGTCCATGATCTTCACTTGTTTCAGAAGTGGCTAGACTTTTTTTTCAGCTTTTTTAGTGATTGAACGAAATTAGTCAGTTTTTGGTGTTTTACAACAAAATAATTAATGAGACTAGATCGAGGGCTATTCCGAGCTTAATTGCTTCAGAAAGGAGCACTGACACCAGTTTTTGTTGAAAGCTTTAGGAAAAAAAAGACCGTCACTATCTCACAGATACAGTCACACACAGTCACAGATACATATTTGGAACTGGTCAAGCTACTTAATGTTTGGAACTAAAGCCAAACTGCTCATTTCGTAGAATTCTTTGTTCCTTTAAAGGCTCAAAGAATGTATTCAACATCATTCAATAAGTCCACTGATTTTGACTAAACAACACATGTCAAAATTTCATGACAAACTTTCAGTTGATTTAAAAGTTCAATCAAACAGCTATTGTTATTTTCTCTGGCATAAATGACGAAATGATACCGAAGTTGAAGCCTATTTTGAAAGCAAACTACAAATCATTTTACCAAAAACGAACAAAAAAATTAGAGTAGCCCTAGACCAAATACTTTTTTTTTGGTAATAATCATAATCGTTGCTATACACATCTTCGAGGATCTGCAATATTTTTTCCTATTCTCAGTTCCTTTTCAGGCGAAAAATATTCAGATTTCCGTGTACCCAGCAACAGCCTCTTCTTGACCGTACAAGAAATCGAATCGATACTGAAACAACGAGCCAGAGCCAAGGCCGCCCAGAAGAACATCAAACTCAGCAGCGCCGAACTGGATATGCTGGTGAACAAGGCCACCATACGCTTGCCGAGACAAAGGCGCGACATCAACCACGTGCTCCTGGACGAGAAGGCGATTTTCCACAAGAACAACCAGTTCAGCCAGGAGCAGTTCGAGAAATTCTTCAAGGAGAACAAAAACTCTCGAAGACCCGCCAAGAGAGACATCAATCTAGACTTGCTGAAGAAGAAGACGAAGCCGGAAGCCGGGCTAGGTCGGAGCAAGACGGCGAAACAGTCCAAGGTGTCTCCTTTGAGGAAATACTGGGAAGAGCAAGAAGCGAAACATAGGAGAATGGATGTTAAAGGTCAGTTCATCCTTGGCCATTCGATTTTTTGATTTTTAATATATTTTTTTTAAAGACGACAGTGAAATTTTCAAGAATTTCATGGATTCCGATGAACTCGACTCCTACGACTTCGGAAAAGGCGCCAGGACCTTCGTTGACTTGACGTCATCCGAGCAGGCCGCCTCTTCCGAGTGGTTTCAACCGATTAAAACCAAATGCAAGCACAAGAGCCCCTTTGGTACCAACATATCGCCAAATGCTCGAAGCAAAACCAAGGAGTACAGTTCACGAGATGGCTTTCATTTTATGGAACAGTCGGATGAAGATGAAGATGACGCTGGTGGTCACTCGCATGTCAAGAAACTGGGCTGGTCCTGGAATGATCCATCGAAGAAGTTTTCCGAACTGTGGGAGATGAAATATGGGCAGAATGAGAAGACCTACAATGATATGTCAGTGTTTGTAAGTATTTTCTTTAATTTATTCTTCACTGTTTATTATGATTAATCACATTTTCTTTTAAATTTATTTCATTCTGTTTATTTTCGACTAGTTATAATATCCTTATTTTAGAACTATCAATTTTGTTTATATTAAAAAACAAATTCTTATTTTTTCTTTACTTTGATTTTCTCTTTTTCTAAAATGATCTTTTAATTCTTCATAATACATGACAATCAATCTGTTGTGGTATCTTATTTGTTTATTTTGTATGTAACATTTTTATTTTTTTATTTTTCATTGTTCATTTTATTATCACCAGTTTTATTTTTTGTTCTTTTTGTTTTTTTTTCTTCCAATTTTTCTTTTGTTTCATTTTCTTTTTATTATAATGATCTATTTATTCATCATATATGACATTCCATTATTACCCGTCCCATCATCTTATTTGTTTATTTAATATTTGTATTTAATTTAGTAATTGTTAATTTTTCTTGTTTATCTTCGTCTTTATTATTTCTTTATCTTTATTTTTCTTTTGCTACAATTTCTTGTCTTTATATATTTGTGGGATTTGGTTTGCTATATTTATTTTTGTAATTAGATTTTATTGCTGGTTGCTTTTTCGTTGATAATTTTAATTTGACATATTTTTTTATTGTTCTTATTTTTCTTAATATGTACCCTTAATTTGTTATTTAATCTTTTCGTATATTGGTACGTGTATTGGTATACTATATACCTTTCTTGTCTATTGTTCTCTATAGCTAATTTTTAGTTATTATTTACATTTAATTTCTATTATTCTAATATTTACATGTTCTCTTAATTATTTACTATTGAATGCTTTATTTTGCTTGTTGAACATTTGTTTCTTTGTAATTTATATGATGTTTTATAACTTTTATTTATTTATTTATTATTTAAGTTTCCTCTTGGCAACATTTTATTTATCTTGGTACATTGTAGTTGAATATTTTACTGAAGAAATATTATTTGTGGGTCGAGTACTTTCGCTTTTTCTATCATGATTATGCCCCATTTCAAGAATCATTAGTTCTTTGCATCAGTTTTATAAAAAAATTTCCAATGATTCCGCAATCGCCATATTGTCCTGATTTAGTTTCGTTAGATTTCGGGTCTCTCAATACACTACATGTTCAAAGTCTTTATTTTTTCGAACACAGTGGTGTATGGTATATTTGTTGCAGAATGGTCTGGATGAGTTTAACGTTTTCGATGATCTTGATTATGCTATCATGAGAAGCAAACGCCATATTAACCCCATTGTTCGTTCGAAAACTAATAGGATAATGTGCAAGAGGAATTGCCTCAAAGTACCCAACAAGAAACAACAAGAAAAGAGTACGAAAGGACCTTTAATAACCAACAGGATTGCTACAGCGACAGGCACAGAAGTGAACGAGATACCTCGCAGCAGAAGCACGAGGTCTCTGTTGGATAACAAGCTATTCGGGTACTACAAGCCCCTTACCTTAGGCCTGAAGCCCTGGAAACCAGTCGATATGATCGGTTTAGCTCAAAATCCTAACCTCTTTCCATTGTTCGCTCGGTTCCACGATCAGAACTTAGGAAACAGCCTCTTACCACCAACTTACCTGGGGCTAGGACGCAAGCGACGTTATATCGAAACAAACCGTTTACAGTCTGTAGAGAATTTCATCGATTCACGTGAAATGTCACGTGAACAAACTTATACATATCCCCCTACATCTCGACAGTGGACTTTACCATCGAAACAAGAGCCCAATGATGATGATGTTAATGAGAAACAGTCTGATAAAAAACCATCAAGTATCATTGCGAAGGATGAACAAGACAACACCATAGTCAACGATCATCCTATATCATCTAAACAAGAGCATGATGATGATGATGTTAGTGAGAAACAGAATCATAAAAAACTATCAAATATCATAGTGAAGGATGACGAACACCACACCACAGACAATGATCTTATATCATCGAAACAAGAGTATGATGATGATGATGATGATGATAGTGAGAAACAATTTGATGAAAAACCATCAAATATTATAGTGAAGGATGAAGAACACCATACTACAGACAATAATCATCCTATATCACCCAAACAAGAGCATAATGATCGTGATGTTAATGATAAACAATCAGTCAGTGATCATTCTACCACTGTTGGTTCAGTAACTCACCCTCATCAAGATCCAACTATCCAGGAGTATAGTTCAAAGTCGGGAGACGACTTTAACTTGTTGAAGAACGAGTTTGAGAAAGATATTCTGACGCAAGCTCGAGACAATCTGATTCGGAAGGAAGAGCTCTTGGAGGACCAGATGGGAATACTGGGCAACGTAAGGAATTCCACTTTAAATTCAGTAGAGGGAATCGTATCGCAAACCAGGAAGATCTTGGACAGTACCGAGAAGGCAGCCTTGCAATCGCCCAACTACTTGGAGAAGATCTTCGGCAAAACCAACGTGAAGTATCTGGAGAACTTCGCCAATAAAATGAAGAACTATTTCGACAGCGTTGGTCGGAATGTGAAGTCGTTTTTCAGTAGCATATTTTAGTCGTTGAAATAAATAATAATCCAATGAATGGTGAGTATTAATGTATATCCAATTTTCTCTCCTTATCTCTACTATTCATTACATAAGAGTTAAGATGATTTATTTATATGAAAAACTATTGTGTTCTGCTTGGTTTAGTTCTATTCTTTTTTCAATATTTATAATGTTTGTTTATTTATTATGTTTTAAAATAATGGCGGGCGTATACCGTCTGCACAACAAAATATTTGGGATTATTTATTGTTTTTAAAAAAATGAGGCGTACACTGACTGCACAATTGAATTAATTTATGCAAAAAAGTTATTTGGGCGTATACTAATTGCACATATAGAACTGTCTTAATTCTTATGATATTTTACGATTTTATCAAATTAAGCTTTTTATTAGTCACTGTTTGATTATTTATTATCTGGGTGTTTACTGACTGTACAATGGATTCAATTTACGAGGGTAAGTCATAAATATTCCATGATAAAACATTATTCATTTGCTTTACTCAAGTTTGTATACAAAAGGCGAAAAAGTTATTTGAATGTATACTAATCGTATACATGAAGCTGTTTTAATTCATTCAATATTTACGGTTTTTTTAAAAATTAAGTTTGTATTAATCAGCGGTTGATTATTTAAGATGTTTTATAATTAAAATAGCGGCGTATACTAACTGCACAAGTAAATTAATTTATATAAAAAGTAATTTGGGCGTGTACTAATTGCACATATGAAGCTATATTAATTCGTTCGATATTTTACATTATTTTTTAAAAATTAAATTAAATATTTTATTAATCAGTGTTTGATTATTTATTATGTTTGTACTTACTGCACAAGGGAATCAATTTATGAGGATAGGTCATAAACATTCTATGATAAAATGATTCATTGGCTTTGCTCAAGTTTGTTTACAGAAGGAGGAAAAGCTATTTGGGCGTATACTAATTGCACACATGGAGCCGTTTTAATTCATTTACAGTTTTTTTTAAATTAACACTTTTATTAATCAGTGTTTGATTATTTAAGATGTAGGGTCAAAAATGGTCAACAATTTGCGAGGTTGCGTTATAAAAATTTCAAGATAAGAAATTATTAATTTGATTTATTCATGTTTGTATATAGAATGCGAACAAATTATTTGGGCGTATACCAATTGCATATATGGAGCTATTTTAATTATCTGTTTTTCTAATTGAAATTAATTCTCTGGTTATATATTTTATTTAATACAGTGTAGTGGGTCAGTCCAGATTACACGCAAGAACAAATTTAAAATTATAGTTCAAGAAATTATTTTTGATAATATACTCCTGGTGTATACTAACTGCACATATGAATAATTTATTATTTTTATTTGATTACAATATAATGCTCTATTCTGATCTTGATATAGGCGATTGAATATTACAATTTAGGTCGGTACTGATTGCACAACTGCGATACGAGCTATCAATTTTTCGTTTATGAGAAAACTCCGCAAACAAATTAGGAACTGATCTGATTCGTTAAAATGATCGAGACCATGGTCGGACAGCTTGCTTTTGTTGGGATTATTTTTTCTCGGGTGCGGAGGCGAACTGGGTTAATCCGGGCGCCTAGGGAATGCAAAACTTTGGAAAATCCGTTTTATAGGTGTAACATAGTTGCGATATTTGAGATGGAAATAATGGCAGCTTCGGAAAGAATTCCTGATACGTTTCGAAAAATATTTAAAACGCCAGGCTAATTAAAATAGTTCGCATAATATTGGCGAAGAATGACGTGGAACTCTAATATCAAATTTATATACATGGGTCGGTACGAATTGCACGAATAGTGACAATATTTTCCAAAAAAATATTATTGTATGATTGTTTTAAAACCTTTTGGAGTGATAAGACATTATTTGGTCACGTTGCCAGTTCTCGCAAATTATATGTAATGTTATTGTTAATACTTATTTTTAAATGCAAATATAAAAGCGAAAATTAAACAAATTAACAATGAGCTTTTTAATTATTGTGTTCATTATTTTAAATCTATCTCAAGCTCCAAATCTATTCATGTTAATTCTGCATTACGGCTAAATAATAAAAACTTAATTATATCACTCAATGGATGCCCGATTCCCCAAGCAGAATCAGCCAAAATACCTCGGAATCCATCTTGTCGGTAGATTAAATTGGAAACATCACGTTAGACAAAAAACAAAACACATTAGAACCAAAATAAAACAACTATACTGGTTAGTCGAAAGATACTCTTAACTTGATCTAAAATGAAAGAAGTTGATTTATAAGACAATCATAAAGCCAATTTGGGTCTATTTATATATTAAAATTCAAATCAACTAGTCATACAACGCTGTCAAAACAAAGTTCTTCGATTGATTACCAATGCCTATCACCACGTAACCAACGAAGAACTGCACGATGACCTGGAAATCAAATGGATTTGCGAAGTTATCCTAGAATTCGTCTTGAAACACGAAATAAGATTACTAAATCATACTAACGTGGAAGCAATACAACTGCTGGACAGCGCGCAGGGTGTCAGGAGATTGAAGCGAACCAGACCATACGAACTTATATAAAGTGTATATTTTAACCAGCGATGCCCATTATTAAAATATTATTAAGCCGGCTTGGTGGCGCAGTGGTAAAGGCGGTGGGACGGTCCTCATACTGTTGCGATAGCCGCGGGTTCGAATCCTGCTGGGGCATGGTCGTAAATGTATGTTTGTGATTGTTTAAAATTTGTGAATGTTCTAGGCAAGAGTGTAAAATCCGACAAGGAAAATGATCCCAGCCACGCCAGTAACCAGGCTGGGTAAGACCGGATGTCCTGGATGGTAAGTTGGTCACTGGCCACTCGGTAGGCTTCATGCTGAGGACCGTGGTTCGGAGCCCACGTTAAACTTTAGGCCCAGTCCAGATAAACTCATAGTTGGTAAAAGGAGACTTTAAAATATATTTAATAAAATATATTATTAAAATAGGGTCAGGTAAAATTTAAAAAAAAATCGATAATTCCTTCAATTTATATTTGAATTTCGAAATTGTCGATTGAGTTTACCTTAATACCTTCGGCGTTACATTTTGTTTTTTTTTCGAAATGGGCCTGGAATAGACGGATTATTTTTTAGCGGGATTATTATTTGAAACGTATCGGTTATTAGCGGAATAGTTCGGAAACATTTTACTGTTGGAATTTATGTTTATGTTCGAAAATTCATTTTCCGACTTTCCGAATGGGAATTGGTAAAATTTGATTTTTTGATATTCGGTTTTGTTTTGCTTCCTACGTCAATAGTATATTTTAATAGCTTTTCTGTGTAGTTCACTAAATAAATAAATTACAGTCTAGTTACCGTATTGCTACTAAATCAGTTATAGAGGTGTTGAAAACTTTAATTTGTCGTACCTCATATGTCATACTCACCAGACGTTGCTCCTTCAATATCATTTTTGTTGACCAATAGGGCCATTCGATGTTCTATTTTTTGGTCGTATTTTATAGCGATTGATATTGTTGATAAACAGAGAAGTATCAAAACTTAGTTATTGAAAAATTGTTGTAGAACCTTAGGATATATTGAAGTATAACAGGTGCGTCGTTTTTGGTCGAAAAAATATGTTTTCGAGGAAGTTTGATGCATATTTCACTTGGAGTGTATAGAAACAAACATAATTTCTGGCTTTGGTGATTTATAAATCCAGATGTAGAGCCAGAGAAAAGCATTGTGAAAGTATGACTGTTTAGTGATATTATTATTCAAATATACTACACCAGCTGTTAAATAATCGGTCTATTAAGTAATTTTAAAAATTATTTTTGAACATGTTGGTTCCTTAACAGTCGTTACTCTAATAACCCAAAAACTATTGATGTTCTTGTAAGAGGGCTTTATTTATTGGAAAACAATCTGCGACCTGAACTAACATTTCTAGAACGGAGTTATAAATAATTCACAGTCGTACTATTTTGGATCAACCACGATCGTCATCATCACTAGCCAAAGTGTGTCTACATCATTGCCAATACGCTGCTTTTGTTAGCTAAGACTGCGGGCGGATTTTATATTAGGTTTCGCTACAGAAATAGGTGCATTTAATACTCAAAAATGTGGAGGATGATCGTTGCATCGATTTAATTAGACTCTGTGAGGAAACCTTTTGGTTTGTTATGTTAGTCCCCTTTTAAACAACTAGGGTTTATCTGGACTGTATTTACTTGTTAACATGGGCTCTGAACCACGGCCCTCGGTTGAGCTCTTACTGACTTCTTTGAAACTCCTTCATATTTTAGAAGTAGCAGCCCAATATCTTTGACCAACGCTTGGCATATATGTTGTTATATCACAATGGTTATTCAAAATGGTGTGTTTATGTTTGTTTGCGATGTGACGAATGAAGTATATAGAATTAAATGTTTAGCTTATTTTGGAATAGGATTGGATTGATACTGTTGACTAAACAAGTCGCCACTTATATTCGGAATTAACTTAGTCACGAAGCAAAAAAGATAGATTGACGTCGGATTGGTAATTGCTTGAGAAAAAGCATAGCAGTTCAAGCTGTAAGGTCACCAAAGATGGATCGAAGTAGCTCAAAGTCCCCTAGCCAAGAACTATGGGAATTAGGAAATATCCGAAAAACATTCTTAATTCGTAGATTTTAGACACAAGTATCGCATCTCATAGCGTAAGGTCATCAAAGACGTACTGAAATTGATATGAACTAACGTAGTCTACTGGAATCTCTCCAGAAAAGGTGAAGAAGTTTGCGGTTCAGGGTGCATACAATAGCTCAGTTGCTCAGTAGATGTTAAAAAGAACCGTGCAGAACTTTGTATGAGGTTTAAAAAATGTGGTGGTTGCTTGGACGACAATCTGAATTAACACATATTAATCTACTACTATACAAGCAAATCTTGAAGCCTGTGAGGACCTCCGGTGTGCGATTATGAGTTGAGTTGTACACAAAAATCTAATATTAATTCAAACTTATCAAAACAAACCTCTTTGCAGCGTTATTGACATCTCATGGTACATTAGAAACGATGACTTCAGAGATATCTAAGGGTACCAATAGTCATCAAAACTTGGGATAGCATTCCACAAGAGTATAACATGGAAATTTGGGTGAAAACAGTGAAGTACATTAAAGACAAATTGGCGGCTTTGGTTATGCTTGTTTGAGATGTGTTAAGAGTTTTGTTTATATTAGAATTTGATTGATGAGCAATATCATTTGTACAGTCGATTCAAAAACTCTGCACTCCTTTTCTTGTAAAGTGTTTGTGTAAGGGGATGGTATGGTATAAAATAAAGACACACGCTAAACTGTAATATTTTTTATTAAGTCCTTTTTACAACAACGTTGCAGGTGTTTTACAACTAACAACAATCATGTCGGATGACTAAGACGTATCTTTATTATTTTATAACAACGTGAAGGAGCCCGTATTAGCTAAAAGTACTCAGATTTCTACAAAACGTGTCTTGTTCTATAGCTTGATGAAACAACGAATGTATAAATAAATACAAAAGGACTATCCGTCGAGCCGGATGGTAATCCGACTAGCGATGGGGTTCGAACCGAAGCCCCGAACTTGGTTGACCCTCCGGCCGGAACCTAACAAACTAAATTGGTATTTAGTTCAACAACAATATCTACATTATAATATAATGTATTATGTGAATATCGATTTTTATTTTTCTTTAAATACAGTTATGATCATACAATTGGTCATTCCATCACCAATTTCGTGAGAGTTTACATGAAATTATTACAACTCTTTTACGTCACGGAGGCGAGGGGCTTCGGGTCGGCGCGGAACGCATAGACGGGCGTTTTTTTCTTGTTTTTTTTTATCGTTTAGGCTGAAGGAGACACGTAGATCGTACGTGATCGGGATGCTGCCCGTCCGTGCGCGCCGTCCCCGACCGATGAATATTTACTTCTGTTTGTTTTTTCTTTGAAAATGTTCAGCCAAAGAAATTACAGTTTGAAGAAGGGGACGAAAAAGTAGATGAATGTGTGGTTGTCTTGAGAATTCCACTTTTTTGCTTTAAATTATTATGTATGTAGGTTAACGAACATTTCGTCCATATTTATCTAGCTTAAGGTTACACCTAAAGATAAGCGAACGTAAAACAAAATGGAATTATACGTGTAGTGGCATTTGTAATTGTATACGTATTACATATAAGTGATTTCACTAGCCACACGTTAATATTCATTTTTATGAATGAGAGAATGCTTACAATTTATCACAGACCTGAATAAGTCTAAACATGTTAAAATTGCTTTTGAATTTCTTGTTCATAAGTAATGGTCGCTCGAGAGTGCCATCGCGACAGGACGCTTCATTTTTTAGATCTGGACTTTAAGAAAAATATGAAGGAAAAATTACTAGACAGTTGTAGTTAATAACTAGTTGAAAATGTGTACCATATGATTTTAAATAAAAAAAAGTTTCAGTGGGGGATTATTGAACTTTAGGGAGGTCAAAACTTTGGATACCATTCGACAAGGGTATATCATGGAAATATGGGCAAAAACAGTGGAGTCAAGTAGGTCATTAAAGACAAACTGGCGGCTTTGGTTATGCTTGTTTAAGATGTGTTAAGAGTTTTGTTTATATTAGAATTTGATTGATGAGCAATATCGTTCGTACAGTCGATTCAACAACTCTGCACTCCTTTTCTTGTAGTGTGTGTTGTGTGTGTTTGTTGAAGGGGATGGTATGGTATAAAATAAAGACACACGCTAAACTGTAATATTTTTTATTAAGTCCTTTTTACAATAACGTTGCAGGTGTTTTACAACTAACAACAACCATGTCGGATGACTAAGACGTATCTTTATTATTTTATAACAACGTGAAGGAGCCCGTATTAGCTAAAGGTACTCAGGCCTCTACAAAACGTGTCTCTTGTTCCATAGCTTGATGAAACAACGGATGTATAAATACAAAAGGACTATCCGTCGAGCCGGACGGTCATCCGACTGGCGCCGGGGTTCGAACCGAAGACCCGGCCTCGGGTGACCCCCCGGCCGAAACCTAACAAACTAAACTGGTATCCAATTCAACAACAATATCTACATTATAATGTATTATGTGAATATCAATTTTTATTCTTTAAATATAGTTATAACAATACAACTGATGATTCCATCAACAATTTCGTGAGAGTTTCCATGAAATTATCACTACTCTTTTACGTCACGGAAGCGAGAGGCTTCGGGTCGGCGCGGAACGCATGGACGGGCGTTTGTTCCTGTTTTAGTTTTATCGTTTCGGCTGGAGGAGAGACGTGGATCGTGTGTGATCGGGACGTCGCCCGTCCGTGCGCGCCGTCCCCGACCGATGAATATTTTTTTTCGGTTTGTTTTTTCCTTTTAAAATGTTCAGCCAAAGAAATTACAGAGTGAAGAAGATGACTAAGAAGTAGATGAATGTGTCGTTGTCTCGAGAATTCCACTTTTTTTGTTTTAAATTACTATGTATGTAGGTTAACGAACATTTCGTCCATATTTATCTAGCTTAAGGTTACACCTAAAGGTATGCGAACGTAAAACAAAATCGATTATATGGTAGTGGTATTTGTAAGTGTATACGTATTACATATAAGTGATTTCACTAGCTACACGTTAATATTCATTTCTATGAATGAGAGAATACTTACAATATATCACACACCTGAATAAGTCTAAAAATACTAAAATTGCTTTTGAATTTCTTGTTCATAAGTAAAGATCGCTTGGGAGCGCCGTCGCGACAGGGGTAGCGCGAAACGTCACCGTCACCGCACCCTGTCGGACGGACTCGCGAATATCTAGGAACACTTCAATGAGATTTGTTTGGGTTTTAGACGAATGAAGGGGCGCTTCGATTTTCTATTTGCATTGATAAATTAAAACCGGCACTAAAATGAACGTTCAAATAGCATTTACGATATCATTTCTACGTTATAGCAAGTGGTTTTTCTAGATAAAAATACTTTCAACAAGGAGTACTGGCGTCTCTCGTCGCGTCGTTGATGGTAGCGGAGGTGTGTGTCCAGTACGCGCCTTGGTAACCGTGTTTTCCTCTTACAAACCACGTTTTGTTTTATTGGCTAGTACATTGCATTGATTGGCATTAAGATATTTAATATACTTGATCTAAAAATTACCTATGGTTGAGTACAAGATTAAGGTGGGCTGTGTAGTGTTATGGTAGTCGGAGAAGGCGTCCTGGAGAAGGGAAACGCGAGAACTAAGCGAGTCTGACAGAAGCGGGAGGACTGGTCTCGAAATAAGAGGTGACACCTTCTCCGACCATGGGGATGTCACGTTGATTTTATTCAAAATTCGCGCTGAACATGGCGTTCCATTGCGTTTTGCCAAAAAGACACTTGAGCAACGACAACACTTGAGGCTAAGAGCTACTATTTTTAGGTAGCGTAGATAAATACATACAGAGTCTACCGGCGTACGTGCTCCTTCCAGTCAACCCCTCGGCGACGTCGACCAGAAAAAACCGCACACAGTTCCAAAAAAAAAAGATCGGCAAACTTTCCATTTCCCAGAGTCCATCGTATACCCGTACACATTCCACGGAGGAAACAAACGTTCGAATTTTAGAAAAATATATGTACACATATAACATTACAATTATTATTGTCATAGAAATTATTGTTATGTACAAGAAGGTGTTAGAATGGAATTTCAACAAATGAAATATAGTATTTACACGAAATATATTAAATTTTATTTTGCTTGAAACGTCGGACCTAGAAGAAAACCGTGGGTATCTGGGAAACGTAAGATTTGCGAAAACGGATCCATTTTATATAGGTACATAGTTCAAGAAGATTGAAGACGAAAAGCTACATGGAACATAGTCAAAATCAGGTCGAGCTCTGACGCTCGTCAAGTAATACATTATGTTACAGGTTTTTTAAAACATTATTAATAACATTTCGACTTTCGAGAACATATTTTTCACGTTAATATTAACATTAGCTGCAAGTTCTTGTCGATATCTTCTCGAGAGCTACAACGGGTGACAGGAAAATCATAAAATCAACAGTCAACAATTATATATATAGAGTAATTCATGCTACAATTGAAGAATACATAAAAAGCTTGGTTAAATCTATCCAACAGACATCGAGAATAATAAAAAAACGCCTGGTCGGGAATCGATTAGAACCTCCCCAGACTCTGTTAGATCTGAAGAAGTTTCCACCAGCAAATCTGAAGGGATCACCGCTAGTGTATAGAGTAAAGAGCGACTGTGTATGTGTGAGTGTGAAGACGGTAGATGGAAAAAAATCAAAACTCCAAAGAATCGCGCGTATTTTGTTTCTCATCGAGCTCGTGTTTCTCTCTTTTTTTTGTTAATTATTTTGGCCATACAAAAAAATATGTTTTATCTACCTACAAAAATGGTAACAATTTTTTTTAAATTTCTATGACGAGATGATCACGATCACGTGCGAGCGTGATGATCTCGTTCGTTATTTTTTTTTGGTTGTTTATCGCAGTCTCTTTTTGTGTTTTTTTATTCTTTTACGGTATGGGGGAGGGGCTAGGGGCTAGGGGGCGGGGCTTTGTCCAAAAAACGGGAAGGGGTGGTGGTGGTGGGGGGATTTTGAGATCGCCTCTTAGCCGTTACTACCATTAAGTAAATAACATCACAGGTGTCAAGTCTACCAACTAAAATAACAAATTATCAGTTTTATGTAAATCTAGGGTCACAATGGCGGCGACGGCTCGCATTGGCTCCAGACGCCACTCGCTGGATGTCCGTCCGTTCGGCTGTTTATTGCATAACGCATTTACTCTCGATTTGTGACCGTAGTTCGTTAACGCTTGTTTCTATTGTGTTCTTCAGTTCTGAAAAAACGGGACAGATACATGTAAACAGGTCCGGGATGACTATGAGGGGGGCGGGGCCGACAAGAGACGTGGGCGTGGGCACACGACCAATGGGCAGTGACTGTGGAAGCTCCGCCCTTATTAAACATCACGGGCGTTCACGGTCACTCCCACAATACACAACAACAATTCTAGCAATCGTACTTACCCAGCAAACGAGTAAAACAAACCAAAATAACATAATCATGCATTCAACATCGAATAAATCTTGTTTTGTGTGAAAATATCAATATATATATAGAAGAAATAAATACTACGGTTCGAAGTAAGTAACAAGTACTA
Source organism: Rhynchophorus ferrugineus (assembly GCF_030347505.1). Classification (NCBI taxonomy): domain Eukaryota; kingdom Metazoa; phylum Arthropoda; class Insecta; order Coleoptera; family Curculionidae; genus Rhynchophorus; species Rhynchophorus ferrugineus. The sequence continues at coordinate 8,982,616 of NW_027472586.1, read as the reverse complement.
ATATAAAGTTGAAAATACACTTCTCGTCAGGATTCTAATGTGTACGTTCATCTTTAATCGTCTTCTTTGAAAGAAACAAAGACAGCCAGTCGAAATGATAGAAAACAGGAAAAGGTGGAGAGATAGTGCGTCATTTTTGGCAAAATACGAACTCGTCTAAAACGAATAATGATAGATCCTCGTGCTCGCGACGATGACGATGATTGATGATGGTGATAATGTGAACTGGTGTATAACTTATCACTATTTGAGCAAATAAATGTCAAACATCGAAAATGTCGTTCGTATTTATATTAATTTATTCATTTGTTAAGTACGTCTTGTTTTGGATTGTTTTGATTATATTGTCTGATGATTTAGAATATTCTTGTAGTTTGAGGTGATATAGTATATGTGAATGTGTGTTATCCTTAATCATTAATAAGTTATTATAGAGATACGCGCTAAATATTTGGTACGATTTTGTTATATTTTCAATTTTTGTAAGGATTTAAAACATTCCTATATTTATATTATATCAATTTACATACCTACACAAAAAACTGGTAATAACTGAACGAAAAAAAAATCTAATTAAAACTAATATAGTCATGCAATAATATTTAAAAATATATCGTAATTGAAAAAAAAAGAGTTATAAAAACATTGAATTGGAAAATATTAAATAAACTATAAACGATGATGAATACACACTGGAGAAGATCCTAACTAGGTACAGAATGAATGAGACGAAAACTCGTCTTCAAATGATCACGAAAATGGCAGGAACAGCAGGAAAGTGATCTATCAACCAATACGCTGGATGTAGCTCTTTAGAAACGAAGGAGAAAAACAGAAAGAAACATTAGTCAAGTGCATAGCAGAATTTGAAAAATATATGTAGAATTAGTGGAACTCAAAAAGTTAACCAAAAAAGGATCTGGTAGCAATTATTATATTGAACCTTATATCAATTAAGTAATGGAGTAGACCATTGAAAAGACGTTGCGTAGGCAAGGTCAAAGGAGTACCATATTCGTTAAGAGCAAAATGTGTCAGAATCAGAAATAAAAGGAAAATCTTACGTTAAAGTATTGTGAATTTGTCAGACAAGGTGAAAATAGATGAGATGGTGTAAAGAAGTTGACAAAACATCAAATTCACAGCTAAAATTCAACAGATTGTTAGATAGATAGGCATCGTTATTCCAATAAACCCTAATAAGTTATTAAAATTAAAAAAAGGTATATTTAGTCTGGTAATGTTAATGGTGTATATCAATTGTCAAACAACATAAGTATAGTATACAAGAGTCACTAAAAAATAATATAAAACAAAAAAGAATTGTTATATAACAATATAAGTAACATGGTAAGGAGAAAAATAACTTGAGACAAAACGAGAATATAAAAAATTATTTAAAAGATAGATACTGTGTGATATGAAGAAAAATACTAAGCAGTTTTAATCCATACTTGATTATAATATAACGAAGTCACGATAGTAGAAAATTAAAAACGAAAATCCAGAAACCAACACATATATTTTTCCTATCAATCATAAATATGCATTAATTTTTTTTTATCTTAATATCCGATGTCGTGTCGAATATTTTCAGTGTATTAGGGAAATTTTCGGTAATTTTTAACGACATAGCCTTGTACAACGGTTAATAAATTGCTACCCATGGGCAAAATTGCCCATAACCTCGCCATAAAAAACAATAAAGGCACGAAAGTGGTCGGTAGGTTGATTATTTTTTTCGATAAACCAGCGATAAGCGTGATTAATTCAATAAATTAATGCAATAGTCTTAAACATCCTTACAAAAATCAAATATAACGTCAGTTTGAGAAAGAATTATTACATTACAAGTTCAGTGGGGCATGAATTGAACTAGACAAGAAAACAAATTAACATATTGTTGTATTTCTGATTTTTTTTAGGTCGTAGATAACTTCATGACAGATAATTATATTTATTTGGTGTTGATGTTGCTACTAGCTTATTTTTGACAATTTACTGGAAACATTTTGAACAAAAATGAATTGAGTCCATGAAAAACATCAGTTTTTTTTTCATTTTATAGTTAAACATACATTAACTAAGCAAAATAGTATGGTAATTATTAAAATGGTCAAATGAGTTTCAGAAAGACACTTGGAAATTGGAAATTTCACGAATACAAGGACTTGGAGCAAACATAATCCTTATATTTTGAACTCAATAATAAAAAATCGCATTGAAATTTTCAACGAATTAAGACAGGACCGTAATAAAATAAAAAAAAACTGAAAAGAATGACAAGAGGAGAGTTTCCTACCTAAAAATATTATGAAGATATTACGGAAAACTACTAAGTATAGATAAAAAATGATAATATGAAGCTTTAAGTTGGAAAACACAATAATGAAATAGAAGAGACGAAACAAACAAAGTAATGCAAAAAGAGGAGTTTTAGAAAAAATTAATGATATTTAGGGCAATGCAATAAGAGATGAATGATTGATTCTAATCACTACGAATAATTACTAAAACCATATCTAATATTGTGGCAAAGAAATTTATCATAAAAAAGAGGGAATGGAATTAAAAAAAAATTGAGAAATGGAAAAAAAAGGGATAGGGAAAAAAGAGAAGTATAATGTAAGGAAGAATAAGAAGGTAAGAAAAAAGTGGGATACAAATAAGTAAAAAAGAAGAAAAAAAAGCAAAACAAGAAAAAATAGAGGAAACAAAAAGTGGTTAAGAATTACACTACCACAAAACTGCATTAATAATTAAGATTTTAGCCGAAACAAAGGATTGATGAACATATACAAGCAAAAAACAAGGAAATAAAAAAGAACAAAAAAAGTGATTTCGGAAGCTAAAAATTTAAAGAAATACCCTACAATCTGGTAGAGAGTATTTAAAAAAATTTAAATTTGAACATTTTAAAAACTGTCTTTTGTAATGCGACCACTAAAATAAATAAAAAATATTCGTTACTAACACCATATAAAACCAAATAAACTGTATCAAAGAAAGTTCTATTTAGAATATTTTTTATCAACTAGGGTAGATCATAACTGTGACCATCCCAGAAGATATCCGGTCTTACCCAGCCTGTTTATAACGTGGCTGATTTAAATATAGAAATACAATATTGTTTTATATTATTGCTAATTCAATTCATCCACTTATTCTTACGAACTATTATTGGACAGGGTTACAAAAACTATTTTGAGCTTATATCCTTAAAATTATTACTGATATTATAGAGAATGATCTCTTTTTTCAAACAACACATATATTCTACCCTGTAAACGCCTGAGGGTAATTCACTAAGGATAATTGGTCGGGGGAAGATAAAACACCAATAGCAGAAAGCTTACAGTCTTCGTATCGATGGATACGTGAGGTTCGAACATCGATTTTGTTATGTACGACCACAACCACAAAAATAATGCAACTTTTGATACCCATAATCATTTTTTTTCTCTCTTTCATTGCATTGTATCGATATAAAAATCTATAAATACATTAAAAAAAAACAAATGAAAAGATGAAAACAAAGCTAGAAAAAAAAGTTCGAATCTATTTATGCAAACAATAATTGAACCCATCGGTTTGGAAGCTGTGTTCTCACACAAGGTGGCACTACAAGCGCTGGTCATTCACATAATTAGGCAGCGTTTTTGGATTCGTCTAAGACCCGCTACGCACTCACTTGTCAGCTCGTCCTCGTCCTCTGCCTCCGCCTCCCTCGCCAGTTCTTCGGGCGTTTTTTTCTTTCGCATCAGCGGGTTGGGTTCTTCTTGGATGGGGTCTACCACTTCTTCCTTTTTCTTTATGTTGTACTAGAAAAGAGAGAAGAAATATGGATTATATGTCCAAGTCGCCCGATAGATTTTTTAATTATTTTTCTGCAATGTTAACAAATATATGTTAGAGCCCCCAAATATAAAAAAGAAAAATAGAGTATTGTGTATGTTATTTATTAATATACGATATTTAAAAGTTTCGATGTTCTAAATGAAACAGTTATGTTACTCTTCAATGATGCTGCTGTCTTTTATGGGTAAGTAGGTACGTACTTGTACATCTAATAACAAATTTATCGATAAATTCGAGATAATAAAAATGATAAAACGATCAAAGGAACTATTTTATAGAGCGAAAACATATTTCGAAACCTCCCTTTACATATTAAACGTTTCCATTTTAAAATAACGGGTTTCCTCGAGCCCGATTCGGCCGGACCTCTGCTAATGGTTACTTTGACCGTCATTAAGATAATTCGCTTTTTCCCCGACTTGGCAACGATGGCTGCTGGTACACAACCATGCGTTCATTAAGTCGGCCATTGGATTAAAACGCGGGCTATATCGTTCAAAAAAATACGTCGTTCGCAAAAAGCGACCTTTTAAACAATTAACTTCAAAGGCATCGCCATTATGGCGCTGCGCGTTTGTTTTTTTTTCCTCGACGTCAAGCGACGATACTAAACCTTAATTGGTAACAGAGCGCCCTTATTCTTTTATGGTTGTTAATTAAATGGACGTCGTGCCACTAGATGGCGGCAGCATTCTCCGCTTCTTTACTATTGTAATTGGTAGAGTTTTTTTTTGAAGCATTACTTCGGTTAAAATACTAATTAGAGCCTTATTTATTATAATGTTCAGTCTGATTAAAAGCAAACAAGTAATTTGGTTCTAAATATTTAAATTAGTGTTAGAAATAATTTTAAAAAAGTGTTTTCGATAATTGATATAGGATTCTGTTATTTGAGGTATATGCAACCAACAATGCGCAATATATACATAATCTATAGAAGTATGAATCTCCTTTCGTCTGTACGTTTATTGTTCTGTTATGTTCGTTGCAGATATTCTTGCAGTTATAGCGAATATTAGTTGCTACTAAATTCAAGGTATTTTTGAAGAGGATTTTTTATTAAGATTATGATTTTTTGAGTTGGGAAAATGTTCACGAATTTTAATTGACTACATTATGTTAGACAAAAGGTAGAGCAGACTCAAACCGTCTAAAACCGTACTGCCAAGTGAGAAAATACTCCGAATTTGACTTAGAATCAAATATATTGGTTTATCGGTCAATTATAAAGCCTATTTGGACTAAAGGGTTTGCACTAAAATATCAAGCCAACTAGTAAGCCAACAATGTCAAAGTTCTTCGATAAATTACCAATTATTATTATGACGTAACCAAATAAGAAGTACACGATGATCTCTAAATCAAACGGATTTACGAAGTTATCCAAAACATCATCATAAAACATGAAATAAAATTAATAAATCACAGCAATGTAAAACTAATACAGTTACTGGACAACACGCAGGAAATCAGAAGATTAAAGCGAACCAAATTATATGAACTTAATAACAACATTATTAGAAATTGTTATTCTAGTGTTGTATTCTGTGAATCTGCTTCTTAGTCGTGTTTTTTTCTAACTTTCCTATATAATTTTCTTTTTTCCTTGATGTTGTGAATTTGATAGATTCCCTTCGGGTATCGCTATTAATGTAATAACATATAACATTATGACATTAAATGACAGAACCCAATGTGGATAAATATCGAGGAAGTTATATATATCAATATCTATGTTACTGTTATAGTAAGCAGTGTTCTTGTTGATTTGGTGCCCAAATGACAACCTTTATAGTACGCTTATTACTAACATTGATATAATCACACGAAATTTACCAAATCAAAGGCTTGATAGATCAAAGCCTTAATTGTACATCAGTCTTCTATATATTCTAATTTATTACCTATTCCATACGATCGCCAATCGCCCGGCTAATTGCGCAAGTATCGCAAACAAACAACGGAGAATGGAACGAAATGCTGAAGCAAATTAGTTTGCGTCCGGATTTATTGCTTTGTTTGAGCAATGCTCTGATTTCGTCGTAACTCAAAATATTAGATAGAGTAATTTTTCTAATACGAACAGTCAACAGATTTGATTATTTATTATGTTAAATTTATTCTGTTTCGTCTTAAAAGAGAGTTTATATAAGTATGTTAAAAAACCTTTATTAAAGCACTCAAATTGAGAAATTATTTCTCAAAAATAATTGATGTAAAAGCGAATTATTTTTTTATATAATTTTTTTAAGTTGATCTAAAAAAACGAACAAAAAAGAAACACTTGTGGTTCGAGGAGCTGGAAATCCCAGAATCGACCGTTAGAAAGTTTACGTTAACGGTAAAACATCGATCATATTTTAAGGGTATTTTGATATTTTATTGGTGCGTTTTATGTTTCTGGGAAAATTGAGATACCGGTAAAGAGCGAGGTTGTCACCTCTGCTTGATTGGGATCTACCACCCTTGCAGACACCCAGCACCAAAAATATTGCCATAATTGGCAACATGTTTAGCCCTCTCCTCGAACTGTGATAACTTAACATGCCCAAGGGTTTTTCAAGCTCTATGAAAGTTCATTTATGCTGCCGCGACCGTCAGAGTAACTGCGTTTTTCAATCGTGCCGATTATACAGTGTTTTATGCTACACAACCCGAGTTTTTCACAGAGTATTCCAGTTTTTTTAAATTTTAATTCTATTCATTTAACTATTTATTTACCTATTCATTTATCTATTTATTTACCTATTCATTTATCTATTCAGTTACTATTCATTTACCTATTCATTTATCTATTCAGTTACTATTCATTTAACTATTTATTTACCTATTCATTTATCTATTCAGTTATCAATTTATTCTGAACATTCTCACCTATTTATTTATTTAATTATTATAACTCATAATCACTATAAACCAAAGATAATAGTTTTATGGCTGCAACTGTAAATATAAATTGTAGCTATCTTATAAACCAGAGGCTAACGCCAAACTGGTCAAAGTTTCTGAGGTGTAGTTATGATCTATGGATAATTTGAAGCATACATAAACGCCACCGAAAGTGGTTTCTACTGGCTCTTGATGGCAGCGTATCTAGCGTGTGGCTTTTCGCTTTCTCCCTTGTACGCATTGCACGTCAATCATAGTTGGAGCTGGAGAAGTGAGTGCACTAGTAACAGTACTGTTAATTTGTTAATTTGTTTATTTATTTTAAAAATTCAGCTTTATCTTAGCGAGGCCTACAAACCTTAGTGACAGTAGATCTCGCGCGTTATCCCCTGATCACATTGCACGTCATTATCGTTAGTATTAGGATATAAGCTGGTACGTCGCGTGCTATACCTTCGTACTGTGTGCACATGTCATACTTCATCCAAGCACAGTTTATCATTGCTATCAGATATCGCTATTGTCTTTCATCATTATTCTCTAATGATATGTTTAGGCATTGTTATCACTATCGGCATTGAAAACTTAACAGACCGACGTACAAATTTAATTACCGGCCAATTGGCCTCAATTATCAGTATCATCACCGTTGTTAATCAACGTAGTCGATAATTAATTTAATAATTATACGGCTGATTTAACGTTCTTTATATCTTACTCTTATTCTCGAAAATTGGTTGCTTAAGTACTTTTTTAAATCTATTTCAGGACTGTCGCCCGACTACTTCCTCAATCGACGTTTTCCTGTTTAGTTTTAGTTTAATCGATTTATTTAGTTTAGATTTAGTTGTTTGTAAGTACTTTATATGATATTTGTTTTTATTGTCTATATATTTTTTTGTAACTAAAATAAACAAATGTCCTTTAAAAAAAAAAGATATATATGATGATATATATGATATATATGATATATATGATATATATGATATATATGATATATATGATATATATGATATATATGATATATATGATATATATGATATATATGATATATATGATATATATGATATATATGATATATATGATATATATGATATATATGATATATATGATATATATGATATATATGATATATATGATATATATGATATATATGATATATATGATATATATGATATATATGATATATATGATATATATATGATATATATGATATGATATATATGATATAATCAAAGCTAAAATGTAATGGTATTAGACCGTAATAAAAACTATCGATCGAAATTTGTTTATGTTAATCGGTATTGCAGCTCTCTACGTTCAGTTTCGCTTGAAAATGAACTCTAAGCGTTGACAACCCTCAAAGGGAGTCAACCTGACTCCGTTAGGGAGTCGTTTTAAATTAACGGACTCCCTACTAGAGTCAATTTGACCCCGATTAAGATCCTTCTTCCATTTCTCGTCCAGCGGTGGGCTTCTTGAATACTCCTTGTCCTAGTGTCTCCATCTTCTTTGGACCTACTTTTTTACATTTTACCTTAGTTATATTTTAAGATTACGTTAGAAATATTTGACTAGAACTGTTGGTGGCTAAAGTTAAAAATATAAAGGTTAAAATCATACTTTTGTTGAGTAAATGAGGTATTGCAGGATGCCAAGATGTGTTTACTGGAATAGGGTTTGTGGCGATGAAATGGCAAAAAGGTTAGGGAGTTGGAGAGAACGAGGAGCTGTAGTGTATGAAGAACCGTTGAAGAGTTGAGGTAAGTCCAACAAAGCATCGGTTGTTGAAATTTGTTGTTGGTATATTTAACTTCATATCATAAGATTATAGATTATTAAAATGTTTTCTTGAAAAGTTGCAATGATGAAAAATACTGTTAAAATATAAATGAATATAGAATATAAGAGCACATGTATGCTATTTTTGGTGCTTCTGCGGGAGTTTTCCGACTCTCGCTTGCTTTCCTTTGTTCTACTTCTCGTTACACGAGCTGAATCAAGCTCCTGAAGATGTCAGATGAGATTCGGCCGAAACTTGGTCAAAATAGTAAATGTTAGAACGGGGATAGAATCCCGAAAAACTACGGCATATATATGGTATTTTGTATAAATATTTTTGGTCCAAATAGATAACAAACCAAATTTTTTTTAATTTTAAATTTTTTTAATTAAATTTATTTTTTATTATATTGATTTTTAAAAAATTAAATTTAATTTTTAATTAATTAAATTAATTAAAAAAAAAAGAAAACGCTGTGGATTTTTTCCCATATTAATACAATACCCAATATAAATATCATGTCCGTTCAGTTAACACAACATGATACCGTCGCCCCTCGTCACCTCACCGAACAGTCGCTTAATCTAACAATCTCCTCGATAAATCAGCTGCTCGTTCCAATCTGAGGGAGGCTATCAAAATCGAGACGAAACAGTTGCCGGGACCTCGCTCGCCGACACCCCTAGCCGAGGAGGACCATCACCCGTTCATTACCATGTAAATTGTTATAAAGACGTCTTGTTAACAAGCAGGAATCCGCAGGAGGAGTCGTCGCTGAGAAAACGACGAAATTATGCTAATTCTCCCCCGCCGAAACTGAAACCGGTTAAGTTGATGGTAAATCGGGCGCCGTAGGGGACGCTTGGGAGCAGTCGAACTTCGGGAGCGCGTGAAGAGGCGTGGTGGCGGGGCGGTGAAGGGTTTGAGGGGCGTCGAACACGACCGGGAGAAGTGTCTTAGGGTCCCGATGTGAAATATGATTAAGGTTGCGATGGGGTTAGCGACTTTTAATTGTTTTACCGCCGCGAAGCTGGATGCGAGAATGTAAATGGCGAGAAAAATCGTAATTATATTGTGTTCAATTAGATTATAATTGTTTGTGTAGCATTAATGTAACTTATGGCCAGTGTTTTAACGTCATTTTTATCACTAAATACTTTTATACATTACCGTCGTATACATCATGTGTTTGTAGGTAAAGACCATGAGGAAGTAACAATGAAATTGCAAACATAAGTAAATAAGATTAATATGTACTTTAGGGTAAATGATGTGGCTCGGTGAATGGAGGTAATACGCAATGAAACAGTGGTGTTTACATTATGTGACCGTTATTTATTGGCAATATAAAAAAATATGGAAAATACAATTAGATAAAAACGGATGGCAGCGGTGTTACCTGGAGACGAAAGACGAGGCTTGGGCAGTCGATGGTGGCACGTCTAAACCAAATGATGGTTGAGCACTGAATGAATCGAAATACCCTTCAATCACATCCCAGATAAACGTCTCGGGGTTTCCGCCAGCTATTCGTTATCGGGTTCTAGTTGGCGCTGCTGGTACCCCGCCCGTGTTCAACACCTGGGATTATATTTCTGGGTATTTTGTAGACCGTTATTCCACGATGTAAAATTCGACATGCCTCAAGGTCGCTACAGTACCAAACAATAGAGAGTCACTTTGAATGGGACAAACATTTTACTTATGAAATAATCATTCTCCTGAAAATCTTTTTAAATGTAAATTTAACTAAAGCAAGGGCCAGCTCTCATGGATTCAATCAAATTGCTATACTATTCTACAATATTTACCCAAATATGTATAGTCTACTCAAAGTTCTTTTGTACATATTTAGATGTACGTAATTTTTGGATGTACTATAATGTTATGTACAAAATAACTTACACAAGACATACACTTATTACTTAACATACCCAAGATAATACACCCATACACATAACCAAAAGATTTAGTCTTGGTTTGATGAGCTTCAGAATATCATTATATATTTTCCATAGGCAACAAATTGTGTGGTAATTAGCAGACTTAACATAATTGAATCATTATGGGGAGTATTAGAGTATATTCAGACAATATTCGGTTGGAGACTAATCAGATACCCTATGAATCTATTTAGCGAGGACTTACGGCTGTTTTAAAAGTAAATGGTGCCTGGGCACCTTATTAATAAACACATATTATGCATAAGATGGGGTAAAAGTCCTTTGGTTGCGCGCCATCTTGGTTATGTGACGTTTAGCTCAGTTTCACTTTAACCATTGTGTTGCACAGTATTCATGCTGGAAATATCGTTGGTCCCTATTTTTTTTTTAAATGACCAAGGTATTGCAGTTACTGTTACTGCTGAACGGTACCAAGACATGATTCGAAATTTTCTTGTACCTGAAATGGAACAGCAAAGACTAGAGAACATGTAGTTTCAGCAAGATGGATCCACAGCACACACAGCTCGTTCGAAAATTAAATTAATGAATGACTTTTTTTACGAAATGACTATTTAGCATGGCCAGCCAGAGCTCCGGATTTAACAGCATCAGACTTTTGCTTATGGGATTTTTTAAAATCAAAAATTTATGTGAGTAAGCCCCAAGCGATTCAACATCTTAAAGACAATATTCGTCACGAAATTGAAGAAATTCAGCATCAGATGTTGCAGGATGTCATAAAAGATTCCTTAAAAAGAGCCGAAAGTTGCATGGCGATTCGCGATCACCATTTAGGCGATATAAAAAAAACGTAAAGACCAAACAAACTTTTTATGAAAATCAATCTTACTTAACTTTTCTTTGAGCAAAGTTATTTGAGCACCCTGTAGACAATTGTTTAAAAGTTATTTTTTAGTACTAGGTGTCTCTATATATATATATATATATATATATATATACTAATAATAATTATGTTTTTGTAATTGTTTCACACACTTTAATAATATGACTGTACATAAGGCGACCTAGAAGGAGATTTTATGTTGAAGATTGATTTATCATTCCTTGAGTTTTGTTTATTAGGTCAAATCCTTCCGGAACGATCCTTGTATATGGGAAGTTTTCGATCATATACAAGGATCGGGAAGTCATCTCTAACATCATCGAAGCAATTGGCCGATGGTTTTGTACAAGAATGGGACAACATTCAGTTGGAGACTATTCAGACAGTCTCAATCTATTCAGCTAAGACTTCTAACTATTTTAAAATCAAATGGTCTCTCAACTCCATATGAATAAATAAATATTATGTATATATCAGGTGTTCATCTTAGTTTGTTCATATACTGTAGACAATGTTCTAAAAGTCATTTTAGTGATTAAAATAATAAAACCGATCATAGAGAGAAAAAACCTAATACCAACACACCAGTATGGGTTTATTAACAAACACTCAACAATTGACCAGGTTCACAGAATAACAAATGTTATTGAAAAAGCCTACGAAAGTCAAAAAGTATGCTCAGCTATATTCTTAGATGTAGCACAAGCCTTCGATAAGGTTTGGCATGAAGGCCTTGTTCATAAACTACAGAAACTGCTACCAAAACAACACACCGAACTATTAATATCAAACCGATACATTCAGCAACTGACCAGGTCCACAACCAGAATGTTTAGAGTCAAGCAAGAAGAAGCTTACTCTACAATAAAAGAAGCTAAAGCAGGTCTACCACAAGGAAGTGTACTGGGACCAATGCTTTATCTACTTTACACTTGTGATATACCACAAATGGAAAATATCACGATGGCTACATTTGCTGATGATACTGCGATTATAGTTGTCGGAGACAATAGTGAAGAAGCCTCACGTAAATTACAACAGGCAAGTGACAATATAAATAATTGGACACAAGCTTGGAAAATAAGAATTAATGAAAGTAAATCTGTACATGTGGAATTTACTTATAAATAGACCGTACAAGCACCAATAACATTAAATAACACTATCATTCCATATAGCAACAACGCTAAATATCTCGGAGTGAATCTCGATGCAAAACTTCGCTGGAAGGAACATATAAAGAAGAAAGGAAAAGAACTGGAATTGAAATATAGGAAATTGTACTGGCTAATTGGAAGAAAATCACAATTATCAGTATATAATAAATTGCTATTATATAAGCAAATATTGAAACCTATATGGACATACGGAGTTCAATTATGGGGATGCTCTGCAAAGAGTAACATTAATAAAATACAAATGTTTCAGAATAAAGTCCTGAGCGGTATTGTGGGTGCACCCAAATACTATAGGACTGATTACCTACACCGAGACCTTCAGATACCCACAGTCAGTCAAGAAATCAAGAGAATTGCAAGGGGGCATGAGAAAAGACTCCATTCTCGTACTAATATTGAAATATTGCAACTTTTGGATACTACCAGAACAGGACACAGACTCAAAAGAATCAAACCATCTGATCTTTTGTAGTGTTGTGTAGTGAGGTGCATATATTAAAAAAATCAGCAGTGACATGTATAAACATTATTTCACCAGAGACTAAGTTAGGGCCGATGGGTCCTCCTAGTTATATACCTAGATTTAAGTTAGAATAAAGACAAATTGTAGGTTAGACGGAAACGACTAGTAACAATATATTAATTAAATAATAAAAAAAATTTTAGTGCTAACATAGGTGTTGCTCACTAACAACATTATGTTTTCGTAATTTTTTAACTCATTTTAATAAAACGCCTGTACGTAGAGCGAGCTAGAGGGAGATTTTATGCCAAAAATCGACGATTCTCACTTCTTGCGTGTTGTTTATTAGGTCAGATACTTCCGAAACGACCGCCGTATAAAAAAACACTTAATTATATTTTTTCGTTGATTCCGACGCCCTGGATGAAGTCGAAGCCGGGGAGAGAGAAGAAAAAACGACCTTCCCGAAGGTAACGCGCCGTCAACCATTCCGAATAGGAATTTCGTTCATTTTCTCTTGAAAGAACTCAATAATCGAGACCGCAGGACGGGGAGGAAAAAAGCGAAGGGGGCGGAAATTTATCGCGTCCCTTCTGACAGCTTGTGCATGTCGCAAAAAGGAAATTTATAACCGAAGAAGGGCCTTTCCGGTCGCTTCTTGAGCGCTGGCCGCCCTTGGAAGGGACTTGACTTTAATCCTGAAAAACGGCATGGGATGCACGGTCCTCCCTCTCGCTCTCCCCTCGCCGCCCACCCGTGTCAACGTTCGGTTTACTCGAACAAAAAGGGTATCGCCTCAAAGACCGACGAAATTCTTAATAATCGAATTTTATTCTGCTTTGGCAAATGACTAATTTTGAAAAACTGCTTTACTAGACGCTTGCATGTATTTCGGATCATTTCAAAAAGGCGTTGACAAAAATTGGCTCAATGTATTTTAACCGAAATCTCTTCTATCACTTTTTACAATTATTTTCCAATTTTCTGACAACATGTGTTGTTGGTTTGGCTAGGATCTAATCATGAACTCATTTCTGCACTTCTTCGATATTTCGGAGCTATTTCGTCTACCAATTCCACCTAACGGTCATCAGAAGGCAACCGTTGGTAGATCCTATTCGAACTGCAACAGTGTATCCTTCATAATATTTGCAACGTGCTGTCGAGCGCAAGAACATGAATTTACGTTTGTTATTAATAAGATTAATATGTACTTTAGGGTAAATGATGTGGCTCGGCGAATGGAGGTAAAACGCAATGAAACTGTGGTGTTTACATTATGTGACCGTTATTTATTGGCAATATAAAAAATGTGAAAAATACAATTAGATAAAAACAGATGGCAGCGGTGTTACCTGGGGACGAGGCTTGGGCAGTCGATGGTGGCACGTCTAAAGCAAACGATGGTTGAGCACTGAATGAATCGAAATACCCTTCAATCACATCCCAGATAAACTTCTCGGGGCTGCCGCCAGCTATTCGTTATCGGGTTCTTGACTTAATCCTGAAAAACGGCATGGGATGCACGGTCCTCCCTCTCGCTCTCCCCTCGCCGTCCACCCCTGTCAACGTTCGGGTTCTTAATACTCGAACAAAAAGGCCATCGCCTCAAAGACCGACGAAATTCTTAATAATCGAATTTTATTCTGCTTTGGCAGATGACTAATTTTGAAAAACTGCTCTATTAGACGCTTGCATGTATTCAGATCATTTCAAAAAGGCATTTATTGACAAAAATTGGCTCAATGTATTTTAACCGAAATCTCTTCTATCACTTCTTACAATTATTTTCCATTTTTCTGGCAACATGTGTTGTTGGTTTGGCTAGGATCCAATCATGAACTCATTTCTGCACTTCTTCGATATTTCGGAGCTATTTCGTCTACCAATTCCACCTAACGGTTATCAGAAGGCAACCGTTGGTAGATCCTATTCGAACTGCAACAGTATACCCTAACACTTGCAACGCGCTGCCGAGCGCAAGAAGATGAATTTACGTCTGTTATTACTGGACTTTCTTGCAACAATACTTTACTGAATTTGTTCCACATACGTCGGTAGATATCTGCAACAGTTTCACTTGGTTTTAACAGTTCGTAATAATAATATATTTTGTCCATTCCACCATATGTACAACAAAACTTCATCAAGAATATTTCGCTTTGTTATCGATATGGGGGATGAATTCTCCTGAACTAACCCCTCGCTTATCGAACTAGGAATTATCGTAGCGGATACACTTTTCATCACCAGTCATGGTACGTCACAAAACTTATTTTTTCCTGGCAAGCAAAGCCAACTTGAAATATTTTGAAACTTCTCAAAAACTTTTCAGTAATTTCCTGTGATAGTATTTTATTCTTTTTTGGATCTCTCTCATCGTCTGTAAACATTTGGAAACAGTCAATTCATCAATGACATTCGGAGCTCGGTTTTTATCCAATAAGTTTTGCAATTTAATGCCTTCGAACTTTTTTGGTGATTAAAAAAGATCATTCTTTATCACTGACAACAAAATCGCTACTTTTAAATCGCGGAAGTTAGCAGCAGATTTCTTCAAAATATGCGACAAAAAAGTACAAAAAAGAAAATGCAATTTTGAGCAATTCATGATTAGAATCTATATATACTGAATAGCAATTAGAATCTGTTATATTTTGGGTTATGCTGTTTCACAGTTGTTTCCGTTGATATAAATCGCTGATTAATATACATGCAAGCATCTAATAAATAGCAATGTTTTTAAATAAAGGGTTTATAGTTTAGAAATTTGAAAAAGTCGATTTTTTTATATTCTTACCTATTTTGCGATATGTTGTTAAGAGTATTTTTCAACATTCGGATATTATGTATTTTTAATAATCTGTCTATAGCATATTATTACTATAAATCAATCGCAGGTATTTGGAAGATCCGCCATCTTCCAATTATAATGATCCCAAAACCTATATCACTGCTGACAGTAATATCTAAGGTTTTTGAAAAACTCTTGAAACTGTTGAAAAGAATAAAACCGATCATAAAGATAAAAAACTAATACCAACACACCAGTTTGGGTTTATGAACAAACATTCAGCAACTGACCAGGTTAACAGAATGACAGATGTTAGTGAAAAACTTACGAAGGTAAACAGGTATGCTCAGCATTATTCTTGGATGTAGCATAAGCTGTCGATAAGGTTTGGCATGAAGGCCTTGCTCGTAAGCTACAGAAAATGTCACCAAAACAACACACCGAACTACTAAAATCGTACATTACAGCCAGAATATTTAGAGTTAAACAAGAAGAAGCTTCAAGAAGACTCGACAATAAAAGAAGCTAAAGCAGGTGTACCACAGGGAAGTGTATTGGGGCCAATGCTTTTTCTACTTTACACTTGTGATATACCACAAATGGAGAATATTACGATGGCTACATTTGCTGATGATACTGCGATTATAGCTGTCGGAGATAATAGCGAAGAAGCCACACAAAATTACAACATGCAAGTGACAATATAAATAATTGGACACCAGCTTGGAAAATAAACGTTAACGAAAGCAAATCTGGGCATGTGCAGTTCACCTAAAATCAGACCGTACAAACATCAATAACATTAAATAACACTATCATTCCATATAGCAACAACGCTAAATATCTCGGAATGAATCTCAATGCAAAACTTCACTGGAAGGAACATATAGAGAAGAAAAGAAAAGAACTGGAATTGAAATATAGGAAAATGTACTGACTATATGGATACACGAAGTTCAATTATGGGGATGTTCTGCAAAGAGTAATATAAACAAAAGAACAAAGTCCTGAGAAGTATTGTGGGCGCACCCAGATACTACAGGACTGACTACCTATATCGAGACCTTCAGATATCCACAGTCAGTGAAGAAATCAAGAGAATTGCAAGGGGGAATGAGGAAAGACTCCATTCTCGTTATAAAATTGAAATAGTATTGCAACTTTTGGATACCATCAGAGCAGGACACAGACTCAAACGAATCAAACCATCTGATCTTGTGTAGTGTTGTGTAGTCATGTGCATTTAATAAAAAAATACAGCAGTGACATGTATAAACATTATTTCACCAGAGACTGAATTAGGGCCGATGGGTCCTCCTAGTTATATACCTAGATTTAAGTTACCACAAAGACAAATTGTAGGTTAGCCGGAAACGACTAGTAACAATGTAATAACTAAATAATAAAAAAATTATAACTAACTTTTTGTGAAGCTTTTGACCGTAATTCCTTTGAATGTCAGTATTAAGTAGTCGTGTATGAAATATCACGAAAACTTCTCCACATAAAATATAATGTGATCACAGCACGATCCGAGCCAATTGGCTCGCGGCACCGCACTCCCTCTTCCGTAAATCTATTACCGAGAAAAAGTCTGCAGCTACACCGTCTTAATAACCCTGCTGGGACAATAAATTCGAAAATTACCGCGGCTCCGGCAAATCCGAACGCTTCCAGATTTGCCTAATTATTCAAAGAGCCAACGTTCCGGGGGAGAATTTACGAAGTGCCTCTCGGTGAAATACGATTCGGCTTGGCCGGGTGAAGCGCTCGAAGTCTTCAAGTTATGTTTGGACCGGCGCGATCGCGTACTAATTCGAATGTTTCATCGTCCGCAACGGACTCCATCATCGGCTATTGCTTTTTTGTTTTTTGAACCGATTTCGAAAACGGAGGAGGTTCTATGTTCGACTGTATATGTTTTTCTTTCATGTATCTTCACCGAGTTCTCCATCAATTGCGGACCGATTTTCAAAATTCTTTTTTTATTCGAAAGAGTGCACCTCCGAGATGGTCCCATTGGAAACAAATCAGGATCTGTTGGGGCGAAGGGGGGAAATCGAGGGAAACGCTGAAATTTCAAAGGCACGTACAAAGTTTTCATATATTTCTTATCTAAAATAATCAGGTATTAGTGTATAAAGTTATTGCTGAGCTGATGTTAAGGAAAATCGGAAGACGTTCAGTGAAAAAGCCATTCAGTTTGCTTTTTAAGTAATAACTACAGCATATCAGACTTGGTAGAAATAATGTAGACAACTGCATCTATGGTGTAATGGTTAAAGGGTTTAGTTCCCAAACGGAGGTCGCAGGTTCGATTCCCGGCGGGGACCATAAGCTTTTGTTATTGTTTAGTCAGAACATTTGTCAGAACACCCAGGCTAGGTAGCGGACTCCGGGGCCTGAAGCGCACCTTATTTTCAATCATTGTTTCTTTATTCCTATTTTCCTCATATGGGCTGCACCTTCACTTGACCTACCCATTGTAACATTAAATAAAGTTACTGCCTATTTTATTGAGTAAATATCTAACACTAAAAAGAGAAAAATAAAATATTTTTAACAAAAAAATTGAATCGACTTCAAAAACTAAATAAGGAATTCACTAAAAATTAAAATTAATAGAGTAATAATAGAATCATAATATTATATAATAATAGATAGATATATAGATAGAGATAATAGATAGTAATATAATAATAGAATGATAATAAAGTAATATTAAATAAAGTTACTGCGTATTTTATTGAGTAAACATCTAACACTAAAAAGAGAAAAATAAAATATTTTTAACAAAAAAATTGAATCGACTTCAAAAACTAAATAAGGAATTCACTAAAAATTAAAATTAATAGAGTAATAATAGAATAATAATATTATATAATAATAGATAGATATATATATATATATATATATATATATATATATATATATATATATATATATAAAGATAATAGATAGAGATAATAGATAGTAATATAATAATAGAATGATAATAAAGTAATATTAAATAAAGTTACTGCGTATTTTATTGAGTAAATATCTAACACTAAAAAGAGAAAAATAAAATATTTTTAATATATATAATAATAGATAGATATATAGATAGAGATAATAGATAGTAATATAATAATAGAATGATAATAAAGTAATATTAAATAAAGTTACTGCGTATTTTACTGAGTAAACATCTAACACTAAAAAGAGAAAAATAAAATATTTTTAACAAAAAAATTTAATCGACTTTAAGGAACTCACTAAAAATTAAAAAATAATTTAACACAAAAAATCGTTGTAATACATAAAATACAAAAATAATAATATATTTTTGTGTCATATATAAATAATTAAATTAACAACAAAACAAATCTAAATCAATATAACTGTTTGGGTTCGGCACCGACTTCAAAATAATCAGTTGGTACATATATAGGTTTAGGCAGGTATTAAGCTAAATTGTGTGTATATAGTACGTGTAGTAGAAGGTGAAATAAAGTTTTTGTTTTTTTCATTTTGTTATTACGATTATTAGATCAAAACATACGAACATAGACCAAAAAATAAAACATCCTGTACCTAAAATGAAAATATACCTATAGTCCGTTCAAAGTTATTTTGTTCATGCCTCATCTCAATTTATTATGTCAAACGTCGCAATGTTGCCGCATCAACTGTGAGTTTCAGTTCAGTACGGATTTGATATACAACAGAATTAAAATCTAAATAAAATAATTGAACAAAAATGTTAGCAAATATAATTTATTTTAAAGTTATAGTACATCTAAAAACTACAGTTGATTATACAGCCACAATAGTTTATAGGTTAGTGCTATAACCTCTTATCACTATTGCTTTCAAGATTTTTGCACACGTCTGACAACCGGACGACTGACAGGCTTATTCGTTTACGCGTTCGAACTAATCATACAGCATTGTGTCTCTTTTTAACTAGAATAAAATGAGAAGGAATATATTGTCTGATACTAAAACGAATTTACAAATTGCGATAGGCCATACACTAAACATCTTGATGACGTATGTACAAAAAAATTTTGAATAGACTATAAATACTTGATAAACGTAAATATAACAAAGCACAATTTATTATAAATAATAAATACAGTCGATTAAAAAAAGATACTAATTAATGTACGAGAAACACTATTACCATAACGAATGGGTTCGAAAATGCGAAGGGAACGAACTGGGTAATTTATAGGCTATTTTTATCCTCTAGACGATACTCGATATTCAAATCCAACACGAAGAACCTTCGTGTTCGGACGTAAGTAGCTTTATTGACAAGTTGGCGTTTTCTTTACAAAAGGATCGCTTCTACACGACAATCGAAGAGTCCCTTTTGTTTAAAAAATTATTGAATGAATTTTACTGGGAACTAATTCTGATAGTTGTTACTTTTTTTAAATAATTACATAATCTTAATTTACAAATTAATTCTTACATTATACACTAAATAAGTTCGTGTATCCATTTGATTTCGAGGTCATCGCGCAGTTCTTCGTTGGTTACGTAGCGATAAGCATCGGTAATCGTAGAACTATGTTTTGGGTACGTTGGGTTACCAATTGGTTTGATGTCTTAGTGCAATCCCATATTTGGACCTCATAGGTCCAAATTGGCTTTATGACTGACTGTAGTTATTACTGAAAATATTGTTTATTGTTCATTGAACATTGAGTTGGTGTTCCGGAGAGAGTGATAGAGGATATATCTCAGGTGTACCGGAAAGTCATTACAATTTTTTTCGGAAAAAGAAAAACTCAGGCAATTTGTCAAAGCGAAAAAACTATTTGTCTTTTGAGTAATATTTTAGTCATTTTCTCACTTTTGTGAAATTGGCGAGGTGCTGGTCCGCGAGCGCGTGTTCATTTGATGCGAAAAGTTGATAGTCGGACGGGGCAAGGTCTAGAGAGTACGGCGGATGCGATAATATGTCCCATTCAAGTGCTTTAAACGCTTCCTTGATCGGTTTTGCTTTAAACAGCGCGTTAGCATACTGTAAAATCATTTGTGCCGTGTCTTCGAGTCCACTCTGGATGTTTTTCGATTTGACAGTTCGTAATACACCACGCCACTCTGGTCCTACCAAATATAGGGCATTGTCTTGCGACCAAAACGATTAGGCCTTAGAGCCGATCGGCCGGATTCGTCAGGTGATTTTTCACAGACGATTTTTCGGTTTTCTATTTCAATCCTGTCAATCTTTTGATCTGGCACCCATCTTCCCATCTTTTGGATTTTAATTATTGTTCGTAATGGGTGGCTAATCATTTCGTGGGCTACATTTAACGCTTCTTCCAAGTATTTTTGAGTTTGGCTTAGGTCTTCATCCAATATCTTTTACAGTTTGGCTTCTTCAAACTTTTGTGGTCTACCAGGAACGTTCTTTCCATAGCACATCGAAATCATCACTTTTGAATTTGCGGAACCACGCCTCACGTGCTTTTAAGGTTAGAGTTCACTGTAAATTTAATAAATTAAATAAGAAAACTTCACATTTTCAAAGAGGTATAAATCTATGAAGCCGTACTCACTATTCTTCTTCGCCGATGACATTTTACCATGTTTTGTGTCAAGGCTGCTATTACCGTGGACACTGTTCCTCGTGAAACGCCGAGTACATGAGCTTGAGTTTAAACAGAACTAGATTTTACTGTTTCTGTGTTATATCCATAGCTTTGAGACCGTTCAAAATTAATTGTTGGACTCCATCCGTCAATATATCAACAAATATATGAATGTTGGTTCAATAACAGTTTCACTGTTAAAGAAAACAAAAAACGATTGATATGACGATACGATTTGACATGGCTAGAGTACAAAGAAAGTACGCCGTTTATATTTAATTAGTGTTGGGAAATATCGATTGAAATCGACTATCGACTGTTTAGTAATTGACTACGTTTTACTATCGACTGTTTCAGTTGCTATTTTCGGTCCGACTGATGTTATTACTATTTACTATCGACTGAAACAGTCGTGTACTTTTCGTTACTATTTTTGGTTCTACTAGTTTCATTCGACTGATTTTTAACGTTCTAGCAATAACACATTAAAATAAAACATTTGTGGAGTATTATTCCATTCCTTTTTACAGATCCACAGAACATTCAAATATAAAAGTAATTCTACTTCGTTTGAAATGAAATTATTAATTGCACGTTAATAGTATTCAGTAATTTTTTTTTCTTTTTTAAAGTTAGTGCATGAAGGAATATGTACATCTCCGTCTCGCTTATACTACCGTTGGAAAATATAAGCACAAATAAAATTAAGCGTTCCAAGCAATTATCTCCGTCCTTTCATCTCTCACAATTCATACAGGAAAGAGTTCGTACATCTTTGTCTGACATGACGAATGGATAAAAACAGTCGAACCGTGCATTTCACTATCGACTATTTCGACTGATTTGCAACTATCCATTGCTTCGACTGTTTTCAGTCGATAGATCCCAACGCTATATTTAATATTTAAACTTTATATAAAAATAACTAATAAAATGTTGCTTGTATTATATGCTGAAAGAACAGTATGTTAATACCTAAAATCTTCTTCTGACAGTTCACTCTAAAATAGCATATTATTCTAAATAGAACTATTATAACGGCGAGGAATTAAAAGAAACCACAATTTATAGTTGTGCGAATGATGAAGGTGTAATAACGAACGGAGCAGGGTCTACCTGGGGAGAGATATATGGAGAACAAACCTCCCACGACGGAAGCTTGAACGAAACATATGTCAGACCCATTAAAACCCACGGATCTGACATGAGGCGATAAGAGAATTCGAAATTACGAAAATAGAGAACCGTGGGATTATAATAATTAAATACGTAGAGGAACTATTAAATTATATCTACCTTTATTTATGTGTAATGTATGGCCGAAGTACGAAACCCCTCAAATCTTTTTCTTTTTATCATTGAGAGTTATACTAGGCCCTTGCTTGCGTACGTACTTTGATCAGCGATATCTGTTGGTGAAAATGTGAACTATCAATGTTAACAAATGTTAAATTAGATAGTTTTGACATTTCTCTGTATAAAAATAACAGTTCTTCAGTTAGTACATCGTTAGTTATTCGTATTATTTTGATGTCAATGAAAAGAAACGGCAAGACAGTGAACAAATAATTTTCAGGCAACTTTTTAAGGCAATTATTTACAATTTGTGGATGTTTACGTTGTGGAAAAATGGAGGGAAAATGACTACCACACGTACTGACTGAAAATGCCACTTCTAACCATATCACTGTCTTGCTGTGTTTTTTCAACTGAAATATTTCAACTGATGATTAGAATACATGCAATCGAATTGTTTATTCATATTCAGTGTATTGCCACCAGTTAATTCCCTTGAATCGGATAACGGGTAGATTTTCGCACTACAAAATAATTAAATTTAAAACACAAATTTCAAGATATTCCCATGTAAAGAGAAAAAGTGAAGCTATCTAAATGTCAGCCATAACAGTGCCGATAAAGTTTTTGTTAAATGACTGATGATTCAAAACACCTTAACTTAAAAAATATTAGAACATATATTTAATGTTTTCAGAAAGTTTCATTTAGTACTAACATTACAGTGGACCATTTTACGCTAATAATTACGACGGGACGATGAAAATGATTTGTGAATAAACATATATTGCTGAGTAGTTGCGAAACATGTTACATGGCAAGTATTATTAAATTCTAAGACTTAAAAATGAGAGATAGTTGATGTTACTAGTATAAAAAGTACGTCTAGAAAGTATCTATACATTTTTAGCTATTATGATTGTTTAGTTTTATTATTAACTGTTGAAAGAATTATATCTTTCGGTACTGTTGGAGATTTTTTAGCATAAATCATGAATAAGATTTAATTTACATTAAATTTTAATTTTAAGAAAATGGTATAATGTTTTAGAAATGTTACATACTGATACGAGGAAAAAAATAATGGTACAAGCATTTTCTGGTACAAAATGACCGTGAAGACGTTGAAAACCTATCACTTATAGATTTATAAATTATCGTGGTACATCAGTAACAGATATAAACGTGACAAAAAGTGAGTCATAACCCGAAATGTTGCTGATGGACAGTAGGGACGTCGGCCGTGAAGAAAAATATTGATATATCAAAATATCGTTGTTTTAAAAAGTATCGATATATCGGATAACAAAAGGATCGATATCTCTTTTGAATAGCCAGAAAAAATGTCGATAATTAAAATAAATATCGATATACTGTTGAAACTTTAGGGTAAATGAAGTGGCTCGGTGAATGGAGGTAAAACAAAATGAAACAGTGGTGTTTACATAATGTGACCGTTATTTATTGGCAATATAAAAAAATGGGAAAATACAAATAATAAAACGGATGGCAGCGGAGTTACCTGAAGAAGAGGCTTGGGCAGTCGATGGTGGCACGTCTAAACCAAACGAGGGTTGAGCACTGAATGACCGAAATACCCTTCAATAATATCCCAGATAAACGTCTCGGGGTTGCCGCCAGCTATCCTTTATCGGGTTCCAGTTGGCACCCCGCCCGTGTTCAACATCTGGGATTATATTTCTGGGTATTTTGTAGACCGTTATTCCACGATGTAAAATTCGACATGCTCAAGATCGCTACAAAACAAATAGCGATATTTTTTAAAGTGTTTAAAACATATCTATATAAATAATATAAATATTTTTCGGCATTCCTAATTGACAGATTCATGGCTCTCGCGTCATGATAAAGTGCCTTCGTTGCTAATTTGTGAATTATCATTCGTGTATTCGCCAGATATGGCTTCGTGTGACTTACGGTTGTCGTTTTGCAAGTACAGAGAATCATTGAAGAAGCTCAAAGCACTGGAATGAATGGATAAGTGCTTGGGGACTAGTTCTAGGGACCCAAGTTGCAAACAGGTGCTCGAAATAATATTTGTTCTAAAAATGAAAATTCCCTTTATTTTTCGAACAGACCTCGTATTCTAAAAATGCTACATTTAGTTTATTTAGTAACCTGTACAACTCTGACGTAAATGACACACCACTGTCTTAAGTAAACTCGGAAATGGTACGAAAGTACGAGAAACCAACATTACGTCGTTACGTTTCATCAAGCAACAAACGGACAAAACCCGGAAAGAGTCTTTTCTCATGGACGAGAGATGGAAAGGATGGAACCTCGCCATACCTCGTCTTACGTACAATTACGGGACTAATTTTATTTACAATCCGTTAGCGAGTTTCCACGCAGCGTTTGCGTTGTTGATAACGAGCGTCTTCATTAGGACTTTAGCCAGTGTTAATTATCGCTGAAAGTTATTTCTGAGGGGGCCGTAAGCTATACTGGGGCTGAAAAATCAGCAGCGAACCAGAAAGATTAGGGATGCCTTTCTTAGACTTCATCCGATCGTTATTGATTTAAGATGATTTATGTTCGTTCTTGTTTGAACACAGATAAGTATTAGTTCTGTAAAGACCGTGACTAAATTTTGAAAGGCATTCAAAATTGAAAATCCGAATCAGTTGGCTAAACGAGTACATAGTAATCTGATGGAGAAAAGTCCGGTGAATATGGTGAGTAGGGTAATACATCGCACTTCGTTCGTCGTCGTATTTTTTGACTTGGTGAAAAACACACGGCTTTGACAGGTTTTTGTTATTGAAATGCTAAATTTAATCAACATAATAAGTACCCATTAATACAAATTTTACTAAATAACGTAAAATAGTAAAAATAGAAGATTTTAACCGGGGTATTGAAAACATTAACGAAAACGAAAGAAGTAAAATAAAATTGACGTCGAAATGGTATATTTCAATGTCGAAGTATCAGCATCGATATATTCAATTGTGTATAATCACTTATTATTTTTTTAAATATATTCAGCCCTGTCAGTATATAATAAGCTTTTACTTTACCAACAAGTTTGAAACCGGTGTGGACTTATGTATAAACTTTGGTGTTGTACTAGCAAAAACAATAGAAATATGACACAAAGATTACAAAACAAGGTATTGCGAGATATTATTGATGCTGCATGGTAAATTGGTAACGACAATCTGCCTAAGAACTTGAAGAACAGTTTCTACTGTCGATAAAGTTATCAAGGACTATGCCCAAAGACATGAACAAAGGCTCCATCAGCATATCAATGTTGAGGTTCTCCAGCTCCATAATGATGGCTTAACCAGAAGATTAAAGAGAGTTAAATCCTTTGATCTAACTCACTAAAGTTATAAGTATGTGTACATTAAATTTAGTGACATAAATATTAAGCCCAAAGTGTCTATTGTAGAATAAATACTTTGTAATTTTAAAACCGTAGCAAATTAGTATAAAAACAAATAGCTTCTTAATGTTAATTTGCTAGATTGCTATAATAAATAATAAAAAAACAGAATGCAAAAGAAATTTTCCAAATTATTACTATACTGCAAGTTATTATATTAATTATTTGTTAGATAAGTTAGGGATCTTTATCAGTTTTACGAAAAAAAAAATCGATCGCTGATGGATCAGCATCGCAATGGCCGAGTTAAACTGAAATTTGTGTCGGCCACGATCGCTGGCCATCATCAATCTTAATAATTGGGTTACAGAGAACTGACCCACAAACTTGACGTCCGGGGGCTGACGTTCGGACTGACAGTTCGTGGTAGAATAGGAAGTATAATAAATGAAAGATAACCGCACTAACGAGGTTATAGTTTACTGTTAACTGGGCCAGTTGCTATTTCCCTAACAAAGATTTCGGTAAACTCAGTAGGGAAATTATCCCAGACGTTTCGAATTTTTTTCATAATAACTAGTGTTGGGAAGTATCGACTGAAAACGACTATCGACTGTTTTTAGTCGATAGTTCTCAACGCTAGTAATAACTATATTTTGTTCTGGGTATTGTCATCGCAAGCTTTTTATTTCTTTGATTTTTTTCTCATTCGAATTATGAATATAAAAAACTGTTCGATTATTTTAACATTCTTTTATACAAACTAGCAATTTTCCTTATATTATTATAGAGTATACTCGGTATATACAGACGCGAATCGTGGAAAACTAAAAATTGTGTTTTGTAGGCTGGGTTTAGGCACAGATAATTGGTTCTGATTGATGTTTACTATATTTCTTCACAAGGAACTGTATTGGGATAGTATCATGATGGCTACATCTGCTGATGACAATGCGATTTTTGTGATCGGAGACAATAACGAAAAAGTCACACAAAATTTACGGACAAGTGACAATATAAATAATTTCAGCCAATTTCAGCGACTGAGAAATATTGTAGGTGTACCCAGATACTACAGGACTGACTGCTTAGACCGAGACCTTCACTTATCGAGTATCGCTCAGGAAATCATGTCAATATAAAAAAAATAAATAAACAATAACGAGAGAGATTAATATTAAAAAGCCCGTGGTTATGAATTAATTACCGATAAAATTTTACAAGAACTATCATTACTAGCATCTGGAAAGTAGCTAAAACATTAATGATTCTCAAACCAGGAAAATACCAAAAGATGTCACCTTCTACCGGCCTATAATTTTATTACCGATAATCTCGAAAGTTTTTGAGAAACTATACAAAAAGAAGCTAAACTATATAATAGAAAAAAGAAAAAATATCCCCGAAAAGCAGTTTGGGTTTCGCAAAAAGCATCGAACTGTAGAACAAGTGCGTAGACTTGTAAACAAAATAAACATGGACCTAAATGCCAAAAAATAGTGTACGGCTGATTTCCTAGACATATCTCAGGGTTTTGGCAAAGTATGGTATTCGGGGTTGCAGATTAAATCAAAGAAACTTCTCCCTTATCCGGATTATCAGTTACTAAAATCGGATCTCACTGATAGACATTTTACTGTAAAACAAGGCGATGAACATACCGAATTACATCCAATATATTCATGAGTTCCGCAAGGTAGAGTACTGGGTCCAATAATATATCTTCTATATACAGCCGACCTAACTACCACAAAAATAACTACTGTGGCAATATACGCAGACGATACAGCAATTTTAGAATTACACAAAGATCCAGTCAAAGCATCAATGAACCTACAAGCCCACCTGGAACAAATACAAATGTGGTTGAAGACATGGCGCATTAAATGAAACAAAATCCACCCATATAACTTTTACCCTGCGTAGAAAAACATGTCCACCAGTGAATATCAATCATTGTCAACTCCCTCAAGCAAAGGATGTTAAGTATCTTTTAATGCATTTAGATCGAGGCCTAACCTTGAAGAAGCACTTACTCGCCAAACGGAAACAACTTGGACTAAATTATATCAAATGTATTGGCTCATCGGGCGCAAATCCAAGTTATCATTAGATAACAAGGTATTGCAGTATGAGTCTATACTCAAACCTATTTGGTCATATGGAATTCAACTATGGGGTACCGCTAGCAAATCTAATATATCCATCACTCAACGCTTTCAAAATAAAGTGTTGCGTGCCATTGTTGATGTACATGGCATTGTTGATATTGTGTTGTGTGTATCCCAATGTACTCGATAATCAGCTAAATATGCGACGTGATAGTGAAGTACGTACACTAAAACGTTTAAAACCATCTGATCTGACTATTGGATATATATAGACTTTAGAATAAGCTTTAAAATAAGTCTAATTAATTAAGACAGTATTTTATACACGAGATCACTTAATGAAGTGCTTTTCTACATGCCATGTATGTATAATATAAACATAAGAAATACTTCTTGCATATTGGGTAGATTGTGGAACCTCTAAGAGTAATAAAAAAATGTCAATATCAACGTATTACAACATACAAATACTAGAAGAAGATATAGACTCAAAAGAATCGAATTTTTTGATCTTGTGTAGTGTTATGTAGTGAGATGGATTTAATTCAAAAAAACACTAGTGTTAATGCATAAGAAGCATTATTACAATAGAGACTAGGACAGGATAGATGGGTTCTCCTAGATATATTCTAGATTTAATTTGTCGTAGAGACAAACTGTGGGTTAGTCGGCAACGACTAGTAACAATGTAATAAATAAATAAAAACAAACTATTTTTCTTGGCTTAATTTTATGACACAAATATTCATTTTCGTTCTAAATATTATTTTAAAACATATTTTGGTTATTTCCACCATGCCTATTGTCGCAATATGCACCGCAATCGGCATATTTAGGTAATTTCGACATACCACCATGTAATTCAAGCATAGAGGGCTATTTTTTATCGAAATACTCTGGAACGTATCGAACGAATTAAGGCGTATCCTAAAATTCAACCCGAGAAGCTTTTTTCGGTCACTCGAGTTAATGAATGGATGGATGGGGATTAGGAAAATTTCCCATTAAAGCTGTTTAACTTACTATGCGCTGGCGGGCGACCGAACAAAGGATTTCGCCAAGTTTCGAGCTGGTTAATTTAAAAGTTGTGTGATTTATGCTGGGTGGCTACCACCGGCAAAAAGCTAAACACCTCGGCCACTATTTATGAAGTCGTCGCAGCGACAACGGTGGTTTACCATCGTCGAGAATAGCGCGAGATTTATCTTTCCCCTTTTTTTTTGCAGAGACGGCGGCGCTTCCCTGGTCTAGATCTGGATTTATGAGCGTGTTAATTGCTTTGGGATTTCGTATTTTTGCCACCATCAGTCCGATGTTCCTTGCTTCGCGGTTATGCGTTTATATTTTGACTACGTTAAGTAGTTTTCTTCGTTTGGTGCTAAAAATAAATGGATGATGAAAAGGTTTAGGTCTTGTTAGTCACGCTACTTATTAATGATTCATTGCAGATATGTTATTGTTTATAGTGACTTATTATCACCATGATTTTATTTCTGAGTTAGTTTTTTGTCAATCAGTAAATATATATTAAATTTTTGTATCGTATGTAATTTACTTTCTTTAGAAACAAGCTTGAGAAAAGATACACTGTAGAAAAAATTATTGACTACAATAACACCTTCGGTTTGGTCAAACTCCACAAGACGAACGAGAAGAAAAAAATGACAAATGGTGAAATTCCGAATAAGTGTTCCCTAGATTAGAAACTTTTTTGTTGTGGGCTTTTGGCCCAACGCTGAAAATTACCGATGAAAACTATCGATAATTGTATTGCAGAGTGTGAGAGATTTATGTGTATAGATGTGTGTAATTCTTCAAAATATACATGAGCATTTGGTTAGAAATTATAAGGATAGAAGGAATAAAATGGCCAGTTTGCAGGTATGGCAAATACACTAGGGAGAATGCAGTGACTAAATCTAATTTTATGAAGGAAAATGTATCAGGTAGTAACAGAAGAAACTAAGGCGAGATACAGTGATATGGAAATAAAAGAACAGCAACGAAGGAAATAAAAACTAAACGTAAAAAGATAAATATGTTTTCTAATGAACGGTTGGACATCCAGGGAATACCACTACATTAGTATTTTGTTCTAACATTTGGACGTTGTGACGTCATACATTTTGATGAGGTTCATTGGCTTGGAAGGGATTATAACTTAAAATGTATGTAATACTTTTCATAAATAATATTAAAATGAAATAATAAATTGCAGTCTTACAAAGAGCTGACATAACAACAAATACATATCAACTATTATATCTGGATGTATGAATAATCGAGTTATTATTATGGAAGAAATAAGAAATAATAATGGGAAGTACTACTAAGAGCTATAAAATATAAGCAGTTAGATTAGGCATGCCTATTTATGATTAAAAATCATAACAACTATTATGTCTGGATGTATATATCGATCTAGATAATCGAGTTATTATTATGAAAGAAATAATCTAATATAGCCGCGGTATTACCCCTACAGACCAATTACTTGCATGTTATGAAAGTATATCCGCTCTCAGGATCTGTATAAAACCGATTAGGTCTTACGTGACCGTGGATCGATGAGCACGAGACGTATTTTTACTAGTCACGAATAGACAAGCGCATAATAATTTCCCTCCTAGGCTATGGATTATAACATAAACCCTTGGGCCCTGATATAAAATACGACTTGGCCTAGCGGTACAGTCAATAATGATGTCAGTTTAATGACCATCTATACCGCACCGAAGCAAACAACTAATAAATAAAACAGAGGACAGTTTTTCGATAAGTTTACTTAATATTATTTTGGTCTTAATATAAGTTTTCTTCTGCTTTTAAAATGAGTTTTAAAAGCAGTTAGATAGATTTACAAGTAATGAAGCTTCGTAAAATGTCAATGTTTTAATTTAATGGCTGGTTTATATGTTTTAGGTCTGCGTGGAATTTGGGTGATGAAGCTGAAATGACGAAAGACGTTATTGTAATGGAAGTTAATGCTTTGAAGTTTAGAAAAACATCCCTAGTCTGTGAATTCGTGGAATTTGGATACACTCTCTGCTATTATACTAGTACTTGGATGGAAACATCACACCTTTGGGTGTACAAACACTGATTACGAACAAAAAGAGGTGAGAGTGTCTCTATTCGTGAACTATTAGAATTTGGTAACCTCGTATTTGGCAATTTATAAGTTACTTAAATATATCTTAGCTTAGTCGACGGGAATTTAAACAGAAACTGTTGTTTAAAAGGTACGGCCACCAAAAGATGTAAAAAAGAGTTTAATGTGCGTGTACATATTGTGACTGGAGATGAAAATCTGGTGTGGATCTACTGGTTGCAAAGTCAAGGGTTAGTGTAGAACTAGAAGTCTTGATGCGTATATAAGAGGGCCAGCGAGGTGTAGTGAGTTGTTAAAACCGAATAAAACTGCTACTGGAGATACCTAGGTCAATTAAACAACGTATTGTTGCAAAAAAGACTAGCCGTAGCAAGTAAAAGACGTAAGAGCAACATGATTACTTATATTACATCGATTACATCTTATATGAGAATGCTCGGTCATACGTTGCAAGAATTGTGAAAGGTACATTGTTGCAGCTCGGATGGGAAGTGCTGTCGCACCTCAGCGTTCTTACCATCATATATTCAGACTGATGCAGCATATGGCTGATGTCTGGCACACGGTTACAAAATGTTGAAAAGGTATGAAAATCGATCGATCAGAAATACTGTCAGAAAAATGGGTAAAAGTTGTGGAAAATGATGGAAAACATTTTGATTAATATAATTATCAACTTTACTGCGATTATTTTGCATTAATATCTCGACATCCTCACTGATTAAGCTCTTACTATATATCATACAAACGGTTATAATTTTGAGTCTTGGTTTGAGGAATATCAGAATGTCTTGAAACCTCCTCCATGACCACTATAATCGCTAGACTTGAATCTAATAGAACAGCTTTGGGGAGTTTTAGAATAGAATCTCCAACATCACTGAAGCAATTGGCAGATATTTTGGTACAAGAATGAGTACACAAATATTGTGTATATATTATTCATATTATTTTGTCCATCCCTATATGTTTTTCATTTCACTTGAAATGAAAACGTACAGTTTATAGATACAATAAATTTGAAACCAATGATGTAATAGCATTTACAGTACTTCTAGTTTTGCCTGACCAGTACAATCGCCAGACCTCAACATCATAGCCCTTATGGGGAGTTTTAGACCACAGCGTGAGAAATAGGTTTGTATCTACAATATCACTGAAACAATTGATGGATATTTTGGAACAAGAATAAGACAACATTCCGTTGGAAACTATTCAGACACTCTACGAGTCTATTATGCGAAGAATTGCAGCTATTTTGAGATCTAATGGCGACTGGACACTTTGTTAATGAATAAATATTGGGGTTCATATTATCTTGTCCATTCCCTGTATGTTTTTCATTTCACTTGAAATGAAAACGTACAGTTTATAGAAACAATAAATTTGAAACCAATGATGGAATAACATTTGCAGTACTTCTAGTTTTAATGTGTTATTGCCTAAAATGGAACGATGGTATAACTCATCGTGCTTGGTAGTAAATTTGAGACCGAGCATATTTTTACGACAGGAACGGGACCTGCAACAAACTGCGCTTTTTCCCGAATGGAGAATGTTTACGACCAGCAGGAAGCGACACTTGACCGGCATCATACCTTGTTCGTTCGATGCGTTCAGGAATACCGTTCGAATAGTCGATGCAGAACTCCGACCATCCATAAGCTTTTAGGAAAATTACTCGGTTTTTGTACCGGCAGCAGTATATGTCAGGATAGCGTAAATAACAGCGCACGAGTTGGTCGAGAATAAAGCAATAGTTTCGGGTTTATGTTAAATTGGAACGTGGAGTTTCGTTTTATAGGTTAAGGTTAGAAAATAGAATTGGAAACTACTAAAATATAACAAACTGATGTCTGATGTTTAGTGGGACTTAATATTTTCTACTGGTCACTCTGTGCTTTATTATTACTATTTATTAAGTTAATACTGTTTCCTGCATAATAGAGTAAAGAGAATAAAAACGATG
The DNA here is from genome assembly GCF_030347505.1 of Rhynchophorus ferrugineus. Taxonomy (NCBI): domain Eukaryota; kingdom Metazoa; phylum Arthropoda; class Insecta; order Coleoptera; family Curculionidae; genus Rhynchophorus; species Rhynchophorus ferrugineus. Next base: position 8,949,430 of record NW_027472586.1, on the reverse strand, counting down.
TTATGTTACTGAAACTTTTTCTAACAATATTTTCATTATAAGATAAGAAATATATTTGATATATAAATTAATTAAATTATATCTGTATTTTAAAATATATGCGAATTTCTTATGTCTATATTATATATACATGGCATGTAGAAAATCACTTCATTAAGCAATCTTCTGTATAAAATATTATCTTAATTAATTAGTCTTATTCTAAAGCTGATTCTAAAGTTTGCATATATCCAGTAATCAGATCAGGTGGTGTTAAACGTTTTAGTCTACGCACTTCACTATCACGTCGCATATTTAGCTGAATAGTGAGTACATTGGGATGCACTGACACTCTTTCGAAGTACTTCACACAAACACGTTGGATTACACTCATTATAGGTTCTAGAGGAATACCGCGTTTTATCACTTCATTTGAAACATAGTACGAAGCATCAACAATGGCACGCAATACCTTATCTTGGAACCGTTGAATGATGGATATATTAGATTTGTTAGCAGTACCCCATAGTTGGACTCCACATGACCAAATGGGCTTGAGTATAGACTCACACAGCAACACCTTGTTATCTAATGATAACTTGGATTTGCGCCCGATGAGCCAATACATTTGATACAATTTAAGTCCAAGTTGTTTCTGTTTAGATAGTATGTGCTTCTTCCAGGTTAAGGGCCGATCTAAGTGTATACCAAGATATTTAACATGCTCTGCTTGGGGGAGTTGATGATGATTGATATTCACTGGTGGACATGTTCTTCTACGCCGGGGTAAACGTTACATGCGTAGATTTTGTTTCGTTGGCTTTAATGCGCCATGTCTTCAACCATAATTGTATTTGCTCCAGGTGGGTTTGTAGGTTTGTTGATGCTGTGACTGGATCTTCATGGGTTGCTAAGATTGCTGTGTCGTCTGCGTATGTTGCCACAGTAGTTATTTTTGTGGTGGGCAGATCGGCCGTATACAGAAGATATAGTACTGGACCCAGTACACTACCTTGCGGAACTCCTGAATATATGGGATTTAATTCGGTATGTTCATCGCCTTGATTTACAATAAAATGTCTATCAGTGAGATACGACTTTAGTAACTGATAGTCCGGATGAGGGAGAATTTTCATTAGTTTAACTTGCAAGCCCGTATGCCATACTTTGTCAAAAGTCTGAGATATGTCTAGAAAAGCGGCCGAACAATATCCTTTGGCATTTAGGTCAGTGTTTATTTTGTTTACAAGTCTATGCACTTGTTCTATAGTCCCATGCTTATTGCGAAAGCCAAACTGAGGTTCTGGAATAATTTTTCTTTTTTCTATTATATAGTTTAGCTTCTTTATGTATAATTTCTCGAAAACTTTCGAGATTATCCGTAATAAACTTATAGATCGGTAGGAGGTGACATCTTCTTCCTGAAAATGAGTATAGCTTGATCCAATTCTCACCTACTGGAATAAGGAAGACAGAAGAAAATATGACCGAAAGAGTTTTTCTAGCAGTTCTGTTTCTTCAAGGGGCAATGAAACGCATCGGAAAGGTACTGAAGAAACACAACAATATCAAAGTTATATTGAAACCATGTAGGAGACGCGGTTCAAGCAGTTTAAAGTAAAAATTGGTTCAATCTAGTTATTCAAATCTGCAGATTAATAAACTATTTTGCGAGATAACATCTCCAGTGGGTTTTGAGATTTATAGAGACCAAAATAGGCACAACAAAGATAAAGGCTATAATAATTTCAGGACTTTGAACAATTAAAGTGTACATATAACATTATACATTTCGAGAAGAAGAACCTTACCTTATCCCTGATTTCTTGACGCATCTTTTCCCGTTCCTCTTCCATTTTGCGGTGTTTCTCCTTACGCCTCTCTTCAGCCTCACGGATGGCCTCCAATCGCTCCCTTTCGGCTTCCTCCTCCTTCTCTTTGTCGTCGCCGTCATCGTCACCTCCGACTGCTCCTAAAACAATCGAATCGGCGTTATTTTTCAAATATTTTTGGAGGATTCTACTAATACTAGGTTATTCAATAAATTAGCGGATATTTAATTTTCCGTAAGAATGTCACCAGTGCTCTGTGCACCTTAAAAACAATGATTTGTAAATTTGTCTTGAACATCCATGTGACCACACTTTAATATGTTTTCTAATGTTGACGAGTTACAAATCTTGCAAATACTTGTTGAAATTTGGTGCTTTTGTTAATTATTTTGATATCTTTGTGATTTGTATGTTTCTACTTAATATTAAGTTCTCACGATATGTGTTAGCAATGAAGAACAATGAAATACTACAATTATATGAAGAATCTTGATCTCCCATAATCTCCAACAAACTAATTCAGCGCGGTATCCTCTTGGAACCCATAACGACTGTGATCCAAAGTGTTAGCGCAGAGCGCTCTGAAAGACTGTTACTGCATCCCAATGCACTCGCCAAACAGGTAAGTATGTGCGATGGCAGTGAACTACACGAACTGTTTAATAGACATATAGAATGATATATAATAATCTAGAAAATAAGTTAGAATAATCATTAGAACAAGTTAGCATAAACTTTAGAATAAGTGAACATAGTCTTTAGAATAAGATTTAGATTATAAATTTGTACAGCAGATCACTTAATGAAGCGATCTTCTATTTTTTTGTTCTGGCCTAAAACCAGGCGGTGGCATTCATGACGCGACTTGACCAGGAGTGACAAGGTGGACAGGGTTACGGGTTGGGTTACGCCTCTGGGCTTACCAATACACTAAACCAAAACCGCCTCACAGTTGACCCCTGTGGGTCGCTACTGCTACTGCACTAAATCTGGGTATATGGCACCCGCTGATCGGGCAGCCAGTGGAGCCCGGCAACAGATAGTGTATCTAACTATTCTCGAACTTGAGTTAACATACGACTGGATGCTGTCGTATCGGGGCAAAAGTAATGACCGCAGTGAAGGATGAGATCGTTTCAGTCTGGAAAAGGGAAGGTTAGCGGTGACGCGATGCTAAGCTTCCAGCATGTCCTGACTTGAGCTTAGTTGCTGTTTGTGGAAGGAATGAAATATGAAGGGCTTGATTTCTGGAGTGTCAGTTTCCCTGTGAATTTGATTATTTCCGACAAACTATGGAGGGTTGGGTGTAACAAAGTTGAAGTAGATATTAGATCGGTAGAGGTGTACGGACCGGATTAACATCTTGTCAATAAGCATTTTATGGAGATGGGAAGTCTGCTAAAAGGGCAGATCAGAGAAGATAGTAGGTTTGCGATCCCCGAACCTTTCTGGATTGCTTTCTGGATTTGGGAATGCCAATTAAACCGTCGGTCGAAGTGGAGACCTCGATACGTGACGTTATCCAGACAAGAAATTGTTGCGGTATCGATCTTAAGTTGAAGGGATCTTCTACATGCCAGTCATAGTTATATTGCAAAACGTAAATAATAAAAAAATAGTTATTGTCCACCGACAGATTATTGAAGTTCTAAGAGAATAATAAAAAAACAATGAACAAAATAATAGTCGTTATAGAAGAATAAATATGATGAAGGGATTTTCCATCCTATCCCACCTGCCGTGTTCGCTAGTTTCACGAATAGGTATTTGTTTGATTTCTATTAAACTTCACTGGATCAAGATTAAAGTTGAATCAATCGATAAACCGAACTAAATCAACCTCCTAACGAAGCGGTTTGTTGTCGAACGCGGGGGAGGGGGAGGGAGGATCGATTTTCGGAAGGCGACGTCATCATCGCCGGCACGTGCGGTCCATTGTTTGTCCGCGTTCCGCTCTCGCCGAAGGAAAAGTTGCAGGAATTATTGGATTTTGCGGATTGTTTTAGCGCACAATGCGGCATTGTCCGTCCAGGAACCGGATCCGGATTAATTCCCGAATGGTGATCGAAAATATCCGATTGTTGTTCTGCGCTGGGACCAATGGGCTGTCAAATTTAGCGCCCCACTTGTGCGTTAGTTCGAGGGAGGTTTGTAATTAACCAGTTCAATTTTTTTGATCTACTCATAAAGATTTTAGTAAATATCTGAAGACGTGACCACTTTCTTAAGGCAATTAAAGACGTAATAGAATATAAATTGTAATAAACTATTTGTTAATTTTATATAAAGAAAAAGTAGTTTAGTAAGGGCAGTTGGATTATAATATATATTTATTTTTCCGAAATTAGTTTTGAAAATATCTAGTTTAGTGTTGCGAACTATCAAATGAAAACGACTATCGACTGTTTAGTAAATACTATAGATAGTAACCTAGTAAACTAAAGTAGACTTCCTCTTTCAAAATTAATATGGTAAGGAATTCGAAACGGACAGAAATTTTCATTCGGCTACTGTTTTTACTATCGACTAGTTTGATTGTTTTTCGACAATAGTTTGTTTTCCCAACTCTAGCCTAGATAGTTATTTGTAGCGTGAGTGTGTCTCTTGTTTCACACTAAGTTTTTCTCTTATTCTTTCTATAATCTGCATACTATACACAATAATACCTAAATAGTTTTGCTTCATAAAAAGCTTCCCTTCCACTGCATGAAGGGAAATAGTTTTTTGATTGTATCTAACCTAAAAGTTAGTTTAAAGAACGTAAAAGAATAATGTAGTGAGTTCAGTTCAATTTAAGCGATACAGGAAGAATCCCCAATTTATTTTTTTTATTAATCTCTTAGAACTTCGACAATCTGCCCGTGGGCATCAAGTATTATTATTTGTTTTCCGTTATATAATATAACTATCCTGACATGTAGAAGATCACTTCAGTAAGTGATCTGTTGTACAACTTATAAACTAAATCTTATTCTAGATACTATTCTAGCTTATTTTAAAATATATCCCAACTTATTCTAAATACTATACTAACCTACTTTATATATTATTAAATATCACTCTATGTGTCTATTAATCAGTATGGTAGTTTGCGTTTGAGCCTATTCACTACACTGTCATCGCGCAACTCTTTAGCGAGTGCATTGGGATACACTAATAGTCTTTCAGAGTACTTTGCACTAACAGTTCGAGTCATACTCATTGGGGAACCGACGATGACTCTCAACATTTTATTCTGAAACCTCTGGAGGATAGCTATGTTAGATTTGCTAGTTGTATCCTACAGTTGTGTTCAAGAGAAACCGCGAAATTTTATGTTAAAATCTTTAGAATGCATAATTTTTAAGATATGTGACATATGCACAACTTCACTTATTTTATGAAAATAAATTTTCCACCATATAATCTAAAAACCAAGAATTCGACAAAAATTTATGTAGTACCGGTAAAATTTAGACTTCCTGTAATTTTCATTAATTTGATATGATTTGGATAGCAAAACTTGTTAAATTGCTTTAGAACGCCTATTTTTTAATATATGTGATATATACAGAACGTCAGTTATATTCTGAAAATACATTTTCTACTATATCACCACAAAAATCAATCAGTATAGTACCACTCGATTCGCCGTAAAATTCTCTATAATTCCTGTAATTTTCATTAACTCCGCATCATTTTAGAGGAAGTGACAGCAAAAAATGTGAAAATAGCAACAAAAGCAAATTTTATATATGGAAAAAATGCCAAAATTCTGCACCTCTCAGGTATTGTTAGAAGTTTCAAAAAAAATACGTATTTTGGGGTGAAAAAATGAAAACCCATTTTAAATTTCTTTAGAATATATACTTTTTAAGATATGCGACAGAAATAGAAATCCGCTTATTAATTGAATATTAATTTCTCATCATATATTTCAGAAACTAAAGGTTGTATTCCTCTAATCCTCTTCATTCCAGCTTATAGATTTTTGTTCTTGTTTTGTTACTTCAGCACAATAAGAATAAGAAAGTAGAGGATTTTTGATGCCACTAACCCAAAATAAATATATCTTCTTAGCTCAATAGCTCAATTTAGTTTTTTTGCACTTTATTGTCTTGCATTAAACAACTTTGGTCATTTTCAAAACAATGGATACGAATTTTTGTTAAGCGAAATAAACAAGTTTTTGTTAAACAGACACTATTTTCTTGAATGCATAAGATTGTTAGATGAGTGGAAAGCAGTTGGTGATAGCGGCCTAAAGCAATCAATAAGCTGTGACCTCGATACTTTGGATTTCGTGCCAAGGTAAAACCATTAATAGTGAAAATTACATGGTGTTACTGAATCGACTTAGTGAAGGCATAAAGGAAAATGTCCATAAAGACAATGCAAAAAGGCTATAAGACGATGAAAAAAAAATGGTCAAATTAGTCGTACTGGACTTCGAAATGCTTTGCCACTTACTCTTAATCAAGTTGGTCTCCACTGACTACTGGTTATTCCTAATAATGTTTCAGAAAAATGGTTTAGCTCTAATAAGGAAGTGATTTCTAACTGAGACAAATTGTTCACTGAAAGGGATAAAGAAATACAAGAAGCGCACTTCTCTGAGTGCATTATTCTTGAATGAAGGTATCAGGATAGATTTTATCAATCATATCCGGGATTTATTGAGATACGTGTTATGAACATTTTAAATTAGAAACATAAAAATATCGAATCGATCTGAATCTGACACATGCCTATGCAGACTACACCGGAGAGCCAGAGGAGTTGCATATTTATTTCTCTTGGCGCCCTCTCAAGCCTTTGCCACTCAGGGTACACGGGCGAAGCGAATCTGCCCTTGACACATGATGAATGTTCGCCATGGGATATTTACATTATTTTCATTTCTGTTATGAGCGCCGGAAAGAAGCACAGTTGTTTTCCATTCCATTTAGACTTTTTCGTTAGCCAAAGAAATATCCCCTATGATAAATTATATATATGTCGAAGTTTTTTCCGTTGTTCGTTTCCCTCTCTCCGTTTCGGTTCGTAAGGAGTTTAATTAAACACCCAGCGTTTTTATTGTTGTAACATGTTGTCTGAAAAGTCCCCGGTCCAGCCGTTCGTTTCCAATATCTCAATGTTAAGAGTATATTGGTGTTCTAAAGTACTCTAAGTATTCTTAAGCCGCTGAATTACCTGTACTTATATTCTTTGATCCTACTTAATAATATTGACATCGTTAACATCATTTGGACGACTGGAATGATCTTTAAAAACTACAATGCTCAGCAAAAATATGTTTTTTTTGTTTTTGTTGTTGTTGTGCATTTTTAAGGTTTAGATATATGATTGCTGGATGGGTATTTCCGAACCATCCTTCTAAATAACGTACACATCCTAATATAATTCTCAATTATATATTTTCTCGAGTTGAACTCGAAGTAAATCCTATATAAATAAATAAAATCGTGATTTTGACTATTATAAATTCACATCGTACTCTAAATTTATAGCTTATTTCGACAAAATCATGATCTATGAAAATTAAAAAAAAGCTGTATAATTAACAATAATCCGTTAAAAAACTCTAGAAATAGAGCAGTACTAACTACTGTAAGTGTTGTAACAATATTAAACAACAATTAATCTAGAAAACAGTACTGAAAATATGCATGATGATGTAATTACAAATATGAGTCTTGTTCTGTTGGTATTTATTAATATATTAACTTTTTATTGTTAAAAATTATGCCAAATTTATATTCTATTTTTATTGACCTATTTTCATGCAGTTTTTAATTAACAAGAAAAAATAATTAACAATAAATCATTTGCAATTAATTGAATAATGGAAAGGTCGTGTTGATTAATGACGATAACGCGTTATTTAATACATTTTTTGATAGTATTATTGATGTCAAACAACGAGGGTTAAATAAAACACTTAAAAAAATTGGCGTAAACCAACATGTTTTATCTCGCGAAATTACTATGAGACTAAACCTGGATAATAAAATAGTTTACATAAGACTGGGTACCAAAAGAAGCTCGATACTTTTACATCTATGATTTGCTACTGAAACACAAATAAATCTAGCTAATTTTGAAACGAATAATTGCTAAAAAAGGAATTTCGGAAATAGACCAATTCTGGACAACAAACAATATGGCGCTGATTAGAGCAGATACTAGTAATAATAGATATAAAAGGAGAATAATACATTAAAAAATGGTGATTCTCATCTACAAAGAATATTTAAATTATTACAAAGAATAGTGTTAGGGACAAAAAGATAGTCAGAGATTAAAATAGGACAATTCCGATCAACAAAAAATATGGAATAATTGTTTTCATAGCTCATTTGGTGCTTATATTAAATGGTTAGTAAAGATAGATAACAAGGGAACTGAAAAGTTCCCGACCTGACACATACATGGCGCTACTAGAATTAAATCCATATGTTTTTTTAGTTAGCCCTAACACTCAAAAGATGCGTGTATAAATTTGACAGCTATCGGATCATTAGTTTGTGAATTATAGCATTTTGAGTGAAGCAACTTTTGTTAATGTGAAAAAATTTGATAAAAAGGAATTTCGCCTGTTGACAAAATATTTCTTCTTGAAGGGAAAAAATATAGTTGAAGCAAAAACTTAGTTTGATTCCGAATTTTCGGACATTCCCCCTGGAAAATCAATCATCAAGGATTGGTATGCTAAGTTTAGACGTGGTGAAATGATAGGTTGTTACCGACGAAAATATTTAAAAAATCCACAAAATGATTTTGAATGACCGTAAATTGAAATTGAATGAAATAGCAGACACTAAATATACCAACTGAATGTGTACATCATATCATTCACGAATATTTGGATATGAGAAAGCTCTGTACAAAGTGGGTGCCGCGCGAGCTCACTTTTGACCAAAAACAACGATGAGTTGATGATACGAAACAGAGTTTGGAAACAGAGTTAATGGATGAAACATTGCTCCATCATTTTACTCCGAAGTCCAATCGACAGTCATAGAATGGACTACATACGATGAACCCGCTCCAAAGCGTGGCAAAACGCAACAGTCGGCTGGCAAGGTTATGGCGTCTGTATTTTGGGATGCGCATGGAATAATTTTCATTGACCAGCTTGAAAAATGAACGACCATCAACAGCGACATTTAAATAGCGTTATTGGACCATTTCAAGGATGAAATCGTCGAAAAATGGCTGCATTTGAAGAAAAAGAAAGTGCTGAAAGTGTCACAAGTCAGTGAAAACGATGGAAAAAATCCATGAAATGAGCTTCGGGTTGCTTCCTCATCCACTGTATTCTCTGGACCTGACCCCAGCGACTATTTCCTGTTCTCAGATCACAAAAGAATGTTCGCTGGGAAGAAATTTTTGTCGAATGAATAGGTAATCGCCGAAACTGAGGTCTCTTTTGAAGCAAAGGACAAATCGTACTACAAAAATGGCTTCGAAAAGCTGAAGGGTCGCTATAATCAATGTCAGTATATCAAGCTATAATAATATATTGAGTAAAAAAAAACTAATTTTGCCAAAAAAAAAGTATTTTACTATGGTAGGCCGGGGACTTTTCAATTGACCTGTTAAAAAATGAGAGTTATATATTAAAAATTGTTAAGTTTAATCATTGATAGAAAAGTGGTGTAAGACTGGCTTCAAAAGAGTTAGCAACTATTTGTTCCGTATGATTTACAAAACTGATGATCCTCGTATAGTATGCTTTAGCAATAAAATACTATGTACTAAATTCTCCGCTTTTATCTTACATATTTAATAATCTAAACGACTAACTTACTATCTATGGTCTAGGTTTTATCTCCAAGTAACAACAAAGTTCGAGGAAAGAATCCACCACATTATATATCCCGGTTAAACGTAGTTCGGAATTCTTAAACTTGACTTGGTGAGATATCATTTTATCGCTGTTCGCAACTTCCAACAGCCATTTTCATAAATAAAGTTGGCGAATTTTATTTATTCGCGGTTTGATTTCGCCGAAGTTCCCGGTAGGGAAACTTGGGAAAAAGTTGCGGCAAAGGAGACCCGACCACGAATTGTTGCGATTTACTTTATATTAAAGTTTGGTCGCCACGGTTGTACTACCTGCACTTTGCTATTGAGCCGAAACTTGGTTATTGATAAAATACTTAAGGGAAAAGAGAAATGCCACCGATATATTGTCGGTTAAAAATGACTGACACCGTAATACGTTAAAACAGCTCAAGTTGACTTGAATGATACTTTTATAATATTTTTTTCTCAATATTCAAGGTAGTAGTCAACCTGTCATGCTATCATTAGACTAACTTGATGTCCGATTAAATTAATATAATATCTAACAGATATAAATACTATATGAAAAGATCTAAAGGCCTAAATTATGTACTACATTCTACTGTATATATAAACATGCCGCACTGTATATTAGTACGGACACGGTTACTAAAATATCTCAAAAAATAAAAAACAATATAACCTTAAATTCGCCAAAAAGAAACCGTGTTTATGCGAAACAGGTGACGAATCAAGCTCAATCTTGGTGTTTAAAACAGTAAGTAGTTTTTTTCAATCGAAACATAATTTAATACAATTATTTCAGAGAAAATTATTAGTCTGGAAAGTATCCATAAAATCCAAAAGATAGAGAGCTATTTGAGAGATGTAGAATATCCGTTCAGACATTGTTGGATAATATAGGATTTAAATGGTGTAAAGATAACACACGGGCGCGTTTAATGGAACTTCTGGAGATTGCTTTTAAAATAATACAATTTTTAAAAACAACAAAATCGAGGACGAGTTTTTATATCTATTTATATATTTAAATGAGACATTAATATTTCAGAATGGTACAATGGGTTGCTCATGGCAAGATGATAATAAATATTTTAAAGACGACGAAAGATGATGGAAAAAAGTAAATGTTGGAATAACTATCGATTAGGTTTTGTTAGTCATAACATTTATTCATTGCATTACAGGTGCAGAATTAGTGTTTCTCCAAATCCAAGGGTGACTACCAGGAAGAAATGAACCATAACTTGTCTTTGCAGTAGTTTGAAAATCAGCTTTTTAAGAACTTGGAGGAACCATCAGTTATTGTTATGTACAATGCACCATATCTACCATATATATAGTACACTGGTGGACAAATTCCCAAAAAGTTCCTGAACAAAGGCTGCAATTAAGGAATGGCTTAAAGTACATAAAATAAGTTTCGAGGAAATCATGTTAAAAATGAACTATTTCAAATTGTTACTTGGTAAATATAAATGAAATATTTAATTGCATTTTATGTAATTTACTTTTTTTCTAAATAAGCCTGAGAAAAGATACAAAGCAGATCAGATTGAGGAGGATATTCAAACCAAAACTGTCTGGATTTATAGAAAGAGGCACTGTTGAAAATAGCATCTTCGGTTTGTGTGAGCTCGATCAGACACATTGAAGAAGAAATTGACAAATGGTACAATTTTGAGCAAGTTTTTGATGGATTGGAAGTAAGCAACTTAGTTATTCACTTGTTTAGTGTTTCTGAAAGTACGAGTGATTGAATAAAACCTTATGAATGTTGGTTTATGATTCAATGCTGACGATTAAAATGACAGGGTGATGAAAGAGGAAACCTAAAAACCTAAAAACTAAAGGTCAGTATACAATTGATATACTTTAATTGTAGGGAATTGTATTATAGAGTGTGAAAACTTTATGAGCATGTGTGTTATTGTTCAGAATATACATGAACGTTTGGTTAACATGTATGAGAAGAGAAATAACACTAACTGTTTTGCAGATATGGTAAATGCATTAAGGAGAATGCAGTGATTAAATGTAGCTTTATGAACAAATATATATATATATATATATATATATATATATATATATATATATATATATATGTATATATATATATTCCAACGGTAATTTCTTTGATATCTTACTTCTTAACAACAGTTTACTAAATCTAAATTTTGAGACTCTTTATGTATATAGTTGGTAAAATTGAATCATTAACTAGTGTGCTCGAAAAACCAGTCTCTTCAATTAGACCATTTGTATGTTTAAAGTTTTTTAAAAATAAGTTTTAAGAAAGAAAAAAACTTTTATATAACATTATAAAACTAAAATTCAGATATTTAAAATCTGATTTAGAATTTAGACTTTCAGATACCTTAAGAGAATTGCGATAACAAAGTGCCTTAAATCGACAGTATCAACGTTACAACTTGAAATTCGATTTTTTATGAAGTGTTTGATTTTGTATTTCACCATTTGTTGCTGAGTAGTTATTTATTATCCATTTAACTTAATGTTGTCTTCAATTTTTGGTTTCTTCCACTAGTCACTGCAGTCCTTCGCGAGGTTATCGTAGGTTTTTCTCATTTAATAAAGCATTAGAATTCACCTAGTCGAAAAAATATGGCATCATAAGTAAAGCATCGTATAAAAGTCGATTTGAGTGGGTACAGGTGGGCCACGTTACCAAATGTCTGCAAAATTCATCAAGTCAGTGATGTAGAGACAGATATTATATATATAATTGGAGAAAAATACAGAATACTTCTGTCTAACCATTAAAAACTTTCTGGGGTTAGGCCGAACTGCATTCTTATATTTGCGACTGAATTTTATTTCGTAAGCGTTCGACCAAATGAAAGTTTGTTAAAACTTCCTGAGTGGCTGGCATGTTGCGCGCATCAGCTTCCTCGGCACTTTTTCTGTTCGTCGGAAAGTTTGTCGGGCCTGTTTTAAATCCAGACCGCGAACTGAGGAATCGTAACATCGTTGATTTCTACGTGTATTTGTTTGCTATGATTTACAGGATACGTGGATACGTATTGTATATATATTTTGTTGCAGGACTTGAGTAGTTGTGTTGTTGGATAAGCTTTAGATAAATTTTACCCTTTTTAAGAATATTGCGAACTTGAAGGAGTGTGACCTATCACACATCAGGTTTTGTATGGATATGAAACACCTAGAAATAAACCTAATATATTTACTACAAATATTTTTTTACACTAAAATTGAATAAAACAGAAAAGACATATAGATAGGCAGGCACCTAAACTTGTCAATTCGGTTCTCACCTCAGCCTAATTTACAGGGTACGTTTATACAATCAGCCAGTGCGACCATATTTATAGTTTATACGGTAGATTCACTGTTTCTGTTGGACTCTGATGAAGCCACTATGACGTAAAAATACAAGCAATACAATTATATGGAAAATAAGTACGTTAAATTGTTACTAAAATAATTTGTTATATTTTAAATAACATTGCTCACTTTTCAAAGCTGTTCCAGTTTTTGAATCATACGTTTTAAGAAAGAGTTAAAATACGAAGTGGGTAACGAATTAAATTCACCTTCATATTAGCTATATTCCAGTTGTTCTTTCGATATAAATGTAATTTAATACAATTACTTCAGAAAAAACTGTTAAGAATGAACCCAGTAAATATAAGTGAAATGTATATTACAGTTTTATATTATTTATTTTTAGGAATAGGCCTTAAAAAGATACACTATATTAGGTGGCTGAATAGTGCAGCCAGAGATCATTGTTGTTGTTGATAAGAGATTGGTAATTAACAGCTTAGTTACTGACTTGGATAGTGACTCAAAAAGTGGCAGTGATTAAATAAAACTTTCGGGATGTGGGATTATGATTCAATGCTGACAATTACTAAGACAGCGCAATGATAGTAGAGCAACAACTAAAGTTTAGTATATAATTAATACAGGATAATTGTAGAAAAGTATATTGTACAATGTGAAAGGAGAATTAGACCTTCAGGGGTTACCACTAGACCCAGAACTCTAATCATAGATGGTATGGAAAAGAGTAAAACGTAAATATAATAAAATAACTCTAACCTACAAACTACTGTAGCTCTATAACTAACTGTGGTTTAAGTCCTTCGATAATATACAATTATTTTATTTACATTAGTGTTTAGTTATATCAGGAAAGTCAAATTTGATGCAACTATATTATAAAATTAATTCACGGTCCCACAACTTATTGTTCTCAGCACTATAAATCTCCCGCTTGTCGCACCGGCTCATATTTTTAGCCGTGAATATTTTTTTGAATCTCTCACCATTCACCACCAGTTGAAATTTCGATACAAATCAGGTGATTTATCCCCGTTATCCCGATAAGGTCCTATATTGGATCGTAAATTTTCTCCTTGTTTACCCGGACGGAATCGATACGTACGATTTTTCGATTCCCATTTAGATACACGTTACCCCGCGCGCCCAGAACTTTTCCCGCTGGTAAACGGACCGTTTTATCTGCGGTCGTGCACTCGAACTTCCTTAGCCGCGACGCGGTCCCGAACTTTTTTCTCCGAAAAGCGATACCTGCCACCCCCCGCCGTCGCCTCTACCACCCCTCTCCCGCCGCCGCCACCCTCCTTCTCCTGGAGGGAGAAAAACGATTTTCAGATAGGCCCGATAACGTTCGGACGTAGATTTATTGCAGGCTCCTGTCGATTTGTTCGTTTTCGGGGATGTCAGTCGCTGTCGTTAAAGGACAGCGGCGCACGCACGTCGAGGGATTCGGTGGTTTTATTGTTTCGTAAACGCCTGGGAGTTTGAAGGAATTTGTTACGGATAATTTAGGGTTCTGAGTTCTGAGTCGAAAAAAAAACGGGGAATTTTCGAACTTTGTCGTGTACAGTTGACGGGGTCCTGGGAAAGTAGGGCTATTGAATTTTGGATGCGATAAATTATATAATACGTACACACTACTTTGGGTTTATTAACAAGCATTCAACAATTGCCCAGGGGCATAGAAAAACAGATGTAACTAAAAAATCCTCTCGAAGGTAAAAATATATGTTCAGCTAGATTTGGCACAAGCCTTGGAGGAGGTATGGCTTGACAGCTTTGTTCCTAAGCTACAGAAAGTGTCACCGATATAACTTCGAACTATTAGAACCTTGCATTACAGTCAGAATTATTAGAATCAAACAAGAGGAAGCTTACTTTACAAAGAATCTGTACCACCAGGAAATGTATTGGGGCCAATTCTTCATCTATTCTACACATCACGGTGGCTACATTTGCTGATGATACTGCGGTTCTTACTGTTTGAAATGAAATTAAATTTCGGCATATTCAACTAAATAATTGTAGTATCTCATATAGCAACAACGCTGAGTATCTTAGAATGGATTTCAATGCAAACCTTTGCAGGAAGGAACAAGTTAAAAAGAAACGGAAAAAAATAGATTGGTTAATTGGAAGAAAATCAGTACATTATAAATTGCTATTATATAAATAAGAACTGGGGTAAGTGCAATTATGGGGATGTTTCGTGAAAAATAATATAGATACAATACAAAACCTTGAGAACTGTATTGTAAGTGTACCTAGATACTACAGGATTACTCACACCGAGACCCTCAGGTACCGACTATCACTCAGGAAATCAAGAGTATAGCAAGTAGGCATGCGCAGAGGCTCCATTTTCACGCCAATAACGAATTATTACAACTTTTGAATAACACCATAATAGGACACAGATTCAAAAGAATGAAACCATTTGATCTTGTTTAATGCAGTCTAGTGTATTGAGATTCCTTTAAATAAAAGAACAATAGTGTTAATACGTAAGTATTATTAGACCAGAGACTAAGATAAGGCGAGTCCTCCTCAAGATATGTACTTAATATTTCCATTGAAATCGCCAATTTTAAATCAATGAAATCAAAACCGACAATTGGGATATACCCAATTTGGGCTACTCCTGGGCTAAGAAAAAGGATAAAAGAGGATAAGAAGAAGCGAACATCAATAAGAATGTTTAAAACTCAAAAGAAAAGGCTCTTGCGAAAAGTTGTGTAGATACTAGAGGATTAATGAACTTCTTGAACCTTTGGATGGTATCCTCTGTATTTATGAAGAAACTGTTCGTGTAATAAAAAGATGATGTATTTCCACTACGATTCACTTTTAATAACTTTTAACCACTTTAAACATGGGAAAAGTGTTGTTTTGTCGTCAAAAATTACGACAGGTGGATTGAAGAGAGAACAGTGGAACATTAATACACTATAGTGCATTCCTAAGAACGATATAACGTGTGTAATAGACCACTATTTCATTATAAGACTGTATTTTGTCATGTAACCGTATATTCTCATTCTAGTATTGCTTTTTGATAAAAAAATTCTACATGAAAACTGACAGTAAAAATAACTATGACAATTTGGAATTTTGTTAGTTACAATTACGAAATAATTTATCAAAGAAACTGCATATAATAATTCGAAATAATGAAAGTCTTGACGGCGTTTTTCTGCCTTTGTTCCCGTCATCACTGCAACTAAATTATCAAGCATAATTGAAAGCTAAAACAATGTATTCACTCCGCATTGTTGTCTCCATAGTCCTCGTTAATTATTCGAAAAATCCTAATTAAACGTCCGGTTCAACGAAGAGAATTTTTCATTCCTTATTTCTGAACATTACTTTAAAGTTATGATACAGAGCGCTAGTATTTATGATCATTTATACGCTCTTCATCCAGAGAGTCTAGTATTTTATCTGTAATGTCTTTTAGTCCAAGACTGTAGGAGTTATTTCTTTATTAAAATATACGAATAAATACATAACTGAAAGAGTTTAAAAACCAAAAAATATTAGTTTACTTTAAAACACAATTTTATTTAACGGAAAGAAGAGGCGACATCTGGTTGAACGGCAATACAAAGCGACACTGAGGGTAAAAACAGGTAGAAATCATCTCGACATATATTTTTAGATAACACCATTTAAAACGAATGGAAACCCATTAGATCACAGTGCGGTCCGTAGCCAATGCAGTACTAGTCGTATAATATAACACCTCCCTCCTTCTGGACAGTTTATAGTTCCGATATAATTATGTTTGAGTATCACCAGTACCTTTGCAAGCAAGTTTGCCTTTAAATATCATCGAAATGGCACTATTTCTGTCCAAATTTCCATGGCGTCCCTATATGGAATGGATTTCCAAGATATGGTGTCTCCAGTTTCCAATACTTGATGGCTAAGAATCTGACTAGGGTGATTTTCAAAGCTTGAATGTTACTTATTTGGAATAGTTGGTGGCTAGGGTTCTGTGAGCACCTAAAATCCTTTTTATGGACGCAGAAACGTGCATTATGTAGACTTTTAAGGCTTGGAAATAAGCTTAACACGTTCACTGCCAATAACGAGCTAGCGCGTAATGTGAAGCTTTCGTTGGACGCCAATTACGCTCCAGCGCGTTATATGTGCGGTGGTCTTTCTAAGCCTTGTATTTAGTTCGGCATTAGCAGTGTACCCATACAGTTGTATCTGCATTATCTGAAGACTATAGGTGATTCATTTACGTGCTTGGTTTCGATTTATCCTTTTTGATTCATATGTATTATAGAATTGCGTATAACGGGAAAAAATATCGATATTTCGGGGTCCTCTCGTCCTAAAAGTGGAAAAATAGATATCCCAACTTTATTCCAACGTATTCCAATTTACGAATTTCGTTTGTCTGACATAAAAAGGTAACTAAGGGATCCGTTCAAATCTAGTTCTATGTTTTGAAAATACGAGAGGAGAAGAAAGCAGGAAAGGTAATGAGAAAGCAATATAAAAATTGTTATTTAAATGAAAAGAAAAATTAATCATGAATTTAATTAAAAAAAAAAGCAAAAATTAGTCATGAGCGATTTTGTGAGCTTTAGTGAAAATTTATATTAACAATACATTTTCCTATTCTGTCTATTTAAATTTACCACGCGCTCGCGCGTATGCGGCCATCGGTGACCTCGATATACGACCTCAGTGCCGATCACGCTGTGGCGCGTGACAGAAAAATTGTCAAAAATATTAAAATCTAGACCGGACACACGTTAAAAAACGTTATTAGGAATATTTTATTGTTGTAATCATAAAACATGTAGTCGGCATCTAGAGTAAGTATTTGATCCCAGATCGATAGCCGTGTCAATAATAATAAACCCGGCCATATGGTTAAAATTCATGGAAAACTGAATAAAGAGGCTATCTAAAAATACTTGTGAAAAATACGGTTCCTTCTGAAGTGAATTTAATCGGCTGAAGTTTTGTTTTTCAATAATACAATGACGTAAAAAACACCCTAAATACTCGTCAAAAATACGTAAGGAAAAACGAAACAAAAATATTTTAAAAATGATGAAGTTGCCAGCATAGCGACCAGACCTCTGTTCTCTCGAATTAATATCAAATGAATTTAAGAGAAACGTAAATAATTGATGACCATCGAGTTCTGTAGGGTTGCGGGAATAGAGAATGTGAATGGAATCAATGCCTTCTCCGAATACTTCAATACGTCAATAAAAAAGACGAGTACACTTTGTGAACAAGTACTTAAAAATAAAGGGGGCTATTTTAATATAATATCACAGCTGGAATAACAGCAGCCCACTGATATAAACTAATGATCTGCATCCATCTAATCTGATTCCGATTCCACCTGTATTTTGTCATTTGGAGATTATCCGTATCAGTGTTCTACTCTATTACATGGAGAGAGAAAGAGGAAGTAGAAATGAGCAAATTATATATTAAAAAATATAACCGGAATATGCCCGACAATAAATAAAAACAAAGTCGTATTTTGAACTAAAATATGAATATTTAACATAGCGAGGACCGTGGCGGGCGAACGGGGTTGTGAGGGGGATAGTAGAGGAGGGAGGGAGGTAGGTCCGATATTGCGCCTAACCCGGGCGAATAAAGGAAAGAACCGGCAGGGAAATCCGAAAATAACCGAAGAAATTTAAAAACTTATCTCATGAATTCTTAAGCAGCAGCTTGTAAGATAACATTTTATCGTTGTTGCAGAAGTTAGGTTACGATTTTCATAAATAAAGAAGTTACGGCTTATTTATTCACCGGCCCGGCCCGTTCAATGTCGGAATGCGAAGTGGAGCTGGTTGTTTGGAATAAATCGAGGCGGTTAATGAAAATCATCGTTATAACAGAAAAATTGTGATAAGTTTGTAAAAATTACTATATCTTTTACTGAAATTCCCCTCA
The DNA here is from genome assembly GCF_030347505.1 of Rhynchophorus ferrugineus. Taxonomy (NCBI): domain Eukaryota; kingdom Metazoa; phylum Arthropoda; class Insecta; order Coleoptera; family Curculionidae; genus Rhynchophorus; species Rhynchophorus ferrugineus. The sequence goes on along the minus strand of NW_027472586.1, from coordinate 8,930,561 downwards.
ATTTCAAAGGGAGCTAACACAGACTGTGAGTGGATAGAATTGTGTCGAATAAGTTGAGATGATTAACAAAAATTATCATTATAACAGCAACACTGAGATAAATGTGTAAAAATTACTATAAGTTGTAAAATTGTTTATATCTCTTGGCATAATTTCTCTCAACTTCAGAGAGAGCTAATACAGTATGAGTGTATACCTGATTTTTTACAATAAGTTGAAAGCGTTAAGGAACATCAACATTATAACAGAGATATTGTGATAAGTTTGTAAAAATGTCCGTATATTTTAGTATAATTCCTCGCAACTTCAAAGGGAACTAGCACAGACTATGAGTGGACCTGGTTGTTTCGAATAAGTTGAAATGGATAACAAAAATCATCGTTATAACAGCAACCTTCATTATAACAGCAGTCGGATCATTAGTTTGTGAATTATAGCATTTTGAGTTAAGCAAATTTTGTTATTGTGAAAAAAATGAATAAACAGAGTTTCGCGTGCTGATAAAATATTGATTTTTGAAGGGAAAAAATACAGTTGAAGCAAAATCTTGGCTTGATGCCGAATTTTCGGACACTGCCCCAGGAAAATCAACCATCAGGGATTGGTATGCTAAGTTTAGACGTGGTGAAATGAGCACCGAAGACGGTGAACGCGGTGGACGCCAAAAATGATTTTGAATTATCGTAAATTGGAACTGAATGAAATACCAGATACTCCAAATATATCAACTGAACGTGTACATCATATCATTACCTCACTTTTGACCAAAAACAACGAAGAGTTCATGATTTGAAGCAGTGTTTGAAGATGATCCAGCATAATAAACCCAACATTTTGCGTCGATATGTGACAATGGATGAAACATGGCTTCATCACTTTACTTCAAGTCCAATCGACAGTCATCGGATTGGACTGCCCACGATGAACCCGCTCCAAAGCGTTGGAAAAGGCAACAGTCGGCTGGCAAGGTTATGGCGTCTATATTTTGGGATGCGCATGGAATAATCTTCATTGATTACTCAAAAGAATGCTCGTCGGGAAGAAATTTTCGTCGAATTAATAGGTTATCGCCGAAACTGAAGCCTATTTTGAAGCAAAGGACAAATAGTACTACAAAAATGGCATCGAAAAGTTGAAGGGTCGTTATAATAAGTTTATCACCCTTGTAGGGAATTATGTTGAATAAAGAAACTAATTTTTACTAAAAAATGTGTTTTACTATGGTAGGTCATGGACTTTTCAATTGACCTGTTAGTTCACGTGTAATCAAACTGCACAAATACTAATAACAATATATAATACTACCATTTCATATAGCAACAATCCTACGTATCTTGGAATTAATCTTGCAAACTTCGCTGGAAGGAACATAAAAAGAAGAAAAGGAAAGAACTGGAGGTAAAATATAGGCAAATACATTGGTTATTATACAAGCAAGTATTGAAACCTATACGGGTATACGGAATTTAATTATGCGGATATTCCTCGAAAAGTAATATAAATAAAAGTTTTCCAGAACAGAAGGCCTAAGAAATATTGTAGATGAGCGCAGATAATACATGACTGATTACTTATTCCGAGACCTTCATTGACCTGTCATTCAGAAAATCAAGGAGACATAAGGACAGATTCCATTGAAGGTCATTCAGCAACGACTATTAACAATCTAATAAATAAAAAAAGCAAAACATCCTGTTATATTCACTCTCTTACTATTACGTTATACCATCAAGCTATTTTGTTATCAATATCAAAATTATAAGCGAGCAGCATAGGGTGAAAAACAATATTCAAGAATCAGCGTTGCATGTATCTCACATGCTTTAATAATAAAAGAGTTGAGTCGAACACTAATCCGGCAGATACGACAAGCACTCAAACTAGGCTGGTTTTAAAATTACTATTTAAACTTGTTTCCGTAGTTTAGTTTAAAAGCTTACAGCACAAGCTTATCGGATTACTATCGCGTTAGAAGGACCTGCTCATGTTTTTTTTTGTCAAGTTAGATAACTTTATCCGTATTAAGGCTGTTTAATAATCAATGTGTTTGAAACTGTGATGAACAGATGTATACTACTACTGTGAATACGGGCGAGTATATAAATAATTTAAATGTTGGCTATCGTGCTTGGATTAGATTCATTCAGATCTTTGTTTGTGTTTGGGGGTTGAAGTATATGTTTAGCGTAGAGTTAGTGTCTTTCGAATAAAGAAAAAACTCCCTAAATATATTTTTGTTGAACTGAATAACATGAAAATCCATGTCAAATTCTATTGGAACTTATATTTTTTTTAGATTTCGGATATACATAAAATATATATATATTATAATGTATAGTTTTTAAGATATCTGACACTAAGGGAAGTCCACTCATTTTTTGAAAATAATCTTTTCATTAGATATTTTCGAAACTAATGGTTGTATAAAAATGAATGTACCACCGTTCGATTCGACATAAAATTATTTATAATTCTTGCAATTTTCATTAACCTGAAATAAATTGAAAGGGAAGGGCAGAAAAAAATATGAAAATGGCCAAAAATCACAAATTTTCACGACTATATACATGGAAAATTGTGCAAAATTTTTTACTATTCGGATATAGATAAAACTCTTATAATATATGTAATTTGGGGTCAAACAAACGAAAATATATGTTAAATTGCATTAGAATGTATAGTTTTCAAGATATCTGGCACAAAAGGAAGTCCACTAATTTTTTGAAAATACCCTTTTCATTCTATAACTTCGAAACTAATGGTTGTATAAAAGTAAATGTACCACCATTCAATTGGACATAAAATTATTTATAATTCTTGCAATTTTCATTAACCTGAAATTGATTGAAAGGGAAGGGCAGAAAAAAATATGAAAATGGCCAAAAATCACAAATTTTCACGACTATATACATGGAAAATTGTGCAAAATTTTTTACTATTCGGATATAGATAAAACTCTTATAATATATGTAATTTGGGGTCAAACAAACGAAAATCTATGTTAAAATGCATTAGAATTTATAGTTTTTAAGATATCTGACACCAAGGGAAGTCCACTCATTTTTTGAAAATACACTTTTCATTATATAATTTCGAAACTAATGGTTGTATAAAAGTAAATGTACCACCATTCAATTGGACATAAAATTATTTATAATTCTTGCAATTTTCATTAACCTGAAATTGATTGAAAGGGAAAGGCAGAAAAAAATATGAAAATGGCCAAAAATCACAAATTTTCACGACTATATACATGGAAAATTGTGCAAAATTTTTTACTATTCGGATATAGATAAAACTCTTATAGCATATGTAATTTGGGGTCAAACAAACGAAAATATATGTCAAAATGCATTAGAATTTATAGTTTTTAAGATATCTGACACTAAGGGAAGTCCACTCATTTTTTGAAAATACACTTTTCATTCGATATCTTCGAAACTAATGGTTGTATAAAAATGAATGTACCACCATTCGATTCGACATAAAATTATTTATAATCCTTGCGATTTTCATTAACCTGAAATCAATTGAAAGGGAAAGGCAGAAAAAAATATGAAAATGGCAAAAAATCACAAATTTTCACGACTATATACATGGAAAATTGTGCAAATTTTTTTACTATTCTGATATAGATAAAACTTTTAAAATATATGTAATTTGGAGCCAAACAAACGAAAATATATGTCAAAATGCATTAGAATTTATAGTTTTTAAGATATCTGACACCAAGGGAAGTCCTCTCATTTTTTGAAAATAAACTTTTCATTATATAATTTCGAAACTAATGGTTGTATAAAAATGAATGTACCACCATTCGATTCGACATAAAATTATTTATAATCCTTGCGATTTTCATTAACCTGAAATCCTTTGAATGGAAATGGCAGAAAAAAATATGAAAATGGTAAAAAATTGCAAACCCCCACTATTAATATCATGAACAGTAATCGTTGAGTAAAAACGAACATAATACCGTTGATTTAACGTAAAATTTATTATAGTTTCTGCAATTTTCATATACCTGGAATTATTTAATTAGCGATCATAACAAAAAACTTGAAAATAGTAAAAAAATCCCCAATTTGCATAAAATAATGGATTGATAGAGTTTTCAAAATAAATTTCCATGTTAGACTACCGTAAAATTTATAATATCTCACATAAAAAGCACTTGTTAGCAATGATTCTTGAAACCTTTTTAACAATTGATGGATGCCTTTCCAGAACAAGACATCTTTAAGGAATCCTAGTCATTGTTAAAATGACTCATAGAAAATGTCTAAGATACTAAAAAGGATCAGTTGTTAATTGTAGCGAATAGTATTAAATACTTTATTTAGGTCCACCAAATGCATACTGTTTTCTTTCCATTATTTCGAATTTCCATTATTATAATTATATTACTCGATGCAATTATGGGACCCCAAAATTCGAATATTAATTGCATTTTTGAAGACCATGAAAATTGTTAGCAACAGTGTCAACAGAAGAAGGCAGCAGAATTGACCAGTACATTTTAGGGTAGGTAGTTATGTGTATTTCAATCAGCGATATCTATCGGGAAAAATGCGAACTATTTGCTAACCAGACATAGCGCTTTCTGGCTACCACTTGTTCAGACCAATGCAGTATGGACTGGCTGGCACACGGTTTCGAAATACTGCAAATGGGTCGATAATTGGAAGTCTGCCAAACCAACATCATCATTTCGACATGCTATTGCCATGTAGTTAAAAAAATGATCAGAGTGCATAAATGCTAATAGATGCAAGGGCTGCATATTGATAATCCTATCGTGGTAAGTCTCTGAAATTCAATTGGAAATTAAGCAATAGTTGGGAGTACTCAAGCATTCTGAAGTATTTTCACTATTTAGCACTTGATGATTTAACTATTTTCAGACGTCTAAAGGCTAGAGAAAAGATCAAAAAAGGAAAGAAAATGGTTACCATACGAACTGACTGAAAGTATGTTTTATTCATTGATTACCAGAAGAAACAATAAGAGCTTTCTATGGAGTATTGTGGCAGGTGATGAAAAGTGCATAGACTAAGGCAAAATGTCACTCCAGAGCGATGGGAAAGAGTTACAGAAAATATTTTGATTGAAATCACCGATTTCGATACCTGTTACAAGTGTTGGATGATGGAAGTGTGGATGATAATGATAATCCTGCCATGATATTTCTATCAGCCTCAATTGAAAATTAATCACTAGTTAAGAGGGGAATGGTAACGCACTATGCAGTATTTTCAGGTTATATTGTTGCTCAATTGCGTGATATGCTTTTACCACACAAACCCCTTTTGTTGAATACGTAATGAATTATTGAAAACGTTCTTCGACTCCAAGTTACACGTATCCTCGCCGGATAAGAGCGGAATAACACTCGGCCGGAGTCGCGGGAATAGCTTTCCATTAAGGCGCGGAAAATAATGCGGGATTTTCAGCGATTTTCTCGCATACTTAATGCACGGGGCCCGTGCATTCGGATAGGAAGCCCTAATAGCCTCCGAAAGTATTTCGAATTTCGGTAATTCCGCGTTGGAAATAGGGAAGAGGAGACAGCAGCTGTTCCTCCCTACGCCTCCTCCATATGGCGAGACACGCTTCTGTTGCGCTAATTTCGCTCGAGCGCGGCGAGTGAGAGGGGGTGGCGGGGGAAGGAGAGGGGGGGCGTGTCTTTCCATTCTGGCGGCGGCGGAATTCCGCCAGGACGACGGGTATCTACAGCCGTCGAGGCATTTCCGCTCGCAGGAGTTAAAAACGGCCGAGTTATTTACGAGATTTTATGCGTCGGATCGCGAGCTTGCAGGATAAATGGAGGGGTTTATCCGTTCTTCGGGGATGTTACCTTTCCGATGAGAATTGTTTGCAATGTAAGGAAATTGCATCACATTATAAGCCACTAGAGTTGCCTATCAATGCTCGAGGCTTTTGGATGGATAAAAATTAATTTATGTTTTTCCTGATACAGTGCAACCTTTAATATAACGATTTTACGACTTTTTCGAAATCCTCTAAGACTGGCCGTATGTGCTAGTGCAAAATATACGTTTACATTATGAATAAATTTATCAAAAAACACTTTATAACGAATTTTTAATAATTGCTATATATATATATATATATATATATATATATATATATATATATATATATATATATATAAATCATATAAATCCATCGTAAATAAAGTCAGTCAGGCTTGATGCTAAGTATTATAAACAACGCTGTTTATAATTATTATAATGTAATAGTGTAAATACACGGACGTAGAGGAATATGTTTTAAAATGGTTAAAACACTGCTGGAATAAAAATGTGGCAATTGGACGCGCTATTCTTCAAGACAAAGTTTAATACTTCGCATTGCAATTGGAACATGCAAGAGTTCTGTGCTAGCAACGGGTACGAGCCTTCGTATGTGGTGAATGTGCGGAAGTAAATAAAGAAGTATGAGATAAGTGTAAACATAAACTTGCAAAGCAGACCGAGGGATCTGACGGCGAAGATATCTTTAACGTCGATGGAACAGAACTGTCCTACAAATGTTTACGGGATAAATCCTTACCGTGAAAAACGGCAAACTTCGTTTAAAAATGTTGCTTGGAATAAACTGTATCGGGACATATGAACTTGAACCACTTATTCATTGAAAATTATAGAAAATCACAATGTTTTAAAAATGTCAATAAATTTCCAACAGAGTACACGTCAAACATTATGGCTTAATGACCTGCGATGTTTTTAGTAATTGGTTTAAAAATCTTGATAAGGAAATGAATACAAAAAAAAGAAAAAAATTCTTATGTTTTTCGATAATTGAACTGTACATGGAGGTATTCCAGAGTTAACAAGCATAAAAGTAAAGTATTTGCAAATACCACCTCGAACCTTTAACCACCAGACGAAAGCATCATTCAAAGCTTCAAACTGCACTATAGAAAGGAAGTAGTCAGATAATATTTCGTTGATTTTGAACACCAAACGCCAACTACAATTGATGTGTTACAAGCCATGTGGGCGATTGCAAAAGTTTGGAATCTGGTCAGTGAAAAAAGAATCACGAACTGCTTGAAGAAGATTGAATATAAAGTGCCATGTGATAATGAGAAGACTTGGACTAAGGGGAACTGGCTATGATTCGGGAAACAGTTCAAGAACAATTCAACAAGGAAGAGAAGAGTTTGTGGACTTTGAAGATGATTGCGCCTTCCGTAGAAGCGGAAGAAGTGAGGAAGAAGAAAGTAAAATTAATCAACGTGATTTTACAATAAAAGGTACTTGAACTAGTATTTCTCAAAAAGTGACGGTATAGTCAAGCCAATCATGTTTCATTACTTATCATTGTATGATGTCAGAAAGATTGAAAAAGTTATAAAAAACGATAAAAAATAATAAATTTTTCCCAATAAATGTATTTTTAAGTGAAATTATTTGTTCGAATAAGTTTTATTTTATTTCGACAAACCTGCTTGCTAACACTATGTATCATCCATTTCAATCACTAAAGTATGGCCACTTAAAAGGAACGACACTTTAAAATATCGCAAGAAAGCTAGGCCCAGCCAGTCTCAGTAAGCACTTTCGGGACAAAGTTTTACAAGGTTTCGATATGGCTTCACTCCTTACCACCTGCCCGCATTGCCCGGATTGCTGTCGAGGTAATAAACGTCGACGGCAACTTTCCTGCGGGACCTCTCACCACGATATAATTTATCGGCTCATCGAGAGGATATATCTAGACGGTGGAATAGCGTAGAACAATGCTTTGTCTTCTTGATTTCTGTTTTATTCTCAATTTTCACTTTCTACATTACCAATTTACGTTTAATACTACGAAAACGGTAAAAAATTATGCATATTTTAACAATATTTTTATGTTGACAACCAAAAATAGGACCAGTATTATATCTTAAGGAAGTATTATATCCTAGAATTCCGGAAATTAATCTAGTATCTTTTTGATGATTGGAAAGCAACAATGACATACTAACATATAAATGGTTCATTTTCATTTCATTTAAATATATTCTTACGAATGTTTTACGAAAATTTTGATTTTTAGCAGAGTGATAAAAGCTGAAGAAAGAACAAGCTGTGAACTCAAGCTGTGAACTCAAGACTCCAGCTTAATTTTTTCACTCCCAGACAGTCGTTTTGCAAAAAATATATTTTTGTACCGTGGATATAAACTATTCCCGTATTTATTACATAATTAAAATGGTTGAAATTGAATCAATGAACACATTCTTTTTTATTCAACTTTATCAGTTTATTTTTTTGTTATTTCTAAAAAATATATGTTTACCGATAAGAATGCTTTCTTAATAATAGTTTACCGACAAAGTTGTGGAAGTGATCAGTCAATATTACGATTGGTTAAGATCAGAAAAAAGTAATTTCTCTGCAACATCGCACAAGCTTTCGACAAAACCAAAACTTTGATATAAAAACTGAACAAAGTGCATCTAAAGCAGTATGCAGATATACTAAATCTTATATTTCAAACAGAGTGAATTTAATAAGAGTATAGATATTCACAATTAAAAGAAATACAACTAAATATTGAGGTATGAGCAGCAATATAGTTCTAGGAAATAGGAAATCAGGTTACATTTGAGTGAAATCAACAGATTTGTGACAAATCGTCCACATACTAAAGATGACTCTACAGAAGTACTCGACTAGGCACTTATTTAAAAGCTTTATTAAAAAAGCAGTGTGGAGGTAAAAAAGATGTATAATTAAAAGAACATAATGTCAGTCCACCATTTAAAGGACTATAGTAGATGGGTTAGGAGTAAATTAATAATTACTAGTACTTAAATATATAATTTTTCCGTGCGTGTGCCGAATTCTTTCTAAATAACTAGACAGTTTTCGATACAATTTTTATGTATACGATTCATAATTGGATCCGGTAGGTTGCGCTGTAATAGAGCTACAGAATTTTTTATATTTTTAAAAAAATTTCGAATAAAATTAAAGGTATATAACAACAACATTTTATAACACTCCCCCTCTCCTAACATTGTGGCTTTTCTATTTATTTGAACAGAAATAGATATTTTGTCGTAATCAATAAGATATCAGCAAATGTTCCTACCATAGGAAGTTGTCCAAGAACTTTTTTTGTTTAAATTGAGGATATATGTAGTTCCGTTAGCACACAATTGAAAATAACTTAACAAATAAACTAAGGCATTCTTGACCTGAAGGTTATAATAGAAAACGCTACATTCAAGGGTGAAACGGAAGGAGAGCGTCATGGTGGACAGCCGTTGATTGAAATCAACCAATTCGTCATGTTTCAAAATATTTTATCGGTTTATCCCAATTAGCATCACATTTTAGCATAATTATTGTCCTAATGACAAGGTAATTATGCTTGTAACGAGTACATAATTCATATATATATGTATATATATATATATATATATAAACACTTCTTTTTAGAACGTTGTTTTGCAGTATATACCATTTACAACGCGGAATGGTTATCTGAATACATTACGATGGAACCAACACGCGTCTGTTTTCTTTATCATGCTGTCGGGGTTTCCGAAACGAAAGCCTGGCGTTACTGGCTGATGCATTTCATGCTCGAGTGATGAGAGGAAACGCTTCTAAAGAGTAGCTGGGGCTCTTTTGTGATGTAGATGTACGGCACTCGGTGCAGATTTCCTCAAATAGATTTGATACTTGAAGTATATATCTCTGTTTTCATAAAATCATCTCGATATATACTTACACTAACTGAATACAAAAAATTAGTGAGGGGGATAATCGATGTAACTGGATTAATTTATATATATGCGACCAGTAATGCACACTATAAAATACATATTTTACAATACGAATTACAATTACCAACAAGAATCTAATACAACATTTAATTTGGTGAAACAAATCTTATAATCTTCTAATATAATATAATCTACATAATATAATTACATAATATAATCTACATAATATAATCTATAATATAATCTACCATATACCTAACCTAAGGTAATTTATTCTTGCTATTTTATTGTTTCTTGATAAAGCAACTAAATATTTTTTAGATACTTGTTGAGTAAAGATGGGAGGAGAATATTTTTAATTAAAATTAGAATATTAAGAATAATTTTTTTATGGAAATAAGTCAACAAAATAAATTAATGATGGTATCTAAAAATAATTATGAGGAATCATATTTTAATTTTCAGACCAAAAAATAAAGAGGATTTGAAGGCTTATATTATATATATCACATATATCATATACATAATATATATCTTATTATATATATATATATATATATATATATATATATATCATATATATCACATACATATCATATACATAATATATATCATATAAATTTTGTTTAAATTATATTGCCTTACATTTGTAACCATAATTAATTTTTCTCAAGCAAATCAAACAAAAATATAGCAATAGGGAGTACGTCAAAAACAAATATGAAATTTCAAACAACCGTTGCAAAAATCAGATCATCTATCTCCATAAGATAAATTGATTAAAATCATTTTAAATTCATTTATCGATATAATTTAATTTCATTTTTCATATCATCTCAATATTTGTAATACGGACTATTTTACGGAATATTTTTGTTTAAAATAAAACGCGGAGCGAATTTGTCGAAAGTTAATGAAAAATATTTTTAATTTTCGATCGTTTTCAATTAATCATACGTTCCGAAAAATTGGACTTGCCAAATTAGTTAACAAAAAGAGCATAATATATCGTACGCAAACGGAATAATGGGTATATCGATTATTCGAACAATGGCCGGGCCAGTTTTAATCTCGATTTTCCCATTTCAATAAGCACTGAACTGTTTTAAAACTTTTAGTTTTCAATTAAAAGGGCATCGATAATAATAGGTCTCTATTTTTTTCTGTAATAAATTCGTTTGCAACGCAGTGAGTTTTTTGTTTATTGATAACTATACTGGTCTATAAAAAAAGGGCTGGTTCGGTTTTGAGACGTAATTTGTATGCTTTTGGGTATGCTGAATCCGCAAATGATTTTCTTTTTGTCATAGTTCTTGACATTTAGGACAATTATATTAAAATAAATCGTTCACATTGCTCCCAATCATGCTTTTCGTATTTTAATTTTAAGGACCAATTCAAATTAAAAGGCGCCGTGTCACGTGAGTGCATGAGTACTACAATATGAAATATGAGTTGAAGGAGGAATACGTAATACACAGCATTTTGCAAACCGAAATAAAAAAACTGTATGATGTTACCCTAGTTTCCCCTACATAGCTCATTTGTTATTGTCCTATATTGATATTTTACGAATTATCAATAAATTAATATATACAATAAGTATATACAGTACATACTACAGTGAGTGTATATAAAATATACATAAATATACATAATAAACATTAAAAACTTAATATAAAAAACATATATAAAATAATATATAAAAAATTCCAACATATCGGGAAAATTTGTATACGTTGAAATAAACGCTGAGTTATTGAAAGAGAGTGATTTAAGCTTGAACATGTAATGATAACCTTTAAGATTAAATGAAGCTTTCAACTACTTTTTCATCTTTCTGTGAAGTGATGCTATCATCTATATCCACATTTTTTCATTATATTTCTAAATCGTGTGCTATATGCATTACTATGAAGAAGTGATAATCAGTAGGCGCTCTCTCTTATGACAATATAATATAGTTAAATGAAAAAAATATCAGAAATTGAAAAGGATATACGTAATACACAGCATTTCACAAAGCGATATATGAAAACTGTATGAAATTGCCCCACTTCCCCTACATAGCTGATTGGTTAGTATCCTATAGTGACCTAACAGGAACAATAAGTTAACAGTTACAATAAATATAGATGCGTAAGTAATGTCGTAATATAATAACAAAAGTTACAAATTTAATATATAAATGTTTAAAACTTTTTTATTGTTTTAGCAAAACAATTAATTTAAGATAATGACGGAGACTTTTTTGAACTCACAAAAAATTATTTAATTATCATTATATCTTCAAGCTTAAACGAAATTAAAAAAAAAACGGATCGTAGACAGTGCAATTTCATGGACTTGTCACTGTAACCCAATAGAATAAATTCAAATTTTCTCAGATGCGGGACCCGAAGGCTCCTCCCGCCCCTCCGGGGCATGGAAACAAATGTGGGGAGCGTCTAGTCTCCGTCGCAGCGTCGAATAAACGGACAGGATCCCATTCAAAGGGGATTTGTCAGATGTGGTTTAATAGAATCCGAAAGTGGTGAACGAGGCCACTTTTTTTTCGGTTCTGTTGTTCGTCTGGAACCTTTTTCTCGTGTTATCCCGAAATTGTTCGGGGGCTACGGGGGAGGAGCAGAGGTGTAAACTAGATTCGCATGGATGCTCCTGTTATTGTGTAGTGGTTTTCAATTTGAACGGTTCGAACGCAGTCTGGCAACATTTTCAGAAAATAAAGCAGTCTGAACAACTGTTATAGTAGATAGTTTTGATATCTCCTCATATAAAATAAATTTTCCCATTAATATTATTGAATTATTCAGTGCATACAGATTCAGATCAAGGAACGTTCAGAACCCGGATCAAACTCTTAAAGAACTTTCAGAGAACTCAGCATATCCAGAACTGTTTCAACATTGCGGTTTCAACGTCTGCCAGAGAAAAATATAATAATTTTCTATGGCGTATTGGACTGGTAATGAAAAGTGAATCTGCTATGACAATCCCAAGTATAAAAGGTTATGGATAATCTAGAGCAACCATCCACATCGACACAGAAACGGAAAATTAATAGTGATAATATCTTGCTCTAAATATAATGGGATCAGAAAAGTGTAGGGTATTGCGAACTGCTAAATCTGAATGAAACTGTAAGTGTAGATGTCTATCGATGACATTTGAACAAATTGAACGACGTATTGTTGCAAAAAAAGATCAGAAATAACGAGTAACAGACACAGTCATCCTTTTGCGAAACCGCAGTGGCCCACACGTTGCCATAGTTCTGAAGAATACACTGTAGCAATAGGATGTTCTACCGTGTCTAGCATACTCGCTAGATACAATATCTGATTACCACTTGTTCAGACGGATGCAGAATCACTTAGTTGGCACATGGTTTCAAAATGGCGAATGAGTTAATAAATATGACGAAACCAGAAAGATGTTAAAAATGATATATATCGATATACTTTACAATATTACAAAATACTATTTTTTCAACAAAACAATAAAACCTTGAACTGAAAATCATTATTCATACATTATATCAACATTTTATTTTGTTTGTTACTAAACAATGACCGTAAATTTCTCGCAGCTAACTATGCAGGCTTTTCGGCTGCTCTGCCGAAATAGTTCAGGCCCCAGATCGATCTCCCGCCACCTAAACTGTGAACTATCTGTAATCTTAAGAATTTGGCCGACCGCCAAAGGTTTTGTAGTAATGCAGGTCATCCTCCGGGCTGGAAACTTTAATGGCCGCCCGTTAGTAGACTGCCAGACGATTGACAATTTATCGCCTAGGGTAAATTTAAATTCCATTCGCACAGGGCGTCCTGACAATACTTGCCAGAAGCTCTAACGGTTTTAAGATGGGCGATATCTCAGACAAAGTTCATTATATTTCATTATTTTTAACGAGGTGAGAATAATGACATTACTTAAGCTTGTCTATGAAGGTATTGAATAATCTTATAAATTATCTAATATTGAAAATAAAAAAATGCTTATAAAAAGCTATTAACACTGAAAAAGAAATCATTAATAATATATTTTATACTCTATAGCTATAAATTCGTTATACTTCGAAAGAATTTGCAACTATAATTATTATACAATACTTTAATGTTACATCACTTAGGACTTTGACAAATCGTTTTGCCTACAAGACAATGCTCCCTATTTCGTGGGATCGGAGTGGCTTAGTGTATTATGAACTGTTGAAACCAGGTAAAACTGTTAAAAGTGACCGCTACCTGTGATAAACAATCAATTTTAACCACTAATTGATCGAAAAACATCCAGAATGTGTCCCTGTAAAATTATTTTGTAGCCGCCGTACTCTCCAGACCTTGGTCCAACCGACTATCAACTTTTCGCATCAACGCGCTTCCAGATCAACACTTCGCCAATTTGGAAGAAGTTAGAAAATGATTTGATGAATAGTTTTGCTCAGAGGACAAACAATTTTTTTTGGAATGGCATCCATACATTATTTTTAATTTTAAGATAGGCAAGATGTATAGAATCAAACGGGAAATATTTTGAACAAATACATTTTTCTATTTTCTTAAAAATTATGTAATTTTATTTTGAAAAACTGGTAACGACTTTCCGATACACCTGCTATTAAAACATGGCAACCATTGGCACAAACTCTTGTAAGTTAGGACTGTATTTCTGAAAATAAAACATAATCTATGTCTGCGACCTCATTGTTATAATTTTTTTTGAGACGATATAACGTTATGCTCAATTATTTCGTATATTATTTTAATATAATTAAATTGTTAAACTTTAGTTAGTCAAATAAATACAAAACTATTGCATAATCTAAAATTGGCATTTATTTGTATTTAATTGGAAAAACAGGAAACGGGAATCATATATTATTCGATTATGACCATGGCACAAAAATAGCGTAATTAATAGGTAAAAGCGTGTTAAAAACTCACTAATATAAGTCATAATCAACTAACAATAGTTTTGCTATTCAAACTCAATCAATGAATTTCTAAACCCGAAAATGCTGAACTGGGAAATGTTATAAAAAAATAATGACAAATAACTAAAAATAAATTTCCCTGATATTTACGTAGAAGCATATATCATTACTAAATTATTTTACATTCCATAACTATAAACTCGTTATACTTCGAGAGACTTGGCAATAATCGTTACAAAATATTTTATTGTTATATCAGGGCAGTTAGGATTCAGCATCAATCCTATCATCTAAACTGTGAACTGTCTCTAATCTTAAGGACTTGGCTGATAGCCAAACGTTTTGTAGTAATGCAGGTCATCCTCTGGATCGGAAACTTTACGGCTGCTAATGCCCAGCCGTTAGGATCGAGGAAGTGATTGAAAATTTATCGACGAGCACATTTAAATTCTGCTCAGGCACGTTGTTTTCGTAAAACTCTGTAAAATCTTTTATGGGGGATTTTGTAGCACTGCGGAATAAATAGTGGCGATGTTTAGATTCGGTAGTAAAGGAACTCCATATTGTGGGATGACAATATGATGATTTACAGCAGTAAAATTTATAGCACTCTAGGGCTAGAAACTCGTTGGCAATAACGAACATTAATCTTATCTACGTAAAACTTTTTTTGTCTCGCCTAAACTGATGAATCCTTAATTAAAACACGATTCCATTGGAATTGATTATCCGACACTTTTGCAGAGCGGCAATAACCATTAATCCAAGCGGCGGGCACGTCGAAAAACAACGATTCGGTGCAGTCGCGTTCCAAACGATCGGTTATCGGAGTGGCGAAGGCGCCGGGACGCGGAAACCGGCCAAGAGAGGAAATCCGGTCGGTCCTAAATGCAAAGCGCGAAATTGAATTGAAGCACATCCATCTGCGACGGCGGGATCCGTACCCGCTCTTAGTAAAACCCATCTGCTCGGGTGACAGTTAAATTATAGAACTTATCTTGTTTATTACATTAAGATTAATTAGGATCGGAATCGGATTGGCATCGAACAGATGTCTGGATGGACAGACCGTATTGAAACTGACTGACTTTGGAATCGGGAAAGGGTAGAGTTCTGGTTGAATCGATCACCGAAGAGAGATTTATAAAAACCAGCCCGAGACCATTAAATGGGATCTATTTACGGCCAGAATTAGATGACCGTCGAAGCCATTTGTCTGACTAATAATAAAGTGAACTTAAATACGCATTTCTACACTCATTTTAAGGGCAAGCCAATTCCTAAAATAAACACTCTTACTCTAGAAACTCATTGATATTTTCTTCTTGTTGTTCATTGATTTGTTTCTTCTTCTGTCTAAATTATATTCTGAAATTATATAATAAATCTATATTTACAAAAGCCTAGTAACAATATGTATATTATATTGATGTTTTTTGTTTTCACTTAAAAGACAGTATTTTTCTATCATTGGAAATTATTTAATAGTCAGCAGGTCAATTAAAACAGATCAATTGAAAAGTCCCTAGCCAGCATAGTAAAACACATTTTTTGGCAAAATTATTAGTTTTTATTCAACATAATTCCGTTCAAGGGTGATACACTGTTTATAGCGACCCTACAAATTTTCGATACCATTTTTGTAGTACGATTTGCCCTTTGTTTCAGAATAGGCTAGAGTTTCGGCAATCACCTCTTCATTCGACGAACATTTCTTCCCAGCGAGCATTATTTTGAGATCTGAGAACAGGAAGTAGTCGCTGATGGCCAGATCTAGAGAATACGGTGGATGAGGAAGCAATTCGAAGCCCAATTCATGGATTATTGTTATCGTTTTCACTGACTTGTGATACGGCGCATTGTCTTGGTGAAGTAGCACTTTCTTTTTCTTTAAATGGGGCCGTTTTTCTGCCATTTCGTCCTTCAAACGGTCCAATATCGCTATGTAATAGTCGCTGTTGATGGTCCTTCCTTTTTCAAGGTAGTCAATGAGAATTATTCCATGCGCATCCCAAAATACAGACGCCATAACCTTGCCAGCCGACTGTTGCGTTTTCCCACGCTTTGGAGCGGGTTAAACGGGTGCAGTCCACTTGGATGACTGCCGATTGGACTTCGGAGTGAAATGATTGAGCCATGTTCCATCCGTTGCCACATATGGGCGCAAAAACTCGGGTTTATAACGCTTGATTATCTTCAAACACTGCTCCAAATCATCAACTGGTCGTTGTTTTTGGTGAAAAATGTACATTTTCACTTATATTGATTTATATATAGCTTTAAAAGTATGTGTGTGTACTCTATAATTATAAACTCGTTGTCCCTAATGTACTATAAAATATTTGGATACCTGTCCAAGCTATTTGTCTGACTAATAATAAAGTGATCTTAAATATCCATTTATATATTAATTTTATGAACAAGCCAATTTCTAGTTTTTCTAAATGATATTCAAAACTATATAACTAAATTAACTTATCATTAAACTTATTAATGATGAAAAAAAACCTAATAAAATATATATACTACTATGGTACCTAGATCTTTTTTGTATCCAACAAAATGGCAATATTTTTGAAAATATTTGATTTAAAATTTGTTTTAAAACTTTATAATTATAAACTCGTTGTCCATAATTTAATACAAAATAAAATAATAAACTCATTAATATCACCTTCCCATATTTTAAATAAACGCTATTCTAAAAATATATAATAAAACTAAACAAAATATATTTCATTAAAATTGAAGGTTTAAAAATATTTTTTTTCACTTAACCATTATAAACTCGTTGTCCTACATATATTTTTAGACATCGTTTATATTAAATTTACTAAAAATAACGAAGATTCAAAATTCTTGTTATGTTCATCTCACGACATACATTTTCTAATTACAATCGTATTTTCGCACATATCGATCCGTGTTAGTCGGTCCTTCAGCATCATTCAGTTCGAGGAAATCAGAAAATGAGTTGGCGACCGAATCGTCCTTTAAACGCAATTGCATTACTCCAGCTGGCTGGAAATGGTCACTCTGTAGCGTACATGAGGCGTGCTATGTTTCATCTTTCAACCGCTGGCGTTCGTGTAATGGCTACCGAATGAGTCTCGTCCGCTTCTGTTAATGGCTAGTTTCGAGTAACGAATTTGTCCTTGCGACTCGTACGGACCCAACTTCTGTTTCGTTGGAGCAGAACATTTAATTATTGCTCTTTTCAGCCATTGTGTACTAGTTGGAACATAAATCGCCACAAATATAACGAATCTCGTGTATTGGGTTTAATTAAAACGTGGCTACCACCAGAACACGCTCTTGTGACCTGGGATATTATTTCTATACAGAAAATATACTCTAAATCTACGATCTCATTGCCATGTCTTATTTAATACAATGAATCATTATGAAAAGAGAAAAGGTCAATCATACATTTTTTAATTATGAATAGCATAGAAAATTGTGCAAATCTCATGAAACGGAAACTAGGCCTAGTTACTAAGAACTTATTAATATAATTCATAATAAAATAGAGAAAAAATATTTAGTAATTTTACTGTAAACAGATTTCATGAATTTCGCGGATATATAATTACCAAATGATAAGTAAATACATTTAGATTGTATGCCGCTTTTATTACAGTGATATATTTTATACGCTACTATTACTTTATGAATTGTTAACTTTTAGTTAATCTAATAAGCAAAAAGCATCATTTACCTTAAAATTATATAATTTACTTTTATTTCTTTATGAAAAGGGAAAAGGTTAATCATATATTATTCAATTATGAACAGCCTAAAAATTGTGTAAATCTCAGCTACCGGAATATTGGATGATTATTAAGAACTTATTGATATAACTCATAATAAAATGAAACAGAAGATCTAATAGTTTTACTATAACTGAATTTATGAATTTTTAAACCTGAAAGATCGATATTGAGATGTTAGATGATGTTTAATTATTGAGCTAGATATATAATTTTTTATTATTTAGTAGTAAATTTACATTTTGGTAATCATATATGATTATCGTCATATCTTACAGTTAAAATCATATGGTATCGTATTCTAATTACCTAGTCTTCAAACTATTTGACCATTCAGATCTGATCAATTTACTTAAGAGAAAAATGAATTTTAAAAAAACGTGTTCTAGTTCTACGAACTTGTCAATAAATAAAAATTGTTTCCGTAATATGTCATTGGCAGAAAAATTACCGCGGAAATCAGTCTGAAAAATCGCGAGCGAGTAAAAGAGACGATCCAGATTGGGACGATAAGAACAAAAAAAGAGGAAGAACGAAGGAGGACGGCAGAAATATGAGGACTGTCACGTTGCGAGAGAATTATAGGCTCGGAGAGATATGTCGCTCAAAACCCTTCGGATACGGAAATATTTTTCTATCTCAGAAAAAGATTGGACAGCTCGTATTTCATAATGCGATGGGGGTTGGATTGGCAGCGAAATTGATTAGAATTTTCGTTTGGCATGCTGTAAAAAGGGAGGCAGTTTTTCTGGTTTTAAAATGGATATCCCTTGGATGTACGATAATTTTATACCAAAAAGCTTATGAGCTTTCTCTACGCATATGGGATTTTTTCTAACTAGTCTATCAACCCGTCATTTTAATGACCCTCAATGACTTATTTAGTTTTGGAACGGTACACCACTTATATTAACCATATTATTGATGAATAATTTATGATAACTTTTTAAGATAATGATATTAACATGAACGAGTTCTTACTAACAGAGTATATAATTATACTTCCTTATATTTTCTGTAATGTTTTTTTTATCAAAGTTGGATATTTAAATGTATATAGTATTGTTTTAAATTTATACATATTTTAATTTAAATTTTGATTTTAATATCTATTTATGATTAACAGAGAAAGGATTATGATATATACTTTCAACTTAACTTTGTATTATACCTTATACATTAATTCTATATACAAAATGACAGTGAACTCACATCATCAAAATGTATAATGTATTGCCTATTGCAGTTTATAAATCGATTAAATATCAGAATTTTTTTTTCATTTTATTCTAGTTAAAAAAAGACACAATGCTGTCTGATACGTTCGAACATGTAAATGAAGTCGTCCGATTGTCAACTATCCGCAAAATTCTTCGAAACACTAGTGGACATATAAATAAAATATTTAATTGTGTTTTATGTAATATATTTTTGTTAGAAATATGCTTGAAAAAAGATACATAGTAGTTCAGATATCTGAAAAATACGACCTCAGAGTTTAACATTTCCCTCCCTATAACTGTATATTCAATCAAATCGAATTGTTTTGAGATGTGGAAAAATTTCTACAAGAGACATACAGGCAGAGATCGATATACAAGCAAGAACTGTTTGGATGTGTGAAATAGACTGTCTGCAATAATACGTCTCTGTGTGGATAAGTCACACATAGGAAGAAATTCACAAATAGTGGAATTGTGAACTAGTGTTAGAATGGAAATTAACAGCTTAGTTATTGACTTGAAAAGTGGCTCAGAATTGGATTATGATCCAATACCAAGACAGGGTGATGAGAGTGAAAATAATTAAAGGTGTGTATATAGTTAATATAGGATAAATGTATTGTAGAGTCTGACAGATTTAGTTCATACATGTATCATTCATACAATTGTTCAAGATATATATGAGCAAGCATATAGTTAAAATGTACGAGATGTAGATATTACAAATATGGCAAATTCATTAGGGATAATGCATTGATTAAATCTAATTTCATCAAGAAAAAGGTACACAGTAACAGAAAATCTAATGAGTTGCAGTGATATCAGAATGACTTGTCAAGAAAACACAGCACCGAAGGAAAGAACAATTAAACATAAGAAGGTAAATATGCTCTCTAATGAAAATAAAATACATTACTTGGATATACAATTGTTAATAAGGTAGCTTAGGCATCCAGGAGATACCACATGTGGGTTGGAAAAGAGTACAATGTAAATATAATATTTTGGATGTTTAATTAATTGTAGTTTAAGTTTTTCGATAATATATACATTAGATATACTATACTGTTAAAATAATGTTTTTTGTTTTATTATTTTATTTACCAGTACATTAGAATGTTTCTACATATCAAAGTTAAAATAACCTAAAATTTAAAGTTAAATGCAGGAACATGGCGAGGTTTTAACGTCATAAATTGAGATGATGTAAGTTCACAACTATTTTCGCTAGACTATAAGAACAAATTACCCAAAATGATTTGTAATACTTACTCAGCATGCCAAGATCTTAGGACTAGCTATTGATGAAAAATGTTTACCTGTAACAAAGATATATCAATGAGTATTAATGGAAGTTGGAATTTAGTATATATTTTATAATATTTAATAATATGGTTTCCTTGGAAACAACCAAGAACATTTCAATTGTTTATGTTCTACATTGGTTTGTTATAGACGTAATGAAGGTGATGTCAAAGCAGCAAACTGAACATTTTTAAGGATATGACAAGCTCTGTGAATATTTAATGAGCATTTACTAACAATTTAACAAAAATCAATTCCAGAGTGATTCAAACATAATAAAATTGTTTTGTGCTTTCTTTTATCACTGTAGATGAAACATTAGCAAGATTTTCAATCAAAATGAAAGGCTAATAATGCACCTATAATATAAGAAAACGGCTTTTACTGACATTTTCAATTTTACCATGATGGGATGGGATGATGGTGGAAAAAATGGCTACTTCCTATACAAATTCATAATAATTTAGCGGGTAGTGGGTTAAGATATTATGAAAAGAAATATAGAGAGAAGAAAAGGAACAGAATTCTCGGATACATGGATAGAAGTTAATTAAAACAATCCAAATAATGCCATAATATCCGATTCCAAGGATTCACTCAAATAAAATGAAGATGTTACACAAATCCATAATCACTGCTATCCGCTAAAAGATCCTGTTTTCGTTCCTGTTCCCAACATTATCGTATCTTGACGAAAGGAAAACGTAAATCCGAGGATACCCTCCCACATTCAAATTAGTGATTCGCTATTAAACCGTCAAGATTACGACCATCACCGAATGTAATCATTAAAAGATCCCATCGCCGCTATTTGTTCCCGCGCTAACAGCTTTTACGCTGCACCCGCTTCCATCTTGAATTCAACAATAAATTCCCATAATACGAACAATGTTCTTAATACTGGCGGCGTATGTATGTATATTTGTGGATGTGTGTGTGCGTGTTTGCGGATATGAGTCCGCCTGTTCGAACACACAACTGCAGAATAGATTTAATTAAATGAATCGTTCTTGGATACAGAGAGTTTAACGTATATTTAGGACGTTTAACTATACATACAGGGTTAATTAAAGAACTTTCGTTGTAACTTATGATATGTGAGATGATGATGTTCATCAATAGACTATCAATAAATCCACATCATCAAAATTCTATTTTTTCATATGCGTTTTTAGCAGCGTTTAGGTTTGTTTAGTAACATAGAATAATTGTTTCAATGCCGCAATATTGGACACAATAGGGCTTAAGATGGTAGAAAAGGAAAATTAAGACGCAAATGAGGAATACCATTGATTATATGGATATAGAGAAATGTAATGCAATATAGTTATTCAAGGATTAACTGTGATAACCAAAAATGAGGACAAAATGGAGAATGATACATATATTAACTTAAAATCTGGTGATATGTAAGGCGTATCAGGGTAAAACTAAATTTGGACATTAACTATTTCTAAAATGTCTCGTTTTGCCGAATAGACACAATTGAGTGAAAAAACTTTACTCTGACCCGATACAAATATGTATGTTCACACCAAATTTAAAGTAAAACGATTCAATCGAACTTGACGTATCATGAAGACCGTCTGGAAATAAGTAGTTTCAAGAAAAGCCTGTTTAAAATTTCGTTTTTAGATGTTGCGTCAGTAAAACAGATATCTCCGAAAATATCTCAAATACTGAAAAATCCTAAAAGGATAAGTTCTTAAAGAATTAAGTTTTTAGAATATGAAAAAAAATCGATTTTTCCAAATTTCTAGACTAGAATATATCTTACAAAGAAAATAGTCACAAAAATGCCTAATAGGATATAGCATACGTTAGGGCATCTTATTTAAATTTAAATTTAGATTTAATATTATTTTAATTTAAATTTTTTCCATCAAAATTAATTCACAGTCGCTACCATACTGAATGTGTATACCCCTGGATCATTTTTCACATTTACCATTAGTTGATACGCCGCGAAAAAAACTACAAGAACCTTTCGGCCTCCAATACACAACGACCATATCTATCCCACCGCTTTGTGACCGACATGGTTTCTCCCCTACCGAAACCTCCTTTGAGACCCGGAAATCGGGGATTTCCCTTCCCGTATCGTAATCCTATTAAAAACCGTCTTTTTTACAGGCCAACCAACCGTCCCGGCCAAAAGTTAATTTGTCAACTGACAACAATAAGAATGGTCGGCGGTTATTAATGATAAATACGAGCGAGGCGTGAAGCAAGGAAAAAACGCGGACGAAGCTTCCCGTAAAAGCCGGGCTTTTTAATTATCGCTGCTATCGAAATGACGTTGTCCTTTTAAAATAATAGCTCTGATTTGTTCCATCCAACGAAAATCAAAATAATGATAGAAAATATTTCCGTAGAAAACTCTTGATTAATAAGTTTTTAAATTTCATTTATTCCAACAAACAAAAAACATCATTTACTTTAAAATTATGTAATATTTACTTCATTATGAAAAGAGAAAAGGTCCATCACACATCTTTCAATTATGAACAGCCTAAAACATAGTGTAAATCCCAACAACCAGAAGAATAGTCTTAGTTACTAAGAACTTACTCATATAATTCATAATAAAATAAAGTAAAACACAATATTTAATAGTTTTAATAGAACTAAGGTATTTTTAAACTTGAAAAGGTTGATATTAAGGTATTGGTAATAAATTGTTATCCCTGATACTTATTATATTAAATAATAGCTCTGATTTTTTCCGTCCAACAAAAAGCAAAATAATGATAGAGAATATCTTAGTAGCCGTATAAGCAGGAACACATTTTGTACCATTAAGAAGTGCCCAAGAAGATGTACCCTTTGTTTCTCTCTCATTTTTACTGTTAATATCCTTTCTAAATAACTGTTTAAGATTTCCATTGGCTATATTGCTCTTTGTTTTATTATTGTTACTATACTATAAATAAATATATGCACAATACTTTTATAAATACCTTCTAGATATCTTCTTTCAGTTACTCTTTACTCGTCAGTCCTCTATAATGTTCCTTCCTATTTTTCATACTTTTGTTATTTTTCCAATGTTTCCCTTTTTGGCCTGGTCGAATTTATTTTGCTTTCTTCGTTTTTTCCAATTTTTACTCGCCATAGATTAATTAGTTTTATGAATTGTTATTACCACAAACTACTCAGTCTGTGAGTAAACTCACAAATTTTGTCAAATTTGTACTCAAAATTACTATTTTACGATTTGACATTGATTAATACCTAGGAATTAATCAGTATCACCACTCGATAATTCCTGGACTTGACATACAGATGTCGTCCAGACAAAGGAGAGGTTGCCTATTTTTTTAATTTGAAACCTATTTTGAACTCAAAGACTCATCACCTAGACTATCAAAGACAATGATTCTACGAAAAATGTATAAAATAGTCATAGATATCCATCATTCTTGAGGAGGAGTTAGTCTTCTGAGCTTTAGTTAGTCGTAGTTAGGTTTTGGATTTAGTGAGTGATTATAGTTATATTAAAATATTATATAAAAATATAATCACAGTATATAAGTATACTATATACGTAAAGACCAAGATTTAGATAAAATAATTATTAGCTTGATATTTATCCCAATTTGAACAAGAATATTTCCCAAAACATGAAAGAAAGGAGAAAAAGTAAAGAATAATATAAAGTAAGGTCTACAGTATGTTCACGTAAATACTTTACCATTTGAATTTAATTATTATGATGTCATTTAGCTGAAATACAAACAAACATACTTTTTCTCTGCCAAGAAGATTACACTATTAGCCAACACAATACTATTTGCGGTTTTTCTTTTCTTGTATTGTAGAAAGAAACTCAAAACAGCTGGTGGATGTTACAGAACATTGTTGGGAACTTGAACGGTGAACAAATGAATGGTTAAAATGAATTTAAAGTGTTTATTTTAATATAATAATAAAGAAACTTTATTGATAGAAATAGTTAATATTTAGGAGAATAAAAATAATCAACAATAAATTTACAAATAAATTAAATTTAGTGTCAGGTTTTCGTCAACCTTTTTTTTCATGAGGTTATACTTTTCCTAATTTTAAGTATCTATGAGCTGAATTCTGATAATGGCCTGGAAATAGTTGATTCATCAACTGATGAATTGTCTGAAAGTTCTGAGAGATTCTGAACTGAATTTTCCTTAAATCGTATTTCTCAAGATCTTTGCAGATGTTTGCCATTCATTAATCAAAATAACCACTTTATAATAATGCTTACGTTAAATCGTAACCGAAAACGACAATTGGGATATGGCCGCATCAACAGTTTCTAAGTTTTTTCATGGACTTATACGCCTTTATACACTGAATAAGTTACTTTAAGTAGAGAAATGTCAAGACCATCGAAGTGAATGGTTAATCTAGGTTGTTTAACATTTGTTTACAATAATACTTCGCATTTTCACCCCTAGGTGCCACTGATCAAAATACACAAAATACAACATACATCATTATACTCACTTACATAACATTTTTAACTTATTTCAAATATAGAAAAATATTTGAGTCCTTTCAATGACTAATAAAATTAGAAACGAAACAAATTTATACTTAAACATGATTTATAGTTAACTTTATGGTTGCAGTTGACGGTGGTTCTGGTATAGCAATTAATTTTAACTACGTGAATAATCTTAACGCGTCATGGGAGTGTCTACTCCCGCCTCTTCAAACACACATACATACACATACACCACTCTGGATGGATTTAATTAAATGGATCCTTCCGTTCAGACAGTAAATCAGATCATGCCAGCTGATTTCGGTGGAAATTTCGCCGATGTAAATAGAAAACATTCATTAATTGGTGGTATCGTGTTGTATAACGCGCGTCTCTTTTCAGGCTAGGTTATTAAAGAAACTATTATTATAACTGATGTCAACCAGTTTTCCAGATAATTGTGCTTCGTGCTTTTATGCTATTCCGCAGTATGTTATCTGTTGTAAAATAGTATGCATTTTGTTGAATACCTGTTACTAGTTTCTGTCGCTTTCAACTTAATGAGGTATAATATGATTAATACTCGGGATAACGTTTCTATTGGTATATCTTCTAAATGAGATTTATAGAATATCAGTTCTGCAAGATCAAATATATTGGGGTGTAGAATACATTAGTCCATTTGATCGAGCCATATTAAATAAAGCCATACTTGTTTTATTATAGAAGTACATTGCTCTAGGTAAAAACAACTAGCTATTATGGGCTGTAGAGGCTTACAATGTCGTAGGTCCGTTGTAGCGTTTTTAATATTAAAATTAATTTAATTTTGATGTTCGGGTTATGTTCTATATCGGTTGGAGTTTTACCTAGTAGATTACTGTAATGTCGAATATCTCTAGTAATACCTATCCAGTGAAGCCATGCTTTAGCGCGTTTGAAAAGTAATTGTTTATAGAAAACAAACACACTATATAAAAGGAACACTATTCAGTTATTACGTACCAGTGCCAAAAGATACTTTTTTAATCCCAAAAAAGGAAAGACAGAGTGCATGATTATCGAAAATTTTATGAAATTTATGGCGATAAGCTCCATGCTTGAGTTCTAGATATCATCGCTGCCGAGATATTTTTCAAACAAATGTTTATGGACAATAAAAAGCAATAATAATGTAAGAAAAAATCATGATTAAAGCCCAGAGAATTCACAATTGGTCGCAAAACATAAAACCGTATTGATGCTAACGGAGATGATATTAAGTATTTAGTTTGATTAAAAACAACTAACTAGACTAAATGCTCAATCTACTGTGAGCAACTAATGCGAAATACGACGCTATTCAACTTATTGAATAACTAGTAGGTTTCGTACTTTATTCATGAATCTTCAGCCAAGGAAACATTAAATATTTATAAAAATCTAATTCGGTTGTTGTGTCTAATTCGGTTCGAAAGGTCTGGCTCTGTACTGCAGTAATTTCGACATGATTTCTTATGTTACTAATTATCAATACTTCATTCAATACTTGTTTATTGCGAAATAAAATAAATATGATGACATTCGAAATGATATTTTAATATAGTTAACAAGAAAAGTTCTATTAAAAGAAAATAACTCTTATTGAATTAATTAAGATATGAACGTGATTAAAATATTTTGTGTCATTATAATGCCATATTGTACATTGTTTAAATGGATCTTAACTTTATCTTATTCTCCTGTCATTTTCCCTGTCTGTCTGAGCAGTAATGAAGAGAAATAGTCATAAAATACGTGTGGTTTTCTTATGTGGATATCATATTCTATCAAAAAGACGTGGGAGAATGTATTAGCTGGCGAAGAAGAAATGTGTTTTTGAAAATAAAAACGATTCAAAATTATTTCACAGTTTTTTGCTTCTCTTAAGATATTAGTGCATATTTAAAAATCAGTGAACTGAATTTTCTATAGAATGTGTTTAGTTTAATATTCGAAAAAAATGTGCATTAAAGGCCCTAAATTTTTTTTGAAGCATATCAAGGTCTACTACAGCCGAGAATTCCTGATATAATCTAATGATATTCAACCACATGTGCACACGTTTAACCTAAAATAATGTTTTTGCCTGTTAAGCGGCGATTAGACGCTACAGAAAGCAAAAAAAATCCATGAAATTCTAATTCAGCAAATTATAATTTCCAATTTCATGGTAGTTGGTCCTAACGGTGCCCCGGGGGTGTTTCCTGCATATATTTTTCTTTCTTTCTAGCGGCCACCTCCCCGAACCATCATTTGCGTGAGGATTATCAGCAGCGAAATTACATGCATCAATAGTCCAAGGGGTGAAGGGTGGAGGAGGAGAAGGAGGAGGAGGAGGAGCAGTAGAGGGTAGGGGGAGATGGTGTGATTTAAATTGCGGAGATTTGCGCGAGATTTAAAATGCAAATCCGCGAACGGAAAAAGTGCTTTTGCGGCAAATTAATTTCGGAATTAAGTCGATTTGTTTTGAGGATTTTGGGAGAGTCCGCGTATATACCCGTTGAGGCATTTTCTGGGCTGTTTGATTTTGAAAATCGCTTGTTTTAGTTCGCCAATTGGTTCTGAGCTGCCTAGTGTTCCATTCACGACTTAGTTATGATCGTAGCCCAGTTTGTTTAAAAATTAATTAATAATTTTACTACCTCTCCCTAAACTAGCAATATAAGTAACAATTAATTTTAATCTGACTTAACCTACCAACAAACAATTACACCTGATATATTTTTCACTGAATAATTTAGTGTTTAAACATTTGCAAGATCAGAAGGTTTCGATAATGACATTATCAATATTTCGGTTGGACTTTGGACGCTTCAGTGTTGACGTGGTTCTGGAGCCTTCTTTGATAAGAATCGGCAAGTCTTCTGACAATGTCCATGACAATATGAATTTCTAGGTCCCGATGGAGATCACAAACGCGTACGTGCCAAGACGCATTCATAATACACTTCAGCACGTTATTCTGGAACCTCTGAATTACGTGGACAGTGGAGTCACAGGCCCAATCCCCAAAGCTGAATTGTAGAGATCCACACTGGTCTCGGTATGTGCTGATATAAAATAAGCATGTTGTAGGTTGATAGTTCGGGGTTCGGTCAAGCAACGAAAACATTTTCCTGAAGTGTTGAGTTAATGGGCTATTTTTGTATGCTCCTTCCATCTGAACTTGGTACCCAGGGTCATGTCAAGGTATTCTGCTGTGTTGGCATATGAAACTTGCATGCCGTTAATAAACACGCTTTGATGTGGTTCTCCTATTCGTGAACTCAACATTTGTAGATTTTGCTTCATTCAATCTGATTCGCCATATTGTATTCCGGATATCGACTTTATCAAGAGAAGATTTTAGCTTTTGGGTCGAGCTTGCCACAGTCTCTGCTACTACTAATATTGTTGCATCATCAGCAAAGGTAACATTTGTGCTATATAATGTAGTCGTGAGATCACTGATATAAAGGAGAGACCGGCTCACGTATAATCACATAATATATAACAAGTATATATCCCCTAATGTTATACTGAAAATATGTTAAAATATTCCTAATAAAATTAAAAATATAGTAGCATAAATTATTCCTAATAAATATGATATATATCAGACTAGTTAATATAAAATGGTTACATATATTAACAGGTCAATTGAAAAGTCCACGGCTTCACACATAGATGGCGCTACTAGAATTAAATGCATATGTTTTTAGTTAGCCCTAACTTCCAAAAGATGCGTGTATAAATTTGACAGCTGTCGGATCATTAGCTTGTGAATCATAGTATTTTGAGTGAAGAAACTTTTGTTATTGTGAAAAAATGGATAATATAGAAATAATATAGAAAAATACAGCTGAAGCAAAAATTTGGCTTGATGCCGAGTTTCCGGAGACTGCCCCAGGAAAATCAACCATTAAGGATTGGTTTGCTAAGTTTAGAGGTGGTGAAATGAGCAACGAAGACGGCGAACGCAGTAGACGCCGAAAAGAGGTTTTTTCGCACGAAAACATTTTAAAAATCCACAAAATGATTTTGAATGACTGTAAATTGAAATTGAATGAAATGGCAGACACTCTAAAGATATCAACTGAACGTGTAGATCATATCATTTACGGTGATCAAGCGTAATAAACCCGAATTTTTGCGTCGATATGCCACAATAGATGAAACATGGCTCCAACATTTCAAAATCCAACAAAAAAATACATGAATTGGGATTCGAAATGCTTCCTCATCCACTTTATTCTCCGGATCTGGCCCCCAGCGACTATTCTCTATTCTTCTGGTCTCAAAAGAATGCTCGCTGGGAATACATTTTCGTTGAATGAAGAGGTGATCGCCGAAACTCAGGCCTATTTTGAAGCAAAGGACAAATCGTACTACAAAAATGGCATCGAAGAGTTGGAGGGTCGCTATAATCAGTGTAACACCCTTGAAGGGAGTTATGTTGAATAAAAAAACTAATTTTGCCAAAAAATGTATTTTACTATGGCAGGCCAGGGACTTTTCAACTGACCTGTTACATTGACCTATTATTGATGTTATATTGAAAATATGTTAAAATATTCATAATAAATTAAAAAGTATAGTAGCATAAATTATTCCTGATAAATATGATATATATCAGACTAGTTACTATAAAATTATTACATATATTGCTTATATTATATATATTAAACATATATTAAAATATCAATAGTGAAGAGATAATAATGATTTGAAAAATAAGAATAAACGGTGAATCATGCTAACATAAATTATGAATCACTGCAATTCTATACTATTAAGAGCACAGTTTTAATATACATTCTGCTGTAAAAAAAATAAGCTATACAAGAAAAGGTGTAATAAAAATGACAAAAATATACTATAGCGAGTTGTATTGAGTACATAATTATAAAAAGAAATAGGAATAAGCTCATTTACCACAAATTAAAAAAAATAGATCAATTTTATTTATAAAAAAGAGGAATTACCAAACAAACCAAACAATGACGGTTTGGATTCGAGCTTATCTAGAACATTCATATCTCGACAACGCCAAAAGTGGTCAGACCAAAATAAAGATCAAACTGTACAAATATTACATATAACCCAACTACTGTTATAATGCATTCTCGAACATCCCCCAACCTCTAACACGCCATGACAACTATAAATCCGAACGGGTGGGACCGAAACCATAGTGCTGCTAACTGACACAATGTTAAATAGCAATTTCCTGCTTATTTACAATCTAAATCAAATCGCAGACACGTTTAATGAACAAACACAAACGAGATTTAACTCCTTTTGTAAACAGAACGGGCGTGCGGAACTTTCTTTTTAAACTAAATAGAACAGAAAAGATGACTCCGGGTATTTTGTGTGTCGTCATACCGATCTACCCCCTTCCCCCGGCCCCTCGCCGCTTCCGTTCCCTCGCTGTGCTGCCGGTTTTTACCGCAATTGCAGTTTTTTAATGAGTTCGCTACTCCATGTCTCTCGTAATAGGCTTGCTTTGTCCTAACTGTGACGCTATCATTAACTTCAAGGTTACAGTTGCCGAGCTGCTTGCAGATTTTGATGTTCTTATTGATTTTTATAGTTATTTAAGTTTTTCAAATATATTTAGACTATGGTTCCTAAATATTAAAATCGAACAAATGTTCAAAAGAGCATTGCTCATTTGACTACGATGATAAACGATGAGGGTGTAAATATTTGGGAGAGGACAAAGCGCAGACGGTTGGTTGAAGATAATAATAGGAAGGTGGCCTTCTAAAAAACCACGACCAACCGACAGCATGAGAAAGACACGACTTCAATGGATTAGACAATATCGAATATGCCTGTTGAAGAGTGAAGTCGAGTAAGTAAAACATTTTTGAACAACACAATTTATCAATAACGAATTTCTAGTATTAATTCTATTACCTGACGAGTCAACCTTTCAAATTTTGATTGACAAAAGTTCAAAGGAAAGAAAGAATGATGGTGACGAATCAATATCACCCTAATGTTAGCTCTATTCGAGATCAAATTTATGAAATGTATAAAAGCAGTGAGTAATTTTTTGCATATAAATACAATTATTTCAGTGACAACTGTTAGTTTGGAAAATATCGATGGAAAACTTACGGATACGCAGCTTTTTACGGAATGTAAGTCATCCCAAGAGAACGCAGTAGTACTAACGGAAGTAACACAGTAGAAAGGAGAAGTACAGTGATATTAAAATAACTTGACAAGGAAACACAGTAATGACGGAAACAAGAACTAGATGAAAAGGTAAATATAAAAAATGGTCCTAGAGCTCTACCTCAGAGATGGTGTGGAAAAGGGTTCTATGTAAATATAATAGAATTACTCTAACCTAGAAACTATTGTTGGTGTAAAATTAACAGTAGATTGAGAAGTCCTTCGATAATAAATGTATTAGATGTTAAATTCTTATTATAATATTAATTTTTGTTTCATTATATTATTTAAATTAAATTTTTGTTACAAATAAAAGTTAAAATTAACTAAAAGCCAAAGTTTATGTAGAAAAATTGCGACGTTTTGATATAAAATGTAACTCATTAACTCTATTTACTTTTTGATTTTCTATTTACTATTATTAATAATTCTGTTTTAAATATATACGTCTTTTGTCGAATAGTTAATCCTCATTAATATATTTATTAACAAATCTAATTACATATGAAACGTAAGTAGTAAAAAATATATATAGCGACTCTGAATCTCGTTAATTAAATTTAAATTAATGCAGAGCAAAAAAAGCTGGAGCTTATCAGATGTAAACGTCAATTGATTAGTCCCGTTCCGACTATAAAATAATTAATTTATTAGAATGTTTTTGGACATACAAATATTAACGGATTGATTTATAGTTGTACTAATTAATATGAGTGTGGTAAAATGATGCGATAGATTGTTTGAAAATAACGTATATCTAGATTTGGAATTCGTAAACAATTTTGAAAAGCATGGCAATTTGATTTAATATATAATAAAAAGATGCAGCGTATATATTTATAAGATAATAATAAAGAAATATATTTTGACGTAAAACATTCCGTTTTCCCCAGTTTCTTTCTATGATATTATTCCCATAAAGTATTTTATGAATAAATAGGTCACTGAAAACTGTATCTATCTGCTCCAACACAAAGATTATACATAATAAAAATGATAATAACACGATCGATAGGAAAATAGAACAGATAAATAACTAAAATAAAAGGGATCTGCATATACAGTTATTTAGTAAGGCTATGATGTAAAATATATTTATTTCTATTTGAAAAACGTTAGAGAGATAAGTAAAACAGAATTTAAAGAAAAAACGTAATTTGTTCCATATATATATATATATATATATATATATATATATATATATATATATAATATGAAAACAAGAATAAGTGAACTGTTAATTAAGAATAACAAAAGGTGAATCATGGTATTATAAATTATGCATCGCTGTAAATCTACGCTATTTTGAACACGACTTTAAAATACAGTTAGTAGTAAACTAAATTAGATTAGATTTATTTAAAAAGAAGTAGCGAAAATCGAGTGAAATATAGATAAATAGAATAATAGAAGAATTTATAAATTGGTAAATAACAATAATAAAGGGTAAGACATAGCTTTAATATAGAGTTATAGTAAAATAATTAAGCTACATCATAAAAGGTATAACAGAAATGAAAAATAAACGATAATGTATATAGCGGTAAAAAAATATGAATAGCGCATTCACCAAAAATTCAAAAATACGACTGCTACATATATATATATATATATATATATATATATATATATATATAATATGAAGTGATAGTTTACATAAGATTTATTAATAATATATAAAAAACGAAAAACAAGAATTAGTGAACTGTTAAATAAGAATAATAAAAGGTGAATCATGGTATTATAAATTATGCATCGCTGTAAATCTACGTCATTTTGAACACAGCTTTAACATACAGTTTGTAGTAAAATAAATTAGATTAGATTTATTTAAAAAGAAGTAGCGAAAATATAATGAAATATAGATAAATAGAATAATAGAATTTATAAATTGGTAAATAACAATAATAAACGGTAAAACATAACTTTAAAATAGAGTTATAGTAAAATAACTAAGCTACATCATAAAAGGTATAACAGAAATGAAAAATAAACGATAACGTATATAGCGGTAAAAAATATTAAAAGCGCATTCACCAAAAATTCAAAAATACGATATATATATATATATATATATATATATATATATATATATATATATATATATATATATAATACGAAGTGATAGTATACATAAGATTTGTTAATAATATATAAAAAACGAAAGACAAGAATTAGTGAACTGTTAAATAAGAATAATAAAAGGTGAATCATGATATTATAAATTATGCATCGCTGAAAATCTACGTTATTTTGAACACAGCTTTAACATACAGTTAGTAGTAAAATAAATTAGATTAGATTTATTTAAAAAGAGGTAGCGAAAATCGAGTGAAATATAGATAAATAGAATAATAGAAGAATTTATAAATTGCTAAATAACAATAATAAAGGGTAAAACATAGCTCTAATATAGAGTTATAGTAAAATAATTAAGCTACATCATAAAAGGTATAACAGAAATGAAAAATAAACGATAACGTATATAGTGGTAAAAAAATATGAAAAGCGCATTCACCAAAAATTCAAAAATACGACTGCTCTCTCTCTCTCTCTCTCTCTCTATATATATATATATATATATATATATATATATATATTATATATATATATATATATATATATATAATATGAAGTGATAGTTTACATAAGATTTATTAATAATATATAAAAAACGAAAAACAAGAATTAGTGAACTGTTAAATAAGAATAATAAAAGGTGAATCATGGTATTATAAATTATGCATCGCTGTAAATCTACGTCATTTTGAACACAGCTTTAACATACAGTAAGTAGTAAAATAAATTAGATTAGATTTATTTAAAAAGAAGTAGCGAAAATATAATGAAATATAGATAAATAGAATAATAGAATTTATAAATTGGTAAATAACAATAATAAACGGTAAAACATAACTTTAAAATAGAGTTATAGTAAAATAATTAAGCTACATCATAAAAGGTATAACAGAAATGAAAAATAAACGATAACGTATATAGCGGTAAAAAATATTAAAAGCGCATTCACCAAAAATTCAAAAATACGATATATATATATATATATATATATATATATATATATATATATATATATATATATATATATATATATATATATATATATATATATATATAATACGAAGTGATAGTATACATAAGATTTATTAATAATATATAAAAAACGAAAAACAAGAATTAGTGAACTGTTAAATAAGAATAATAAAAGGTGAATCATGGTATTATAAATTATGCATCGCTGTAAATCTACGTCATTTTGAACACAGCTTTAACATACAGTTTGTAGTAAAATAAATTAGATTAGATTTATTTAAAAAGAAGTAGCGAAAATATAATGAAATATAGATAAATAGAATAATAGAATTTATAAATTGGTAAATAACAATAATAAACGGTAAAACATAACTTTAAAATAGAGTTATAGTAAAATAACTAAGCTACATCATAAAAGGTATAACAGAAATGAAAAATAAACGATAACGTATATAGCGGTAAAAAATATTAAAAGCGCATTCACCAAAAATTCAAAAATACGATATATATATATATATATATATATATATATATATATATATATATATATATATATATATAATACGAAGTGATAGTATACATAAGATTTATTAATAATATATAAAAAACGAAAGACAAGAATTAGTGAACTGTTAAATAAGAATAATAAAAGGTGAATCATGGTATTATAAATTATGCATCGCTGAAAATCTACGTTATTTTGAACACAGCTTTAACATACAGTTAGTAGTAAAATAAATTAGATTAGATTTATTTAAAAAGAGGTAGCGAAAATCGAGTGAAATATAGATAAATAGAATAATAGAAGAATTTATAAATTGCTAAATAACAATAATAAAGGGTAAAACATAGCTCTAATATAGAGTTATAGTAAAATAATTAA
The DNA here is from genome assembly GCF_030347505.1 of Rhynchophorus ferrugineus. Lineage (NCBI taxonomy): Eukaryota > Metazoa > Arthropoda > Insecta > Coleoptera > Curculionidae > Rhynchophorus > Rhynchophorus ferrugineus. The sequence continues at coordinate 8,894,985 of NW_027472586.1, read as the reverse complement.
GCTACATCATAAAAGGTATAACAGAAATGAAAAATAAACGATAACGTATATAGTGGTAAAAAAATATGAAAAGCGCATTCACCAAAAATTCAAAAATACGACTGCTCTCTCTCTCTCTCTCTCTATATATATATATATATATATATATATATATATATATATATATAATATGAAGTGATAGTTTACATAAGATTTATTAATAATATATAAAAAACGAGAAACAAGAATTAGTGAACTGTTAAATAAGAATAATAAAAGGTGAATCATAGTATTATAAATTATGCATCGCTGTAAATCTACGTTATTTTGAACACAGCTTTAACATACAGTTAGTAGTAAAATAAATTAGATTAGATTTATTTAAAAAGAGGTAGCGAAAATCGAGTGAAATATAGATAAATAGAATAATAGAAGAATTTATAAATCGGTACATAACAATAATAAACAGTAAAACATACGAAAAGCGCATTCACCAAAAATTCAAAAATACGATTGCTATATATATATATATATATATATATATATATATATATATGAATTGATAAATAAGAATAATAAAAGGTGAATACTGGTACTACAAATTATGAACTCACATTTAATATATATGTTTTAGTAAAATAAATAAGCTACACTACAAAAGGTGTAACAAAAACGAAAACAGAAATTCGATAACGTATACAACTCGATTTATAAAAAGCGCATTCGCCATAAGTAAAAAATACGACGGGCTCAAAAACGAGGACATGCAGATTCATTTTACGGTTAAAAAAGGGGGCTCTCGACGTCAGCAAACAAAGGGAAGAACCGAAAACAACAGCGGGAATTACGTAAGAGAGCCGGATCGCGACCGGGTTCGAGCTTACCTAGAATGTTCATATCTCGACAGCGCCACACTAGATGTCAGACTGGTCCTCGGTCGGCCGTGTTTTGTTCCGCACTGCGTGCTACGTCACGTTTCCCCCACCCCCGTGGCGCGATGCACGTGGTGGGCGGGAGGAACGGCAGCAGTTGCGGCGGCTAAGCCTAATAACTCGCAGTTCGACGATTTATGGACGATCTAGGGCGGCCTAGATTGTGCGTACGGTGCCGTGACGGCGCGCGTGTTCCTCGCGGATGGACGCGGCCCGTTTGATTTCAATTTCCAATAGTCGCCTCGGTTTTATATCTTCGGCGGTATCGCGTTTTCGCTCGATTGCCGGGTGAATTGATTTAAGGCCGAAGCGTATTTTGATCAGGTGGAGAGCTGATAAGTAAAAGTTAATGATATGGAGTCTCGGGAATCGTTATTTTAAGAGAGAAACGCTCAGATATCATGATTCTAATAAATAAAATATATAGTGTCGTAAAAGAAGTGAGGTTAATGTTTTATTATCAAATTCCGCAATTTTTTGATAATAAAATGGTTAGAGGGTAGTCAAGGTCTTACAAATTCTATTTGATTCTTTGTTAATTTAGAACAACTGCGTTGAGGTTTTATATAAATAAATATAACAATAAATATATAGTCTAACTGAAAATGACAATTGAATTTTTGTAACAACAAACAGCATTATAATATGGAAAGTTAGAGACAAATCTTTATTAATTTATTATACAGAGTCCTTCCAATAAAACAGACACTGCATGTTATCAAAATTAATAATGCAACGTTGCCGCACCAAATTTAAAATTAAAAAAAATATTTTTTTAAATCTGAAAACAAAATACTATTGTAAATAAAATAATGTATATTTATCAACGGTGCTGATTACGTGCATCGGCTGTTTTATTGGAAGTACTATATATAGCATATAGCATATATATAGTAATATTTAGCATACTAATGGAAGATTATAAAAAAATGTGCGGGCTTGGTGGACGTAGTGGTCAATTGATGCAATGAACAATCATTCCTGTGATACTAGTAACAAGGGTAGGAAAGCCCAGATGTTTTCTGGGATGGTCTCCATGTTGGTCAGTTGCCAGTCGGCAGACTTTATGCCGACGACCGTGGTTAACCAGTAGGTCCAGTCCAGATAAACCCTTAGTTCGTAAAAAAGGCTTCAAAATATAACCCGAAAAAAGAAACCGATATAATCGATTCTAATACTATAAATACCACCAAACTTGAGGCTTACGGATTATTTTCGGTCCTTTTTAACGAGGGAATAATTCTTCGGCTTATACACGGGAAAAAAATGGAACCGTTTCCGTAATTCAGGTTCGTTCCCATTTGTTCGCAGGGCCTCATTTATAAATAATAAAGGGCGTCTGTTGCTGGCTAAAAATAACGACAATATAACTAAGCCGGTGCCGTTTTTCTATGCCGTAGGCGATGATAAATAGGTGAAGAGTTTCCTCTGGCAAAAAAGCGGAAACAATATGGGCACGTCCCGTGCCCAAAGTTTCGCGAAACAATGTGATGAGACGCCGAATGAAATATGTACGCAGATGGTAAAAAATATGGCATTGGGGAAATTTATTTTTAATAAACGAACGGACCGAAGCTAGCGGGGTGGGGGTTGGAACGTTGCGGGACGGATTTTCGACGTTGAATTTTATTTAATGTTACGTTTTGTTTGGTGTTCTACCCAACAATATCGTTTATAATGCTTACAACTACTTGTCTACTATATATTTTGGTTATATACTATGTGTATTAGATACATTTAGAAAAACTGATTGCTAAGATTTCGATCCTCTAAGAGCATGAAAAATTAGGTATGAAATCAAGCATATTTGGTACCAAACAACACCTGAGATGAAAATAGTGCTGACGCCAAGAAAGAAACTGAATGCCATAATGCTTCAAGACATCCGACGGTCTAAATAAACCGATATAGTCCAAGAACCGTATTGACCTTAGAAACCCAGTTAAAGTGCGAATTTTAAGGAATTTTTGGGTGCATATTTTTAGCAATATAAGAAAATTATGATTGGATAGGTCTTTTCTAGAAGTAACTACTGGTCAGGTGGTGAGAAGAATAGTATTCCAGGCCACTTTCTCGGTACAGAATACTCAAGGAAGGAGCAATGGAGCAAATGCGATGTAACCATCTAACTAGACAGTCTTCTCGAAGTCTTCAGACACAGCCTCGACAGTCTTCGGATGATACACACAGTCTATAACACAGTACATTTAAATACTTGGTCAAAGGAGCGGGCATTTGCTGCCACTTTGAGTTCGTGAAGGTTGTCGTCACTAATCGTTTATATCCGTTTATCGTTGTAACTAATAATTTAGTGTAAATAAAGTCTTTCAACTTCGCCAGTGTTTTCTTTTTATAATCGGGAAGAAAAATTCGCTCAACAGAAATGTTTAGACGCCGACGTAGTGCTTCTGCGATTCTCTATTTCACTATAATCCGGAAATTAGTTATGATACCAAAAAATCAATCACAATTAGGAAAATAATGAACGGAATCACTTGTCAATATTTTAAGGAATTAAAATATAGCGGTGAATCTACTAGGTTGTACTCTGTCAATGGAAAAGTAAAATTGCAATAATTCGTCCCTTCAACAGATTCATTAGGCTCATTAGTTTCTGGAATATAAAATGACCATTTCTTGGACAACTTTCAAACATATAGAGTTGTTTCTAAGTGGTGTTGTTTAGCGCAACTCATATTGTACATAGCAATTTAATTTCATAACAATTCATTTAATATCATAAACGTTTCTTAGTAAGAGTTAGAAATAAGTTAACAAACTCTTAAACAATTACAGATACAGTTATCACTACCAGATGCAGATCATTTTTTAAAATTTTGTTAATTTTACTCACCAAGATGAACGAAGAATGTACGTTATCCTAAAGAAAAAATTATGATATTATGTTTAAAGATTTAAGGAAGGTAATATGTAACACTGATTCAATAGGAAACAATGTTTTTCATAATCCAAAAATGTATGATGCCCCATTATTCTCTACTACTCATGTTGAATACTGTTAGTCTAAAGAAGGTAATTTGATAAGTACTGCATCTGCCATTCGTAGTTATTATGTGTTTTAATAACTACAAATAACCATGTTCATAAAAAGTATATTTTAAGTTCAAAATACCTTTTTTTCGAATAATCGTAATAAGTTGATTATTAAACTTTTTATCCATATTTCGATTAAATACTTTCCCCGACTTTCTAGTGCCCTACGAGTAGGCATTTGTTCCAATTTATGTCAGCTTTTAATAAAACTTTCTGTAAACTTCATGGGCGCTACAGTTAGGGTTTATGTTTTATTTTTTCCTTCTCTATGTGCCTGTTCTCTCGGCCCGCTTACAACGTAAACTTTACCGATCCCACTCCTAAATCATCCCGTCGACGAGAAATATGGAGAAAAAAAACTAATATCAACTTTTTCGGAAACTTTTTTTAAATAATTGATCGCTTCGCCAGCTTATCCATTGAAATATGCGAAATACTGGCAACGTCACGAAAGTTTCCCGTAAATATAAGTCGAACTAGCGTTTTTGCTTCGAGTTTGGTGTGTAAATTAACGTTGACTATAGGCTTAACGGAAGCTTTCATCAATCGAAAGTTGACGCTTGTGGGCCCTGACGGAAACGAACTCTTGTTTAATCAATAAATTGTAATTTTCTTTGTACCACTACTTCGATTTTATTTAATGTTTGGAAGTGTTGAAGTTGTGAAAGGATTGTGAATGAATTTTGTGTGGCAGTGACACACATTTTGGGAGTTTTTTAAGGTGCAATAAAAATAACTAATATTTATAGGACATAATTTTTTTTACCAGCAAAGATGGAGCCATCGTCCTTGCTTTTTTGACCTGAATTGTTTAATAATAGTGAATGTTAACATTTTTTTGCGTATGTGTCTTATTACGCATCCTATGTCTTATGATAGAATAATAATCAGCGGTTTTTGCTTCATACAATGGATATACAATCATACAAATTTCATATTAATGAATTCAAAAGTTGATCGTTTTTTTTTCGTCGCAGAAATTAGCAAAATACAATACAAAGGTACTCATTTCATCGATTTTTAATAAATTAAAAAGAGGAAGTTTTTGTAGGGGAACTTGACGCCAGGTAGCCAAATCTTTATCAAGTATAAGCAGCACGCAAATTCATCTAGAATGTTCTTAAGTTCGACACGTTTTGTGAATCAAAAATGTTATTTTCTTGCAATCCCTCACTTTACTAAGACACAAATAAATTTAATTGATTAACAATTGGAGCATTTTATCTTCTACTAGAAGAAATTCTCTAACCTACTCATCTCCCGAGAAAATAGTGTTTTGAAGAATAATTATTCAATGAAGGCGTGCTCTAACACGCTTGAAATGTAACAGTTCTTTCAAGATTTGGTTCAGCTATTAATGCGTAACCCAGACAAAAGAAGGCCGGAGAAGGTTCACAAATGATGGGATTGGACATCAGTTATTCATCATGATCTGTTTTAACTTGACTGAACTATTAATTCTACTCACAGAAGCTCTCTCGTGGTGTAAAGCTGTTTTAAAAAGAACAAAGATTGTGAAAATCACTTGGTTCACGTTGTCATAAGTGTATCAGTCAATCATAAAGCTAATTTGAACCATGGGGTGCAAATATGGAGTTGCACTAAAATTTCAAACCAGCTAGTAATCCAAGAGTGGCACAGCGAAGTTTTAAGATAAATTATCAATGCTTATAGATATAAAAGAGCTGCACGATGGCGTTGAAATTAAATGGATTTACGAAGTCATCTAAGATTTCGCCTTAAAGTATGAAAGAAGGTTGCAGCAACATGGAAGCAATATAGACACTGGTCAACAAGCAGGAAATCAGAAGTTTGAAGTGAACCAAACCACAGGAACCTGACATACTGATATATTTATCCTGTATTCGCCTTGCTTATGCTTGTGTATCTAATGTAAGATGTAATTAATTTTAAAAATATTGATAAGAGTTTATAAGTTTTACAATGAAAAAATAGCAGTTTTTCCAGAGAAGTAAAAAAAAATATATTATTGATATAGTGTTGAAAATGTATGTGAACAAACTTATTGTGAAAAAGAAAAAAAAGAAACTTCTTTTTCCTCATTTAATTATATCTATTGTGTCAAAACTAGATAATGTTTTCGGATACCCGAAGAATATTAGTGGCCTCTACCATAAAATCTAAAAATGCTTAACTGTACATTTATAAATGTTATGACCGTGAAATTTATCATTCAAATTAGTGATTCGTGTTTCTTATTGAAAGGCTTTGAGGACATTGCAATGGAGGCATAACACCGTCCCTACAATTCTATTGACCTTAATCTGTAACGTCGGTAATATCACTAGGATCTTGATTTGAGTCATTGTGTACAGCGTTTTTAGTAAATAAAATATCAACTAAAATTGAAATATAATATTCAATATCGATCTAGGTGGACATAAAAAATCTATAATTTAGCGTAACCTAACAGAAAGAAAGTGCCGCAAATACCAGTGAAGAAACTGAGAATTTTAAAAAGATCTCCTAACATTATTATACCTCGTACGTGACAAACCTGCTTGTCGTATACTCCCGTTCTTGCACAAATTTATTTGGTATGCAAAATACAGCATCGGCGCTGTTTCCTGTTTCTCCAACGCAAAACGGTATTCGGCAAAGTGCGCGAAAAATGCAGTATAAATAGAAATAAGCTAAAATACACCGGCGCTTTATAGGTGGGCTGCAGTTCCCGATGCTTACGACAGCAATTCCTGCTCGAGTGCACCGCCGAATAAAAAGTCGCTTCGTATACGGTTTTGGTATTGTAAAGAAAAAATATACTTCGGAGCTCTGAATATAAATGACACTCCCAGATGCTCTTATCAATATCAATATATACTGATATATCAGGAGAGGAACCTTCTCGATACAACAAGCCTTTTTATTTTAACTCAGTTTTCAGGTCAGATATCTGAATTCTTCCCTTTTAAGTATTTTGCTGGCGACTTCAATTGTGATTGATTATTACGATGGTGCTACTTGTATTGCCGCCCTATATTGATGATACGATTCTGCTTACTCGAAGGATTCTAGTATTGAAAGGAATGACCGTGTTATGATGCCCTAACTACATTTTCGCTACGTAGCTGGTAATGCCGGAGAAGCAAGCAACCATTCTGACGTGCTTCTTCTACAAACAACTCTTGTTGAATTTGACTCATCTAGGAAGACCTATACAGTCGATTAATGTTTCCTTTCAGGTTAATAAGCATATATCGATGATTTATGATCGTAATTTTTATGCAGACATTGAGAGGCAAATTGACATTTTTAATTTCACCAATGATCATACAATATATTATTGATGCCTCTCAAACTCCAACGATCCAAGTATGTCTCGCTTTTACGTCATGCAAAGATCTTGCACTTCATCAAGATTATGTAAAGCATCAAGGTTTTCTAAACAATCCACAAACCCTAATTTTCAATTAAAATATTAAACAACGTCTGATATTAAGGGTGCCAAGGCCAAAAATTCAATAGCTCAATTATCACCCTATATGTCTCTTGTTGGACACATATATAATATCAGAACTACAGATATTCATGATTTCTTGGTAGTACTAACCTTCAAATGGAATATATCAAAAATAACACTATGCAAACTATTAATTTGCAAGTTATTGTCGTTTTAGAGAAACCATTTTCTGTTATTTTTAAAACAATGAGAGTTTCTTGTATTTGTCACAACCACTAAATATACCATTGAGCACAAACAATATCAGTGAAACTGGATGGAGGAAAATAAAAAAACTTAACAGACAGTCAAAGGATCCGCCTTAAACTTCCCAAAAGATATTATATCAGAAAATTTGAGCATAAATAAAGTGCTTTTGTATAAAGTACCAGACCCAAAAGTAGCTTGGTGCTGTTTAATCAATAGAAGGAATAGGCAAATGGATGAAAAATATATATAATACTACAGATATAAGATACAATCTTTTTAGATCGTAATTTGAGTATGTTAGGAGCTCGTAAAAATTTTCAAAGCCACCAAAAACAAAGATTTCGAAAGAACAAGACTTTAAAAAATCACAGGAGTTACTATAATAGTTCAGAAACTTATTAAGTAATGTGTTATGTAGTCTTTCTAATAAAACAGCCAATACACGTCATCAACGCCATCGAATGTATTGCCAAATTCTGTTTATAAAAATGTAAAATCCCTTTTATACTCAGAACATTTTTCTTTCTCATTTTACTAATTAACATTATTCTAGTTAAAAAAAGACAGAATGAACACATAACAGAATTGATCTTTAAAATTCGATTTGTGTTGGTACCAGTGGATACCGTTGCCATATATCAATGTAAATACAATAAAAAACTCTAACCTACAAACCATTGTGGCTGTTTAATTAACTGTAGTTTAAATCCTTCAATAAATATGCATAATTTTTTTAAATTATTTTATTTACGAAATTAAAATAAACGAAAATGTAAAGTGCGGAAACGTTGCATTATACATTTTGATGACGTGCATCAGCTGTTTTATTGGAAGGAATATACATGAAACTCACAATTATTGATATCTATTAATTAATTATTTACCATTACTATTTTAAAAATAAATATATATTATCTAAACACAAATTATAATAATTTCAACAACTTTAACATAAAATACTTCAGTATTTCTTACCTGTCACTTACATATTTTATCCTTGCTTCAAGGATGATTAGTTATAAATCCACTTTAACCACTTTTTGTGCATTTAGTTCGTATCCTACTACTCCTACTCTACTACACAATCCCTTAGAATAAATTAAATCATCAAATTTAGTTTCGTACATTTATACTAACTTAAAATATACCACACGATATTATGCAAAGACTTAAATCATGAGCTCTCCACGTCTTCTTTTCCTATATTTCCGTTCACGGACCAGTGCATAATAGGGAATGCCAGTTATCCAAGTTTCTCCATTACGAATACCCGAGCTGGGGCAATTTCATCTTCAAGGATGCATCGAAATATTACTCCGTTCACTGGAGTATACTCCGGCGCCGTTTTCCAGTCGTCATTACAATTTAATCTTTGCATTCAGAGCGTCACTTACACCAACCATTCACCGCTCAAAAATTACCGAAAGGAGAGCATCGACGCGAACCGAGCTTATCTCCCAGTTTTACGTTACTGGAAGTGCAGGACGGGTGATCCCGAAATATTTCGCCAGTAGGGGGTATTTTCCTGAGGGAGGTCCGTAAAAAGAGGCGATAATAATATCACTCTATCCGGGAGGTGACAATATCTGGCGTACAGTTTTCTTCGGTGTAAAAATGCATTTTAAAGATACGGTAATCCATGCTAGTTCGTTTATCGCTACTTCTATAAAATAGGGAAAGTATTTGAACAGTATTTTTAAAAGTTAGACGCAATTTTAACATTTCGTCATTATCAAATCATTTAATACCAAAATTTGATGTTTTAATGAAGTTACATTCGAAGCGCAAAGGGAACATTTTGTTTTTCAAATTTGTTTTATAACATGACACTAAGAAGTGGTTAATTAACGTCGCAGTTCGTCAGGAATTTTATTGGGGAGTTAAAGATTATTATTGTAAATTTTTGAACCAGTGAGTGCAAAACTTCGGGAAAAAAACTTGGTTCATCAAGTGAAAATATTTTAGAAAATCATGGTTGAAATCAGTAAACCAAAGTACGAATTGTATGGGCATGCCAGATTATTCGCCAAACTTATCTCCTTTTGATTTGTTTCTCTGAAAAAAATGCAGATGGAAGCTCGGAGTACTACATTAAAATTTTGCTATCTTTGAGCAACAACCTAACAAAAAAAGAACGGATAATCGTAACCTATATAATTATGACTATACGATATACTTGTGACAGAGACATTTGTTAATTAAAATTTAGTTGTTTTTCCAATAAACACACTAAAATTGCATGCAAGACGAAATATTCTAATAGGAATTAAAAAAATACAGATATATTGTAAAAAATACATTGTTATAAAACTTAGTTTAGTAGTAGCCTTAGTCTTTGTATCTATAAATGAAAGTAACTTTGGCTAGATTATATTAATATGATTCAGTTAATTAAAGTGCTATATTTAAGTTTGCGAGCACGTACAATTATATAAATACCAAAGAAAGAATAGTATGGTTCTATATTGTGAGAATGTTCCTATAAGGGGTTGCTATTGTACGATGAATGTTGAAAGATATAATATAGACTAGCTACTGTTATCTAGTAAAATGTAGTAAACTATAATATTAAATAAAATATAGCTGTTCTAAGTATTAATGATTGACGGCTCTTAACATTCTTCTAACATTTGTTACTTTGCTCGCGTGTTGCTTGAGGAAGGCCAAAGATAAATCATATGACACTATATACTAATTTTGTAGACACTATGATTTTCTAGTTCATATATATATATATATATATATATATATATATATATATATATATATATATATATATATATATATATGAAATATTGATATATGAATAATATCTATGAATAGTTTTTAGTCTAGAGTGGAGCCCTAGCATTAGACTAACTATATTATAAATGTAGGTTTATATATTATCATTACAGTTTCAAAAAATAATATATTTATCAATTACCTTGTAAGCTGAAAATTTTCAGATTTTCAGGACCTTTTTCGGTATAAATATGTTTATTTTTCGATAGATATATAGATATAGACATAAATACAATATTGGTTATTTATCCAGCCAAATATTTTGTGTCAAATTTATTTTTTTGGATTGGCTGATGATCAATAAATATATAATAAGATACTAAGAAGTGGTGTGAGTCCTGCCCTCGAAAATAATACGTAGTGTCGAAGTTCATGTCATGGTTAAAATCAGCAAACTGAAAGGAATTATTTGGACATGCAGATAATTCACCAGACTATCTCCTTCTGATTTATTGGCCCTATAATGCCTTGTCTCATTTTAGCTCTTGTAACCAGAGAAAAGGACAAAAAGCACCTGACCTGGAGATGGCAGATGAGATTCTGTCAAAATATAGTAAAACATTATGAGCTCTTCTAGGAACCAGATGCGGATATTACTTCAACATCCGCCATCTTCAGGTCTTGGTTGGTTCGGCCACTATAACGATAAATAAAAAGCTAAAAACCAACATAAGCCTTCAAGAAGAATCTAAGACATTTCTTCAATACATAATAGGTTTGATGTTGATCCATGTTGATTTTGTTTAGGCCCGTTCGAAAATATAATATCGTAAATAAGCCAAAAATATTATTAATGATTATTGAAATTTAATCTTTTAGTTTTAACATTGACTTTTTTATTATTTAATTTATAGCACAACAAAATATTACTCAAATAGAGTTAATTAAATTGTAGAGAAGACCAATTAGAAAATTAATTCACCGAGTACTTCAAAGGCAGTAATTAATTTTCGAATTTAGCAAAGCACGCTCTTGCAGCAGCAAGGAGGATTAGTAAATTTCAATCGGGCACCAGAGTAACGAGTCCTCGAGAGCATTCAGGCTGACGGTGGTCTAATGAAACGTCTGGAAGGAGATCTCCATCCAATATTTTCGTTTTCATTATGGGTAAGTGGGAGAAGGAAGGGTGCAGCACCGACAAGGGGGCCGTTCGATAAATAATAATAAAAACGGAAATATAGGCATCATTATTTTTAAGCGATATTATTGGACGTGAAAAATGGAACGCTCGGTATCTCCGTTTAATGTCTGCAATATTTCGATTACTCCATCTCGTGGCATGATTAATATTGCAATCGTTTACTGAATTTCTTATTTAAATTCATCTCTGTCTTCAGTTCGCTTCGTGTAACTGTCATTTTGAAAGAATATCTAGTAATTAAAATACTAATTTTGCTTCAGGGAGAATTTGTTAACGTTATTTTACTTGAAGTATTATTTGAAGATTTTAATATTTATAAGTTTTAATATTTATACGTATAGCAATATCATTGTTACTACACCCAAGAATTATTCATACAATGTGACTTTTTTAACATTAGACACAAAACTACAAGTTTTCTTAAATCATAGGATTTAAATCCTGTTTCTTTTGATTCAGATTGTATAGTAGAACTAATGATAATGTAAATGGTAGTCTGCTTTCTCAATGGATTGGTTTAGCTCATATTCATTAACGTTTGCACTTTGTTTAAGAACTAATTTAACGAAATTTAGAGAAATCATTTAAGGTTCTGGTGAAAGTGGTACTCTTCGTGAAGACTATAATAAAATAATGTCTTGACTTACAATTATTGCAAAATAAATATACATTGATCGACTTATTTCGAGAATTTTAAAACTAAAATGTTAATTTTATGGTTTGCTTATCATATGGTTTTAATCAATATTTATTTATATATTATTATTCGTTCATATTAATGGCAAAATAAAAGAGCGATGTTTCTCTATAATTAAAATAAAGCAAAATAAGTGTCTCAAAGTACAAACAAACTACTTTTGCAAATGCATTTTAAAATGATATAAATAGGAAACGGGAATCATATCTTGTGAAATTAAGGTAAATAGTAATTTTATAAATTTTTTTAGGAACTGTTTTCTGAACTTCGTAAGACTATTAAATTATTCAAGGCACTGAAAATTAACTTTATATTCCTCGCTGTTAACTTACCATCAAAGAAATTGGCGTGGCACCCACACAAACCCGACGCCAGCATATTACGATGACGCAGTCTTTGTATACACCGTCTATGTTTGATCTAAAACGTCTAAGGACCTCTCTTAGAGAGGTTTCGCGGTTTTCCTGCAATCTCAGTTGGCTGAGCTCGCTCAATTATGGCATCCGCAGTCGATATGTTCGACGTTCTCAGACTTCTATATCTCGGGTAAACAATGCGCTGGTAATTTCGTCAATTCTCTGTCGCCTGTTACGAGTTTACATAATCTGACAATTGATTTTTTATCGTGTATGTTCATAGTACAGAAACTATAACAATTCTTTAAAAAAAGCAAGAAAATATCTGTGTACGATCATGTGCATAGTGAAATAATATCAGTAAGTATCTTTCGTACATTACATATAAATATAATGTAGATGGTGAGATGTAATTTCATTTATCTATGTTAAAAAAAACTGTTTAACTTTTAGGTCAGGAAAGTTATGTTTTCCTTTGTATAATTTAGGGATCTAATTAGTAGACTTTTTTCTTTGTAACATTTCTGACATGGGAAATTAATTATGACTTGACGCAATACAAAATATCAAATATCTGGTGTCAGGATAAGTGTCAGGCCAGGTGAAGATGAGAAAGGCATTGAGCTCATTTTCGAGTGTTGAGGATAATCGGGACTAGGCGAAGCATGTCAGAAGTTAGACCTGGTAGGGGACTCCTTATGGTGGCTATAACCATAAATTTAAGAAGGCTCGAGATCGTGGAATATTCCATAATGCACATGTTCCATCGGCGTGAGAAGATTCTAGCTTGAAGAGTTTTCCTCGCTCCGATAATTCAGACAAATCGATATACAGAAAAAGGTTTCTTGAACCAATCTTCTGAGTCACCATCAAGAATCAGAGGGAAGAGTTTTGTAAGAATTAAAATTAGTCAATAAATACGAATTATGAAGGAAACAGTGAAGTGTGGAGATGTAAGAACAATCAGAATTAAGAAAACTGAAAAAGTATCAAGATTGGAAGTCAAGAATCAAGAACAGTAGAATTATTATATGTCGTAAACCAGACATACGAATTAGCGAGTCAATTCAAATCAAATCATAATTATTTTCACCATTACGCAGCGATATGTTTTCACTGTATATACATTTCTTATTCATTTAAACAAACAAACTCGTCTATAATAAATATCATATCATATGAAATATCATCTTTAATAAATTAATAAATCGTCTAAAATAAATCGTATTTTATTTATAACATTATTTTCTCTCCGTAAGAACTCAACAATAAGATTAGGTAGTAGCTAACAAAAAATATAAAAAACGGACAATCGTAACTTATGGCATTATGATCAAGAAACAAAAAATAAATATTTTCCGAAACTAATACAAACATACGAAAGAAAAACCATTACTTTTATTAAAAAAAGAATATCTTTATATCTATGAAAGAAAATTGCTTCAGCTGGTTGATATTAATATCATTCAGTAAACCAAAGTGATATATATATATATATATATATATATATATATATATATATATATATATATATATATATATATATATATATATATATATATAATTATATAAATATCAAAAAAGTAACAGTAAGTCTCTATATTATGAGAATGTTCCCATAAGCAGTTGCGGTTAAATAATTAACGTTTCAAGATATAACAGAAACTAACTGCTATAATATTGAATAAAATATAGCTGATATAAATATTAATGATTGATATCTGCTAACATTCTTCTAATATTTGTTGCTTGGTTTGTGGGTTGTTAAAGGAAAAGCCAATGATAAAAAATCATATAAGACAATATTTTAATTATGTAGATGATGAGGCTCAGAAATAATTGAAACAAAGAGAGGGCAAATAGAATGACTATATTGTAAATCTATAAAAACAAGTTTATAAGTGATTACTTTGCAAGCTGAAGCATCTTCATTTCTTCAGTACATTTCTCGATTTTTTCTATAGATACCTAGATATTGACCTAAATAAATTATTGCTTATTTATCCTGTATGGGCAACTTTATTTAAACACTACCCAACATCAATTTTTACCAGTGGCAAGTTCTTTATTCTAGTTAAGGTTTTCTAGTTCATACTAGTTTCGAATTAGAGAGGAAGTCCAAAATAATTCCCATACAAAAGATACTATTTTCCATAGGGTTCTAATTTTGAAAAAAAAACCTTTAGATGTATATCGACCATTTGATATTATTATCACCAGCATCGATGATTCTATACAAATTATCTGACACATATTGAGTGAACTCCGTAATATATGTAAACGCGAGAACGGTTTATTTTACCCAAGATTTACCGGGTAAAGGCGAGAGAAAACTATTCCCATTTAACCAACCCGAACCCAACAAGCCGTGAACGCAGAACCGGTCAAATGTGTTTACCTTTACTCAAATAACCCCGTGTCGGTTCGCCGTTAGTCGAACGGCTTAATGAAAAGCCGATTTCCATGGCCATATTGCCAAACGATACGGTCGTTTCAGTCAACTTTAAAAAAATGCCCACGGACGGGGGGCTCGGAGGGATGGGGTGAGGACGGAGGGTATCGGTGACGGCCCGTATTAATTTTACTTCCGTCCCCAGCTCGCCCCCCTTAACCCGTTCCCCGTTACCGGTCGCCCGTTGTTATGTAACGACGGGGTTGTCGCGAGAACACAGCTGTTAAATTGATGTTGCCGCTTGATATTTCTGCAGTGACACTGCATGTATTGTTATATACAGGTATATATAAAAGGGTGAGATCTATACTTAAATTTCCTAAAAACATTTTTGCCTTCTTGCAAACATTAGTGTCAAAAGGCCGGGGACTTTTCAGTTGACCTGTTAGATTACTAGTCTGTGCTGTTACTAAGTAAATCCAAATTCAATTTTGGGTTTACTCCAAACATCATATAGCAAATTAATGTTATGTTATGAAATTATGAGAATGTTTCTCATCGCGTATCATTAGACTCACATTTTACATAGCCTGTCCAATAAAACAGCCAGTAGATGTTATAGACAATCTCAAATCTATTAGCCAATTGTATTTTTTCTTTTCCTCTTATCGTTGTTATAAGAGATGTTATTTGATACATTTGTTAGGAACATGTGACCGAATCAGTCTATAGAATTCGATTTGGTACTGGCTGAATAGGTTTCCAAGTGTTCCAAATTCTTCAAAACATTAGTGAAATAAATAGAGGTTATAACGTTTGGCACTATGCTTGACTGAAAATGCCAAAGCCATTAAATAGTCAGGGTCACGAACTGATTGCGTTTCCAATTATTTGCTTCCAGGCAGCAACGAGATAATGGAGACCCATTTTTGTCCTTGGACTGCGTCAGAGAGGTAAACATTGATACTAATAAATATTAAGTTGCTGTGATTTCTATTGGAAATAATTTTAGCGTATTAAAACTTCACTGAATATTAATATGTAGAATATAAAGTTGAATTCACCAAAGAAAAAGCGTCCACATACGAAGCGGGCGAATTAAAATCATCTTCAGTAGTTTTTCGATAGAAACATAATTTAGCACAACTAATTTAGAGAAAACTGTTAGTGGGAAGTATACATATGCAATGTGCAGTTTATTGAGGGGTGTAGATTATTCCTTCATACACTGTTAGGAAACATAATATATTAAAGGGTGTCAAGATAACCAACGAAGAGAATAGATAAAATTTTCAGACATTAAAAAAAATTTAATATCAAAAGCACAAAATAAAATTAAGGAAGATTCTAACTTTAATACAAAGAAGGTAAATACAACAAAATCTGACGGAAAAAGATTAAACTTAGATTTTTGATGAGGTATTGTTGGTCATAATATCTCTCTTAATAATTCGTTGCAGATATATAGTTTTATTCTTGAAGAAGGGTTAATTAGTATTTTCCTCCAAGTCTAAGGGGCAACTACCATGGAGAAATCAACCAGGAAATCTTAACAATAACAATAACTCCAGGAAATAACAACTGGTTTTACAAAGCTTGTAATTAAGAAATTACTTTCCAAACCCAAATTAAGTTTTAAAGATACAATTTTGAATTTCTTAGAAGTGGGGTCTGGCAAAGAATTATTACAATGAACCTGCAGGTTGAGAAGGATATACAAGTAAGAACCATTTGGATATATAGAAATAATTATTGTCCACAATAACACCTTTGATGTGATAAACTCCAACAGCCACACAGAAGAAGAAATTGACAAAAAAAATGGATATTAAAAATATAAATTTTGGAAATTAACAATTTAGTAATGACCAGATTAAAATTCAAAAATTGACAGTGACTGAATGATTTTTGGAATGTGGGCTTATAACCCAACTGAAAATGCAATAGTAATCATGCACTAAATCAGAAGATATAGAGGAAATCGGTAAAATTTTAGAAGAAAAATGTACTAAGGTAGTAACAGAATAAAATAAGGGAGATACAGTGATAGAAAAATGATACAGCAGCAAAGCAAACAGAAATTATTGTGGTATGCTTCCAGGGGATACCACAATAATATATAGGAGTTGTATATATATATCACTACATAGTATAAAACAAAGTCGCCTTTTCTGTCCCTATATCCCTATGTGCGCTTAAATCTTTAAAACTACGCAACGGATCTTGATGCGGTTTTTTTCAATAGATAGAGTGATTTAAGAGGAAGGTTTACATGTATAATACATGCATAATATACTAAGGCAACATTGCTAATTTTAGAGGTTTCTAACGTGATGTCGTAAATTAACCTATTTTTTTAGGCTTATTTAGCAATTAGCAAAAACGCTGCCTAACCCTATGAGTTAGATCAAATTAATGTACTACCGTATTGTACACAATAAAAAGGTCTACAAAAAAGTCCGCGATGGTATATGTTTATCTTTTAGGGATAACCCACATTAACCATTTTTATTGTTTACTTTTTACGTGAGAAAATGTCTTATTTACGAAGCTATTTTAAGCAATACGACATTAATCCTTATCGAATTAAGTACTTTAAATACAGTGTGCAATTAATATAGATCAATATGGTTCCTTATAGCATGTAAATTAAACAAATATTTTCGGAGATATTACAAATTTAAAATTTGCGTTTAAAAATCTGTAATGTAATAAAAATTGTATGAATTTAGATATTCCAAAGATAGCAGGAAATCTTCATTGTAAGTATAGGGGAAGAGGAATTGTTTTACTCCAAATTTAATGCGTGCAGGCCAAGGGCAGTAATGAATGAACCAAAAATACTTGATCGATTTTAATCATGTTTTCATTGAGTGACATAGGCATATATATTTTATGTCCGTGCAAAGTCGGAGCGGGCCGCTATGTTTTTATATACAACGTTCATATTTTTTCTGTAGTGTATTTAATTTAGTATCAGCATTGCACCCGTGCGAAGCCGGGGCGGGTCGCTAGTATATATATATATATATATATATATATATATATATATATATATATATATATATATATATAATAGAACACTACACTACAAATTGTTGTAGCAGCATTAACTGTAGTTGCATTAACTGAAGATCAAGACATTTATTATCTGTTTTATTAGACCAAACATAATATAGAATTCACTATTTTGTAAAAAAACTAATATATTCACAACTATTGCTCTTTATATTATTGAATTAAAATTTCAAGTAAACAATACGATATCATCAAGATACTTATGTAAACTAAATTCGTAGGAGTTGAAGTCCTCCATGTTGATGGTACCCGAAATACCTTCAAAATTTCCCCAACGATGCAATAATACCCTGCAGCGCCGTTTACTTTCTTCGCGGCCTCGTATTAATATGTATAGTATAGACGTTGGAGGTAAATGAGCTGGGCCCCGGTGTATCCGAATTTGGTGCTAATTGTGGAAGGCAACGGGACCGAATAAACTCGTCTTTGTTTACTGCTCACGATCCCTTTGGAGTATTCCAATTTAGGTTTCCCGGGGCGTATGCAGGGTTAAAGGTTTCGGGGATAGACGGAGATAAACAAGTTTAGTTTGAAAAGTGCTCGGATGTATATCTCTGAACTATTAAGATATACTTTTCTCTGGTAATAATTATAGTTGTGTATACTTTTCAGTAAATTAATATCATTAAGAAATACAACATAACGATTTAATATTGAAATATTGTCCATCGTTTTCTATGACCTTGCTCTATGTATCGATATAGATAATATTAAAACCTCTTTACGTGGAGCATTCTTTAGAGCTCTATACACAGTAGTTATTGGAGGCAACCTGTGTATTTATAATAATGTAATATTTATCATTAATATTGTATTAATATTAAATTTGTATCATTTCGAAACTAATAAATACCCAAAGAAATCTTAAGTTACTGACTACTGATGTCGATTTCGTTGGCTCAACATAGATGTTGTGATATAAACCAAGGAAGTGGAAGGAAATTAAATGAAAATATATTACTTCCGATTAAGGATGTAAACCGTTTCCATCAAGTTCTAATGCATTCAAGAGAAGACACTCTTTAGTAAAAAACATACCAAAACTATAGGCAATGTACTATAATTATATTAATTAGGATTAAATACGACTTGTACAGTACACAAAAGAAGTTACAAAATATGAACACTAAAATAAGTATAAATATAAATTCAAAGTGAACATGGAAGAACGGCGAATCACAATCGATAAAATTATGACGAAAAATACAGACACATTTTACTTAATTTATTTAAAATTTAAATGAGAAAACAATTATAGCTCAACAACTTAAGCTAGATTGAAACAAAAAATACAATCTGATGTTAAATAATGAAAATAAGGGTAACTGCTCTGTATATAATTTTTATGCAATTTATTCAAACCCATAGAATACTGTAATAAAATAAATCGAGAATACAGCCTAATGAAAAAGAATGGCAAATCATAATTTGTAAAATTATGACGAAGAAATAAATTATGTACTTTTCTGAAAGTAATGCAAAAAATGACAGTAAATATGTCATTCTAGCGATAAAATTATTTTAATTAATTTACTTAAGACTTAAATGAGTAAAAAAAAACCTCAATAAATTAAACTAGATTGAAACAAAGAATACAATTTGATGTTAAACATTAATTATCCTTAGGAATTCCGATTAAGAAAATAGTAGTAACTGCTCTTTGTATAAATTTTAGGCAATTTGATCAAACTCATAGAATATTGCAATTAAATAAAATGAGAACAAAAAAATGCTAAATAGTAATTTGCAAAATTATGACCAAGAAATAAATTATATATTTTTCTAAAACTAATAAAAATACGATATTCTCGTAAAAAAAAACTTTAAATTAAAAATCAAAGCATTTAAAATTAATTACTTCTCCACAACATAAATTAGATAATGTTGAAATGGTCCACAGACATTAATAGGCAATTTATTTAAATACATAGAATAATCGTGTCATTTCGTATTATCCACAATATAACGATCGTAAATCCGACGAAGTCCTAATAGGTTCGATGGTATACTTTATGTGGAGAACTCCGGAGAAAAAAGAGACCACCCGCTCGTAAAATTATTCCGGAGCTTCGCATTTATCAAGCCAAACATCAGAAAGCTCTCGTCGGACCACATCAGACATACGTGAGACGCCTGCTAGTTATTTTTTAGTTTTTATTGTCCAAATCCAAGGAATTTTATCTAAAGTTGCAGGATACGAGATTGGATGACTCTTGAAATTTGTCGTGATTTTATATTGCTATTAATTGTGAAGTTTAAAGTAAATAAAATAGACGTATTCTGACTTACTGTTATACTACTGGTAAACATAGGCGACCAACTACAATTGTTGTTTTATATGTACCTGAAAAAGAAAAGGAAGTTAATAATAATGTTTATAACATAACTAAAGCTAACTAGAAATCATATGGCTCTGTCAACAATGTAATATGTTAAACAGAAGACTTATTGAATCATATGTCAAACCGAATTAAAAAGTATTAGTCTCAAAAATCTGTAGTCAAGAGTAATATGAATCAAGAAAAACAGTTGAAGAAGTGGTTATATATGTTCAGCTTCAGTAGGTGATTTTTTTTTAAATACTTAAAACAACTTAAGGAGCGGATAGTAAATTTACATTTATATCATAAATATATAAATTAGACCGAAAACTGAACCAAAAACAAATAAACGTAAACCTGAAACCGATCAGATTCACCGGACTTAGTACTCAGTCAAGAAATAGCAGTATATCGAAATGAGAGGCGTTTACGTTAAAAAATAAAAAGTAATTTCTTGTTTAGAGCCTTATCTCGCAATACTCGTAAAATAAATTGCTAATAATTTCCATTTTTAAATAGATCCCGATAAAGATAAAAAGAAACGAAAATTAAGAGCACTATCAGTACCGGGAGGAAGCTCGCGTAAAAAGAACGCGACAAAAATTAAGAGTGTTATCGATCCTTTTTCCGAACGTTTGATACCGGAAAAATCTTACTAACAATTTCCGCAGTTCGCGTTTTATACCGTCGCGTTAGCGAGCCCGATCCGCCGGGTAAATAGAGGAACGAGAGCATGGTGGAGGAGGAGAAGGAGGGGAGTGAGGGAGGGACGGGCGTTGTGCCGGACGAGCGAACATGTTTTCTGAATAATTTGATTTTTCGCGCCGTCCATGAATAATTCAGAACCAGTGTGGATGCCTTGTGCTATACGATATGCCGCTTTGCGTATTATAACCGTTGAGAATGGGTCGTCTGGCGTGACCAAATTTGACTACTGCGGTTCGGCAACCGCTTACATGAATAAAAAATGTATTTCGGTATGATATCGGCGTATCTGTATGGTATAAACGTCTCATCTCGGCTGATGCCAGGGAAAAAATGACTTTCGATTTGGAATTTACGGTGACAAAATGGAAACGTTACGCCCGCACACGCAGTCGCCCTTTTTTTGACTCTTGAGAAATATTGTTCGCGTCATATGATCTTAGAAAATATGCCTGTAAGGATATTATCATTTATAACAAGAATTCTAGTAAGAGGAATATAAAAAAGATTTTCATAAGAAGAAAACACTCTTTATTAGCAAAAGTGTCAAAATTAGGGTTAAAATAACTTAAAATACAGTAAATGTAGTCATTACAAATAAGTACAACTGTCATAAATTATAATTAATTGCAATAAGGCTACAATGCAACACAAAAATAAAGAACGGCAACTCGCAACTCATAAAATTATGAGCAAGAAATAATTTCCTTGAAAATTATTCCTCAAGTCATATGGCCTAAAAACACACTTTGAAGCTTACTATTAGATCATAACAGGTACTCCAATGAAAAGAAAACACTCTAATTAGTGGCAATATACTTTAATTATATTAATAAGCATTGGCAAACGACTTAAACCACAGTAAATGTAAACAAAGGAGGAATATAGACTTGTGAACTGTGATATAAAAATAAAGAAGCTACAGTGCAGTAAAAATAAACAACGACGAATCGTAGCATTCATTCATTCAATTGTGACCAAGATATAAAACTCTTCGGAAAAATATCTCTCTTTATATCGTCTTAAAACATGCTGGTAATAATACTGCCATTTATAATAGGCATTCTGATGAATTTGTGAAAAGAGAACATTCTTTAGTAGCGGAAATACCAAAAATTTAAATTATAGGAATTATATTATAATTATATTAATAAGCATTGGAAAACGATTTGAATTACAATAAATGTAGATAAAGAATGAAAATGAGTTTGCTAAATTTGAAATAAATATAATAAAGTTACAATCTGTATTTGTTTGTTAATAAAGAACGGTGAACCGCAACTCATAAAATTGTGACTAAGAAACAAAACTGAGAAAAATCTTCCTCGCATTATATGATCTTAAAAAATATGCTTGCAAGGATATAGGATTATAGACATCTTTAAATACCTTAACAAGTATTGATAAACGACTTGAAATACAATAAATGTAAAAAATGGATAATACACACATGAAATGACAAGAAATTCTCACGAATTATTAAATTTATGAGAATTAAACACTGTTTTCTAGTAAAAATATTGAAATTTTAGGCAATATATCTTTTGATTATATTAACAACTTGAACTACAGTAAATTTAGATAAAGAATGCAAATACACCTATGAAATACAATAAAATTATAACCTGATAAAAAAGAACGGCGAATCATAGCTTAAAAAATTATGAACAAGAAATAAAATACTTCAGAAATGTACCTTGTATCACATGATCTCAAAAGCATGCTTGCAGGGATGTTGCCATTATAATAGATATTCTGAAGAACTCATGAAAAGAAAACACTCTCTTCTTGTAAAAAATGCAAAATAAATAGGCAGTATATTTTAAACATATTAATAGATATGTCAATATGGTTTGTCAAAACCTCTTGAACAACAGTAAATCTAGACAAAGAATGAAAATATACGTGTGAAATAATATAAATAATTAGAATTGTCACAAATTATAATTAAATATAATAAAGCTATAACTTAAGAAAAAATAATGGTAAACCATAATTTATAATACTGTGACCAAGAAATAAAATTTGTGAGAGATATTACAAGCATTATCGCGCCTCATAAAACACTCCTTACTAGTAAAAATGTCAAAATTATAGACAATATACTTTAATTACATTAATAGGTATTGTCAAACGACTTGAGCTACAGAATATGTAGACAAAAAATAAAAATATACTTATGAATTAATATAACTAAGTAGAACTCTCACAAATTATAATTAAACAAAATGAAACTACAATCTAATAAAGAAAAAGGGAAATCGTAACCTACAAAATTATGACCAAGTAATAAATTGTATTTGATTTTTGAAACTAATAAAAACTCACTTTCTAAGGACAACTAGTTTTAAATATTTTAGCTGGTAAGAGCAAGCTTATTGGCAAATTAACCGACAAATTAACAGTTTGTTATTGCCTATTTATCAGAGGAAACTGCGGTTCGGTACAAAATATGAAAGACGCCATAAGAACTTACTTTCTCATAACTCTTAAACACGATCACAATCTATTACCAAGTGACGTTTTATCAGCTTTCGATCAAGTTTATGAGGGACTCAACAAACAAGAGTTTTTGTGTGGTGTGGGTGGCTTTATGCAACTAATCTATTTTAAAAAAATTATATAACTATAATAGACTATAACAAACCTTCTGAAATCTATAGATAACATTTTTTTCGTATAATTCAGATTCAATCTTAAAAACAGTTTCCTGCGTTTTTAAATTCAATTAATTCCTGTTTCTTTATATACATATACAGGATACGTTCCGCATCAAATTAGCACTCACGTTTTTCCGGCCCATTAGTGCTAAAAGAAACATGTGGCTTTCCCCTTCGTTCCCGCCTAGCGTCCCATAACCGAAATTGGCTTTTTTCGGGCCGAACGAGGTCAATTTCTTAACGGTCGGTAATTTTTAGCGTCCGCTATCCATTGTGCCCTGACCGATGCTTCCACCTCATCCCATTCTAACTAAAAATCTACGACGGCCCTCTCCTTTATCGCCGGCCATTTGCAATTCGAAAAGCCTCTTGGTAGCGTTGAATTATGTATTTTGGAAATAACTTTGCCGATGACCCTCTTTCTTGGAGATTAATGGCATCAGAAACTGGCCCCCACACGTTGAGAAATCAACGAGGTCGACACTGAATACCGTCGATATTTTTATTTTAGGTGAATTATATTGAGGAATATAAAGTATATTACGGATGAGATTGTAAACTGTTTTTTATAGTCACAAAGTCTTAAAACTCATAATTCGGCATTCGCTTAAAATAATTTGTTATATTTTAAGCAACTTAAATCATCAAAATATCTTCCACCAAATCAATATAGAGACAACAGTGGCATCAAAAAGACTGCTTGAGAATTTTCAAATGATTTCTATGTAATGCTTTAAGAACTTGGGATTGGTTTTTCGCAAATTAAAATATGTGTAAGTTGTTTGACCAATAAGCTGGATTTACCAAATGAAAAAAACCTCCTTGGTGGTGAAAAAAACCTCCTCCAAGAAACATTGGTAGCGCTACATTCAGTTTTTTTACCACTGCTGCAGATAAAGTTAGGATCGATGAAGCTTCTTGTAATAATCACTTCCTAAAGATGGAGACTGCTTCAAATATATATTTTCAAAGTGTCCAGACCCTTAGAAGCAAAGTTGAAGCACCCATGAAGGTGTTTTCCTCAGATCAGTACCCACAACAAGAAAGATGGGCTGCACTTAAGCATGTCGGCATATAGAGATATTTTTAGTAAGTTTCATACAGACATTATTAGGCAATCATAGAAAGTCCAACTACAACCAAATCGTTAATTTATATCAGTGTAATTTTAAAATGAATTTTGTTATTTATAATGGAACTTTGTTATGTTACAAAATTACTTTATTCTATTTCTGTTTAATAAATATTTTTTGGTCCGTACCATTTCGTACTTTGAGTTATTAGTTATTTTTTAAATACCGGTACTCTGATCAAAAAATATCATATTTTCCCTACTTCATTCAAAGAAGAGTGCTACCAATAGTATAAATAATAAATTATATGTACTTATTAGAGTAACCCTTAAATATATTACTACGGTATGCATAAAAGTAAATTATTTAAGAATAATATTTTAAAAATTAATATGTACAAAACGAACATAAAATCTGAATATGTTTACGGTATTTTTATATCTGATATTTTTTTAAATGTAGCTTTCTATTGTGGAGCATTTATGATTACTAGGAAAATTTAAATAAAGATAAAGAAGGTGGGGTTGTCGCTTCTACTTTTTTGTAGGTTCTGCCAATGTTGCTTATTTATTTATTTGAAGTTTTGCACGTTCATTATTGTTAGTGTTACGGTATAAGCTGGTACGTGGCCTGTTACCCTCCCTTCGAACCGTGTGCACATGTCTTACCTAGTCTTTAATAGGATACTTATGATTCCTATTGATAATCGCTATTTTTTGTTGTCTGTTATGATTGTTTATCATTATTGGCTGCTATTAACTAAGATTGTTGCTAACCATCATGGTTATTCTGTCAGAGTACTACTACTTTCTACGATTTTTATTAATGATCCTGGTTATTCTGTAATTGCTATTGATTATCATTGTTATAGTATATTATTGATATCATCAATAGCATCCAGTACCATGGCTTGTCGGTATTATTATTTATAAGTACTATAATATAACTGACAGTACCAATTCTCATTGTATTACGTATGTATTTTCATTTTCACCTCTTTCATTGAAAATTGGCTGCTCAGGTACGTTTTCAGAAATCTCATCCGACTACATAGATATCAAGATGTATCGTGTTTAGAATTAGTTTGATTAATTTATTGTATAAATCGCTATTGTATCACTTATTTTGATCTCCTTTTTTATCTGTTTAATATCTTAAATCATTTTATTTAAATATATTATGTTTATTTTACACCTTGGGTTTAATTTTATCCCTCCACGTGTTTAGAGAACATTTTAAATAGCATCTCCTCCGAAACCTTATCGTCCAATCATCTTGTTAAGGTCGGTAACGGATAAGGTGCGAACTTAACGAAAGAACAGCGACGTAACACAGCCCGTTCTAAGGGAAACGTCCCCTAAACCGCAGATAGGAAGCTGTCGATTCATTTCAGACGCCCTCCCCGCGAACTACAAAATTCCAATATGTTCGGGGGAAGGCCCAGCTACCCCTGCCAACCTGAGGCGCTACGCCATTTACCTATTTCGACACGATATATCTCCGGAGCCAGATTGATGGGTCGCTCGCCCGAACTCGCAGGCATCTGGTCCATTTAGTCACGAGTTTTTAGGACGCTAAATAAATTGAAACACATTTTTCTCTCTGAAAATGTTGTTGTTTGAAGTGTCCGATGTAATATGCGATAAATGTTGTCATTTGTTTTAAATATATCGAAGAACACAGCTTTAGTCTACATAATAAAAATGTTTATATGATAATAAATACATATAGTAAGTTCAACATAACCGTAAACTCGCGTGTCTACGATATCGAATGTATTCCTATGAACCGTCTATAAAATCAGACCGTATTTATCCTTATAATTCTATTCTAGTAAAAAAGAGATACAATGCTGTTTACTACGTTCGAGCTTGTAACCTAATAAGCTTATAAAATACGCCTGGTTCCGTCAGTAATCATAATAAATAGAAGTTATAAACCGGCGAATGTTGTTTTGACGTTTCGCTGGTTTTAATACATTTCGAATCGCTGCTTAATAGTTGTTATTACTCTGATACCAATAAATGGTCAATCAGAAACTGACTGCGTCTCTAATCAGCTACTTTGAAGAGTAATGAGATAAATTGCAGCTACACCGATTATTAGTATGAGCACTGTGACTAGATCTCTTCAAAATTGAAAAACAATATTGTATTATAATATCTAAAAGAAAGCGTTCCGCGTACGAAGCTGGCGACGAGTCAAAATCGTCTTCGTGTTAACTCTATTCGATATAAAATTTATAAAAACAGCGAGAAGTTTCTTCGACATAAACTTAATGCAACTATTTCGGAGAAAATTGTCCTGGAAGTATCCATAGAAAACTTAGGGATATGCAGCTCTTTGAGAGATTTAAGTTAAATTTTAATACACTGTTAGAAAACAATGGAGTTAATTGGTGTAAAGATAACCCCTGAAGGATAAAAATACTACTTTTAAAAGAATATAATTTTCAAAAGCATATAAGAAAATTAAGGAAGATTTGTTAGTTTAATTTATGTTATCTAGGCGAGATATGGATATTACAAATGGAATATAGGGCCACTCCTGGCAAAACGCTAACAAAAAGAGTGCAAACACAACAAAAGTGATGGAAAAGGTAAAGGTTAGTATAACATTAGATTAAGTTTTCTTGAAAAATTTGAAGTTTTCTTTTTAGAAATCTAACTCGTAGGCGGTGTGGAAGAAAGTTAAATGTAAATATAATAAAACAACCCTAACCTATAGTCTATTCAAAGTTTTTTTTGTACATACGTCATCAAGATGCTTCATGTATTGCCTGCCGCAATTTGTAAGTTCGTTTTAGAATCAGACAATATTTTCCTTCTAATTTTATTCTAGTTAAACTTAAACTTAAACCGTTAAAAAAATCTATGTAATCAGTTCGAGAAGTAATCAGTTCAGTGCGTAAAAGAGTAAGTCTGTCAAAGTCGTCCAGTTGTTAGACGTATGACGATGACGCATATACAAACTATTGTGGTTATATAATGAACTGCAGTTTAAATCTTTCGATATGTATTAGATTTACTATAATAGTAAAATAAACTATAATATATATATATATATATATATATATATATCGAACGTGACATTATGAAAGTGCATTTATAACAGTCAGAGTACAGAAAAAGTATATCTAATACTAACGAATACTCTCTTTGTAGTCACTCAATAAATAACTGCAGTTTAAATCTTTCGATATGTATTAGATTTACTATAATAGTAAAATAAACTATAATATATATATATATATATATATATATATATATATATATATATATATATATATATATATATATATATATCGAACGTGACATTATGAAAGTGCATTTATAACAGTCAGAGTACAGAAAAAGTATATCTAATACTAACGAATACTCTCTTTGTAGTCACTCAATAAATACCACAACACTTCCTAATCGTCTTTAACCTAATCTAGTAGTCATATCCCGTAAACCATGCTCTTCATAATTCTGGAGAATATGATTTTACCCTTGTTATTGTTTGTTATGGCTTATCCAATAAAACAGTGAACTCACCTTTAACACCAACGTGAATCTCTAATTCATTTTGCCATAACAAACAAGCCAGCCATAACAAACCAACTATAATAGTAAATAGTACTATAGTACCATACTATAGTAAATAGTAAATAGTACCATACTATAATAGTAAACAATAACAAGCGGAGAATCATATTCTCCAGAATTATGAAGAGCATGGTTTACGGGATATGACTACTAGATTAGGTTAAAGACGATTAGGAGGTGTTGTGGTATTTATTGAGGGACTACAAAGAGAGTACTCGTTAGTATTAGATATACTTTTTCTGTATTCTGAGTGTTATAAATGCACTTTCATAATGTCACGTTCGTTTTTCCCCACGTAAACTTTAATCTGTAGCTCTGTATGCTGATCACGTCATACAGCCGTAATACCACGTCATCCTCCGCTCCAAACCGAGAAAAAAATCACCGCCAAGAGAAGCCAGGAGCGCGCGGGCTACCGCCGCCGCCGCCGCCGCCTCCTAAGAGAAACCAATAAATTACGCTTTCGGGGTTAAGAACTTCATTTTCTCGCGCAACGTGCCAAATAAAACGATATATAATATATAAAGGCGAGAGGCGAGACCTTCGCCGGCCGATTCGGTTCTGGTTTCTTTGGCGGCGCGAGGATTTAACGGATTTACATCGAAGGGAAAGATTTAGGGACCCGTTTAAGAGTTGCCGCTTCGAATATGGCGGAAAAACGGGGAAAATTGCCACAATGCCGAACGAAATTGGGTTTTTTTCGGTGCCATTCGGGCGTCGAGATGAAATTTCCAAGGGAAAAACAAGTCAGACCGGCGATTTATTCCTATGCACATTTATTATGTTATTAAAAGGTTCCTTGGGTCGCACGTCTGAGATGTCAGGCCGAGGAAAAATGGTTTTCGAGCTCTGAAAATTATCCTCGGTGGACCCATTGTTATCGATAACGGTCATTTGATAACGTTACTCAATAAGCTCTGGAGGCCGGCGTATTGATGATGTCGCCCCTTCATTTTTCTAAACTTAATTTAGTTGTCACAATTCTTAAATTTATGTGTTGACTAGACATTGTTCTTCGATGGGAAAAATACTGTTCAAGCAAAGTACACAATTGATAAGAATTATTGCAATATTTATACATTGTTCAGCTTTCCTTTTTAAGGGAAATGAAGGCACTTGGAGGCGTGAAGTTTGCTACGTTTAGAGCTTATATCGAGGACGAATAATTAGACCCAAATTTTTTTAAAATCCCTGTAAAATCAAATACGCCTAAATCAAGCAATCATGAGTAGCCGTTAGATCGGTGACACAAAATATAAACAAATATTTTACGCTCTGGCCGACGCGCTGCCAGCTCCAAATCTACGAACGCGTAATTATTAAAACCAAAATCTGGCAACGTTGTACCATAAAATGCCGGAAGGCAATTTTGAATAGTAAGACCAATCCCTAAATTTTTTATTTGAACCGATATTAAAAGCGCAAAAGTGAATGTGTTAATACATTGTTAAAGGAAAGCATTCGATTTTAAGAAGTATTATCTATCATTTTGTGTTACTTTCGATTATTTCCATATTGTTGGAACTCCTAAAAAGCTACTGCAAGTTTAACTTAAACCGTTAACGGATAAAAACCGATTAAGAATAGTTTAATCACGTGAAATTATATTTCACATTTATTGTAGAGAGGACAAATGAATGTATTCGCTTTATCGGAAGGTATATACAGTTGTGAAAGAAAAACCCGACATATGCGAAAATTTCATAGCAACATTTAACAACAGTCGTCTTCCCTCTTTGTTTACAAAATATTTTGATGAACATATGGTTTAATTTTATATTTGGTGAAAAGAAAATAGCTAAGAAAAATTGTTCTTGCTTTGGTATGGTTCTGAAAAGATAATATATTACTACGCTAATAATGAAGCAAAAGTTTGGTCAAATTTAAACAAATTAAAATAGGAAAAAAATCAGGTTATGATATGTGTTTTTTTCTGTTGAATTGACATATTTATTGAAGTAAATTGAAAATTGCCAATAACACCTCCCTACTTGGGCCTAATATTCTCCCCAGACTGATATTTAAGTAATTTCACTTTACTTTTAACTTAATTTTTTTATGTAGTAACTGTTTTCTATATATATATATATATATATTTAATTTTTTTCTTTATTATTTAGATACAACAGGGTAAGCTGTGGAATCCTGAATCGATTAAAAAAACTGTTGAAAGAAAAAATAAATGGGTTATAAAAAGGCAGTAAGGTTATTTCGCGCACTAACAAATAGATAAGAATTACTATGGCGTCACCGCTTTTGACGAGGAAACATTTGATGACGACCCACTTTGGTCTTTACCACCAAAGAAGATCGAAAATGATGACGCTGAATATCCAGTTGTAATAAAAGTTTCTTTCAAGACAAAAAGGCAGAAAACTGATAAGATACAACAAATGTTTCCAATGGATGTATGAAGATTGAACACCCAAATTTATCTGTGCTACTTATCTGGAAAATTAGAATTACTTAATTTATACTAATGATTGACAAAGGCCTGATTATTAATTACTAATTTAACTGATTATTGTGATCTCACTATCGTTACCGGAACGAAATTAGGTGACCAATTTTTTATTCAAATTTCGTTGTTAAAACTGTCGTTACATAATTCGTAACTGAGTTAATAGGTTGTCCATTATTTTTGAAAATAAAGGAGTAATGTATCTAATGTTTTAAGTTCTGCTTATTATTTAAATTGTAATGTATCTTCTCTACATTTTTTACAAAAAAACGGACGGTATTGGGGATTTATACGCTTGGAATTGGAATTATTGATGAGGACCTAATTTGATCACTGAGGGGGGACTTCCGAGCACATGTCCTAATTAGAAAAAGTCCTTTTCCAAGTTAAAATCTTCACCAACCCCCATTCATCCGATATTAAGTACACAGAGTCAGAAAGCGGTCGATCTTCAGCCGAGGAAAAAAAGGAGAACTGTTAATATGGACGGGGACGATAAAAGAGAATTTAAGAGGGTCGATTTTGCATAGGCGAGGCAGAACGGATATAAAGATAAGCCGCATTTAAGTCGGCATAATGGTCTCGCAGCAATGGCATCGTTTACGAACTGAATAGAGATGCTTCCAACGCAACAATTAAAGTCAGTGGAGCGCCGAATTTAAAGACGGTTAATGGTGGGCCGTTCAGATTTATTGTCGGCGATATTCCAGCGGGAACTGCGCCGTGGGTTCACGTGGAAATGCGGGAATATCCGTCGGTGCCGGTACTTCTTCGAAAAATCTTCATTTTCGATTATCTCGTCACATATACATTCCGTTACAAAACACACTTTTGGTTTATAGATACTACTATAGCATGGTCAGGTAAAAGAAGTGATCATTATTTTAAATTTTTATTTCAATAATGGATGTATCCTGTATTTGTCTTATTTGTTTGAAAAATATAATTCTGATCGAAACTTTGCTTCGCTTATTTGGCTAACTCCTCATCGGCCATTTTAATTTAACTTATATTTCCATTTATCCTTCAAAAACTAAAGCAGTCCAACATATAACACTTTCTCCACCTAAATGCCCGTGATTTAAAATCATCTGTATATATAAATAAAATATTTGAACTAACGTGAGTGTGTTTTGACGCCTACACAAATATAGTTGATGTTTCTTGGTGATATAGTCCGTTATTCAGAACTAATTGTCAACGCTTGCCCTGTAAATTTGTTTCTCAACATTAATTTTCATTTATTATATGTTATAATTCTACAGAATTTATTATTTTCTTATACTTTGCTGTATTATTATGTTCTCTACACAAATATTTATTATATAAATAATTATAATATTATGTTATAAATGCACCTTTATTTTTTATTAAATTTAATTATATATTTTTCGAAAAGTACTTTTGTGTATAATTTTGCACAAATTTGTTATTTAAAATTTTAGCGTTTGGGTAGCTTTTTTTCTCATCAACAATTATAATTTTCAGGAAACGTAATTATTTTTTCCGCGAGATATCTTCAAACGCTACCCTTAAATCGGATAAGGACCCATCTTCAATCCATCATCGCTTGACAAAAACCTCTTTATAAACGTTGGAAAAAAAATTAAGGGCGGGTAAATGATAGATGATGAAGGGATTTAACTAAAAATAATTATCATGTTTCCTTTGTTTTTCCTCTCGGAGGAGAAAAACTGACAAGATAATCGTGCAACGAGATGTACTCCTTGACGATTCCTGAGAGAAAATCCCGGGAAGAAAAAATTGTTTAGTACAAATGATTATACCTATTTTTTGGGTCCTTGGAAAGTAGTTCATATCTTTGACATTTAAATGTTATTTATTCGAGACCGTTGGAGATAACTATTTGCCACAAATGTCGTTATGTTATTTAGAAGCAAATAAAAGACAAAGCATTTCTTCAGATTGAAAGTTATTATCTAAAAAATAAAATAATAAATGAGTTCTTTTCTTTAAAATGTCAATGCATAGTGCATTTAGTAAACTACAATTAAGAGTTATTCAATGGCCAATGATTAGTTGGTAAACAGTATATCTTATTGTTATTTATCCCATAATGTTGTAGTTTATGTGAGATATTTTACTTTTAGCAGACTCTTGGTAGCGTAAATACTCAATAATGAAAAACAAACACAAAACTTGTACATATGCCAATTAAGGTAGACTAACATTGCAGATCATTTTTCTTTCAACGAAAAATAAATTATCTCTGTGGAAATATTTGTTTTATTTCTTATAAATATATGTATATGTGCTAATCATCTCTTTCAATAAGACGTTATGATAATGTAGACTACACTTCGTTTGAATTAGTTCACGTTAATGAGCGTTTGATGCATTTAAAATTACAGCTGTAGATGTCATCTTATTTAACTACCCCACAAATAACAACAATACTATACAATCTAAATGGGTGAAGATTAGATGTTCCAGGCTTCGGATATCAAGCACATTTGTTTAAAAGGTCAAACTGAGATGCATATACTGTGTTTGAAAATAATTATAATTAGGTAAATCACTTTAAATATGGCTCTATATCCTCAAACATGTGGAAGAGCTTCAGAATATCCTGAAATTACGGATAAAATACACGATATGGTTTTGTTCTTACAATACCCAT
The DNA here is from genome assembly GCF_030347505.1 of Rhynchophorus ferrugineus. Classification (NCBI taxonomy): domain Eukaryota; kingdom Metazoa; phylum Arthropoda; class Insecta; order Coleoptera; family Curculionidae; genus Rhynchophorus; species Rhynchophorus ferrugineus. Next base: position 8,861,451 of record NW_027472586.1, on the reverse strand, counting down.
CGATTTTATCGGATTTATCTTCCAGTGATTTCTTATTTTTAGCGTTTTAAAGGTTGCCTTGGTAATCTACTATGAAGAAGGTCCTCACCCAAATAGATTCTAATTTCTAGGACCTTTTAAATAGTTAAAAATAAATAGTTTTAAATAGTTAAAATAATTTACAAACAAAAATCAAAATCTGCACCTATATTTTCATCGACCAGATAACTTAAATCTTTTCTTCTTGTTTTAATTGGACATCTTCAGGAAACTCGAACGTATATATCGATAGTTTGCCATACGTATAAAGCGAGAATATACGCCTTCAACCTTGAAGGCAGCACTAGGCGGCGCGACGTGCTCTCCGTCTCTGTCGGCAGTCAGCTGTTTCGTTTCCAACGGTGTCGAGTCAGTCGCCGGCTTGGCTTACGATTTTTCGGATCGATAGATGAGTTTCGGATGTTTTCGGTATGTTTTCTTCGATATAAAGTCGCTGATTGTAATACATTGAAGACAAACATAGATCTGGCAACGGATAAAACGTGTGGTAAGTTCAAAATACCAGCATTAGTTGATGTTATTGTTGTTTGAATACATAACCTTATTCTTAAGAGTCCCACACACATCGCCTTAAGTGTTCCACTACTTGAATTAATTTAATAATATTATGAGGCCTACAAATTAATTTTAAAGGATTTCAAACAGATGGCTTTATCATATGAGTGGCGCAACAATGGAGTCTTGTACATTTGTAGCTATAATATAGTTGAAAAAATAAAAATGAGAAGTGCTACCCCACCGGCCTTTTTTTCAAGACATTGATCCTTCTGATTACTACTTGTTCTGATTTAGGAGTCATGTTCTGTCTGAGCAGCGCTTCACCTTTTATGAATGTGCAAAAAATGGTCGATTTGTGTGTAAATCGCCTGAAAGATGGGAAAATTCACGAAAAAATATCGATGGCCAATGCTTCGAGTGATAACAGTGAACTCAGGTCATCTATATGTTTAATGTATTGCCTGCCGCAAATTGTAAATTCATTTTCGAGTCAAACACTATTTTCCTTCTCATTACATTCTGCTTAAAAAGATATACAATGCTGTCTGATAAATTCGAACATCTAACGGAATCAGTCTTCAAAATATTTATTATAATAACTACAACTTATAAACCGGCAAACGTTGTTTCAACGCTTTACTTGTTTTGACAAATCTCAAATCTAATAATCTCTAATCAGTTACTTCGAACGGAATGAATGAAAAAGAAGAGGCCTAATGGAACTACCAGTCAATGCTTTTAAAAAATACAATTAAAAAAAAATACACAAGAGAAATACAGTGATACCAAAATGACTTGCCAAGGAAACACTGCATCGAACTAAGTAAGAACTAAACGTAAATATTTACCTTTTATGCTCTCTAATGAAATGAAAATATATTACTTGGATATACAATTATTAACAATACATAAAAAACGCGGCTAGAACTCCAACTCACAGGTGGTATTGAGATAAATTAAATGTTAATATAATAAAACACAACCCTAACCTACAAATTATTATAACCCCATAACTCATTATATTTTTAAGTCCTTCCATAGTATACGTATTAGATGTACTATAATGTTAAAATAAATCATATTTGATTGGTTTTGTTCAAAGTGAACTAAAAACCAGAGTTGATGCGGCAACATCGCGACATTTTGACGTCGTCAATTCAGATGACGTGAGTTCACTGTTCTATTGAATGGACGATATTTTTCATAATAAAGCTTCAAATTTAAAAAGAATACTTTAAAATTATTTTATAGATCTAATAGGAAAACATATTTATTTGATATTCTATTCATATTTGTTTCAGATGCACTATGACATCAAGTATAGACGAAAACAATCAAATAACTAACCACTACGGTCCGCTGGTTAGCCGTCACGTCAAGCTGATTTTACAATCGGCCCTTTTACTGGACGAAGACTACGAAGTTCTTCTGAAGGCTGCCGACTTCAAAATCTACCCAATTAAACCGGACGTTCCATTAGGACTAATTGGCGGTCTGGTAACCGCAGCCGGCTCGATTTTCCTCACTAAGAGATACGACACGAAATTGGCCCTTATTCCAGCGTTTGTGGCCGGTAGTGCTTTGGCCTGGACGAGATGGAGACGCGCGGAGAGACGTAAACTCCAACGGTATGTGATCGAACGTCTCCTGATGCAGATGGTAAAGTTGCAAAAGTTTCATTCCAGTGTCATACAGTATATGAGAACTAGGAACGAGCTAAAAAGAAAAACGGACGAAGAATTACTGTTGATATACGAGAAAAACGTGGAGGAATATGTTAAGACATCCATAAAGGAAAACGGAGACTTTTTCGTTGACTTGATGGAGTATCTGAACTATTTCTCCTCCACAGACGATGAACTATCGAAAGACTATGAGATCATAAAAGAACTAAACATCCAGGATTTACTTCAAAAGGAGAAGGCGCGTGATCATCAAACTATAACCAAACAAATTTACGACCTATATATATTCTTGTCGTCGAAATTCTTGAACTACCTCGGTGTATCATTAACACAGCTCCTGCTAATTGGCAACATCGCTGAAATAGAGAATATACTGGAATACAGATTACCTCGATTTATCACGGAGGTGGAAAGCCTCGGTGACCATCTCCGAATTCACTTTAATAACCTCCGATACTCTGCTTCGAAGAAAGTGGAGATTGAAACCAAAAGTCGGAGTCAAATACGTCGCCATATCGAAGGTAAATTGCACTATACTTTGACAGAGACAGTCAACAATCTATCTATTATAATGGAACGTTCCAGAGCGGTGTTGGACAAAGTGGAAACCGAAGAGAACCCATCGAAAATTAACGCGATACTATCGGACCTTCGAGCCCATTCCCTGGCAACCTACGAGTCTCTGGATATCCTCTGTAAACTTTACGGGATTCTCGCTGATTCGGACCGACAGGAAAAGCCCCCATCAGCACCACCAGTAGTTCAACAAGCTTTAGAAACGAAAACAAACGACGAACCAGCGAATAACGATGACGAGCCGAAGCCTTTTGAAGAAAATTACGAGTTGTTTATACCAGACGGTGAAGAAACTAGAGAAGAACGCGCTGAAGATGATGATCAAGCCGGACGGTACCTGGGCTTGATGATCAGAGAACTGAGACAGTCTTTGAAGCAGCACGATCGATTTAAAGCTGCTCGAGAACTGAGAGGCATCAAGGATGATGATGATGGGGAACAGCGAGTTATTCCAGAGAAATCTCCACCAAAGTTTGATACGAAAGTGTTTAAAAAAACAAATCAAGTCGCTCCACCGACTCCTCCACCACCTCCAGTATTACCCAGTGTCGTGGCAAAACCTCCACCACCGACAGTATTACCTCCTCTACCACCTCCACCACCTCCTAGTTTAAAGTTCTATAATTTGATTGCCGATGATGATGATAACGATGTAGGAAATAGCAGAACGTTCTTCGATAATATTCGAGTTTTGTCTAGTCAAATTAACAGCAATGAAGAAGTATTTGGCGATGACGATTCTGATCAGAACGACTAACACATTTGTGATCGTAATTGGAATTATTTATTTTATATTGTTTCAGCTTTAAAATATATTTAAATGACATAATGTGCAGTTTTTATTGATTAATAGCCTATAATTTTATAGAATATAGATATTATAGGAAGTATATAATTTTAATTACATATGGCGAACTATTATTGATCTGATTATGTTATAACAATTTATCGTGTCTCAGTATGTGTGGCACCAACGAGTAAATCATACGAAAGCAACAATTAATCACTAAAATTATGTATTTATCTAATTAATTTGGGATTGATGTTATATGGGATAAAATAAGGCTATGAACTATGTATGGCCATGGAGAAAAATATCGATATATCGGGTTCGATACTTTTAAAATAACATTGACCTATCGACGAATAAAAATATCGATACTTCTATTTAAGCATATCGATATTTCTTTGCCCTAACAGTCCTAATTTTTACAGCGGAGCTAAAGTTTTGGTTGAACTATAGCATCAATGACAAGTCGAACACCAATCATAGCAAATGACGTACACTACGCAAACTGATGCCAATGACACTTTATCTAAACTTTGATAATTTCCGTTTTTAACCACTTTTTTTACCTGAGTTAAATAAGTCATAGAATAGATCTGATTCATCAATGTTGATTTGTTGCAAGTGGGGTAAATAATCTGTTATAAAAGTTTTTGTTGCATATATAATTAACAAGTGACGTCACAAGAGGACGCCATGACAGTGACCAAAAAAAAATTGTTTTATTTCTAAAAATATTAATTTCCTACAGAAATAACATCTGTTTAGTAAAGAGTAAATATAATAATTCATAGAGCATTGTTTAAAATATAGTAATCACGACCGTTAAAGTGTTTAAAGAAAGTGCTGAAATAGTACTTACCATCCACAGCAATGTAAGAAACTTATTTTACAATCATGGTCACATGGTATTAGTTCAAAAGGGTTTTAAATCTTCAATCTCCGAATAGATCGAGCAGTTAAACTTTGACGTATTTATGTTCACGCAAACTCATTTGGTGCTTTTTCGACATCTAGTAAGGTCCCTTTATTCCTTGGGGATGTAATTCTTTTTGTAATGCTACGAGGTGTTAACAATTCTGCGAGAACTTTGTTTTGGTTCGTTTTAAACATATTGATATCGGATTTCTTTGTGAAGTAGCCACTACAATTTTTTTAGTCCTATATACAGGTCTGTTCTGGTTTTTTAACATGCTGTTTCCATTTGAGCTTGTATTGAAAAATAATGTACTGTATAACATTATATATGAAACATAATATACTTTCATAATAAACATGAAAATATTTAGTTCGTATTTTTTAGTTTGGATTACTGGTTAGACACGTACAAACAGCATTCGGTTCACTTAGAATAATAACTCTGACGATTCGACGTTCCTGGTCCTCCTGAGTCGAATTTCGTGTACGCCGTCTTGTCATCGTCCATCATTCCAACTTCTTAAGTGGGTTTTCGGGTCGTTATTTCACCCACTTTCTTTTTATCGTCATCTCTGTCTTCTCACCATCGACCATAAAGTTGGCGGATGGCATTTTTACGTTATAGTTGTCGAACCAGAACTAACTGCTGACGGACGAAAAAGAAAAGAAAATACATTCAGAAGTACTGAGAATTAAATATTGTAAATGCTGGGTTGTTCAATAAGATTGCGATAATATGACACAGCAGTTATCACCTTTTAATTTGACAAATATTGTTTTTATAGAGGGTAGTAAGTTTGGTGAATTGGATATTGAAACGATTATTAGAGTTTTGCCTGTAAGGTGTTCATTTTTTACTTTAAATAGTAATTTCTTGAGAAAAATTAGTTCAATATATATCAATAAAAATATTTTACATCATGTTTCCTCTGAATCTCTGATCATCGATTAATTTTCGGATTTTCATAACTCCTGCGACATGTAGGTGGAGTGTTGTCATGCAAGAGGATGACTTGGTGTCTGCTACTTGATATTGCTAATCTTTTCTGTAACAATATGTCATTAAATGTATCCAAATGACATTGGTAGATAGTTGTAGTAACCGTTATCTCGGTTTAGCAACTTATAATATGCTATACCTTGTGGATTCCACCATTTGCAGAGTAAGACCATGTGAGATTCACTTTTCATGGCAAGCGTTTTGCTTGGAAGGCAGTGAAATAGCGACGTTGAAACGGCTCAATATGGCATTTTCAGTCAATTGATATGAGCTCTTTCGAATGTTTAATAAAATTTTACATTTTCCCGGATTTTGCTTTATTTTAAATTTAAATAACCTATTATACTTTCACAACGTGTTATACTATATAGGTATGTATGTAACACTTTTAATGTATATAAGGCTGTTTTCTTTTGAATTCATTCAATTAACCGGAAATAAATTAATTACCAAGAAAAGAAGACAGGTTGCACACACAACAGTTTCTTGGTGAAGTTAAGTAGTATTCCGGGAAATGCACCGCACCTAAAGTAGTAAGACAACAAAAGGTTGATTGAAAATACTCAAAGACCCCTAGCCACAAACTATTACAAGTAGGAAATACTCAAGCTTTGAAAAACATCCCTAGTTTATGGATTCCGGACACAAGCCTCTCAGCTTAGATTACCAAAGACTGACTGAAGTTGCAGTGAACCATCATTTTCTCAGTAGATTATACTGCCAAACCCCAAAAATGCCACTGAAACTTGGAAAACCATTCTGTAGAGGGATACCATGAAAATTTGGGTAGAAAGAACGCCATTTCGATGATCTTCAAAGGCAAACTGGCGAACGAAAGTACAGGCGATACTCAAAAACAATCTTACAACAACTAAAAAGTGTCTGACCCCTGTGACCGTGTCTTTAGGAAGGTGGTGTTATATCATGCAACCGTTAGAATGTTTTAGGACTGGCTAAATAGTGAACGAGTGAGATGGGTTTGTTCTGTTTCCTAATGGAAAAAAATCCTCAGTATTGCTTTGTATCACCTTTCAACAATTCTTTTTAAAGTAAATAAAAAAAATGTTTTCCTATAAAGGAATGCGCGAATATACTATAGAGTATATGCAATGTATGTGTCCTTGAGCAAACAAGAAGATCGGGTAAAACATGTATAATAGGTACTTTCAAAGGGGTAAAATGGACGATTATAGACATGGCCAGTAGTTAAGACTTGAGGATGAGTGAGAGACGTTGGTATGATGGAATGGGATAGAACGGTCATGGAATAAATATGACTAACGACAGATAATTGTTAATGCGAACTTTTCACGCTCATATAGCAGGAATTAAATCCTATAGACGTAACCTATCTTCTTCACTACATAGTATAAAACAAAGTCGCCTTTTCTGTCCCTATATCTTTATGTGCGCTTAAATCTTTAAAACTGCGCAACGGATTTTGATGCGGTTTTTTTGAATAGATAGAGTGAATCAAGAGGAAGGTTTATATGTATAATACATGCATAATATACTAAGGCAACATTGCTAATTTTAGAGGTTTCTAACGTGATATCGTAAATTAACCTATTTTTTTTAGGCTTATTTAGCAATTAGCAAAAACGCTGCCTAACCCTACGAGTTAGGTCAAATTAATGTACTACAGTATTGTACACCATAAAAAGGTCTACAAAAAAGTCCGCGATGGTATATGTTTATCTTTTAGGGATAACCCACATTAACCATTTTTATTGTTTACTTTTTACGTGAGAAAATGGCTTATTTACGAAGCTATTTTAAGCAATACGGCATTAATCCTTATCGAATTAAGTACCTTAAATACAGTGTGCAATTAATATAGATCAATATGGTTCCTTACAGCATGTAAATTAAACAAATATTTTCGGAGATATTACAAATTTAAAATTTGCGTTTAAAAATGTGTAATGTAATAAAAATTGTATGAATTTAGATATTCCAAAGATAGCAGGAAATCTTCATAGTAAGTATAGGGGAAGAGGAATTGTTTTACTCCAAATTTAATGCGTGCAGGCCAAGGGCAGTAATGAATGAACCAAAAATACTGGATCGATTTTAATCATGTTTTCATTGAGTGACATAGGCATATATATTTTATGCCCGTGCAAAGTCGGAGCGGGCCGCTATGTTTTTATATACAACGTTCATATTTTTTCTGTAGTGTATTTAATTTAGTATCAGCATTGCACCCGTGCGAAGCCGGGGTGGGTCGCTAGTTAAAAATAAAATACAAATATTATATTTAAAAACGAAAACGCCATCCCCGAGAATATCACGTCGACTTACTTTCTCCATCGGTTGACAATCGATCAAACCGTCATCGATATCATAAACCATAAACAAACCGAAATATATTCCGATCTGTTCTGTTGTCGACCCGCCGCCTGACCGAAGTTCAATACCGTATAGGAGCAAAACCACCCTCACCGCCCCGGCCCCATCTCACCGACCGAATCGGTCTTCTCGCTCGGAAAAACATCCCCCCAAAACAATAAATCAGCTGGTTATGCGGGGCCGGATGACAATGTCCGTCGTCGTCGTGAACCCGTCCCTTTCTTCCATCGAATCGATTAAATAACATCGGGCGGGGACAAACTGGTCGGATGACGTCAGGAGTTCAGAAGACCTCGAAAATTTTGCGCCCGATTCTTTTACCAACGTCAGGGACTTGATATTTAAATAAGATCTTATTAATTATTCATCATTATAAACAAATATATTAATTTGTTTAATTAATCTATGGAGGATCATAAATTCTTCAACAAAAGAACTAAAGCTTAAAAACTTTAGAGGCCGGTTTTGATATTTTCCTACCTAAATAATAGTCTACTATTTAGAATTACTGATTTATTCAGTGCATATATAAGCTTATCATGGAATGTTCAAAATTCGCAGTACAGTACTTGTATATGGTTACAATTACAATATGAATAACAGGTCAAATGAAAAGTCCCCGGCCTGACACATAGATGGCGCTACTGGAATTAAATTCAAATGTTTTTAGTCATCCCTAACCCTCATAAGATGCGTGTAAAAATTTGACAGCTGTCGGATAATTGGTTTGTGAATTATAGCATTTTGAGTGAAGCAATATTTGTTATTGTGAAAAAAATAGATAAAAAAGAATTTCGCGTGTTGATAAAATATTACTTTTTGAAAGGAAAAAATACAACTGAAGCAAAAACTTGGCTTGATGCCGAGCTTCCGGACAATGCCTCAGGAATTTCAACCATCAAGGATTGGTATGCTAACTTTAGACGTGGTGAAATGAATACCGAAGACGGTGAACGCAGTGGACGCCCAAAAGAGGTTGTTACGGACGAAATAGCAGACACTCTAAAGATATCAACTGAACGTGTACATTATATCATTCACGAATATTTGGGTACGAGAAAGCTCTGTGCCAAGAGGGTGCCGCGCGAGCTCACTTTTGACCAAAAACAACGACGAGGTGATGATTTGGAGCAGTGCTGAAGATGATCAAGTGTAATAAACCCGAGTTTTTGCATCGATATGTGACAATGGATGAAACGTGACTCCATCATTTCACTCCAAAGTCCAATCGACAGTCATCCGAGTGGACTGCACACGATGAACCCGCTCCAAAGCCTGGGAAACGCAACAGTCGACTGGCAAGGTTATGGCGCCTGTATTTTGGGATGCGCATGGAATAATTTTCAATTCCGTTTGAAGGATGAAATCGCCGAAAAACGGCCGCATTTGACGAAAAAGAAAGTGCTGCTTCACCAAGACAATACACCGTGTCAAAAATCCATGAATTGGACTTCGAATTGCTTCCCCATCCACTGTATTGTCCAGATTTGGCCCCCAGCGACTATTTCCTGTTCTCAGATCTGAAAAGAATGCTTGCTGGGAAGAAATTCTCGTCGAATGAAGAGTTGATCGACGAAACTGAGGTCTATTTTGAAGCGAAGGACGAATCGTACGACAAAAATGGTATCGAGAAGTTGGAGGGTCGCTATAATCAGTGTATCACCCTTGAAGGGAATTATGTTGAATAAAATAAACTAATTTTGCCAAAAAAATATGTTTTACTACGGTAGGGCGGGAACTTTTCAATTGACCTGTTAGTTTATTACTGAAAAAAAAACATGATAACAACCATTCAATTTTTTCCACCATACGCTCGTCGTGAACATTTTTAACGTAAAATTTACTAACTATTTTCCATTTTAACAGCAATCCGAGCGACAATAAAACCGTTACGCCACACGAGAATATGGCCGGCTTGTGCGGTCCTTCGAACTCTATGGGATATACACATTAAATGGCTGGCGTTGGCTGATAAACAGATTAACACGGACCGTCGGCATATGGCCCCGAGGACATAGCGTATCGATCCGAAGAAAAATTGCATTTGCGGGGTTAAATACCGGCAAATATCCCGTATACGGGTCCTAGCGTCGGGCCAAGGACGTCCCGGAGAGCGTCGGCTAAAAGCCGGCGTCGTTTTTTTCTGTTCGATTGTTGTTGTTATTGTCGGAAATGGTGGGATAATTGTCGCAAACACGCGGATTAGATTACTCGCTTGCTTTTATCGTTTCACAACAGGAAGGGTGTTTGTAATCGATACGGAATAATATAGAGGGAAATAGAGTTTTCAGAAGGGGAAAGTTAAACTTTGACAAATTATAGTTTCTTTTTTGATATATTTTAAGTCCTTGTTTAATCAATGATGGTTTATCTGGACTGGACCTACTGTTTAACGTGGGCAAGGAACCACGGGTCTGCGGCATTAAGGCTACCGACTGGCCAGTGACTAAATTAGAGACCATTTTTGAAGCCATCCCGTCTTACCCAGCGTGGTTACTAAGCATTTACAATTACAATTACAAACAGAAAGTGCATCCATGCCCCAGTGGGATTAGAACCCGCGATTATCGCAACAATAGGACGGCCGTCCTGTCGTCTTGACTACTCCACTAACCAAACCGGCGACTAGTTATAGTGTGAATATATTATTAGCAACGTTGAGAACTATGTAACAGTCGATAGTCAAAAAAGTAGTCGTAAAAAATGCACGCTTCGACTGTTTTTTTTATTCGTGACAACAGATGGAGTACAAACAGTACGAATTCATCATCTTATTTATCTCGTAATTTTGAGAGACGAAAGGACGGAGATAATTTCTTGGATCTATGTGCTGTATAGATCACTTCAAGCAGCAGCCTGACAAATCTGCCTAAGCCGTTAAGTCAAGTTTTTCGGTATGTGTTTTTATATATATTTGACAATTACTTTAGATTATTCTGTGTATTTTAATTTATTAGTGTAATAAAAAGAAAACCTTAAGGGGATCTCTTATGATCTCCTATGTAGGTCCAGGAAAGTTTGTAATCATTTTAAAGATGAAGACTATAGACCAAAATGTGGAAAGCCATGTCTGAAACAAGATATAATTCCTACTAGTAATTTAAATAGTAAGTATTTTGTTAAATAATAATGATTTATTGCATTGAAATAATGAAGCAATTATATTGAGATTATTTGCCTTTACTACAAGACAAGGGACATATGCCCCCAATGGCAATATTAAATCACATAAGTTTTTTGAGGCTGATAAATATATAGGAGATTCTTCTATCCCAACAAGATCCACAAGTAAGTATATAATAAGAAACTTATGTTTATTATTAGAAAATGGAGGTTCTAGCTTGAAATTTATATGTTCATTTACAGATACTGTTTACTCAGCCTGTCCCATCAGTTTCGTTTCAGGTTGGATGAAAAACTAATGGCTTTATTCTTATTGAAATGCAGTGGCAGAGGATATAAACTGTTATCGAAGATATTCTGCTTGCCTTCTAGAAGAACATTAATGCAGATACTGAATAAGGTTCCTTTTTGCTGCTGGGGTAGTAACCTCTAATTTTGGTCGTTAGTTCACACAATCTTGAGCACAGTCTCACCCGTGATCATTCACGTTAAAAAATGGTAGATTTACTTCAGCAGCGATTCAGAAGAAGTAACTTGGTGTGTTAATTTTTCACCGTTAATTCATTTGGAGCTCATTATCATGCTTTAATATAGTATCTAGTCTTACGCAAATAGTTTAGAACTGTTTTGTGGCCAACGTTTAGTTCATTAGTGATGTCACGAGATGAAACATGTCCGTCTTTAGGCCGAGCCGCAGCTTTAGCATCGAAATTCCCTGAATGAAAACCAGAAAAGCAATTCTGATTCCAATTGCAGCATGACGTGCAGTAACTTACGGAATGTTCTTATGAAGGTTATCTTTAAAATGCGGTATAGTATAGCTTCATTTAGAAAGTATTGCTATAGTTATGCCATCTATTAGGAAAAATCCGATGGAAACCAATATAGATCAATATATTTCAAATATAATCAAGGAAACAATAATATCACCTAATTTTTGTGACTAATGGAACAAATCACAAATCGTTCAATAGGACAAAGTTTCTTGCAACAACAAAGAATAAAAAACATGGAACATACAAGAACATAACCATTGTAGGAAAAGCCCTCAAGGTCTAACGACAATTTCCGCTCACCATCCTCTCGAGCCATTCTCCGGAGTAAGCTCCTCGCGCCAGTCATTAGCAGGATTACTGGCGCCTTTTTCTCTCATCGTAGGACTCCCGTTTCCACCGCTTCCACCCCACCCGACTCCACGCGTCCCCCGTGCTATGGAATCGAATCGCTAACCATCCCTCGTCGTGCCAGCGTCCTGCTGGCGTCCTGCCAACATCCCGATATCGAACGGGACGGGCGGGCATTCCCCGGTAGGACCGACGAAACTCGTTCGCATAGTTTTATCATAAATATCGACGGGAATTTTCGTAGAAAAGACCGAACTGAAAGGGAATAAGAAACGACAATTTGAATCGGTTTATATAAAACGGGGCCGCGCAAGTAAATGGAGCGGATAGGCTTCGTTTCCTTAATAAAATACACTGACTTTTATTAGGCGAATAAATAAGACGTTTACTCGTATTTTCTTTAAGCTGCGGATGTCGGGAGGTTTACGTATGCTGTAAATTGATCAGGACAAGCTTAATATGAATTTAGAACAATCTATATCAATTATAACATGACACTCAATCAAGAAAACCATTTTCCTAGTCACTCAAAAGAGAAGAAAGAATTAACATCAAATGGACAGAATCTAGGACAGAACTTGTGAATAAATAAGACAATGCAATAATGAAAAAAAAAACAAGAGTTAGAATGAGTGGATAAGTCTAAATATCTAAGAATCTAAAAATGGAGACATATACTAAAAAAGGCAAGCAAATAACATATCAGGCCTATGAATTCATTTAAATGGTTTACAACATACAAGCTTTTTTTTGTGAATAAACATTCTTTCAGTGCGTTGAAAATGTTTGAATTTGTACCAAGTAACAAGTCAATTGAAAAGTCCACGACCTGACACATAGATGGCGCTACTAGAATTAAATCCATATATGTTTTACTTAGCCCTAACCCTCAAAAGATGCGTGTATAAATTTGACAGCTGTCGGATCATTAGTTTGTGAATTATAGCATTTCGAGTGAAGCAACTTTTGTTATTGGGAAAAAATGGATAAAAGCGAATTTCGTGTGTTAATAAAATGTTGCTTTTTGAAGGGAAAAATACAGTTGGACGCCCAAAAGACGTTGTTACCGACGCAAACATTAAAAAATGCACAAAATGATTTAGAATGACCATAAATTGAAATTGAATTAAACAGCAGACACTCTAAAGATATCAACTGAACGTGTACATCATATCATTCACGAATATTTGGTTATGCGAAAGCTCTGAGCAAAGTGGGTGCCGCGGAGCTCACTTTTGACCAAAAACGACGACGAATTGATGATTCGGAGCAGTGTTTGAAGATGATCAAGTGACGAAATCGCCGGAAAAGAGCCGCATTTGAGGAAAAAGAAAGTGCTGCTTTACCAAGACAATGTACCGTGTCACAAGTCACTGAAAACGATGGTCAAAAACCAAGAATTGGGCTATGATTTGCTTCCTCATGCACCGTATTGTCCAGATCTAGCCCCCAGCGACCATTTCCTGTTATCAGATCTCGAAAAGAATGCTCGCTGGGAAGAAATGTTCATCGAATGAAGAGGTGATCGCCGAAACTGAGGCCTATTTTGAAGCAAAGGAAAAATCATATTACAAAAATGGTATCGAAATGTTGGAGGGTCGCTATAATCAGTGTATGATACTTGAAGGGAATTATGTTTTACGATGATTGTTTTACTATGGGGATTTTTCAATTAACCTATTATAGCGTATATTATAGTGTTACTTACTTGAACTTTAAGAAAAAGGCCGCGAATGAAGAATGAATGTCGTCCAATGTTGTATGAAGCTTATAGTAACCATGTTGCATCGATTTCAACAACTTAATACTGGTTTAAAAGTGGTCATTGATACAGAATTATTGATGAAAAACGGTTAAAATTGGACCTTATGTTGCAAAATCCGTGAAAACTGTTACACTTGGAAACGTAAAATGTGCTACCCCATCCGCCATATACTCCAGGCCTTGCTATTTTTGATCACTTCTTGTTCGTTGAGTCGTGACCTATCAAAGCGGTGCTCCACTTATTTCTCACCAAAATATAGCATTAAAATCTCTGAAAGATGGAAAAATGCAGTGCATATCGTTCGACAATACTTTGAATAAAATATATTGTACCGATTTTTCACAATAAAGCTTCTAATTTAAAAAAAATGTTTTACAAATAATTTATATTTATATAGCCTAATAAACAGAACATTAACAACGTCAGTAATAATCTCGTATAGAACAGAGACAATAACAATGGCAAAATTAATCGAGGAAAACTAAGAAACGAAGAGCTAAAAAGAACTATGATATTAATAACTATTATAGGGCCCACAAAAATAGCAAATAATAACAACTAATATGTTTTCTGTACTTACAGTCCTGAAGCAAGCAACCTTTATTTTAAAATAATTGTAACAGTTGGCCTACCCTATATATCAAGAGCAAAATCAGATAATTATTTAAATAAACATGTGAGTATTGCGATTTATTACTTTTACGACCATGCTTATAATAATAATCAACAAAAATACTAGTTCCTGATCAATTACCCCTTATTTTTAAATATAAAGGACTGTTGAGAAGTAAACATCTATGAAAAAAAAGCAAAAAATAAAAAAATATTAGCAAATATTCAAGAATTGATAACAGAAGTCACTGAAATAGCTTAATAAGATAAAAGACCTATGTAATGTTTTCGATAAGGTTTAGCATGAGGGTTTCGTTCTCTTCTACACTACCAGAACGTTTAGAGTCAAACAAGAAGAACCTTACTACACTAAAACGGTCTATCATTCTGTAAAGCAGTAACGCTAAATTTCTCGGAATTATACTTGATACAAAGCATAGCTGGAAAGAATATGTTAAAAAGAAAAGGAAGGAACTGGACTAGAAATATAGAAAAATCTATTGGTTATGTGGAAGGAAATCACAATTATCATATAACACAGAATAGGACACAGATTCAGAAGACTTATACCATTTGATCTTGTCTGGTACAGTGTAATGTACAATGTAAAAGAAAAAGTAAAAAAATTAACACATAAACACTACTAAACACTAAGGAAAGACGGATGGGTCCTCCTAGATATCTACCAAGATTAAGCTACTATAAAGACAAATTGTAGGTTATTCAAAACATGCACCCTCCTAACATATTGTTTAAGTAATAGGCCTACAATTTTACTCGTATCTTTTTCTTCTTGAAGACATACTATAAAGTTTGCTTAGTAATATTCATAACCAAATCATTGTATAAGGTATTAAATACACAACAATACGAAACCTTATTATAAATAACACAAAACCCGAACGGAGAAATCTCGACAACATCATAGATATCTCGACAAAGCCATAAATCTTGAACAAGACGAAAAAAAAGGAACGTAGAAAAGATCTCCGCACAAAAGCATCTCTCCATTGCCGCTATCGAGCCTTATCCAGATCGGTGACGTATCCGGCAACGTTCCGAATAACTGGAACAGCTTTATCAGCCAGCGAAAGAATGAAGCAGGAAGAAGAAGAAAGAAAAAAAGGAGCAGGAGCAGAATGACACGAATATTTATCTTTCGTGCCTGGTCGGGGAGTTTAAGAAAAGAGCGCAGCCTAGACAGATAAAGCTGACAGTTTATATTAAACGGCCAGAAAATTTCTGGCCGACTTAATTACGTCGAGTGGTCGTTAAAAGGAACAATCAGCACAATTGATAAGAGCCTTAGTGGAGGACGTGATGGAAGTAATTTGTTAAATTTATTTATCATTTGTTACTTTTGTTTTGATCGTTAGCGGTTTGCAGCCACTAAGAAGTTATTTATTGAGAAAACATATATATGTGCAGATTTAGATACAGATTTAGGTTCGACCATAAGTTGTTAATCATAGCTTACATAATTTCATAAAATAATATGAAAGCCACATAAGGACAAGATTGTTTTGTATTATTTTGAACTTTATTATAATGTTATTATATAATATTATATCTTATTAATAATCATTGCATCTTATCATTGAATTTGTTGTATAACCTCACTGACTTCTTCTCTGACTAAGGCATCACTATTTAGGAGCTGGAGATCCTGATGTGCCGATGGATGTGCCTCTATTCATGTCTTTGGGCATAGTCCTTGATAACGTATCGACAATTTCTACCCTCAGGTCTTTATGCAACAATACCTCGTTGTACATTGTTTTGGAATCTTTGTATGATGCTCCCATTGCTTTGGCTAGTTGGGCCTTTGAACACTTGAATATTATAAGTCCACACAAGATACAAGACTTTTTGGTACAGCAAAAGCTTATTATATACTGACAGGGGTGAGTATCCATCCAAAAACCAGTAAATTTTTTTCTAGTTCAGCTTGGGTTCCTCATATTTATTCTTAACATATGGCTTCCACCTGAGTTTAACATTAGAGGTCATGCATATCAGACTTGTAGTTTTCTTCAATGGCTTGGATTGCAGTGTCATCTGCAAACGTAGCAAAGGCACTTCCGAAAGCTACACCAAATTTGCTGCTGCATTCGTTAGATTTTTTTATAACATCTTTATTAGATACGCTTAGTACAATCTTAATTGTAAATTAATTTAATACTATATTTCATTTGTACTTGGGTTAATTCACAAGCAAGACGAGTGTGATAAAATACATCCGTATATATTCCTCAATTATAAAATTATAATAACTTATAGCTATAGTTCACACTAAGGTATACAATTTATATAAGTTCGTATGGTTTGGTTTACTTCAATATCCTGACACCCTGCGTGCTGTCCAGCAGTTATATTGCTTCTACATTAGTATGATTTAGTAATCTTCTTTCGTATTTCAAGGCGAAATCTTGGATAACTTCTTAAATCCATTTGGTTTCCAGTTCATCGTGCAGTTCTTCGTTGGTTACGGAGCGATAAGCATGGTAATCAATCGAAGAACCCTTGTTTTGACAGCGTTGGATGACTAGTTGATTTGAATTTTTAGTGCAACACCATATTTGCACCCCTTAGGTCGAAATTGGCTTTATAATTGTCTTATAAATCAACCTCTTTGATTTTAGATCAAATTGAGAGTATCTTCCGACTAGCCAGTATAGTTGTTTTATTTTGGTTGTAATGTGTTTTGATTTTTGTCTAATATGATGTTTCCAATTTAATCTACCGTCAAGATGGATTCCGAGGTATTTAGCTGATTCTGCTTGAGGAATCGGGCATAATTAAGTTTTTATTATTTCGCCGCAATGTAAAATTAACGTGGACCGATTTGGAGCTGTTAAGTTGAATTTTCCAATCTTTCGTCCATTTGTAGATTTTGTTGAATGCCAATTGTACATTTCCTACTGCCCTAGGCAGAGATATGTGGTTTGCCATAATAATTGTGTCGTCAGGAAAGGTGAAGTGTTTCTTTTGTTGTTGGCATTTCAGCAGTGAAGAGCAGATATAGGAGAGGTTCTAAGACGCTATCTTGTGGAACTCCAGCCGAAATAGTTTTAAATGTTGAGAACGCCATTTTGTGTTTGCCGCCGAAAAGAAAGAGACTCCAGCAATTGACAATAGTTACGCGGTAACAATTTGTTCTTCTTACAGATTAATCCCAAATGCCAAACCCGATCAAAAGCTTGTGAGACATCTAGGAATATTGCAGGGCAGTATTTCTTTTCGTCAAGCGCTTTTTCAATAGCCGCAGTTACTCTGTGCACTTGATCGATTGTTGAATGGTGATTTCCAAAACCAAACTGGAAATCTGGTATTATTACAAACTTTTTAACACGTTGAAATATTAGTTTCTCAAATAGTTTTGATCTTGCAGGTAGCAGCGAAATAGGCCTGTAAGATTCGATTTGTTCTTAACATATCGAAAAGTATGTTTAAAGCTTTGAATTGTTTATGTTATTTAAAATATTATATTATATGAAAAAACTTACTGAATAAAATAAATAACAACCATGCTCATATTATTTCTCGTAAAGTTATGTGGTGATAATTCCTACCGAAAAACCTACCTGTCCAATATATATACGACTTTATCTCCACGCCAACTTTTCGCATCCAGCATACCGGGTGATAAATAAACTGCCGTTATCCGCTCTCCCCCCACCCACTCCCGACCCCATTACGTTTTGTTTCCTATCGCATCCGCCATTATCGCGGATTATAGACATCACCGATCCCAGCGATAATAAGCTCCGCAGGTTCCGCATTCGGCAATTTATGGGGACGTTTTTATGAACTACCGCCGGCACGTCCCCCAGGCCCGGTTTCGACCCTCTGCCGACGGCGCGGCCGTGCCCCATCGACCTGGTGACCGTTGGACCTCTGCCAAAACCGATGCCCGTGACCATTTGCATATCGGCGGGGTCGGGAGGGGAGGTCGCGTGTTTTTCGGCGGCTCGACATTTGGGGCCGCGGCGACTCTTTGTTCGGGCTATACGGGTTATTCGGTCGGTACATCTCGTAATTCTCCAAAATAATCCACCTACGGTAAACTGGAGCGATACCGTTTAGATTTACCGAATAAAATGTTCGGTTGTTTTAGTGGATTTTCAAATGAAAATGATTTTTTTTTATGCTGAAACCATTTCCAACCATTTCAATTCTTATATTCTGTCATCGGTTCGGTTCGTGTAACAAAAAATAAAGGAGGAGGAAGCCTGACTAGCTGGCCATATGGCTTAAAACTACCTGATTGGTGAACGAGTGAGACGGGTCGGTCTGTTTTATAATAGACCCTTAGTGTCGTTTTGTATCGCCTTTCAATCTGTCGCCTCTTCTTTCCGTTAAATAAAACAGTTTTGAAGTAAATTAATACAGTCAGTGGTGTGCAGTCGGTATGTTCACGTAGAGATCGTAATATGGCTGTTATCTTTTGAATTGTTTCAATTAATCATAGACGAAATCAACTAGCAAAGCTACGCCGGATTATTCATCTTTTACCTCAATATTGAGTAAATATAAAAACATTGAGTGTGATAATTAACGAAGCTTTAGACACTCATTTTTATATATCTTACATCTGTAGCCATTTTGGGACATACCATATTCTTTCAAATAATCGGAATCAAATTAATCATTAAGGAAAGAGACAAAGGGTGGATTGAAGGTGTTCAACGACTCCTAACCATAACGCATCACACAACATATGCACAGCTTGACATGATGATACTCATGACAAACATTCAAACTTGAATCTATCTGACTTGAAACAAAGAATCATAGACGAAATTAACTAGCAAAGCTACGCTGGATTATTCATCTTTTACCTCAATATTGAATAAATATAAAAACATTGAGTGTGATAATTAACGAAGCTTTAGACACTCATTTTTATATATCTTACATCTGTAGCCATTTTGGGACATACCATATTCTTTCAAATAATCGGAATCAAATTAATCATTAAGGAAAGAGACAAAGGGTGGATTGAAGGTGTTCAACGACTCCTAACCATAACGCATCACACAACATATGCACAGCTTGACATGATGATACTCATGACAAACATTCAAACTTGAATCTATCTGACTTGAAACAAAGAATCATAGACGAAATTAACTAGCAAAGCTACGCCGGATTATTCATCTTTTACCTCAATATTGAGTAAATATAAAAACATTGAGTGTGATAATTAACGAAGCTTTAGACACTCATTTTTATATATCTTACATCTGTAGCCATTTTGGGACATACCATATTCTTTCAAATAATCGGAATCAAATTAATCATTAAGGAAAGAGACAAAGGGTGGATTGAAGGTGTTCAACGACTCCTAACCATAACGCATCACACAACATATGCACAGCTTGACATGATGATACTCATGACAAACATTCAAACTTGAATCTATCTGACTTGAAACAAAGAATCATAGACGAAATTAACTAGCAAAGCTACGCTGGATTATTCATCTTTTACCTCAATATTGAATAAATATAAAAACATTGAGTGTGATAATTAACGAAGCTTTAGACACTCATTTTTATATATCTTACATCTGTAGCCATTTTGGGACATACCATATTCTTTCAAATAATCGGAATCAAATTAATCATTAAGGAAAGAGACAAAGGGTGGATTGAAGGTGTTCAACGACTCCTAACCATAACGCATCACACAACATATGCACAGCTTGACATGATGATACTCATGACAAACATTCAAACTTGAATCTATCTGACTTGAAACAAAGAATCATAGACGAAATTAACTAGCAAAGCTACGCCGGATTATTCATCTTTTACCTCAATATTGAGTAAATATAAAAACATTGAGTGTGATAATTAACGAAGCTTTAGACACTCATTTTTATATATCTTACATCTGTAGCCATTTTGGGACATACCATATTCTTTCAAATAATCGGAATCAAATTAATCATTAAGGAAAGAGACAAAGGGTGGATTGAAGGTGTTCAACGACTCCTAACCATAACGCATCACACAACATATGCACAGCTTGACATGATGATACTCATGACAAACATTCAAACTTGAATCTATCTGACTTGAAACAAAGAATCATAGACGAAATTAACTAGCAAAGCTACGCTGGATTATTCATCTTTTACCTCAATATTGAATAAATATAAAAACATTGAGTGTGATAATTAACGAAGCTTTAGACACTCATTTTTATATATCTTACATCTGTAGCCATTTTGGGACATACCATATTCTTTCAAATAATCGGAATCAAATTAATCATTAAGGAAAGAGACAAAGGGTGGATCGAAGGTGTTCAACGACTCCTAACCATAACGCATCACACAACATATGCACAGCTTGACATGATGATACTCATGACAAACATTCAAACTTGAATCTATCTGACTTGAAACAAAGAATCATAGACGAAATTAACTAGCAAAGCTACGCCGGATTATTCATCTTTTACCTCAATATTGAGTAAATATAAAAACATTGAGTGTGATAATTAACGAAGCTTTAGACACTCATTTTTATATATCTTACATCTGTAGCCATTTTGGGACATACCATATTCTTTCAAATAATCGGAATCAAATTAATCATTAAGGAAAGAGACAAAGGGTAGATTGAAGGTGTTCAACGACTCCTAACCATAACGCATCACACAACATAAGCACAGCTTGACATGATGATACTCATGACAAACATTCAAACTTGAATCTATCTGACTTGAAACAAAGAATCATAGACGAAATCAACTAGCAAAGCTACGCCGGATTATTCATCTTTTACCTCAATATTGAGTAAATATAAAAACATTGAGTGTGATAATTAACGAAGCTTTAGACACTCATTTTTATATATCTTACATCTGTAGCCATTTTGGGACATACCATATTCTTTCAAATAATCGGAATCAAATTAATCATTAAGGAAAGAGACAAAGGGTGGATTGAAGGTGTTCAACGACTCCTAACCATAACGCATCACACAACATATGCACAGCTTGACATGATGATACTCATGACAAACATTCAAACTTGAATCTATCTGACTTGAAACAAAGAATCATAGACGAAATTAACTAGCAAAGCTACGCTGGATTATTCATCTTTTACCTCAATATTGAATAAATATAAAAAATTGAGTGTGATAATTAACGAAGCTTTAGACACTCATTTTTATATATCTTACATCTGTAGCCATTTTGGGACATACCATATTCTTTCAAATAATCGGAATCAAATTAATCATTAAGGAAAGAGACAAAGGGTAGATTGAAGGTGTTCAACGACTCCTAACCATAACGCATCACACAACATAAGCACAGCTTGACATGATGATACTCATGACAAACATTCAAACTTGAATCTATCTGACTTGAAACAAAGAATCATAGACGAAATCAACTAGCAAAGCTACGCTGGATTATTCATCTTTTACCTCAATATTGAATAAATATAAAAATTGAGTGTGATAATTAACGAAGCTTTAGACACTCATTTTTATATATCTTACATCTGTAGCCATTTTGGGACCTACCATATTCTTTCAAATAATCGGAATCAAATTAATCATTAAGGAAAGAGACAAAGGGTGGATTGATGGTGTTCAACGAGTCCTAACCATAACTATCCACACAACATAAGCACAACTTGACATGATGATACTCATGACAAACATTCAAACTTGAATCTATCTGACTTGAAATAAAGAATCATAGACGAAATCAACTAGCAAAGCTACGCCGGATTATTCATCTTTTACCTCAATATTGAATAAATATAAAAAAATTGAGTGTGATAATTAAGGAAGCTTTAGACACTTATTTTTATATATCTTACATCTGTAGCCATTTTGGGACATACCATATTCTTTCAAATAATCGGAATCGAATTAATCATTAAGGAAAGAGACAAAGGGTGGATTGAAGGTGTTCAACGACTCCTAACCATAACGCATCACACAACATATGCACAGCTTGACATGATGATACTCATGACAAACATTCAAACTTGAATCTATCTGACTTGAAACAAAGAATCATAGACGAAATTAACTAGCAAAGCTACGCTGGATTATTCATCTTTTACCTCAATATTGAATAAATATAAAAACATTGAGTGTGATAATTAACGAAGCTTTAGACACTCATTTTTATATATCTTACATCTGTAGCCATTTTGGGACATACCATATTCTTTCAAATAATCGGAATCAAATTAATCATTAAGGAAAGAGACAAAGGGTAGATTGAAGGTGTTCAACGACTCCTAACCATAACGCATCACACAACATAAGCACAGCTTGACATGATGATACTCATGACAAACATTCAAACTTGAATCTATCTGACTTGAAACAAAGAATCATAGACGAAATCAACTAGCAAAGCTACGCTGGATTATTCATCTTTTACCTCAATATTGAATAAATATAAAAAATTGAGTGTGATAATTAACGAAGCTTTAGACACTCATTTTTATATATCTTACATCTGTAGCCATTTTGGGACCTACCATATTCTTTCAAATAATCGGAATCAAATTAATCATTAAGGAAAGAGACAAAGGGTGGATTGATGGTGTTCAACGAGTCCTAACCATAACTATCCACACAACATAAGCACAACTTGACATGATGATACTCATGACAAAAATTCAAACTTGAATCTATCTGACTTGAAATAAAGAATCATAGACGAAATCAACTAGCAAAGCTACGCCGGATTATTCATCTTTTACCTCAATATTGAATAAATATAAAAAAATTGAGTGTGATAATTAAGGAAGCTTTAGACACTTATTTTTATATATCTTACATCTGTAGCCATTTTGGGACATACCATATTCTTTCAAATAATCGGAATCAAATGAATCATTAAGGAAAGAGACAAAGGGTGGATTGAAGGTGTTCAACGACTCCTAACCATAACTATTCACACAACATAAGCACAACTTGACATGATGATACTCATGACAAACATTCAAACTTGAATCTATCTGACTTGAAACAAAGATTCATAGACGAAATCAACTAGCAAAGCTACGCCGGATTATTCTTCTTTTACCTCAATATTGAATAAATATAAAAAAATTGAGTGTTATAATTAAGGAAGCTTTCAATTCTCAATTTTGGGACATACCATATTTCACATCTGAAACTAAAGTTTTACAGATTGCCCAAAAAATGTTAGGCAAGAACAAGTAGAAAGAAAAAACCGACAGTTCGTTGTAAACATGATCTCGAAGTGAGCTTGCCATCTTTCACGAGGTCCACGAAGCTTTATAGTTTACATTTTAAACTGTTTTGTTACTATTATATTTACTACTTAAAAATTAAAAATAAATAAATTGAGAGGTTTATAAATTGAACTGTGATATATTTTCGTTTCTGCTTTCGGAAAGGAATGAGTATTGCGAGTAATTAAAAGCATTTTAATTTATTAGTAAACCTATACTCTGACTTTTTTAATTAATACCAAAATAATGTAAAAAGCTTGATCTAACAAAGATCTTAGTTATTTTTATATTGTTTTTGTACTATTACTCTTAAATAGTTAAGACCCTAAAAATGTATAAATAGGTAATCATTTTTCAACTCGAATTTTCATTAATTTTCGATGTATTAATCCCGTACTTGTTTTTATATTCCTTTCTGGTGATAAAACAAGTTTAAACATTGTTTTTTATTTATGTGATAGTTCTGCTTTTATATCCTCTATATTTTGCACCCAAGAAACTAAAAATTGGATCGATTTTATTATCGGGTTCTGAAATATTCGGAAAACACATTTAACAACACTTTGAAGATTTATCGTACCACTTTATCTAAGAAAAGCTCTTTGAAGCTACAAAAAAAACGCTTAAAACCTATTTGTACATACTATACTACTAAAGTGACGCCATATTCGACAGTTCTACAAATGTATTCAATAATACAATAAAATATTGCATTTTTTCACACGTATCTATCGTTAACTGGTATATTACGCCAATACTATCACCGAAATTGACGATTTCACACGCTATTAATCACGTGATTTAGCGCGTCTACGGGACAAGATTAAAACCAGGACCGGATTAAAATAAATTGTTTGTCCGGTGGCGCGGAACGAACCGACGTCGGTTCCCGAGGCGACAACAATGATGTATAGACCCAGGATCGATCGTCATCTTATATCTTCGCGTGCCAGTTCCAGGATCCGGTGAAGCCGCCACGCCGCCGTCGACACACTCCATCGAGCACCTTATCGGAACGTGGACGGACGTTCGGCGACGATATATAGGCCGTATCGCTTCTCGCCCAGATCCATGGCTCATTGAGTTTTCATAAACCGAAACCATCGGGCGTTCTGTGTTGTAATCGGTTTGATGAAAATGTTATATTAGCTTTTTCTTCAGAGAAAACGTCATCGAGATGTTTAATGTATCGCCTGCCACAATTTGTAAATTCGTTTTGGTATCCGATAACATTTTCCATTTCATTTTATTCTGGTTAAAAAGAGATGAAAATGCTTTCTGATACGTCGAACATGTAGCCGAATCAGCCTGCAAAAGTCGTCCGGGTGTCAAACGTCCGCAAAATTCTTCTAAATATTAAGTATAATAGCTACAGGTTATAAACCGAGAAGGCCGAAGTCAGATAGAACATCTCTAACCACAATAAATGCCATAAAAATAGTTAGAAAGATAAGAATTTTTATTGTTAAATACCAAGATACTGCTGGTGTTTATTGAAAATATTTATCAGCCTGTTGCAGCTGCACTGAATATTAGTATGGGTATGGTCACTGAAATATCTCAAAAAAATGAAAAATATAATCTTAAATTCACTAAACAAAAGTCCTCATACGAAGTGACGAACCAAAATCAGTTTAATTTTAGCTCTATCATCAAATATATGAAATGTATAAAAACAGCGACTAGCTTTTTCAATATAAAAATAATTTAATACAGTGATTACAGAGGAAATTGTCAGTCTGGAAAGTATCCAGAGAAAACTTAGAGATGATGAGAAAAGGCAGCTCCTTGAGGCTGTAGAACACCGGCATACACAGTTGGGTAATATAGGATTTAAATGGTGTAAAGATAATCCACAAAGAGGTCGAATGGAACTTCCAAGTATTGCTTTTAAAAGAATACAAATTTTAAAATCCTATGATAAAATCAAGTAAGACTTATTATTCCAATTTGCGTCTTTAGATGAGATAAAAATATTTTAGAATGGGTCCAATACACCTAATGAATGATAAAAATAGTGTTGAGACAACAATCGTTGATGGAATAAGGTAAAACTTGGAATAATAATTCATTAGGTTTCATTAATAATTCAGCATATATAAATGCTTCTTCATGCTGGAAACAGGAATGGTTAATAACCGTCTATAAGGCGCGTGTTTCATCTACGTGAGAAGTTACTAGTTGGAAGAGACTCCTTACCTCCCCAAATTTCTGAACGAATCGGGATTCAGGAAAGGGTATCTTGAACGAGCCTTCTCGACCACTACCAAGAACCCGAGGAAGGAGCTTCAGCGATAAAACACGATGCGTCGATAACGAGAAGGAAAATTTACAAAAGAGTTGACCAAAGAATTATCAGAATCAGAACTAACCAGAACAATAGAATCTGCCATCAGAATTAGACACAATTAAGAACAAAAGAAATAGCCAAAAGAGTCAAAATTTAAGCAGAATTAAGAGGAAAAAAAATGTTTCGAGAAAAAATCAAGAATCAAAAACAGTAAAAAAAAACAGAATTCTTATGTCTTGTATAATTATCAGTTGATTGACGATTTAGTAAGTGATTTGCATCTAATTCATAATTCTTTCACCATTAGGTATCAACATCTCTGACTGTATATAGTATATATACTTATAGTATTCATTTAAATAATTCGTCCTTGTGCATTAACTTCTGCAAAGAAGAGAGAAAATAAATTGTATTTCACTTGGTATACCGTTTTCTCTGCTTAACAGTTCAACAACTCTAAGTTAAATAGTCTATTCAAAACTGTAGTGACACGGGAGACCTGTCAAAACATCGCAATATTGCCGCAGCATCTTTGAGTTTTAGTACATCTTGGCGCTGATATATAACAAAATTTTAATACAAATAAAATAATGAAACAAAAATGTTATATATTATAATTTATTTTAACATTATAGTACACAGTATAGTAGTAACAGTATAGTATATATATATATATATATATATATATATATATATATATATATATATATATATATATATATATATATATATATATATATATATATATATATGAATTGAATCCTAAACTAATATTCATCAACTTATTATTTATTTTTTATTCAATCACTGTCGCTTTCAGAAACACTAATCAAGTTAATAATTAATTAATATTTATTTATTAATTAATATTATTTTATTTTTTAATATTTCCAATCCATCAAAAACTTGCTCAAGATTCTACCATTTGTCAATTTCTTCTTAAATGTGTCTGATCGTGCCGAAGGTGTTATTTTCGACAATGCCTTTTTGCATAAATCCAGTGATCTGGTTTGAATATCCTTCTCCACCTAAATATCTATTCTAATAATTCTTTGCAATACTCCATATCAACACAATTGGATTAAATATGCAGCGATAGAGAGGACGACGTAATACTCTGTGGCCATAACGTCCAGTAATCTGATCTACCATGTATCTTATTCTTCAGGTTTATTTTTAAAAAAGTTAATTACATAAAATGCAATTAAATATTTCATATATATTTACCCAGTAGCCATTTTAAATAGTTTATTCTGTAAAATGGTTTCCTCGAAACTTATTTTATGTACTTTAAGCCATTCCTTAATTGCAGCCTTTGTTGATTTACTTGTTGGGATTTGTTGTCCTATATTATGGTAGATATGGTGCATCGTACATAACAATAACTAATGGTTCCTCCAAGTTCTTTAAAAGCTGATGTTGAAACTACTGTAAAAACAAGTTATGGCTCATTTCTTCATGGTAGTCGTCCTTGGACTTGAATGAAAACAGTAATTCTGCACCAGGAATAAAAGCATTCCTGTTTCTAGCATGAAGAACTAACTATATGACTGCAATGAATTATTAAAAAATGTTATAACTAACAAGACCCAATCGATAGTTATTCCGTTTAACTTTTTACATTAACTTTTATTGTTTTTACACTATATTTATTATCATCTTGCCACGAGGGACCCAATGTACCAATCTGAAATAATTAAGTCTCATTTAAATATATAAATTGATATAATAATTCTTCCTTGATTTTGTTATATGTTTTTTAAAATACTATTCTTTTAAAAGCAATCTCTGAAAGTTTCATTAAACCCCTTCGCGGGTTATCTTTAGACCATTTAAATCCTATATTACCTAACAGTGTACGAAGGGATATCCCTCGAATAACTGTATATCTTTTGGCTTTTTAGCGATACTTCCTCGACTAACAATTTTCTCTGAAATAATTGTATTAAATTATGTTTCGATTGAAAAAACTACTTACTGTTTTTTACATTTCGTATATTTGATCTCTAATTCCATCTAACAACGAACTGATCTGCTGATCGAAAACAAAGGGCTAAAGCAACGTTTAGCGATCTATAACCCGTAATTATAATTATAACTTCTGCAGGCTCCTTCGGTTACATGATCGAACTTCTCTAACAGCATTCTATCTCTTTTTAAATAGAATAAAATGCGAAGGATAATATTGTCTGACTGTAAAACGAATTTACAACTTTAGACAGACACATATTGACACACGTGTCACTACTGTTTTGAGTTGACTATATATTTCATCTTAACTACGAATCGTAATCAGGAATCGAAGCAAACGTAATAAATAAAAACCGGCCTCCGATGAAATTACGACGTAATCGCCCTCGGCGGCTATTAAAGCTATCGTCGGTGGCCGTGGCGAGTTGTTTTTCCATTAGACGAACGACATGTGCAGAAGTAAACGCGGAGCGAGACCCGTCAACCGACAAATATTAATGGTATGGAAAGAGGACGTCAATGGGCTGTGAAATTTCCAGTCGCGGAAAATAATGCCCCTTTTTTACAAGTAGTTGGGGTTAAATTGAAAACGCCTCTTGCTCGTCCGCCACAGGCCCGACATTAAAAGTTCCACGTCGAGGTGATTTCGCCGTACAATGGACCGTGAAATATAACGCGTCGTTACTGGAATTTACGGCAATTATATTATTCGATTCTTCTTAAAATTGCGCAAATGGGGCTTCAAAGAGCTCGCCAAGGAACTGTCCAAGAAAAGTCGAAATGATTTCGACCGAATCTCAGTTGTATAGATATTTTTCTCGCATTCACAAGTCACTAACATCTTTTCCTACATAGTGGTAAATATATATTACAAAAAATATATATAAAAAAATTGATAACCAATGTGACGACCTGATTCTCTGACGAACTGAACAATTTTCGCGAGTTAAGACAACAATGAATATAGTACAGTTGTAATAGAGGAAAGGGAAGTACAAAATGTGTTTATTGGAAAAGAATCTCAGTTGTATAGATACTGTTCTCGCATTCAGTTTAAGTCACTAAGATCTCTCGCCACTTTGAGCAACTTTGGAAGTAAGAGCACAAACATTGTACGAATGTTTCACAAGATATATTTGAGTACTAAACGATGCCTCGGATTCTTGTATAAATAAGGTCGGTGTTTGCCAAGGAAATGCCGTTCTCCCACTTCTCTTCAACATAGTGGTAAACATATATTACAAGAAATATATTAAAAAAAATTGATGACCCATGAGACGACCTGATTCTCTGACGAACTGAACAATTTTCACGAGTTAAGACAACAATGAGTATAGTACAGATGTAATAGTGCAGGGAAGCACAACATGTGTTTATTGCAAAAGAATCTCAGTTGTATAGATACTATTCTCGCATTCATTTCAAGTCACTAAGATCTTTCGTTACTTTGGGCAGCTTTGGAAGCAAGGACACAAGGATCGTACTAAGGCTCCACAAGTTATATTTGAATACAAAAAGATGTTTCGGATTCCTGTACAATTAAGGCTGGTTTTTGCCAAGGAAATCTCGTTTTCCACTGTTTTTCAATTTAGTGGTCAATATATATTACGAAAAATATACAAAAAAGCATAGTCTTCAGTATGACGGTACAAACTTAAACACCGACGTAGTGTTCGTTAAGATAGCACTTAAATATTCTTTAAATTCTTTACAGACAGATATTTTTTAAATATCTGACAAACTAACCATTTTCCTTGAGTTAACACAACGAAGAATAAGGTGCAGATGTACAGATAGTGTAACGGGGCACACAAAAATGTATTTATTGCAAAGACTCAGGTGCGAAAGAATCAATACTCTGCTATAAACATAAAAAAAGCATATATATCTACTACTTCATCGACTCTGACTCAGTGAAGAACGATAAATTAGTTTAACAATCCTAAAAAATCAAGCTTGACAGCAAATATTACCTGGAGCCAAACCAGAAGCCCCAAATGTGATAATGACGCGATTGATTCAATTGTAATCAAAGGAGCGACAGACATGGCTATTTGTTATTTATTTAAGAAATTGTTTATTTAAGAAAAACATATTTTAAGTATCTCGGAGTAACACAATAATAAATAACAACTGAATTACGAAATGGAAATTAGGAGTTTTATAGAGCAAGTATCTGATCAATATTGTTACATGGTGTAGATATTTGGGTGATGGGGTGAAAAACGACAACTATAAAGCTTCAAGCTTTTTCGATGTGGTCACATAAGTGGAAGCTAAGAATCTCTTAGACTGATAACCAACCAAGACTTGAACGTTAAAAGTAATAGTTGAAAGAAACTACAGATACCTGGAACATGTTAAAATCACTTTAGAAGGAAGACTAGAAGAACAGAGTTACCTACCTGAAAGAAAACAACATGGATTGATAACATCAAGATTGGTTTACTTGACAGCACCACAGATTTTAAA
Organism: Rhynchophorus ferrugineus; assembly: GCF_030347505.1. Lineage (NCBI taxonomy): Eukaryota > Metazoa > Arthropoda > Insecta > Coleoptera > Curculionidae > Rhynchophorus > Rhynchophorus ferrugineus. Next base: position 8,830,992 of record NW_027472586.1, on the reverse strand, counting down.
CATAATTCAAGACAAGAAGAGATGTAAACAGACAGTGAAGATACCATATAGTATTCTATCAGTTTCGAGCATGTATTATGACGAGGTAGGGATTACACAGTCATATGGCTTACGTATAAATGACAGAAGGAAATTCCACTTAAAGTACAGCCAATTGTTCAAGTACTTAGGATCATCATTATACAAACATCTACGATAGCAGTAATAACTTGAAATGCAGAATTTAGCTTATCTTGTATGTGGTGTCTAGTAAGGGTAATGTAGAGTAGGAAATGAAGACTAATATGCAGCTTCAAAACGTTTTCCTGAAGCTTTCCAAATATGGCGCTCAAAGTAAATTTAGTGAAGAGTCAAATTCATGCGGCAACAAAAGATATGTGGTAGTATACCATCGTCGATTAAGAACTGATCATAATGAGATAAATAAATATCATTATATGTGAAAATTTGATACAATTTAGTTAATTTTATTTAAACCCTTGATACAATAAGTTAAGAGTTATAGATTTCACAATTTAAGGTACTATGATAGCCACTTTCTTGGTCAGAATCTCGCAAACATTCCCAAATGTATTTAAGTTTAAATGTCATGTTGAATATTATAACCTGGGTATATATACTGCTACAAAACTTTATGTAACTCTAGCAGCGCATATGGAGGGTGATAACATATTTTATCTTCTTCAGCCAAGTTCAAAAATTCTAAAAGTGACAACTTTTGACATAATTGTTATAGTATTGTTGATTTGATATCTGTAAAATGACAATTCGGTTTTTAGAACTTTAGTAATACTCTCCTGGGCCATCTCTCCTGAAATAATCGAAACCGTTAACAAAACTATATTAGATTTTTTCATTCTGCAAACTGAAAACAATTTGTAGTAAAATGGAAACTATAAGACATACTATTTGAAATGTTGATTTTGTGTCCATCCTAGTTTAAATTACACCAATTCGGATGATCCACAGTAAATGTTTTCTCAATAAATAAATGTTATATACACAAGTAAAGATAAAGGGATGCTTATCTAGTTTCAAAAAGTGTTTTAGTGTCAATTAAACCGTAGTTTACAAGATAAATCGTTCTCTAGCTGCAATAGTAGTTAATTTTGTACAATGAACCATCATGAATTGTTACGCTACAGAAAAACTGATTCAGCATATTAGACGTTAGAATTGTTTGAGTTTATATTTCTTACGGTACTACATTCTCTCTTAAATATAATCCGATTTTAAGATCAATACAGAGAGGAAAAAAAGAAACGTTGTTCTTTTAATGAAGCGCTTTATGAATAAATCGTTATATTAATACAATTCCTCGGTCTCGAGTCCATTAAACTCCACAATTCGAGGATATGGCGGATGCGGGCTGGTTTTCGAACAGGAATCCCGGAACATCCCGCGGGATGCCGACGCATACAGCGAATGAAAGGAAGGAGAAAAAACTGGAAGCGTATCAGAAAAATAGGGGGCGACCGCCTGGGATCCGAATCCTACCGAAACTATTTAAGGGAGATGCTGCTTTAATATTCAGGCTGCCAATTGCGTTGAACTTCCCCGTTGTTCATCGAATATCGTTAATAATAAATATATTGTTCATTCGTATTAGTTTCCTTTTCTTTTTATATTGAGGGTATAGGATGCTCGTTTGTTTTAAAGCACGTGTTATATGGCGAATAGTTCGTTGCTAGAATATGCTTTACTGGTATTATATTAGAGTATGCATGTACTCTGATCATTTTTCCACTTTAAAAACGTACTTATTCACGAAAATTTATACAATATATATTATTGAAAGTAACATTTTACCATCTTTCTGACAAAATTGCATTTTTGAGCGTTCCATGATTAGTATCTCTATATATCGAATAACTCAATAACAGTAAATGAGAAACTGTTACTTTATGTAGGGAAAAGTCAAAATCATCAATTGTGCTGTGTAAAATAGATATCGCTGAACAAATGGGGTTGGAGTTTGGTAATTAGTGATGATAATCAATGTGTTCCTTTAAATAAAACATCATTTAAAATATATATTCTGTATTATAAAGAATAACCCAACAATTTAACTATTATTAATTTTATAACATTAATTTTACTAGAGACGGGTTTTCAATTTTCTTGAAAAACGCAAAGTATTTCTCATAGAGAATATTTTCGCGTCGTAACTATGCAAATTTTTAATTGCAATTAAACAGAGAAGTTCGAGCTTTGGTCCTGCTCGAGCAATGGAACGCTGTCGGAATAATCACGACTGCTATATCGATAAAATTCTTCACCGCTCGAACTTTTTCGAGGAATAGTTTTCTCGTAGTTTTTGTTAGAGCTTTTCATCTCGAGACATTAATTTATTGTTCCTCAACTTATCAAAATAATTAATCATATTTCAATTAAAATAATATATTAGTGAATGAATCTCAGGCCTGACTTATAGATGATGCCACCATCTACATTTTCAAAAGCTAAGTTAACTTTCAAATAATACGAGATAAAATCTCATGACAATCTAGCTCAATGAGTCAATTAAGTTACAGAAGAAAATTTGAGGTCGTTACAAATTCAAAGGAATTGTGCTTCCAACTGCTGTACCACCCGCGATATCGTTCAGAGCTAGCCTCTGGTGACTACTGCCTATTTACCAGTTTTAGCAGGTCTTGACTTTTAGCTAGAGCAAAAATGACTGCAGCAACGGATGAGGCCGTTTCAGCTTGGAAAAGGGGGGAGGTTAGCGGTGACGCGGTGCTAAGCTCCCAACATGTCGACCGGCTCGCCAACAAGCGCGTTTTCGGAAGAACTTGAGCTGAGTTGTTGTTTGTGGAATGATTGAGATATGAAGTGCTTGATTTCTGGAGTGTCAGTTTCTCCTGAGGAGCTTAATTTGGAAAACTTGAAGCCATTTCATCTGGTTGGGTGTAACAAACTTGAAGTAGACATTGGATCCGTAGAGGAGTATTTTTTGTTAGAGACACTTTTCATCTCGAGACAAGTTAATTTATTGTTCCTCAACTTATTAAAATAATTAATCATATTTCAATTAAAATAATACATTAGTGAATGAATCTCAGGCTTGACTTATAGATGATACCACCATCTACATTTTCAAAAGCTAACTTAACTTTCATATGACACGTGATAAAATCTCATGACAATCTAGCTCAATGAGTCGATGTAGTTACAGAAGAAAATTTGAGGTGGTTACAAATTCGAAGGAATTGTGCTTCCAACTGCTGTACCACCCGCGATATCGTTCAGAGCTAGCCTCTGGTGACTACTGTCTATTTACCAGATTTAGCTGGCCTTGACTTTTAGAAATTTGGATGGAAAACAAAAGAATGATCTAGAATCATCGTATAATCATATATATATATATATATATATATATATATATATATATATATATATATATATATATATATATATAAATATCTTTGTTGTATTATTGAATAACTTTCAAGATAATTTCATTATGTCGTTCTAGAGGTTAGTATGTATTACTTCGCTGAAATGTAAGACACTTTTTGGGCTCTAGGTAATTTAATATTTGTGCAAGTCACAGTCTAGGAGAAATTTGGCCTTTCCGTTTTAATCTGAAAGGATATGCAGCTGGTGGGCATCAATGTATGCGTGAAGTATATGGTGAGCATGCCCTATCAATGAAAATTATTTAAATACTGATTCCAAATTGATAAAAGTGATGATATTGACACCTGTGATCAAGCAGTCACGGACCAAGTTTGAAAACACCAAGATGAAGGTGTCATTGGACCAATATTCTTCTGCATCACGAGAAGAGCGCGGTAAAGCCTTCAGGATAACCCAAGAAGCAATTTCAAATCATGGTAATAGATAGTATTTTGGATAAAATACATCTGAATAAAGCCTTAAAATGATGAAAAGCAGATTACTTGTACACGCTATATATTTATATTAACACCATCCCGTGAGCTATGTGAGAAAAACAATGAAATAACGCCCCCATAGTTATTAATATTGAAGCATCTATTCCGTCCTCTTGCCTTTATAAGCCTTTATTAAATTTCTTCGGAGGATCTGGGGTAAAGGAGAGGGAGGGTTGGACGAATCGCGTCTTTATTATTAAAATTCCGACCGCCATTGATCTTCTATTATCCATTTGTCTAGTCCCGATTCGTTGAGAGAACGACATAGCCTTGGAATTCTCTTAATATGATTAGTTTTTTTCTCGTTACTGGATGAGGATTTTATATTTTTCCATTCCCTATCGTCAGACATATTCAGCGCATATATTTAAATGCGTAATATGGCTGAGGATCATCATCCAATCATTGTTAACGGTCGGATATGTATAAGAAAGGGATTCTATACGGGAAATAGTAGTAAGATGATATAAAATATATATTTATGAAGAATATAAAATGCCATGATACCTGATATATATAATATACAGGGTGTGAACTGAGAAAATTCATATTTTAATTTGGGATAGGTTCTTATATAAATGCGTCCTTTTATTCAGGCATATTCAAATTACAGTTCTGATTATATTGTACGATTTAGCAGTTTTTTTTTGTTTTGGCCTAAAACCAAGGCGGTTTAATGCATGACGCATAGTTGGTCGCGGAGACTTGTCCAGGAGTGACGAGTTGGACAGGGTTATGTGGGACTGCTTCTGGGCTTGGAAATACCCCTTAGGCCCGGCGAATCTATTGATTCGCGAACTTGAGTTAACACACGATTGGATCCTCATATGGGGACAAAAATGACTACGGCGACGGATGAGGTCATTTCAGCCTGCAAAAGGGGGGAGGTTAGCGGTGACGCGGTGCTAAGCTTCCAACATGTCGACCAGCTCGCCAACAAGCGCGTTTTCGGAAGAACTTGAGCTGAGTTGTTGTTTGTGGAATTATTGAGATATGAAGTGCTTGATTTCTGGAGTGTCAGTTTCTCCTGAGGAGCTTATTTTGGAAAACTTGAAGCAAACTTGAAGTAGACATTGCATCCGTAGAGGAGTACGGACCGAATTAACATCTTAATAAGCATTTGATGGAGATGGGAAGTCTGCTAGAAGGGCAGATTAGAGAACTTTAGCAGTAAATCTGCTAAATAACAACCAAACGCTGTAAGTTAAGTTCTTGATACTCAATAATTATAAACGTAAATATTATATAAATATCTATTTTAGGTGTCCTCTGATTTTTTATTCATTGAATGTAGCTGGAGGAAATATTGATAAACTTCTCTGATGAAATGCTGATGGAAACAGAATTATTCTGAATGTACACTAAGAATGCTGAAAACATATATATATTTTGTCTGATATATCGATATTTTACGGTTTATAGTTCATAGAGCGTCAAATTTTGAGTTTAAAATTGAAATATCGATATCAAAAACCTTGGAATTTTTGTTCTGAGGTCCTCCCCAGGTTATAAAAATGTTTATAATGAATAGAAGTACTGAAATAGAGAACGTTCATTACTAGACCTAGGGTTCTTAGGGGCTTAGACATTTCACCCACATAATAATTTTGTATGAGAAAGTAGAGTTGAAGTGAAGAAATATCGATTTTTTTACTCCGATATATAGATTTATTTTTGATGAATGTATCAAAACTTCTCATCACTCATCATTCTAAAAAAATAAAGTTTTCAAGCCGGTATATTTTCGGTATAATAAGCAAATATTTAATTATAAAAAAGCAAATTAAAATGAAAATCTTTATTTTTTATTGGGTCGATGATGATGCTAACTTTATTTCTATAATATTCTATGTTTGTTTGGTGAGTGTCTTCTCACAAACTAAATATTACTAGAGATTTTCGTTTTGAAAGCCATTTATTAGGGAAAACCTATATTACCTTTCATGAAACCTACAATTATAACATAGTTAAGTTTCATATTTTATTCACTTACTTACTTATTACTAAAAAAACAAGAAAAATCCTACTCTACAATAGAAAAAGCTAAAGTAGATGTATCACAAGGAAGTATATAGGGGCCAATTCTTTACCTAATCTGCACATGTGATATATGACGAGTAGGATCATATCACGACGCCTACATTTGGTGGTGATTCTTGCTGTCAGAGATAATAGCCACACGAACGTTATAACAAACAAGTGATAATGTAAATACTGGATCCACAACCAGGAAAATAAAAATTAACGAATGTAAATCTGTGTATGTGCAGTTCACGTATAATCAGACCGTATTCCATATATCTATCACGTCTCGGTATGGATCTTGATGCAAAACATCGCTGGAAGGGACATGAAATAGAGAGAAAGAACTCTAGTTCAAATATAGGAATATATACTGGTGAGTTGAAATAAAATCACAATTATTTAAGTGTTGCAACCTATATGGATATACGGAATTCGTTTATTTAACAATCAAGAACTACAATTTTTGGATAAAATCAGACTCAAAAGAATCAAAACGATTGAACTTATGTAGTGTAGTTAGGTGAATTTAATAGAAAAACCACATCGTTAAAACATAATCATTAAGAGAGACTAACTAAGAGAGACTTACACCAGAGACTAAGATTAAGGGTCGATGGGTCCTCCTTGATATATATTTAGATTTAAGTTATTGTAAAGACAAATTGTAGGTCAGTACGACTAGTGAGAATATAATATATAAAAAAATAAAGAAAATATTTTACTGATATGTACTTGTTATACCAAATAATTTCCTTGAGATCTAACTATATTACCTGTAACAAAAGAAAGAAAGATTTAAATAACTAAAGTTTTAATTCTTCTAAAGGTATCAGATACAAAGCAGAAACTTAACCGAATCATCCTAATACATGTGTAAATACACAGACATAAAAAGCGAATTTATATGTTCGGCGGTGAGAGAATTGTTTCCAGCCAAGCCGTTTGCTGAGCGAAGAGCCATTCAGCAAGCGACGAAACTGCCGAAGACGTAGCTCTTATGAGCAATCGCGAGAAAGCGCTTCGCTTATATCCGGATAATATATTCCGGAATTCGGCTGAGTTGAATTATGTCGAAATTCCCTGTAGCGGTATTATTGAAATAGACCTTTGCGGCGCCTGTGTAAGTCAATAAGGGACTTAATCGCCATTATCATTAAACAAAATCGATCCGACTTGCAACTTTGCTACACAGACGACTGGGAAATTCTACTATAGACGTGTTAAATTAATATGTTTGGATTGATTTTAGGGATATTATAATCGATGACATTTACTCGATTCATTTTGCGGAATCGAAATATTGGAAGCGGATTTTCTTTTGGAAGCTACGAAACTCTATATGTGTCAATGTTTATGTTACCTCCATTATTTCGAAACAACTCTTTCTCAGTCACCCCGTCACAGAATTACCTTTCAAAAATGTCATGACTATGAAGACTATGGCTCCTCGAGAATATAACTGCATTCGTTATTCTGTTATCATGTATATGTTTGACACATTGGTCATGGCAAAAGATATATCCCTACCTAAGGTCGTAGAAAAAGTACAAGTAGCAGTCAGTAGGAACTAAAAATAGACTTGAAACTGGAATCTGCAAACTTAATTATACAGCTTAACAGGTCAATTGAAAAGTTTCTAACCTACCATAGTAAAACACATTTTTTGGTAAAATTAGTTTTTTTATTCAAAATAAATCCCTTCAAGGGTGATACATTGATTATAGCGACCCTCCAACTTTTTGATACCATTTTTGTAGTACGATTTGTCCCTTGTTTCAAAATAGGCCTCAATTTCGTCGCTCATCTCTTCATTCGACGAACATTTCTTCCCAGCGATCATTCTTTTGATATCTGAGAACAGGTAATAGTCGCTGGGGGCCCGATCTGGAGATCTAGTGGATGGGGAAGCAATTCGAAGCCCAATTTACTTGTCTTGGTGAAGTAGCACCTGCTTTTTCTTCAAATGCGGCCGTTTTTCGACGATTTCGTCCTTCAAACGGTCCAATAACGCTATGTAATAGTCGCTGTTGATGGTCTTTCCTTTTTGAAGGTAGTCATTGAAAATTATTCCATGTGCATCCCAAAAAATGAATTTCGGAGTGAAACGATGGAGCTAGAATTCATCCATTGTCACATATCGATGCAAAAACTCGGGTTTATTACGCTTAATCATCTTCAAACACTGCTCCGAATCATCAACTCGTTGTTGTTTTAGATTAAAAGTGAGCTCGCGCTACACCCACTTTGCACAGAGCTTTCTCATACCCAAATGAATGAATGAATGATATGATGTACACGTTCAGTTGATATCTGTAGAGTGTCTGCTATTTCATTCAATTTTAATTTACGGTCATTCAAAATAATTTTGTGGATGTTTTCGTCTCTTTTGGGCGTCCACTGCGTTCGCAGTCCTTAGTGCTCATTTCACTACTTCTAAATTAAAACCTAATAATATCACTTCACGGATGTCCAATTCCTCAAGCAGTTAGATACCTCGGCATCCATCTCGATGGTGAGTTAAATTGGAAAAATGATGTTAGACAAAAAGCAGAACAGATTGGACTCAAAGTCAAGCAACTGTCTTGGTTAGTTGGAAGATTATTTCAACTTGACCTAAAATTAGGGATTAGTTTAACAGTCTAAAGGGAATCAAAGATGCACTAAAACATAAAATCAACTAGTAATCCAACGCAGCCAAAACAAAGTTCTTCGGTTAATTACCATTGATTATCGCTACGTAAGTATCGGAGAGCTGCACTATGACCTCGAAATTAAATGATTTTACGAAACTATCCAATATTTCACCTTAAAACATGAAACAAAGTTGCTAAATCGTAGCAACGTTGAAATAATACAGCTACTGGACAACGCAGGAAAGTATTAGATTGAAGAGAATTAAACCACACGATCTTGTATAGTATATAAGTGTATTCTTACCTTTAGCTTAAGTAACTTAGTTTTATTTTCATTTGGAAAATACATATTAAAGTATTAATCTCGTATACGTCTGGCTTGTCCATTAATATAAATACAACATAATAATACTAATAAGTTAAATTGAAAGAGCTTAATATGTCGATCATAACTGATAGCAAAGGCCACCTACAGAAAATCTTGACCAGATGGAATTCAATATTAAGAGAATATGGAACGTTGTCAAAATAAAAACAAAACGAAAGTTATAGTGATGGGAGATCCATAAGACATAAGTATACAAATTGAAGGAGTACGGATAAAACAAGTAAATTCATTCAAATGTCTGGGAATAAAAATTTATTAAAGTGAATTTAAGGCCAGAGTCGGAATAAATATGAAGTAAACAGAATAAAAATGGAAATATGTAAAATAATATATAGACGAAACCTATTATTCAGATGCGAAACATAGTTAACATAGAAAAGAAGACAAATCCAAGCAGAATAAGAGAAATGATAAGGTGGCATTAGATGAGAAACACGAAACAAGAAAGGACCGTAATATAGAACTTTTAGAAGATTATATACAAAGCATGCAGCTTAGTTGATGGGGCTACGTACAGCATAGGCAAAAAATAACATAAGTTAAGAGGAATAATATAGATCAAAGTTAAGATCAAATTACTCGAATGGTACTCACAGTACCATCTAGATATTGGACGTTGTGATATTTTTGACACACCAGAGACACCTATTGAGTTGTTTTGATGTCTGCAAACCACCAACAATTAATGTGGGCTAGACTTGGAAGCTCTTGGAAATTGGTAATAAGTACATAATAAAATATAAATATCAGTAATCTATAAGTATTCACTGTTCATCTGTACATCTGTTTTTTGTGTTTCACTGCCAACGAACCTAATATTTGTGTTATTTAGTTTCCCATTTCAATCATTCGTTGGTAGTATTCAGAGTGATAAACATCTAAATAGATTATAATATTTCAAGGTTATACACTGATATTATTACCAATGAGTTTAACTCAGCAAGTCAACTTTTCCCAGCCAGTATCATGCCCAATCGAAAATGCTGTTATAGTATACATTAATAGAAACGGCGATGCACTGGAAGCATTCGTTGGAACATTCGGTTATTATTAAAAATGTTCCAAAATATCCGCGTTAACCAGTTCCTTCCTAATTTTTTTAAATTACAAGCATTAAATATTCTTTATAAAATAATATATACCTTTTAATGGTATCTATATGCTTTTGTGGTCAATAATCAGCATCAAAAGAAGTATTAGGATTAGCATTATTCCATTAAAGGATAACTAATTCCCATAAAACATCACATATAGTAATCCTATTTCGGTTTACCTGTAATATTACGGGACGTTACAGGATTTAACCTTTCAAGGAAATACATAACCGTTTGATACAGGTTTACGGTAGGCGACCGTGGTTTTGTCGGGGATTGGGTCCGATGGTATATGTTTTTTAGCGACAGATAAGAATGGCCAGGCTCGGTCCCGAAAATGGATACAATAACTATAATGGAAAGTTTATGTATGTAAGTTTAAATAGGTTTTGGGATAATAATAAAGGTAAATTTGACCTGGGCCAATATTTTTTTCTTTATATTAAGGTGTTCAATAAGTTCGCCTAATAAGTAACAGGAGGTTTCAGTACAAGTTTCTGTGAACGCCAGACTTTTTTATAGTTTTTTTTTTACGGAGGTACAGTGGATGGATAAAATAATATGAACACCTGGCATACACACAATATTCACTTATTAATAAAATAATAACGCACCATTCGTTTTTAACGGTTCAAATATGTTTAGATAATTGTGTTGGCGGGGAAAGATATTGCTGGTAGTGAAATGATTACCAAACCAAGACTGACCTTTCGATCTGTGTATATGGACGTATTATGATCTTGGAATATGCCAGTGTTTGGCAACAATATGCATATCATAGTAAGAACTTTATCATTGAGGATGTTGAGTAATCCGGTTAGTGATGTAAATGTGTGGATTAAAATAAAGGAAAATGACTGGCCAAAATAGCCGAAATATGTGTTTCCTAAACTTAAAAAATAGTACTGGATACAGCCGATATATTTCAATGATTAATATGAGAATTCAATTATCTTGAAGTATATGTAGCATACAATACACATCAGGATATTTTCTAGCATATATTGAGGTAACTATAATATTGATTTTTAATCTACTCAAAATAATAATGAACTCACGTCATCAAGATGCTTAATGTATTGCCTGTCACATAAATATTACTTTTTTGAACATTTGTAATGAAATATCTCAAAGTGGGGTTATGGTTAAATTCTGAAAATTTCTAAGACAAAAGAAGACGAAGAAGGGTGGCAAAAATTAAAGATGAGTTTACAATTAATATATGATAACTGTAGGAAATCGTATTGTGGACTGTGAAAGACAATTGTCTAGAATATACATAAGTATTTGGTTAAAACGTTTGAGGAAAAAAAGAATCTAACTGTTTTGCAGATATGTAAAATACATTACTTGGCATACAAATGTTAACTAAGCTGATTAGGCCTCCAGTGAATACCGCAACATAACAAAACGCGTCTTACTGACTCAGAGTTGGCGTGGAAAATTGTTCAACGTAAATATAATAAAAGACAACCCTAAGTTACAAATAATATAACTGTATAATTAATTATAGTTTAAGTCCTTCGATAATATATGCATTAGATCTACTATAATGTTAAAATCAATTATATTTGATAATATTTCAGTTTCATTATTTTATTTGGATTAGAATTTTATGTCACAGCCAAAAATAAGTAAAACTCAGAGTTAATGAGGCAATATTGCGACGTTTTAACGTCATCAATTTAGGTTACGTAAGTTCATTGTTTTATTGACCGGACTAATTGCATTAACGTATTGTCAAATATAAATATGGTAAACAGTTACAGGTAAATTGAAAAGTCCAGCCTGACACACAGATGGCGCTACTAGAACTAAATCCATATGTTTTTTAGTTAGCCCTAACCCTCAAAAGATGCGTGTATAAATTTGACAGCTGTTGGATCATTAGTTTGTGAATTATACCATTTTGAGTAAAGCAACTTTATATAAAACAACTTCAAAATATTGCTTTTTGAAGAAAAAAAAAACAGTTGAAGCAAAAACTTGGCTTGATGCCGAGTTTCCGGATACTGCCCCAGGAAAATCAACAATCAAGTATTGGTATGCTAAGTTTAAACGTGGTGAAATCCGCACCGAAGACGATGAATGCAGTGGATGCCCAAAAGAGGTTGTTACCGACGAAAACATTTTAATAATCCATAAGATGATTTTGAGTGACCGTAAATTGAAAATGAATGAAATAGCAGACACTCTAAAGATATCAACTGAACGTGTACATCATATTATTCGCAAATATTTGGGTATGAGAAAGCTCTGTGTAAAATAGGTGTCGCGCGAGCTCACTTTTGACAAAAAACAACGACGAGTTGATGATACGGAACAGCGTTTAAAGATGATCAAGTGAAATAGACCCGAGTTTTTGCTTCGATATGTGACAATGGATTAAACATGGCTCCATCATTTCACCCCGAAGTCCAATCGACCGCCATCCGAGTGGACCGTACATGATTAACCTGCTCCAAATCCAGGGAAAACGCAACAGTCGGCTGGCAAGGTTATGGCGCCTGTATTTTCGGATGCTAATGGAATAACTTTTATTGACTACCTTGAAAAAGAAGGACCATCAACAGAGACTATTATATAGAGTTATTGGACCGTTTGAAGGACGAAATAGCCGAAAAACGGCCGCATTTGAAGGAAAAGAAAATGCTTCTTCACCTAGAAAAAATTCATCGTGTCACAAGTCAGTGAAAACGATGGCAAAAATCCATGAATTGGGCTTGAATTGCTTCCTCATCCATCGTATTCTCCAGATCTGTCCCCCAGCGGCTATTTCCTGTTCTCAGATCTCAAAAGAATGCTCGCTGGGAAGAAATGTTCGTCGAATGAAGAGGTGATCGCCGAAACTGAGGCCTATTTTGAAGCAAAGGACACATTGTACTACAAAAATGGTATCGAGAAAAGTTGGAGGGTCGCTATACTTAATGTATCACCCTTGAAGGGAATTATGTTGAATAAAAAAAAGTAATTTTGCCAAAAAATGTGCTTTGCTATGGTAGGCCGGAGACTCTTCAATTGACCTGTTAATATAAAAAAAGAAACCAAAATATAAAAAAAGAAACCAAAATGGAGAATATAAGAGAAAGAGAGAGAGATATTGAGAGGTATGTGTTTTTGCGATTCCTCAGTACCATCTTGTACAGTTCACATCTTTCTTAAAGTAATAATAGTTCCCTCAATATTTACGTGTATGTTGTATTATTCATTATCTTACTTAATATATGTCATTATCCTTGTTTATTGAGACAGAAAGGGAGGGAGAGAGAGTTATTAGATTACATATTACTTGATGATATATATAAATAAAGTAATTTAAACCAAAAAGTTAAAGTCCGTGCCAATATGCCTCAGGCCGCCATCATTGGCGGACATTTGTACGCGAAATTTCCTTAAAACGCGAAATTATATCTGGGAAATATTCCTGTGCCGATCGTTACGTACGTTTTAGTCCCATCAAATATCCCCGAATCGAATGGAGGTTAATGATAGGGAGTCGGCAATTGGTATTCAGTCGGTCTGCATATTCGCAGAGAGAGAAAAAATGACGGAAACGCGAACTAGTTATCAATATTAAATGGCTGTGGCAATATCCGGAGGGGTTTTATTAAATTTCTCGTTGGAATTTCGTCTTTACGGTCGGTATTAATATTATTACCCAGTCATTTTGGGTTATTTTTTCTTTAAACAAATTATAGCCGTTGATAAAGTGATGTGGTATCTAGTTAGTGGAATTTAGCTTAGTACTAAAACCCGCGTAGTAAAGTAGCATAAATTAATTAAGGGACTATTTTATTTAAAGTATTTACACGAATATGTTGTGGCGTGAGGCTACTTAAGCAAGATAGTTTTTTTTGACCTACTCGAAAAGGCATGTCGCTGAACAAAGCTTCGTTTAACTAAAGCATAAGTATACTTATCGCTCATTGTCAACAAAATCTTTTTTTATAGATGCGTATAATGGTAATTTTAAATCAACCAATCAAATTACTCGAATAGTGCTCACAGTACCATCTAAATATTGGACGTTGTGAAATTTTTGACACACCAGAGACACCTACTGAGTTGTTTCTCTATTACTTTGTAATCTCTACTATATTTTGGTATTTGTATACATGTTCCCCCAGCAAATCAATGATCAGAATATACGCAGGCACTTGATATATTAGAGTAAAAAAATGTTACTCTGTGGAAAAAAGGTTTAAAGCCTTTAAAAGGGGATAAAATGAGAACTGAATGAAAATGTTTATCTGAAAACTATATTAACTGGAGTAGGAAAGAGCTGAATAAACATATTTTGATGATTTCTACTTCTTCTTGTTTCTATACCTGAAAATATCGGTGCAATAAAACAGATAGAACTGAACTGTAATAAGAGTAATGAAATATAAAGATCTGTCTGAATATTGACAGGCAATATTCACCAACACATTAAGTAAAGTTCAAATATTTTTGACGGTACCATAAAATAATATTAACTACGAGATGGCCAGCATCGATCAATTTCTGGGTTCTGGAACTCAGTTTTAGATGAATAGTAAAATTCGAATAAGTAAAATAGTAACACATCAAAATATAAGGACCTGTAGGACTGAAGATTTTTTAAAATTATTATTTACTATAGCAATCTAGCAAAGTAACGCTAATTTGCTAAGCTTTAAACTTACTGAAAGTAACTTATAACTTACTCATGCCTGGAGACATTATGGTCAACATTGATGTGCTGATGTAGCTTCTGTTGATGTCTTTGGGCATAGTCCTTGATAACATGAACATTATCAACGGTTTCTACCTTCAGGTCAGTTTTACTTATAACTTCACTGAACTAAATTAAATGCTTTTACTCTTTTTAATCTTCTAAGTCTGTCTGTCTGTCCTTGATAACGTTATCCAGAGTTTCTACCTTCAAGTCCTTATGCAGATTGTTGTTACAAATGTACCATGTAACATCAAAAATACCTTGCAGTACCTTGCTTTGGAATCATCGTATGATATTTCTATCGCTTTAGCTGGTACAACCCCAAAGTTGAACACCAACAGAGCGGTTTTAAGACTTTTTGGTAAGGTAAAAGCTTATACAGACCGGGCTGAATCTACCCAATAAACAATACAGTTTTTTGTACTTTAGCTGAGTTCTTAACATATAGCTTCTACCTGAGACAATTGGCATGCTAAGATATTTGGTTCTATTTCCATACGGGACTACATAAGTGAAATCAATATGTACTGATTTATTTTTATTCATTTTTATGCCCTATATTTGTGTCCAGCATTGTATTTGGGCAATAGCTGTTTGTAAGTTTTCAGTAAATTCAGTGTTGTAAGTCTTCTGAAAATGTGGCAATAACATTTTCAGGGAATGTAGGCAAGTCCCGAGTGTACAGCAGATAAAGGACTGTTCCCAACAAACTTCCCTCCAACACACCTGCTTGTATTTTTATCAAGTCAGAATATGAATCTGCTTAATTGACTCTAAAACTTTTGAATATTGGTCAGCAAGAATATTATGCTCATGCCAAACTTTATCGAAAGCTTGAGCAACATATAAAAATACTGCACGATAAACGTTATTTTCTTCGAGTGATTTTTCTATGATATTGGTGGTTTTGTGAACATAATCAACTGCGGAATGATTGAAGACGGTAACATTTTTGTGGCTTAAATAAAGCATAGTGAATCTCTTTACGAAGCTGAAGCTCATTTTGTGAAAGATCCCAGGGAGATAGAAGAAGTGTTAAACATATTGAGCGTCATTCCTAGGAGACTATAATATATTGACGAATAAATTCAAGTGTGTGTGAAAATAAGAAAAAAAGGAAGGCCGGAGGGTGAGATTTACGTCAGAAATATAACGTATGCACTTAAATGTTTCCCTTTTTATTTGTCGGACGTAAAAGCAGCAAAAAAGAGCCCAATCTATTGTCTAATAAAACAAAATAAAACCGGAGCACTTACACGGTTGACGACCGGAGATATTTCTCTATTGAAAAGAATCGTCGTCCGACGTCGAAATAACGCCCCGGGTCCTCTCCGTGGCCCTGATCCTAAAATATTACCTCGAAGATTCCTCGGACCCTTTCGCCCTCCACAACGGAACAGTATAAATAAGAAAAAATCGCCGAAAATTATATGCCTTAAAAGAGGTTTGTCGTAAATGAAGTTTTATAACGTCTCAATAGTCCCCCTTTTTTCTTTCGTCGTTCAGCTTTTTCTTTTTGTCTGACGAAGGTTTTTATTTCGGCGCCCGTCCATCGCTACGTGGCACAAAAGGTTGGTCGAAATTGCTCGGTGCTTTGGTTGAAACAGGCAAACAGTTTACACATTACGATGTGAAACATTTCTAAAGGTATATTGTTATTATTTACTTATTATTAATATACTACTACTAGTCATTGTCGATACTCCATATAATTAGTTAGGAAGATCCATTGGCTTTTATTTAGTCTCCAATAAAATAAAATAAAATAAAAGTTAGTAGCACCTTTCAGTGATTTTACCATTTAGATCACCATATTACAAAACTATAGTCCTTCCAGTAAAACAGCCAATTCACGCAATCATCATCGATGAAAGAATTGCCAAATTCAATTTACAAAAATGTAAAATCCAATTTAAAGTCGGGGTCTCATTTTACTAATTAGCATTACTGTAGTTAAAAAGATAGAGAATGAAGTCTAAAGCGCCCGAAAATGTAACCAAATCGGTCTATAAAATTCGACTTGTATTCCTTATCATAATGCAATGTAAATATAATAAAACAACTTTAACCTACAAACTATTGTGGCTATTTAATTAACTGTAGTTTAAGTCCTTCAATAAATATTCTTAGATGTACTATTTCTGCATTGAATGTTTTATTGGAAGTTTAGGTGCCAATATTTGTTCTTACATAGTATCTGGCACTGTTACCGTATGGGACAATAATATTCAATATGCTTTGATTTACTCCCATTATTCTCCATTTTTGACTCCATTTATATGTATTATTACTGGCGTGTTGGAGGTTTAGAGTCACTTTTTCGTTATTGTCTCCATCAGAACGTATCGTAGTGTCATTAGCGAATGTACCAATTTATAGAATAGGTAAATAATACGACCCATAACACTGTATTGTGGTACACATGTTTTTGTTTCCTTTATTGTTAAGTAAGCTTCTTGTTTAACTCTTCTACTAACATTTTGTGGAGTTTATAAATGAGTCCCTTATGTCAGAATTTCTCGACAACTTCTGTTACCTCCAAGAATCTCAGTAAAAATCAACTAATCTTAGGGGCATATTCTGTCATAGAAACGTGACAAAAAATATATTTTATTATCATATTTTTTTCATAAAATATATCTTAGAAATCCTAGTCGAATTACAGCTATTTCTATTTCTGAGGTAACAGCCAAACTGTTTTTTTACTACCTGAAGACGAGTGCTCTCATAAAACTCGTTTATATTCCATATATGTTATATAGCGCGACTCATACGGCACTGGATACTATAATAAAACACTAGACCGTTGGCTATATAATTAAAGGTGAATCATATTTTAACAAATTATGTAAATAAGTAGTTCACAGTGTTGCCAGATTGTATCAATAGTTTTTTATGAGAGTTATATAAAATGTTACGTTTATGCTCTATATCGAGCCACTTACTGACTGGCCTTGTTAAACAAATACTATTGTGTTTATGACAGACAGTGAGAGTTGTGATGTTGAGATGTGATTTCTGATGGGTCTAGAAATAAGGTCCTCGCTAATTGATATTCGATTGGTATATAACCGACAGTGTTGTTTGTGTAGTCGATTCAATAAGTCGCCACTGCTTTCTATTATAATGAAATATCATGGGCGTGGATAAAGGATATTGATAGTAAAAATGAGAAGGAAAAATTAAGCAAAAATTACACACTGTATTATAGAAAACCTCATGGGATAATAAATATTGTTTCAATGTCCGGTTTATTTATCAGATTTAGCGATACCTGATATTTAGTATTTAGAAGGCGCATACGTGTGTGAAAGTTTGATGTGAACAGCTATAGAACTATAAAAGGGAATTTCATAGACCTTCCAGAAAACCAATGGAGTCTATAGTATCAATAGATTCAAATATTCTAAGGACCAGAAGCATAGACCAACACAGGACATATACTCCATATGTATTTGTTAATAAAGTTCAGTAAATAAGCTAATAATTTTTTCCCATTTTTGTATCAAAAGATCTATCTTTGGAATCTTGGTAGTGTTAGGCAGCAATATACTAGTGGTAGTAGGAATTTCACTTTTGAGGGGACTAGCTTAAAACCATGGTACTGTCTCCAAGTCATAACATAACCTAACAAGAATATGTTTCTTTACAAGAAGTAATGTAAATGAGGATTCATCGAGCATTCATATCATATTCTTCCAACCATCGAATTTACAGATTTTGTGATCGTTCCATTATTTCTTTTGCAGCTCATTATTGGCTCCTGTTATAAAGGGTTTCGCAATCGCAGCTCTTCTATGAATTTTGGAGCACCCACCGTAATGTTTTTGACGAAACAGCATTACTCAAGAGAGTGGTGAGTTGTGCTATCACTTTTGCCACTGTAGTTTTATGTTGGTTAACCATAATTACATGGTGATCAATGAAAATATCCATTGTTCCCAATGTACAATACCTGATTTATCATGAAAATCAAACTACGAAAAAATGGGCAATAAAAATGAACAGTAGCAGTTATAATTCGGCAGGTAATCTCAAGCAATAGTAGAATATAGAAATCCAAAGAAAACCGTTTATAACAAAATCAGATCGTCAAAAAAAAGTAGCTTCATACGAACAATTTCCAAGTTTTTCGATCATAAAGCCATTCAATCACTTCCTCCCGGATATAAATCATCTTTTACGGATAAAGCGGATTAGTCTGGAAGTTTTATATCAGAGAAAATTTAAATGCCAACGAAATATATAGATTGCCAAGATGAAACACAAAAAAAAACACCCCCCAATACCGATTTTGTTTCATCAGACAACGCGGTGGTCGGCGAGAAAATCGATAGTTTTTCATTACAATAAAGCAGGAACGGACATGTTGTGCTCTTAACATCAGATTTTCCATCATCGGTTTAAATTAGTTCTTTGTTTCCATGTAAACGAAACGAGATATCGGAATGAAATATAAATTTCGATCTGGATACGAGCCCTCTGCGATTCCCGCACGAGATTTGATGAAAATTCCAGTCTTTGATGGGCAAACAAAGCACTAATTTGATGATGTATGGACGGTTTCGGTATCGTGTATCACGGGAGATTAGTTGGAAATAGATTTTTGTTGTGAACAGTTGCGATGTTGAGATGTGATTTCTGAGGTGTCTAGAAATAGACCTTATTTCGCTAATTGACCTCAGATTGGGATATAAGCTATAATATATAATAGCGAGGACCTTATTTCTAGACACCTCAGAAATCGCATCTCAACATCACAACTCTCACTGTCTGTCATAAACACAATAATATTTATTCAACAAGGCCCGTCAGTAAGTGGCTCGATATAGCATAAACGTAACATTTTATATAACTGTCATAAAAAACTATTGATACAATCTGGCAACACTGTGAACTAATTATTTACATAATTTGTTAAAATATGATTCACCTTTAATTATACGGCCAACGGTCTGATGTTTTATTATAGTATCCAGTGCCGTATAAGTCGCGCTATATAACATATATATAGTTTTATGAGAGCACTCGCCTTCAGGTGGTAAAAAAAACAGTTTGGTTGTTACCTCAGAAATATAAATAGCTGTAAATGAATTGAGATTTCTAAGATCTATTCTATGAAAAAATATGATAATAAAATGTTTTTTGTCACGTTTCTATGACAGAATATACCCCTAAGATTACTTGATTCTTACTGAGATTCTTGGAGGTAACATAAGTTGTCGAGAAAATTCTGACATAAGGGCTACATTCGCTAATGATTGCATTGAATCGACTGCACAAACAACACTGTCGGTTATATCCCAATCTAAGATTAATTAGCGAGGACCTTATTTCTAGACACCTCAGAAATCGCATCTCAACATCATAACTCTCACTGTCTGTCATCAACACAATAGTATTTATTCAACAAGGCCAGTCAGTAAGTGGCTTGATATAGCATAGACGTAACATTTTATATAACTCTCATAAAAAACTATTGATACAATCTGGCAACACTGTGAACTAATTATTTACATAATTTGTTAAAATATGATTCACCTTTAATTAAACGGCCAACGATCTGGTGTTTTATTATAGTATCCAGTGCCGTATGAGTCGCGCTATATAACATATATATAGTTTTATGAGAGCACTCGTCTTGAGGTGGTAAAAAAAACAGTTTGGTTGTTACCTCAGAAATATAAATAGCTGTAACTCGATTGGGTTTTCTAAGACCTATTCTATGAAAAAATATGATAATAAAATATGTTTTTTGTCACGTTTCTATGACAGAATATACCCCTAAGATTACTTGATTCTTACTGAGATTCTTGGAGGTAACAGAAGTTGTCGAGAAATTCTGACATACGGGACTCATTTATAAACTCCACAAAATGTTAGTAGTAGAGTTAAACAAGAAGCTTACTTAACAATAAAGGAGACAAAAGCATGTGTACCACAATACAGTGTTATGGGTCGTATTCTTTACCTACTCTATAAATGGCTACATTCGCTAATGACATATATATATATATATATATATATTTGTCCAGAAAAGGGTAGTATAGTGAGAAAATATGGAATAATTGCGACGAGGATAGTAAAAACAACAGTTTTGTTTTCCTATACAAAGGATTACTATCACTGTCATCAATAATTTCACTGTCACAAGGATCGACATTTGTTTTGATTCTAAAAAATATTTGTGGGTGCGTTTCGAAATTTATTTGGTGACTAAGAATGTTGGAAACTGGATAACTACCCAACTACACTAAAACTGTTTATCTTTATTTAGTTATTAAAGCGGTTATTATGTACATATTTATATATACATTTTTTTGTGTTAAAAATCTAAGTTTGATTACTTTTTACATTTTAATGAGTTCGTCATTTATTTTATTTTTCGAAGTTGGTTCAATTTTTTTAAAATATTTTATTAATTAATACCAGAGAGCGTATTTTAATATATGGCCGTAAAATAAAAAATAACACTTTTAAAGAATATTTTAGTTTCATAAAATTAAAAAAAACCAAAAAAAAGTACTTACAACATTAAATCAGTCGTATTATTAAGATAATTATCGGTTAGATTGTATAATAACCGTGATAACACTCATAAAAGAAGAAAAAAGAGAAAGAAAGAAGTTCTAACATTCAAAAGCTTGACCAAACATGGAGAGAGTTACAAAATCGAAAAAGTCTATCAAAAGAGACCCAAGAAGATAAAAATGCAACCAAAATTATTTTTCTATTCATCAATGAAAATGTTCTTTTTACCTTGTATCGAAAATACAGCGACTGAAAACGTTTGACTGAAACAGTCGACAGTAAAAGTAGTAAAATCAGTCGGACCGCAGACAGAGACAGAGATAGTCGATAGTTACACTTAAGTAAATGTCAATTACTAAAGAGTCGATAGTTGTTTTCGTTCGATAGTTCCCGACCTTAATATTTTCTCACCATATAAACCTTTCCTGGATATCCACAAATATTGCAAATCCAAAATTCATCAGATCGGTTCAGTCTTTCTCGAGTTTTAGATCGAGACTTGAGTTCACCATGAGTGAACGTCAAGTGCCGACAGTTGCATGTCATTCGTTTTTTAGTGTAGGAAGGCGTTAAAAATACGTACATTATTCTGTGTTTGCGAAATCAGTTCGGTAGTGAGTGCATGAGTAGGGTTGCCCTGTTTAAATAGGCCAAAGAATTATAGGATGGCCGCGAAACCGTCGAGAATGAGCCGCATCATCGTCGACCGCGAACCAGAATCACGCCAGACAAAAAAAAATTACGCTGTTGTAAGTTTGTCCCCGCTTGCTGTCGCGATACGAGACGGAGGTGGCGGTTTTTTAACGCGAATCTTCACTACAGACGGGACTTAGGTACACAATAGTATAATAGCGTAATAGTGTAATAACACTCCCAAAAGCAGGATGTGGCCCATAGAGTGAGGGAAGAAGGAGGAAAGGTCAGTTAAAGCGAAGACAACCAGGTCCGCGGGTAGGCTTCTTTGTACGGTGTTCTGGGACTGGCAGAGCGTGCTGTACGTCGATTTCCCGCGCACCCAACGTACCATTAATGCCGCATACTACTCTAACCTTCTGAAAACACACGTGAAACCCGCTTATTGATATCGAAACCGAGGAGCATCCCAGCACGAGGGGCGATTCTTCTCCAGGATAACGCGCCCCCTCACACAGCGCGTTTCACGCTCAATACAATATCGGAATTAGGGTGAGAGGTACTGGAACACCCTCCCTACCGGATTTATCACCTTGCAACTACAACATATTTGGACCACTGAAGATTAAAGAGGTCAAAGCCTCGGAGGTCAAAGATTCAACACTTACGACGAGCTAGAGGAGTTCGGAGGCACATGGCCGAGTTGCCCAAGAAATATATATTATATCTTACTGAATTAGAATTTATTTTTAAGGTATGCTACTTTATTATAACTTTATTTTCTTATTGTTTACTATATATGTTGACAATATTTATTTGACGTTATTTTTTTAGCACAATATAAACCCATTCCGTTTATGATATCGATAAAAACCTTATCCGAAACGAGATGGGTTTTTGTTTGGCGTCGAAGGCAATTTTTAAAGCAACGAAATATTTATGGTCCGCAGGCGTATTCCGGCATCCAGATTTCCAAATCCGCATGGACTACGAACTAGCCTTAATAAGCAAGCCGGGCCGGCATCTTTTAGCCATTCGATAAATTTATTTGGAATATTGTAGCGGCGCTGTCACATTTACCGAATTTATGCACATTTTCTCTGCATTAGATGAGGTACTAAAACGGAGCCAAGTCCTGGTAGGGATTGGATTTCCGGGCGTTTTTTTGATATGACGATAGATGTTCGGATTTGTTTTATTTTTATTTTCTCCGCGATAACGTCACTGTGTATATATTATGTGGATATATTGCCGTTGATCAAATGTAATAAGAGATCGAGAACAGGGAATGTTCTTTGAGGATCGTTCATAAGAAGCTAATTTGTCTTAACCTAATGAAAATAAACGATAATAGTTATTCCTAAAATTATACTTTAAACTAGTCATATAAATATATATATATATATATATATATATATATATATATATATATATATATATATATATATATATATATCACTACATAGTATAAAACAAAGTCGCCTTTTCTGTCCCTATATCCCTATGTGCGCTTAAATCTTTAAAACTACGCAACGGATTTTTTTCGGTTTTTTTCAATAGATAGAGTGATTCAAGAGGAAGGTTTATATGTATAATACATGCATAATATACTAAGGCAACATTGCTAATTTTAGAGGTTTCTAACGTGATGTCGTAAATTAACCTATTTTTTTAGGCTTATTTAGCAATTAGCAAAAACGCTGCCTAACCCTACGAGTTAGATCAAATTAATGTACTACAGTATTGTACACCATAAAAAGGTCTACTTAAAAGTCCGCGATGGTATATGTTTATCTTTTAGGGATAACCCACATTAACCATTTTTATTGTTTACTTTTTACGTGAGAAAATGGCTTATTTACGAAGCTATTTTAAGCAATACGGCATTAATCCTTATCGAATTAAGTACCTTAAATACAGTGTGCAATTAATATCGATCAATATGGTTCCTTACAGCATGTAAATTAAACAAATATTTTCGGAGATATTACAAATTTAAAATTTGCGTTTAAAAATGTGTAATGTAATAAAAATTGTATGAATTTAGATATTCCAAAGATAGCAGAAAATCTTCATAGTAAGTATAGGGGAAGAGGAATTGTTTTACTCCAAATTTAATGCGTGGAGGCCAAGGGCAGTAATGAATGAACCAAAAATACTGGATCGATTTTAATCATGTTTTCATTGAGTGACATAGGCATATATATTTTATGCCCGTGCAAAGTCGGAGCGGGCCGCTATGTTTTTATATACAACGTTCATATTTTTTCTGTAGTGTATTTAATTTAGTATCAGCATTGCACCCGTGCGAAGCCGGGGCGGGTCGCTAGTATATATATATATATATATAACTTACTAAAGTTGTTTAGTGCAAGGACGGTTGAGTGTACTTTTTAAGCACTAACCATATCATATGGGAAGCAGTAGAAATATTGCTGGCAACTATGTTGGTGTCGAACCCAAACAATACTAAAATAATTTTGTGTCATATACAAAAAATTACAATATTGGTCTAAAAATATTTTCATTGATGAATACAAAAATTAATTTTTATTGCATTTTTGTTATCTTGGGTCTCTTTCGATTGACTTTTTCGATTTTTAGAGTCTCTACATGTTTGTTCAAGCGTTTGAATGTTATAACTTCCTTTTTCTCTTTTTTCTTCTTTTATTATTCAATCTAGCCGATACCTCTCTTAATAATTATGCAACTAATTTAATGTTCTGTATATTGTAGACTTAAGTTTTCATGTTTGATTTAAGTCTAATTAATTTATTGTTATTTGTAGGTACTTTGTATTTTGTTTTTTTGTGAGTTTTTTTTTAATTTTATGAAACTAAGATATTATCGCATATTCTTTAAATGTATTATTTTATATTTTAGGCCCATATATTGTAATTCGCTCTACAGTATTTGTTAATAAAATATTTTAAAAAAATTGAGCCGGCTTCAATAAATAAATAACGAACTCATTAGAATGTAAAAAGTAAAAAATAGTCAAACCTAGATTTCCAACACACAAAAAAAATGTTTGAAACTTAAATATGTACATAATAACCATTGTACTAACCAAATAAAAATAAACAAAATCTTTATTTAACATATCTACTACATATATTTTATATTCTACCACATACACATAATTTAGCCTTTTATTTTATTTCAATATTATTTTAACTATTACCAATTGGTCAGTTTGAATTCGGTACGAGCAACAAATTATATTTGTTTTGTTTGTAATTTAATTTTTTGTATATGGCACAAAGCTATGTTATTATTTTAGTATTTTTTTGGGCTCGGCACCAACATAGTTGCCAGAAATATTTCTACTGCTTCCCATATGATATGGTTAGTGCTCAAAAAGTAAACTCAACGGTCCTCGCACTAAATAACTTTAGTAAGATGTGAGTAAGAGTTTGTTACTAAAAACTCCTGAAGGATATAGCGGCCAGTCCCTGCTTTCACCATCGGTTTAGCTAAATAAATTTAAAAAATACAGTAATTATAATACTAAATACAATGTTAGTTGTCTGTACGTTCCCATAATATTTAAAGAAATATCCTCTAACTCATAACCGCCGAAAAGTTGTATTTTCCGTCACGTCAGCCCAGCAATAACATTATACACAAATATCTAAATAGTTTAGATAAAGAAATATGTGAAAAAATTGTACGTGCCTTTGAAAATTGAGGATTTCCCTCGATTTCCCCGGATTCCACCATCAGATCCTGACTTGGTTTCAGTGGGACCAACTCGGAAATGCAATCTTCGAATAAAAAAAAATATTGAAAATAGGTCCACAATTGACGGAGAAATCGGTGAACATACATAGAAGAAAAAAATACACTCGAATATAGAACCTTCTCCTTTTTTGAAGTCGGTTAAAAGTTAGACATAGCAGCTGCATAATTTCGAACAAAATAAAACAAAAAAGCATTAAAAAAACGCGAGACTTCGACTCATTCGAGAACCGAGCGACCTCCTCCACAATAACCGGTTCTTCGAACGGCAATAAAGCCCCAAAACAATATAACTTGGTCTTATCTAATTTTCCGCTCGGTTCACAAAAAAAGGGACCCATAAAAACTTTTTACACCTTCCGGTTTTACTGGCGTAATGGGAACAACAACGCGTCTTGTCCCGTTTCATCCCCCCGCCCCTCCTGCGCCACCGCCGCCGTCCTCGACGTTCAATCATTTCCACCCTCCTCAACTTTGTTAATCAAATGCCGGCTGACGATGGACCTTTATTAAAATGGTTCAAGTTTATTGTCTGATGTTGGGCGAACTCGATTCGTCGAACGGGGGGAGAAGGGGGCGAGGAGTAGCGGATGGGGAAATAGGAGCGTAAATGCGGTGTCAAATTCTGTTCTGTTGTTGGGAGAGGATTAACTTCCATCGCGTCGTTATACGATAATGGAGGTAGATACGGTGAGATGAACTCCAGTCGGAATGTGGAGTGGATTGTATCTGGATCCGATGGTACCGGGGCATAAAGAGATACGAGTGTAAACATCCGCAAACCAAAAAAAAAATGTTCTGAAGTTATTTCTTTTATATGCGTATATTAAAGTCTCCTTATTACCAACGAGGGTTTATCTGAACCGTATCTACTGTTTAACGTAGGTTTCGAACTACGGTCCTGGGCGTTAAACCTACTAACTAGCCAGTGACCAACTTAGAGATGATCCAAGAACACATCCGATCTTGCCCAGTCTGGTTACTAGCGTGACTGGAATGGTTATTCCTTATCACCTTTGCAATTACAATCACAAACACAAAGTACATCCACGCCCCAGCAGTATTATTAGTAGCAAAATCCACGACTATTGCAATAGCAGGGGGCCGTTCTGTCGCATTGACCACCGCGCCAACCAAGCGTTCTGAAGTCAATGATTTAAATCGAATCTTGGTTTGGTTAAAATACATCTTGGGTTCTAAATTCTACAGTTAGTTAGATACAGTAATGTTAAGCCATGTTTTAAACCCTCAAAAAATTCAAGAAATTCTTGCATCTCTAGAGAAATGGAAAAAACGTATTTCATTCTCAAATGGTCCAATCTATTCTTCGACAAACTCCTCTTAAATTAATCAGAGATGATTTCCATGAGTCCCAATATTATCATGCGAAGTCCTACAGCATATCCCCAAAAGAAGTGTGCCTGAAAGTTTAACTTATCCTAGCATGAATGTATTGTGTCGTAACAAACTAATTTGTTTCATCAAATTCTCCATGTGTGTATGTACCATTGTGTTATTTTTCAAGTTTCGACGCCATGCTATCTCATTTACTCATGCTTTTTAAATGTCAAACAAATAGTGCAATTTTGATAGTGAAAACGACAATGTGAAAGTGTTCGTTTGCTCAATATTACGCAGTCGACTGTTTCTCACGCTACAGATCATTTTAAAGAACTTAGCCATGACGATTGGCATTCAGGATGGGGGAAAGTGCACCGCCAACAATCCTGCTATCTACAAGATCATCATAAAAAATCTATGAAAAAAGTCACCGTTGAGCAAGCGCACAATTTATTGTGGATTTTAGATACAACATAATAACACAGATTATGATACGCATTTTCTTTTAAATAAAAAAAAATTGTTCCGCCACCGTTAAACTATGGCCATATTATTAATTGTACGATGTTAGAAAAAGACCGATCTTCACCCACCTCTGCAGATATAACTATCACCCTTTAATAATAAATGTTCGACATTATCCAAGCTTCGTGCTGGCCTGTCAACTAATATACATTCGTTCGATAGTGCCTTCGAACGCGAAAGCAAAGCCATTCGTGTGCCATTGTGAACGTTTGACGTGTGGTCTTTATTGATCTAGTTCTCCATGGATAGGGTTTTCAATGGTCGCTCTTACGCCATACTGCTCGGGAGTTACGGTTGAATGGCTTACAAACAGCTAAATTAGTATCATTACTATAAAGCTTCCATTGTTATTGTTCTAGTTATAATGCGAAGCCATACACATATGTTAAGTTCTTGTTAATTCGGTCAATACAATTTAATTAAAACTTCGAATTTTTTTTATACAGAATGTCCCCTTTTTCTACACGTAATGCTTTACTGGATGAACGTTAAAGATCAGTCGAATGAAACTAGTAGGTCCGATAGTAATAGCGACTGAAAATAGTTGACTGAAAGAGTCGATAGTAAATAGTAGTCAATTATTAAATAGTCGAGAGTCGTTTGCAGTCGATAGTTCCCAACGCTAGTATTAATTATTATCGAACATTTATCTGTTCAATAAGTCTCTGGAATTGAAATAGTTATAAAATGTGGATTTCCAAATATGACTTTTCTCAATATGATTTATCAATACTTCAATAGATCCCCTACTTTCAGCGTGTGTAGTCGTATCCAAACATTGGATTAGTACGGATCCGAGTATTCAAGTGTTTTTTCCAAAGGTACCTAAATTACGTTTCTGAGGGAGCAAAGTCTGGACAATACGCTGTATTGGGATATATACAGTTTTGTAATAAAACATTTTAACGTAAAATGTTGGTAAATTATTTTTGTTGTATTATGAGATTCATATTCGCAACTATCTGAGTAACACGATAGTTGATCACTTGCCTTGAGCATAACAATACCAAACCAATAACAAAAGCTGCAAAATAAATTTTAATTCTCTTTGTTAGTTTCAGACCAATACTCTAGCCATTTTAGATATTAAAAACTCGCTTTTTTTCGAAAAAAATGGCTTGTTAAATTATATTTTCACTGTAAACATAACGTTACAATAACAGCGTCGAACAAGTCTGAATGGAACAAAAAAGCGTATTTTAATAAAAATTATTTTTCGACAGTTTTAATAAAAATAGCAAAAACAAATGTCGAATATTTCACGTCGCCCTATAGTCGAACAGTATTTGTTTGAGGATATATATATTGGAATATAATATTGGATATTGGTTTACGGAGTGGGATAAATAACATTTATGTCGATTTTAATTCAATAACGATTGTCTGACGGGCATGTAGATTTGAAATATTATACCGTTGAAATTTAAAGGTTGTCGCTAATATAACAATGAAAATCCGATGAAACCGTAGAACAAAAGATAAAAACATCTTTATTAGAAAATTATATCTTATTGTCTTAATATATCATATTAGTTGTTATTTAATTTTCCTCTAATACTTTTTAGTAATATTAAATATATGTCAGATATTCCAAATGCTTTAAATTTATTTCTGAAAAATGCTTCAAAAAATGAGATTGATCTCATTGATCAGTCCTATAAATTAATTACACATAAATAAATAGTATTACTGCAAACTAAATCGCATCGGATACATTTGTAACTAATTTCATGTTGAAAACTCACTTGTCGTCTTCACTTTCCAGTATGTGTCATTACGTCGAAAGATGGACAACAAAAGGTTTCCATTGTGTTGAAAATTCCTGAGTATTCACCGAGTAAATCGCTATCGATTTCAACATATGAATACTGGTTTGGACGTTTTAAATGTGATTATTTTTACACCGAAGACAAATATAATTCTGGACAGCATATATAACATATATGAAGACAAAAAACGCGTGAAAACATACTTAGAAACATTAAAATGGGAAGTGCTCATGGACCAACCACTGTATCCTCCACACCTGGCTCCTTCTGATTAAGAAATATACTAAAAAATCGGTCGATTCGTCCGATACTTTCAAAAGATACACAATTCACAACAGATGGAATCCGTAAATTGTCTAAAAGAGTAGATACTATCGATGGATAATACCTTGAATAAAGAATTCAAATAATAAATATTCAAATCGAAGAAAAAACCTTTAAAACTAATTTGTAGACCCAACACGAACACTGATATTGTATGAATGCTGGATCAAATGTGTTGAAGTCAAGGGAAATTATATAGAATATTGATATTAGTTTTTTTAGAAACTGAAATCTGTCATTTTCATATCCCTTGTATATTGTAGTTACATACTATTCAATCACGTACATTAAGCTCTTGAAGTTTGGGTTCTAGAAACCCCTTCATTCAAATATAAAGTTTTAAAAAGTAAAATATACTCAAGTCCTTAGCTCTAAGAGATTATGCCTTACTGCACAAACCTACATTTTATGAAAAATCTGTCGATGTAGAACAAACGTTAACAAACAACTTAAAAGGACGGATATAACGAATAAACGTAGCAGTATTTCAAGCCAGGCCAGAGCTCCCAAAATAACGATTTGCGTGTAAAAAAAGTCTCTCCTACATTCAACCTGGATCTGATTTCGTCGAGCTCGGCGAATAAACTTAACAGCTTCAGATCACGTCTGATATAAGAATAACGGCTTGTCTGATAGGCCAAATGTAAAGGAATCACGTCCATCAAGCAAAATAAAGAACATCTATCTGTGAACGGGTCGAAGAAAGGAACGAACACCGAAGCTTTAAGCTGACGTTCTAGGGGTATTATCGAGACCATTTAATTACGACAAATGTTCGAACCGGAAAAAAAAATCTTACCTTTTCCTTGGGTTGGGTTCTCTCAACTTATATTTGGACGCTTTGTTTGATCTAATTCGGGCGTATAGTTCATGTTAATCGGAGAATTTCATTCAATAATTTTGGGTAAAATTCGATTCAATAAGATCTGAGGTTAGTTAACAAAGATTTGTAATACGGCATTTTATAACAAATGACCATATTTCTTATAAAAGTAGTAATACATCACTCTATAAGTCCCGGGTCTGACATATAGATGAATGTCTAGTGACACAACAATACATCGTATCACATTTCGTTGGAGATAATGGTTATATTCAAATAATTGCTTTGTTAACCACCGTAGAGTTCAGATCTGACCTTTGGCGAACAATCCAAACTTCGAAGACTCCGAAAGACTCCAAAAATATTCCAAGAAAAGAGTAAAACAGTTTTACGAAATAGGCATAAAAATACCAGAGGAGCTCCCATCGATACAACAAAACTAAATTGCTAATATCTCTTACTATTGCTAATAAGTAACAACATTTCTTGTTTTGTATAGATGCATATAGTGCAATATGTTCCTAACAATGTTCAATGCAAATTACACATTTTGTGTGATCGCCAATAACCCCCGGTAATCATAAGATACTGCGCGCCAGTCATTATTTACTGATTTAATTGCGTGGCCGGAGCTACGTCATGTTGATGTAGGTCACTGGCCTGTCAAAATCGGGAATATACGGCTGCTGTGGCCTAACGTAAATTTACTAAGATTATATTATAATGAAGACGAACGCTACATCATCTAATTTGGGAGAAGAACACGTACCGGGAGCACATTAATTTGAATTTTGGTCTAATTGATGTAGTAATTATGGGGAAGGGTTATTTTTACCCTTTACAGTTTAAACATTCTTTTCTAATTATCAAAATATACGAGAATCACCAATTATATTAGGCCTATGGAAAATTAATAGCAACAACTTGAAAATATAGCAACAATGAAAAAAAAAGTGGAAAATATAAAACAAATAGGGATAGGCAAAATTAAAACTTTCTCTATATCATTCTCTCTCTATATCATTACAGAGATGGAAATTGAAAGAACTAAGGAGAGAGGAAAAAATGGAGAGAGAAAATGATAAAAATATAAAGAAGTATATGTAGAAGCTAAGAGAAAGGAATTCTTATTTCTAGGTATAAACGCAACAAAATCGAAGTAAACATGCTGGTACCATGCGCAAATTTGCTGTAGACCGATGTTATATATCTGATGCGAGTTATGATACCCGTACCGATTACAGCGTACAGTAAAAATCATCGTCGTCCAGATATTTGAGATTCTACTGCTTTCGGCTCTATTCGTATATCGGTCGGAGCAATATACCCCCGGTAAGCCGAAATGCCACAATTTGGTGTTGCCAAATTTACCGTTAGGTTATTTGCCTCAAAAATAGCCATGAAAAATCACTTATTTAACAAAATTTTCTGATATTAACTTTTATATTTTGTCTTGAAACAAATATAATAATAGATTAGATACGTTTTTTACTATTTGGTTTGATATGGTTTTTTTATAAAGTTATATTGTGACGTTCCTTTTTACCTAAAAAGAAGGCCTTTTAGTTTAATATTTCAGCGTTTAAACAGGATTACAAATATGGAGATTCAAAGGTAGTTTCAGTTGTCACAAATAGGATAAATTAAATGATTAAATGACTTAAATTTTGCAGTGAAAGTAAATTAATATGTCAAGTTAGTAGTATTATATACTTAGTAGCAAGAGAAAGAAAGTTTTGACCATGAGCTTGTTGCACAACTAAAGCCGATGACTAAAGCATCTTTGTCAGATCCACAATATAGATGTTAGCACTCTAATCTATATTATTTTAAGAATTCGTAAGGCTTTTAAAGTTGGAAGCTACAGGACTATAAAAAAATTTTTTTTTCAGAAAACAAAAAGTCAAGAAGCTTATATGCCACTGTATATGGAGTTACCATCAAGGTAGTATCTTCTATAAATCTATCGATGTGATTATTATCTTACGAATGAATTTTAGGTAGGGTACGATAAGGCAAGGAGAGTTACGAGTAACAAATCAATTTGAGTCTGTCTATATAAGTATTTTTTTTTTCCTTAAGAATGAAAATAAGACTCAATAGTGAAGCAGATACAAGTAGCCAAAAATCCCAGAATAATATTCTACAATTGAATTTTAACAAGGTAGTAGGGAATTATATATATAAATAATTTCGATTAATCGTCCAGTTTATAGTCATTGCAGATGTGCAAAAAAATATTGCATACCATTAATCCTGAAAAGGTAGCTATTTAGGAAAGGATTGTATTTGCTACAGCTGTATGATTTGTTGATAAGGAAAAGCAATCTGCCCAAAATCAAAGAAGAGAAAAGAAGATCTAAGAAGAAATAAAATCAAATACTTGAAAGGTACATGTGCTAAAAAAAACACAAAATATTAACGTCATTGAGTTCTTAGGCAGTTGACTCCTTGATTTCATTATATATGGTAGTGTTTCTATAGTGGGTAAGCCTTTTTTCCATGAAATATATTAACCTTTATTAGGAAAAATATTCCATTGCAACTTTTATTGTATTGTAATTAATTAGTAACTAGTGTGAGAACTATAAAGCACTGTATCTACTGGAAAGTTGTTATAAAATTTTATTTATATACAATACATTTGTAGTATTGTATATTCAAAAATGTAATAATTTAGTAAATGGTTTATAGCATAGTTAAGGTTTATTGTTTTGTAGCCTCTAATTTATAATTCAAAATTAATATTAAATTTTAAAATATATAAATAAAAATATACATTAATATAATATAAAAAGTTAGTATTATGCTGTATTTTTCTTTTAACCTCCTCTAAAATGTTTCGTAAATTAATGTCATGTTCTTACTATTTTTTTAAAGGTAATTTTTTCTAAATATACATATGTATGGTATATATGGCTTAATATAAAACTTATAAATATTACCCTTTATTTTATTAAGTAGAGTATATTTTACGTCTTGAAGACTAACACTATGCTGACATCAGAAGTTCGGTTATAGATAAGAAACAGCCTTACTCGTGATATTTCTTACACTGGGGACGCGCATGCCGGCCAAGTATAATCAATTTACCGAACCACGGCGATTTCTAATGTATCCTCTCTATTAAATATTAAGTGTTATAATTTAAGAGCCTATAATTCACCCTTTTTGCTGCTGTTTTCAAAACTCAATATGATATAGCTATTGCAGACTTTAGTCATAATATGTGTTAATTGATATTTTGTACAAAAATTAGTAACGTGTCTCCAAATTGATAGTATTGACATTATTTTTTTCACTATTTATTAAATATTTCTTTCTTCACTGTGGTACGTATTGTACGAAAGACTCCTGACGAAAATCTGACGTCACGACGTCCATTTTTTCTCCTCCCGACGACTAAAAACGTTTCCGAACAATAAGGCATCGAACAAACAATGGCAGCAGCGGAGTTATCCGTTAAATTCCCTCTCGGGATATCTTGTTTTTGCCCATTTAATGACGCTCATTCCGCCCGGAAATTGGATTTATCGCTGATTAATGATTACGACGGATTGCTCGGGCAATCTTTTAGCCAGAACGAAAAAATCCATTTTCCTACCAGTCATTTACCTACGTCATAATGAATTGCGTTCTTTTAAAAGGTCCATTATTTATTTGAACGTACAGGCCACCGCACCTTCAGTCCCCCTTCGTCTGTCGTCTCCCATCGTCTACTCGGTTTTAAATTTGATGATATATCATTATTTAAAAGGATATTCTTATGATATTGAGGCATAGAGACTTAATTTGTGTAATATATCACTATCAAAAAAATATTAGCGTCAGTTCAACTTAATTTATGTGTCTCTAGTTTCGAAATAGGTAATGTTCTTCAAAATTATGCATAAAATATTAAAATTATACTAATATCATCCAACAAATCTGCGGAATGAAAGGGAAAAGTTCTCTTCAATCATAAATGTATGTTTTCTTAGACCGTAAACTTATTCAGCGATGTATTAATTACATATACATAATATATTTGTAATCAGAATACTTACGCATTAGATAATAATAATTGATGGATGTATATTAATAATTACCTGAAACAAAAAAAAAGTTAAACTAAATATTTACTCTATTAATAAAATAAATCTAATTAATACACTTTAACAATTATACAATATAAAACGAGCCGGCTTGGTGGCGCAGTGGTAAAGGCGATGGGACGGTCCTCCTACTGTTGCGATGGCCGCGGGTTCGAATCCTGATGGTGCATGGTCGTGAATTTATGTTTGTGATTGTTTAAAATTTGTGAATGTTCTAGGCAAGAGTGTAAAATCCGACAAAGAAAATGATCGAGCAAGTAACCAGGCTGGGTAAGTCAGGATGTCTTCTGGGATGATTTTTAAAGTTGGTCGCTCGCCAGTCGGTAGGCTTAATGCTGAGGACCGTGGTTCGGAGCCCATGTTAAACTTTAGGCCCAGTTAATATATACATATATGTTTCTATGTACCTATATGTTTATATATACATATATGTTTATATATACATATATGTTTATATATATATATATATATATATATATATATATATATATATATATATATATATGATGACAAATTGATAATGTTTAGGGTCAGATATGTATCGAATGCATAACTATTATTAAGATAGTAGATGATAAAACAAAAAAACAAACCAGGCTACTTAATAATTCATAAAAAGGGAACTACATACATAGGGAATATACATAATCACACGAGAAATAGTTTTTGCTATAGGCTTTACTTTATTTGGTTCAGTATTTTAGTAGTAGTAATACGTATACCATACAGTAAACAAATATTCGCAGTTCTCATATAATATCAAAACTGAGCATTATAATACCAATAAAAATACGTCTTGTCTTATAACGACATCGTGTAACTTCACGGTAGCGTCGAAAACCAACGCCAAGTCTCCAGCGTGCACTCCAACAAAATTAATCGAAGAATTTCTGGTATTTGCATTTTGCCGTTACGCAAATGAAACGAGAAGCTCCGGGGACTAAATCTCGAGCAACAGACCAT
Source organism: Rhynchophorus ferrugineus (assembly GCF_030347505.1). Lineage (NCBI taxonomy): Eukaryota > Metazoa > Arthropoda > Insecta > Coleoptera > Curculionidae > Rhynchophorus > Rhynchophorus ferrugineus. Next base: position 8,795,510 of record NW_027472586.1, on the reverse strand, counting down.
TTATTCACTTTTATTTATATCGTCGTTGTGACGAGTTATAGTCGGGAGTAACATTTTCCTTTTCAGCCGCTGAAGCAGGGATCGATTTAAGATAAAGTCGATACGAGAGAGTACACATTCACACGGTATATTAGGGTTTAAAGATAATTATTCAGAATAGAATTAGTCATGGAACAGCTTGACTGTCAGTATTTTATGTCAGTATTTTCTTCAATCTGTCAATTTTTTAAAATCTTCTTAAAACAAAAAATTGCGTCATATAGGTCGCGTGATTTTGATCAAAATAATTGGTGATCACCGAGAAGGAGACAGCAATGCCTGAAGGAAACGCCAGAATATAACATTTGACAGAACGTTGTCATGTTCCAAGATTATTTGATAGCAAATTCTCTATTTTATTTTAGTTGATGCACCTCGCCTGTTCATGCACTAATAGCGATATTATTTATATAAATTGTTAGTTCTCTCAATCAATTAGATGCTGATCTAGCAAAAATAAAATGTTTGGAGCTCAAAAATATATAGGCAACTATTGATGACAAAATTCATAATTATCAAAATATACAATATGTTCTTATTTATAACAGTAATTTCCTTTTATTTTTAATTAAACCCAAATTCATTTCTCGTAGAAAGAAATACATATCCATGAAATGAAAAGGAAATCAAATTTAAGTGGACTATAGACATAATTTTTGGGGTCATGATACACGTTTTATGTATAGTATGCTATATATACTGATTATTTTAGTTAAATGAGAATTGAAATAAAAAACGTTTATATTTTATGTGAGTTTGAGGACAATATGTATTAATTGTATGGAAATAACATCTTTAGTATATTATAATTTTTTTGTTGTACTTTTTGCTAACATTTATTTTTAGTTAACTTTTTGTTAATCATTTTACCAACTAATTTAGTTTTATCCGGATTGTACCTACTGATTCGAACCGGTCTTACTGGGATCACTTTCATTGTCGAATTTTAAATCCTTGCTTTATGGAGAATATAAATTTACGACCATGCCTCAGCAGGATTTTAACCCGTGACTATCGCAACAGTAGGAGGACCATCTTTTTGCTTTATCAGTGTGCCAACCAAGAAACATGCCATTAGAGCTATTGTGAAATCAGACATATATATGAAAGTATATTATAAACATAAATTGAAGGTATATGACATATTTTGTAAATATTATGTTAAATCTACTAATTCTTTTAGCTGAATGAAAAATAAAATAAAAACATTTATATTTTAAAAAAATACTATTACATTTCTAGTAATATATAAAAATAATTGTATGGAAGTACATTTTTGGTATTTTAGAACTATTATAAAATTAAATGTTTACAGATTACAAGTTTAAGGATTGAAAGTCTTCAAGAACATTCAGTACTTCTTCTTTTGTAATCATGAAGAAAAAGGCACACAATAAAACCAATTACAGAAAACGACAGAAGAAAACTTGTATATCTATTAACATCTATCTATATACATCTGTACATGTATGTTCATCAAATACTAACTATTCAAACATCAAATAAGATGGAAATCATGCTGAAAAAAAAACTCGCAATTAAAAACAGTAATCTAGGCCCTTAGACATTTATGCGGACGATTCCATAGTCGGTGTCTGCCGAGTGAATTTCCAAAGAAAACGCCCGAAAACTCGTTATAATATATTATGTAGGAGATTTCCTACTTCGTAACGACATCGTTAAATTCCACAAAGGCGCCGAATTCAAAGCTCATTCCCCGGCGTACACTCCACCAGAATTAATTACTCGAAGAATTCCGGAGGTTCCCGCATTCCATCGCCACGCAGACGAAACGCGAAACGATCGCGATTAAAACTTACCGCCGTTGTTCGTTCTAGTTTCTTTATATGGGTCCCCGTGGGGAGTAATGAAGTCCAAAATTACAGGTTCTCTCGCACTGTCAAAGAGTAATAATAATAATAAAAATCGATATTCTCTTCCATCAGCTCGTTAATTCCCTCAATTACTTAATAAGCCCCTTCAAAATATAAGTCTATTTAAAATAGTAGTGACGCACGTTACCAATATGTGCCTGTCGAAAGTTGTAAATTCGTTTGACAATATTTTCCTTCTCATTTTATTCTATTTAAAAAGAGATAGAATGCTGTTTAACAAGTTCGAACATGTAACCGAATGAGGCCGTAAAAGTCGTGCGTTTGTCAAACGTCTGAAAAATTCTTCAAAGTATTATCATTGTAATTACGTAATTACGGGTTAAAAAATCGGCAAACGTTGTTTTAACGCTTTGTCCCATAAAATTTCGCCGCGGTTTTTATTGAAAATATTTTTAGCGTATTACAGCTGCACTGAGTATTAGTACGGACACGGTCACTAAAATATCTCTTCAATTGAAACATAATTTAATATAATTATTTCCGAGGAAAATTGTTAGTCTGGAAAGTATCCATAAAAAGTTAAAAGATTTGCAGCTATTTGAGGGCTGTAGAACATTCCTTCATATACTGTTGGGTAATATAGGATTTAAGTGGTGAAAAGATATTACACGAAGGGGTTTAATGGAACTTCCAGATATTGCTTTTAAAAGAATGCAATTTTTAAGAACATATAACAATATTCAGGAAGATTATTGGAATAACTATCGATTAGATTTTGTCAGTCATAATATTTATTAATAATTCATTGCATATACATATAGACATATAGTTCTTCATGCTGGAAACAAGAATAATTTTAATCCTCGTGCAAAATTAGTGTTTCCTCTAAGTCCGAGGTGGAATACCATGGAGAAACGAACCATAACTTGTTTTTGCAGTGGTTCGAAAATCAGCTTTTAAATAATTTGGACGAATCAGTTATTGTACAATGCACCATATCATAGTAAAGTGGTGGAGAAGATCCCAACAAGTGCATTAACAAGGGCTGCAAATTTAGGATGGCTTAAAGTACATCAAATAAGTTTTGAAGAAACCATGTTAAAGAATGAACTATTTCAATATAAATGAAATATTTAATTCTATTTTGAAGTGAAGTTCAGTGAAGTATGGAATATTAGTTCAGTATGTTGTATGTAATAACTGTTAACAATTTTAGGCGATAGAATATTATACTATAACAGGTCAATTGAAAATTCCCCTGTCTGAAAAATAGATGGAGCCACTAGAATTAAATCCATAGGTTTTTGGTTAGCCCTAACCTTCAAAAGATGCGTGTATAAATCTGACAGCTGTCGGATCATTAGTTTGTGAATTACATCAGCTTGAGTGAAGCAACTGTTGTTATTGTCAAAAAAATGGATAGAAAGGAATTTGGGATGTTGAAATAATATTGCTTTTGAAGGGAAAAAATACAGTTGAAGCAAAAATTTGGCTTGATGCCGAGTTTCCGGACACTGCCCCAGAAAAATCAACCATCAAGGATTGGTGTGCTAAGTTTAGACGTGGTGAAATGAGCACCGAAAACGGTCAACGCAGTGAACACCTAAAAGAGGTTGTTACCGACGAAAACATTTAAAAATTCCACAAAATGATTTTGAATGACCGTAAACTGAAATTGAATGAAATAGCAGACACTCTAAAGATATCAACTGAATGTGTACATCATACCTTTCACGAGTATTTAGGTATGAGAAAGATTTGTGCAAAGCGGATGCCGCGCGAGCTCACTTTTGACCAAAACAACGACAGTAATTTTAGTAGAGCAGTTTTTGGAGATGATCAAGCGTAATAAATCCGAGTTTTTGCGTCGATATGTGACAGTGGATGAAACATGGCTTCATCATTTCACTCCGAAGTCCAATCGACAGTCATCCGAGTGGACTGCATACGATGAACCCGCTCCAAAGCGTGGTAAAATGAAACAGTCGGCTGGAAAGGTTATGGCGTCTGTATTATAGGATGCGCATGGAATAATTTTCATTGACTACCTTGGAAAAGGAAGGACGATGAACAGCGACTATTACATAGCGTTATTGGACCATTTAAAATCGCCGATAAGCGGTCGCATTTGAAGAAAAAGAAAGTGCTGCTTCACCAAGACAGTGCACCGTGTCACAAGTCAGTAAAAACGATGGTAAAAATCCATGAATTGGGCTTCGAATTGTTTCCTCATCCTCTGTATTCTGCAGATCAGAAAAGAATGCTCGCTGGGAAGAAATTTTCGTCGAATGAAGAGGTGATCGCCGAAACTGAGACCTATTTCGAAGCAAAGGTCAATTCGTACTACAAAAATGGTATCGAAAAGTTGGAGGGTCGCTATAAGCAGTTTATCACCCTTGAAGGGAATTATGTTGAATAAAAAAACTAATTTTGCTAAAAAAAAATGATTTTACTATGGAAGGCCGGAGACTTTTCAATTGACCTGTTATTTCTTTTCTATAAATAGATCGTAGGAAAGTGGAAAAATAGTCAATAAAATGTTGTCAAATAGGCCTTCTCTCGTTGAATTCCAACGCTCTATTCCTGCATCTTGCTTTAATTAACTAGACGTCAGACGTCGAGATCACCCTTCTCTTTAATTACGAACCACAATACATTTCATTTCTTAATCTATCGTTCGCTGAAGCAGCTAGTTCTGTTCTATTGATTCTGCACCACTTCAGGCCCCATCCATTAGTTCTCAACAGTTGGAATTCTCTCTTAGTTAACAGCTTCTTCCGCTTAATTACCTCCCAACTATTTTATAACTGAGTACAAGTATCTGGATAAATGTAAACATCTAATTTTTAGCACTTGCAAAATAGCAATATATGCAATATGTAACAATATAATGCATCTTTTTTAAAATACAAAATAAAATGATCAAATATGGTATAAAGTTCATTATAACAGTTTTGGTGTGTGGCAAAAATATCCTTATTTCCGTTCGATATTCCGTTAAAAACTATTCAGATGTTTTATAAATGTATTCAAATCAATTAAAAGCAAAGGGTGGCTTAAAACCTTATCAATAAATAGACATTATGTGTATGTCAGGTAGTCATAATTACTTTATCTATCCCCTGTATATTTACGTAGACTTTGAATGTCATCTGTTAATTTGTTTATTTAAAGTACTTGATTTTGTTAAATTACATTTTATGCAATTTTGGAAAAAGACCAGATTTTTGTATTTCGCACTATAACAGCGGACCATTTTACAGAGCAATCATTGTAAATTAATTTCTGACCAAGAGCTCAACAAATAGCGTCAACAAATAGCGTCAAGCGACCACCTGATAATATTCCAGCTGATACTCGCGTACCATATATTTATATAAATGAAAAAAATTCTTTTATAAACCGATACTGTATTAATTATTGTCCATTTATTGTAATTTATCTCAGACTGATGTCTCGAATTCTGTTAACATTGTTGTTATTAACCCATTTGATCGCTGTCCATCTGTATCTTCCATCCAAAAGGTTCATCTCAAATCAATAACCGTAAGAAGCCAAACATGCTCTCCAATGAAAATAAAATACGTTACGAGGATACGAAATTGCTAATTATTGATGGATTAGGCTCCCATGGGATACCACTACATAAAAATATACAGTTTACCAATCTCTACTCTACCCTAAATTTATGAATGAAGAATAGAAAATGCAGAAAGTAAGGAAAAAACTCAACAACTCTTCAAAATTCCCATCTTCCATCTAAAAAGTAGATATTACCATAAAAGCATATCAGGAGGTCATGATAATTCACGTATTTGGGTCTGTTCTTCAACTTTACATTAACTGTCATACCTGAACCATCGGACTTCCAATATTACGAGATTACACTAATTACAACTGAAAGAACCTGGTTTTAGTCTTGACTGTAATATTTTCACAGATTATCTGGCAGGGGTGATTTCCTTTAAATGGATAGACTAAGTTTTAAAATTTGTTCAATAATTCTCAGTGGATATTGTTGAGATTTACTTTCCATTTATAAGATTAGGACTCTGCAATGTGAGCTAAATCGTGCAGAATGTTAGAAGCCTCAATATATTCATCAAAAAGCAAAGGTGAAGAATTAACGTAAAAGAGTACAAGACTGGAAAAGTCGACGAGGACGATCGTCCATAATTAATTTAAATTTAACTACCTAGAAGGAATATAATTAATATATTATTTCGTTTTAGTCGTACATTTATTTTCAGAAAGCTATATATCAACGTCAGAAATTGTTCGAGATTAATGGGCGATGGCTCCTTGAAATAATGACTCGGATGGTGTTTTTGTATTTTTAACAAATCGTCCTTTTAAGCCCGATTAGCATTAATTCAATAGGCTAGATGACTTTTTTTGAAAAATCACTTGATGATAATTCTAGGTATTTATTTTACTCGGATTAAAGTTATTTAAGCAACAAAATCGTTTATATTGAAAAATTGACATTTGAAATAATTAAATTTTAAATGCGCGCCTTAAATGCGCCAAATCTGCGCGTCACGTAGTTGTTTTGATCACACTGGACGGTTGGTATGGGTACACATCTTATTTATAGATTATTTTAATAGTTATATAAACAGTCTACGCGCGCGAGAACTTTCTTAACTTCGGTAATCCCGCACGTGTTAACTGCACTGACGCCCAGAGAGAGACAGATTAAGAAAATAGTCGTACTGCTATGTCAGAATTGCCTTCTTTAGAGAGTGACAATGAAGTAGATCGGCTTAGAAAGCAAAAAGTGCGTGCACATCAAACACAACAACAGCAAGCACGACATAATTAAATTGAGCGATTCCGCAGACACAGTGCTCCTGTGATCCTGGAACGAGCTGAAGAAATCGGTAACAATTGGGGAAATAACAATAACTTGTCAATATTACAAAGCATTAAAATACAGTGATGAATCTACTGGATTATGTTGTGCTGAAGGCAAAGTAAAATTGCCACAATTGGTCCCATCACCAAATCCTTTACGCTCTTTAGTTTCTGGGGTTGGAAATGATTTTAAGTCCTTCTTGGCTAACATTCAGAAATATAACAGCAGTTTCCAGATGACATCATTTGGCGCTACACATATTGTACAGGACAATTTCATGCCCACTTTCTCATTGTTGACCCAAAATTGCATGCGGTAGTTACCAAACACATGATACATGGACCTTGCGGAGTTTTCAATTACAATTCACCCTGTATGGTTGACGGCAAGTGTTCCAAGCGGTACCCAAGAGACCTGATTGCTGAAACCATAACGGGAAATAATGGATATCTATTGTATCATCGGCGATCAGTTGCGGATAATGGACGATCGCTAGTTGTGAAGGTAAGAGGACAAAATGTTGATGTAGACAATCGTTGGATCGTACCATACTCACCAAGATTATCCAAAGCTTTAGATACTCACATCAATGTGGAATACTGTAAGTTTATGAAGTCGATAAAGTACATATGTAAATATGTTAACAAAGTCAGAATTTTGTTTCGGGATAGTTGGTTTCCTTCAAATCACTCGACACCGTTATGAACCAGGATGACGTTGTCACTATCCCACGGAGTTTTTAAATTCACTGGAATTGCCTGGATTACCAACTCACAATTTGAAATTAAAAGTAGGATCAGTTGTCATCATGCTGCGCAACATTAATCAACCTCGACTGTGCAATGAAAAAAGACTGGATGTGAAAAATATGATTAATAACGTTGAGGCAACAATCATAAAGGGAAAATACAAAGGAGAGGATGTCTTGATCCCGCGTGTACCAATGATTCCAACGAATTTACCATTCGATTTTAAACGTTTACAATTTCCAGTACATCTGGCCTTTGCGATGACCATAAATAAATCTCAAGGCCAGTCGTTGGAAGTATGCGGAATCAACTTGGAGTTTCCCTGTTTCGCGCATGGACAATTATAAGTCGCATGTTCGCGCGTCGGAAAACCGGCATCTTTGTTTATTTACGCATCACAAAACAAAACAAAAAATATAGTTCTGTCCATCTGTAAATATCTAATTGACGCCTTATCAACAGCCAGTATTTCAAGAAAACTCCGTTTTTTAAGTATGAAACATCATGTGTAATTAATCGGAAAAAATAATAATAAAAATTCATTCATACCGAGCATTTTTTTATTAATTACGGAATATTAGGTCTTTTATTTATCGAATGAGGGAGTACGAAGTCTGACGGATCAGCTAGTGTATATATATATATATATATATATATATATATATATATATATATATATATATATATATATATATATATCTATAGCATTTAATTTCAATAATACTATTCTCTTAGTTCCCAAGTGGGGATGGTGCTATTATAATTAGTCAAGTTACTACCTGCTTTTATTAATTTACTTGCCAGGCATTATACTAATAGTATTTTTACTTAATGTTCTTCAATATTATATACAATACAATACTACTTAACATTTCATGGTTAGTGTGTCTGGAATATTTACTCCTTTTATTCTATAAAAGTGCTAGTATTCTTTTTAAAATTATCATTTCAGTTACGGTCGCAGAGTACAGCCATTATCGACGAATGGATTGTGGACAAAATCAGGTTATTTGCCTTCAGGAGTCCCAGTTCGAACTGTAACCAATTTTTAACTATGCTATACAAGATACTAACTAACAGGACAAGATAACACTAACAAGACAAGACTAACTATACAAGATATATTAAAATCTATATAAAATCGAAGCGCGCTTAAAAGTTCAAATGTTGGATTGGGGAAATTATGGTTAGGAAACAGTAAGTGACGTCAATGTTTCGTAGCGCTTCTGATAGGTGCTTGACTTGTGTTCATTTTGTGTTTTTTTTTGTGGTAAAATCCTAGTAATTATATTTTTTCAAATCTTTCTGTAGTATATTATTATTATAAATCTATATTTTTGTAATTCTTTTTTTACGGCCATCGAGCTTATTAGATGGGGCTTATTCATATACAGCGTTCTTATTTTAAATCGGACACAAACTCAGTAATGAGGTTTTTTTTGAAAATTAGATCGACTAAGTGCCAAAATTAATGTTGAATAATTGTTTGTCGGCATTCCCGTCCCGAAAATATCCCAACTTGATAATTAATACCCCGCCATTAAACGTATTCCATCGTTTTGTACCACCATTAAAACTTTCACCGCAAATTTATTACCGCTCTATACATTTCGTCGTCCTTTTCGTATTTACTGCGAAAATCGCGACCTCAATTACTGAAATCTCCTAACGCTTGATCCTCCTCGCTTCCGCGTTCCTCGCGTTACCCCCCTCCCCGCACAAGTCCTCGATCGCTCTACCCACGTCCCCTTCCTGCCTCGCCCCCGACGCACAAACTCCTCTTTTGTCATGTTTAAAGCAATTTTCTACAATTTCCAACTGAATGATAGGCCCGGATATTCTGCCTCACTTATCTGGCGAAGAGGATTGTCGGGCGAGAGGGGCTACGGCTCACTCACTACACTCTGCAAAATAGCCATAATGGAGGGAACGATCTGAATGGGACGTGAGCCATATTTCGGGGAGATAACGGATTGTGATGCCGACGACTAACTAAGATTAAAGTTGGGATTTGTTGGGAACTTATAAGGTGAGATTAATTTCGTTTTGTCTTCGAGCTTTGTGAATATTAAATGACTTACTACTAGTGTTGGGAACTAACGACTGATATCGACCATCACTGTAGTAATTGATTACTATTTATTATTGCCTGTATCAGTCGTGTACTTTTAGTTACTATATTTGGTTCTACTAGTTTCATTCGATTGATTTTTAATGTTCTGTCTCTGTCATCCTAGCCGCGACTTTGACAAAATGTACCCAATTTATGCTTACATAGATTTACATATTATATATATTACATATTATATATATTACCAAATATATATATATATATATATATATATATATATATATATATATATATATATATATATATATATATATATATATGTATATATATATATATATATTTGGTAGTTTTCTAGTAAATAACAATAGATTGTGTGTTAATACAGCAGTTCAATAATCAATAAAGCATTTACTTTATTTAAAAAAGTTCTAGTAGTTATTGTGCGATCATTTTTAGTTATGTCATGAATTAGTTTTTTTTCTATGATTAGGTATATTTAATTTTTATTTAGTATTTATGGTATTGTCTATATCTATTGTAGTATATTGTTTGAAAATAGCAATTAACATATTAAAATAAAGGATAAAGGATTTGTGGGGTATTACAGATCCACAGAACACTCAAATATAAAAGTAATTCTACTTCGTTTAATATGAAATTATCAAATGCATGTTAATAGAATTCAGTAATTTTTTAAGTTATCAGTAAGTTAGTACGTGAAGGAATATGTACATCTCCGTCTCATTTATTCTACCGCTGGAAAATATAAGCACATATAAAATTGACTGCTCCAAGCAATTATCTCCATCCTTTCCTTCTTTCCTCTCTCGCAATTTATACAGGAAAGGGTTCGTATATCTTCGTCATTGGTCTGTAAATAGGAATTACCATTTTCAGTTACTAGTTTTTTTGACTATCGACTGTTTCGACTGTTTTCAGAGATAGAACGCTATATATTACTGAAAATAATATAGAGCTCGCCGAAAATAGCAGTGAACACACGTCATCACCATGTCGAAGTTATTGCCAAGATGGCGAGTTCGTTTTAAACCAGATCGTGTTTTTCGTTCCCATTTTATCCTAGTTAAAAAGAGATGAAACGCTGTCTGATACGTTCAAATATATAACCGAATAAGCCTGCAAAATTCGCCCGGTTGTCAAATGTCCGAAAAATTCTTCAAAACATTGGTGATAATAACAGCGTGTGACAATTTTTTTTTCGGAGGAAATGGCTTTTCTTGTAAAATTGTACCTGCCAAACACAAAAACTCAAACAGATTTTTTGTAACACGTATCATTTTAAAGTTATGATAAATTAAAGTACTATAAATAAATGAAGAGAATATGAAAGCTTTAAATCATATTTATCGTATGAAAATCGCCATTACCCATATCGAAAATATTTTGTTAGTAAATACAATTCACAATTAATTACAAAATACAATTTAATGTATGTAAATAAAGCCATATGTTATCAAAGGGCAATAATTTAGCATATAGTATACATTTAATATCATGTGACAGGAAAAGCAGAATAAAAAAATAATCTCGTAACCCACAAAAACATCTTGTGATTGGCGGAGTGATATTTTGAAGACATTTTTAGGTTCAGTTTATCGTATTTTACGAAAGGAAATACGATTTATGCCAAACTTACTGAACAGTTTCCACAACTCAAAACAGAAACGAATAATCTTGAAGGAGCTGTTCGATTGTTTTCCCGCAAACAAGTGTCTAAGGCAGCTCACCGTCCCTTTTTCACCGACATAAACATGACTATCTTAAGATGATCATTTCGCCGATGCCTGTTTCTCCATCTGGGCGAGAGCCGGGGCACTTTACCAAATTGTATTTGGATTTCTAATGGGGGCCTCGATGGCGTTCTTCGCTTTTTCGGTACAGAGGTTGACTGAAGATGTCTTGTCGTCAATATTTATTTTGGTTACGTAGTTGATAAAGTTTTTATTATGAGTAGTTGCTGTTTGCGTTGTATTGTATGGATTTGTACTCATTTAATCCCTATAATTCTCTTTGTTTTTTGGACTCTAAATTATGTCTTCTATTTTAATTCAATTTCGTTCAATTACTTTTAACAGGTCAATTGAAAAATCCCCGGCCTACAGCACTTTCTTTTTCTTCAAATGCGGCCGTTTTTTTGGCGATTTCGTCCTTCAAACGGTCGAATAATGCCATGTAATAATCGCTGTTGATGGTCCTTCTTTTTTAATAATAGTCAATGAACATTATTCCATGCGCATCCCAAAATACAGACGCCATAACCTTGCCAGCTGATTGTTGCGTTTTCCCACGATTTGGAGCGGGTTCATCGTGTGCAGTCCATTCGTATGACTAGCTATGTTTCAACCATTGTCACATATCAACGCAAAAACTCGGGTTTATTACGCTTGATCATATTCAAATACTACTCCGAATCATCAACTCGTCGATGTTTTTGTTCCAAAGTGAGCTCGCGCGGCACCCACTTTGCACAGAGCTTTCTCATACCCAAATATTCGTGAATGATATGATGTACACGTTCAGTTGATATCTTTAGAGTAACTATTTCATTCACTTTCAATTTACGGTCATTCGATCATTCAAAATCATTTTGTGGATTTTTTAAATGTTTTCGTCGGTAACCTCTTTTGGGCGTATTGCGTTCACTGCCTTCGGTGCTCATTTCATCAAGTCTAAACTTATCATACCAATCCTTGATGGTTGATTTTATTGGGGCAGTGTCCGGAAACCTCGGCATCAAGTCAAGTTTTTGCTTCAACTGTATTTTTCCTTTCAAAAAGCAATATTCTATCAACACGCGAAATTCCTTTTCATCCATTTTTTTCACAAAAACAAAGGTTGCTTCACTCAAAATGCTATAATTCCTGCGATCATTACGTTGTAATGATCCGATATCTGTGAAATTTATACACGCAACTTTTGAAGGTTAGGGCTAACTAAGAAATATAGAAATATATGGATTTAATTCTAGTAGGGCCATCTATGTGTCAGGCCGGGTACTTTTCAATTGAACTGTTATATCTACATCTATCCAAAATAGCAGTGAACTAACATCATCAAGATATATAATGTATTGCCTATCGCAGTTCGTAAATTATTTTTAATACCAGACAATATTTACTTTTCGTTTTATTCTAGTTAAAAAGAGATAAACTGTCTGATACGTTGGAATATGCAACTGAATCAGCCTACAAAAGTCGCCTGGTAATCAAATGTCTATCAAATGGTTATAAAATTAGTTACAAGAGGTTATGAACCGGCAAACGTTGTATTGGCACTTTTCTTGTTTTGATACATTTCAAATCACTGCTTAATATTTGTGATTATTCTGGTTGAAAATGTCTAGAGCCAATAAATACTCAGTTAGAAACAGATTACGTCTAATCAATTAACTTCGAATAAGAACGAGGTAATGGGGGCCCGTACTTACCAATAAAATTCGTTAGAGAGGTAAATATTGATACTGTTAGATATGAGGCTGTCGGGGATTTTGTTGGAAATATTTTAATTCTGCTACTGCATTGGATATTATTATGGAGACTCTTGAAAGATTATACTCATAATCTCTCTCAAAAAAAAAGGAAAACAATATAATTTTCGATTGACCGAAAACGATGTGTCTACATAGTTGATGTTAGTTGAATTCGAGATTAAATTTTTCAAATGTATAAAAACAGTGAGTGGTTTCTTCAATATAAACATAATTTATTACAACTATTTCAGAGATAACTCTTAATATGGAAAGTATCCACTTGAAAACTCAGGGATATGCAGCTCTCCGAGAGATATAAGTGACCCCTTCAAACACTGTTAGGAAACACTGGATTTAAATAGTATAAAAAACCGTAAATGTAAGAGGTTTATTGCAATTTCGGGGCATATAATAAAATTAAAGATTAATTTTAATTAAAAAAGATTTGTTTTTTCAATTTGTCTATAAATATATATCAAAATGGAACATTATGCCACCCTTGGCAAGATACTAACAAAAATAGACTAGAATTGCTGGTCTAGTTGTTGTTGAATTTGAAAGTATGAATAGTTTTGCACCCCACGTATCGTTGTTGTTGCTTCTAAAGAAGTGTGTTACATCTCTTGGAGAAAATTCATACGAGTCTCTTCTCTATTATATCAACTTCTAATTGGTGATTAATAATAGTAAATTAGGTAAAATGTGGTTTTCAATATTCTATCTCTTTTAATTTAGCTTCATCTTGTTTCGTCTAACATAGTCTCTGGATCATACATCATTATCACCCTTATTAATGTTTTGTGGTTTCTTATTTTTATCCTTTATAAGATGCGTTTGTTATTTAATAATTTTTGTTTGCGTCAAAATCTATTTTTGTTGCTATAATTTAGATTTTGAACTACAATTCTGAACTGAAGCCATAAAGAGAATCGAACTAAATGACTATTGGAGATCGCTATATATTGAAATTGATACGTTGTAGTTAAGCATTGGAAACAAACTGTCTTTAAATCGATGAAAAACTACGGGGAAATGTTTAAATAGAAAAATCTGGGAAACTCTGGTCATCTTCACCAGATATCTCCATCTGACTGTCACTTGTTTTCGTCGACTGTCACTTGTTTTCGTCGACGCGCCACGGTCTGATCAAGAAAAACTCCACCTTTCTCGAAAAAGCCAAAACTCTGTCAATGCTTTGAATAAGATACGTTGTATCAATATCCCTGTATAAAACTTCGAATACAAGAAAAAAATAAGTAATTGCAAGGCTATAAAGCAATCAACATTTAATTTTAATGTCACGAAAACACTTTTGTGTTTTTAGGTCCTTTATCCCAAATGCTGATTTCAATTCGGTGAAACTATAAGTTTTCGAATAAATCCAACTCTATCCTGGACCGGTGACAGTTCGCGCTATCTCGACGAAATACGTGGCATATTTCATTTTTCGACCATTCGTTTTATTCCGTTTCGGTTCGAAGAAAACCCGGCTGTGCTCGGTGAAAAGTGGCGTCGTCGAAATGGAATGGAATATTCGGGTGTATCATATAGTTAAGAGCAGCGGCGTGAAATCATTTCAACTATGACAAAAGAGAACTTTGAATGGAGTTGAGCGGGGTGATGAAAAGTTTTGTTAATTGAGGTTGGTGGCCTTTTAGGGCAGAGGTACAAAAACAGTAATTCAATTGTTACGATAAAATTCATTTTCAAAATCGTCATCTTTTGCTGGATTTATTTATTTGTATTTCACACAGTGCCATTTCCAGCTCTCACTTTCTTTTTTTCTATAATATGAAAGCGGCTAATGAAAACATACTTTTATTCTGGTTAAAAAGAGACACAATGCTATTTGATGCGTCTTAACATGTAACTGAATTAGGATATAAACTTGCAAAATTCCTCAAAATATCAGCGATACTAATTAGAGGTTATAAACCGACAAACGTTGTTTTGGCGTTAATGTTACGTAAACATTACTCTGGTTGAAAATGCCAAAGCTAATAATTAGCCAGGGTCAGAGTTATGCTGCGCTTCTCATCAGTTTCTCACTTAACAGGAACGACATAATGGTCAAAGTCAAAAATGGACAACATTGTGACCTTGTGAGGTTACACATTTTGATGACGTGAATTTGCTGTCGTTTAAACGGACTACAAAACATTTCCTTTCGTCATTTAAAGGGCAATACTTTCTGAGTTATGTATTTAGATGGTTAACTTTAAAATCAGGCTAGAAAATACATCGAAGCAAACAACATCTAAGAATTTATCAGTGGCATCAATTGAATTCAAGTAAACCTTCAAGTAAATTCCTTTTTCATAGTAATGGCAACTCTATGGTATTTAATCTACTACTTTTACTCCACCTGCACGGCATAGAAATAAGTATTGATAAAGTTCGATTCAGATATAAAATAGTGGTTATGTTGAAATTTATTGAAAATAATTCTATTGAAGCTTGAAAATAAGACCTATTATATATAGTTTTTTAATACAAGAGAACTCATGTACAAGATGTCTTAACAAAAGGTTTCAATAGTATGTCTATTAGAATATATATATCGGAAATAGACTGGTAAATATGTAAAAATGGATTAGAAAGTTTGAAAAGACCGAGGTAATATTGTAAAGCCCAGATTCCGGTGACTAACTATTCAAGAAACGATAGATGACGTGGACACTATTAATCTGTTCCTGACACTTTATGACTTAAGGTGTACAGTTCAACATTATATCACATTCTATCTCACAAAGAGCTACGTCTCTGTAAAATTCAATTGGTGAAATAATTAATGCATCAGAATGTCAGTTAGAGGCTTGGTATCGTAAATTGAGCTCTCTTTAGGCTGAAATACAAGCTAAACTAAATATAAAGGTTCTTTTGAAAGCTTTTCATATTAGCGTCTGAAGTCCAACTGAGAAAACAAGCATTGCTATGTATTGTATATTACTAAGTGCTTATAAAAGCCGTCAAAATATTACGTATTTGTTTTTAAATCCAATCTTCTTGGCGACTTTTAAATATCTCATCAGAAATGTGAAACAATTATAAAGATCGAAGAGCAGAAACAATATAAATCAAATAAACTGAATCTTAAATTACTGGTTTAACAATTTGATATAACAATTCTTTTAAACCCATAAGAATGTTCTGTGAGTTTGTATCTAAGGTGATCTAATCTAATGTTTTTTGAATTATTAAGCATACTATTTACCAATTAGGATTTACCTGGACTGGAGCTACTGCTTACCATGGACTCCAATCTACGCCCCTCAGCATTAATTCTACCAACTGGCGAGTGAGCCTTTAGAGATCAACCCGGAGGACATCCGGTCTTACCCAGCCTGGTTACTGGCGTGACTGGGATAATTTTCCTTGACAGATTTTGCATTATTGACTTTTGGGTAATTACAATAAATATACCCCAGCAGGATTTGAACTTACTGCAACAATAGGAGGGCCATCCTATCGCTTTGATCAGTTTTAAACAGTTGAAGTTTTATGCTTAACTATTACAAAATAGCAGTAATGTATTCCAACATCAAACATAGTCAGCTAAAATTGCTATGAATTAAATAGAACTATTATGAAATAAATAAAACCGGATATCCCTTGACACGATGACTGTATAGTGCAGATAATCTATACGTGAAGGAAAAAAACTATTCATGATTAAAATCGCGATAAAACTGTTTCGAATTTTAAAAACGAACACAAGCAATTACGGGAATATTAATGAAGTCTGGCGCAATTATAAAACAACAATTTATACTCAGAGAAAAACACTTAATGGCCTGTATGACTGACAGGACATATAGCTGGGAAAAAATATAAAATACTATAGGTTCATGGAGGGGCATATATGATTATATATTCATCATGAGCAGAAAAATGTTAATTAATATTATAAAATAATTGTTAAATAGAACAACTTTTTATTTATGCATGTTCATCAGAATAATCCTCTATTATATATATATATATATAAAACAACGACAAAAAGTTTTGTTGAGATTCAACTTCAAATTCATATCAGGTTTCCTAACGAAATTCTCAAAAAAAATATTGAATCGAATGTTGCAGATAATAAATATATTGATGTGGTTCTGTAGATCAAGAGTAAAGACAGATATTGCAAAGAATAATATTAGCAAAAGACTTTAATAATAAGTTTAGTTCATCTTTCGTAAATGAAGTATCGGTTGGTTCAGGAAGGTTCTTGAAAACATTCTCAGTACTTGGAAGTTAGAATCAAGTTTTAGCATATTAAAATACCTAGGAGAGTTTCGTTTGCTTCCAAATATTTTACTCTTTTAGAAAAGAAGCATTTATTTAAACTGAGTGATTAAAAAATTTTAAGAAAGCACTTAAATAACTGCCAATCACTTTTGTTGAAAATTATTTAAATAAAATAATAAAGTAAAACAATTTCAAATAACGCCATGGAAACATGATTTATTAAACTATATTAAAGCATTTATTTTCACAAATTATTTTAAAAGTTCATATTACCAATGGAACATCAGGAAATTAATAAAATTCTCCACTCTCCTTGCTGCAAAGAATAATAGACGTTGTAGGGAATCGATACGCGATAGTTACGTTCCAAGAGTCTTGTAATTTAATACTTTTTGCTACTCATAATTATGAAACAGTAATTTATATAGATGGGAAAAACTTAATGAACTTAGAAGTAAAGCAAACTAAAAAACTGTTTAACTAAAGGCATTGTTTAATTTACGATATAAATGAGATATTCTTGTATAACGCGGAGCTTTAAAAATTTATAATTAATAGTTTAGCACAGTTTTTTTTTAATTTTACTGGTGTTAAAAAAATTTATCAATACAACTAACAAATATACGAAATAAAGTCAATTAACTTTATTTGTAATACTGATACCTTGAATATTCTAAATTAAGCGAGTATGATTTACCAAAAATGTTGATAATTTCTCCTAGCTGTAAACACAACAAGTTTGTTATCAAAACAAAATGATTTGTGACAAATATTACTTAATTATGTTATTTAGTCGTAATCTTATATTGCTATTATAAAGTCTCATGTTGATTGTACAAAAGCTCCAAAATGTTAAAAGGCATTACCATTATTTAAAAGCATTAAAATTGTATTCTATAGTATGTATTGATGACAACATCGTCGAAGCGAGATAGATAATAACTGCAACTAAATAGCCAAAAAGGAAAGTATTTTTGTAGTATTA
Source organism: Rhynchophorus ferrugineus (assembly GCF_030347505.1). Lineage (NCBI taxonomy): Eukaryota > Metazoa > Arthropoda > Insecta > Coleoptera > Curculionidae > Rhynchophorus > Rhynchophorus ferrugineus. The sequence goes on along the minus strand of NW_027472586.1, from coordinate 8,777,244 downwards.
TAACTGATGATATAAAGTAAAGACTCTACAACTCTAGAAATGACAAAATAACAGCGGAGGATCATTATGATGCAATACTAGAGAATAGGTCTGTAATGCTTCAACTGATATCTTTATTGATGTAGAATTCAGGTATTATTAGATCTATGAAATACAATGGATTAAGGAAACTCTAGTCTGTAATATTTGTAATCTACTATGATATCTTCATTTTAGATTTTTACGTAAATTTGTTTTGCACAAACCAATATTCTACCGTCAAGATAATTTTGCAATGACCAGAACAAATGACGCTTAGTTAGGTTCTTTCATATCTAGAATGTTCTATAGATATAACTTTTAATCGCCCTATAGAGTATATAGTATGGCCTCATTTTAATAAGTATTATTAGAGATTAGGATTTTTAAAAGCAACATATTAGGTAAATCAAAATTATGTTCCCAATTATTTTTGATATAAGTAGGGATGGGCATATACTACTAAGTCAGCAAAAATAATTTCAAATAATAGGAAAACGTATTGGTGAATTGGAAAAAAATCGCAGTTATCAATATATAATGAAGTGCTATTATATAAGTATTGAAACCTATATGGATATACGGAATTAAATTATGGCGATGTCTCATGAAAAATAATATAAATACAATATAAGTGTTCCAGAACAAAGTCCTGAAAGTGATAGCAGGAGCGCCGAGATACTACAGGACTGATACTTACACCGATACCTTCAGATAGCGATTGACATTCGCGAAATAAAGAGAATCGTAGGAAGAAATGAGAAGAGACTGCATTTTCATGTCAATAACGAAGTAATATAACTCTTAGATAAGACCGGAATAGGAAACAGACTCGAACTCAAAAGAATTTGATATCGTGTAGTGTAGGGCAGTGAGGTTAGTTTAATAGAAAAAATAGCAGTGTTAATACGTAAAGATTATTAGAGAAAAAGATAGGACCCATAGGTCATCCATGTTATAAAGATAAATTGTAGGTTAGTCAGCAATGATTAGTATCAATGTTATGTTACTAGTTAAGAAGTAAATATATTTCCTTTCAAGAAATATTGCCGTATAGTATAATACATATATAACTATCATACAGCAATTTATTAATAAAGTAATCAAGGAACAAATTATAACTATACAAAAAATTCAACTCATAGAGCCAACAACATTTTTCGTCATCGGAAAATTTCGAAAACTGCATACGGCACTCTAATAGTTTGCAGGATTTTGATAAGGGTAATTCTACAATTTTACCTGCTACATGGCCTGCCACTCTTAGAAGCATAATTATGCAATTATGGCGCACGTAAATTACATAATGCAATTTTAAATAGTTCACACCAAGTTCGAAATAGCACACCCATTAAAACACATTATAAACTTGAATTTATTATACGGTTCGACCAACAAGCGGCTGCTAATTCATAACACTAAAATTATATCCAGATTACATAACAAAATACATCGGATGTGCCTGTTAAATATATTCATTAAAAACGGGTAATTAATGTAATCGACATTGTTTTGATACTAGTCAGAAGGGGTGAGAAATATTATGTGTTTGATATTAATTGGTTTCAGGGTACTTACGGGGTGTGAAATAAACTTCAATTATCTTTTATATACATATGAAATATTTGTATTCCGCGTCCAAAAACATCAGGCTTATTGAGAATATCCAAGGCTAAGATCATTTTCCTATATGCCCACGAAATTAAATACTAGGCAAACCATATACAAACATATAATTTTTATTTTGTTACGACAGGATTTTTCATTGAAATAACGAAGATATATAAAACTTTTCTCAAATTGTCTTTTGCTATTTCATAAATCAAAAAGTATGTTATCTGTACTGCGGAATAATGATGCCTAAAAAAGATAATGAGTGTATTACTTCGATATGCACTAGCCCGGAGCACCTACAATACTTCTCAGGACTTGTGTAACATCTAAGAATATAGTTATGTATACCTTTTAACCTTCATAGGCTTTTTCAATTACCTGCTATTCTATTTTGAATCTGTTATTCGAATACTTGTTAACAAACCAAAACTGATTAGTGGGGGTATCACGTTTTTCTCTCTATAGCTCCATAAATTATTGTAAAGCCTTTATTGATGCCAAGAATCTTGATGCTATATGTTTAGTGAGACTTGACACTGTATTGCCATCAACTCCTGCAATCACAGCAGGTCAAAAAAGTAAATTAAATAACAGAAAGATTTCGTTCAGAAAAATAAGCAAAAAAGAAAGAAATTATTATCAAACTGGAATATAAATAAAAGCAACTTACTTAGTTTTGGAAATATTGTTTGGCCATTGCTTTGAACATAACACACATACTGTGATCAAAGCAACTTAATAAATTGAAAATATTCATTCCAAATTCGAAACAAAAACCTGAAAACACGACAAGAACAAGATATAAATTATAAACCAACTATGGAGATACAAGTATAATTGAAGAATAATCGGAATATTATATTTTAATAAAAGAAATAACGAAAAATTACGCTTTTCTTTGTTGCTCATAATTATAAAACGTCAATTTGTATGGTTGATTGAAAAAAACTTAATGAACCATAGCAGGACGAGTACGACGCGTCGATTTGACGCCCACGCGTCCAGGCGGCCAATTTGTCGACGAAAAACACAATATTTGCCGTGGCAATTGAATATTAAAGCCCTTAATTTGTCAAAAATCGTTGGAACTCATGACGCTGAACAAATGAGAATTATTTTATATGAAGGATTTTGGCGCGTCGCATTTATTAACGCGTCGGTTATGCGTATTTCGGTTTTGGAGCCGTCGATTATGTTTGCGCCAGATTTAAATCGAATAAAATTATTTAGCGGATTTATTAAAATAAATTATAGAGCGTTTATATGTCCTGCTTTTTCGGTGGAAAAAGTGTACGGCTTCGATATTTAAACCGTAAAAATAACATAATTTTTGTACGATTTTTGTTACCTTCAAAATGGAATGGATGGTGGGGACCAGGGATGGTGAAGAATAGCGATATGTCGATATTTTTACCCCGACATACAAAAAATCGATAGTTTAAAAATTAGTATATAATTTCAGATTTCTCCCGTATTGTCATTTTTTAACAAAATATGGATATTAGAACCTAGGATTTTCGAAGTAGAGTATCGATTTTTTTCAGTATTCTCAAATAGATTAGAAAAAATATCGATATTACTGAAAATAAGTAAATGAGTAAAGATATTATCGGCCAACTAAACCCTATTTCAAAGTATTAGGTTTATTATATTTTCATATACTATTATTTGCCAAAATTTGTTATTTACCTATTAACCCTTATGCTTTTTATTAGTTTGTTTTAGGTTTTCTTTGGCAGAGAACTTGTAAAATTAAATAATAGAAAACTACTTAAAATAAGTATCTTTGGTGCCGATATATTTTTGTAAGGTCTCGATTTCCTGGAATCCAGCGGAATTGATAAGTTTAGGCAGTGTGTTTAAATGGATGACAAAAGTGGACGAAAGTCCGGTCTGCACTGGTAGCTGATTCTAATGGATGGATTTGACTATTGATGTAAACAGTGTTGGTTGTATTTTCTATGTTCTGTTAAATTGAATTAATCCATTATGTTATTTTTGTGCAAAACATGAACGTATTTCTAAATGTTATAATTTATAACATTATTACATACAGTTCCTTTTTATCGGTATGTTAAGCGCATCTAGGTGTTACGAAATAAAATAGTAAGGCTTATTTGTTTTTCAATTAGGTTATTTTATGACCATTCCGTTACGTATTATTGTGTGAGAATATTTGAAAAACAATTAAACGGCGTATCATAACCTTATAAATTATAACATTAAAAACACTGGCATGTTGTGAAGTACAAAATATTTAGTACCAAAAATATTGTTAAGTTTGATATCCCTTTTCTCCTGGTATTTACAACAATATTGTGAAATGGAATGACCACAGAATAAAAGGGATATTTGAAAAACAATTAAGAAACGTCATTAAAATAGCGAATAAGCTGTTTTATTTCATTTTATAGCATATAGACGTATTCAACCAACCAAATCAAATAAATGGCGTATCATAAGTTTATAAATTATAACAGTAAAAATATTGATATATTGTGAAGTAAAAAACATTTAATATCAAAAAATATGACAGTTTTTTTGTCTTGACTTGCTATTTTTGCTTATTCATTAAATACACAGGCAATTTTATATCTTCTATATTTATATTTATTATATTTTCAGGTATTACTTAAAAACAATAAATGAACATATGTTATTTTGTCAAAATATTCTATTGCCACTGAGCGTCAAACATCATCCCAATACGAAGCTGATACACACTAACCAACTCATTATCGAATAAATCAGGAAGTTTAATAGGTTATTTGGGATATTACGGTCGCCCTTGTACAAAATATTTCATGGAAAATGGCTGGTTTTAGATTAACTTAGCAGTTTAATTTGGGATTATCATATCGGCGACGGCCATGCGGTGACCTAAAAGTTTTCTTAAATGTTGTGGTTTTATCGCTTTACCAATAGCAAACCGAACATGTCTGTTTCATATTAATGATGGCGAAGATTAAATTTTGCAATATAAAGTTCGAGGCATTAGAGGTTATTGGGGGGAGTTTTTGTTATATGTAGTAGCTTTGTGTCCGATAAGAGTTTTAGTCTTAGAAAGATTATTGGAAAATCGATTATTTAGCAGAGATATAGAGTAATCTGTATGAGCAGTATTTGGGTTGAAATATTGGATATAAGAAACACTGGTGCCGTGTTAATATAAGAACAATGCAACAAAAATACATTCTAATATGACTTTAAAAAGTATTAGAGTAATTTTGTACATTATTTCCTCACTGTAAATTGCTATAGTAGCAAGGGTTGGTATGTAGTTGAGGTATGTTCATAGAGGTTGGTATCGGCTTTTTGATTTGAACCATCAAACTGGTAAAATAATAAACATATATGGTGGCTATAGACTTTTATACGAAAAAAATCACGACGAAAGTATATTTAAATTAGTTATTAAGATTTTAGTACTTTTTATATTAGAAACTTAAGAACATTATAACATCTCATCGATCATCAACTTTCTGAACTGAAATTTCCTTCTGGTTTTACTTCTACTATGTTTTTTTTTTCAGTTTTTGTTCAATTATTGTATTTCTCAGTAATACTACACCTTTATCAAGTATTCTATATTTAAATGAACTATTAATATTTAAGCACCGTTGACATTATCATTTTTATAGCTTTCCATACTACACGAAGCTCAAACCACCTTTAAGTCTCTTAAGGCTTAATGTTTCTTATAGCCTGTTTTAAAATGTAAAAGTTACCATTCCAGAAAATTGTAATATATACTAGTCCATTATTAATGAGCTGCCGTTATATCTAGTGAGCACTAAGATCCACATATTCCTTTCACGAAGCCTTCGTTTATCTAAAAACTACTAAGAAAACATTCTGTGTTTATAGTGGATGCCAACGACAGTAAAAAGAATTAGATATCAAAGGCTTGTTAAGACATTATCGATAAAAACTTTCCCCATATGTGCCATTACCCTAGTTTGATGTCCTTCCGGAAATTTCATCCTTTTTGTCTTTTTTATATCCTGTTTTATCTCGTCCGAACGTTATCAGATTTTTTTCCAATATTTATAAATTACATTTCGATCGTTAACAAATGTATTGAACACATAGATTATCATATAATTCTAATAAGTATTGTAGGAATTCCTTTCATATGCTCAAACAGTTAAGAAAATATATCATTTGAGCCTTTAGAAACATCTTTGATACAGTATCTGTCCTTCTTGGCCTATTTTCACCGTAAATAAACTCACATATCGAACTGTGTATGTATAAATGTATAATTATTATATATTTTTGCTCTCAGAGATTTATTATGCTGTATTTAATTGTTTAGTAATATTAGAATACAAATATTTTGGTTTTGTTAAAAATGTCTAACATTAGAATTAGAATATCTATTATATTATCAATTCCAACGAAAAAATTAAGGTCGTGAAATGGCTATTCAGTGCCCCCCATGTCAATGGAAGTTTAAATGCCTATGTTATTATTTAAATCATTAAATATTGAAAGTTTTTTAGAATAATCATAACCATTTTTAGAATTTGAATTTTAATAAATTTGTTCGTATATAAATATCGAAATGACCCCGTATATGATGTGAATAGATTAGCTTTGATACCGAAGAAAGAAATCAAATACGTTATTACCACATCGTTGTAGTTTAATACTTTTGCTAAGTTGTTTTTTTCTCTTGCAAATTCCAAACTTTTTTTGTAAAAGGCTATAGAAGAATGTGCTAATTTTCGAAGTTCTGCTTTTTAAGGCTATGTGTATTAAACAAAGACAGCATAGAATGATGCAGCCTTGAATACTTGAAAAATATTATAGTATTTTTATATTTAAGTTTGCCAAATCTATGGCAAGTATTTATTAAATTCTATCTTATATTATCATAACATAATAAAATTGCCATGCTTTGGTTAAAAAGTATAAGTAAAACTACATCCATTATAATCACAATTGATCTCAAGTATGACAATTCCACCTTGGACAATGAGATGGATAGAGCAGTTATGTTTCGGATACCAAACAAGCCAGACAAATTCAATTCTATATATAAGAAAATATTACTAACCGATAAAATAAACTCTACAAATTTAAACTGTTGTATCTAAAGTCAATTTACTGAAAAAATCAAGTAATTTTTCCACCCAAAATAACATCCACTTTATGCCATTAATCACAGTGTTTATAAAACGCATCCAAATCCAATATGCCGGCGTGGTAAGACATGGAAAATCAAACGCCTTTAAAACGAAATACGTACACGTCTTGTACCAAAGACCTCCGGCTCCATATTTTCGGTTCCTGAAAATGGCATCGCAAACAACTCGCGAGCAATCAGTTCGGGGCCAAACAAGACAAACTTGATTCGGATTTGCTAAACATTCGACTTTCGACTTTCCAATGTTTGACTTTATAAATGGGAAAACGGCGCCGGCCATGAAAGAAAATGTTAACCAAAAAATATGGATTTATAAGGGACGGGATTGTCTGCGAACTGACTTACAAACATTTTTTTTAATGAAAATTACATATAATGTGAATTAACTTTCAAAATTCTTGTATTGTAACATTTATAATGTACGCATAGTTTATTTTTGCTTTTTAACAGTTGAAAACTTACGGTGCACATATATAAATAATAAAAATGTGTCGAACATAATTGTTGGTGAATTGAAAACGATGTTCTAGAAGCGGTTAATATGAGTATTGCGGAATAATGTGTAATCATTGTTTGACGCAAAAGCCGCTTTGTTTCTTGTTTTGATCTTAAGATATAGCTTCCCACAGATAGAACAACTGAAATAAAACTCTTCGTTGACAGTTTGGAATGGGAGGAGCAATTCATAATAAACAGCACTATGATTGTCACGTCTTACTTGATTTTATAATACTCATATTTTGCTTGGACGCCTTTGAATCTCAATTGTTATGTAATATATTAAGTCATAACTTTCACTAGGATTCAAGTATTTACATCTTCAGTCTCGCTACCATCTTGATTGCGAGCCATCTTCGTTATGTGACGTTTAGCTCAGTTTCGCTTTAAACATTGCGATGTGTAGACGTCCAAATTTTATTATGGATAAATATACGCCACAAGAACGAGCAGAAATAGTGACGATATTTATTGAAAATAATCTTTCCATTATTGCCACTCAGCGGAAATCCCGTCAAAAATATCCTAATCGTCCAGTGCCTCACAGAACCTCCAGTTATCGTTTACATGCGAATTTTCGACAGTACGGTACGACACCAGATAGGAAGTTCTAGAAGACAACGGACGTCTCGTAACGCTAAAAATGTCGCTCTGGTACGGGATAGTGTTGCAGAGTCTTCACGAACATCAATTCGGAGACGTGGTTCCCAGTTACACATATCTGCACGCAGTTTAAGGCGAATTTTGAAAACTGATTTGAAAATGTTCCCGTACAAAATTCAATTAGTCCAAAAATTGCTACCGAGAGATCCTGATCAACGAGTTGATCACTAATGAAACTAATGAAATCCTAAGGCTGTCCGGTGAAATTAAAATGTTTTCGTCTAAATTGATAATGAGCGATGAAGCCCATTTTCTTTTCTCAGTGGCCACGCCAATAGACAATAGACAGAACAGTCGGTTTTGAGGAATCCTCAAATCTTTGCATCTTATATTAAACTTTTCATGAAAACTAAGCTTCTTATCTTTTCTTTGAGCGATTCAAATCACAGTGGCAGTGGGACTGGTAATGGTTCCAATTTCAGTGTGTCGTGCTCGTTGTTGTTGTGTTTGATGTACACGAACTCGTTCCATTCTAAGCCTATCCTCTTCATTTTTAGTCGCTTTCGTATACCATTCCAATATACCAATATGACTATTAGCATTTTTTGAGACGACGACTCCTTAACATTGTTATTAATTATTTGTGACTAAATAGTAACCATAAACAGTCACAACATGTTTCAGCTATATTCATCATAAATATTTAGTCGATTACAATTAGAATATCATTTGAAATTTTATGTTATTTTATAATTAGTACCAATAAAAAAAACCTACGTTTCTAAGATATATAAATCGTGATAAAGTATTAAACGATCAGTACCGACAAATTATCCTCAACGTTTAATACAATATTAGAACACATTATACCGCAGCTTGATAATAGTGGCAGATAAGTTGGTTTGGTTGTTTTTACTATTTTCCTACATATATTTCTATATTTTCTCACAATGTCAACCCTCCCTGGACAAGTCAAAACTAGCCCAATCGCTCCAACCGTTCTCGAGTTTTAACAAGACTAACGATCAGCAAAGAAAATTTGTTTTCTGCTAAGGGAAAAATAAATTGAACAAATTTGGATGTCCTATCATTACTTTTATTAGGAAAATAAAAAACAATTTAATGCTATCTCTTTGGGTAAAATGGTGACCTGCAGGAATTCATCATTTTCAAAGAGCAAACTGTAATTATCCAAATCACACAGCGCTTCACGCAGACATATCGGAATAAATATCATCCAAATATTTGATATTTGCCCATTACTGCTCTAAGGTGGGTTAATAAATTTACGATTCCCTGAATGTCTTATTTTTGCACCATCCTTGTCCCCTCCGGCTCTTCGTTAGCGAGGGGAGAAATCGTCTCGAGCCCTGGATGTCAACTAAATTGCAGAGTGCGCTTATAATTGCATTGAAACAGTGCTCGTCTCTGTTGGAACAGCTAACGATAAGATCCCCTAACAGGATTATTAGGTTAAATAACATGGCCACGCTAAAAGCATGCCACTATTAATTTAGGTGACATACGGACGCCTATTATACGCAAGGTAACGTAACACCATGCTAATCCTTTTAAGGAATCTGTTAATACGATCAGGCATCGGGTAGGTGGAGAGGGGCGCCTAACATGCTAGGGTTTCTAAATAAAGACGGATCGATGAAAAAATGTATGTCTCAGGTGGTATTGACGAAACTTAATCAATTTATTTTTTACAACGACATTTTAGGTTAATGTATGAATACAACACTCTTAATGCGGTTATATTCCCGCAATATACATAAAATTTATAAGAACTGGCAACGTGGCAAAATAAAAAATCGCACGATTCACGTTCAATAGTCCCTAGTTTCACATATTTTTTTTAAGGATGTCGAATAACCGTTATTTATGGGAGTCTACATGTACTTTATAAAATTTTAAGAAATGTAAATTAGCAGACGATTGTGGTTTATTGTTAAAAATTTGCGACTTCCGAAAACCTCACAAAAAAGTCTTAGAAAACACTTACTATATTTATGGATAATTCACGTTATCCTTGAGCGATTTAATTAACAAATAACAGATTAAGCAAAGGTAACCAAGATATTTAAAATGTTTATAGAAATATGTAAATACATCTTTCTTGTTCTACAGTTTTAATCAGAATTATTTGAGTTAAGGAAATTTTAGGTTAAACTGCCAATTCAAGAAACTTAATGTAGTATATTTTATCATTGAAATTAATAAATTAAATTTTCATGAACTGGCAACATGGCAAAAAGCTGCGACTTCAGAAATCCTTACAATATTAAGATATTACTCACGATATTTGTGGATTCACTTGAGCCTTGGGTGACTGAATTAGAAAAAAAGGTTAAATCAAGGCCACCAAAATGTTCATATAAATTCACATAATTCATTCAATATTTAAGAAAACATATAAATAAATCTTCGTTGCTCTACAATTTTAAACATCATTTGTGATAGGGATATTTTAGTGTAACTTGTTAATTCAAGAAACTTAATGTACTGTATTGTATCACAGAAAATCATACATAAAAATCAAAAGAAATGGCAACGTGGCAAAATAAAAAATCTCATGATTTACTTTTAGTAGAGCTTAGTATCATCTATGTGTAAATTAAAGAGTTGTTGTAAAAGGCTCTTGAAGCAGAGTTACTTGAGAACAAATACAATTTCAGAAAACCATGATATTTCTGCCGGGATATTTTTATAAACAGGAAGCTCGAAACATCACAAGCGCACAATGTTTATTACAACATTCTTCAGCCTATTGTTCGTGGTTTTCGGTGAAAAACGACGCTTATTTATCATGTACTATTCCCAGACGAATAAGTGGATTATCTCGTATGAGGCGAAGGTTTGGTCCTGCGGCACTTAGTTTGAATTATGGTTATCGCAATATCATACACATAAACCTAATTGCATCTGGTTAAAATTGTCGGAGGGGCTATTTCCCACAACCCTTCCGTTAGCTCTTAACAATTATGCTTGATTACCCTAATATATCCCTCGTACTTTCTCCGGATTTGTGTTTACTACCCACTCCTCGCCGTTTTATTTGCATATATATGTTATATAACGCGTGGATGGATGTATGACCAAGGTAATTCACGCTACGCTGCATGTAATTTTGGCCAGACTATATCTTGGTAATTTTGTCTCAGTGCCCACGCATCTATAACATTTGTTACCTTCTGCAATTTCAATGTATTCGATAGATAATACATCAAGATTTCAGAAGGTTATATCAGTCAGTTTTTGATTGAAGAACATGAATACAATTTTCAATAATCAATAAACTTATTACTATTTACTATAAAATATATATAAAACATAAAAAATAATATTATACATTATTTTCAGTAGAGGGAAGTTAATATTAATTCACTATTTGAAACTAATATCGTAGAAAATACAATCTTAATTTATAAACACAATCAAAAAAGTAATGAAAGAGTCTTTGATGCTGTGTCCCTTAAGATGAAAATGATCTTCATCTGGTAGCAAGTTGTTGAACGACGTTGAAAGCACAGTTGGAGGTCAAAAAACTAGAGTAAAATTTCGATGGAAGGAGGATGTTAAAAAAAGAAGGAAAGAACCGGATCTATAGGAAAGTTTATTGGTTAATTTTTAGACACCCCATTCACATGTTAAAATCTCATTGTATTGCAATTTTTTGTATTGTACCTCTTGGATAAAACCAGAACAGGACATAAATTCAAAAGAATTAAACCATTTGATAATCATATAATTTGTAGTATAGTGAGGTTCATTTAATTGAAAAAACCGTGTTGATACGAAAACTTTCACATTACACTAGGGACTAACATGTTTTTGTTAACAAATTTACTTTTTTATACTTTCATAATTTTCCAAATTATGAGACTCACTTCTTTCTCCTGGCTTGTTTTTTTCGCATCAAGAGTACTTGTTGTAGTATTTTTCGCATAAAAACATATCAGAGTTTATTCATAAATATTATTGCACTCAATTTACTACGAATTGAAGCCTCTGACTAGCATCCTGGCCAACTATTGAATATTGTACGGATAAAGATTTAAATTTGTCAAAAAAGCGATAAACTGATGACCTCTGCATATTTATAAAAACTATGCCATTCTGAAATAATTTTGTATATTTAGGATTAAACCTTTAACAATATCTCGAAATAACTCAAACTTGCTTTTGTTCGACCACAATATCATTGGTCATCAGTACATACAGTACACAGGACATATTTTATTTGAAATTTTAACTGAATTTGTTCTAAGAAATTAAGTATTTCTTGGATGTCTGGCTTACAATATCTACTTGTCTAACTCAAACCTATGAGATAAACAGAAAATGGCATTGTGATAAAAAGGAGTGTGGCCTTAAAAGCAACCGTTCCATTCGTTAGAAATGATTTCGTCGAATTTCCATTGCTTTAACCAAATAAGTTTAAAATTCTCTGATTAATCTCATAAAGATAGTGGACAATTCCGGACCAAGAATTCAACTAAAACCACATAACAACCGTATTCAACCGTATTCACCTGATTATGTACCGGATTATTTCGGAGCAGATTTTTGCATTATACTAACCAGTTACGCTATACTATTGTCAAAAGCTTTATTAAACATTTAATCCAACAACTGTATGTGCATAGTTTTGAATGAATAATATTTTAAGTCTCCTTGATATTGTAGTGATACGTAATTTCCATACGTGTACTATATCCAAGACAAGACAAACACTTAATAATATATGAAAGTAAACTGTTCGTCCTTCATTCCCCAATAATACAAGATCGATACGTATCGACAGCCAGGCTATTTATTGGTGCAATTTATCCGCCGCTGCAAACTAACATTGCATTTTCCCGGTTCAAATTAAAATTAATGATCGCCGTCAGCCTTTAAGTAGAACAACAAACAATACAGATTACGACACTATCCCTCCATAATCCGAAACTGTAAACTTTCTTTATTAATCAAATGAGAAAATAAAGCTTTTAATTAAAAACGGGGTATTAAAGGCTTGGACTGTTTCTAGAAACAGGCGTTCAACTCGTTTGGGCGATAGCGTTTACACTAAAGGTATTTTATAGTAATTTGTCAGTTCACATAAAAGAAAGATCGTAATTTTACTTATTTGTCTTAGATAAAAAGTTCAAAACGATTAATTATATTGCCGGTATGATATGTCGTGCTTACTATAAAAATTACAAAAACTAGTAACAATACTATACACTAGTGTCTACTAGTTTGCACCCCTATAACACTGGACATATCACCAGGCTGACTTAATAAGAGAACAATTGATGCAAAATCTACCACCTAGAAATTTATCATGATCCCAAAACCTGGAAAATCAAAAGATGAAGTAAATAGACCTATCCCACCGGTAATATCTGAAGTATTTGAAAAACTCTTGTATTTGTATGATAATATTTGTATAGAGCATGACTGTATTTGTTGAAGAGATTATAGAGAGAAATAACCTAATACAAACACACTAGTTTGGATTTATTAACAAACATTTAACAATTCATGAGGTGCATAGAATAATAGATGTCATTAAAGAATCCTATAAGATAAAGCAAGTATATTCAGCTATATTCATAGATGTAGTACAAGCTTTCGATAAGGTTTGGCACGACAGCTTCATTCATAAGCTATAGAAATGTTATATGTTACCGAAGAAACACAGTGAACTGCATGCAAGATATATCACAGCCAAAATATTTAAAGTCAAATAAGAGAAAATCTATTCTACAATAAAACGGGTTACAAGGAAGGTGGTGGTGACAGTTTTTTACCTATTTTACATTGATATTCTTGATTCATTGATATATTTACATATTGATATTCTTGCTATAGGAGACAGCAATATAAATAATTTGACCCAAACCAGGAAAATAAACATTAACCAAAACAAATCTGTATTCCATATAACAATAACGCTAAGTATCTCGCAATTAATCGGGATGGAAAGAACATGTTAAAAAGAGAAGGAAAGAACTGGTGTAAAATTATAGGAAAATGTATTGGTTAAATAATTAGAAAACCACAAAAGAATCGCAAAGAGACATGAGGAAAAAGAATCCATTCTCATGTCTTGGGACTAAAACAGGAACAGGATATATATTAATAAGAATCAAACCATTTGATCATGTCTATTGTTGTGTAGTGAGGAAAATTTTATGCCAAAAACAGCAGTATTTATACATAAACCCACATATTAGACTAGAGACTAACTTCTTTACACATTTACTTTTCACGGTAAAGCATATTTTCATAATTTCTCCAATTATGAGACTCGTTTCCTTCTTCTGATTGCTGTTACTTTCAATTTATATTCCGGAAACATACATACATGAATTGAATATGTATGGCATTGTATGTACTCGTTTAATCTGTTTTTTTTAATTTGGCTATCTCACCATCATAACTTTCGTTTTGGATTTTTCAGTACCATCCCATATGGACCATCAATGTTAACAGTATAATACAGCATTACAGAAATTGTTACAAACTTATTCTATATATAGTATCATTAAATATTAATAGTGCTTTCAGTTTTTTTAATATATTTTATTTTGTATTTGCCAAATATGAAAGTTTCTGTTAGTTAATTTTTATTATTTTGAATATAAATGTTGTTTAACTGACAGATAAGTATTTTTTTGCATCAAAAGCCTTTCTGAAAATATTCCAGTATTAATTTAGAAACATTATTAGTCTAGAAACTAATATATTTTTTGTTAATGCATTCACTGTTCATTATCAAATACAAATTCATAATTTCTATAATTATGATAGTCGTTTCCTTTTCCTATCTCCATTGCTATTAATTTTTGTTCGTATAAACTGAATATGTATTGCTTTCAATGTATTTATTCTATCTTTACTTTTTTAATTTAGATATTTATTTATTTCGGCTATAACATCACCATAATTTTCATTTTGCTCTTATTCAGTACCATTTCTATCTGTGCATCTTCCTATCGGTAGGCTAGGCGATCAGTTGTTAAGTGTATGTAATTTCATTATAGAAAGTGTTCTAAAGCAATTCTATGTAGATTATTATTAATTAGTAATAGTACCTTCAGTTTCCTTAATATATGTAATTTTGTATTTGCCAAATATGAGTGTTTGTTGTTAATATTTAGTGATAAGGATTATCTGTAACTTTGGTTTTGTTAAGGTTTGTTTGTTGGATTTGAAAGTTAAGTTCACAAATGATTTTTATTTCAAATTTTACGCAAACATTTTAATGTAAGTTTTTATCATATTTAGGGGTACAATCCTGAATATTTTCAATACTGAAACAGTGCTGTGTTAAGAGGAGAGGTACTGTATGTCCAGCCTACACTGTGGGGGGCCATTCGGTATACTTCTTCGTTTAGACATGACCAGGTTGTGTAACTCAATAACCTATCATAAAACCTACTTGAGAATTTCTGTTCTCTATCCAACATCATCTGAACTTTATACGTAATCCAATACTTCATGTTTTATATTAGAGACGGACCCTATATAAAAATGCAAAAACCCAGATATGGATCGACGTCATAAAGACCGGCAACGAAGGATCCATGACACTCCGAATTCGTTCATCGACGACCATCTTCAGCCCCCCCTCACCACGCAATAAACCGGCGAAATAACGTCACGGCTCCCACGTTATCAAAATCCATTTAGATCGAAACCCTTCCAGGTCAGACGAATGGTGTCGCTTCCAATTTAAAGGGTTTTTACGACCGCGTATATCTTAGATAAATTTGACACATATCCTGAGGCCGTCTCTATGCTTCGGTGAATTAATTTTCAATTTGGCGGGGCGATGGAGGGGGTGTTAAATGTGCGTCCCGTCGCTTGGTGGGCAATAGCGATTTATTTTAAGATCGTCCCGTAATTATTTAATAGCTTTTGCCGGAGTGCCCCCACAGGTGAGGGAGTAAAACGGGTTACGTCGGGTCAAATTCAATAAGGAAATCGCCTAAAATGGCACGAAGTTCTCGGTAAGCAATATGGTTCCGGGCCGTAGGTTTCATGATGACGGTGTGGGTGGGTGGGGGCACTAAATTTCGTTTTTTCCTTGGAGTTCGCAACGTTGACGGTTTGATAGTTTAGGAGTGTAATATATTTCACGATGGAAAATGGACTCAGAATTTATTGGAAAATTTTTATTTTTATTTTAAACTAGCCCCTATTTTGCGGGGTACGATAATTAGAAAAATTAGTTATCTTAGCTTTAGTTATCTTATAATAATTCTTTAAGAACTGTGGTTCCGTCAACATCTACTAACTTCCATGAATATAATTACTTCTAGTTATTCTATAATATCCCTTTATAACCCCCACTTTCTTTGCAGCTCAATTTATTTCTTTTTCATATTAAAATATATTATATATTATCATATACATTTTATTGTATAGTCAATTCAAAACAGTAGTGATACGTGTGTCAATATGTGTCTGTCTAAACTTGGAAATTCGTTTTACAGTCAGACAATATTATCCTTCTCATTTTATTCCATCTAAAAAGAGATAGAATGCTGTAAGAGAAGTTTGATCATGTAACCTAAAGAGCCTGCAAAAGTTGTCCTTCTGTCAAACGTCTGCAAAATTCTTCAAAATATTATAATTACAGGTTAAAAACCGTCAAACGTTGTTTTAAATTGTAAAATTATTGAAAATATTTTTTTGTGCATTGTAGCTGCACTGTATATTAGTACGGACACGATCACTAAAATATCTCAAAAAATAAAAAACAATATGACTTTAAATACACCAAGAAGGAACCGTGTTTATGCGAAGCAGGTTAATTAAGATCAGCTTGTTGTTAGAGATCAAATATACGAAATTTAAAGAACAGTAAGTAATTTTTTCAATCGAAACATAATTTAATACAATTATTTCAGAGAAAATTGTTAGTCTGGAAAGTATCCATAAAAATCCAAAACATATACAGCTAATTGAGGGATGTAGAGCATCCCTACCCACATTGTTGAGTAATATAGATTTTAAATGGTGTAAAGATACTCCATGAAGTGGTTTAATGGAACTTTCAGAGATTTCTTTTAAAATAATACAATTTTAAAAACATATAACAAAATCAAGGACGAATTATTAAATTAATTTATATATTTAAATGAGACATAAATATTTCAGAATGATACATTGTGTCGCTCAAAGCAAGATGATAATAAATATAGTGTAAAGAAAACAAAAAGTTGATGGAAAAAGGTAAACGTTCGAATAACTATCGATTAGATTTTGTTAGTCATAACATTTATTAATATTTCATTGCAGACATATAGTTCTTCTTCTAACAGGAATATCTTTATTCCTGGTGCAGAATTAGTGTTTTCCTCTAAGTCCAAGGGTGACTACCATAGAGAAATGAGCCATAACTTGTTGTTACGGTAGTTTGAAAATCAGCTTTTAAAGAACTTGGAGGAACCCTCAGTTATTGTTATGTACAATGCACCATATCTACCATACTACCATACCATACCTATAGTACACTGGTGGGGAAAATCCCAATAAGTGCATCAACAAAGGCTGCAATTAAGGAATGGCTTAAAATACATAAACTAAGTTTCGAGGAAATCATGTTAAACAATGAACTATTTCAAATTGTTACTCGGTAAATACATATGAAATATTTAATTGCATTTTATGTAATTAGCTTTTTTAGAAATAAGCCTGAAAAAAGATACTTGGTGGGTCAGATTACTGCACGTTATGGCCACAGAATAATTTGTCTTCCTCCTCATCACTGCATATTTAATCCAATTGAGCTGATATGGGGTATTGTAATAGACATTCAAGTCAATAGACACCAGACCAGACAGGGTGATAAAAGAGAAAACAACTAAAGGTCAGTATACAATTAATATACTTTAATTGTAGGAAATTGTATTATAGAGTGTGAAAGCTTTATGAGCATATGTGTTATTGTTCAGAATATACGTGAACATTTAGTTAACATGTATGAGGAGAGAAATAATACTAACTGCTTTTTAACTGCAGATATGGCAAATGGATTAAGGAGAATGCAGTGATTAAATGTAGTTTTATCAAAAAATATGTATACAGGTAGTAACAGGGCAAACTAAAAAGAAATATAGTAATATCATAATGACTTTGCAACGATACATTGGATCGAAAGAAACAAATATGATCTCTAATGAAAGTAGCATACATTACTCAGATATACGATTGTTAATCAGGTGGATTAGGTCTTCGGGGGATACCACTACATAAAAAACGCGTCTAGAACCCTACCTAAATTAGTGTGGGAAAAAGTTCAATGTATATATAATAAAACAACTCTAACCTATAAATTATTGTGACTGTAAAATTAATTGTAGTTTTAAATTCTTCGATAATAAATGCATTTGATGTACTATAATGTTAAAATTAATTATACTTAATAGAATATTTGTTCAATTATTTTATTTATATTAAAATTTTGTTATATGTCGGAGCCAACATGTACTAAAACCCAGAGTTGCTGCGGCAACATTGCAACGTTTTTAAGGTCTCCCGTGTCACTACTGTTGTTTAAGTTTTCCATTAGTCAAACGATCCTGTAAAATTAGAAACTAAATATATTTTACGGGCATTCCATTTACCAAAAGTTGTCCACTAAACTAATTAAATGTCCCCACATGAACCATAAACAATCACTTTTATTGCCGTCAAATCTGATGCAAGAACTTTAAAACTCGACCGACAAACACCCTGTCTACCGCTGGTAAAATCAGATTCCCCCCATCCTCGTTCACTTTCAGTCCTCGCTCCCGTCTGCTACTCTCACTTCTCCCTCACGACGACCCCCCGCAAAGCCCCCTCACCGCCCCCCATCTCTTTAATGGATAGCAAGATCGAATTCAATTTTACCTTTGACAGCGTTCAGCTTGTTCCCCACCATTTGCTTCGCGACGAAGGCTGCCATTGTCGGTGCGGATCTGAAAATAAAATTAATGCCTTCAATATGGAAAGAATTCGAGATAAACAAAATATATTGGAGTGGAAGTAACGGGATGGGACGGCGTTTAGGCGCCGGGGGGGCTGAGTCTGGGAGGCGAAGAAACTGACGTTTCGGGCGTGAATAGATAAGGAATCGGGTTGTTCTATTGGAAATTACTTAAAACGCTTCGAATAGAGGAATAGTGGCATTTTAAAATCCTCTGTGAAGTATTACGAATATATTTTCTACCGAACTTTTCATTATCAAACTAGCTGATAAAGGATAAAAGTTAATTGGGGAATCTAGGTGTAAAATATGAACAAAATTCTTAATTTTAAAACAAAAATTAAGACATATTTAAATTTTGAATATACTGATTGTATGTACTATAGTTGATGCCTGTTCAATTAGGCGTAACATTAAGAAAGGTTTACTCTAGTATTCAAACTTTGGAGTTTAAAGTATAGACTTCTATGTTCTGAGATACGTATTAGACAATATTTATTTACGAAATTTATCCAGATGGATAAGGAAATAATTCTGAAATTCCTGGCTTACATTTCTTATGCTTACGATCATTTGAATAATCAAGAACTTTTCTTTGTAGGTCAGAGTAACTTTAACTATATTTTCTAGGAGCTTCTCTATATACACCAGGATAACTTATCTTATATTATAGAGTATATATTCTAGCAACTTCTCTAGGCTCTTCAGTCTGGCTGTGATAATATTTAGATTTTTTAAATTATTTATTCTTATGATATCTTTACTCCCTTCTTGCTCATGACTGAATGTATTAATTTAGTAGCTCATGTTCGTCGTGGTTTTGATTTCAACCAAGTAAAAGTTCTGTCAATATTTTATCAACTATTTTCGGTATCAATTGCTTCATATTGTGAGATTTTAATGCAAACAACTTTTTCGTAAGCGTTGTTAAAGTTGTTTTTGTACAAACCTTGTCCAGACAATAATGAATAACATATTAATAACATCTAGTCAAGCAAAGTAAAGTAAAAGAAACTAGCAGAGAGAAGTATAACTAAGTGAAAGAATAACTCAGTAGAAATAAACCAGTTGAAGAATTCATAGGATTATTTAATATGTTAGAGCATGTTTGAACACAGATCTTGTAATATACTTGGTGAAGTATTGTAGTTGCATGTGCTCTTATAAGTTTGTAGGGTTATTATTAAAATTAAAATTATTATCATAAATTCTTAGAGTAAGTTTGCCATCCATTGAATTTTGATATATCTTAGCAAATATGGGACTGGGACAATTCCTTTCAATAATTCTATTCTCGCAGTATTCAACTGAAGATTTTTTCTTACCTATCTCTTTGCCAAACTGCCCGTTGGTAGCACAAAACTGATTGTGTAGCTGATGTGTAAATAATCCCATTAAAATCGAAACGCACCGTTGAGACGTTGGAGTAAAATCATGGTTAGGAGATGTTAAGTGACGTTAATGTTTCGTAACGATTATGATTGGTGCTTGACTTAATATGGGGATTTTTTTTATATTTTCTACTAAAATTTTGGTAATCACGTGTAATAATCTTAGATATTCCTCAAAAAATGTGCATAGTCTGTAAATATGATTTTTAAATTAAAATTGATAATTTAATTATGAATAATAATGATATATTTAATTATACGTGGTAAATTGTGTAACTCGTCATCGTGATTTGGCATCAGCGACTGTTTAATAAATTATATAAATGAAAATAACTGCTACTGTAGCTCGGTTTAATATTTATTTGAGATTTAAGTAAAACTGTTAATATAACACATTATTCCTCGTCATGTATTGTCGATTGAAGTTAAAAATTCTTCTGCCCCATTCGAACTTTCAACTACTAAAGTTATATCTCACAGACAGACATTTCATCGTGAAACAGGGTGACGAATACAATGAACTACATCCAATATATTCAGGTGTTTATCACTGTCCCTGACCCATTGTTATATTTCCTGTATACAGCTGATGTACTGACCTCAAACATCACTACTATAACAGCATATGGTGACGACACGGCGATTTTATTATCTAACGAGGATCCAATATCAGCTATAAGAAACCTCTATTGTCCAACTCCATTCCAACAAAATTAATTTCAGGTTGTGATGAATGAGCCATTCCCTGAGGGACTTCCCCGACGTTCACCCTGCATAGAAGGACTTGTCGTCCGGTATACTTTAATAATCATGAACTCTCGCAAGGAAATAATGCTAAATATCTGAGAATACATCTCGATATACTCTTAAATTGGAAGACACATGTACTAGTAAAGCATAAACAACTTTGACTTAAACTAAACTAGATGTATTGTCTCATAAAGCGTGTACTAATATATTGCGATATAAGTTAATTCTTAAGCCCATATGGCTCTTGGTATCGAACTGTGGGGCACTACTAGCAAATCCAATATAGCTATCCTTCAGCGATTCAAAAATAAAGGGCTACCTGTCATCGTTGATGCTCCATATTATGAAAGTAAAAACCTGATTCATAACGAGTGTGATCCGAAGTGGCAGTGTGAAGCACTCTGAGAGAGTGTCCCAGAAAATTAAGTCAAACAATGTTGTGTTGTCAAACAAAGTTGTCAAACAGTTAAGTGTGCGCGATGTCAGTGGAGTGCTACATGTTATTGTATAACATAAATCTCATGAAATATTTATCGCCCATTGGGTAGATTGTGGAATGCTAAGAGAATAATAAAAAGATGTAATGCCGAGATTCTCTACTATACATTTCTTTGCCATAAACTACTTAACATTATTGACTCCTTCACAAAAAACACAGTACCACAAAAAATCTCAACCGCCCTCCAGACTTAAACTAAGCGAAGAACGTCCACCATATTACCACAATAAATCATTTTTACGATTTTATTCCAGGACCGAATTTCAAAGAGCTGTAAATTCATTCGAGTCGAGCCATGTATCATCGCCACCATGAACAGAAAACGAAATAATACCCCAAATATCAGCCGTAATGCGGTAATAATTCAACCAGACTTCTCCCGATATAATCTCGGGAATTTTAAGTAAGAATCGCAAAGAACCATATTCGACGAGGATTCTTTCTTTTTTTCCTGTTAAAATATCTGAGATTAATGTAACCTATGTTGCGGGAATAAGTTAATATTTTAATAAAACACAGAATCGTTGTCCTATATTATTACTTTTCGCTTGGACATTGTGTGCCGCCGTCATAGAGAGAAAAGATGAGCACAAAAATATTTTTCGTGGAAAATAATGGCCACAATTTTGCCATAGTGCATTATTATACAAGAAAGTATTGAAACCTATATGGACATACGGAATTCATTCATCAGAAATCTAGAGAATCACAAGGAGGCAGGAGGAGAGACTTCATTCTTATGTCAATATCGAAGTAATATAACTCTTGGATAACACCAGAACAGGACACAGACTCAAAAGAATCAAACCATCTGATCTTGTGTGGTGTGGTGGGATTCAATAATTCAAGCAGACTTTTCCCGATGTAATCTCAGGAATTTTAAGTAAGAATAGCAGAAAAATATACTCGACGAGGACCTTTCCCTTTATTATGTTAAAATATAGGAGATTAAAGTAACATATGTTGCAAGAAAAAGTTAATATTTTAATAAAAAATAACATCGCTGTCGTGTATTATTATTTTTAGCTCGGACATTGTGTGCCTCTACCGCAAAGAGAAAACAAGAGATGAGCAGAAAAAAATATTTCGTGGACAATAACGGCCACAATTTTACCATAGTAAATTATCTTTATTATAGCCATAAAATGTCAGGGAAATATGCCGTGCTTTAGCAGGATATGGCGTCGAAAACTAATTCGCTCCGGTTTATTTTCCAAGCATTAATTTAATTAAATAGTAAATCGTTATTTAATGTTAATTATTGTATCTAAATTGACATATTTTCTGAACGAAGCGAAATAATGATGTTCCGGAATGAATAAAGGAATATCCCGAAATTTATACGAAGGCAATAAATGTAATACGAGATGGCACAACGAAAAATATGGGGATATAAAACATATTAATTGTAATTTTGATCATTCATAAATTTTTGGTTTATTAGATTGATTGTAACCATATCTAAAATGAATTGATTGCGTTGAAAAGATAAACTTGCTATTACTTGTTGCTGTATGAGTGTAAAGTACAACTGTAAACAACTGTTAAATTTAATGGTTTTGACTCTTCTTCACATAAAATAAAGTTTTTCATTTAGTACAATTGAGTAATTTATTTTTTATATATTTGATATTACAGACACTAATTACGGAATGCTTCAAACTGCATTCTCGACATTCTTTACTTTTGTTGAACTGATCTGAATAATTCTGCTACGGAAACCCATCAAATACTTTTATCAATTATATCCCAAATATCCAATAAAAGTGATGGTCTTCAATTATATCCCAAATATCCAATAACATTGCAGTGGCAAAAAGAATCATGAAAAAATTTTTGATATTTTATCATGGCATTTAATCAGCGGTTTAGAGTTTCTCAAAATTCTCTCAAAAGAATATGTGAGTGTACATAACCTGGCTTTAGGAATACATGTGGCAGATATTTTTACATAAAATGGTGATTTATTTCATGGTAATTCCTCTCTACAAAACCCAAAATAGCCAAAGCCAAAATGCCTCATGCGTCTAAGGATATCAGGAACAGTTGAAAGCGGCAAGAGTTAATCACTATAGTCATGACAATCCGACCCTTTCCATGTCAGATTTGATGGTTCCATGTAGCAGAAACAGTAATATTAATGAAGTTTAAAAAATGTACTGATTGCTTGGACGACAATCTAAATTAACAGTCCACAATAAACTGTTAATATACAAACAAATCCTGAAGCCCGTGTGGATCTACGTTATATAATTATGGAGTTTGATATATAAGACTAGCATTAACATGATCCAAACGTACCAAAACAAAGCTCTTCGCATCACTGTTAAGTAGCTCCATGGTACATTAGAAAAGGCGACATTCAACCGTCAGCGAAGAAATTAAACGACTTAAGCGGAAAAAACAGCGAAAAGACAGATTGCGTGATCTTACCCCTTGCTTTAAGAGATAAAAATCCTTTGAACTAATATAGTTTTGTGTGAAAACTGTGCCGTATTTTAAAACTATATGAAGTGCACCAGTGGGAGTACATCCATCAAAAATTAGTTAAGTTTATACTTGAAATCTTACATATAGGCTTTAAGAAAAATATGAAGGAATCATTAGTAGATAATTGTAGTTAGTAGTAAATATAAGTGCATGGATAAATGAATACTGATACTCTCGATATGTCTTAAGATATACATCCAAGTATTTACTAATAAGATCATTTGGTCAGAGATGTAACAACTATGTAAATAATACTATAATATATAAAAATATAGCATGCAGTGACCTATTCTCTAGAATAAAATATAACTTCGAATGTAAAATACAAATACTTTTTTTTATATATTTTAAAGTCTCATTTTTACCAACGAGAGTTTGGACTGGACCTGTTCCTTAACGCGGGCTCCGAACCACGGTACTCAGCATTAAACCTACCGACTAGCTAGTGGCCAACTTAGGGACCATCCCACAAAACATCCGGCCTTACCCAGCCTGGTTACTGGCGTGACTGGGATGGTTATTCCTTGTCGGATTTAAATGTTGCCTACAAAGGCATTTAATTGTAAATCAATTTGTCAATCACAAATAGAAAGTACATGCACCAGCAGAATTTCAACCCGCGACTATCGCCGAACAGGGACCGTCCTGTCGTCTTCACCATTGTGCCACTGAGCCGGCAAAAAATAGTAAAAGATGGGAAAGATAACTTATGAGTATTTGAGACACTCTTTTTGTTTTGCCCGATTTTTAAGTGGTTATAAAAATTCTGACTTGACTTTTTAAGTGTTCATATATAGTCATGAAATTATACAACCGCTACTCGGTGGAAAACACATTTACAACATTTTTCCTTTCCTGTTGGTCCATTTAATGTAGAGCCTACGGTGACTGACATGAAAAAAAGAAAACGCAAATTGCCGTGTTCGAATTCTACCTAAAACGAAATCGTAGATATGTTATGCTGATCGAAATCCTACTCGACAATGTCGTCCTGTACACGATCCATTGTAAAACGTAAATTCCACGGACAAACGATACGGTTCGTACAATTCGGGTGGGTCCGCGTTTTCGACTGGGGCGAATTCGAGATGGAATGGCCACTGCAGATACATATAAAATTGTGTATTACAAGCGGCGAAAACATAATGGAAATGGTCAGGGATACCAGTAAAGTTTTTATTTTACGATCCAATATAATAAAATGGTTTGCGCTAACCGTAAACCTTTCTTTGTTCTTCGCTCTTTTGTCGTCGTTATTTTTTTTGGTATTCGGAAATAGTAGAATTTATTTCAACAAATAATAATACTAATGTTACAAATTAATATAATACTAATACAAGGCGGGATCCGTTTTTGATAAACTATATACAAAACGAGATCCGATTTAGACGGTGAGATCCGAAATCGAATGTGAACTCGGTTTTTTTAGTGATTCGGAGTATATACGGTCTGTTGAATTACTTGATTAATTCATAAAATAATGTTCCGTAACGTTGGCTCAGTAGAGTCAAAAATAAGTTCTTCTTGGAGATGTCACTGATTCACGAAACTGACATCAATTAGTTTCTAGATACTTTTATAAATAAATGTAAACTGTTTCTTAATTATGTTTCTTAATTACTTATATTACTTATGAATGCAGTTACAATGCAATACAATACTATAGATATCCGAACTATAGTCAATCAAACGGATCGATATTAACATATAAATTTGGACTAATAACTAATCATGAATGATAACGTGAATGCGTGTGAACCTCTTGGTTCGCCCTATTTAAGGTGGTGTGTATGCCATACCCACTCTGAAACTATACTGTAGGCTGTGACAACAAAATGTTCTGCCAGAGAGATCCAAAATACCGTCATAAAGCTATGAAACCTCAGATGTTATGAAAACGGTATTTTGGGAAATACATATAAGAATTTTATAAACATAATAAACAATTTTTCTAATTTATCTCTCTGAAGTCCTGAACACGGTCTAAAACGCGTAATAGCAAAAATGTTGCCGGAGCTCATTTTGTTAAGAGTTTAACATTTATATATAGATTTAGGTTCGAGATTTGACCGTAAGCCATCCAACAATATATAGACTCCATACAAGGTGAGCTCCGATATATGCGGCAACATCGCGCGGCAATAGTTTGGCTCCGTTATTAGTCATAGTTTACATTTGAGTATTAGTTTCATAAAATAATATGAAAGCATCATAAGGAGCCGATTGTTTTCTGTTATTATCTTGTACCATTCCATATAGAAATGAATATTGATAAAACCCATTAGGTTGAATTTTATTTTATATTATTTTGAACTTTATTATAATGTGATTATATAATATTATATCTTATTAATTATGATTAAATTAACATAGTTGGCATCCAGATTGAGCTTATAATAGTAATTTTTATACATACAATCTTTGAATATAAACATTTTTATGATACGGTAAATACAAACTGACACTAAAACAGACGCGAAAACAAAGAATCCGGTATGCAAACTAATATGTACAAAACTGTTAGATACAATTAGTAAATTAATTTTAGAGCATATTTGTTTTTGGAAGACAATATTAAAGTTACAAATAAAATAAGTTTTTCATTAAATAAATTATAAATTTAGGATCCGACAATGCCAATAAAGGACTTTGTATATCATTTTGATTTAATTATAGCAAAGGTAATTAATTAAGTAAGGATTAAGAAGCCATTCATTCTTAACTATTTAACTAATAAAACAGAATTATGAAATACAGAAAACAGTATGGGACTATTATAAAATAAGATTCTACAATATGATTTCTTGGAAACAAGTATGCTTATGAAGCTAAGAATATTACCAATTTTTAATAATAACAAATAATAAAATTGTTAGTAATAAAATATTAAGCACAATCGGGCAAAATTAACTTATTTAGGTTAAGTATTGCGGTAAAGAATTTGAAATTACTACATTATATATAGAAAAAATGTTGTTAAAATATTAAATAAATAAATAATTACAGTAACAAAAATATAAATATTATAATAATTTATTCGCTTATTATGCGTTAATTCTAATCTGATAATCTCTGAACCGATGTATATTTAAAACAAATCATTTACGTTGTAATTGAGTCATTACTCCATATATATATATATATATATATATATATATATATATATATATATATATATATATATATATATATATATATATATATATATATATATATATAAAATCTGTGGATGCATCAGAAATAATATTACCATAAATTATTTCTTAACAATTCAATTACTTGTGGCTACAATACACTCATGAACATAAATACATTTAGCAATCTTATTAATGGTTCGCTTTAAATACCGCTCGATAGCTTTCCTAAGCCAAATGGCAATGGCTCAATATGAATCTTGACGAGCAAGTATAACAGAAGATGAAACTAGGGAGAGAAAATTATATATGCCTAAGCAAATATAATCTATATCTGGGCAAGTCTTTTGTTCAGTATAAACAATGTCATCAAAAATTCAATCAGCAGCTACTCGACGCGATTCCTAGTATAATTAAGTGGAGTTAGGATAAAAGCATCACAGCTGAAACTGTAAATAAAATATAAATATACCAAGTAAGAAACATTCAAGCTTTCAAAAACACACCTAGTCCTTGGATTCTCGGCACATACATCACCATTTATCGTGTAAGGCCACCAAAGGCGGACTGAAGTTGCTGTGAATTAAGATAGTTTACTGGAATTTGAACAGAGACAGTTTGGGACTCTAAACAAGCAACCAAATAAGACCTGGCAAGTTTTGTTCCATTACGAAAACCATCCCATGGATGAACACAATAAAAATTTGGGTAGAAAGAGGGCCGTTTAAAAAATCTTCGAAGGCAAACTAGCGAACAAACCATTTTCCAGACGGACTAACGAACACGTACATCCCTCTGTCAACTTCTCTAGGAGGGAGGTGTTATGTAATACAACCCTGTGTATTCGGCCATCTGTTTCTAAAACTACCTTAATGGTGAACGACTGAAACGGCTTGGTCTGTTTTCTAATAGACCCTCAGTGTCGATTTGTATCATCGTTCAACCAGTCGCCTTTTATTTCCGTTAAATAAAACAGTCAAAGTAAATCAATAAAGTAAATAAATAGTTTTTTTAATATCCTTTCAGAAAATATAACATATATATGGTCAGGTTTTACATTTTATTGTAAGTATATTATAATTTTTATTCAAATTGTACATTAGTGATGATGTCTTGACCAAATATCCTTAAATAATTAAAATTAACTTCAAACCAGTCAATAAAAGCCCGTAACGGCTCGGCAGAAATAAAAACCTAATTGGCTCCGAATACGAAGATCTTCTTCCCATTTTACTTTCCCGTCATTTTCCAGGAAGGTTCGATTTATTAATTCAAAATTACGTAAGGAGAGTCGCGAAATAACCCATCGACGTTAAAAAATCCCCGAGAGAAATTCGGAAAGTTCGCGTCGCGGTCTCCAGAGACGTACCGACGCATAACGCGCTCCTTGATTAATTCATCCGACGTCGTTAACACAAAAAAAGACGAGAAAGACATCCGAAAAGAGACGACAAAGAGAGCGAAAGAACAAACTACCACGGAGCTGAAAGAATGCTAATTTATTCATCATTCATTCCATTTTTTACGTCCAAGTATTTAGGTGGTGTTACGTTTTGTTAGAAAAACAAAAGGAAAATGCTTGAAGGGGTCGGAGGACGGGGTGTTTGAGGTAAACAAAACGATGACTGTATTATTCAAGGTATTTGCTGGTTTTATATGTTCTTGAAGATATTTGGACTCATTTGTTGTTATTTTTATAATGATATTGTTTGGATTTCGTTTACTATGGTTGTTTTAAGTGACTTAAAACTAGGTACTTGTCTAGGAAGACCCATTGGCCCTTACTTAGTCTTTAATAAAATCTCTAATAAAAGTTTGTAGTACTTTTCAGTGCTTTTGCCAATTAGTGCACTTCACTACACAACTACAGAAGATTGTTTCAGGGGTTCAACAAGTTGGTTCCCTTGGAACTGCATCCAAGATCAGTATCATCAAAAAGTTGCAGCACTTCAGAGTTAATATGGAAGTGGAGTCCTCATTTCTTGTTGAGAGTCTCTTAATTGTCTCTACGAGAGTTAAAATCCGAAGGTTTCGGTGTAAGTAATTGCTACTATAATATTTGAATGCATCCACATTACTTCTCGGAACTTTTACTGTGTATATTCATCAGTCAAAATACTCAAAACTTCCATAGTATCAATTAGGTGTTTACTTTGAGGATACGTGTCGAGTTTTACATGTGGTCCTGACACATAATTTCATCTTAACCTATTCCTCGTGATACAATAGGCAAAATTTAATGTCTAATTCTTCTTTCTTCGTTTTTTACATGAGGCTTTTTACGTTAGCAGATGACACTTGTATATTATTTAGTCTGATAGAGATGTTTTGCATTCTTTTATATGCAAAATTGACGTGAAAAAAGTTAGCCAATTTTAAAGTGATTTATCATTGCTTGGTCAATCAATCAATTGTGTGATCAATGGTTAGCTTTTTAACTAACATTTCGAAATTCATTGTTTAAACTATTGTTCTTTAACCTATGGTCATTATGGCAGTATTATTAGCAAAACTAGCTATTATATTATGTTATAACTGAACAAAAACACTAGAGTACATGAGGTTTCAACGTATTGTGTTGCCATACAACGAAATAGGCATCACCATGTTAATCTTCAAAACTATTCGAAACATTCATTGATTAATGCCTTCAAACTCTGGTATTCCATAATATCCTTCAATCATCAATTGTTAGCATTTTAACTAACATTTCAAAATCATTGTTTAAACTATTGTTTTTAACCTACGGTCATTATGGCAGTATTATTAGCAAAACTAGCTATTATATTATGTTATAACTGAACAAAAACACTGAGTACATGAGGTTTCAACGTAGTGTTGCCATACAACGAAATAGGCATCACCATGTTAATCTTCAAAACTATTCGAAAATTTCATTGATTAATGCCTTCAAACTCTGGTATTCCATAACATTCTTTGTCTTTGGTGTGAAAATCGGCAGTTTTAAAACGTCAAAACCAGTATTCGCATGTTGAAATCGATGGAGCATAGTTGTCATAAACATCACACATCATTCGATGACCTTCAGCCGTCAGATTTAAGTAAAACGGTAGAACTTCTCTCGATTTACTCACTGAAAAAATGTGTTGCTCATACTTCAATAAAAAGTGAAATATGATTTAGTTATATATGTACCCGATGCGATTTAATACAAAGTGACACTGTCTATCTATTGTAAGTCCTTTAAAATTGATTTCTAGGTTAATATTTTTCTCTACTTCGTGATAGTCGTCATCAGTAATAATCGATTCGTCGGTAAGTCCTTTGTTCGCGTCCATCATTGACAAAACACCCGATGACTGATGGTTCCGGGACGAGATAAAGCCGACGGTTGTAAGTTCTGAAAGTACGCGAGATGGCAACGGAAGCGGCGTCCCATTTCCCGCCCACCGATAATCTGACGCCCGTCAAATACTTTCCGAAACGTTTCGATCACGTCGCCCCACGACTAGGCGATCTCTATCTCCTTCGAGTTAGACGCGACGACGTCTTCGATAGGAAATTGGTTTGACGACGGCCGTTATCGACGCGATTTTTTCCCGTAATATTTACAGGCCTGTTGCTTAAATCCGATACAGGTGCTTAGGAGGAAATAAATCGCGGCTAACTGATCAAGGGGGAGGATCTTCGACTTCAATAACTTCAGACTACAGCGAAGTGAACAAGATCTGACTGATATGATAGGCTAGTGGGGCGCAAGCGCACTTAAATAAAATGAACATTCCAATTTTTATACTGGACGATATTGTTTCTCTTTCAAATTCATACAAAAGTAGAATTATCAATATTTGTTCGCCTAATTAATGCAATTCATTAAAAATAAAATCAAACTTCCCTCGATAGATGCTTATTATGATACTTGAAGTTACTAATATACCCTTCTTCTACACTAAATAACTTAAAATAATATAAAAAAAGTTTTTACGTGAGGTATTGAAAAGATTATTGAAAAGAATGGAAATCAGACATACTTGACGTCAAATATATCAAAATCAATCGATGAATTTCTATATCGAAGTAGTATATTTACATATTATTGATGTTTATCCCTTAAATTTGGTTCGTTCACACCAACAATGTTCCTTGTATATCTAAGTCCTTATGCTATATATTTTACATAGTATAAACAAGTATAATGTTGTCTACAAAAGTGTTAATACCTATTTCTTATATATTATTATCAAGTTTAATGATTTTTTAATGACCACTATGAACTACACTATGATATATACAAATTTAACTTACCCTACCAAAAAGTGTTAGATAACTAGTTACATTTTACGTATCTCTACTATTACGAGGGTCACTATTTATATTTCGGTAATTGGCAACACTTGTCATGTGAGTCCATCTGACGGTTCCATCGTAAACTTTGACATTTTTGATAATATACGCACTCAGAACCTTTTGTCGCACGGACGCCATTTGTTTATTTTATATTTAGTTGAAAGTTTCGTCTCAACAACAAGAGTATATCAATAAACTTAATTTGACATTTGGAAATGAAGCTCGCTCAATCGTGGTTCTAGTTCGCTGTCCGACGAGTTTCGTGAAAGTCGTACAGAATCGGTTGTTGTGCCAGAAAACATCGATAATGTGTGCGAAATAATCAAGCGAGATTGTCATGTCACCTATTGTGAGATTGAGGCAACCCTAAGCATTAGTTCCACCAGCATATATGCGATTTTACATGAACACTTAGCTGTGTAAAAGTTATGTTCGCGTTGGATCCCAGACAATTCGACAATCGCTCAAAAAAAAAGCTCGCGTCGATTGATGCAAATAAATGCTCAAGAAATTCAATCGCGGTGCTTCGAAAGACGTTTATAAAATCGTGACAGGTGAATCATCATGGATATATTCGTATGAGCCCGAAAGTAACCAGCAATGAACTGTATGGGTGTTCCAAGATGAACCAAATCCAACAAAATTTGTTCGCACACGAAGTATTTTAAACAAACTGGTGGCCTGTTTCTTCAGAAAAATTGGTCATATTGCAACAGTGCCTCTAGAGGATCGTAGAACAGTAAATTCTTATTGGTACACAACCATTTGTTTGCCAGAAGTCCTCGGTGAAATAAGGAAAACAAACAAGAGACGCTGGATTGTTCTTCATCATGACAAACAAGAGACTATTTGAGCACTAAAAACATCGCATTGATGGGTCATCCGCCGTACAGCCCTGATTTGGAACCCAATGGCTTCTTTTTGTTCCCATCCCTGAAGAATAAATTGCGTGGTCAACGATTTTCATCACCCGAAGAAGCTATTGAAGCGTATGTGAGCTCAATTTCGCTATTATTATATATTTTCATTTATATATTACAATAATATAACAATATATATTTAATTTATTAAAGCAATACAAACTAAATACCAAATATTGAAATAGAAATAATAGAATTACCAAATAAAGACAAATTTATGAAGATTATCGAAATGCGCATGCGCGGGATTAGCCAATTATATACTCCGGCTAAATATATATAAGAAATATTAAAAAAACAGCGATTAAAATCAAAAACAAAACATTTTACAGTGAAATATGATCAAATAACTAAGAAAAAAATAATACAAGAAGAACGTGAAAATTACTGTCTGCATTGTTATTCTGAAGATATTTCGAAAATATTACTGTTTGGAAGCAAATACTATCCCGTAGCGAGGACGCGAATTAATTAATGAAACCTTAGTCAATCAATCAATCGGCTTTGGATTTCTGTGTTCTGGAAAGGGTTAATTTCGCTTCTAATTAGATGTCGACTCGTTACTGTTAATTAATGTGGGCGTTTGTTGTCAAAACCATTTATTTCTATTTAAGAGAGAGGTACGGTCGCAATGAAAGGGATTAATTTGGACTTTTACAAAAGAGCACAACTAGAAGTGGACAAATACGGTGTCCTTCGAAAAAGTACTTCAGTAAGTGATGATTTAATTTTGGTCAACACTTATAATAAAAGTGAATATTACGCGATTTACTGCATGCCGGTTTAGTGGGATATATTGGAATAATAAAATACAATTAGTCATATAATATAGTAATATAAAATTGAACCAGAAAACATAAAAAGTAAGGAGATAAAAATGAATGCGGGAATTGTAAAAAAATGCAAGATGCAAGACAGGTAAAGGGAATATGGGGAGACCCCGGCCGAAGCAAGAAGACAGACAAGATAGAGAAAATTGAAGGAAGGAAAGAAAGAGAGAACACAACAAACATAACACATCTACGCCACTAAGTGGTATAGAACTATTTTTTTATAACTATAAGAAATCGTCAAAATTAAGTGCACAGTTGCAATAGCATCACTACATAGTATAAAACAAAGTCGGCTTTTCTGTCCCTATATCCTTATGTGCGCTTAAATCTTTAAAACTGCGCAACGGATTTTGATGCGGTTTTTTTCAATAGATAGAGTGATTCAAGAGGAAGGTTTATATGTATAATACATGCATAATATACTAAGGCAACATTGCTAATTTTAGAGGTTTCTAACGTGATGTCGTAAATTAACCTATTTTTAGGCTTATTTAGCAATTAGCAAAAACGCTGCCTAACCCTACGAGTTAGATCAAATTAATGTACTACAGTATTGTACGCCATAAAAAGGTCTGCAAAAAAGTCCGCGATGGTATATGTTTATCTTTTAGGGATAACCCACATTAACCATTTTTATTGTTTACTTTTTACGTGAGAAAATGGCTTATTTACGAAGCTATTTTAAGCAATACGGCATTAATCCTTATCGAATTAAGTACCTTAAATACAGTGTGCAATTAATATAGATCAATTTTCGGAGATATTACAAATTTAAAATTTGCGTTTAAAAATGTGTAATGTAATAAAAATTGTATGAATTTAGATATTCCAAAGATAGCAGGAAATCTTCATAGTAAGTATAGGGGAAGAGGAATTGTTTTACTCCAAATTTAATGCGTGCAGGCCAAGGGCAGTAATGAATGAACCAAAAATACTGGATCGATTTTAATCATGTTTTCATTAAGTGACATAGGCATATATATTTTATGCCCGTGCAAAGTCGGAGCGGGCCGCTATGTTTTTATATACAACGTTCATATTTTTTCTGTAGTGTATTTAATTTAGTATCAGCATTGCACCCGTGCGAAGCCGGGGCGGGTCGCTAGTTATTTAATAATTTAAAGCATTTATTTAGTAATTTAAAGCTTTATTGCGAAATATCGATATAATGTATGTTATTTAAAGCACTGTCAATCGATATCCGCTACTTTTCCCCAACTTTCAAGAAATCCACAGATTCCATCTCGAAAGAACGGTGGATCTCTTGAGACTATCCACGAATCGATCCATTTTTTGATACCTTTATAGAAAGTGAAGCGTTGCTCCTCGGTCGCAATTCATATGTCGGAATAATTAGTAATCAGAAGACGTAAGGTCTGGAGAATAAGGCGAGTGGGGTAGCTCTGAAACTTATAACTGAATTTTATATACATTCATAAATTACTATTTATTTTTAAGGGATAAATTAGAAAAATTACTGAGATGTATAAAAAAACGATCTTTCTTTCAGTTAAAGGAATATCGATTGAATACTTCTCCAGATATATTTCTGCTGCTTTTCTCATCAGCGTTTTTTAACCAATTTAATTTACTTAATACCTTAGGGCTACCTCCCATCAATATTATTCGACTCTCTATATAAAGCGTCTTATATCGGAGAAAAAATAAAGTCGTTCAGACTGTAGACGAGTTGCGATATAGAAAATTAAAAGCTACTCCGGTTTAAGGGCGGATGATGCATAAAAAATTGAAATAAAGAGCCGGAATGTGTCCCAGGAGGACCGGCTTCCAAGTTATAAACAACAATTACGCCAGATAAGTCCGCCGCTACACAAAAAAGCCGTCGTGTAGAAAATGGAAAGTATAAAATGGATTTTCTTTTCCGTTTTAACTGGAAGAAGGAATGAATAATAGATCAGTTTGTTTTTTTTTTATTTTCCTGAAAAAATTATTATTTGATGGAGAAATTTATTGTGTATCGAAAAGTTTCTAATATAGTCGTTCTAGTTTTCGATTGATTCGATTAATCGAGAGAAAAGAGAGACACAGGGAGATAGAGAGTGAACCAACCCTTGATAATCTCATTAGAAGATATTTTAGAACCATTCCATGAATAATCTGCATTAAATTACAGCAAAGGAACGTATTGCTAATAAGTAACAATATGGTCACAAACGTTAAATGTTTTCTAATATAGTCGTTCTAGTTTTCGATTGATTCGATTAATCGAGAGAAAAGGAGATAGAGAGTGAACCAACCCTTGATAATCTCATTAGAAGATATTTTAGAACCATTCCATGAATAATCTGCATTAAATTACAGCAAAGGAACGTATTGCTAATAAGTAACAATATGGACACAAACGTTAAACTGTATCGCAAATTGCAATTGAAAAACACAAAATTAACGTCCGACAAAGAACAAATATGGTCGTAGCACAAAACGATCGCTAACACTGGTGTAATTTAGAAATAAATTGTTTGATTGGTCGATAAAATACAACAGCAGCGTTCGAACATTTTTACACTGAATTGTCACAACTTCCTTATTGCTTGGAAAGTTTTTATTGCCATCTTTCTCGTCCATTCCTGATATTTAATCGTTTATTTCAGTGCTCAGATTATTAGTCATAATTTATTAAATAAAATTCCTGTCGCTTTTTTTCCTTACAATAAAAACAATTTACAAACAATTTTAAGAATATAAGACTTACATGGTAAATAACAAATGACCAATCATAGGTATATAAATTATGCAGCACTTAATAAACACAATTAGAAATTCGTTAATATTATTTAGAATAACCAGCTCATTAAATTGCTTGGGATTTCATATATTAAGAGATCTGAGTTGTAGTCACATTTTTAGTACCTAAATCAACTTATACGTTTCTAATATTTAATTATTTTTTACAATGATTATATTATCAATCTTAATATAATAAACAAAATCCTGTCGTGTTTTCTTCCAATAGCGACATTTTACCGACTATTAAACAAATATAAGATTTAGGTGATGAATAATAAGAATGTGAATTACGCAGTATTTAATGAACAATAAGTAGAAATTGCCATTGACCATTTAAAACAATTGGTTTAAATAGCTTGGGATTTCATATTTTAAAACATCTAACTTTTAGCCACATTCTTTAGTACCCCACATACATTTCAGCGCAGAAATATGAATAAATGTACCAACGTAAAACCGCGAACCTTTTTCATACACGTATACCAACGTGTAACATAATACAACATGACATACTGGGGAATTAACAAGAATTGCCGCCGTATAAACTTAACTCATAAAGAGATTCGAGGTAGTTCCCCGCAGTCCCGAGCGTTGTCTTAACCTAACCCTTCTTGAGCACTCGCATTTTTAATTTATTATTTCCGACCGAGGCTCCGAATTAGCTTTTAATTTCGTTTAATAACTCCAGTGTATTAAGGCCATTAACTAAATTAACATAAAAAAAATCCCGACGAAACGGAATAGGACTATCTTTCCGCCGGATCCGTCGAAACACGGCCACTCACAGCTTCATTAATTACCCGCTTTTTTAAAAACCGCCAATCTCAGCTAATTATAGGCCACGGCGAGATGCCCTCCTCCTCTGCCCTTTCTCTCCCTCACCCCGCTTCTCCCTCGGCCGTGTTCCTTTCTCGTGGAGACGCGAAGATTAACGGTTACGGATTTTAATTTCCATCGCTTCTTTTTATGGAAGGAATGCTGGCTATGTAGTTTAGGTGGGAGGAAGAAATTGATATGGTTCTTACAAGACTTTCGTTTGCCAGTAGGGAGGCGCAGATTTGGAAAGACAAAAAGATAATTAGCGCAGTGGTTAACTATAGGCTACGATAGTCGCGGGTCTGAATTCAATTTTGAATTAAATTTATATTTGTGAATCAAAAGGCAAAAGTGTAAAATCCGACACGGAAAGTTATCCCAGTCACTCCAGTAACCACGCTGGGTAAGACCGGATGTCTTCTGTGATGATTTCTAAGTTGGTCACTCACCAGTCGTTAGGCGTAATGCCGAGGACCGTGGTTCGGAGCTAATGTTAGGCAGTAGGTTCAGTCCAGATAAATCCTAGATGGTAAAAAGATGATTTTAATAAAAAAAAACAGCATTGCGTTATTATACTTCAATATGAAATATCAAAGACTGTGGAATGATGGAATGTGCTCTGATAGGATGATCAGTCATTCAATATTCCATCAAAATTTCACCAAAAATAGCTAGAAATCTTCCTTTACATTATGGTAGTATGAGCAATCTATCTGAGGGTATTCCAATGATTAGTTTCATGATATACCAATCACATACTTCTAATTTGGTACCCACGTGCTTCATTTTATACCTGTATATTAGTATAGAAAATACCATGACAATGTTTACGGCCATCCGAAGAAACGATGCACAAAGACCTTGAAGATGATTCCATCAAAAGCACTGCTGGAATTGATCTTCCTGATCATAATTAATATTTTTAGAAACAGTAATCTTTATTTAATTACTTTTGATCCCGAATTTTGAAAGACAAGGCTAATTTTTTCAGGTACAAAAACATATAACCTTGAGATTTAATTATTTATACTCACGCTAAATAAAGAGTAGTATAGAGAGTAAAAGAAACGAGACATATTTTACGTTGGAGCAAGTGTGTATATATTTTTTTTCGTTAAAGATTATTTCTATTTGAAACATTTTAGCTTTAATTGATATACATGTCTTTTGGAGTGGAATAGAATCCACTTTTACATCTAGCTAGCACAAACAGATTTGATAATAAACTGGATTTATTATTTTAGTAACATTTTGCCTGTTGACCGATTTCTAGGTTCTAATTTCGATTTAGGACCGAAGCATCAGGTTTGTACCACTCTTCGCCATGTTCTTTTTATTTAAAACCCCAGTGGTAACTCAAAATTTAATTGTAGTGTTGAGACAACACTCAAAATATGCTTAGGCTGGCGGAAGATCCGATAATGAATTAGAAAATAAAATAAGGAGTTTAACATAAACTTATTAAAAATATTTAAAAAATCCCTGTTGCTATTCTTACTGTTGTGATAGTCCCTGGTCTGAATCCCACATACCATGGATATACTTTATGTTTGTAATTGTATCATAATTGTAAATCTTTTGGCTAGCGCAGTGGTTTTGGTGACACGACGATCAGGTTTTACATTGTGCCGATTATGTTATGAGACAAGCTTTATGTTTGTGGTTGTCCATAAGGCAAGAGTGTAAAAGCTCACAAGGAAAATCATCTCAGTCTCTTTATTAGTGATTGTCTCTGAGTTAGCTATTCCTCCAGTTTAGATCAACCATAGTTGGTAAAGAGGAAAGTAAAGATGATCTAAAAAACCATAGTAATCCATATTTAAGAAAATGTTTCATATTTTACATATTGTTTAACAACAAAAAGGTTTGCGTTTTGCACATCAATAACACCCTAAATAATTTAGCTTCGCAGATAACATCGATATAAACACGAGAACGCGTTACATGATAAAGCAAACAGACCCCCATACTTGGAAATACACCAAACAAGAAAACGAAATACCGAAAATAATGTTTACAGTAAAATATTTCTCCATAAATTACCAGACGAAGCTCCCCCGTTGCCTTTATAACACCCCTAGCAATCCTCCGCCACCCGCGCTCCCTCCCGCCCCGATCCCACGCATACATCTTCTAGATGGTCGCGGTCTTTTGTTCTCCGAGATTCGGGACTTGTAAAACCGACAAAGTTCGCGCGGTATGTGGAATTCAGCGCGCTCCGTACAAAGGCCCAAATATGTAGACGACGCCATTTTCCTGCAGAGAGGCACACAATCTCGGCCCGCGAGCTCTGACGTTATTAAAATTCCCGCTCGTTAATCCGGGGGATTTTTGCGAGGCGGGGGAACTGGATCGCTCGGATATCCATGAGAAATATCGTCGATGTTCGATATTGGCGCAAGGCGGTAGAGCGTACAAATACTTTTAAGAGATTTTTTTTAATTTAAGACAACATTCCGTGGGACCGTATCTAATGCAAAGTACTATCCATCGTTAGTTACAAATCTTCATTATTTCACGCTGAGAACAAAATATTCGTCCTATCTGAGACGATTTAAGAAGATATTCTAGTCTATTAATTTGAAAAAATCTTTTTTTATATCTCCTTTTACCAACTAAAAGTTTATCTGGACTGGACCTACAGTTTAACGTGGATTCCGAACCACGGTCCTCGACATTAAGCCTACCGACTGGGAGTGACCAGCTTTAGAAATTATCCCAGAAGACATCCGGTCGTACCCAGCCGGGTTACTGGCGTGACTGGGATCATTTCCCTGGTTGGATGTTACACTCTTACCTAGAACAATCACAAATATTAAACAATCACAAACATAAATTTACGACCATGCCCCAGCAGGATTCGAACCCGCGGCTATCGCAACAGTTGGAGGACCGTCCTGTCGCTTTTACCAGTGCGCCACAAAGTCGGCATCATTTTTTTATATGTTCAAAGTTTCAAGGCTCAGAAATATAAAACCAAGTTCAATAAACTTATAATGTATTCAAAATAGCTGTGAATTTCCGTCATCTCAATTTATGACGTCAAAACGTCGAGATGTTATCGCATTAACTGTGAGTTTTAGTTCATTTTGGCTTTGATATATAACAAAATATTAATCTAGCAACTTATATAATATCATCAATACTTACTTCTCTAACGGATTTTACTGGCAAGAGCAGGTCCCCATTATATCGTTTCTATAACGACCCTGAGGCATACCGAATTTTATATTTTAAAACACCCCAGATGTCGAGCATGTGGGGGGTGCCAGCAGCGATAGCCAGTAAACGATTACGAAGATGTGTCAACCCCGAGACGTTGATCTCGGACAATATTAAAGGGTACTTTGATTAATTCGGTCACTGACCATTAGTTAAGTTATTAGGTATTAAACGACTCTATCTATTCCGATTATTTGTTCACATGCTTCGTACTTTTGGATCTTTCCATGGCATGTAAAGGTCTAAAAACATTTGATTCATGAACTCTTAAGCTGTCTGACAGTGAGTTGAAAATCTTTGAGCTGAGTTCTCGTCCAACAAGTTTTCCAATCTATCGTCTTCCAACTTGACATCAAAATTACTGCTTTTAAATCATTGAAACTTGAATTGGAATAGAATGAGGCAGTGACACCATACGTTTTTAGAAATATTAGATAGGTATGGTAGCAAATTTCTTTAAATCAAACAATAAAAGTAACGAATACCGAAAATGTTATTAACGTAATTCAATAATACTGAATGGAAACTGGTTGAAACTATGTAATTTAACAGCTAGGTGAAGTTGTTTAACAGTTGCTTGCATTGATATATCATATTCTCACCAATACGACATTTTGGTCAAGGCTCATAGGTCAAAGATACATCACAATGATTTGAGGTATGAATTGTTTCAACACCAATCCTTATTTACCAGATATAGCGCTCTCTGACATCTGCCTCTTGTCATATCTCAAAAAATATATCGTTGAAAACGATTTTCTTTAAATAAGGTGGTTATAGTGGTCCTAGGGTCATCGGTGAGGTTATATAAACTTGAAATCAAACAACTTTTGCACTCTAAATCTATTTTCTCATTTCTAATTCCAACAATTTGTATCTAATTTAGGAGAACTTCTTGAACCATTTGTTATTTATGTAGTTTTGCCTGAATATGTATAAAAAAACTGAGAAAATCGCCGGAATCCGTTTGTCATCGATAAGGCGGAAGAAAATGACGCCCAATCCCAACCACCTACAAAGCATCTGCGGTATCAGCGCATTTTTCCCTCAGAAACGCCAAGATTAACGATTACAGATTTTAATTCCTCCTTCCTCCTGCCGCTCGAGCCGAGATTACTTTGTGAAATTATGGTCTACATATTTCAGATGCGGAAAAAGAAAGGGGATATTGGGTTTTTGAAGGTCTCGGGCAAAAAAAGGGCGTTCAGGAAGTTACCGATGACGTTCGAGAGGAGGGTATATAAATAGTGACGTAGTAATTTATACGGCGACGTAGATTTTTATCGCCCCGATAACTCCGGTGTGTTAGGAAAATTAATTGGTTTGATTTATCTCGTCCATTTTATTTTAGAAACCCAAAAACCTTGACCGATATTTGAATAAAAGGAAACTATTTTTACTATTTGTATACTTAAGTTTCACTTAAAAATGTTAATAAGGTGTAATCTTAAAAATTAAAATGTTACAGTAACGTTAATTATGTAAACTAAAACATAAAAAAAACAATAAATAATTAAAGAATAACAATATATACATATGCACAAAGTACAAAATTACAAAAGTACATATATAACAAAATATAAGGCATCGACTAGAATAAACAATTGTCAAAAGGAGCAATATCTGGTGAATACGATGGATGAGGCAGGGTATTTTATTTATATATTTTCATGAAGATGTTCAACGAGAAGAACCGTTCATACTCTATGATCTATTAATCATATTAATTTTAATTTATAATAATCTCCAATAATTATTTAATTTGGTTTGGTTTGGTTATTAAAAGATTCTAATACCATCCTGAAAATTTATATCACTTTAACCGGAATTATCATGTACTTCTGAACACAACTGATACCTCATATAAAAAACAGTAATCTGCAAATAACGCTTATCCCCCAATAAAGAAAAAAAATAGAGTGGGTGCCCCATAGAATAATATTTTTTATTTAGCGTGGAACCACATAGTTCATTATAATTTACTTAACAGCTATTTCATTTTTTTATTAAGAACGACTGTTACTATTACAAGTATTGTGCCAATAGAAGACAAGGGTTTATGTTCGAATATATCTAATCTGCTCTCTATTGCTTTATATGCAAAAGCCAGTTTTTCCCCATTTTAACATTAAACATCTTGTTGACGTATGTACAAAAAAACTTTGAATAGACTAAATTTTGAAAGTTTTATCTTCATCTAAGGGGTAAAAAGTATTATAATATTAATATAGTATTATATTTAATAAAAAGAAAACTAATCCCCCGAAATGTATAAATGTCACTATTGCTTTCAAGAATTTTGCATACATCTGACAACCGGACGACTTTGACAGGCTCATTCGTTTACGTGTTCCAACTAATCAGGCACCATTATGTCTTTTTTAATTAAAATAAAATGAGGAGGAAAATATTGTCCGATTCTTAAACG
This sequence comes from Rhynchophorus ferrugineus, assembly GCF_030347505.1. NCBI lineage: Eukaryota > Metazoa > Arthropoda > Insecta > Coleoptera > Curculionidae > Rhynchophorus > Rhynchophorus ferrugineus. Next base: position 8,734,845 of record NW_027472586.1, on the reverse strand, counting down.
AATTTACAAAATGCGGCAGGCAATACATTAAACATCTTGTTGACGTATGTACAAAAAAAACTTTGAATAGACTATATTTTCAAAGTTTTATCTTCATCTAAGAGGTAAACAGTATTATACCATTTTTTGTGTGTTAGTCGCTAGTTTTAAAAAGGTCGATAATTAATAAGAAGAAAACTAATCCTCCGAAATGTCTCTTCCATCAAAGAAAAACTTTTCGTTTCGAAGAAAACTACCCCGGAATTAAAACGTCATAAATCTGACGTCGTCAGGCCGACAGGAATTTTTCTCACAGTAAATGCAGGAAACTACTTCGGGCCCGCTGCAATTTTATCTCCATACTTTAGGCGAAGGTTCAAAACGATTAGGCGGCAACGGAGTGGAACTAGATCCAGATTAAATATATCGTTTTTTAATTAAGGCCCTTCTGGTAGTGGCAAACTTTTGCCCCGTTGAAATTTACGATCCCGGTCTGACGGCGGTGTACAGTTTAATGCACATCGCTAACTGGTGGAAAGTTCGGGGCAGCACGATGTTTGGGGCAGGTCAATGCTGATCTTTTTGTTGCGAACTACACGTATCGGGTAGTTTAAAAGCTCAGGGGCTGGCGGAACTTTCAGTGGCTTGTTATTTTGTTCGTTCTCTGTTTTGTTATAAATAAATCAAGAAGTATTACATGGTAGGGTGTATATACGAACGTATATCTAACATATTGAATTTACAGAGTTCAGACACGTCACTCATAATTGGACAGGTTCATTTAACTTATGGTTAGTTGGTTGGTCTAACATCACCAAATTGTTTTGATATTTCATTAATTAGTTTACAATAATTAGCCTTCCAGGGCCAAAAAACTATATGGGAGGAGTTACACTGAACAAACGTAACATAAAAGTTGTACTCAAACCGCATAGGAAGATATCCAGGACAGTCCAAAATACCTGCAAATGTGCGAAAGGAGAAACACAGAGAAACTGGAAGGAGCATCAACGATGTGTGAGATATGGTTACAGGGTCCACTCAGATTTGGTTCAAAAACTGAAAAAAATAATTTTAAAAATTAAGAGGGTTATCCCAGGTAAAGGATTATTTCAGGAGACTCTTTTCACGTCATGTATCTTGGGATCATCAATAATTTTTCGTCGAATCTAATGGAGGTAATGCAATTGTTACATTAGCTTTATTTTTAACATTTATACAATGAAAAGCGTACCTACAAAAAATTAATAGATTTTTATTTGTCAGGTATGTTGAAAAATATAAGCTCTAAATCTTAAGCTCTTGTTAAATTAAGAATTTTCGTTTATTTCACCCAAAAATACATTTATTTTGAGAGTTTTATCTTTATCCAAGACATAACAAATTTGGTACTTTGGCCAAATACATAGAATTTGCGATTTTCTACCATTTCAAGCCTTTTTCTTTCATTGCTTCTATTAAACTGCATTGCATATTAATAAAAATTATAGGTATTATAAAGAATTTTATGCTGATTCGAATAGTATCATAATTTTCATACAAGCTTTAGTTTCTAAGTTATATAATGAAAAGTTGTAGTATTAGTTGTATGTCACTTATTTTACAAATTATAAATTCTAAATTTGTGACGTCAAAACGTCGTATATATATATATATATATATATATATATATATATATATATGTCATCTATATTTGTGACGTCAAAACGTCGCAATATTGCCGCATTTAATCTGAGTTTTAGTTCAGTTTGGCTTTGACATACAACATAATTCTAATCTAAATAAAATAATTGAATAAAAAGGTTATCAAATATATTTTATTTTAACATTAAAGTATATCTAAGAACAACAGTTAATTATACAGCCATAATAGTTTATAGGTTAGAGTTCTAAACTCCTGTCACCATTGCTTTCAAGAATTTTGCTTACGTTTTACAACCGGACGACTTTGACAGGCTCAGTCGTTTACGTATTCCAACTAATCAGAAAACATTGTGCCTATTTATAACTAAAATAAAACATTGTCTGATTCTAAAACGAATTTAGAAATTGCGGCAGGCAATACATAAAACATCTTGATGACGTATGTACAAAATAAGTTTGAATAGACTATATTTTGAAAGTGTTATCTTCATCCCAGAGGTAAAAATGTTAATGCATGTGTATAGTCGTGAAAATTGTAATTTTCTGTCATTTTAAAGTTTTTTTCTGTCATATTCGTTCAAATAATCTCAGATGAATGCAAATTGCATGTATCATAAATAATTTTACCCTAAATCAAATGATGGCATTATAAGTATACTAAAACCTATAATTTTAAAACTATAATAAACGAAATTTGCATTTTTTTATATAGGCTACTTCTGTTAATGTCATTTGAGAGAATTTCATTTATTCATTAGATTATAAAATTTCATAGATATTACACATACATATTCATGAAATGTAGCTATTGCGCTGATGTACAATAACGCGTCACTAGCTATTGTTATGAAATTGATGCTGATGTAAGTATCGCATAACGGTTTCGAAACTTCCCTATTGATCTGATTTAACTCTGTCGGATTTATGTCTATTTCTTAACTCACAACTCCGCTTCGACAGGGTCTTTTTGATTAGATTAATGAGCCTCGTAAAAATATATCGAAATGTTCAGAGTTTCTTCCAGAAATGGAACAATTATAGCTGATTATATTGAATTTGTAATGATAGTAGAACCATACCCTGGGCTTAATGAATCCAAATTATTATGTTGACGTTCAGAATAAATATTTTTTAAATCTTGAGCAACACATTTCGTGAGTTTTTAACTATTTTACTAAAATGACAAAGAAAAGTTTGAAATATCTTTAAAAATATAATTATAAAAATCCAGCTGCCTTAACCGAACAAACGACCTAAATTTTTTCAATATCAATTCAGATCATTTCAAGCCTAAAAATATACTATAAACTAAAAATGTAAAAGTCGCATTCTACTGCATATTTCAGATATTTGTCTGAAATTAGATTTTTAAAAAGCTGCATTCTTTAGATGACTCTGTTAATCGTATCTCTTATCTATTAATGGGACTACCATTTTGGGTCTTTCATTAAATATATATCAGTTGTAACTTTACATAATATTCCATTAAAGTGTTGATTAATTTTAGATCGATACGTCTTTCATAAAACAGATAATTCTGAAACTTGACCGAGTTTTCTAGGGGGTTTAAATTCACTATCTGACACTAACTACTTTGCTAATGAACAGCGCCGACCAATTTGAAAGTTTGTTGGTAAATTGCTGTACATAGTTCGAGGGACACAATAAGCGCAGGTCTTAAGTGGAATTTATTTTTAGAAAAAGTCGTTATGCAGAGAGAAAATTTATTGAGGGATATGATGTTTTTATAACGCCTATTACCACTTTCTTTAACAGGAAAATAACGACGTTGAAGTTACAAGGCTTTAACATGAAGAATTGTGTAGCTTTTTGTTTTATGGTCGTAGAATTCCTTATAAAAATTCCAGTGATCTTCTGTTTAGTGGTGGATTAATTTTGAGCGAGTACATAAGAAGTAACGAAGTGGTGCAACAGTCATAAAACTTTGACAGTTGATGATTAAATGGGGTAATCATTCCGGTAATTCATCGTTTACATTGTCTTTGATATTACTGCGAATTAATATCTCAACATCCTCAATGTTGGCTAAAATATAGGAAAATGTATTTGTTAAATGGAAGAAAATCAGAAACAGTGATGAGTAGATTTCCATCATCTAACTTCATTGAACCAATTGGCGGATGCTTTGGTCAGGAACGGGACAACATTTCATTGTAAATTCTCAGACACCATCCCAAAAGAATTTCAGCTGTTATAAGAGAAAATGATAGTTAAAGACGTTATCAATAAATAAATATTGTGTACATGTCAGTTATTCATATTATTTTGTTCATTTCGTGTATATTTTCGGATAGACTGTTTGTCGTTGATATAAAAAACTGACTTAACTTGTAGTGGAAAAAACATTGAATAAAAACACAAAACCTAATTAAAAATTAACAAAATTATAGACCACAAATGTACCATTTACTAGCTGGTTTTTTTTTCGAATTTAGTAATGGCGCGAGTTCTGTATGTCGTTCCAAACGTTCCGCTTTATTACATGTCATAAAAATGAACCGAACCACCATTAAACCTATACGTTATGGCCAACAATAAGTATAATTTGTCCGTAGTTTCCCCAAAAGCGAGGCAAAACTTCATTTTCTCGACTACCCGGGCAAACAACCCGACGGAAACCGAAAAACATCGAAGAGAATCAAAAACAGAAGGAAGTGTTTCATTTTGGACTTGACAGTAACTGCCCAAAATACGATACGATAACGGCCAAAAAAAAGGCGAACCTTTCGGCCATCGGAGAGGGCCGTCAGCCGAAAGATTTCGTCCGTTCTGCTATTGCTCGGTAAAGCGGAGCGAATAAATCAAACGGTGTCGGGAAATAGACTCACTTTTGCGTGGCTCGTTAGAGATGGTGCTGATGTATTACCCGCGTCCGATGCACTTGCATACCGTCAACCTGGTGGATATTTGACATGGCGATCCATCAATTTCCAATGGGCGTAACAGAACGGGTATCTGTGCCCATATTTTCAATAAATAATCGATTTATTAAATAAGCGGTCCAGTTGTTATCAACATAATATTTCAATATCTATTCAGTTGAATTAATTTCATAGAGTCGGGGTTATTATTTCAACGTTAACTCATCATAAGAGACCTTTTGCATTGAAACTAAAGATCAGAACCAAAAGAGATGTGAATCAAACTCATAGAAAACGATTTGAAGAGTAACAGGTTTACAAAATCCTAGACCAGACAATTGTTGGCTACTTCTGCAAGATTCAATATATTCTAATGTTTGTTGCCTGATATTATGTCCTGATTACATATCGCTTAATGCAAAATTTTATTGACTAAAACAGATATTAGACATTGCTAGTTGAAATTCTAAAAAATATTCATAAAACATATGATAAAACTAACTTAATATCTAATTGTAGAACATATTCATAATTTATAGGCCTATGATAGCCACTTTGTATTATTTAACATATATTAGGAAACATAACGTAAATAAGTTTGTCATCAAATAGTATTAAATCTAATTAAATATTACTACATAGGGCCTTACGAGAAATGATGAAACTTTAAAAAAAGAGAAGACAAATTCCAGGTTGTAATTACTGGTAGATTATTAATTAAAAAGATCATATTCATAATTTGCTGGTCTATGAGAACCACATTGAATTATTTAGTATATATTAAGAGAGATAACGTAAATCAATTTTTCATCAAGTAGTATTATATATAATTAAGTGTTACTAAATAGGGCTTAACGAAAAATAAATTTAACTCTTAGGAAAAAGATGCGAGGAGAAAGTCCAGACCGCAGTTACTGGTAAATTATTAATTTAATAAAATCGAGACAATATATTATGATGAAGTTCGCTGCAATCTATTCATGCTCCATAAAGAAATAAGATGTGCAATAACTAACTAATTGAAAAAAAACTACTAATACATTATTTTCTGGTTTTACATATTTTCATAGATAACTGAAGAAATCTTTCGTACAGCCAATAGCAATCTAATGTCTACATCGTGTGGAATATACAGGGTCTAATATATACACAATATTTATTTATTAATATTGTGTTGAGCCAAACTTTTCTTATAAAACAGCTTAAATCTTCGCGGTATAGTGTCTGAATGAGTTTTCAACTTATTATTTAATTTAATATTTTTCATATAACTTATAATTAATTATTTAATTAATAATTTAACATATATTAAAGTATTCTTAAGTTATAACAGTATTATATATAATTATATGTCACTGGAAAAGTAATATCCAACTAAAGTTTTCTATCATGAGAAAAACATTAATTCTTTATAATAGAAAGAGTGAGGAGAAACTGTATGTTGTAATGTTAAAATTACTGATAGATAATTAACTAAAACATATTCAGACAACACAACATGATGAAGTTCACTGCGAGATTCATTCCTGCTATTGCAATAAGATAATTATAAGAAGTAATAATAAATCATGTTGAGGCTTTGTACATTTTTTAAAATTAGACGGATGTATGTAACTATCTGGAATATATTTATCAGCTGGTCCCTAAGAAACACAAAACACGACTGGATACCACAAATTATTACCAACCCCCGGGTCGTTAGTTAATTTTATCGAAACTTTTCGTGATTAATTTTTCTTCCGCGCCGGTCACAATTGAAAATCGGCCAGCGTCCCAGGGTCCGAAATTGTTTCCGGAGCAAAATCGTCATGCCTCCGTTAATTTACATTCTGACAATAAACTGTTCCGTGCGCCAAACTTTACACAGCCCGCGCCGTGTATGGCATTCCAATTCCTGCGAGGAGAACAGATTTCGCCTCCGTAATTTCCATAGAATTGAAGATTAAGCCGCCGTGTGTTCGCCCTTTTGCCTTTCTCCTCACCGCATACCTCGCCTCCCACCCCTCGTACCGAATCAGCTCCCTCCGAGCGTCCCCCGTTCTCTCTACGGCCTGCGTGTGGAATTTTCGACGTTACGAAACACGTATGCGTGCGTAACCGTTAGCGTTAGTTCCCTTTTTGTCCGTTTCATCGCTTGTGTTGCGGTTTCGGGGTTAGGCAAGAGCAGCAGCGGCAGGAGCACGCTCCTGATATAAAATTTAACCTTTTTTTGCGGCGGACTGACTAAAATAAGAATAATAAAATGTAAATATGGTCATTCGCGTTAGTGACCTTTCCCTTCACATGTACTAATCGTAGGTTTAATAAGGTGCTGTGTTAGGAGCTACAAATAGCTGAAGAACAAAGCTATAAAATTCAAAAATACAGATATACAAGTTTTCTTCATCAATAATTAAATTAATGTATAATTTTTTTAAATATTAATTATAGTTGAATAATGTGAGCTGAACATTCTTTTATATGGCTATAATACTACAGTCCACCCAACAAAACAGCCAAAGCACGACGGCGTCAAATATACTGTAAAATGTAGTCTGTAGAAATGTAAAATCAGTTTTAAACTGGGTGTGGATTCTTGCTTCTCATGTTACCTTTATTAAAAAGTGACAGAATGCATCGATCAATACATAAAGACGAAATAATATACCGCCTTATTTACCAAACATTTTCTTCTGATAATAATTTGTTCGGTCACGAATAGCCTGACAAGAATATACTTCAAAATATCACATGTATACTGTGTATTTTTTTAAATAGGAGTGATAATAAAGGGATTAGACACTAAACCATTAATAGAAAAATATCATAGCAGTAGGAAACTGCTATAAATTCATAACCCATAAAAAATAAGAACTTCAAATACTGCAAAGCGTGGATCAATATGATAAATAATTGATGAAATAACAATATAATACGTAAATTTGTTTTAATATTTTAGTTAATTGATTTTTGGCTCTGCTACTTATTGATTTTAAGTAGACAACTATTCTAATATTTCATATTTCATAGGAATACAATCAACTTATTATTATAAATAATTTAACAGTTATCATACATTTTAAAGACAAAGCAAAGTATTTTCTTGTAAAGAAACAATAAAACGTTTGTGTTCGATTTTAAAAGTTATTGAAATAATTTTGTGCATTACCACCACAATTCTCATTCAAAGCCAGATTATAATGAGAGAGTTTTTTGGGTAGTAAAAGGAATGTGGGTATAGATTACCTTCAAGCTGGTTAAACTGTTTTTAAAATATAAAAGGCGTTTAAATATGATGCTACAAAATCATTGACTGATATGATACTCGCTGATCCAGACGTTGAGGTCCACATATGGTAGTATGATATAGACACTGCAAAGCCATTTGCCTTAAGAATAAACAAAAAAAAAAGGTCTAATATATTAGCATCGAAGAGTTCAAGTATTTGAGATCAGTACATCAGGACGTGACATCTACCGTCATCTGAGGATTAAGCCGAACATACCAAGTTACAAGAGATTATCCTTCTCTAAGTTGGTGTGTGTGAAAGAGAGGCAATAATTATAATAGTAAGCCTTATATGGCCGATCTCTCTGTAGAGCCCCAGACTGTTACCATCTAACTTCTGTAAACATAATTGCGATTGTTAAGGTAAGTTATATCTCTCATATAAGATTATATTACAATTGAACAAACTGAAATACCCAAAATACCACGGTTAGGATATGCTTGTCAATTGAAAAATGAACGAATTTCTCACATATTTCTATGGTGAAATCGGCCTTTTGATAGAGTGCGATCAGCTTCGAACAAATCACAGAAAGCAATCTAAAAAAATAGCAGATATTCGAACATTGTCCGAGGCCAGAACAGGAAGTAAGTTCGAAGTCCTGCGATACCAACAGTAGCGTATTGGTGGACTAATTTTGATGATGAAGCCGATTAATCAACTGGGATTATTATTGCAGTCTACCTGATCTTTGGAATAAATTTAATGTAAGAATTCATACAAAAATCCATCAAGCTATCTCAAGAGCTCATACGGCTTCACACATTTAATCATCGCCATAATCAAACAGAGAATCTGTAGAGATAGCTGGAACAAAAGCGATTCATCTAATTTGAAATTGAAAATCTGACAAAAAAGACTTTACTGCTTACAACGATGAATCCGACTTTTCATTTACATTCTTGATTTACTCGCGAATTTATTGAAAAACCTAGTAAGTGTTCTTATTGGTGCGTAGCCAAAAAATGAAAGAACCGTTATACCTTCGGGATAAGGCACCCTCTCACCCACACACGAGTCGGCGAATTAAAATTCAAAAGAATCGCGATCTAGAGAGGGAATTTAAACTACAGCTTTCAGACAAATGAAATTTAGAGACCGGTCGTGCCTTTTACGAGATCTCCACGCCGCCCACCTCGCGCCTTCCCCCCCGCCTTCTATTCGCGATTTTATTCTCTCCTGATAAATCTGCTGATTCCGAAAGGGGATTCCCGACTCCGGAGACGGAGAGGGATCGTGCGAAAATATGAATACCTACTTTTCGGTTTTACGACCGGGGATTTTTACGCAGCCGTAAAATGTAATCTACAAGTGGGTTTAGTCCAGTTTTATGGACCGAAGACGTTCTTATCTGGTTTACTGTTGCATAATGCGACAACAAAATGCTGACTACGGATGTTCTTTTTGTGTCTAAAGTGTTTTACAGTAAATTATATCTCAAGGTAGAGAATATATATATATATATATATATATATATATATATATATATATATATATATATATGTGTAGAAAATATACAAGAGTAAATCAAGAAGGATAAGCAAGAGCACTAAGAAAGCAAAGAAAACTAAGCAATTATTATAATAGAAAAGAATGGATAATTTCAAATTCTTCTTCCAGAGGAAAAACAAAACAAAAAGGAACCATTGATAAGTATGACAGAAGCAGAGTTTCTTCAGCTGAAAAACATAATAGAAAAAATATTAAGAATTCTTAAAAATAAAGAATCTATTTCAAATAGATAAAAAAAACGTCAAACATAATAGTATGAACTATCACCAGGTATATAATTTAAATATAAATAAAAAATAGATAAATAATAAATCAATGAAGTATACAAAATGAAAAAAAAATAATAAAAAGACACAAAATAAGAAAGGAGAAAGGATACAAGAAAGAAACAGGAAAGCAAAACCTGATAATATTTGGAGGGGGGAATAAAAGGAATAAAATTATGAAAAAAACAAAATAATAGAAGTTATAAAACAAATAGGGTTCGCATAATAAACAATTAATAACAGGAGACAACAATGTTATTCTTCAGCGTGACAACGCACGGCCATATATTGAAAAATCGGTTAAAACATAATCGATAGTATTAAAATAAGAAATGCTACTCCACCGGCCGTATTCTCCAGACTTTTCTCCTTCCGATGACTATCTGTTCCGACATATTAGTCGTGATTTGTCTGAGTAATGCTTCACTTACCCAATAATATGTCGATTCATGGACAGAATAAAAAGATACATCGAGATGAACAGGCGAGTAACAAGAATGCGAGTAAAATCAACAAGAAAAGTACAAATTCGGGACAATAATATACTTAATCAGCCCTGTTATTAACTTTCTTGTTACCCACGTTTGTTGATTTTTCTGATAAGTTTTGAAGACCCGCCTTGGATCTTAACGGCGCATCGCCCATTGCAACAATCCTCGTCCCGCACCAAATTTAATAAAACTAAGAAGCAAATATTGGCCGAAACGCGACATTATTTCCGCGCATTAAATATCATTACCACGGAAAATTGCAGCCTTTGTTCGACATCTTAATAAGGAGGCCGAATGGAAATTTCACTTTCATTATGTTCGTTCTTTTCCCCCTTTTTCCGCCATCTCGTCTCCTCCGTCGTCGTCAGCTCATTAAGGCACCCGCCCCGCCATCGCACCACCCCTCCTCCGGTCGCTCGCTCCTTCCGCTCAACTTCGTCCACGCACCCCTCCACCCCCCGCGGTCCCCGCTCCCATCCATCGATTCCGCTTTGTAAACCAATACTCAACTCGTTAACAAAAGGGAGCTCTCGTCGTCGTATCGCGTATTTTCACTTTTTGTCCAGGCAAAAATCGGAAGAGCGTGAAAAACTCGGGCGTTATTGAAAAAGTTTCTTCATATCTCGGTTCACAAAGTCACCGGATGATTGGAAACGGTCCCTGTCCCCTTTGTCCCTTCATTAAATAGATCCGGTGGGCATTAAAAACACCAACAATAACAACAACAGGTATAACTACAGCCTATTCAAAATAACAGTGAACGTTATCAAGATGTTTGTTTAGTGTTGCAATTTGCAAATTCATTTTAGAATCAGAGAATAGTTTCTGTCTCATTTCATTCTAGTTAAAAAGAGATAAAATGATGTCTGATACCTTCGAACATGTATCCGAATCAATCTACGAAAGTTGACGGATTCAAAAGAATGCAAAACTCTACAATGCAATTCACTACAGATTATAAACTAGCAAACGTAGTTTTAACGCATTGCTTGTTTTGATAAACATTAAATAGCTGTTTACTTTTACTCTGGTTGAAAATAATCTAATCAGTTACTTCGAACTGGAGCGATTGAGGTAATGGAAGCCCTCTGTTGCCAGCAAAACGTATTAGAGGGGTAAGCAGTTTTACTGTTAAATAATAAGTTGGTGTGGTTTCTATTGAACAGATTTATTAGCGTGTCGCGGCTGCACTGAATTTTAGTATGGAAACGTTCACGAAAATACCTCAAAAAATTAAAAATATAATCTTGGATTCACCGAAAAGAAATCGTTCTCATACGAATCGGGTGGCAAATCAAGATCAGCTCGATGTTAACTTTATCAGACATCAATCAAACAGTGAGTATATTTTATATAAACATAAAAACATAATAGAAAGCTTAGGGACATGCAGCTCATTGAAGGATGTAGAACATTCCTTAGTACACTGTTGGGTAATATAGGATTCAATTGTGTAAAGATAACCCACGAAGAGGTCACGAACATGGCAATCTCACTAAATTCGTATGGTAGACTTTCTATTCCATCTTAGATCTTTCCTATGGTATATAAACCTCTGAAAACGGCTCACTCATCAAGTGTTAAACTGCCTGAACGTTCTTTAGAAGTTTGAAAAGGCTATTTGTCTATTAAAAAATCTTGCAATTAACTGAGTTCAGACATTTTGATTTTCCAGGTCATTCTTTGTCAGCATATCTAAATCGTTGAAATCAAAAGCAACTATTGGGATTTGATGGAGTACCATGGCCCATAAGTTTGTAAAATTGTTTACTGGACTTCGGTAGCAAATTTCTTCTTATCAAACATCGAAAGTAATGAGTTTCAGAATAACTCAATAATGCTAAATAGAAAGCTGTTGGCTTACGAACAGAAATGTCAAAACCATCCAATTTAACAATTAGATTAGGTTGTTTAATAGTTAATGGCGTTACTAGTAAAATCTTGATCGACAGATCCGGTTGACTAAAATACGTGAAAGCACCTACCATTCAAAAGTAAAACATTTTTATACGACCTGAGAAGCTAATCACTTTCATCTCACGTTTTAACTCTAATTTATCGAACTAAAACCCATCCAGTCTTTTTAGAGTCAATAAAATCGTAGTCACCTGCTATATAATCATAAAAATTACGACAAACCCTTTCCGGAGCGTGTGTAGCCTGTCAATTCCGCGGGACCACTTTGCGACTCTCCCTCTCTGTTTTTAGAGTTTTTTTTTAATTACACTTTGACGATCTCTCGCTATAAGTTTTAATGAGATTCTTAAATTTTTCAGGGTTGTTTTCAGAGTGGTGCCGCCGTTTCTCTTACTGGCGTCGTAGGATTCCTCCAGTCCGCTTCTCGAGCTTTTTTTTCAATTCTTATTTCCTAGCGGTTGTTTTGAACTGATCTCTCCGTGTTTCCTTTTTTTATTTTTCTTTTTCGTTCAATTCAGTCTCTTTTAAGTAGGAAAGTATGTTTCAGATCTTAAAGTTTTTGGGATGCAACAGAAATAATTTTAAAATGTTAAATATTCATACAAGTTTATTCGTACAATGTTTCAAGATACATTTCATACTTATTTAGTTTCTATAAATATATGAATAAATTTTATGATTTCAAGGAGCACGAAATCATATTAATTGGTAGCCTGGCTTTTCATTGGCCATGTGAAATCTTAACAAAAAATCATTCGGCAATTGTGCAATTGTAATACCTAGAAGATTATTCTCAATGCGCTCATTCTAATTCGAAAATAGGTTAAAAAGTATTATATTTGAAGATACAACACTGGAAAATCCAAATACCGGAGGACTAAAGTCTCCAAGATCCGTAGAAAACTTTAAGAGTGTTAATCAATTTCTTCTTGGTTACCTAAAATTCGCATTTCAGATTCAGACAGCTGTTTTTAATGTGTTAAACGCTATAATTGCACCAAAAACTTCAGCTTTCCTAAATCCACAATTATGTGTAATTATAAAAGACCCTTTACTTATCGATTATTTGCGTTAATTAACATATTTTCTCTGACGAAGCTCATTTTCATCCTAACGAACAGGTATAATGTCATGGATAACAAAAACAAAACTTAAATATTAGAAACTCAGAAATTATAATAATCATCATCACCGTTAGTGATGATGGTATATACCTAGTAAGCTATTTGTTTTTATCGTAATTTGATATGGTTTTAAAATTACAAAGTACTTAATCTGCGATAGATAATTTGGATTTAACACTCATGGCATTGTTTTCAATATGCACAGAGTTTTACTAATAACTTCACCAAACTAGATCAATTGGCTTTACTCGCTTTAAACTTCTGGTTAAGGCATCACTATTTAGTAGCTGGAGAACCTCAACATTGATGTGATGATGGAGCCTAATTGAACTTAATATGCACTGATTCATTTTGAAAGGCCATTTTTCTGTGGCGCATTGCATTTCGGCAATAACTGTTTGTAACATTTCAGTTGATTCAGTGCTGTTATCTTGGCTACGACTGCAGTCTCATCTGAAAATATAGCAACAACATATTCACTGATTGTAAGTTCACAGTGTAGCAAGTCAAATAACAGATAAAGAACTGGCTCGAATACAGTTCTCTGTAGCACATCTGCTTGTATTTTTCTCAAATTTTCTCAATAGACATCTACTTGTTTGACTCTGAAGTGTCGGTCAGTTAAATGGGATGATATATGATATCATATTCTCTGTAAACGAAGCTAGTAGGTTTACAATAATTATTTTTTACAGACTATGAGGTAATATGAAAGAATTTAAAGGACATGTATAGAACGGGTAACTGGTAAATAGGGATTATGATACTAGGTTTTAATTTATCTTGTCAATAAAATAATATTTGTGTATAGCTTTATATTAGGTTTGGTAGTACTGATAAAAAATAAAATCCAAAGAAATGATCACTGACAGCAAAATAGTAACTATATAAGACGAAACTTTGCAAGAGGCAATAGTGAACAAGTTTCCTTTAGGAAAAAAATTAAGAACAGTCCCAAAAAAAAATAATAGACCAAGATCGTAGAAAACGATTTGAAAAACAAGAGATTAACTGCGTCCGAGTAAGGCTGATAGTCACTGTGACACCAATAGCAGCGTACTGGTTGAGATGATGATAATAACGTTGAATATCCATTAAAAAAAAACAAGACAGAAACACTGTATTTACCTTTTTCTGATTACTGATTACCACAGAAAGACAAATCAAAATAAATTTTGCTTTAAACTAGTTTTAATAATGACACAAAACGAACATCCTTTATGCTTCCAATCTGTTGATTTTTTCTACAACAAATCGCACTCATCCGTAAACTATTTTCAAAAGGAATCTGGATTAAATTAGCCCAGAAAAAAGAACAAGGGTCCAAAACAAAACCGAACGCGACGGATAACGTACGGACGTTTTGCGTACGGGCTCGTTAGTTAGGGCCCTCCTTTCACCGATCCAGATCTATTTTAGATTAAAACTGCAAAAAGGCCGGACCGACAACGGAATAATGCGCGTTTGTTGTGTACGGGACGATTTCTTTGGGGGATCTGCACCGTACAGGCGCTTGAAATTTTACACGCAGCCCCAAAGGTTTCGAACAAAAGCTTTTGGGGCCGGAGAACATACCGTTTCGAATCGTTTTTATTAAAACTAGGGGGTGGATGGATTTGCGATGGTCCACTGACCATGGAGTGTGTTAATTTTTTTTGTGTGGAAAAGCGGCGCGAACTGAAAATAAAAGATCGATCGGTGGGGGGAAGAGGAAACGAGATTTAGGGGGCAGATTATGGGGTGGCAGTGGGTTTGGGTTACTTTTTATGGAGTAGAAGTATATTCTTTATATTGTTGAGATAATGTATCAGCTAATAGTTGAGGGAAAACTCAAAAGCATTAGTTGAAGGATAAATAAATGTTTTAATCCAGATATAGAACCATTTCCATATACTCTATTATTCTGAAGTTCTAAAACGTTCTAAACTATTATAATTGGTTACAATTAAGTTGTCATGGTAATGACAAAGTAGTGATAATTTAACATTATGTTTTTCCTGTTAATGTTCTTTTACATTATACATATACAAATATGTTCAAATTTAATATAGTATTTAATAATGTTGAAATATAAGTAAACTTGACACCTGTCCATAACTATGAAAGAAATGTGAATTGATATCGTATTGAATACCAAATAGTGCTCCAATAACAATAAAATTTAAAGATGTATCCAATAATTATGGATCAAAATGTATCAAAAACAAAAAAAATCCTATCTACTGAGATTTCATCAAAATTGTATAAAATCAAGGCTCAAATCAAGGAGTAATGAAGGAGAATTGATATTACTAAAACATTAATTTCTTGAATTTTGATGAACATATTTCAAATGAGCTTTTATCGAATTCTTCCATCAACATGATTCTATATCTGACAGGAATTTATTTCGGATTAATCTTTGAAATTTCGGTATGAACAATTATATGGTGATGAATGTATATCCCATATCAAAGTTTACAAGAGGTACACCCATTTTATCATTATGGTGATGAAGCTGTAAATGATGAACAACGAACTGAACAAGAATTAACCGGGAATCATTAATTATGGAGATTAAAGGATAAGTAGTGACTGTTTTAACCTTTGTGGTCTCGTCAATACGCTGTAATTAGCCCCATCATCGAACTGGGTTACCATCTATATACCGTTATAATAGTATAAATTCATAATTTCTCCTGCTATGATTCTCATTTACTTCTTCTGGATTTTATTACATTAAATTTATATTTCTATATATCTATTCCACCTTTGCGCTCTGAATTTATTGGACACATTTATAATAACTCCTACTTCCTTAATACTCTATTTCTTCTGACATATGCCAGTCGCTTCGTCAAAGTTGCGCAAGAATTAACAAAGGATCAGCAATGATGGAAATTAGTCAACAGAAATCTCGAATACATCGATTTATTAAATTTCACTGGATATATGTGTTATTATCTCAATGAAAACAGAAACGCTGTAAAATGACAATAAGCAAAACGAAACTATTTGAAATATTTACTATACTTAACACCCCGTGATATATTTTCCAATGATCCAATGATCCATCTATTATCCATCTATTACAGCCATGTACATGCTTACTATGACATTCTCAAAGACTTCTTTACATACATACGATTTAAACAAAGATCTTTCAAAGTACTGCTTATTTATAAAAATATATTTCTTGTAATAAGATATAAGTTATATATAATGTCGCTTATTTGAATCAAGAGTTTTTTATGTGTTGTCTTTAAAAAGGTATTATTACTGCTTCGTAATGACAATCTGGTATATATATATATATATATATATATATATATATATATATATATATATATATATATATATATTAAAATTTTATGTTGTACTTAAATAATAAGGTAGCCCAGTTCATCATTTGCGAATCACTCGAAATTGAACAGGTAGAAGCACGCAATCCAGGCCGTTCAATTAGCAGGAAATTACCTGCAAATTATATCTCATCGCGGCTAAGTAAATCCGCTCAATTACTTGATGGAAAGCCGGCCGTAGGTGCCGTCATAAATTCCGAATTAGGCTTTTAGCAAAATTAGATGGACAAAAAGTGCTCAGCTTTGAGCGATAAAAAAGAAATTTATCGCTATTTACGTAGCAGACGCCCCCAGGAAGGAGGAAGCGATCCCGAAGCCCATGAAATAAAACATACGCATCGTACATCTTAATTTTGCTGTTGTCAAGAGCTATATCGTTGCTGCTTCGGATAGAGAACGGAATGTGAAAATGCTGCTCGTAAAAAATACTCCGAGTAATTGCGTGAAGTCACCTCCCATGCTCATACATATAGTACGTAAATCTGTTATTAAAAAAACAACTACGTCTTTGAACAAAAATATTGCACATATATTACAATGGATATATAGCTTTGTTTTTAATATCAAGGAATCATTTTGTATCACTAAGTGATGTAGGTGTTCCATATGTTCTCTCATATTCCGATAGTATAAATTCATAATTTTACTAATTATGATTTACTTGTCCTGGTTTTCCTGACATTCAATTTCAGCTTTTTTTCAGCTAGCTACTCCATCTTTACTTTGTGAACGTGGATATTAATCTCTTCTGTCTCTGATCAGTAATCTTGCTTTGAACGAGATTTTTATTGTTTTATAAATTTCATATTAAATAACTTTACCAATTATGATACATTTACTTGTCTGTCTTTCTATACTTCCAATATTTTTTCAGATATCTATTCCATCTTTACTTTCTAACCTCCAAGTATTAATTTCTTTTGAATCTGATTAATAATCTGGCTTCGAATGGGACTTTTCACCCTTTGTTCAGTGTCGACCTTGATACCTTAATTTCAGAATAATTAGCATCGTCATCTAATTTTTGGCCTTACGTCATTACTTGTACATAGTCTGTAAATAGCCCCATATATTAACTAGTCTACGGTCTATATATTCTACTAATAGTACAAATTCATAATTTTACCAATTATGACAATCGTTTCCTTGTTCTGGCTTCCTTTACTTTCAATTTGTATTACCAGATATTTATTCTCTCTTTGTCCTCTGAATTTGGATATTAAGTTCTTCTGAAATTGTCATCACCATATCTTTCGTTTTAATCTCTTCTTCAGAATAGCTCATATTCCTTTAGTAGTACTATATTCCTTCTGTTCAGGGTTTTCTGTAGGTAGGCTGTATTAAGAGTTATCAGAATATCATCAGCAATTTTAGCAGCAACATTTCTGGCTTAATTTCGAAATTTATTATCTATAAATGTTACAATCAAAATTATACTTAAACTTTTCTCTCCTTATTTTATCAAATGGTTTTCCGAAACTGTGAATGATATGTATCTTTGTTTTTTGAATACTACTTTATCTACTGAGTTATTGTATAATATGGTCAGCAATATGTAAAATATATTTTTACGTTAGCGAGCTGCCGTAAATAAAATTTTATCTTAGAGTGTTAGATTGCTATCACCAACATTTTAGTGCATTTTTTAAGTAAACGAGCACAATTTACAATTAACACTTTCAAGTAATTAATTTATTTTTAATAATATCTTAATACTCAACTACTTATTCACATAACAAAAATACATTTTCGCGAATTAAATCATCTGCCTGCATTAAATGATATTATTTTAAAAAAATTATATTATATTATTAAATAATGGGACTTTTCATCCTTTGTTCAGTGTTTACCTTGATACCCTAATTCCAGAGTAATTAGCATGGTGATCTAATTTTTGGCCTTACGTCATTACTTGTACATACTCTGTAAGTGGCCCCATACATAAACTAGTCTACGGTCTATATATTACATGGTTATATTACGGTCTATATATTGATGTTTTCTTATATTTGAAATAGAAATATTTTCACGGTTTTTTTTCGTTCTGAGAACAAGTCTACATATAGTCTAACTTCAGAATAATGGAGTTTACTATGGTAATAGATGATAGAACAGTCTGCAATCCATATATCATGCAAAC
This sequence comes from Rhynchophorus ferrugineus, assembly GCF_030347505.1. Lineage (NCBI taxonomy): Eukaryota > Metazoa > Arthropoda > Insecta > Coleoptera > Curculionidae > Rhynchophorus > Rhynchophorus ferrugineus. Next base: position 8,716,280 of record NW_027472586.1, on the reverse strand, counting down.
TCCAACAAACAAAAATGCTTATACAGCGAACATCAATTTGTAACATTCTTGATATTAATATCTCATGAAAGGTTTAGATTTTTATTTAAATCTTCTAGGTCATCTGGATATATAAATACACCAAAAACTTACAGTTTAGGTAGAAGAAAAGAAATATTGCCCTGCAATATTCCTGGATGTCTCACAAGCTTTTGATGGGGTTTGGCATTTGGGATTAATCTGTAAGATGAACAAATTGTTACCGCGTAACTACTGTCAATTGTTGGAGTCATATTTATTCGGTAGAAAATTTAGAGTATCATACGAAATGGCATTCTCGACATTTAAAAATATCTCGGCTAGAGTTCCACAATGTAGCGTCTTAGGACCTCTCCTGTATCTGCTCTACACTGCTGACATTCCAACAACAAAAGAAACATTTCTTGGAACCTTTGCTCACGACACAGTTATTATGGCAAAAGATATATCTCTGCCTAGGGCAATAGAAAAAGAGCAAGTGGCAGTCAACAAAATCTACAAATGGACGAAAGATTGGAAAGTTCAACTTAATAGCTCCAAATCTGTCCACGTTAATTTTGCATTAAGGCGAAATAATAAAAACTTAATTATATCACTCAATGGATGCCCGATTCCTCAAGCAGAATCAGCAAAATACCTTGGAATCCATTTTGACGGTAGATTAAATTGCAAGCATCACGTTAGACAAAAAGCAAAACACATTAGAACTATAATAAAACAACTATACTTAGGTTAGTCGGAAGATACTCTCAACTTGATCTAAAATCAAAGAGGTTGATCTATAATACAATTATAAAGCCAATTTGGACCTATGGGGTTGCACTAAAAATTCAAATCAGTTAGTCATACAGCGCTGTCAAAACAAGGTTCTTCGATTGATTACCAATGCCTATCGCTATGTAACCAAAGAAGAACTGCACGATGAATGAATCAAATGGATTTGCGAAGTTGTGCAGGATTTCGCCTTGAAATACGAAAGAAGATTACTAAATCATACTAACGTGGAAGCAATACAACTGCTGGACAGCGCGCAGGATGTCAGGAGATTGAAACGTACAAAACCATACGAACTTGTGTGAACCTTTAGTGTGTATTATTAGTGTAAACTATAGCTATAAGTTAATAATTAATAAATAAATATAATTTTATAATAGAAGAATACATACTGATGTATTTTCTCGCACTCGTCTTGCTTGTTAATTAATTGTAAATTAAGATTGTACTAAGCGTATCTAATAAAGATGTTATAAAAAAAAGTTTAGGAATAAAAATTACAAAATATCTTCATAACTAGACGAAAACACATTTCTAATAATCAGTTTATCGATTTATCTGCTGATGAAATGGCGAAAGCTTCATTGATCGAAATACGGACATTTATTTGGCCGATTTTATTCGAACTTTTCGTCGTGGGGTGGCCCCTTTACTCTGCGACTTCGGCAATATATTTGTTTTAGGCTTGTCCCTGTCGCGGGCAACATCTGTAGCGCCTTAAGCGATACGAACAAACTTGATATATCGCTTATATTCCGATCGGAAAGAAAACCTCGATCTCGAAAAATATGATATGGCAACGAAAAATTTAACAAAACAGCTCGAGAAAAGCAGTTCGAGTCCTCCCAACGATAAACATTTGTTCAGCAGAGGGGCAAGGGTGGTAAGGCTGTCGACGATAGAGTGCGTCTTGTTTTTTAACATAAAAATCGAATGGAATGGAGGGAGGGTTTTATTTTTTTCGATTTCCTTTAATATACCAATATTTAACCGGTCAATCAGGATCTGCTGTATAATCTATGGTTCCAAATGATATCTATCTGTCTATCTTGAAAGATGACAAGAAAAAAAGAAGGAAATAGTTTAAATCACTAGTTTCGTATCTAGGAGTACATCAGTATTCAACCTTAAAGGCTCGGCTAGCTGACCTGACCACAAATTCAAAGTTAATGTCTTAGACGATGAGATGTGAAAAGATCAAGATTCACATTTTGATTTGTATACAATTTTACTTAATATTCAACATGGCTAGTAGAATGAAATACGTTCACACATAATATAGAGTTTATTCATTATTTTTAAAACTATTTATATAGTACTACCGGACACACAAGACGTTGTCCTGCCAGAACATTGACTTTTGTTTTCGAACGCAGTGGAAGACAAAAATGGGATGTTACCGACTAAAAATGTTGTCAGTTGAAATTGTACATCATATTATTCACGAATATTTGGGTCGCGCCAGTCGGCTGACAATGTAATGCTGTCTGTATTTTGGGATGCGCATGGAATAATTTTTATTGACTAACTTGAAAAAGCAAGGACCATCAACAGCGACTATTACATAGCGTTATTGGACTGATTGAAGGACGAAATCGCCGAAAACCGGCCGCATTTGAAGAAAAATAAAGTGCTGCTTCACCAAGACAATGCACCGTGTCACAAGTCAGTGAAAACGACGGCAAAAATCCATCCATCCACCGTATACTTCAGATCTGATACCCAACGACTATTTCCTGTTCGCAGATCTCAAAATAATGCCCGCCGGAAAGAAATATTCTTCGAATGAAGAGGTGATAAATGGTACTACAAAAATGGCATCGAGAAGTTGGAGGGTCACTATAATCAGTGTATCACCCTTGAGATATATATAATATATAATAATAAATAAATAAAAGAATGCGCTTTGGAGTACTCATCTGGACTTTTATAATTTTAAATGAACGTTTTAACTTTTGCATTTTTAACATATGATGTTTCACTCATGCAAAAACATACAGAAAAACGATATAATATCGAAATAATTTTGTTATTCGCATCGTTGTTGTTTAGATTAACAATTTCGCCTGCATATTTGAGTTTCGGTTTATTAAAGTTTAATTAGTACCGTTCGATTGAATCAAAAACGTGAATATCCATGTTTGTTTTATTCCGTTATATTATTCATACGCTAGAGTTATATTACATGTATGTTATATGCAAAACAATGATTGTTGTTTCTCTTATACCAAATACATGAATTTATTAAATATATACCGATCGAGCATATTATAAAATACAAAAAATAATTAATAAGGATTGTGTTGTGAATTTTAAGGAATTAATAAAGCTGACAACGAAAATATATGAAGTTCCGAATATCGTACGTACCGATATTTCTCTATACATTTTTAATTGAGAACGAGTTATCATATTATGGTATTTTAAAAAATTGACCTGATTGAGGGAAGGTGTTTTTTAGATACATTTTTATATTAAAGTAATATAAAATGAAATAACAATTGCAGTATTTTATATCGAAAATGTGCTGTTCTTTTGACAGAGAAAACAGTTAGTTTATTAAAACTAATCAAAGTTATATTCACTTTTCCACTATATACACAGTCATATAACTATATATGTCAAACCTGTTAATATCAACTTTGAAATACCATTTGTTGAAGGTTTGACTTTTGGACATTTATTATTGTTTTCGAAAAATATGTAAATAGTGTAAAAAATTGAATTATGTTCCCAAATGTGGGCCATCGTATTTTAATATTATGAAGGTAAAAATGATATAACTAACAATAATCTAATGTTTCTAATAATAAATGTAATTGCTTTATTATAATTTATTCCAATATGTTCATTAATCGTACTAATTTTGGGAAAAAACTAAAGAGATAATTGTTGGATTCTATGGATGTTCCAAAGAACAGTTTATTTTTGAATGACCTAAAATTAATTTCAACTTCCCATGCTCATACATATAGTACGTAAAATTGTTATTAAAAGAATCAGCCATGTCATTAGACAAAAATATTGCATATCTATTACTCTATTACAAGAAAACTTCTAATTTGGTTCAGGTGTTATATAGCTTTGTTTTTAATATCAATGACACCTTTTGTAACTTTTGACAACACTAAATAGTTGCTATATTTCGTGTCTGTTGTCTCATATTCCGAGAACATATTTGGTTCATTCTTACTATTTAATAGCCTTGCTTCGAACGGGATTTTTCTTCTTTTCTTCAGTATTTACACTAATACCTTCTTTTCAGACTAGTTTACATCGCAATAGTCTTTATCCTTCCTGTCATTGCTTGTGCACACTCTGTAAGCAGTCCTACCAATTATCACGTCTCAGGTTTGTATATACTTCTAATAGTATACATTCATAATTTTACCAATTATGATACTCATTTCCTTGTTCTGGCTTTCCTTACTTTCTATTTCTATTTCCAGATATCTATTCCATCCTTTCTTCTGAACTTGGATATTAATTATTTCTGACTAATTAATAATCTTGCTTCGAACAGGACTTTTCCTCTTTTCTTCAGTATCTACCTTGTATACCTTCATTGCAAACTAGTTTACATCGCACTAGTCTTTATCCTTTCTGTCATTGCTTGTGCACACTCTTTAAGCGGTCCTACCAACTATCACGTCTCCGGTTTTTATATACGTCTAATAATATACATTCATAATTTTACCAATTATGATACTCATTTCCTTGTTCTGGCTTTCCTTACTTTCTATTTCTATTTTCAGATATCTATTTCATCCTTTCCTTCTGAACTTGGATATTAATTAGTTCTGATTAATTAATAATCTTGCTTCAAACAAGAATTTTCCTCTATTCTTCAGTATTTACCTTCTACACCTTCATTCCAGACTAGTTTACATCGCAATAGTCTTTATTCTTTCTGTCATCGCTTGTGCACAGTCTGTAAGCGGCCCTATCAACTATCACGTCTCCGGTCTTTTATATCCTTCTAATAGTATACATATGTTTTCTGCTTTTTTATATAGAAACTTTTTTTTACTTTTTTATTGAGATTTAGTTATCAAATTATGCTATTTTAAAGAAATGACCTGATTGGGGGCATGTATGGAAAATTAAAAAAATATATTGTATGGAAAATGTGCTGTTGTATTGACTGAGAAAAGAGTTACTTTATTAAAACTAATCAATGTTATATTCACTTTTCCACTAGACACACCCTCCTATTACTATATATGTCAAACCTGTTATTATCAACTTCGAAATACCATTTGTTAAAGGTTTGACTTTTGGAGTATTGTTTTGGAAAGATATGTATATAATGTAAAAAATAGAATAATATTCCCAAATATTTGGAAGGTAAATATAATGATATAACTAACAAAAATCTAATACCGAATTAATTAGGTAGATTTTAAAATTATTATTCATTAGAAATTTCAATGGAAGCAGGTTTAACATTCAAAAGGCTTGAGAAAACATTAAGAAACTTACGAAATGTAAAAAGTCAGTCAAAAAAGACCTACTGTTTGCCAAGAAAATACAAATAGGGTTCTTAGTTCTTAAATGCTGCTATATTAATGTACGTTGTTATTTATAACTACATATTACAAAACTATATATTTACATATAAGCATAAAATCTACTACTAATAAGTTTATTCGGTGTTTAATAGTTTATATAATCGTTTATACAATCGTTTGGTTTATTTAATCGGTATAAAAGTAGTCGAACAAAGTAATAATGGCAATTACTAAACAGTCGATAGTACCCAACGCTAATTAGAGCATTTATTGAGGATGGATCCAAATACATCATCAAGCCAATCTGGATATGTACACAACAAACAAAAGCAATATAGAAATGTTGGAAATATTTGAAAGCAAGGTTTTAAGAAATATGCTCAATATTCCTCAAAGCATGAACAACAAGCATATGTATCTGGATCTCGGTATGCGAACAATAAAGCAGAAATAAATACAGTATACCATAAAGCATTAGATTAGATTTGCACAACATACAAAGGAGCTGGTATTGGTGCTAAAAAGAATGAGAAGACAAGAGCACGTGAGGCTTAAAGATGCCATATCCTCAGTCTCATGTAGAGGGATTGGTCAAAAACACAATAATAAACAATCTAGACGATGGACAACACAGTGACTTATTGACTTAAAACAGATTGTCATGGTACAGAACAGAGAATGGAACAAATATTGAAATGAACGATGGCGAAGTTCGAGCTGAATGCTTAAACTAAATCATTTTCCATCATTTCATCATTACAACACTTTTATATTAAAAATTGATGTTCCTATCGCTATGGAATATTAATCCACCATGTCTTTATAGGTACCTGATGTTGAATGAATAATATGAACAATATCCTTAAAACAAGAATGTTAAAACAAAAAATTAAAGAAGAAGGAATACCGTACAATTTACGAGGCATTACAACAATAAAAATACTAAATGATACCATCAAATTCCCCACCCCGACACTCCTGAATCAGTACTCACAACAAATAATACGACATGAGACTTGCCCTAAAGAACGCCTCCTTCATTATATCAATCATCATTTATGTATTTCATCTTGTACATACAAACGCATACATAATTAATTTTTTATAATATTATTTCCAGACCCTCGGGACCACCAACGTCGTGAAAAACTTAACGCGTATATTTAAAATTTCATAATGATTCTCGCATTCGCCGAAACCGTTTTTTGGGTCCCCGTTATTCTGCATTTAAATTTCATTCGCGAACCCTTATCAAAATCACAAGTCAACCTTTCATTCGCAGGTCGAAGCTATACGGAGCGCTTATTTACGTTTTAGAGGGTGTTTCTTCCCCCTGTCAGTATTAATTCCCTCACAAACAACTAAAGCGATTAATAAAACATCGTGCAGTTCGGGCCCTATCGGCTCAATTATATTTTTTTACGGGATTTCTGGGGTAAAAAATTTGTTTTTGATAACGTTTCTTTGTTGTTTATGCCCCTCGTAATTACGAAAATAAATATTTTAAGATCTAATATAATCACCGTAAAGAAATAAAAGTTTTTTTTTGAAATTTTAATTATAAAAAATGTTTCAAAAAATAGGAGGAATTACTAATTAAATATATTACCTTAAAACTCCTGTTTATATCAGTCTATTGGCTTACCTGCAAAGAAAAAAAATATTTAGAACAATCCTATCTAATCAAAACAAGGCAACTGATTATTTCCATCAATATCGCATTGCAAAAATTCTTTGGGCAATAACAAGGACTATTTAAGTATAATATTATACATCCTTTGTATGAAGCTTTGAAGAGCATCACAACAATGTGCCTTCTCACACAGCACTCGCTCTTGTTGACTTTTCACATAAGAAAAAAATTAGGTATTAGTCACGTTAAACCTAAAAGAAATCAAATCATCAATATTATCATATTAAAACCAAATAAAAACATTATTTAAATCCAACAACTCTTTCAAATTAAGTAAAAAGTGATTGAAGAATGATCTATTTCAATAATTTTGATAATTTTTAATGACATTCAAAGATTGGAGTCTAAAAACTCTCGCTAAGAAACAATTTTAATTGAATACCTATTTTTTTAAAGATAAGTTTCTATTTATTCATGTTATTCATACTTAAGTTACTTCAACTTAACTATAAATTCAAACGATAATATGTATGATATTTCTAGATGAAAATTAGATAGCTATATATCATTAAGAGAGTTATGCTTTTTAAGGAAGAATTACTACTCGATATCCAATTCAATAAACTCACTCTTCGATTCTTGTGTCAACTAATCTTGCCAATGCGATCGTGTAAGCGTGAAATGTTCGTCGAAATGTCTCATGAAGGAATAAATTGGCTTAGTGTTTCTCGGCGAATCTCTTGATACATTCTCTAGTTGTAGAAAATTGTAGGCCTTAATAGAAATCATTGTAGCGTATATAATAAAGTATAAGTTACTTGAAATTCAATATGTCTCCTAATGTCACATCTGAATATTCAGTACTATTTTCATATAGTGTAATACGTGTAATATTAGACGATAAATGATAATATAATAGGTGCTCATATTTCCTTTATTTGGGTATATTTATATGCTTGTTATGCTCTAAAAGCTTGTTAAATACACTTAATTTTATTTCCACACATCTCCAGCCTTGGGAACATTTTGTATACATTTTGTAGGAAGCTTGTACTACGTCCAGAAAAACTACATTAAAATCGTTCAATAGTGTTTGATATAGTGACCAAGAGAATCTAGACGGTACATTTTTATTATCAGCCTTGGTTTTTTGAGCAACATTTTCTCAAAAAGGTTCGAGACAATTGTTAACATATCTTATAATTTTATACCAATTATTATTATAATGTTTACTTTAATATTTTTAATATTCTGATGTGTTTTATTATTAATTATTCAGTCAAATATAATTAAATTAAAGCTCTTTAAACTTATCTCAAAATAACATTTTCAAAATCAAGTAATAACTTTTACAGTTTTCCATATTCTGACACTCTATCCCTCTAAATAAAACATTGAACGAAATTTACACAATACTAGCAGTGTGAATTAATTAATCAGTTGTCATGTCAAATTTTGACATGAAAAGTCTGTCGATAATACAAAGTACTAATGGAAAACCATATTCAGAATGATAACAGTATACCAGCGTTTTAATGCGTATTTCATTAAAACTTTTCAAGCATCTAGATTCGTGTGATTGACATAAATTGCTGAAGGAGATCCCATAGCGTATTCTCTGGGTCAAGTATTGAATATTAACCATTGGTTTTGACCCGTGGAAACCCAAACGGGATGTTTAATTAATAACGCCATTTGTTTGATAGATGAGTAGGGTAGTGGCATAACGTTTTCGAATTAATTATTACGGATTGGCGTTAATAATGTCATAAATCTATTTATATATGAAATAATTGATAACGATTAAAATTAAATATATTTAAATCTAGCCTTTAATGGAATAAAACAGCTTCATTTTCATGGAAATATAGGGAACTAAAATGAAAATATAGTTGATCTAATTGCATTAGTTGTTCGTATATATATATATATATATATATATACTTACTTTCTTAAATAACTTTACAGATAGCTTGGTCATAATATTGGTATATACGACAGTCAAGTACTCGTATAATAGGAAAAGAGGCCAACAGTTACCACCTTAAGTACTAGGTGCTTGCATGTAATTTGATCAAAGATATAAGAGAGATATGGTCAGCACCATCCTTCCGATTCAATTCGATGGATGGTATAGTAAAATCCGTATCTGTAAATTATACTTTACACTGGTTATTTAAGTGCAACATTCTTAATTTAGTATTAATTGAAGGCCAAGTTTTAATAGTTTTAGGGTTGCAAAATTCCATAATTTTCTCTATTTCTCTGTTCTTCTACATAGGAATATGTTTCAGAATAATAAGCCACTGTGTTGTTCATCTTCTAGCCTGTTACTATCAATCTACACTAATATATTTCTGCTGAAATTGCGGAAGTCGCACCTTTTGAGTCTCACGTCTTGTTGTACTCATATCCTATTCAGCGCCAATTCTCAATTCAATACCTCTGATAGTTTACGCGATAGCGTGTTATTTCCTACTTTACCATTCGTACATCGAGAGCCAAATGCATATACTTCAGCATGTTTCTTAAAACCTTGATCTAGAATCTTTCCAATATTTCTAAATTGCGGTTGCTTGCTGTGCCGCATAACTGAATGCAGTATGTCCAAATTGGCTTGATGTTAGATTTGTATACCATCACCTTTCTATAATTGCTTAAATGGGAGTGGCCACCTGTTCATCAATCCACATTATGGAGCCTGCTGTCAACTTGTGCATATTAGGCCCAAACGTGATTCTGTTAAGTTAACCTTAATGGCATTGAAGTTGGATCAAAGCAGTTTTTGGATCAGTGATTATACTACTTTTTACTATCGATTGTTCAATCAACTACTTTCAGTCGCTATTTAGGTTTAGTTGTATACTTTCGGTTACTATTTTCGGCCCTACTAATTTCAATAGACTGATTGTTAAAGCTTTGTTTTTGCCGTCCTAGTCGCAACCTTGAAAATAGAAAACAAAAGAAATTAGAATACAAAAAAAACTAATGATATCTAAATACATTTAATGAAATATCAATTATTCAGTCCCGTTCGGTACGGTTCGCTTTTTCAAAGAAACAAACCTGGGAACGATGTCTTACCACGACCCGACAATAAACTCCATCAAAATATAAACGGTCCACGTTGACCGACGGTTCAAATCCTTTATTGACCCTCTCGGCCATTAGGACTAGTGTCAAAACGGGAATAAATCGAGCGGGGCCCGAGGAGGCCCCCGCGCGGATAATCCCGTGACGTGGATCACGCGAACCGGAAACGCGTCCGGAGCGGAGTCATCGAAAGTGGATCGATACGGAGCCGAAGTGACGGGCCGTTAAAGTCGATGAGACTTGCGAATGGAAAACATTGGTCGGCGCCTTGCCGCCCGACAGATGTTTTATTTATAATGGCGTCCGAGGAGGAAGTAAAACAATTAAACGGACGTAAAGCGTTATGAACGATAAGGGTGCAGTTTTGAAATTATTTTTATTATTCAGTTCGAGCCGGAGAGTTTTATTGTGCGAAGTGGAATACTTTGTACCGGGCCTGGCAACGTTTTTATGGTTATTTTGAAAGCCCCGATTAATAGCTTGTCGCAAACAGCATTACTCCACTTAAATCTGATATAAATGATAACCATTAGATTTCTTGAAAGCAACCTATAAGTATAGAACTTGGTATTCTCTCCTCACTATCCCGTGCGTCAGCTCTGAAGACTATCAAGACAATCCTAAATGATTAAAACACTAAATGAAATCAATGACAAGACTTGCATATCGAATGTTGAGACAAAACCAGTATCTAGAGAAACAAGTAAATAAATACGACTATGCCTAGATAAATACCGTTTTCTTAAACAAATATCGATAGGATAAAGTATGCAATGTTATGACCTGATACATATGTCATTTTATTCTACTAACATCTAGCGTCAAAGCTATACATCACAAAGAATAGAGATTTTGCTTTATAGGACATTTTGGCGAAATGTTTCGGAAGATCCAACATCTGATATTGCTATTTTTAACTTATTACTTGTGTAGGAATGTTCGTCGGGTCGGTCAATCGGTCGAAATGTGTGGCTGCCGCTGCGATTATTTGTCAGAACACTCACTACTGCTTTTGGAAGGAATTTGCGCGAGAATTGAAAACGCTGGTTGAAGAAAAACTGTTTATTTCAATGTTAAATGATGCATGTGGTCGACGGGAGAATTGAAAGGATATTGGGTTAGGTAGAGGAAGTACGGTAGCGCTGTGGAAGTGGTACTATTACAAGGGGATGGAGAAAAGAAAAAAGAACGAGACGTCGTCGTGATGGTCTTTTATCGCCTGGGACTGCATGGTACCAATCCACCGGCCTTGCCAACCTTTGTGCTGGCCGGTGGTGAATTCGTGGTGGGCTAAAGGGTCGTGGCGGTCGCCACATAACTCCCCTCCTAGTGGAACTGCCGTGGAACGTACCTCTATGTGGTGCAGGTTCCGGAGTTCACCCGCAAGCATGCAAACAAACGCCCGGGGACTGCTGATGAGATGGGGATCCAAACCTGAGCGGGGAGTTTTACGGGATCAGCTGCCATCGGAATTGTAGCAGGACGTCGTTCGTCTTGGGGTTTTTAGCTTTGTTTGAGGGTACCTACAAGTATGTTACGTATCCTGTCTCGTGATGCGAGGGTGTTCATGTGTTGATGGCATACATGATGGGCTTCTGTGGTTTTTGTCCATCAGGCTAGTCTCGTGGGATGTCGTCGACCATGTGATGTTGATGGGTTCCGTTCCTCGTGCTATCCTTCCATGCATGTGTCAAGCACCTGTCGAGTGGCTTATGTTGAACTGATTTACCTGTTAGGCACTTTGATCACGTCGGAGTCGCCAATTGTAGTTTTTTGTTTGTCCAATTTGTTCGTCGGGTCGGTCAGTCGGTCGAAATGTGTGGCTGCCGCTGCGAATATTTGTCAGAACACTCACTGCAATTTTTGAAAGGAATTTGCACGAGAACTGAAAACACTGGTTAAAGAAATACTGCTTATTTCAATGTTAAATGATACATGTGGTCGACGGGAGAATTGAAAGGATATTAGGTTAGGTAGAGGAAGTACGGTAGCGCTGTGGAAGTGGTACTATTACAAGGGGATGGAGAAAAGAAAAAAGAACGAGACGTCGTCGTGATGGTCTTTCATCGCCTGGAACTGCATGGTACCAATCCACCGGCGTTGCCAACCTTTGTACTTGCTGGTGGTGAATTCGTGGTCTATTTCGTAATTCTATCCTTACGGGATATAAACTATTGAAAAAACATCTAATTTTAGCTTAACTACTGTCGAATTACAAACACCATTGTAAATATTTTAACTCACAACGAAAACCACAGTGTTTACATCTAAACAAAGAGGTATTCAAGTAGAAAAATGCTCCCGAACTCGCCCGTAAATATTTGCCAATTCGAACCGTCGGACCGTCGAAGAACATCCAACAAATCTCCCAATTCCTCCACCTCTCTCTCTCTCTCTCTTTCTCTCTGTCCACTTCTGTCGCGATTCGGGCGGCGTTTCCTCGGCCGATTATCTCTCGCGGACAAGACCTCGACGTCGGCCGAAGAGGTCGTGTTATTTCACGCATCCGCGACCCTGCCCCGGACCGGTTCGGTCCTTAACACCTCGCTGACTCCGTATCCAGATCGAGGCCGGCCGCCAATCCAGCCCGGCTCGTGTTGCAAACTGGATCAGTGGATGTTCGTAAGCCGCTTTTGGAGTGTGGCTCTCGGGTCAGTGGCCACGTCGTAGCGGCGAGAGATACCGGCGGTTCGAAGGGAGGGCGAGAGGGTAGGTGGTATTTTATCAAGCTCGCACTTTGGCTTTAACGTGCCTGCGATGACGTGCGTAGATATTTTGAACCATGGGAAAAAATAGTGAAAAAACAGTAACAAAATTAGTTTTACATACTTAACACGTAATAGATAGTTTTACATAATTAGTTCAACATAGTTCCCTTCAAGGGTGATATAGTGATCATGGCGACCCTCCAACATTTCGATACCGTTTTTGTAGTACGATTTGTCCCTTGCTTTAAAATAGGCCTCAGTTTCGTTGATCAGCTCTTCACTGGAGGAGAAAATCTTCCCAGCGAGCATTCTTTGAACAGGAGATCTGAGAACTGGAAATAGTCGCAGGGGGCCAGATCTGGAGAATACGGTGGATGAGGAAGCAATTCGTAGCCCAATTCAAGGATTTTTGACACGGAGGATTATCTAGGTGAAGCACCAATGTCTTTTTCTTCAAATTCGTCCTTCAAATGGTCCAATAACGCTATGTAATAGTCGCCGTTGATGGTCCTTCCTTTTTCAAGGTAGACAATGAAAATTATTCCATGCGCATTCCAAAATACAGATAGTCATAACCATTAATCGTGTGCAGTCCACTCGGATGACTGTTGTGATACAAAAGCTCGTTTATAACGCTTGGTCATCTTCAAACACTGCTCTGAATCAACAATTCGTTGTTGTTTTTAGTCAAAAGTGAGCTCGCGCGGCACCCACTTTGCACAAAGCTTTCTCATATCCAAATATTCGTGAATGATATGATGTACACATTCAGTTGATATCATTAGAGAGTCTGTTATTTGATTCATGATTCAAATTTGTTTGTCTTTAATTTAAAAAAAGGACTGTAGGTTATCGAACGTTGTTTGAAGTTTATGGTAACCATGCTCTATCAGTTTTAAAAGTAACGTTTTAAAAATGTTTGAAGACAATATGAAGATTTGAAGATATTACTAGATGATGATCGATATAAAACATGATAAAAACATGCAGAATTGTTGGGATTAACACAACAAAGCCATAATTAACACAAGATCCAAGAGCTTTGATGTATTGTATGAATTGAAGCCAAGTGACTAAATTATATTGCGTCAACAGCAAAATAGCTTTTTCGGACAGTGTTGTTATTGATGATGAAAAGTCCGAGTAGGATACGTCACTGGTATGATCAATGAGGATCTCTATCGACTAAAATTGATGCATTTGAGTCAATAACTGTGCGAAAACCGACCGGAATACGAGCAAAAATAAACAATGTTATTCTTCAGCATAACAACGGTCGACCACATGTTGCAAAACCGCTGAAAAAACTCTTGAAAATAACAAAATGAGAAGTACTACCCCACTCACCGTATTCTCCAGACCTTGCTCCTCCTAACTATTACTTGTTCCAACCAATGATTCATGACCATACCAAAAAATAGATCGATTCGTGGGCAGCCTCAATATACATCCTTCTTTCGAGATGGAATCTGTAAATTGCCTAAAAGATCGGAAAAAGTAGCGGCTATCGATGGACAATACTTTGGATAAAATACATTGTACCGATTTTTCATCACGCCTATTCGCTCAGTAACCAAATAGTGATAATGAAAGCTAAACGTGACAGGATTTAGTTATCCGCGCCAATTCTAAACGAAATCCACACGCCCGGAATAAGCAAATGCGGGGCATCCGTCATTTTCCTCGGCAAGAAAATCGCTTAGCAAAACATTAGAATTAAATGTTTCATATTTCAACGTTGGCCGACGTTAAATTTAAGGCAGAAGCGCCGAGGCAGCGGCTACACGCCATGAAACAGAGCCATAACTCGGCCCCGACAAGATAACAAAAATGGCGAGTAATTTCTTTCTCTCCGCGAGCTGCAATCGGTCCCTCTCTCTCTCTCTCTCTCGCTCCGCGAAAACACGACTGAAATATCACCGGAGATTATTTTACTTTTACAATATTTTCCCGAATTATTTGACAGGTCATTAATAAAGGCAAAGAGAACGCCGGCCGGCCTCGTCAGAATTACGTATTGTCGGTGGGATATTTGAAAATTCAACGAGATGTGGAATTTCTGCGGTTGTTTGTGGATGGTTCGCGGACCCGCTAGTGACGTCATGTAGTTATTTGATTTGCTCGATTAAAATGTCGGCGTGTGTTAGTTCTCGCATATTACACATACACTACCTTACGATTTTTTAATTAGTACTTTTCAATAACTTAAATTCAATAAAGAATAAATGTTTAAAGTTATCATATCCACCTCAAAATCGCTGATAGTTTTTGTTACCGACATCAGTTGTTGTATTTATGTTACTGATGATCAGGTAATATGTAGTCCTCAGAACGAAGCTTCAATTGGTTAAACCGTAACTTCCGGCTCTTTTAAAGACATTTTTCATTACATCCTTCAACATCTGAGGCTGAAGTTCTTCAATTTCGTAACGAATAGTGTCTTTAAATCGTTGAATCGTTTAAGGCTTATCCACATAAACTTTTGATTTTAAAAAACTTCGTGGAAAAAAGTCATTTAATAATTTTGATTTTAAAAAACCTCTTAAGAAAAAGTGTGATGCTGTTAAATCTGGAGATCTGGCTGGCCACATCTTGCTGAAACCACATGTCTTCAAGTCCTTGCTCTTCCATTTCAGGCACAAGAAAATTTCGAATCATGTCTTGGTACCGTTCAGCAGAATGAATACCACACCATAAGGTTTTTTTTTAAATTCGCCTTAAACTGCGTGCGTAACTGGGAACCACGTCTCCAAATTGATGTTTCTGGAGACACTATCGCGCACCAGAGCCATATTTTCAGCGTTACGGGACGTCTGTTGTCTTTCAGAACGAGACCTGTCTTCTGTCGTACCGTACTGTCGAAAATTCGCATGTAAACGATAAATTGTGGTTTTGTGAGGCCCTAGACTATTAGGATATTTTTGACGCAATTTCCGCTGAGTGGCAATAATGGATCGATTATTTTCGATAAACATTGTCACTATTTCTGGTCGTTCTTGTGGTATATATGTATCCATAATAAAATTTGGATGTCTACACAATACAATGGTTAAAGCGAAACTGAGCTAAACGCCACATAAACAAGATGGCGCGCAATCAAAGTTTTGCCCCACCTATTCAGCATCAGAGCATTCCCAATCCTCCGCCACATCTCAACTGATTTTGAACACCCTGTATTACACATATGGATGTTGTGCGATATGTTATATACAATGTTATTATAAGAGCAAATAATAAAGGTATATCGGTTCTAATGTTGACTAAAATATGATGATACTCACGTAATAAAACGTTTTAAAAAACCATAAAGATTACATTATAAAACAATGAGACAGTATTACACTATTTGTGTGTAATTTATCTATATATGCTATTGATACAAATATGAACAAAGACTCATTTAAAGGCTACCGGATTTGTTACAGAAACTAGTGAATCTGAAAACTTAGAAGCGCATAATATAGCGGCAATGATAAATAGTATAATTTTCCAGTTTTTTGATAAATTTGAGTAAAATCATAAGCTAAACATAACGTTAATATTAATCAAATATACCAATATAGCTGTATATCATTGAATATGTATAATTTCTGCGCGTTGGTAGCTTTGTATTTGTAACCAGTGCAAATTATCAAATATGTTTTATATATCTGTGCATGAGATATTTCAAAAATATGAACAGGCAATGCAATCAGTCAGAAAATGCAATAAATTAGTGGAATTCCCATCTAAACAATATCATATCTACATATATTGAAACTTATTTCACCAAACTTCAAAGAAAAATAGCCAAAAATATAATTCAAAAATGAACGAAAAGCACTTGTATAAACTATTGTAAATAAAAATACATAATGCTATAAATTTTCGTACCTAGCATTATTCGTCTGATTTAGTACCGTATGTTTTGATGTTACATGGCTATTTTAATTTTTGAGTGAACGTCTATAATAATAAGCACAATTTCCATATATAGAACGACACTAAGTCACATGATGTTCACCTTCGATGATAGATATTTTAATTGCAGAGCTATGATAACCCAATTATTTTAGCTAAAGTCGAAACATTTTATTCCAGACAATATTCTACCAGATTGGCATTATGTGTTACAAATATAGAGTGAAAGTTATTCGAAAATCTACCAATGCTTTTAATGTATCTAAGATCATTACTCCAAATCAGCGGGATCTACCTAATAGAATCATTGATAATTAATACGACCCCTATGACAACGTTGATGTTAATAAATGCGTCATAGTATGCTTATAGGCTTTTCAAATAAAAGAAATTATAATTTCGTTAGCGCCTCACACTGAGTTCGTTCCATTCCATTTCTATATTCTACATTATTCAGCCCTTATTGCAAGACCCCATGTTTTCGATATTTGTCTCCAGTTGGAGTCAGTTTCACCCCTTTGTCGCCCTAAATACCGGCTAATAAAAATCCTCTTCAGTGCTCCAACAACCAGCAGACAAAATACCATTGTTGTCCTGCCCTATCGACTAAAATAAAACCTTCGGCCGAATAAAAACCCCATTAACTCCACGAACAAGTTCGAAAACTACCCTTTTTGCCCGACGTTCCCCTAATTACGAAGCCATTGTTCCCCATTAGCGGATCTCGTCGATTCTCATAAAGCAACGCTTTTTGTCTCCGTCCCCATTTCAACCGACTTTACCCTCCACGCACCCCTCTCCGCACCCCCGCCGCGCATAGGCAACACATCCTGGATTAGTTTTACCCCGAGCCAAACTAGAGAGTAGTGGAGACTGGTGCCGGTCTGTTTGTTCCTCCGCTGAAATGTTTACCGTGTAAAATAGATTAATTATCGTCCTTAGATTAAAACGATCTCGTTTTGGAATTTGTTCGGCGGAAATAAAGCGGGAGGACGGGGGCCGAGGGTAGTCTTAAGCCTACGAATAAACTATCCCCCAAAACAGTGGCCATTAGTCGTATTAACGAAATACGCATGCGAGATGAGGGTCCTGTCTTCACGGCGATTACGGTGGGATCAAGATAAAGCTTAAAACGACTAATGGGCTGAGAGTGTGACTATAGTTGAGGTTAGAATGCTGTTTGAAAAGTTTCAATTTAAGTCACTCTTGCGAAAATTACCAAATCATTTAAATGTGATAGATAATAATGAGCGGAGAAATTCGATTAATCTTTTTATGTTAAAAATTAAACTTGAAATAAAACTTTAAACTAAAAAAGAAGTTTCGGATTTGATACAGTTAAATTCCGTATGAATAATAATACGACTAATGGGCTGAGAGTGTGACTATAGTTGAGGTCAGAATGCTGTTTGAAAAGTTTCAATTTAAGTCACTCTTGCGAAAATTACCAAATCATTTAAATGTGATAGATAATAATGAGAGGAGAAATTCGATTAATCTTTTTATGTTAAAAATTAAACTTGAAATAAAACTTTAAACTAAAAAAGAAGTTTCGGATTTGATACAGTTAAATTCCGTATGAATAATAATACGACTAATGGGCTGAGAGTGTGACTATAGTTGAGGTCAGAATGCTGTTTGAAAAGTTTCAATTTAAGTCACTCTTGCGAAAATTACCAAATCATTCAAATGTGATAGATAATAATGAGCGGAGAAATTCGATTAATCTTTTTATGTTAAAAATTAAACTTGAAATAAAACTTTAAACTAAAAAAGAAGTTTCGGATTTGATACAGTTAAATTCCGTATGGATAAGAATACATATATGATACCAATACATTAAATTAAATAAATAAGAAGTATGTACAGAAAGGCAACTACCAGTCAGCATTACACCCACACTTATTTAACGGTGTGTTCAATTTGTGAAGGTGCTGCCAATTCTATATTGTATACGATAGATTTAGTGTTTCTATCAGACGTATAACTAGTTGGTTATTCTAGTATTGTCGAGATATATATAGAAGACCAAAGATAAGTTCAGATAATAAAATATTATAACATTTTAAAACTGTGGAAGGTTAAAACATTTCACACATTACAAAAATGTTTATCATTACAACAAAAGTGTCTTAGCTTCATCGCAATATATATTCATCTGTGACAGAAAAAAACTATATATGCAAAAATTTCGGACTGAAATAGATTCACAAAATACGAAAATAGTAAGAACCATCTGCCCTCTCTGTCCACAAGAGGGGAAATTCGTCAAGAATCGACAGGAGTCTAGAATTTTAATATTTTTGTAAAAATTGAAAAACACAGGAACCCCTGCATTAGTAAAAAATCATTTTAGAAGTACAGTGTTGCCAAAATGTGCTAACATTAATTTCAAATTCAACTCAGATATGCTAAAGCTATAAATAAATACAAAGTCAAATATACCTACTAAATGTTGCGAGTAGTACGTATATATCTGATTTTGTGCATCATAAATAATAGTGAATATTGCAAAACAATTAACAATAAAAAACTTTAGTTACTGAGATGAAGAGGGGACTTGATGTACTTAATGAAAAACAATAAAATAAAATATTAGCGATATCCTGACAATATGCCACCTACATTACCCTAAATAACACCTCATATCTTAATCACTGAAGACTTTACCAAACAAGTGAAAAAACAATTAATTTGTATTTAATATTGTAGACAAACAAATAAAGGAAACTATGTAAAAATAATTATTTTGTAAAAAAAACTGATATTGGTTGTTTTTCGTTGTATATTTTATATATAAAATATTATTATTTTAAGAATGAAGACATCTTAGTACGTTACAATTATGAAATAATGGATAATTAAAAAAACATGCCACGTAATTTGAATTGATGGTACTCAAGACCAATAATAATAAATATTTTGGTAATTTTAATATGTTTTAAAGTATTTATAAATCAATACAATAAGCTTGTTAAACATAATAATAACTGCTATATACTTAATAATTTTAACAATTTTCGCTATTGTTGTAGTTTAAACTGTTATTATTTGTTAATAATTTTACAATTATTGCCACTCGATACAATCTTCAGCTCTCAGGTCTTCAGTTTAGCTTCATCTTTCATAAATATATAACTCTTTATAAAAAATTTAATACACCGATATTGTCGATAAATAAGATTGAAAATTATATTCATACACACTATCACCAAATAAAAAGAACAAATAGGGTAGAATTAGTGTTTACGATAGTGTCCAAGTTCAGACGAACCGTCAAACCATCCGTGTCTTTCTAAATGTTATTCATAGGCCTTCACCATCATTCTAGAAGGATTTTAATAATGCTAAACATTGTTAATATTCATTTTATTGACTGGTCAACAAAGTTTCATTATCTTAGCTATAAAAGTTATATTGATATTACAAATATAACCATCATATATGTCATAATATAGGAAAATGCATTGGCTAATTGGAAGAAAATCACAATTATCAGTACATAATAAATTGTTATTATATAAGCAAATACTGAAACCTATATGGACATATGAAGTAATTATGGGGATGTCCAGAAAAGAGTATCATAAACAAAATACATATTTTTCAGAACAAAGTCCTGAGAAGCATTATTTGTGCACCCAAATACTATAAGACTGATTACCTACATCGAGACCTTCATATACCCACATTCAGTCAAAAAATCAAGACAATTGCAAGGGGGAATGAGGAAAGACTCCATTCTCATGAGAATATTGAAATATTGCAACTTTTGGATACCACCAGAACAGGACATAGACTCAAAAGAATCAAGCCATCTGATCTTGTGCAGTGTTGTGTAGTGAAGTGCATATATTAAAATATACAGCAGTGATATGTATAAACATTATTTCACCAGAGACTGAGATGGGGCCGATGGGTCCTCCTAGTTATATACCTAGATTTAAGTTATCATAAAGACAAATTGTAGTTTAGTCGGAAACGACTAGTAACAATGTAATAATTAAATAATAAAAAAACTCTATGGCGTTGTACTAATAATTTTTGCTGAGAAGAATTGTGGGCGCACCCACATACTACAGGACTGACTACCTACATCGAAACCTTCAGACAGCCACAGTCAGCCAAGAAATCAAGAGAATTGCAATGGGGCATGAGAAAAGACTCCATTCTCATGAGAATATTGAAGTATTACAACTTGTTGATACCGCCAGAACAGAACATAAACTCAAAAGAATCAAACTATCTGATCTTTTGCGTAGTGAGGTGCAGTTAATAAAAAGTACAGCAGTGAAATGTATAAATATTATTTCACCAGATACTGAGATAGGGCCGATGGGTCCTCCTAGTTATATACCTAGATTTAAATTTGATCTAATTAATTATTAATAAAAAGAATAAATAAGAAAATAAGAATAATAATTAAATAATAAAAAATATATATCATAAAATATTATTTTAAACATTTTGTTGAGTGTTTATGATTTTTTTTGCAGTCCCAGAACACTGAAATATTGAGCAAGATGCTCAAAGTAGAGAAATATTGGGTATACTCCTTTGGAAATATTTTATACACTGTGCTTGTTGAAGAGTTCTTTTTTTGATAATTTTAACTATAGTCCCTTCAAAGTAACAATGAAATAACATTAGTACGATGTCAAATGTATCACAGCTTGCTAATTTGTTTCAAAATCAGGCCGTATTTTTCCTTCTCATTTTACTCAAGCTAAAATGAGATACAATGCTATCCAAATCAGCATATAAAATTCGCCTGGTTGTCAAATGTCTGCAGAATAATTCAGAACATTAGTATATAAAATATTATTTTAAACATTTTGTTGAGTGTTTACCATTGTTTTTTTTTTGTAGTCCTGCAACACTGAAATATCGAGGAAGATGCTCGGAGTAGAGAAATATTGAGCATACTCATTTGGAAATATTTTATACACTGTGGTTGATTGAGACACTCTTGTGATTTTTGGTGATTTAGATTAATTGGTATAGTTATAATTTAATTAAGCTTTGGCAAGCTTTGACAAAAAGAAACAATTAATTCAATAAAATATGATCGAATTTATTAAGAATCGAGAATATTCGAAATTTAATTATCCCGAAACTACTGGTTTAATATCTGAAGCAAAACCGAAGGGTTGGTTAAGAATAATTCGCTCTCCCCGCCAACTCATCATAATTCTCCAGCTTTCATCGGTCAAATTAATATCCCATTGTATTAGGAGCCAATTCCATTTTAATGAATCGATGGAGCGCGGCCGGCGATGGAATCCGAACAAGGAGCTTCGGTCTCAGACGGCCACCCCCTCCCCAGAGTCACCTCGAACATCACGGACTCAAAAGGGCAACGCCGATCCAAAAACCGAAACAAATCCTCTTATTGTCTTTCGATTTTGTTCTCGGGCGATGGGCACCAGCTGTTTTAATTTCGACGATCCTCTCTCTTTTGTTAACGTTAAGAAAGCAGGCGGTCGAATTACGGGAATGGATGAACGGTATTAGGTTTCGGCCCGAAGTTATTTTCTTGCCGATTCTCGTCCTTGCGGACGATAGCTTCGTCCGTCTGCCACGAAACAAAGTAAGCTTTAATCAATTATTAGTGACTTTTTAAAATATCAGTGGAGATTGTTGTGCACATTTGATGTGGTTTTGGACTTTTACAAACATATAGTTAGTGTTGAGAACTATCGACTGTTTATTAATTGGCTACTTTTACTGTCAACTGATTCAGTCGACAGGTTGTAGTCACTATTTTCGGTCCAAGTACCTTTTGACTCACTAGTTTTAGTTATGACTGATTTTAACGTATCGATTTTATACTTATATGTAAATATATGATTATGTTTTGTTTATAATATGATGAAACAATATATATATATATATATATATATATATATATATATATATATATATATATATATATATATATATATATATATATATGTATATGTTATATATATATATAACAATGTACATTAATATAGCTGCATTAGAAAGAGCAATTTAGAGCTCAATACCTCTATATTTCTCTTTCTCTCTTTTCATTGATAAATAATAACATCTTGATTAAATTATGATAATTATCTTGACAACTCTTAGATGTTTTACTGATTGACGTTTTTGATTTTTCCGAAACCTCTCGATATTTGTTCAAACCCCTTGAATGTTAACAATTGTTCCACTGAAGTTTCAACAAATAATCTTAAAATGTTCCTGATTAACTATAAATAAAATTAATATTTTATTATATACACTAAAAATATGTAGAGGACCTTAATGCATTCCTCTTTACGATCAAATCAAATATACAAAATATAAAAGTAATTTTACATAAATCAAAATGAAACTGTTCTTTTGAATGTAGGGAATCCAGCAATTATTTCTTTTCTTCTCTTTCACAAAGAAAGTTTGAGAAGGAATACGTACATCTCCATCTCTGTTATGGCACGATTAAAAAAATACAAACATTCAAAAAAGTACACGTTGGAATGAAATGAAATAAACCAATTTATTGAATTATGTCATTGTTGCTTTCCAAACATTCATCATCATGAAATCATTATTCCATTCATTCTTTCAAACGGTCACTTGTCAATTTAAAATTATTTAAAGTCATCATCTGTAGAACATAGGGAATAAAACAATTTTAGCCGTCCTCTCCTCCGTCAGAATTAGTATACGAAGAAATTCATATATCTCTGTTTGTTATCACGAATAAAAAAGCAGTTGAAGCAAGCATTTGACTGAAATAGGAATTACTATTTTTTTTATATTATTTTTTGACTATAGTTCGACTGTTTTGCATCTATCGACCATTTTCATTCGATAGTTCCCTACACTACTTATAGTCACCGAGATACTCCGAATATATTATTAAATGAGAACAACCTTCTTGAAAGATTCACAATATTTTAGAACCTTTCATAAGTCAACTAATAGAGCTTCTCCAAGAACAATGGAAAATTTAATATTAACTAATGATGGACGTAAATATGATGGCGGTAACTAGTTTTCCATGTCAAGAAAAAACATATTTACTGCTGGTTTGTCGGCTTACCTTTTTCTCATGTTTAATTTTTTGTTGACATTACTTAGAAACAAATTTATGGTTGAATATTTTAAACATATTTAACACTTACATTGTTGAAGTGTTCTTTTTTTGATAATTTTTTAAATGTATCACAGCTTGCAAAATTGTTTTAAAATCAGACCGTATTTTTCCTTCTCACTTTATTCAAGTTAAAAAGAGATGCAATGCTATCCAAATCAGCATATAAAATTCGCCTGGTTGTCAAATGTCTGCAAAATAATTCAGAACATTAGTGATGACAACTGGACTTTATAAACCGGGAAACGTTGTTTTGGTGCTTTGCTTGTCTTGAAACACTTAAAATCGCTGCTTAATATTTGTGATTACTCTAACTGAAAATGCCGAAACTGATTGAGATCAACAGACAGATTGAGTCTCAAATCAGTAATATCAAAACGACTTGACAAAGAAACGCAGCAATGAAGGAAACAAGAACTAAATCTAGAAAGCTAAATAGGACCTCTAGTAAATCTGAAATACATTACTTGCATATACAATTGTTAATAAATGTTCTAGTTGAAATATTACTTTATTTGAAACAATCCAGAAAATATGAGAGACTAAGTTAGGTTTTTTAAAAGATGTGACTTCTAATAAAAAAATAAGAAGATGGTAAATGTACACCTAACTGAATAAAAGTAATAACAATAATAAGCTTGTTATATCTAAATACTCAACTCTGATCACACGTTATTTCCTAAGAGCGAGAATGCTCCAGACAAAGAGGCTTAAGTCAAATAAACAAACAATTGCCAAAGTCAAAGGATGTTTGAGGTTATTTGCAAACGCAAATCATTTTAGAAATAAGAAATTTGAGAAAAAAATATCTCTGAATGAATATAAGACGAAACAACTTATTTTCCTAGAGTTGTTTCGAATGGGTAAGTTAATCTTTATTCACCAGAATATGAAAGTTCCGTCTAATTTGCAAAATAACAAATTCAATTACTCAACTGCCTTATCAAAGATCTAAAAGCATCCACCTTCGCAGTCCCAGATGGAGCAACTAAGAAAGAAATATCGCATTTTCCGTATTCTTTCTTCTTTTGTTACCGTTATCGTATCCCCACTGAACAATATTTTAATATGTCGCCGGGCGAAAACCAGCAGTTTCAGTTCTAATTTCGCTGACGACTCTGTTTGCCGTAATTTAAAAGGCCCTCGTCCCAGCCGTTGGTCTTTCGGAAAATATATTTCCAAGGGTTTTCCGGCCCCTGGGGACCAATAGAAGATCGCACTCAAAGGTTTCGGAGTTGCCCTATTAAAACGCCATAAAATTATTGTCCGACATCCATTCGATGATATATTTCCGCGTTACGTCATGAACGGGGCCTATAGATGAAATATTACCGGATTAATTTTCTCACCAAAACTTTTATTGTTAAAAATTTGATACAATGAAGATGTTTGAGGCTTTAAAATAATTCATTCTCATGTATTTTTATCTTATGAATTCAAAAATCACTATAAAAAGTATCGACTATCTGTATTTTGAGATCTAACTAACTTATTGGATCTAAATATAAAATGTCAATCATATTCAGTTGAATTATGAAAACCGATGAAAAAATTTAAAAAAAAAACAGTGGCTTTTGCAGCGCCTATGGTTTAGCGAGAGCCTACAAATCATACAAGGGGCTGCTTTTTCTTGTCGACTGAACCTATTAAAACAAGAGTGTCAATATATTAGGTTATACAACATATTCCATATTCAGTTTCAGATAGTTTACCCGTTACTATTCCAAATTTGGCTACGCCACATGTACGTACTGGAAATAGATTTTTTTGTTAACTTAGACGTTTTATTTGATATATTGTTGAAAAATTAGACCATAAAATCAATGCGATTCTGGCCCAAAAGCACAACTGTGCTCATTCTAAGAAATAATATAGATTCTTAGATGACAGATTCTAATTATAAAAGTGTTTCGTGGATATCACAAATAGTAAATTAGAGACCAGAATATTTAAGGAAAATTATTATGTTTTAAGAAAAACTTACACCCAAGTATCTCAAAGGGCAAGCAAGATCAGACCAATATGTGAGAATGGGTAGAAATACTTCATAATGTATAATTACAATTCTAAAATTATTTAAATACACTCTGCGCTATAAAATTAAACAAGATATATATATGTTAACATAAAAACGGATGAAAGTGAAAGAACCACAAAGTATTTACAATTAAGCACACTTTTTGTGTTTTGTAAGATACAAAAAAATCCACGTAAATAATAATTGTGTCTATTAACGTTGATATATCGCTAAGATATATGGCCAAGGGTTGGATACCTTCTCTTTGTCCGAAATTTCATTACGCCACCATCTTTGTCCGAGTTTTTTTTATTATGTCGACGAAATGGATATCTTCGTCTGAAGGGGAAATAACTAAAAGCCTGCCTGTTTCATTAAAGCCCAAAATATATTAGATATATAAATATAAAGGACAACGGCTACTCTAGCTCTGTCCCTCCTGTTCAAATCGGATATTGCTTTGATCTATTGGCCGAGTTCTTTGTAATGGTTGTTCTTTTTGTGTATATTTTTGTTTTTCATTATGGAGATATTCAAGTTTTATCAAAAAACACAGGTATATTAAATGGAAACAAAAGGAAATTATATTTTTTCATTCTCCTGTTATTTTGTGCCATCTAATACATAGATGTGTGTATATAAAGGTCCCGATTATATGAAAAAGCGCCGGAAAATGATCAAACGTATATGGTGTACCTACACATATTGTCTATATCTATGTACATGTCAAATATCTGTTATTAGGTTTTGTAACACTATATATATCAGTTCTCAATATGTCAAATTAGGAACCAACAGCACACATTACATATGTCATGTTTTACATTATTATAGCAAATATTTTCGGATTATAAAGAACTTTTGCACTTAATTTTTAATATAAAAATTTATATATTAACTCGATGTATCAGAAAACCATAAGGAAGATTAAAAATAATAATGTAAGAAGTATTTCGTACCATATAACAAAACTTTAATGCAATGTAATCAACATTTTAGATCCCCTACACCACATACCATATATCCGCTAGCACAAACAAATTTTATTTCAAAATGTTAACTGATATTTGCCTCGTTGGCTTTGAAAATCGAAACAACTTGGTCAGGACTGTATTTTATTTGTCTTTTTGGTGGTTTTCGTTAGTTACGTGACGAAAAAAGGAACCGCAATCCAATTTTCTATACAGGACGACTGTAATTTATTAAAACTTGACATTTCAGTACTGTATGAATCACTGCACTTAACAAGATCGTATATTACAAAATTTATATTTTATGAGTTATATTGAATATGCGGGATAATGCAGAAAGTAATTCATTTTTGATTTATTTACATTATCGGATTTTTATTAAATGGAATGGATTAATATTTCTATTTATAAAACTGACATGGACAGATTTTTTTTCATTCAACTAGATTGGCTACTGCTTGGTCGAATTATTAATTTTTGCAATATATTATATATAATAATTTTTACTATATATAATAATAATAATTTTTATGCCAGTATAGTCAGTAAAAGTAACAACACATTACCCAGCAGCATTTTCTCTTTTATTTCCTTTAATACTGAATAGGTATACTCATGTTTAAAGCTGAATATCCTATCTGAAATATAAGAATTTTTGCACTTCTGCAAACTATTTAGGGAACATCGCATTTCATTTATAATTAAGTCCCTAACTATGAATTTATTCTATAGTTGAGTGTTTCGTCCTGAATTTGAATTGGCATCCTGCGATTATGTTGTTGTTCTCTATTAGAGTTTTTAAGTAGATTATCTAGATAATTCATTTTTGAAATGATTTGGACATTAACTACAATAAGGATATTGAATTATAAAACCATATTTCAGTTGAGGGTTTGACATAGGAAACTGTATTGGTTAATCAGAAGAAATTATAATAATATTAGATATTTAAGTGTTGTTCACAAGGATGTTCCGCGAATAGTAATATAAATACAATACAAGTTTTCCAGAACAATGTCCAGAGAAGAGTTGTAGGTGTCCCAAATACCGGATTGATTACTTACACTGAGACTTTCAAATACTGATCATCACTTGGAAAGTCAAGAGAATTGTAAGGTGAGGACATACTCTATTTTCATGTCATGTCAGCATTTGACCTTATGTAGTGTAATGAGATGAATTTAATAGAAAAACAGCAGTGTTAACATATAAAAATTGTTACATCAGAAACTAGGATAGAGCTGAGGGTTCTCCAACATATATATCTAGATTTAAGCTATTGTAAAGGCAACGAGTAGGTTAGTTGGCAACGAACAGCAACATTGTAATAAAGAAACGAAAAAAAAAGGGAGTCTTCTTGGTTTAGCTAACATCATAACTTTTACGATTTTTCATATATTAGGTACATGTTTTAATCTAAAAGAAGCATTAATTAGATATGAAGGTTTTACGATAGTTCGGAACATGGAAGATGTTGTAGAATATCTCCTGTAATCAAACAAATCAACAACAAAAACAACAACAGACAAACAACAGCAAAGTCTTCGTTTGTGATAATATTGTCCCAGTTAAGAGTTTTAGTTTTAGTTAAGAGTTTAGGCTTTTATATATTTTTGTCGATATTTTTAATTGGTGCTTTCTGTAATGTCGGTTCTTTTAAATGAATAGTTACTTTCCAAAGTAATTGGCTAGATATACTATCATTTGACAATTTAAAATTGTCGTTTGAATTGTCCTATGGTGTTATTTAAACTAATCAAACGAGCTATGTTTTTGATGAGATATGTTCACGAAAAGGACATCGAGTCATATTTATCTGTACTTTTACTTTTGCAGACCCAACAACGCCTAAAATATAATGAATTTCGTAGAAAATTTGTAAAATTAAATAAAAATTGAATGGATACGCACCTGGAGAGAACATTTGTGTGAATGTCACCTGGAGGAATCTCAGTGTCCTCATGTATCAAGTTAAAAGTGTTATAATAGCCTTTTTGACAATATTCACAAATCGACGATTTATATATTACTGCTTACCATTTATAATCAAAATATGGACAAATTAACAAATTAACTATAAACAACAAATGTCTTAATCTTACAAAACAGAACCTCTACCAATACCAGGGTTAAACCCAAAATGGCTCTAGTAATTCGTTAGATTCTACCTCTAATTACTTGTATATGGCAACGTCGCAAAATCGATGTTTATGGAATACCGGTTAGAATACCCCAGAAATAGCTACTACAGGCACCGGTTACCAGACCCTGCCACCATTTAGATGTTTAATTAAAAAGTTAGTAATTACACATAAACCTTAGACCTACTCGAACCCTGATCAAAAAAGCTCCCCTTCCCCCTACCGCCAACGAAACATAAACAGTTCGTGAAGTGAACTACGACCCTAAACTTGATGCTAATTGCGGTGGTCATTATAAGGACGTCATATTTCTGCCGTTATAAATAAAACCAGTGCTTTTTTCCATTTTCTTAAAGCAAGAAATTAATTAGTAAGCCCGTGGGGGGAACTTAACGGGCTCTGGCACTCGACCGGGTTGTTTGACTTTATTGTTCCTTATTTATGACGTCCATAAATTAAACGTTTAACTTTTATAACTGTGTAAATATGTACGGTGAAATTTCTGCTGTGAAACGAAGAACGCTTTTTAAACAAAGAAAATGTGCAGGTATGAATTATTCGTTTCGTAAGAATGATTCAGTTTATTAAACAATATATAACCACTTGCAAGTCTCTTTACATTTATGGCGAGACTTCTATAATTTTTTGTTATAATGTACAGCGTATTTTAGAAAAATTAGTGGGTTTCTGTTTCTGCCTTTTATGAAAATTTGAGACTTTCTGTCTTTTTAAATTATTTTACCATAATTGTTATTCAAACAGTCCCAGGTTAACGACAATGACCTGAATTATAAAGAGTGTTACGCTTCATCAAATGATGCTATAAGAATTTTTAGGTAACTCTTTAAATTTGTAACCTCTTTTGTAATTTATAAGTTAGACAATGGAAAGTGTAATTTCGAAAAATGAGTATGTTTCTCTATGTATGTCCCATAACTTAAAAACCATAAATGTTACAACAGTTTAACATAGACTTTTCTATTTTTCTGGTAAAATATTGGCACTTTTTTCATATATAGTCGTGAAAATTTGCGATTTTTACCATTTTCAAGTTTTTTACAGTCATATTCGTTCAAATTATCAGAAGTTAATGACACTTACAGACAACATAAAGAATTTTATACTGAATCGATATTACAAAGATTGTTAAACAACCGTTGGTTTTCGGTTTATACGATGAAAAGTGAATTTAAAAAAAATGGATAGATTTTCATGTATGCCCTATAACTAAAAAATTATATTAAAATTTTTATACAAATAATTTTATATAACATAAATTATTATATAAATTATACAAGTCTACTATCAAAAAATGAGTTTACGTTAGTGTATCATATCCTAAAAATACTACAATCTAAAGTAATTTTAAGTACATTTTCATTCGTTTCCACTCCAAAGACATATATATTGACAATTTTACCTTTGCCCCAGAGTTATTTTCAATTTTTACTGTCCTTTTGTCCCTGCAAATAATTGCAGCTTAACGAAAGTTAAAGAGATTATAAAGACTTACACAATGAATCAAACTATTAAACTTATACTATATGCAACATAAAACTAAACACCATAGCAAAATCCGCATAAAGCTAGAAACTGAACTGTTTCCCATTACCAAACAATTATATTAATACTACTCCAAGCGATAGACTACGACGATATCGCGTAATGTTTCCTTTAACACCACCCCAAGATATAAAGATTCAATATTAGATTGTATTCAATAGTTTAATTAAATTATCTGGATAAAGTCCCGCATAAAACAATAATCTGGATAGCGAACGTAGTAATGGCTGTTAAAATATAGCGAACTGTTCGATGTACTATTGTCGTAAGTCTCCCTGCTCTGTATTTAATTTAATTTAAGTATATATCGAATTAATTTGAGGGGGTTTTATCTATGACGTAGAAATTAAATTAACTTTCCGCTATAACTAAACGACAAACGTTTGAAGCACATTCGCATGTATGAGGTTGCGTTAGTTTCGTCATAAACTTTAACCCAATGGATTAGTATTATCATTGCGTTAACTGTACTGATAATACTAAAGGATCTTTAGTAATATAACGTATAGACAATACAACAACATCTAACATATAGACAATTTACTACAATTTATAATTAAATATCGGACATTTTTGCTGAAACAATAATCCCATCATTATAGAAATACCAAAAGAAAGAAGTTTAACTAACCGCTAGTGAAGTTAGCTTTACACCATTATGACAGTTTTGCAATGAGCCGAAACCAGCGGCAGCCAGCCGAGGTAAAATCCGAGCTATACGGTATATGCCAAAAAACTCCCCTTAAAATACAAGCCATTTTCAATCGCTGCATTAGCATTAGTCAGTGATAACAAAGAGTCTTAACATATACCTTCTTAACGCTAGTGACAGATATTACTTCGCTTCGCCAGCAAGAAGTAAGGAGAAACTCCATTCATTAATTATTTCTGAAATATCTATTTCCAAAGCTCAATAACACTTAACTGAGTAATGTGATGATGCCATATTTACATCCAGTATATTCAATGAGCTTTTGTCATAAATATGTTACATTGTGGCATCATTCAATAAGTATTACTGGAAATATACGACATAATTATCCTATTACATGATCTGACATTTGTAATTAGCAATAAATATAATATAACAAACTAATCTAGTAAAACAAATAACGGACAATCAACGTTTGATATTATAATTATTGCTATATAATTCAAAGATAAACTAGGGGCTTTATTACCCAAAAAATAAACGCATAGTATTCGATGTCATTTTAACTAGATGGTTCATTGCGATAGCAATAATAACAAAAGCGTAATTAAACTTTAATTAGCGACTAGGAATGGTTCTGTTTAAATATAACTTCTATATCATTATTTATTTATATTTTGGGCGGTGGAAAATGCATTTTATTTTCCTACCACGAGTTCTCGCTGCGGTTATCTATTTTTATTATCTGAAATATTGATAAAATTCTCCATTTAATTTACATTTTAAAATCGCGTGTGGAACAATTTTAGTTTTAAAGGTAAATTCATTTTTCATTTGTTGCATTCGAATAAGCTTAATATGGCAAAATTGGCAACAGAAGCAAAATCTACACGTAAGAATAACTTGTAATACATAGGGTAGAATAATTAACCAATTCATAATATTTTTGTAGACATAGTAAGTCAATATAATAAAAAATATGATCAGACAAATTCAACATTTTCACAATATTTCTATATATGATAACCCATTTCTGATGTATATTTTGAGGTAAGTGACTTGTAATGTCTAAGTTTCTGGTCAGAATAAACAAAGATTTAAATGTATATAGTAATTTTTTACATATAGTAATTCAATATATTAAAAAATGCGTTCAGAGAAATTTAAAGTTTTCATAATGTTTTAAACTTGTTTTTGATCCTTTTTTTAAGACAATTGATTTGTAATATATAAACTTTTTGCGAAAAATAAACAAATACCTAAATGTATTAATAATTTATAACACAAGCAATAGAATTCTTAACCAATATATAATAAGTAACGCTCAAAAACATTGGAAATCTTGTCATAATATTTCAATATATGATAACCCATTCCTTATTCATATATTGATATAACTGTTTTAGAATGTCTAAACATTCTATCACAATAAATAAAGTTGACATAACCATCTAATCGGGAAGTTTATAATAGGCATCAGATACAGATGCCAAACATTATTATTTTTGGATAGACGTTAAATGATTAGGCACGGACAAAGTTAAAGTTGTTTTTCCAATTTTATGTTAAAACTAACCAATATTAAACTGGATATTTGTATATTTAGAAATACTGACAGGTATACGACGATATATAAAGGCGGAGACCAAATATTTACAAACATTCAGAAACCGTCTACATACTGAAGCGGAACAGCTCTAGCAGGGTGGCGTATTAAACATTTAAGCCGCTTATTTTTCAGTCGTGTATTATTAACGGCAAATGTTGTTAATTAAATTTTAACCAAACGAACGTAAATTTAATACATCCGTGTAATTATATTAGCACACTCAAATTATATCATTTGATTAAAATTCGCTCGCAAAATGGCGTATTAATATAATTATTTATAATTGCATAATTTGAGTTTTAATCTGGAAGTTTTTGGGCCACCTTTGTTGATCGTGAAGCTGTTTGTGACGCGAGCACAATATGAGTGTAGCTTAAAACCTTCGATATGTTGACGTGGCAATTACACACGGTCAAATAGTTAAAATGTAATTAAATACTGTAAATTGTTTTTAGTTAAGACTATATAAATACTGAATAATATTTGTAGGTAATGCTACAAATTATTATATCAATTTATTTCAATAAGAATGGAAATAACTGTGTGGCGACCGCCACGCCCCTTTAGGCCACCACGAATTCATCAACAAGTACAAAGGTTGGCAACGCCAGTGGATTGGTACCATGCAGTTCCAGGCTATAAAAAACCACCACGACGACGTCTCGTTCTCTTTTCTTTTCTCCATCCCCTTGTAATAGTACCACTTTCACAGCGCTACAGTACTACCTCTGCCTAACCTAATATCCTTTCAATTCTCCCGTCCACCACATGTATAATTTAATATTAAAAATAAACAGTATTTCTTCAACCAGTCTTTTCAGTTCTCGTGCAAATTCCTTCCAAAAATAGTAGTGAGTGTTCTGACGAATAATGGCAACGGCAGCCACACATTTCGACCGACTGACCGACCCGACGAACATTCCTATAATTGGTGACCCCGACGTGATCAAAGTGCCTAACAGGTAAATCAGTTCAACATAAGCCACTCGACAGGTGCTTGACACGTGCATGAAAGGATAGCACGAG
Source organism: Rhynchophorus ferrugineus (assembly GCF_030347505.1). NCBI lineage: Eukaryota > Metazoa > Arthropoda > Insecta > Coleoptera > Curculionidae > Rhynchophorus > Rhynchophorus ferrugineus. The sequence goes on along the minus strand of NW_027472586.1, from coordinate 8,682,544 downwards.
GAACGGAACCCATCAACATCACATGGTCGACGACATCCCACGAGACTAGCCTGAAGGACGAAAACCACAGAAGCCCATCATGTATACCATCAACACATGAACACCCTCGCATCACGAAACGGGACATGTAACACACTTATAGGTACCCTCAAACAAAGCTAAACGCCCCAAGACGAACGACGTCCTGCGACAACTCCGATGGCAGCTGATCCCGTAAAACTCCTCGCTCAGGTTGGGATCCCCATCTCATCAGCAGTCCCCGGGCATTTGTTTGCGTGATTGCGGGTGCACTCCGGAACTTGCATCACATAGAGGTACGTTCCACGGCAGTTGCACTAGGAGGGGAGTTATGTGGCGACCGCCACGACCCTTTAGGCCACCACGAATTCATCAACAAGTACAAAGGTTGGCAACGCAGGTGGATTTGTACCATGCAGTTCCAGGCTATAAAAGACCATCATGACAACGTCTCGTTCTCTTTTCTTTTCTCCATCCCCTTGTAATAGTACCACTTCCACAGCGCTACCGTACTTCCTCTACCTAACCTAATATCCTTTCAGTTCTCCCGTCGACCACATGTATAATTTAATATTAAAATAAACAGTATTTCTTCAACCAGTGTTTTCAGTTCTCGAACAAATTCCTTCCAAAAATAGTAGTGAGTGTTCTGACAAATAATCGCAGCGGCAGCCACATATTTCGACCGACTGACCGACCCCACGAACATTCCTACAACTGATAAAGATCATTAAAAACCAATTCCTAAAAAAACGATAAGGCATTAGGCAATTTTAAAGTGCCCAGGCCTGTTCATTTCTTCATAGCCATCTCAACTACCTTCCGGAATATTTGGGATGTGACTGTGAATATCAAAGTTAATGATTTTACCAGGATATTAAGGAGAGGTAGAAGAGAAACCAAAGGAAATGGAACATTTCAACGATATCAGACCACTGTTGGACGTTTGGGGAAAACAATAAGTAAAGAGTCTTACTTGGATAAATAAAAGGTTTCCGGGTGTGCTAGTGAATCTGTATTTAGTAAAACAACGTATCGTTCATGATTCGTATATAAAACAATATTTTTCAATTTTCTTCTCTTAGACATAAAGATTACGTTACAAAACCTACACTTTTTTCTTTTTCTCAATTTTTCTTGCAAACTTGCGTAAATAATATCAGTGCTAGAACTTACGAAGTTTGGATACCCAAAATTAACTAACAGATAAAGGTAACCCTAGGTGGTGCAACAATGGGCCCCAGTTTTCTTTAGAATTTAAATGGGTTGAAATATTTTAAAAAGGTTAAGGAAAATAAAAAAGGAGTTAAAAAAATTAATTACTACCAAGTATCTGGTTCGATTACATAAACTACAGGACCGAGCGTGGTTCTGCGAATGTGTACTTAGGTTAGTTGCTTTGGAACGTAATATTTTCCAGCCAGTCCAGAAATTAGAACGTTCCCGTTTATGTGAAGGGAAAAAAACAAAAGGGTCCAAGGAAAATATTTTGCGAGACTTTTTGCGTATTGTATAGAACAAACAGATGCTAATAAAAACATGAGTAAGCGGAGTGGAACGTAAAAAGTATTACGCTCTAAACAGCACGAGATAAGTAAGTGCGCAAAAAATACATGAATGTTTTGAGAAGAACCTTCTGTTGGCTTTTAATATACTCTCAGTTCGGTTTAATATATGTCTTGAATCATAAACAATTTGTATCTCTAAATAAACATTTTTCAACATTAAAAACTATTAAAAATAACATTATAGTTACTATAAATTGATCATAAAATATTTTTGTTTAATTGTTAATATTTAATTCATCAATACATAGTACAGAATAAGTTTTGTTACCGATTTCTACTCGGTAAATATAAATTGGTTCAAAACATAACATTGTCTTAATATATTGACCATAAGACTCAAATAAGAATGAGAAATAACGATACAAATTAACAAAAACGTAATAAATCCACAATTACACTTAGTTATAACTCTTATAGCCCAACTGAAATTAAATTTGAACTGTTCATAATTTCTTAGTATATGATAGCCTGTTTCTGATGCATTGTCATAAGCTTGTGAGAATAAACAAAGATTTAAATGTATGAACAAGTTATAATAAAAACAGTCGAATTTTTAACTAATATATGGTGATTTTTTTTATAAAATAAATCAGTATATTAAAAAAATACGCTCAAAAAAATTTTAAGTTTTCATAATGTTCTAACTATCTATATATATTCTATGATAGTCTGTTTCTGATACATGTTTCAAGACAATTTAATTGTAAGATCTGAGCCTTTTGCCAAAAATAATAATCAGAAATATTCAGCGTTTTAACAATATTTTTATATATGATAATCCATTTCTGATGTATATTTTGGGATAAGTGATTTGTAATGTCTAAGTTTCTTGTCAGATTAAACAAAGATTTAAATGTATATAGTAATTTTTTACATATAGTAATTCAATATATTAAAAAATGCGTTCAGAGAAATTTAAAGTTTTCATAATGTTTTAAACTTGTTTTTGATCCTTTTTTAAAGACAATTGATTTGTAGTATATGAACTTTCTGCGAAAAATAAACAAATATCTAAATGTATTGACAACTTATAGCACAAGCAATAGATATCTTAACCAATATATAATAAGTAACGCTCAAAAACATTGGAAATCTTGTCATAATATTTCAATATATGATAACCCATTCCTTATTCATATATTGATATAACTGTTTTAAAATGTCTAAACATTCTATCACAATAAATAAAGTTCTAAACGTAAAAACAACTTATGACACAACCATCTAGTCGGGAAGTTAATAATAGGAATCAGATACAGATGCCAAGCATTATTATTTTTGGTTAGACCTTAAATGATTAGGCACTGACAAAGATGACGTTTTTCCAATTTTATGTTAAAACTAACCAATATTAAACTGGATATTTATATATTTAGAAATACTGACAGCTATACGACGATATATAAAAGCGGGGACTAAATATTTACAAACAGTCAGAAAACGTAATCAATCCACAATTACTCTTAGTTATAACTCGTATAGCAAGTGAAATTAAATTTGAACTGTACATAATTTCTTAATATATGATAATATTTTTCTGTTTTCTTAATATATGATAATATATATGCATTGTCATATGTTTGTGAGAATAAACAAAGATTTAAGTGTATGAACAAGTTATAATAAAAACAGTCGAATTTTTAACTAATATATAGTGATTTTTTTATAAAATAAATAAGTATATTAAAAAAAATACGCTCATAAAAATTTGAAGGTTTCATAATGTTCTAACTATCTATATATATTCTATGATAGCCTGTTTCTGATACATGTTTTAAGACAATTTAATTGTAAGATCTGAGCCTTTTGCCAAAAAATAAACAAATATCTAAATCTATGAATGACTTATAACAGAAAAATATATATTTTTAACCAATATATAATGATTAAATTAATTTAAATAAAATAAATAAAAAAGTACTATATGAAGAACTAAAAACAAATTATAATAAAGTAAAAATTTGCCAGCACTTATTATTATATTGACTTCGAATAATTAAGGTATATAAAAATCTTTCATAATTTCTTAATCTATGGTAACCAGTTTCTGATGCATTTTTTGAGGTAAGTGATTTAAAATTCCTTTAAAATCAAATGTAAACAAAAACTTAAGTGCAAAAATAATTTGTAACAGTAACATTTATGAAAAACTCGCCAGCAAATAATATTTGTAGACAAACCTGGAATAATTAAGGCACATACAATCGTATATCTTAATAGGTTCTATATGTCCCAATATAATTCTAATATTTTAAATCTAAAAATAGTAATATATTTGTCATACCATCTCGTTCCTCGTTCTCTGTATTAGTGTCTAATGTATCAACATAAAGTATATAAGAATACGAAATAATAAATTATTATTCTAGGAAGCCGTACAAACAAATTGCTGAGGCGTCTGTGGGAGTAAACTGTCTCTGTAATAGACAGCCGTAAACTGCAAAACCAGATAAGAAACGACTTGTTTAAGAAGTTAGGACGTAAACTCCCAATAAAAAGACAAAGTTGAAATATGTCTCTTCTTATTTAGTGTTTGAATCTTGCCAGATAACGCTAAATTATTTTTATTGTCACTGATGCCTCGTTATTACTGTTATAAAGTATAATACTTGTTGTAGTCTTTAAAATTCTTTGTTGTGATCAGGTAAAATAAATTTATATTACTTTGAAGTATTCTTGGTGTTGAAGTTATGTCTTGAATCGTGTAATGAAGTAGTAGTAAAGTATAAATGACGATTTATTTGAGTCCCGCTGGATGAGGACTCAAACAGTTACATCAAAATTTTTCAGCAAAAGGGGCACACAAGTAAGACTAAAATTTGATTTAGGAAAAAGCGCTAATGTATTAAAGAATTGTGAAAAAGTATGCTCCCCTACAGATCTTGATAATATTTTGAACAAATTGTTATGCATATTTAATTAAATAAACAAATTTAATAATTTAAAATAACAGGAATATCCAAACTCAAGGACAATACGATAAATTTATTAGGTATTACAGAGTGTACTGTATTAAATCGAAATCTGTATATAGACATTTTTTCTGATCTAACGTCGATGAACCGACTATTTTTAAACTCGTCCCCATATTGAACAGTCGTCATCAGGAAACAGAAAAATTTCCCCCTCGCATTTCTCTAGATAAGGCCTAGCGATATCCATATTTCCTCGTTAGACATGGCACGGTATCACGCTACCGGCAAGACTAGGCCTATAAAAACGCAATTTAAGAATCGATGGTTCCTTACCTCCCTCCCCTTCCCATCATTTCGTGATCCCGTCGCCGAAAATAATCCGGAGAATGTCCAGGGGATGTATTGATTTAAAATTGGGCCTATATCTGTGCCCATATAGCAGTGATCGAATTTTTGACCCAATTTTTAACAAAATTGTTTTTTATAGAAATAGTAAGTCAATATATTAAAAAATACGTAGAAATAAAATGGAGCCGAATGCACTAGAATGGTGAAAAAAATTAATAAATGTAATATTTTTGGTGGCCATACATATGAATAAATAATTTGTTCAAAGTTATTTTGTACATACGTCATTTAAAATTGTGACATCAAAACGTCGCAATGTTGCCGCATCAACTCCGAGTTTTAGTTCAGTCTGGCTTTGACATACAACAAAATTCTAATATAAATAAAATAATTGAACACAAATGCCATCAAATATAATTTATTTTAACATTCTGGAACATCTAAAAACTACAATTAATTATACAGCCACAATAGTTTATCTAGTTAGAGTTAGAGTTATAACCTCTTATCACTAATGCTTCCAAGAATTTGGCATACGTTTGACAACCGGATGTCTTTGACAGGCTCATTCGTTTACGCGTTCGAAGTAATCATACAGTATTGTATCTCTTTTTAACTAGAATAAAATGAGACGGAAAATATTGTTTGATTCTAAAGCGAATTTAAAAATGGCGACAGGCATACATTAATCTTTCAATAGACTATATATGTAATCATATATTCGAGCATTCTTCACGATACGAGTTGACAGATTCAGGTTCAGAGATTACAGATTCACGAGCTCGCATTCCACAACCATATGGCTTAAGAATTAAGACCGAGGCATTGATAGTACTTAGGATCTCTGATACGGAAGCAGAGAGTAGCATCAACGACCAAATCAACGGAACAAATTGGCTAATCTGCACGAATTTGCGATATTCTAAGTTGGTGCATAAGGAAAAGAGGAAATATTAAAATTAAGACTAAAATTCTATGCTTTTGTAAGCATATTTTGTCGATATTTCTCCGTACCTGCAACTTGGATACTGCTTGAATTCTTCTTATCCTTTAGACGGCTTTTATGGGCAGTTGAGGAACAAATCCAAGGATATAGACAACAATTTTTTGGGTATTTATGTCGAATGAAAATTGAATGAATTCTATACAAAGTTCTATAGCGAATCGGATTTTTTGATGACGAAGTGAGCAGCTCCAACAAACACATAACCCAAAGCCATAGAGAACGATCCAAAAAAAAATGACTAATATTGTCCGAGGCCAAACAGTCAATAGTGACTATAGTTGATGAAGAAATGTAATGGTTGATGATAACGATGATTTGACAATACTTGTTTTTTCATATAAAGTCAGCGCAGATTACTATGTTAGCAGATTATATTATGGACTATTTTTTATATACTATAATATATATACAAAATTGTTATTGATATTTTCGACAAAATAATTCGTATAGGGCTACTGTGTAGCTTCGGAGACTATTCTAAATTCACACCTAAGTAAAAATAACTAATATAATATAATGTTTTGAGGTTCGTTAAACTATTATTTGCAGTTTGGAATCATTTGAACTACAATTATATGAAATATATCCCACAGTGCTAGTAATAATTTCACACAGACTAAGAAAATAAATTGGAATACACTGGTGGTTTGTGACAATTATTTATATTATGTCAAAGGAAAGGTGAACGAATCTCTTATTGACTTCTGTGGCGAAATCGATCTTTGGATGACGCAGTGAACAGCTTCAGCAAAGACACTGATCAAGGACATAGAGAACAATCTGAAAAAAGAGACTAACGTTATCCAAGGTTAAATTGTCAATAGTAACGAGATTTTAAGGATATTAGAAAGAACTCTTGGGGCACCAATAGATTATTTGACTCAGACACCAATATATTAAATTCAACACAACATATAATAAAAATATATCGGAAAAATATATGTGAAATGATTGTACTTACTATAAATGGTTATAATGTTTTACGTATAAAGGTAACATCATTTGTTCTCTAAGTCAAAAGTGGTTGAGCTTTGAAAATTGAGATTATAGGTAATTTTTTGATATTTTGCAAATGGTATGGCACTTGTGGCTTTCGTATCAGAAAGGTCTAAGATAAAATTGAAATATTTCATCTCTTGTCATTGCCACAGAACAAAGAATCTATATATATAGTACTTCCAATCATTTGGTCTTAAGAAAAATATTAGAAAGAAGTCTTGTGGCACCAACAGATTATTTGACTCACACACCAATATATTGAATTCAACACAAAATATAATAAAAATATATCGGCAAAATATATGTGAAATGGTTGTACTTATTATAAATGGTTATAATATTTTACGTATAAAGGTAACATCATTTGTTCTCTGAGTCAAAAGTGGTTGAGCTTTGAAAATTGAGATTCTAGGACATTTTTGGATATTTTGCAAATGGTATGGCACTTGTGGCTTTCGTATCAGAAATGTCTAAGATAAAATTGAAATAATTCATCTCTCGTCATTGCCACAGAACAAAGAATCTATATATATAGTACTTCCAATCATTTGGTCTTAAGAAAAATATTAGAAAGAAGTCTTGTGGCACCAACAGATTATTTGACTCAGACACCAATATATTGAATTCAACACAACATATAATAAAAATATATCGGTAAAATATATGTGAAATGGTTGTACTTATTATAAATGGTTATAATGTTTTACGTATAAAGGTAACATCATTTGTTCTCTGAGTCAAAAGTGGTTGAGCTTTGAAAATTGAGATTATAGGTAATTTTTGGATATTTTGCAAATGGTATGGCACTTGTGGCTTTCGTATCAGAAATGTCTATGATAAAATTGAAATATTGCATCTCTCGTATAATACATTGCTACAGAACAAAAAATCAGTATAGTACTTCTAATCATTTTGTCTAAGTGTGAACAACCAGTTCTTTCACAGCGTTGAAATTTGTGCCAAGTAAAGTCAACAAAACCATAAATAGAAATGGCTATCGAATAAAAATGAGGTGTTTGAGCCGAGAACTGTGCTAGAAATAATCGAAACATGATCAAGGACACAACAATACTATTCTTCAATATGACAACGTTCGACCACACGTTACAAAACCTGTGAAAACATACTCGGAAACCTACTGGGCTACCCGCCGTATTCCCCAGACCTTGCTCCATCTAATAACTACTTGTCCCAAGATATGATTTATGGCATTTCTGCGTAGTGCTTCACTTCTTACGAAGATACCAAAAAATAGGTCGACTCATGGATAGCTTCAAAAATACATGGTTCTTTCGAGATGAATTCCGTAAATTGCCTAAGAGATGGAAAAAAGTAGCGGCTATCGATAAACAATATCATGAATAAAATATATTGTACACGGTAATATATTTTACAGTGCTAGCACTAATTTCACGCAAGCTAAGAAAGAAATCGAAGTACATTGAGACCATCATTTTGTTTTACATAAAACAATAGTCGTCAGTCAATTTAATCGCGTCCCCGACGCTAAAATATTCATGGGCCGTCCCGCGTCGACATCAGCCTCTCGGTAAAAACAATTCGGCCGTCTCCTCGAAGGTTATCGTTATTGACTTTTAATAACTTCTTCGCCACGGCCGCGGGTATAAATTAAGCGAGGTGGTTCGTTCATTAAGAGCGCAAGATCGCGGCACGACCACGTTCGACCAATATTGACTTTCGATTAGGGCCCGTCTTTTTCCCGCGACGAAATCTGGCAGATGTTAAAATTTCTATTAGGACGGCGGCGACGTGTAAATAAGTGTCCGTGAGGCGGCGCTGCAAGACGTTGGACGAAAGACGACGAGGGGACAAGGAGGAGAGAAGAAAAAAAAGCATAATGAAGTTTCCGGAAGAGGGGCCGGAAGGGGGGGGGGGATCGGTCGACGGGCAGAGGGACCGGGCGGTAATCGACCGGATGTTATAAATGATGGCCAAAGACGGAATTTACATCTTTATTTATGCGATGTCTATTGGACCGGTTCCAACTTTATCGAGCAAAATCCATCACATCGAGATAAATTTTGTTGCAGAGTATAAGGCTAAGTAAAAAATATTTTCGGATTTTCCTTGTATGTCTAGTAACATTGGCTCAGAATAGCCATACTATAGCGTGTTTGATAGGTAACTGTCCATAGAACTTTCTAGATATAAAAGCATCATATTTCCTCTCGATCAAAAGTTATTGAGCTTTGAAAACGGAAATTCTGGGTTATCTTTTACTTAATGATTTTACTTTTTACTTAAATAACTTAATGTATCTCGCGATATTGCTACAGATCAAAAAAGTCGATCATAAAACACTTGCGAATTATTGATACAAGGCAACATATCATAAGAAGCTCGATACTATATGGACAGAACAGATCAGACTCAAAATAAACAAAACAATACAGTTTATTCGGGAGATACCCTCAACAGACCACAAAATCAAAAAAAAAAGTTTATCTGTCAATTATAAAACCTACTTGAACATATATACATAATACCTTGGATAAATTTTGTGTAATTTATATATTAAACTTTCGCTATAAGGTTTGCTGAAAGCTCATGTTACGTGTAGAATAACTGCAGAACTTCATTGTTCTTCTTCTAAAGACGATGTCTACTATTCTATAGAGCTGGTCGATTGCCGATTGTTATATAACTTTCATAGTAACCATAGCGGATACAGAGAAAGAAATATAAAAAACATTTTAGCTAATCGTTTTTTTTTTAATTTTTATTTTAACTGGGTATGTATAAGAAGAAGGAGACAAAAACGTATAGTTACTGATGGGAGAAAAATGCAGATCTTTACCTAACTCCTTCAAAGTAGCTTAATCAACATTCAAAACAACAAAATTTCGTAGGTGTAATAGTTTTTCTATTAATCACAACTAATATCACTAATAAATTATGTGGACCAGAAGCCAAATTAGAAAGCTGTAGACTAACGACCACCGCAAAATATAAAAATGAGCCTGTTTCTGATGCATTTTTTGGGGCATGTGATGAAAAATTTTTTTTGAAAACACGCCAGCAATTAATATGGGTAGATAGACCTGGATAATTAACACACATAGCTGTATTTCTGTCTATTGTACTAACATAAAGTATATAAGAATACGAAATAATAAATTATTATTGTAGGAAGCCGTGCAAACAAAATGCTGGGGCGTCTCTGGGAGTAAACTGTTTCTGTAATAGACAGCCGTAAATTGCAAAACTAGATAAGAAACGACTTCCTTAAGACAACTGCATCGGTAAACCCTAAAAAAACTAAATCAGCAGCCCGTTTTTTTTTAAATTAGTTCTAGTTTTCGAGATATTCAAAAAAATCTTTGTTTTACCATTAACATTTGACCATTAACGGCCATTTATTGAATTAAAAAGTATAAATCAAAAAGGAACAGCGGTCCAACTTTTATAACGAGTCTTTTATACTATTTGGGAGAACAAGGGTTCAACAATAATCAGCAAAATAGCGATCATCTACATGATTTTTGTGACCCCTCCCTAACTTTCAGCAAGTGAACACTTGTACAGCTTTGTTCTGTATATGTTACAAAACAATTTCGGTACCCATGGCTTCTCAATATTTACTACTAAAAATATGAATTTTTAAGTGTATTTGTCATGTCATTTTTCCATATTTATCGAACTTATGACATCCACGAATCCATCACTGTATTTTTACACGTTTCGAACCACACAATACAATATCGTCAGCCGGCAATCGTTATAAAAGCGGAGTGCTGCCACCAATACTGCACGAGCGCGAAAAATAGAACCAATATTGCTAAGAATTAGATAATTACTGACGATTTAACTGAACAAGTATTAACTAAAAATCGAAAACTGAAATGAGAACATCTCGTTGCAAAACCAACGTCTCCATTTGCCGCGAAAACCCGGCATTATCGGCTAATAATTCTTAAAAACATCTCGGTCGTGTTTATAACTTAGTAAAAACTTCTCCGTCCAAAACAAAGAACATACATTAACCGAGTTCCGTGCTATCGCAGCTCGTTAACTATAGAACGTTTTTATTTTAGTTCGCCGTAGGAATTCGGCGGCACCAACTTTCCTCGACGAACTTTTCACGTCTTTGTTTTCATCTTGTTAACTCCATCCGTTTTTTTTCGCGATTGTTTTTTTTTCGGTTCTCGCCGGCCCGTTGATTATTTTCTTCGTTTACTTTCGGCGTTGTTTTGCGTTTTGTCCGAAGAAAGGGACGTTAATTAAAAACGAAATTAAAATTTTAATATCGCCACCAATTATGGTTTCGGAGCTGGTGTTTCTCGGCTCTTGTTTTCGCGCTAATGTTTTCTTTCCAGTTTTTTGGGGGTCTGGGGTCGTTTACTGGATGTGTATGTTACGAGGACACTCGTTCTTGCGGTTAATTACCAAGTGAATGAAAACAAAAGGAAAATTCTAATAAACTGTTTTGTTATTATTATAGTTCAAGAGGGGGCCTTCATTTTAATTAGATTGTATTTCCTTTGTCTCCTCACTACCGCCTGTATTTGTTTGTCTTTTTACCGGTGAATGAAACGAATCAAAATCCAATTTATGGAAAAAAATAGAAGAAAGTGCCCTCATTTTGCAACCGAAGATTAAGGTTTGTTTCTAAATTGTTTTGTATACTTCCATTTTTGTTACTTGGTTTTTTAGAATTAAATCAGTTTGGAAAAAGTAATAAGCCTATTTAATTGAGTATCAATAGTTTTAATTATGTTCGTGCAGTTTTGTTCGTTTCAAACTTTAGATGCGTTATTCAGCAGTTGCATCCCTTCCACGTTGTAATTATGTTTAATATTTTAAGGCGTAATATTGGGTAATTTCGTGGATCCATTAGATTTAGAGGTTATGGTGTATTTCTTCATTAATTACGCAGCGATAATAATTAGTAATCATTCCATGAACTTTCTTTGGGCAGCTGTTTTAGTGCAACCGCATATTTGTACCCCATTACATTTCAATTGAAAAGTCCCCGGCCTGACACATAGATGGCACTACTAGAATTAAATCCATATGTTTTTTACTTAGCCCCAACACTCAAAAGATGCGTGTATAAATTTGACAGCTGTTGGATCATTAGTCTCTGAATTATAGCATTTTGAGTGAAGCAACTTTTGTTATTGTGAAAAAAAATGGATAAAAAGGAATTTCACCTGTTGATAAAATATTGCTTTTTGAAGGAGAAAAATACAGTTGAAGCAAAAACTTCGCTTGATGCCTGCCCCAGGAAAATTAAACATGAAGAATTGATATGCTAACTTTAGACGTGGTGAAATGATCACCGGGGACGGTGAACGCAGTGGACGCCCAAAAGAGGTTGTTACCGACGAAAACATTTGAAAAATTCACAAAATGATTTTGAATGAGCGTAAATTGAAACTGAATCAAATAGCAGACATTCTAAAGATATCAACTGAACGTGTACATCATATCATTCACGAATATTTGGGTATAAGAAAACTCTATGCAAAGTGGGTGCTGCGCGAGCTCACTTTTGACTAAAAACAACGACGTGGGAAAATGCAACAGTCGACTGGTAAGGTTATGGCGTCTGTATTTTCGAATGCGCATGGAATAATTTTCATTGACTACCTTGAAAAAGGAAGGACAATCAACAACGACAACTACATAGCGTTATTGGACCGTTTGAAGGGCGAAATCGCCTAAAAACGGCCGCATTTGAAGAAAAAGAAAGTGCTGCTTCACCAAGACAACGCACCCTGTCAAAAATCCATGAACTGGGCTTCGAACTGCCTCCTTATCCACCGTATTCTCCAGACCTGGACCCCAGAGACTATTTCCTGTTCTCAGACCTCAAAAGAATGCTCGCTGGGAAGAAATTTTAGTCGAATAAAGAGATGATCGACGAAACTGAGGCCTATTTTGAAGCAAAGGATAAATCGTACTACAAAAATGCTATCGGAAAGTTGGAGGGTCGCTATAATCGGTGTATCACCCTTGAAAGGAATTATGTTGAACCAAAAAAAATAATTTTGTCAAAAAAATGTGTTTTATTATGGTAGGCCGGGGACTTTGATGTCTCTTCCGAATAACCCTATGTAGTTGTATGTTTCAACACGAAATTAATCTACGGCGGAGATAGATATTTAAAATTGAATTAAAAAATAATAGCTTTTCCAATATCGAGCGAGATTTTTTTAAATTCTTTTCAATTAGACCGACCACTTTTAACACAACAGTCCGGAACGAAAATGGCCGATCTTAATCCGGACTCAATCTGCGAGAAAATCCGCCTTAAACGAACTGGCTAATTCAAAATAAAACGAGAATTAATTTTATAGTTCATTTCACTCCTACCTAACTTAAATAGAATCCTAATTTAAGTTTAGTTTCCTTGCGTTTTCCCCGTCGGGTCCGGGATCTTTTCGTCGAGAAAAGTGTTCGGGCGCTGTCGTTCGGCAAAGTTCCGAAGCCGACAAGCTTTGACTGGGGACCAGGGACGGAAATACAATTAAAGTTTGTCGTTGCGAAATTGTTGTCGGAACGATGTACGGTCTCGTATGGTTAATTGTTGTCCGAAAGTTGATGGTGAGATAAATGAAGTCTTTCGGACAAAAAAGTAGTTGGAGTCAATGTTCAGTAAATTTCTTCCAAAATAAAGCTGTTATTTGATTGTAAAAAAAAATGTTTATTTTAATGTAATAAACCTTTTTTTTTAACATACTTTAAAGTCCCTTTACCAGCTGAGGTTTATCTGGGCTGGATCTACAGTTTAACGTAGGCTTCGAACCACGGTCCTCAGCATTAAGCCTACCGACTGGCAAGTGACCAACTTTAGAAATCATCCCAGAAGACATCCGGTCTTACCCAGCCCGGTTACTGGCGTCTTGTTACACTCTTGCCTAGGGCAGATTCGAACGAGCAGGATTCGAACCCGCGGCTACCGCAACAGTACGAGGACCGTCCTGAAAGTGTTCGGGCAAAGTTCCGAAGCCGACAAGCTTTGACTGGGGACCAGGGACGGAAATACAATTAAAGTTTGTCGTTGCTAAATTGTTGTCAGAACGATGTACGGTCTCGTATGGTTAATTGTTATCCGAAAGTTGATGGTGAGATAAATGAAGTCTTAGAATGTCTTTGTTTCGGACAAAAAAGTAGTTGGAGTCAATGTTCAGTAAATTTCTTCCAAAATAAAGCTGTTACTTGATTGCAAAAAAAAACAGTGTTTATTCTAATGTAATAAACCCTTTTTTCTAAATATACTTTAAAGTCCTTTTACCAACTGGGGTTTATCTGGGCTGGATCTACAGTTTAACGTGGGCTTCGAACCACGGTCCTCAGCATTAAGCCTACCGACTGGCGAGTGAGCAACTTCAGAAATCATCCCAGCCTGGTTACTGGCGTGACTGGGATCATTTTCCTTTTCGGATTTTACACTCTTGCCTAAGACAATCACAAATTTTAAACAATCACAAACATACATTTATGACCATGCCCCAACAGGATTCGAACCCGCGGCTATCGCAACAATGGGAAGACCTATCGCATTTACTACTGCACCACCAAGCCGGCTTAATAAACCTTTGTCAGTAATAACAACATAAATATTTATTTCTATAAATAATTTTTATTTTTATGCAAACTTTTAATAATCAAGAAAAACGCGGACTTCGATAAAGTGTATGGTTTTATAATTCTAGCTAACATTTGTAGGGGGTAAAAACATTAACAAAACAGCACGACAATTATACCTGGTAGGGCCCAGAGAGGCGTTTAAACACTTAACAGCCCTGTTTTGTTCCCATATATAACCGACTTGGTATAAATCCGTTTTTCTAGAAACTAATGGGACAATACCCAATAAATAAACCAAATGACCATCGCCAAAACACAGAATTGCCTACAAAGTTCCGGTTTCAATGTTCATTTCTAGTTTTTTTATATTTCTGGTCGATTCGTTTTTGTTTCTCTTCTAACATATTAAACGGACTATTAATAATTAATTTCTGCTTGTTGTCATATTTGCATCACTTCTTCTCGACCTTCTATACCTGAAAGATTAGCTTTCATGAAGATTATTCCTGATCTGAAGACAAATCCGCATAGTAATTGTTTTATGATTGGTAAAAAGTATCCAAGAAAGTAAAGAAAGTAGAAGAGAGTTGAAAACGGGTCAGAATAATGTGATACAATCTGATATGAAAAAAATTTAGAGAAGAAATTTACAGTCGATGAAAAACGCGATAAATTTCTTAAAAATATAGAGACCGGTCGACATATTTCACTTCGCGACACCGTTATGGAATTGAATATGAACCATAAAATAGTTTTGAACAACATGGATACCAAGGGAAGTTCGATACTTGGGCTCTACATGAATTAAGAATGAAAAATTTAATAGACCAGGTTCAGAAGTCAAGAAAATTTGCTAAATATTTGGTGGGTATGAAAATATATACATCATCATGACCTGCACTAATAGAGCCGAACATTTATTCGGCTTTCTACTACTAGTAAAGAATGTGAATGAAACAGGCTATTAAAATTAAATTTGTATGTGTAAGCATAACATAAGGTTTAAAACATTCAAATTTCATTAGTTATGTTACTGATCTATTTATTATTTATTTATTACCATTAATTGATTGCAAACAATAACACATATGTACATATTATATGGATATATACTAAAAAGTAATTAAATATACAATAGGAGTTAAAATGGTGATTATTATTTAGCATCATATTTATTATTTACCAATTATTTAGTATTTGTCTAATACGTTCAACTGATAATAATTATAAAGTTATTGTTCATTTAACTTATTGATTTTATTTACTAGCCTACTGTATTAGCAAAATACCTAGATAACCACTAGTAAGGTAATAAGTAAGAAAAATGTACAAATTATGATGTATTTTTGCAATACTGCCATATTTAACCATAATATTCAACGTTCAGCAGTCCACCGGGTGACCACTCACTGCCTTACGAAATTAGATTTTACGAAATACTCATCTTGTCAAGTTAAACATGTTAATTTAGCTTGAATTTCTGAAAATACAACACTGGATAAGAACATAATTCAAGGGTTCAAGGGCACATTTCTAAATGTTCGTCCTTGTATCTTAAATACCTTATACTTAAAAATTAATCATTTCAATAGTTAATAACTTTTCTATGTAATTCAGGTTGACTTTGACTATATTTTCTGGAAGCTTCTCTATGTATTATTTCATTAAGACTTGTATAATGTATGTTCCATGACTCTGATAATATTTTGAGTTAGCTTATTTTAATTGTTTATTCCTAACTGTACTTGTAAATCTCTTTCTTCACCTGTCCGTCACTATTTTGACTTAAACTAATTAAAAACGTTAATCTATCAATATTTTGTCAAGTTTCTGTTTTACTCTCACCATATTATGATAGTTAAACGTAAACATTTTTTTCGTAAGCTGCTAATGTTTTTTAGTTACGCATACATACATTGCTGCCATTCGTTTTTATTTATATAAAAGTATCTTTAAATTAACACTAAAACGTCAACGAAATTGACACACAAATACGCTTACCTGTTTTTCCTTCTGTTACAACACCTGACGAATGTGGCTTACGTTTCTCTTACTTCTATCTGAAACAAACGAAAACTATTTAACAATGAAATAGCAATTAGAGAAAGCCGGATAAGAACCTAGACATTGAATCGTTAACGAAGCATTCAATTTTCTTAGTCGTTTCTCGCCGAGATGACATCAAACACCCCGCCCCTCACCTCACTACCATCAAGAGAACTGCCCCGCGGAATAACGTCCATTATTTTCCTAGATAGATACCACCGCCTATTGTAATTCACGGAAATGTCGACGGAGCAAATTTTAGCGAACAAAACTCGATGCAATTTTAAACTTTGATTCAATCGTCTTTATCGTATCAAATAAAGCTCTGATTACGGTTGTTTTAATTGATCGGAACGAACTAAATCAAGATACTGGGTGTTTTAATGGTTTAAAATACGATCGAAGTTAACTGTTCAATCAAAGTAAGCTTTCGATAAGATATAGCACCACTGGACTTACATTCAGGTATTCCGTAGGGCATTGTCCTTAGCTTATGGTTATATCTCCTGTATAAATCTGATCTATCATTCTCAAGAACTACTACTGATCCAATATCCACCACAAGGAGCTCCCAACTACATCACATCAAAATCTATTAATGTTTGAAAACATAAAGCGTCAAGGCAAATGTGACAATATCTACTCACGTGTTGTTCATCCTGAGTAGAAGGACTTGTCTCCCAGTAAATATTAATAATTATAAGCTAATAACAATATCTGGGAATGCATTTAGTCGAAGCTTAACTTGGATGAAACATATATTAATAAAGCGAAAATAGGTTGGACTTAGTCACAAAGTATTATTGTATAAGACAATCCTTAGGCCTATTTGGAGAGTAGTAATATTCGTGGTATTGGTAACAGTAGTAATACAACCTAGCAATTCTTAAAAGCACCCTAAAAGAGTGTAATAATCTGTATCTGATAAAACGTTTACTACCATCAGACCTGACTTAACAGACACATAGAACTGCTTTTAGAATAATAATAAAGTTCTAGTTTATAAATTTGTACACGAGATCACTTAATGAAGCGATCTTCCATATATTATTATATAATGTGAATCACATATGATAATTAACATATTGCCCATTATGCAGATAAACAACTTAACTAAACCCTAACAAAATAATGGATTCCGTTATCTCTTCAGTCGATAGAAAATATCTCCTACTATTAAATTTAATCAAAGGGTGATAAATCCGTAGAATTAGGAAGTGTTAATACTTTAGTGCGCTAATTTTCGCTTCATAGTACTTTCAACAGGTCATTTTTCACAAATGTTTATATCAAACAGCTCCAAAAAGTAGAAGGAAAATATCATGTTTTTTCAAATATTGTTTCAAGTTTACAGGATCATTTCTAGACATTTTTAGATCGCATATTTTTCCCTTTTCTCTTGTTATTTCTAAAATAGGGTAGTGCAGGTAAATGACAATACCGTTGAGAGCGTTATAGTGACCCAATTAGAGTATTATTTGGTGTATTTGATTTTTACGCTTTTATTTTTAGGTAGGTTTCAGTCCAAAATTCCATAATGTTCTAAAATATCGTATGTTATCTTGGCTGCTCTAAAGAATTTAAAGTATAAAATTCATTACAATCTTGTTAAATTACCATATCATACATTTATTGAAAAAAAATCATATACACATTATAACTGCTTTAGTCTATGTAGTAATTTTAGAGATACAAAGTCTCAAACACACTTCTAAATAAGTTAGAAGTTCATATATATACAACCACAACTACATTCTACGTATCACTACATAGTATTAAACAAAGTCGCCTTTTCTGTCCCTATATCCCTATGTGCGCTTAAATCTTTAAAACTACGCAACGGATTTTGATGCGGTTTTTTTCAATAGATAGAGTGATTCAAGAGGAAGGTTTATATGTATAATACATGCATAATATGCTAAGGCAACATAGCTAATTTTAGAGGTTTCTAACGTGATGTCGTAAATAAACCTATTTTTTTAGGCTTATTTAGCAATTAGCAAAAACGCTGCCTAACCCTACGAGTTAGACCAAATTAATGTACTACAGTATTGTACACCATAAAAAGGTCTACAAAAAAAGTCCGCGATGGTATATGTTTATCTTTTAGGGATAACCCACATTAACCATTTTTATTGTTTACTTTTTACGTGAGAAAACGGCTTATTTACGAAGCTATTTTAAGCAATACGGCATTAATCCTTATCGAATTAAGTACCTTAAATACAGTGTGCAATTAATATAGATCAATATGGTTCCTTACAGCATGTAAATTAAACAAATATTTTCGGAGATATTACAAATTTAAAATTTGCGTTTAAAAATGTTTTAATGTAATAAAAATTGTATGAATTTAGATATTCCAAAGATAGCAGGAAATCTTCATAGTAAGTATAGGGGAAGAGGAATTGTTTTACTCCAAATTTAATGCGTGCAGGCCAAGGGCAGTAATGAATGAACCAAAAATACTGGATCGATTTTAATCATGTTTTCATTGAGTGACATAGGCATATATATTTTATGCCCGTGCAAAGTCGGAGCGGGCCGCTATGTTTTTATATACAACGTTCATATTTTTTCTGTAGTGTATTTAATTTAGTATCAGCATTGCACCCGTGCGAAGCCGGGGCGGGTCGCTAGTATATTATATTTGACTCTTATAAGATGTTTTATTTTGACTTTCAATGAACAACTCTTTCAATGAATTGGCTTACACCAGGTAACTCACTAATTAAAAAACTAAATTATTAAGATTACTTATTATTACTAAGAGTATTATATACTTTTTAGTGAGTTCCCTGTTGATTTTTTTGAAGTCGGTTCAATTTATTTGTTAAAAATATTTTATCAAAGCAAATAATGGCTCGTTACTCAACCTTGTTAATAAATAAACATTGTATATATGTCAGATGTTTCTATTATTCTGTCCATCCCCTATATGTGTGTCTAATATTACAAGCAAATAATGTAGGATTTTAGGATGTTTGGAAGTGGTTCGGTATGCACCCAAGGGAACTAATTACACCATCAGAAATTCGAAATATTAACACAAGACCAACGTTAAGTAAATAACGGCGTAGCCGGTACGAAATAATTAAAAACTCAGGTAATTAAAAAGCCTTTATTTAACTACTTTCAATTACTACTCAATTGGCAGTCCCTTAAATACAAATTAGCGTCTCGCCGGGCCCCCGTTTCCCATTACGCTGACAAAACGAACTTCACAACTTTACTCTCGGCCGACTTTTCTTTATGGAAATCGGAAAATATAAATTAGTTTACCAAAGCCGGGAAACTTATTACCGGGGAAACGTGCGAGGAGAAAGGAGCGGCCTCGACGGCGAGAGGCCCCGTCCGCGTCCCACGGACCCGGTTTATTAAAATGTCGCGTCGCGTCGCTTTTATGCACGCCAAGCGTCCCGCGAAGAAGGGATCGTTAGCGAGCCGTTTGACAAATTATCCGAATAAAATATAACAACCCCTATAAATTGACCCGCCAACCGAAACCCCCTTAGCTGGAGCTTTTAAAAAGTTGGAGACTACATGTTTTTTCTTTGCTGTTGATGGAGACCTAGTTCAAAAACTAATGCTCCGATCTTTTGGAACTTTTGTACATTTCATTTATATATTAATCGGCTTAACGAGCATTTGGCTTCCCTTTTTGAATGCAACGGGGGCACCTGGAGTCCTGAACTTTGGCACGTTTGAAGCTTATATCGAGGAAGAATTTTTAGGTGTAATATTTTTATCCGAAAAATAATAACAACCCCTATAAATTGGACCGCCAGCAGAAAACGTTCTTTAGGCGCTACCTTCTCCGGAGCTTTTGAAATGTTTGAACATGATCCTTCTTTGTTGTCGATGGAGACCCAGTTCCTCAAAATCTAATGCTCCGATCTTTTGGAACTTTTGTACATTTCATTTATATATTAATCGGCTTGACGAACATTTGGCTTCCCTTTTTAAAGAAAACGTGGGCACCTGGGGTCGTGAACTTTGGCACGTTTGAAGCTTATATCGAGGAAGAATTTTTAGGTGTAATAATTTTATCCGAAAAAAAAACAACCCCTATAATTGAACCCTCTTTAAGCGCTACCTTCTCCGGGGCTTTTAAAATATTTGAGACATGTTACTTCTTTGTTGCCGATAGAGACCCAGTTTCTTAAAAACTAATGCTCCGATCTTTTGGAATTTTTGAACACTTCATTAACACAAAATTAACCATCGATTGAACATGTTTCAACATCCAGATACATATATCAATTGTTTATTCTTTGAGGGATATTGAGCATGTTCCCTTAAGCCTTGTTCTGTAGCATTTCCAATATTTCTATATTGCCGCTGCTTATTGTGCCCCCCAATTGAATGTTGTGTATTCAAATTGGCACTGAGAGAAGGCCAGTGCCATTAATGTAGGTAGCAGTCATTGTATTTTCACTAGTTGGGAGTTAGAGCTTACAGTACGTGTTAACGTGTTACAGCTACTCCTGTTACTCCCAGATATTCTTTCATGTTTTTGCAATATTTTAAATTAAAGTAATTCAAATACTGCCAAATCCTTTATAGGATAAATGTTAAATTAAAAAATGTACACTTGCAAACAACTGTTTTGTTACATATCTGTGTAACTGATTAACTTTTAAACCATTTTATCACAATAAGTATCCTTAGGCTAACTACACCTGTAGGTTTTTTAAATATAATTTGAATCAGTTTGTCCCACTGGGATAACGTATCAGTATCAACTCACTCTCTCACGTCATTTGTCTGACAACCTACTTCTCTCTGATAATTAGGAAACTGTGGTAATCAAGTAGGAATTCCGGATTTGTTACCTTTGTGGGCGCGCAAACAGATGACAAATTGTATCCGTTGGAATTTAATAAATGCCTCCAACTTCTGAAGGGTTGAAGACGGTTACGTGGGAGTCTGGCCGGGAAATTTAATCCAAGAAATTTTAATTACGTTAAGTGAGGTTCCTTAAGATTGTTCAATATTTATAATAACAAAGGGATAATTTCGCATAAGGACAACGAACCTGGGTTTATTCAGTTAGTTATTTCGGTTTTTCCTAAACAGAAAACTTTAAAAGCGTATATATTCGGTAATACTTATAAGCGTCCGAAAGATAATAGCCCCTATAACATTGTGTTCAACTTATTCTAAAAAAACTCTATAGTTTCTGACAAAAACGTAACAGATTGATCATCATCGAATACTGTATTGAGTATTGAATTAAGCCCTGATATAGTTTAGGAGGGTAACAAAATAACATAATATGAATCAGAGTATATGCCTGATTTATCTATGCCTGATTTTTCCTAAATAATGTTATTCAATAAACTTTAGATGGCTTTAAAGGCGCATATCCTTAGATACACTTGATTAACGAGGTCATACTATATATGTTATAGAGTATTCGGGAATAGCAGTCCATGGAACATTCTGTACAACATATTTTGAAAAACCTAATTTGCTTTTGACAACACGTAGCATATTCACAATCATCGAATACTATATTGAGTATCCAATCGAGCCCTGGTATAGTTAAAGAGTGTAATAATATAAATATAATAAATAACATAAAATGTCGTAAAAAATAGTCAAATATTAACTAGAAATTCATTAGTAACATATTTCAGACCAAATTACATATTGTTTAAGTTAAGCCTTCTCAAAATCTCAAGTCCTTTGCGTTTTTTTCAACATTATTCTTGAATCACAGTATTCTGATTTTTCCTAAATATAGTTACTCAATAAACTTTAGTTAGTTTTAAATGACCATATCCTTAGTAATACTTGTTTAATGAAACTATACTATAATAGAGTATTCAGGAATAACTGTCCATGAAACATTCTATACAACTTAATCTGAAAAAGTCAATATCTTTTGACAATAACGTAATAAATTTTTCACAGTATTCTCCCGATTTATCCCCGCTTGATTTTTTATATATAAATATCGAGGCAATTAAAGACACAGATCCTCAGTAATACTTATTTAATGAAGCCATGCTATAGGGCCTTCGGAAATAAGAGTCCATGGAACATTCTCTACAACACAATTCAGCAAGTGTTCATTATTGTGTTAATTCCTTTACAATACCTTCCACACAGCCAAAATTACACATTGTTTGTGTCAAGCCTTCTCAAAATATTGGCCCTTTACGACTTTTTCGCTATCAATTTGAAATCATCCTATTCGCCTGATTTATCTCCCCCTGATTTTTTCCCGCTCTAGTGATTCACTAAACTTTAAATACCACCTTTTGTACATAGCAGCATTTGTATAGCAGCATAAAACTGTTTCTAGTTATTTATTAAACAACAATTTCTAAACGAATTGAATTGTTAAAATCACATTATTCAAACACAGGGGGAAAAACGCTAACGACACAATGGAAGAACGATGAGGAAATTGATTAGCTAATCAAGTTATTTATTTGGAAATATCCCCGTACCAACGCGGAACTATTAATCAAGGCGTATCGGTCACATTTCCTCTTGACAAAGACAAAAACCGTCGCAATACGTGAAATATATTAAACAGTCGTTAGGCTATTTGCTTAACGATGAAAAAGCGTGGCAATTTAATCAATTACCTTTTTTTCAGTATTCCACCGTTATCTGAACGACAGTGGTACGTTGAGGAATATTACGCTCCGTTGGTTTAATGTTTGCTTTTTTTGTATATGTGCTGACATGTTTTCATTGCTCCATATTAGCTTATAAGCTTT
This sequence comes from Rhynchophorus ferrugineus, assembly GCF_030347505.1. NCBI lineage: Eukaryota > Metazoa > Arthropoda > Insecta > Coleoptera > Curculionidae > Rhynchophorus > Rhynchophorus ferrugineus. Next base: position 8,659,350 of record NW_027472586.1, on the reverse strand, counting down.
TTTATTAACAACAAAGATACAGGTGTTTGTCTTGTATTTTTAATACGATGTCTGGATGTTGACTGATTGAGAATTCCTTTTTCTAAATTAGTAATGAATCATCAGACATAAACTCCATATTTCCAGTATTAAATAAACATATTTCGGTTATTTCTCAAAGTTTCGAGTTCAGTGATTGGCAAATAACCACCTTACTCCGACACAATAATCTTAATTAGCCTAAAGAAAGAAGTGTTGATAGTAAATATATGTTTGTATTTAACTAAAAAAATAATTCTAAAGTTAATCTTGTCGTCTTTCTGTCTAGTGTATTCCTCCTCACTTCTTTGGACTAGAAATGTTAATTTGGTTGTGAAATAAAAAAATATCTAAATAAATCGAAATAAAATAATTTAACATCATAAAAAGAGACAATAATCAAAAACAGTTAAACAATAGCTAAGTATAAAGAATAGTTCAGAAACCAATTAGAAAATGTACCCGAAGAACCAATTTTCATTTATTAACTTTTATCCTAATATAGATTAACAAAATTTCAGAATAACAAAAATCATCTGTGCCTTGTTTAAAAGGGTATTTAGATTCTTCTATGCAGGTTTTTCAGATTCGTAAAATGAACATCTATCAATCCATATTTAATTTTGAAAATTTCAATTGATATGATATATGGTATACTCAGAAAAGCTGAGAAAAATTGCACATTCTTAAGATCCTGTAGTAATAGTTAAGTTATTCTCTTTAGTGTATTATGAGAAAAACATAATTAATTCCATTTTCTATCCGATATATTGTGGCATCAAAATAAACGAAAAACAAAAAATACGTTTCAAAAATAACGTTTTTGGGGTAAAGGGAACACCGCTGCAACTTTCGAACCAGTATCGAAAATATTCGAAAAGTTCCCGACTACCCTCGGGGCAATACCCACTAAAGGCTTCCGTGTCTAAATTAGCATACTTCTGCGATAAATCCCCCTCGGTTAAGGGAGCAGCGGCGGAGCAGAGGGGAGCGGAAACCAGGGAGGTCGCCCTTAAAAACACGCGCATATATATTTACGCACACACACAGAGTCGGTTAGATAGCGTGCGACATTATAACGGGCCAACCATCGCGCTGGGCTCAGGTTAATTTATGGTCGCACAACGGTCTTTTGTTGAGCATTATCACGAACAGTCTGCGGTAATTGTTCGGAGTCCAATTGAGGTACTTGCGGACCGTTACGGAGACGGTGGTCTGGATTGCGTTTCGGATGGGGACCTGGTGACGTTAATTTTGATCGAGGGCGGCCGGCGAAATTTATGTAAGACGGCTTATTCGAGGAGAGAGCCTACGTTTAATTGGTTTAGGACACAGTACCGGGGGTTCCTGTTACGAGATCACTTTGCAATCTACGCCTCGCGACATAACTTTAGCACATTTTACACATTTTTCATTACAACTATAAGTAAACATGCATTTTTATTCATGTGAACATTACAAAGAGTTAGCTGTTGTTTACTTATAAGTTCGACGTAAGATCGCGCGGCTCGAATAATACGACAAAACTGCGGCACGTAAAAGTAAAATAATAGAACTAACCAATATTTTAAATTTTTATATCAGTAATGGATACCTCCCCCCTTATTTCTCACAACTTCGGTCAGTCTCTTCGTTTCATATAGTTTTCTAACATATTTTTGATCTAAATGTTCCACTAATCTTCGATCGGATTTTTTAGTTATTCGTTATTGTTAAATTGTTTGCCTCTCGAGTACACAGCACTTACAAGCTTACCCCAACAATTTTCTAAAACAATTCAATTTCAAAACTTAAATATTGTGTTCCAAAAATTAGTGTTTAGTGACTTAAACAGTACTAAAAGCAACATTGTCCTACCGAAAAACATAATTCTGAACGATAAATTGTATTCTGTATTTGACTAACTCTTCGTGGACCAATTTAGATTAACTTAACATATACTATGCATTTTTCCAGAAATGATTTTTATTCCTGTCTTTCCTTCAAAACCTCTAGCAACCCAATACAGCACTTAGTATATCTATAAAATGACAGTACTATACATAAATTATGATAGTACAATATTGGAAAAATAGGAAATACCAAAATACTGGCAACCAAGGTCATCAAAGCCACAGGAAAATATACTTTTTATTTAAGAAGAAACATTAGAAAAATTCTTCAATCCCCAAAATAAGAAGTTCTCTGTGCCTCAAGAGAAAGCATATATTTATTGGGTCTGGTTCTTCGGAATCCATTATTTTTGTCATTTAAACTTTAAACATAGAGGACTAGAAGTTCTGTCCTGAGATCAGAAGGAAGAAACCAGTTACATTAGCAATATCGGACTCAAATTAATGGTGACCAAGGTCATCAGGAACTGGAGAAAACGTGCAGGATCTGCTGAATGTTCAATTAGGAGGAGCACGAGCGCCTTAAGTGACCAGGTATCCTCAATACACTGCATTTCGCACAGAAGCACAATGCTACACCTCTAGAGAATTCAAGTGTTGCAGTAAATGAAGCACCAGAGTACCATTCAGAAGCTGAATTTGGTCAATCATAGAAATAAACATTTCTCAATGCTCATAATATCGTTCTTAATTTAAGAGGCACGTAAATAAGCAGTGCCACATAGTATAATCATATAATGAGTTATCATAGATTGAAGAAACCTAATACCAACACACCAGTTTGGGTTTATTAATAAGCGTTTAAGAATTGACCAAGTCTACAGAATAACCGATGTTATTGAAAAAGCCTAAAAAAGTAAAAAAGTATGCTCAGTTTTATTCTTAGATGTAGCACAAGCCTTCGATAAGGTTTGGCATGAAGACTTTGTTCATAAACTACAGAAAATGTTACCAAAGCAACACACCGAACTATTAAAATCGTACATTACCACCAGAATGTTTAGAGTCAAACAAGGAGAAGCTTACTCTACAATAAAAGAAGCTAAAGTAGGTGTACCACAAGGAAGTGCACTGGGACCAATTCTTTATCTACTCTACACTTGTGATATACCACAAATGGAGAATATTACGATGGCTAGATTTGCTGATGATACTGCGAGCTGTCGGAGACAATAGTGAAGAAGCCTCACGAACATTGCAATAGGCCAGTGACAATATAAATAATTGGACACAAGCATGGAAAATAAAAATGAACGAAAGTAAATCTGTACATGTGCAATTCACCTACAATCAGACCGTACAAGCACCAATAACATTAAACAATATTAACACTCCATAGAGCAACAACGCTAAATATCTCGGAATGAATCTTGATGCAAGACTTCGCTGGAAGGAACATATAAGGAAAAAAGAAAGAAAAGACCTGGAATTGAAAAATAGGAAAATGTACTGGCTAATTGGAAGAAAATCACAATTATCAGTACATAATAAATTGCTATTATATAAGCAAATACTGAAACCTATATGGACATACGGAGTTCAATTATGGGGATGTTCCGCAAAGAGTAACATAAATAAAATACAAATTTTTCAAGTCCTGAGAGTTATTGTGGGTGCACTCAAATACTATAGGAATGATTGCCTACATCGAGACCTTCAGATACCCACATAAGTCAATAAATTAAGAGAATTGTAAGGGAAAATGAGGAAAGACTCTACTCTCATGAATATTGAAATATAACACCTTTTGGATACCACCAGAACAGGATCCAGACTTACCACCAGACAGAAAAGAATCAAACCATCTGATCTTGCGTAGCGAGGTGCATATAATAAAAATACAGCAGTGACATGTATAAACATTATTTCGCCAGAGACTGAGATAGGGCCGATGGGTCCTCCTAGTTATATACCTAGATTTAAGTTATCATAAAGACAAATTGTAGGTTAGTCGGAAACTACTAGTAACAATGTAATAATTAAATAATAAAAAAATATATAATGAATGACCTAATAACGAATCAAAAACACATTTGGGTGTAATTTTAAACAATTTAAAAGAATTTTGGGTAAAGTTTATTGACTATCGATGAGATTTGAGCATACCACCCAAGTGTCAGCTACATCATATCTACAGTCAGTGAGCTAAAGTACGAATTATATCAACATCATGCTTAATTGCCATATATAGTTCCTCTGACTATCAATTTATCTTATAACTTCCCGATTTCTTTCGTTGAAAATAATTTTCATCAAACGATGAGGCAACTTTCTTTAAATAGCTTCTTCTAAATGTATTAATATTAAGGGAAAATCGACTCCTATTATTAAAATATATGTCCTACACTAAAACGAAACATAATAGGGGAATCATAGGGGAATGTTATTAATTATAAATAATGTAATCGATATAATATCCTAAATTATATTTAATTGTCATCAAGCCACTGTTCCTGCAGTGAAACAGCTCTAATATCAACGACAACAACGGGAACGTGTTCATTTATTTCCCAATTACAGCGACCAAGAAAAAAATCCTCAACAAAGACACTATTTATTGTGAAAACACCGAACCGGAGGGACTGTCTCCTAAGAAACTGAAACAATATCGCCGTTATAATAACTTCCCTATTTCTTTAGTTGAAAATAATTTTCATCAAACGATGAAGCCACTTTCTTTATATAGCTTCTTCTAAATGTATTAATATTAAGGGAAAATCGACTGCTATTATTAAAATATATGTCCTACACTAAAACGAAACATAATAGGGGAATCACAGGGGAATGTTATTAATTATAAATAATGTAATCGATATAATATCCTAATTTCGTCTAACATCTCGATTTACAGTATTTCTCGAGGAAATAATCAATAAATTATATTTAATTGTCATCAAGGCACTGTTCCTCCAGTGAAACAGCTCTAATATCAACGACAACAACGGGAACGTGTTCATTTATTTCCCAATTACAGCGACCAGGAAAAAAATCCTCAACAAAGACACTATTTATTGTGAAAACACCGAACCGGAGGGACTGTCTCCTAAGAAACCGAAACAATATCGCCGTTATAATAACTTCCCCATTTCTTTAGTTGAAAATAATTTTCATCAAACGATGAAGCCACTTTCTTTATACAGCTTCTTCTAAATGTATTAATATTAAGGGAAAATCGACTCCTATTATTAAAATATATGTCCTACACTAAAACAAAACATAATAGGGGAATCACAGGGGAATGTTATTAATTATAAATAACGTAAACGATATAATATCCTAATTTCGTCTGACATCTCGATTTACAGTATTTCTCGAGAAAATAATCAATAAATTATATTTAATTGTCATCAAGGCACTGTTCCTCCAGTGAAACAGCTCTAATATCAACGACAACAACGGGAACGTGTTCATTTAATTCCCAATTACAGCGACCAAGAAAAAAATCCTCAACAAAGACACTATTTATTGTGAAAACACCGAACCGGAGGGACTGTCTCCTAAGAAACTGAAACAATATCGCCGTTATAATAACTTCCCCATTTCTTTAGTTGAAAATAATTTTCATCAAACGATGAAGCCACTTTCTTTATATAGCTTCTTCTAAATGTATTAATATTAAGGGAAAATCGACTCCAATTATTAAAATATGTGTCCTACACTAAAACGAAACATAATAGGGGAATCACAGGGGAATTTTATTAATTATAAATAATGTAATCGATATAATATCCTAATTTCATCTGACATCTCGATTTACAGAATTTCTCGAGAAAATAATCAATAAATTATATTTAATTGTCATCAAGGTACTGTTCCTCTAGTGAAACAGCTCTAATATCAACGACAACAACGGGAACGTGTTCACTTATTTCCCAATTACAGCGACCAAGAAAAAAATCCTCAACAAAGACACTATTTATTGTGAAAACACCGAACCGGAGGGACTGTCTCCTAAGAAACTGAAACAATATCGCCGTTATAATAACTTCCCCATTTCTTTAGTTGAAAATAATTTTCATCAAACGATGAAGCCACTTTCTTTATATAGCTTCTTCTAAATGTATTAATATTAAGGGAAAATCGACTCCAATTATTAAAATATGTGTCCTACACTAAAACGAAACATAATAGGGGAATCACAGGGGAATTTTATTAATTATAAATAATGTAATCGATATAATATCCTAATTTCATCTGACATCTCGATTTACAGAATTTCTCGAGAAAATAATCAATAAATTATATTTAATTGTCATCAAGGTACTGTTCCTCTAGTGAAACAGCTCTAATATCAACGACAACAACGGGAACGTGTTCACTTATTTCCCAATTACAGCGACCAAGAAAAAAATCCTCAACAAAGACACTATTTATTGTGAAAACACCGAACCGGAGGGACTGTCTCCTAAGAAACTGAAACAATATCGCCGTTATAATAACTTCCCCATTTCTTTAGTTGAAAATAATTTTCATCAAACGATGAAGCCACTTTCTTTATATAGCTTCTTCTAAATGTATTAATATTAAGGGAAAATCGACTCCAATTATTAAAATATGTGTCCTACACTAAAACGAAACATAATAGGGGAATCACAGGGGAATTTTATTAATTATAAATAATGTAATCGATATAATATCCTAATTTCATCTGACATCTCGATTTACAGAATTTCTCGAGAAAATAATCAATAAATTATATTTAATTGTCATCAAGGTACTGTTCCTCTAGTGAAACAGCTCTAATATCAACGACAACAACGGGAACGTGTTCATTTATTTCCCAATTACAGCGACCAAGAAAAAAATCCTCAACAAAGACACTATTTATTGTGAAAACACCGAACCGGAGGGACTGTCTCCTAAGAAACTGAAACAATATCGCCGTTATAATAACTTCCCCATTTCTTTAGTTGAAAATAATTTTCATCAAACGATGAAGCCACTTTCTTTATATAGCTTCTTCTAAATGTATTAATATTAAGGGAAAATCGACTCCAATTATTAAAATATGTGTCCTACACTAAAACGAAACATAATAGGAGAATCACAGGGGAATTTTATTAATTATAAATAATGTAATCGATATAATATCCTAATTTCATCTGACATCTCGATTTACAGAATTTCTCGAGAAAATAATCAATAAATTATATTTAATTGTCATCAAGGTACTGTTCCCCTAGTGAAACAGCTCTAATATCAACGACAACAACGGGAACGTGTTCATTTAATTCCCAATTACAGCGACCAAGAAAAAAATCCTCAACAAAGACACTATTTATTGTGAAAACACCGAACCGGAGGGACTGTCTCCTAAGAAACTGAAACAATATCGCCGTTATAATAACTTCCCTATTTCTTTAGTTGAAAATAATTTTCATCAAACGATGAAGCCACTTTCTTTATATAGCTTCTTCTAAATGTATTAATATTAAGGGAAAATCGACTCCAATTATTAAAATATATGTCCTACACTAAAACGAAATATAATAGGGGAATCACAGGGGAATGTTATTAATTATAAATAATGTAATCGATATAATATCCTAATTTCGTCTGACATCTCGATTTACAGAATTTCTCGAGAAAATAATCAATAAATTATATTTAATTGTCATCAAGGCACTGTTCCTCCAGTGAAACAGCTCTAATATCAACGACAACAACGGGAACGTGTTCATTTATTTCCCAATTACAGCGACCAGGAAAAAAATCCTCAACAAAGACACTATTTATTGTGAAAACACCGAACCGGAGGGCCTGTCTCCTAAGAAACTGAAACAATATCGCCGTTATAATAACTTCCCTATTTCTTTAGTTGAAAATAATTTTCATCAAACGATGAAGCCACTTTCTTTATATAGCTTCTTCTAAATGTATTAATATTAAGGGAAAATCGACTCCAATTATTAAAATATATGTCCTACACTAAAACGAAACATAATAGGGGAATCACAGGGGAATTTTATTAATTATAAATAATGTAATCGATATAATATCCTAATTTCGTCTGACATCTCGATTTACAGAATTTCTCGAGAAAATAATCAATAAATTATATTTAATTGTCATCAAGGCACTGTTCCTCTAGTGAAACAGCTCTAATATCAACGACAACAACGGGAACGTGTTCACTTATTTCCCAATTACAGCGACCAGGAAAAAAATCCTCATCAAAGACACTATTTATTGTGAAAACACCGAACCGGAGGGACTGTCTCCTAAGAAACTGAAACAATATCGCCGTTATAATAACTTCCCTATTTCTTTAGTTGAAAATAATTTTCATCAAACGATGAAGCCACTTTCTTTATATAGCTTCTTCTAAATGTATTAATATTAAGGGAAAATCGACTCCAATTATTAAAATATATGTCCTACACTAAAACGAAATATAATAGGGGAATCACAGGGGAATGTTATTAATTATAAATAATGTAATCGATATAATATCCTAATTTCGTCTGACATCTCGATTTACAGAATTTCTCGAGAAAATAATCAATAAATTATATTTAATTGTCATCAAGGCACTGTTCCTCCAGTGAAACAGCTCTAATATCAACGACAACAACGGGAACGTGTTCATTTATTTCCCAATTACAGCGACCAGGAAAAAAATCCTCATCAAAGACACTATTTATTGTGAAAACACCGAACCGGAGGGCCTGTCTCCTAAGAAACCGAAACAATATCGCCGTTATAATAACTTCCCTATTTCTTTAGTTGAAAATAATTTTCATCAAACGATGAAGCCACTTTCTTTATACAGCTTCTTCTAAATGTATTAATATTAAGGGAAAATCGACTCCTATTATTAAAATATATGTCCTACACTAAAACGAAACATAATAGGGGAATCACAGGGGAATGTTATTAATTATAAATAATGTAATCGATATAATATCCTAATTTCGTCTGACATCTCGATTTACAGAATTTCTCGAGAAAATAATCAATAAATTATATTTAATTGTCATCAAGGCACTGTTCCTCCAGTGAAACAGCTCTAATATCAACGACAACAACGGGAACGTGTTCATTTATTTCCCAATTACAGCGACCAGGAAAAAAATCCTCAACAAAGACACTATTTATTGTGAAAACACCGAACCGGAGGGACTGTCTCCTAAGAAACCGAAACAATATCGCCGTTATAATTAAAACCCGACCAGAGTAGCTGTCGAAATTAATGCAAATTTATTCTTATAACTTAGACAAATTACTCTTCTTCCCTTTCGGGCGTCTTTCTCGATTCGACGACGCAAATATTTGTCATCGAACGAACCGACCGACCAAACACCGCGAACAGAAATTATGCCAAACTTAACACTCGACGTTTTCCGAAAGGTTTCCGAAAAGAATCCGGTCTCCGTTTTATTCCCCCTACCACTGAATTCGCAACTATTCTCTTTCTTTTATCGTTGGTTGAATAATAGGTTACGAATCGTCTATTCTCTTCATCAGTGGAGACTGAAAAAAAATAGTACACATTTTTAGAGGTAGAGAATTTTAAAAAAATGATAATAACACTAACATGAAAAAATTTAAAATATTTTACAAAGCGTAACGTATAGCATATCACAGCTTTAACTTTCGTATATAAAGCGAACTTTTGATACAATAAAGGAGTCGGAATGTTCAAAAGAACAATTTTATTTTGAATTATGTAAAATTTCTTTTATATTTTATATAGTGGATTTCATTGTAAAGAGAAATGTAATTGTAATGACCCCTAAAGAGTTGTAACGTATTTTCTCAATCAATCTGTATCAACTATTTAACGATAGCAATAAGCAGGAATATTTTAAGAACACTATTTTTTTGAAGCTTCAATAAAAGATATTTTAACACTAAAAATGCTTGAACAAACAACGAGTGATTTAGGAAATCGAAAATGCCAATAAAAGACTAAATATTTGTAATATAACATATAAATGTAGTCAAAATTATTTTACTATTTATTAATAAAAATATTGTTCTTGAATAATCAGTGACTGAAATAATCTTGAAAATAGAGTCCCATAATGTTGTTATATTAATATACAACATATTGTTATTTATAGTCATATTACAAACAAAATATAAAAGCCCGTAAATATCTCACATAAATCTATGTAAGCACATATTCAACACACTATTTTCAAGGTTGCAATTTTTAATGCAATAAAATGTACATCATACTTAATTAAATTATGTTGTAAGTTGTAATTGAATTGCTATAATTATTTAGCGTTGCTGATTTAAGCAATTCAAAGGTATTTTTAAGTTATATTATAAATGTGTCTATGAGTTGCCTATATGCCTAACACTATAGAAATTCTATATATTATATATTACCTATAATTAAGTATCATAATTCATATAAATTAATTTTATCCAGTTTTTAAATTTAGTAAATTAATATATAACTAACGAATATTTAGGTTCAATAAAGTGTATATCATATCTCACTAAATTATGTGAGATTATTATTAAACTGTTATAATTATTGAGTGTTACTGAACTGAGCATTTCGAACGTTTTAAAACTTTTGTGATAGAAATTTAGCCAATATATAACGATCTCTTCGATGCAATAAAGTCTCAATATCACATTTGATTAAATGTTATTGAATTGCTATAATTATTTAGAGTTGCTCATTTAAGCAATTCAAAGGTATTTTTATATTATAAATGTGTCTATGTGTTGCCTGTATGCCTAACATTATAGCAATTCTATATATTATCTATTACGTATAATTAAGTATCATAATTCATATAAATTAATTTTATCCAGTTTTTAAATTTAGTAAATTAATATATAACTAACGAATATTTAGATTCAATAAAGTGTATATCATATCTCACTAAATTATGTGAGATTATTATTAAACTGTTATAATTATTGAGTGTTACTGAACTGAGCATTTCGAAAGTTTTAAAACTTTTGTGATAGAAATTTAGCAAATATATAACGATCTCTTCGATGCAATAAAGTCTCAATATCACATTTGATTAAATGTTATTGAATTGCTATAATTATTTAGAGTTGCTCATTTAAGCAATTCAAAGGTATTTTTATATTATAAATGTGTCTATGTGTTGCCTATATGCCTAAGTACTACAGCAATTCTCTATATTATATATTACCTATAATTAAGTATCATAATTCATATAAATTAATTTTATCCAGTTTTTAAATTTAGTAAATTAATATATAACTAACGAATATTTAGATTCAATAAAGTGTATATCATATCTCAATAAATTATGTGAGATTATTATTAAACTGTCATAATTATTGAGTGTTACTGAACTGAGCATTTCGAACGTTTTAAAACTTTTGTGATAGAAATTTAGCAAATATTTAACGATCTCTTCGATGCAATAAAGTCTATATATCACATTTGATTAAACAATGTAAATTATTATTGGAACAAAGCCTGGTAGTTTGGGCTGATTTTTCTATTAATAAGAGTGACTTAGGAAATCGAAAATACCAATAAAAGACTAAATATTTGTAATATAACATATAAATGTAGTCAAAATTATTTTACTATTTATTAATGAAAATGTTGTTCTTGAATAATCAGTGACTGAAATAATCTTGAAAATAGAGTCCCAAAATGTTGTTATATTAATGTACAACATATTGTTATTTACAGTCATATTACAAACAAAATATAAAAGCCCGTATATATCTAACGTAAATCTATGTAAGCACAAATTCAACACACTACTTTCAAGGTTGCAATTTTTAATGCAATAAAATGTATATCATACTTAATTAAATTATGTAAGTTGTTATTGAATTGCTATAATTATTTAGAGTTGCTCATTTAAGCAATTCAAAGGTATTTTTATATTATAAATGTGTCTATGTGTTGCCTATATGCCTAACACTATAGCAATTCTATATATTATATATTACCTATAATTAAGTATCATAATTCATATAAATTAATTTTATCCAGTTTTTAAATTTAGTAAATTAATATATAACTAACGAATATTTAGGTTTAATAAAGTGTATATCATATCTCACTAAATTATTTGAGATTATTATTAAACTGTTATAATTATTGAGTGTTACTGACTGAGCATTTCGAAAGTTTTAAATCTTTTGTGATAGAAATTTAGCAAATATATAACGATCTCTTCGATGCAATAAAGTCTATATATCACATTTGATTAAACAATGTAAATTATTATTGGAACAACGCCTGGTAATTTGGGCTGATTTTTTCTATTAATAAGAATGACTTAGGAAAACGAAAATACCAATAAAAGACTAAATATATGTAATATAACAAATAAATGTAGTCAAAATTATTTTACTATTTACTAATAAAAATGTTGTTCTTGAATAATCAGTGAGTGAAATAATCTTGAAAATAGAGTCCCAAAATGTTGTTATATTAATGTACAACATACTGTTATTTACAGTCATATTACAAACAAAATATAAAAGCCCGTATATATCTAACGTAAATCTGTGTAAGCACAAATTCAACACATTACTTTCAAGGTTGCAATTTTTAATGCAATAAAATATACATCATACTTAATTAAATTATGTAAGTTGTTATTGAATTGCTATAATTATTTAGAGTTGCTGATTTAAGCAATTCAAAGGTATTTTTAAATTATAAATGTGTCTATGTGTTGCCTGTATGCCTAACATTATAGCATTTCTATATATTATCTATTACGTATAATTAAGTATCATAATTCATATAAATTAATTTTATCCAGTTTTTAAATTTAGTAAATTAATATATAACTAACGAATATTTAGGTTCAATAAAGTGTAAATCATATCTCACTAAATTATGTGAGATTATTATTAAACTGTTATAATTATTGAGTGTTACTGAACTGAGCATTTCGAAAGTTCTAAAACTTTTGTGATACAAATTTAGCAAATATATAACGATCTCTTCGATGCAATAAAGCCTATATATCACATTTGACTAAACAATGTAAATTACTATTGGAACAAAACCTGGTAATTTGGGCTGATTTTTCTATTAATAAATAATAAAAGCATTTTCGCGTGAAAACAAATCGAATTACACCGGGCTTAACATTGTCATCAACACTAGGCGCTAATATTAGTTATACGTGTTTTATTTGTTTTCAAAAAAAATGCCAATTACCAATTAAAACTGTTTAAAGCGCAAGCATATTAATTTATACCGTTAAAAAATGAACAAACGCCCTATTTCTACTTTTCCCAGTCTCTAATTGGAAGCAGGCCGCCAGGAAAAACTCATTAAAAGTCAACGTTGCAGCAATTTACTGCATCTGCCCTAAACAATTCAGTTTATTCACATTTACAGGCCGAAACGCCATTTTCGCGGTCTACAGCTCTCCCGCTAATTCATCCCGCCTCACTAAATCACCTTGGTACCCAGTTCCGAACCAATCGAACCGAGCGCTATATCTCTTTCTGTCGTTAATTAAAATTTATACGTATACCCCGCTTATCCAATATACTAATTAAACAAACGAATTTATTTGCGATGCTCATAAACCGTTTCGAAATCAGAACAGGCTCAGTTGCGTCCGTCAGTACAGACATATATTGTACATATAATATTTAATTAATTTCTCATTTCATAATTTCGCCAAATGGTAATGGAAAAACAACTTCATTATACGAATTTTATTCAATATTATGAATGAATATAACGATATTTTTGCAGTAAATTTATAAAATAGAGGATTTAAATGTATAAAACTTAATTAAAATACGGTTTTTAACATATATATTATTATAACAATTCAATTACTCACATAATGTAACGAATATTTTACTAAAGAGTCGTTATATATAAGAAATTTAATAAATAAAAAAGTCATGTGAAACAAATTTATATCAATTGATGTACTTAATTATAGATAATATCCTAACTATAGTAATACTTGAGTGCTTATCATAACGCATGCACTTATATATAAATAAGATTTCTTGTGTTCAAAAGGTTCAGTTCAACACTCAATAATTATAATTCACTTTATTATGTTCTATTTTCTTCATTATAATTATTCAATAGTTACTCAGTTAATTTACTAAAATATCATATGCATATGTTGTACCTAAAAATTCGTTAGTTATAAGAAATGCGATACATTTTAAGGCTTCATAAATAAGTCTATATGAACTCTGACTCGTAATTATAAAAAATAGCAGACAAACTGCTTATTACAACATATGCACTTACAATACAAATAAAAAACACGTTTTTTAATGTTCGAAAAACAAAGTTCAATAATAACTCTTATAAGACACACAATATATAATAACAATAAGTCTCATAATTTAGTGAAATATGATACACACGTATTTGTATCAAAACTTATGAAAAAAATAAAACATGAGTGACGGATTGGATTATTTCGAAAATTATTCAGTCTTTTTCACCACGGACCAATCTGCCATTTTCTAACATTAAATGCCGTCTGTAATGAATATTGTATCTTTTTAATTATTAATTTTTTATTATTTATTTATTATAATGTTACTAGCCGATGACGAGTAACCTACAATAACAATAACAATACACTTGCTTTATCACTCATCTTATCTCTCACTTTATCTTCTTGTATTCTAGAGCAGGCTTCTTCGCAGAGCAGACCTTATCGAGGACTTACGATACATCTAATAATATACATACATCAAACCTTTTTATCTTCCTAGGGCTTTTTTTAATTAGATCTGTTTAATCATATGCAGCTGGTCAATTATTGAGTGCTTGTTAATGAACCTAAAAGTGATGTGTGGATATTAGCTTTTTCCTTTCTTGTATTTTAACTAAGATTTAGTTAAATTTTACTAAAAAAAATGCCAATATGTGTGAACGTGGGAATCCAAAATGATGTAGCTTCGTATGTATAATTTTGCTATGTTTTTAGTTCATAGAATTTAGAGCAATATAAATTGCTGGTAATCTAATGGCCACATAAACATTATTTTTATACATGTCGTTGCTCAGTTAAAAATGTCGGTCCATTATTTTTTCTCAAACGCATCAAATATATATTTGTTATTGTTGTGAATATTCCGCATTACAAATTGCGGTTATATAATCGGAATTGTATCCGGCCGATTTGTCAGATGATTACGGGCCGTCGGGCTCCTTAATAATAATTGAAAAATGTTCGACATTTGTTAGATCCTGCGCGCGGCAGCGAACCGGTCCCAACCAGGAACAACTAGATGACAAATGGGCTGTATAAATTACCATAGCTGATTCCGCGGAGTTTTCCCGATTTTGCGGGAAAAACCAAGGGGAAATCTAAGGATTAGCATTAATATCCGAATGGATTTAAGCAAATAGCTTTCCCCGCTAACATAATTATTCACTTCATTCCTACGGCTCCTATTTAAATTCAAAATTTATTTCCGGTACGTGTCGGAGTTCGATTGCGAAACCAATTTTCAGGTCACAAATTAGTATATTTTATATATTTATGACGCTAGACAAAGAGGTTTTATATTTATTACAAGGGTTGTGATTCTGTATTGACTTAACATAACCTGAAGTATCAGAAACCCACATATTTATGACTTAACATCCCTATGAAGGAGTAGAGACTGAAAAGCTGCCTAACTCTTTTGAGTGTAAATCAGTTTCAGTTATTCTTCCTTTTTGGTCATGTTTTCTATGTTCATGCCTTTATGGTTGATAACACTGACTCAAAAATATGCCTCGTCAATAAAGATTGGTGTCCTATCAAGCAGTAATTCTGATAATAAAATGTGTATCATTTGGAACACTAAGTGCACATCATACTTCATTAAATTATGAGTCATAATTCAAATGGTATATATTTCGTATTGTTTAAAGATATTTCGATATTCTTGGGCGATGTTTTTCAACTCACATTGTTTAAATGTTTTCCTTCAGGCTAATTTCTTTACATATAGTATAATGAGAAGTAAAAAATGTAAAAATCAAGATCTCAAGATTCGAATTTGGTAATTGCTAATTTGTATATATATATATATATATATATATATATATATATATATATATATATATAACTTCACTACATAGTATAAAACAAAGTCGCCTTTTCGGTCCCTATATCCCTATGTGCGCTTAAATCTTTAAAACTACGCAACGGATTTTGATGCGGTTTTTTTCAATAGATAGAGTGATTCAAGAGGAAGGTTTATATGTATAATACATGCATAATATACTAAGGCAACATTGCTAATTTTAGAGGTTTCTAACGTGATGTCGTAAATTAACCTATTTTTTTAGGCTTATTTAGCAATTAGCAAAAACGCTGCCTAACCCTACGAGTTAGATCAAATTAATGTACTACAGTATTGTACACCATAAAAAGGTCTACAAAAAAGTCCGCGATGGTATATGTTTATCTTTTAGGGATAACCCACATTAACCATTTTTATTGTTTACTTTTTACGTGAGAAAATGGCTTATTTACGAAGCTATTTTAAGCAATACGGCATTAATCCTTATCGAATTAAGTACCTTAAATACAGTGTACAATTAATATAGATCAATATGGTTCCTTACAGCAGGTAAATTAAACATATATTTTCGGAGATATTACAAATTTAAAATTTGCGTTTAAAAATGTGTAATGTAATAAAAATTGTATGAATTTAGATATTCCAAAGATAGCAGGAAATCTTCATAGTAAGTATAGGGGAAGAGGAATTGTTTTACTCCAAATTTAATGCGTGCAGGCCAAGGGCAGTAATGAATGAACCAAAAATACTGGATCGATTTTAATCATGTTTTCATTGAGTGACATAGGCATATATATTTTATGCCCGTGCAAAGTCGGAGCGGGCCGCTATGTTTTTATATACAACGTTCATATTTTTTCTGTAGTGTATTTAATTTAGTATCAGCATTGCACCCGTGCGAAGCCGGGGCGGGTCGCTAGTATATATATATATATATATATATATATATATATATATATATATATATATATATATATATATATATATATATATATAATATCTTTTAAGATAATCTTAACAAATAATTATTTAATTCCAACCATGCAATCGCACCGAAAAAGTAGAAAATCCCCTAAATCCTAACACAAAGTGCCAGAGATGCATAACTCGGAGCCTAGTACTGAAGAGCAGATACAGATGTGAAGTTTAAAGATAATTGGAGGAATTAAGAATGGAGCCGGGCATAATTCGACTAAAGAGTCCGCGTCGTTTAAATTTAAGTTGAAAAGTTTCCGGCAAGTTGTCTCGACTTTTGTGCCAATTAGTTTTGTTGAATTGAAAATATTTCGTTCGTATCTGAGCAGAGACTGAGCTGTTTAACCTATTGCGATCCCCGTAATGAACGGATAGAGGAGTACGGGACGAATGAATTCGTCTGGAACTTCTAAATAGACTGGTGAGACACTTGACGTATAACCAACTTAAATTTTAGTTTGAATCTTTCGTTTTAATTGAACGAGTTAAGTCCAAAGTTTACGAATATCACACAATTAGCTTTCGTACATCATGGGGTGGGGGAAAAGTAATTTTGTTTTTTTTTCCTAAGCGAATTTATTCCCATAAAACTATTATGAACTAGTTATTTTGAAGAAATTTCTTTATTAGCTTAAATAATTTCTGTCTCTTCAACCTCCAAGTAAATCCACAATTGTCGCGCAGTTGTAGTTCGGCGTTTTTATGTTCATGCTCTCTTTCTTGGTATTTTCGCAAATGTCCTGATATCCTGCGACGAACTGTGTTTTTTAGGCAAGTTTGGATCTTGTTGATATCATATTTCTTTGTGTAACCCCATAATTCCACACCGTACACCCACACTTTTTCTTCCTTATCGGTTTTGTGCAATCTGTCTTAGAACACTAAATCATTGTGCTGGCCACTTTGCAAACTGTGTTTATTGTATATAATGGGAGAGCTTCGTTACGTGGACCCCATTCAATTCTTTCACACGAAGCTTTTGGCGAGGCTAGGGATGTCACACTTCTTCATGCTCGCGTGTTTTTAAAGTGATTTTTTCAGATACTTTACCAATTACTGGTGGGAGGCTTATAGCTATATCCTGTGATGGATGGCGTAGTTCGACCACGACGATCTTTCTTGTCGCAGGAAATGTTCGAGCTTAACAGGGGCATTAAATATTTTGACTAAGCTTTTGATTCCCTTGTATGGTAGTCTGGCGCGCAACCTTCCCTAAAGAGTTCTCATTTCTCACAGAACTTCTTCACGGTGCATGATGTCTTCGATGGTAGGTACATTTGAATAGGAGTTATTTGAGTTACACGTTGACAAGAGAGCGCAGTAGAGGATCACATTCAGAGACGCACAAACGCGTACACGTCCATCTCACTTAGGTTGAAAACAACATTAGTAAGCGCATATTGGAATGAAATAGAAACAAACTAATTACTTTCATTGTATTATGTTATTGTTACATTCGGAATATTAAAATACGATTAAACATGTTTGGGATCATTATTTCATTCCTTTTTTCACACTGTCTCTTACCATTTTAAAATTATTTAAAATTAACTGATTTATACAGCACAAAGAGTCAAACAATTATCTCTCCTTCCTGTTATGGTGAATAGAGAAGACCAAGCCTTCATTTGACTGAAATAAAAATTACTGTTGCGTCATTCAGTCGCCAGTTTTCTTTACTATCCACTAGTTTAACTGCTTTGCGCCTATCGACTGTTTCGACTAATTTTCTATCGATAGTTCTCAACGCTAGATATAACATATATTTCGTAAAAACAATCATTCTCCTTATCCCTAATTCTTATTTATAGATGATGCGAGCTATAACATCACATATTTATCAACCCCCCCTCCTCCATCGATTTATTCGATGTTTTATTGGGTTTTATGGGTAGGAGGTGGCGCAAAAAGCATCCCGACCGCATTTCGGTCGAGTCGTAGACGACGTCCCGGTCTCCATAGTTATGCGGGACACGGCGTTCCCTTCGGAAACAGGCCTCGCACAAATTAACTCGCTAAACCCGTACCGGACGACCATCCGGGTGGCGGCGGCCGCGGGTCACGTAGCGATTGATCGGATTAACCGGATCGATCTCCGATCGGAGGAGAGATGGCCGCGTTCGATTGTGTTGCATTCGGTTTTGTCGGTCGGTTAGGTGGACAAATTGGCCCGGCCATCGGATCAGAACTGGCTCGCTTGGCTTGATTTGGACCGGAGTTGGTTTTTTGCCCCGGCAGTCTGGCATTTATTGATTTAATTTACGTGATGGTTAGGGAATTTTTTTAAAAGGTCTCCCATCGGAACTGTGCGATTTCTTACGATCATTATTCGGAGAAACTGGTACTATCTACCACGTGTACCGGATAGATATTGCCGGTTTTAGGTATCGGTCACCCGATTCTATACAGCCTGCCCATCTTTCAGGCAATGTATGGATGCCATCCCAAAAAAACTGTGTGTCTTTTGAGCAAAAACAAGGTCTAGAGGTACAGCGGGAGTGATAATATGTAACATTTAAGTTTTTTCAACACTTTCTTGGCTGGTTCATCACTTCGCCGCGTTTTCGGACCCATACTCGACATTTTTTAAGCAATGCCTGGTTCAAATTGGTTATTTGTTTTCGATATCGATCACTGTTAACTCATTCACCAGGTTTCAACAGTTTATAATACACCACGCTTTATCTTGCAACCATAACGATTTAGGCCTTAGAGTCGATAGGCCGCCAGGATAATAAATCCACTTTTCATGACTATTCGATGCAGAAATGACTTCCGATCATACCTTTGAGACAGCATTTCACGGACGATTTTTCGATTTTCCATTTGCCAGTCATCGAATTGATGTGGCATCCATCTTCCCATCTTCTGTATGGATTCTCACCACTGATTGTAATCGCTTAAATTAATTGCATTTCGCTTTTCCGGTCTATCAGAACGTTCTTTGTCTTGCGCTTTTCCATTTTGGAAACCACGCCTCACAGGATTTTAAGGTTAAAGCATACTTAAAGTTTCTGCAAGCAAACAATCACTTTCAGCGGCTTTTTGCTGATAAATAAAAAAGTAGTGCGTGCCGCAAATGCACGTTTTCGGCGTTCTGAGCAGTCTAAAAAACGAGGATTTAAAAGAATTACTCGATGGAACCTACTCTTTACCAACTAAGGTACATCTGGACTGGAACTACTGCTTAAGGTGAGCATGACTGGGAACATTTTCCCTCTCAGATTTTGCACTTTTGTCTTTAGGATAATCACAATTGGATTCGAACCCGCGAGTATCACATCAGTAGGAGAACCGCCCTGTCCCCTTGACCATTGTGCCAACAAAGCCAGTTTTCAACTTAAAAGTGGTAAAAGGAGAAGCCTTTAAGTGTATTTGATTGATACTGGTACCTGTCAAATTGATATTTGGCAAATAAAATGAATTAAGTGGTAAATATAATGTTTAATTGTGGTTTATGTAATTAAAAACATATTTTTTTAGAACTAGGCGTTATAATATATAATATAATGTATAATATAATATATAATAATAATAATAACCACTAATAATAATAATAATAACTCGTCACCATATATATATATATATATATATATATATATATATATATATATATATATATATATATATATATATATATATATATATGTCTTTATAATTATTTTATACTTGCTTGACTAAAAAATTAGTCAGGTTTGGTCACTCACACGTCATGTATCTTAATTCGAATATACAATGATGTGTGTTATCGTTTATCACTGACGTCTCCTTTTGTAAAACAACGACATTCAATTTGTATCTCTACTAATAACTGTAATTACATGATAATATCAATACCTCTTGATAAAAAAGCTCCCTGGAATCCGAAACACCAATGCTGAATATTTCTCTCTCTGAGTAATTCTCTCTCTGAGTAATTTCGCTTTAACAGTCTGCAGGACCCAACGCGATCACTCCCAATATATAATCGGAACAAAAAGCGGCCAAACTCCGAATGACCTTGGGCCATTATACCCAGAAAAACGGAAGAAGAAGCACATCAGACTTTATGAAATATTATTCTTAAGGAGCGCGCTTTCACAGACGGCCGAAACTCAATATAGGAAATTGAATTTGTTTTTAGGAAGCAAAATATAAGGAGAGGAAACTCGTGAATTATTTATACTGAAATACAAAAATATTTTAGCACAGCGAATGGAAAACCGTTAGTGTAATTTGATTTTTTCCTTTGATCTCTCCCTGTCTCTCTTTCGGTCGGGCTTCGGAACGTATTAATAATGAAAGACTTTGAGCAGGTTTAATTTCTTTTGTCCTGCTACAAAAAAGAATATATACAACGCATCGGTATTAGTTCAAGTCAATATTAATGCATTTTTTGTATTGTCACCAGAAAGAAACAATTTCCGCATAAAATAACAGTTCTCCATTTAGTATAACGCAGTTTCTCCATTTAGTATAACGCAGTTATTCGGTATACGCAGGCCCTAATAAAGGAACGTTCAAAATTGTATTTCATGGAGCTTATGGTGATGCTGCAATTTTATATCCTAATGTTCGGTTTTGATTTCAACGATTTAAAAGTGGTGATATTGATATTGGCGACAAAGAACAGTCTGGACGACCAAACAAATTTGAAGACAATGAATTGAACGACTCATTGGAGGAAAATCAACCTCAAACTCTCAATAATCCTTGAAACTGCTTGGTAGTTCATGAGCCTTCATCTACATGTCATTGTTGAGTAACATTTTGAAATAGTTCACTCTTTAACACGGTATTTATATTATGCAATCCTTTCCTTAATTACTGATGGTTCCTCCAAGTTCTTTAACAGCTGATTTTCAAACCAAAACAAACACATGTTATGGTTTATTTCTCCATGGAAGTCGCCACTGGATTTAGAGGAAAATACTAACTCTGCCCCAGGAATAAAATCATTCCTGGTTCCAGCATGAAGAAGCATATATCCGCAATAAATTATTACAAAATATTATGACTAATCATATAGTATTCTACATTTTACTTTCTTCTGTCTTGCTATGTTCCATTTTAAAGTATCCATGTATCGACTAGATACACGAATTGAAATAAGTCGCCCTTGATTTTATTATATCTTTTTAAAAATTGCATTATTTTAAAAGCAAAGTCTATTAAAAGCAAAGAAGTTCCACTAGACCTCCTCGTAGATTATATTTACACCATTTAAACAATATTTCCTAACTGCCTAACCTAATCCTATGAAGGGATGACCTTATAGATACCCAGATTAACGGTTTTCTCAGCAATAATTGTATTAAATTATGTTTACATTAAAAAAACTACATACTGTTTTATACATTTCATAAATATGATATGCAATAGAGCTAACATCAAGGTGATCTTTCATACAAAATTATATTATTTTTCATTTTTTGAGAAACTTTAGTCACAGTGCCCCTGTTAATATTCAATACAACTCATTAACAAGTAGACTAATTTATGGACTGATTCAGTTCGAACCAATCAGAGAGCATTAGAATATTTTTTAACCAAAATAAAATGAGAAGAAAGAAATCTTAGAACAAATGCACGAACTGCTATAGGCAACACATTCTACGCAGTGATGACGTCAATTCACTGCTATATATATATATATATATATATATATATAAATATATATATGCATGTATGTATATATATATAAATATGTATGTATGTACTGTTACTTACTGTTATATACTATTCTATTAAATAAAACTATCACTCTTCACTGATGACTTTATGGATTTTGTGGATGTTTCAAGGGATTAAATTTATTTCTACGTCAATCAGAACGCGATTGTGACAGAATCGGATTTGCCAGTCGGTAACGTGAATGTAAAAGGTCTCCGAATTTAATTAAAACCGGTGGACTTTGCCGTTTGTTAGCGTTGTTTTTGTTGTCGGTAGTAAATTGAAATTTTAATTTGAAGACTGTATATAGAAATCAGGCAAAAAACGTAACTAAATCGATACTTACTGGACAGACAACTTCATTGTTAAAGAAACTCTCCAATATTTTTTCAAGATGAAACACGACTACATTTGGTGTTATTAAGGCCTTGAAAAAGTGAATAATACGATAAAGACATTCATCACGCATCTGAAATTGTTAATCCATCTATGAAATGTTTTTAATGGAGCAAAATTTGAACCGCGAGATATATTTCGAAAGGAATCAGCTATCCGAAGTTGACCGCCCACACAAAACCTTCACGCTCTATACTGATAGAATAATGGCTTTGCCTAAAAACCAACAAAAGACACGGTGTCGATCAAAATAACACAATATTTACGCTTTTAGTATAATAGTATCAAAAATGTTTTCCAATATTTTATTTATTTCATAAAACCGGCGAAAATTTATAAGAAGAAATATTCATTCCATTAATTTTTTTATATACATTTTAAAGTCTCCTTTTACCAACTATGGGTTTATCTGGACTGGGCCTAAAGATTAACGTGGGCTCCGAGCCACGGTCCTCAGCATTAAGCCTACCGACTGGCGAGTGACCAACTTTAGAATTCATCCCAGAAGACATCCGGTATTACCCAGCCTAGTTACTGGCGTGACTGGGATCATTTTCCTTGTCGGATTTTACACTATTGCCTGGAACATCCACAAATTTTAAACTATCAAGACCATAACATTACAAGACCAATGATGATTATTTTTCGAGTATTGTCGCTTCGTAAATGATGAAATATATTTGGCGATATAGAAAGTCCTCCTCATGAGGACTTATATGTCTTCATGAATCTTTTCATGAGCACTGTCATGTTGACATATTATTGAAAGTACAGTATTCAGTAAGACAAACAATTACAAAACTTGGCACAAATTCTCGCAGAACTTCGAAACAATTTAGAAGTTGATGAACTAAGTGTTTTGTCTCGTTTATATTCAATAAGCGAGACGCCGAAGAAACGAAAGAGATACCATCGCGCTTTATTTCCTTTCCAGGGTAAAAAAGAAGAGTTTGCGGTAACGTATTGTGACTAGTGATGAAAAGTAGATATACTACGATATTTATCCATGTGAAATGAACAAACTGAACAATATATTGTTGCAATATAGTCCAGTAATAGTATGTAGCAAATGCAAAGTGATGATATTGCAACACAACACTCAGCCAAAAATGGCAAGATTAGCAAAAGAAGAGCTTCTTCTGGAATAGAAAACACTGTCGCAATTAGCGATGTTCAAATCGATAGAACATGGTGATTATTTTAAAAACATTTTGATAAATACCATTTTTTCTTAATAAAAACCCCTATGTTTGCTATTTGAATTGAACAATTCCATTTTCATGAATATAAGAAACTTGGAGAGCTTCAAAGACAAAAAACTAACTACTATCGTTATATTATTATTATTCGATAATTTTTTTCGCAATTTAGACATGTATATGACTCAAAATGTATCCACATTCCTTACAGTTTCCTTAAAAGATTGTGCGATATATTCAATAACAAATATTCTTGCCCAAATAGACTTTTGTTTGCAACATGATATTTCGGCGTTCATGGGTTTTAACTACAGCGAATATAGAAAAGCTAGAGGTATCCCGTCATCAGAGTAACTCCCGTCATTGGAAGTATAACATACTATATCTTAACTTAATAATGGAAAACGCTTTCTTATTAGTTACGATTGCTTTTACATGTTTATTAACGCATCATCTGCAAAACTTATCTAGAAGGAACATATAAAGAAGAAAAGAAAAGAACTGGAATTGAAATATAGGAAAATGTACTGGCTAATTGGAAGAAAGTCACAATTATCAGTACATAATAAATTGCTATTATATAGGCAAATACTGAAACCTATATGGACATACGGAGTTCAATTATGGGGATATTCTGCAAATAGTAACATTAATAAAATACAAATTTTGCAGAACAAAGTCCTGAGAGGTATTGTGGGTCCACCCAAATACTAGGACTGATTACCTACATCGAGGCCTTCGGATACCCACAGTCGGTCAAGAAATCAAGAGAATTGCAAGGCGGCATGAGGAAAGACTCCAATCTCATACGAATATTGAAATATTGCAACTTTTGGATACCACCAGAACAGGACACAGACTCAAAAGAATTAAAACATCTGATCTTGTGTACTGTTGTGTAGTATATTAAAAAATATGCATATACGCATATATTAAAAATATATCATATATATATATATATTAAAAAAATCAGCAGGTCCTCCTAGTTATAACCTTGATTTAAGTTATCATAAAGACAAATTGTAGGTTAGACGGAAACGACTAGTAACAATGTATTAATTAAATAATAAAAAAAACATTAACGCATCATCAATCCTAAACAGTTTTTTGTTTCCTCTTCTGGGATAACTTAAAAACTATAACTCAACAAACGAATGTCAACATACTAATTCATAGGTCCATGGATAGCTAATTTCAGATATAACAATGTCCCCATGACACTTATATAGTGCTATATTGCCTAAATGGTTTTCCTACCCAACAAAATGCAATATCTCGTCAACACACAACATTCCCTTTACGTATCCTTTTAAAAATATATAAAACAACATCACTAAACCAATAATAAATTAATAACGAAGGAAAGAAATTGTCACCACAGTTATTAAATCGTCTTTAGGGCTTGTTATGTGGCAAACAACATTCAATTTCCATTATAGTAAGCTTAGATAGACCAGAAACACAAAAAAATCTATATGAGACAAGAAACAAAATGTGATGATAGGGACAAAACTGACCTAAAATGTTTAAGTCTTCCAGAATGGTCTTTAACTTGGTCACTGGCTAGTTTGTAGGCTTAATATTGAAAATTGTAGTTCCAAACCTATATTAAGTAACAATTCCAGTATGGATAAGCCTTATTTAGCAAAAAGTAGACTCTAAAATATTAAAAACAAAAAAAAGAAATGAATATAACGTAGTCCCCACCTCTCCCATTTCATACATAAGCCGTAAAAGAAGAAAACAAAATACCACCATTTTCTTATCTGCCATTCTCCATTTTTTCTTAACACGACACATTACAATGGAAACGGACATAACCAAAAAACTTCACTGATTCAAATTCCAAGGGGAATTTTAAAATATCCGACCACATTTCCACTTTACCGATAAAAATGCAAATGAGTTTGGTCGATTATTATGTTGTTTTTTGGGCATATTAGACGATACGGATCTGGAACCGTACCTGTATGCCTGTATCCTCTCTGGAAATTTAAATTAGTCCAATTTACGAACGTCAGATAACATCTTCGGGCACCACAGGCGAGATAATATTGTTGGAAATTCGATAATATTAGTTTAAAGATGGAAAAATATTAACATTTATTTGAATAGCACTAATACGAAGTACAAACTCGATATTTTTGTGTACCAGTGTTTGTTATTTTTCGGTGTTTTTAAATGCCACCTCAAACACAATTAAAATCTCGTTTATACGAAAAAAGATTCGGGATAGCTTATACACAAGCCATTTTGTCCTATTTTAATATATTTACATATTTATCCGGCTTATGAATAAACATTTTTTCTTGTCTCCGTTTTAGCATCTACCATACGTTTTCCTTTGTATGCATAATGTTATTAACTTGATTATAATACGAGTTCTAGAATTACGATGTTGATATAGAGCACAATATGTAAAATAAACGCGCCTTCGGTAAGAACATACATTATTTCGCTTTTTACTATACTAAAAAGTAAGTAAAAGGATTGTTATATCCCTATCGAAAGTGATTTCCCCAAATTAGAACAAATATACTTGGCAATTTAAATAAAAACAACAAACGACATCTAACCGAATTGTCTTCTTTTGATACTATCCATTATAACACTCACCTAAATATCTTGTAAAGAAATCCGTACGGTGTTTGATAACAGAGCTGGGAAAAATACGTGTTTGGTTTTATTTAAAATACAAATTGCAAAATACTATCTGGCATATATATAAAATACGAAATTTATGATTACATTGATGAAATTTATAAAATGTATTTAAAATGTAAAATACAAAACACAGTATTTTAACCGTTTTTATTTCCTACTAATATACTAAACCAAACTATTAATCAGTAAAAGACGAATTTATTTTCACGAACATTAGATTTTTGAGATGACAAATCAGACAGCCTCTGGTTGGGACATGAATAAAACCTGCTAAAGAAAACAATCTTTCTACAGGTCCTTTGAGCAAATATAGCTTTCATAGTTTTAGAAGGTGACGCTTCTCATCTGTTGTGATTTTTTCTAGCCACCAGCTAGCATTGTCGAACTAGGGTATTAGCATGATGCTAATATGGCTCCATTTATTTCAGGTGACAGTTAAAAAAACTCATTTGAACAAGAAGAAGTAAATAAAATACAAATAAAATTACATATTTGTATTGTAATTCTAATTTGTATTGTAATAGTAAGTATATTTCTATTGAAAATACAAATAAAAATACATAATTGTATTGTAATTATGTCTTTTAATTACAAGTAATTCAATTAATGTCCAGCATTATCTAGTGGCTAAATAAGTGTGGTGTTTATGTCATAATATCATAACCCGCAGTATTGTATGTACAACCATTCTAATAATTCGCCACTTCTCTT
This sequence comes from Rhynchophorus ferrugineus, assembly GCF_030347505.1. Taxonomy (NCBI): domain Eukaryota; kingdom Metazoa; phylum Arthropoda; class Insecta; order Coleoptera; family Curculionidae; genus Rhynchophorus; species Rhynchophorus ferrugineus. Next base: position 8,631,854 of record NW_027472586.1, on the reverse strand, counting down.
TTCTTAAAACTCTAAACTGGAAGTTTAAACCCTACATATTTCATAAAAATGATAGTAGCTCGTAATAATTAATATATTCTCCACTATATTTATTTTTGATATTATGTTGATGTTATATCGTCCTGTCTATTCGAAAATTGAGTCAGCAGTATCGTTATAGTATCGTCGTTCAATAAGTCGCCGTTTCTTTTAGTAAAGTAAAATATTTTCTAAAATAAAACAAAAGTTTTTGCTGTTATTAACCCTTCCCGTGTTATAACGTATATTTAAAGAACTTATCTATCTACTTTGAATGAAGTCAAACATTTTTTTTTCACCAAATTACAGCTGATTGGAAAGACGATGTATTTTTTCGCGGGTTTATAGTTCTGTTTTTAAATGACGCGTTACTAACACCAAAAAAATATCTCAAAAAATTATACAAATTTCAAAAAATCCCTTAAAGACATATTCCTAAAAAGTTAATTATTTGAAACTGAAAAACCATTTCACATTTCTATACTGAAACATAATAATTGAATAAATAATAAACCATCGTAACATTACAGTGAATATCTTAATTTAATATACCAAGTGCTAAATAAACCTTATCTGGGGTTTGAATTGAATAATAAAAAAATGATATATGCCTCTTGTTATTGCTAGCGTTCGGTTTTACCAGCTCCATAACCCGAGAGTACATAAAATATTTTTTATGTGTGTAGGCTGTCGTGGGGTTTTTATTATGTAACGTTTTTTCAGGTGGCAAAGAATGATGGGGTTTGCGAGTTATTTTAACGTATATTTTAATCTATATTACCTCGGCTTGCCCTAACCCAACATTTTGAGATATGTGTTTTATATTACTGAATAGCTTTGGTTTGGTTTGGTATATTTTCTTGGTGTATTTTCTTTTTTTCACTGTCTTCATATATATATAATAACAGAATGTTCCATCGACTATTCTGGCTATAGATATGTGAGTGAAGAAAAAACACCGAATAAGTATCTATGTAGATATATATATATATATATATATATATATATATATATATATATATATATATATATACATATATATATATATATATATATATATATATATATATATATATATTATTATACGTCTATTTTTTAAACTTTTTTTCTTTAAAAATTTCAATTTGTTTCTTTAAAAAATGGAATAACATTTAACCATGCTTAGTTAAACATAACCTTGGTTTCTTTGTTGTTTTCGTCTCGTCAGTCAGGCTGCTGCTTACTACGAACTTTAATGCGAATTCTAAAAAGAAATAAACCGTGAAACTATCAAAATGTTTTTGTGGCAACAAAAAACAGTCTAACCTCGACAAGAGACTATTAAGAACTTTTTAGTAGTTTTGTTAAGGTTAACCTTCTGAAGTGATATGATATATAGTCGGTCCAAAGTTTTATTGTACATACGTCATCAAGATGTTTAATATATTGCCTGCCGCAATCTGTAAATTCGTGTCAGATTCACACAATATTTTCCTACTCATTTTATTGTAGTTAAAACGAGGCATAATGCTGTCTGATAAGTTCGAACGTGAAAACGAACTAACCTGTCAAAGTCGTCCGATTGTTGTTTTTGTTTCATTGTTTTATTTAAACTAGAATTTTGTTGTATGTCAAAGCCATACTGAACTAAAACTCACAGCTGATGCGACAACATTGCGACCTTTTAACATCACAAATTTAGATGATGTATGTAGAAAATAACTATAAATAGTAATACATTTTCTTTATTTTTAACGTGCTAAGGTATTCAGTAAGTACGCGAAAATAAAAAAGTTTCAGTGAAAATTTTAGAAAATAGATTTATAGTTATAATGACCATTGTAACAAAAATCGAGACTGAAATATATATGTTTATTGATTTTTCTCTTTTCCATCAACAAACCTCCGAACTACTGGATGAACTTTAACTTTGTCTCTGACGTACAACCGCCTATAACGAGTTGGAAACTTTTTTATTACCATTCTGGAGGATTTTCGAAAAGTTTGTAATTAATTAGTAGCTGTAACATTTTCGCTGCGTTTTAAGCCGTTCGCGATAGGTGGCACAACATTATCAATTTTATTCCAGTTTCTGCATTGAGAAGAACACTGATCAACCATTGGAACATTCTGTTACTGAACAATTATCTTTTGTTCATTGAAATTCAAAGATAGGAATAGTAGCAGACATTTTTTATCATGTTTTAACAAATGAACAAAGCCAATATGTCAAATTCAAAGAGACCAAGAAGTTTTAAAGCAATTACATTTCATATTGAAGGTCCTTGTTATTAAATTCACCCTTGCATAATCCGTAGTTATATTTAAATAGCCCGAACATTTTCATCTAGCAAACTGGAATTAGTAAACAAAACAATGCTTTTCCGCATCCGGAAGATTATTTTTACCATTCAGCTACCGAACACAAAAACACGACAAAACAAAACTAAAATAAAATAATGCCGTTGGATCGGAAAAATGAAAATCCCCTTTCCTGGTTTCTGGCCCAGAAAAACAATAATTGGTCTTTAAATGTAATACGGCTCCGTATAAAATAGAGACGCTCAATATTTAATCCTATCCACCTTTAAAAACAGCAAACCGACCGATGTGAATTATCCAGATCGACTGGAATAGATCGATTTTAAAAAGACTATTTGCTAGGCGTTCGCCTTGGAGGCTAATGGTTTTTGGTTCATGAAATATTTTACCCTTTACTCGTGTTTTCCTGTTTGTTTTGTATTAATGCCCTTGACGGAAATTGACATACAAATTGGAAAATAATGGATGTGTTTTGTTCGATAAGTGAAGTTATCCTCGGCACAAATAATTCATGACGAATTGATTCCATCTATTCCAAATAAACTCACTGTTATTTTCTATATAGAATAGAATTGTACAATTATTACTTTTCACTGGACTTTAAATATTAACATTTTTTTAAATTAAATTTTAACAAATTTTCTTCCTTTTAGCTTTAGGCACAATATATAACATGCGGAAGATGAAGATGAATTTTTCTAGTTTATCCTTGACTGAACATTAGATGGAACATTCTGTTATTAAATAATTCTCTTTTATATATTGGTATGAGTAGCAATAGTAAATGAAATATCTCGATTTTTCTGCTTTAGTCATTTTCATATCCATATGCTCAACCAATGGCTTATCCTGATAACCTTCACTGAATAGACTTTGGAACATTCTGTTATTTAATTATTATCTTTCGTGTATTGTCATAGAGAAGAGAACGAAAGGTATACCTCAATTTTCGTCATAAGTTCCTCTAATATAAAACAAAACTGAAATTCATAAGAAGAGGAATGTTGAATCTTCACAGAGAGAAGTTCTCAACCCTTGTATAATTTTTTTATATATATATATATATATATATATATATATATATATATATATATATATATATATATGCCTACCGACTGGCGAGTGACCAGCTTTAGAAATCATTCCAGAAGACATCCGGTCTTACTCAGCCTGGTTACTAGCGTGACTGGGATCATTGTCCTTGTCGGATTTTACACTCTTGCCTAGAACATTCACACATTTTAAACAATCACAAACATAAATTTACGACCATGCCCCAGCAGGATTCGAACCCGCGGCTATCGCAACAGTACGAGGACCGTCCCATCGCCTTTACCACTGCGCCACCAAGCCGGCTATAAAATTTTTTTAACAACGTAACGCAAAAGCATCCTTCACTGCATGTTTATGAAATTTTTCAGAAACAGGATGCCTGATTCGAGAGGTGTATTGACGTTCCTCATAAACCATGGGCTCTGAGTAACGCATGGACTTTTTGGATTGGAACACTTGGAGTAGTAACACTTAGAGTATTTCTTCTCATTTCAGGCTCTAACCCTGTCCCTGGCTTCTCCGATTGCGCGCTGCGCCGTGCGTTTATCCCCTAGGCCCAGTGTGGTGCGAGTTCTTCTCGCTAATCGGTCCTTGTGCCTGATTAGTTCTTTTAATTCTCTGGGGAGGTTAAATTGAGACGGTTCAGGGCTACTTGTTTTATTTGCTCTGTCTGCGGCTGTCTGAATATCTAGAGTGAGTTTCGTCACTGCATTTTCTAGATCGTCTGAAAATTTAATACTTGGGATAGGTCCCGTCCGTTGAAGCTCGAGTTAAAACAAACTCCAGTCGGTGGATTTCATGGGTTAGGGACAATGGAACTCAGTGGAAAGTCGCTGATGGTGAGGAGGATTGGCCTGTGGTCGGAATCGAGATCCTGGAGTACTTGCAGGTCAGAGGCCTGATTCGAATTTTGATAGATGAAAAAGTCAATTATTGTTGGACGATTGGAGGAGTAGTGAGTTGGTTCACTTGGAGCAATTAGCCCAAGATCCATCTCATCTATTATCTCGGACATGCCCGCACCAGCAATGTTTGGTTTGCTGTTTGGATTTTAACAGTTAGAGATGTGCCTCGATTTTTCTTCATCAGTTACTCTCATACCTATATTCTCAACTTATAGCTTATTTTTATATCCTTCACTGGGCAACCTTTGGAACATTCTGTTATTGAATGATTATCATTTGTTTATTGGCATGGATTGGAATAGTAGGAGATATGTCTCGATTTTTCTTCTTCAGATCTTTCTTCTACTGACATATTCTCAACTCGCGACATATGTTGATATCCTTCACTGGATTATTCATTGGATTATTTTGTTATTGAATTACTATTTTTAATTTATTGGTATAGAGAAAAAAATAGAAAGTATCCCTCGATTTTTCTTCATATTTTACTCTCATATAAGAAAAATTGAACTTATTTTTTCGCCAACACTGAATCGTTTGCATAGAAGAGAGATATTTTTTTGTGGGATACACCGCCAAGTTTTCAGGCAGTCATATAAAATTTTTAACAACGTAACGTGAAAATATCTAAATGTTCTCGTCACAGTCCCGTTATTAAAGTCGTAATTTTAACACGCCCTTTATTATGACGAACCTAATTCGCTTAAAAGAAATAAAGTAGCGGTGTTTAGACGACAAAGGTACGTTTTATAAAGGCGGCACCGTTCATATTTTCGGGGCAATTTTCGCGACGCTACGCCGAAACAATAGTAAAATTTCATTCCGTCGCGGAACGAGAGCTCCAGGCAGCTCAAATTCGTCGCCCATAATGAAAATTTTATATTGTATAGACTGGGTGTTCGTCGGGGAGAGCGGACACCGGCCCGTAATTCTTTAACGTTAATTTGCATTCATTAGCCGATGGCTGCGGAACTATTACGGCGGTAAATTGAAATAACGAGCGACTTCGCAAAACCAGGTTGACATGGTTTCCGTTTGAATCGTTTGCCGGACGATAAGAAGACGAAGAGTTTGGAAAATGATTGAAATTTTGTTTTGTTTATAACAGGAGACAATAGTCAACAGGAAGCAATAAAATAATTTATCTGGATTGGACCTACAACTTAACGTAGGCTCCGAACCATGGTCCTCGGTATTAAGTCTATCGACTGATGAGTAACTACCTTAGAAATCATCCCAGAAAACATCCGGCCTTATGACTGACTCATGACTGGCGTGACTGGGATCAATTTCCTTGTCGGAATTTACACCCTTGCCTAAAGACAATCACAAACGTTAAACAATCAGAAACATGAATTCACGACCATACCTTAGCAGGATTCGAAACCGCGATTATCGAAATAGTAGGTGGACCGTCCTGTCGTCTTTACCATTGCGTTAACCAAGCCAGCACATTTTTTGTTGTATATCTTCTAAACTGAATGTTGTTTATAATCTACTAGCGACCCGCCCCGGCTTGGGTGCAATGCTGATACTAAATTAAATACACTACAGAAAAAATATGAACGTTGTATATAAAAACATAGCGGCCCGCTCCGACTTTGCACGGGCATAAAATATATATGCCTATGTCACTCAATGAAAACATGATTAAAATCGATCCAGTATTTTTGGTTCATTCATTACTGCCATTGGCCTGCACGCATTAAATTTGGAGTAAAACAATTCCTCTTCCCCTATACTTACTAAGAAGATTTCCTGCTATCTTTGGAATATCTAAATTCATACAATTTTTATTACATTACACATTTTTAAACGCAAATTTTAAATTTGTAATATCTCCGAAAATATTTGTTTAATTTACATGCTGTAAGGAACCATATTGATCTATATTAATTGCACACTGTATTTAAGGTACTTAATTCGATAAGGATTAATGCCGAATTGCTTAAAATAACTTCGTAAATAAGCTATTTTCTCACGTAAAAAGTAAACAATAAAAATGGTTAATGTGGGTTATCCCTAAAAGATAAACATATACCATCGCGGACTTTTTTGTAGACCTTTTTATGGTGTACAATACTGTAGTACATTAATTTGATCTAACTCGTAGGGTTAGGCAGCGTTTTTGCTAATTGCTAAATAAGCCTAAAAAAATAGGTTAATTTACGACATCACGTTAGAAACCTCTAAAATTAGCAATGTTGCCTTAGTATATTATGCATGTATTATACATATAAACCTTCCTCTTGAATCACTCTATCTATTGAAAAAAACCGCATCAAAATCCGTTGCGTAGTTTTAAAGATTTAAGCGCACATAGGGATATAGGGACAGAAAAGGGGACTTTGTTTTATACTATATAGTGATTAAACCACCATTCTATTCAATGTTCATAAACACTGTCATTTTTATTAACATACCATTATTAGAAAGGAAATGACACTAACAATTTAAAAATTAACAAACATTTCAAATTTTCACGACTATATATCGAAAAAGTGCCAACATTTTTCATGTCTCAGATAAAGATAAAACTCTCAAACTATATATATCTCAGGATGAAATAAACGGAAATATATGTTAAGTTGACTTAGGATGAACTCTTTTTAAGATATCTAAAGCAAATTGAATGAATTTATTCATTTTCGAAAATATATTATTTATTCTATATCTTGAAAACCGATAGTTGTATACAAATTGTTATTCTACCAGCGTAAAATTCTTTACAATTCTTCTAAGTTTCATTAACTTTCAGTTATTTCAAGTGAAATTATATTAAAAAACTTAAAAATGGCAAAAAACTGCAAATTTTCATGCAACATTTTTCATCCCTCAGATAAAGATACAACTCTCAGAATATATTTTATAGGTTTATAGCACTTAAGACATTTGACGGAATATTTTACGCTACATTCCTTGAAGTATATTTGCTTCTAGTTCAGTGCTGAAAGTGGACAAAGACAGGATAGATCCTAAAACCTAGTTATGTTGCAGAAATAAAAATATTGGAATATTCCATCGAACTTATTGAAAACCTTTAACAGAAAACGCCGAATCCATTTACGAGTGATGTATTTTCATGATTTACTAAAAGTACAAATAATCCCTCAGAAAAACGGACGAGAGCTTCTCGAGGAGTCTGGCACCTAATGAAATAAAAGCGCAAATATTTAAAGGAACTTGTCCAATTTAGTTGGTAATGAGGTTTGACTTCTTTCCCGGTTTTCCGTAGAACTTTCCGCGATCCTCCCCCCGTCCCCCCGCCGACTTCAGACTGGTAATTACTCCGGTTACTTATCGAGAACGCCGTAAATATTCAGGGCCCACTTTTAAATCTGTAAAACCCGAAAAGTGACGTCACGTTATCCCGCGACCGGATCCGACGAAACGGGATAAACCCTCAGGAATTAAACGTTTAAACAGGGCGTCGCTTGACTATAGAGGGCTAGCAAAAAAATAAGAACGGACGCGGGCCAATGGAACAAGACGGAAAAATGGCAGAGATAAAGGCCGGACTAAGGCGGCTCTCGGAGTCAGTGTCGGAGAACCGATGGGGAGGTGAAGTCTAATTGAACGCTGGACTGGAAGAGAGGCTCCCCCTTAATGGCATGATTAGATTTTCCTAAGCGCTGGCGTCGCTGAAGAAGGTGAAGAGGGTAAAAGAAGGGGGGGTGGCTCGGGGCCTCCACTACGGCGGCAACAATATTTTCTCCGTCCCATAAAATTGTTTTTTATTGCCCGAACAGGCCATTTTAAGGTCTCTTTAATTTTATTTACCAATAAAATATTTAAACGGCAGGGAAGGTCTGTCCACGCCCGACAAGAGTTACATTTTTCAATAGGTTGAAATTCGTTATTGGGTTCACTCGAGAGAGCGAACATGCAGTTAAATTTCTATTTTAATTTGGTTTGTATTAACTCAATAGCTGACTATGAAGTGATGAATGAAAGAAGAAAATGATGGCACATAAAACGTCTTTCGACATATAAACCAACATAGGTGTAAACATTTTAATGCTACACTTCTAAGAATAATAGGTATTTAAAATAAAATAATAAAGTTGCATCAAGAGCTCAGTTTTAAGATATAATTAATTAAAATAAGCAATTTCCGAAAACCAATAAATGTACTGACTCTGGTGGATATACTAGTGGTAGGGGTGTTGGATATTTTAAAAAATATCTTATATTCTTATCTTGTATCTATATCTTATATACATTTAAAAAAAAACTTAAATGCCTTATAATGCGGACACACGACATTCTTTGGTGAAATATTAGCACAAACCTACAAAGGTATGACATGACGGCCTTGTTCATAAGCTTCGGAAAATGTTACCGACACAACACAGCGAACTGTTAACATCTTACGTTACAGCCAGAATGTTTAGAGTCAAACAAGAGGAAGCCTACTCCACAATAAAAGAAACTAAAGCAGGTATACCACAAGTAAGTATATTGGGGCCAATTCTTTATCTACTCCACACATGTGATATACCACAAATCGAAAATATCACGATGGCTACACATTTGATGATGATACTGCGATTCTTGCTAAAGGCACAATAGCGAAGAAGCTACATAAAAATTACAACAGACAGAACCAAACTTATACAAATAAAAATCAACGAAACTAATTATGTGCATGTGCAGTTCACGTATAATCAGACCGCACAAACACCGATAATACTGTCATTCCATATAGCAACAACGATAAGGATAGCGAAAGCATTAGTGATATAAAACAATAATAAATAATATTTGCAGAATAAACATGTAAAAAATTAAAGCAAAAAATGGAGCTAAAATATAGAAAATTATATTGGTTAACTGGAAGAAAATCACAATTATCAGTACATAATACATTACTATTGTACAAGCAAGTATTGAAACATATATGGACATAAGAAAATATGGGGATGTTCCGCGAGAAATAATATAAATACAATACGAGTTCTCGAGAAAAAAGTCTCGAGAAGTATAGCAGGAGCACCGAAATACTACACAACTGATTACTTACACCGATACCTTCAGATACCAGAAGAATACCAAAATTGCAAGGAGATATGGGGACAGACTCCATTCTCATGTTAATATCGAACTACTACAACTCTTGGTAACACCAAAACAGGGCACATACTCTAAAGAAACAAACCATTTGATGTTGTGTAGTATAGTGAGATGCATTTAATAAAAAACAGCAGTGGTAATACATAAACATTGTTACACTAGAGACTAAGACAGGGCCGATGGGTCTTCCTAGGTATACATTTAGATTTAGGTTATTGTAAAGACAACTTGTGTGTTAGTCGACAACGATTACTAATAACATAACAAATACATTTAAAAAAAAATTTAGAGCACGAAGTTTTCAATTGCTGTAATATTCATAAGAAATAAAGTGTTATCGACGTTTTATATGTCATTAATATGGCCAGTTTGATGAAGCAACATGAAGCAACATCCAGATAATAAGAAAGGAATGGTAAATGGTTCCGATTTTTATGATTAAGAATGATATTATCACATATTTGAGAGTATTCATCATTTTCCCTTTCATTTCCACGTACTTTGTATTAAAATAGTGAAGTAGAACTTCCTGCAAATAACGAAATGAACGCTCCTTTGTGGAATTAGACTATTTCAGGAAATAATGGACTGCTGAACCGTACTCCGAATTATTTCAAACACTTAATAATGTTATGTAAGTTCAAACACACATATTTGTTAAAATACAGTTATGTTACATATACCAGTGAAGTTTTATTCCGCACATAAAGCACATTCCCCGACTAGCCTCCAAAGTTAAGCAAACGGGCCTTTGTAAAATTCCCCGAAGAATGAGCCGCAACATCCTGCAGCCACATACACCTCTGCATTGGACGGTTACAAGTTTAGAGTTATTCGGACCGCGAAATGCCAGTCGGCCCGACCAGAATCATATCCCGTACGGAGCAATATTTAAAAAGATTTTAATTTAGATTGCTGCAGTTGCCGGGGAACGTTCCATTTCGCATATCTTCATTGTTCTCGCTGCATTTATACATATGCGCAGATATGTGAGTGTGTAATTATACCGTGACCGTTTTTAGCTGAGATATTACAGTCCGCGAAAGCCAACAAAAGATTTCGTTGTTTGTTCCATTCTTCGAAGGCCGTGGATACTTTCGCAGGACATAATATGATTAAAACCAAAGTGTTTAAAAATTTTAAATAGACATCTGAGATGCGAGCAAAGTATTGTATCGCCAGCCGCAATTTGTAAATTAGTTTCAGGATCAGTCAACATTTACCTTCACATTTTATTCTAGTTAAAGAGAGACACAATGCCGGTTGATTAGTTCGAACGCGTAAACGAATGACCCTGTCAAAGTCGTCCGGTTGTCAGACGCAATAGGTCAATTGAAAAGTACCCAGCCCAAAATATAGATGGCGCTACTAGAATTAAATATATATGTCTTTTAGTTAGCCCTATCCGTCAAAAGATGCGGGTATAAATTTGACAGCTGACGGATCATTAGTTTGTGAATTATAGCATTTTGGGTGAAGCAACTTTTGTTATTGTGAAAAAAATTGATAAAAAGGAATTTCGCGTGTTGATAAAATATTGCTTTTTGAAGGGAAAAATAGAGTTGAAGCAAAAACTTGGCTTGATACCGAGTTGCTGGACACTACCCCAGGAAAATCAACCATCAAGGATTGGTATGCTAACTTTAGACATGGCGAAATGAGCACCGAAGACGGTAAACACAGTGGAGGCCCAAAAGAGGTAGTTACCGATGAAAATAATTTTAAAAAGCCGCAAAATGATTTTGAATGACCGTAAATTGAAATTGAATGAAATAGCAGACACTCTAAAGATATCAACTGAACGTGTACATCATATCATTCCCGAATATTTGTGAAAAGAAAGCTCTGTGCAAAGTGGGTGCCGCGCGAGCTCACTTTTGACCATAAACAACGACGAGTTGATGATTCGGAGAAGTGTTTGAAGATAATCAAGCGTAATAAACCCGAATTTCTGGATCGATATGTGATAATGGATGAAACATGGCTCCATCATTTCACTCCGAAGTCCAATCGATTGTCTAGTCATTCGAGTTGACTGCACACGATGAACCCGCTCCAAAGCGTGGGAAAACGCAACAGTCGGCTGGCAAGTTTATGGCGTCTGTATTTTGGGATGCGCATGGAATAATTTTCATTAACTACCTTGAAAAGGGAAGGACCATCAACAGCTACTATTACATAACATTATTGGACTGCTAGAAGGACGAAATCGCCCAAAAACGTCCGCATTTGAAGAAAAAGAAAGTGCTGCTTCACCAGGACAATGTACCGTCTCACAAATCAGTGAACACGATTGCAAAAATAAATGAATTGGTTTTTGAGTTGCTTTCTCATCCATCGTATTCCCCAGATCTGGCCACCAGTGACTATTTCCTGTCCTCAGATCTCAAAATAATGCTGGCTGGTAAGAAATTTTCTTCGAATGAAGAAGTGATCGCCAAAACTGGGGCCTATTTTGAAGCAAAGGACAAATCGTACTACAAAAATGGTATCGAAAAGGTGGAGGGTCGCTATAATCAGTGTGTCACCCTTGAAGGGAATTATGTTGACTAAAAAAACTAATTTTGCCCAAAAAATGGGTTTTACTATGGTAGGCCGGGGACTTTTCAATTGACCTGTTATGGAAAATTCTTGAAAGCAATAGTGATAAGAGGTTATAACTCTACCCTATAAACTATTGTGACTGTATAATTAACTGTAGTTTTTAGATGTACTATAATGTTAAAAAAAATTATATTTGGTAACATTTTTCTTCAATTATTTTCTTTAGATTAGAATTTTCTTGCATTTTAAAATCAAACTGAACTAAAACTCAGCGTTGATGCGGCAACATTGCGAAATAACTTTGAATAGACTATATAACAAGTCCTTCTTAAATAAAATTACTAGTTATTTCTTAGTTATTTCGTTAAATAAATTAGTATTCGAAACTAAATTTAAAGTTTCATATTATTTTAAATCAATTCATACCTCATAAATCAAAAGGCTAGATGAACCGGAAAATCATTGAAGCTTTTTCTACCAGAAGTCGCTGGGCTTAGGTATGCGATGTAATTACATCAAAATCTAAAGCTATCCATGTTATATTTTGCCAAAGTAACACCGTCATAGAGTTATACCTCTATAGATATTGAATATATCCAATGTTGTGCCTGAAAACGTGAATTTGCGGCACGTATTATTTTTATTATTTAATCAAAAGTCGCTGTCAGTAATTGTTTGCTGAACTTGAAGTAATTGTTGCAAAGAACGTTCCGCTAGACCGGAAAAGTTTTAAGATAACTAAAAAATAGTATGAAGAAACCGTAAAAGTTATTGGACGGAGACCTAAACAAAACTAAAAAACAATGGGCAGAAGTGTTAAATGTGGCCCAAGAAACGATAGCGACAGATTACGAGCAATGGCGAAAATCTAAAGGATGGGAAAATATCGTCTGTGGAATGATGCTTGAGAAAGATAGTTGGAAGTCATTTCTGCATCGAATAGTGACGAGTGATGAACAGTAGATTTATTTTCAAAACTGTAGGCGTAAAGAATCATGATAAAATAGTTTTGGTAGTAAGATAATGCTCTGTATTGGGTGGGAAAAAAGTACACCGCTTATTAGGAACTGTTAAAACCCGGTGAAAGAGTTAATAGTGATCGCTGCCGACAATAAACGACCGATTTGAACCATGCATTGGTCGAGAAAACGTCCAGAATGGACCCTAAGACACTGTAAAACGATTTTACAGTACGACAACGTCTTATAAAGTAAAATCGGTTGAGAGATCGTTGAAAGCACTTGGACGGGACATATTATCGGGGCACGCGCTTGAAAACAGCATTTCGCCAACTTCGAATAAATTAGAAAATGGTTCCGTGAATGGTTTTACTCAAAGGACAAACAGTTTATTGGGATGGCATCCAAAATTGCTTGAAAAATAGACACACAGTATAGAATCGAATGACCAATACTTATTATAAATGAATAAAAATACGTAAACTCTGACCTTAAAAAGTCCTGGAACTGTCAAGGGGTTAATTAATAAAAATATAACTACCACCCAAGTTTCATAACTAATATAATCGGTTAAGATAATTCTTTTGGATCAAAATAAATCAACGGTCCTTCACTGTATTTATTTTGGATACTATATAAAGAAATTCTGATAATTTAGGACTATTTGGCCCCCTCAATAGAAAGGCAATTCATTTTGGTCGATAACGCTTCAGTCAACTCATTCATTTTGATTACCTTTTATAGGGGGAGGTTCGGTCCATGTTTTATAAACAAGCCCTGATGGATAGTTGGATTTCGTATTGATGACAGGGCCCGAAAAGGGTGTTGGAAATTATAACGTCAGCTAAACAAGACCAAGCGGAGAGTAAAACGTCACATACAATAACAATTAAATTATTCATATTTCCTTCAGGCCGGTGGATGAAAACTAGTGGAAAAAGTCGTCATGTGTCGCCCACCCATGCACATCATTTGATGAAATCAGGTTTGGTTTCTGTGTTCTCTTATTCTGTATATATACATAAATCTCATCTCGTCCTTTTTTACATTTCAATATAATAAAGATACATGTTTGTTTACATCTCTCGAACGTTATGGTAGCAATGGAGAGGTTAATTAAAACGTGCTGTGTGCTTCGTCCTGTTTAATTACGATTTTTTATGTCCGAGAAAGATGTTGTGTGACAGCCGCTATTGTACGTTATTTAAATGGAAATATTATTTCATTTTTTAACATGTTTAGGATACATATGCTTATTTAGAAAGTTTTATCTTTTTTTGGCAACAATAATATGTAAAAATGTGAATATAATAAAACTTGAAACTTCAGAATGTGTTAAAAAAACAAACTTTATTTTCTAATCTAATTAATGAAGAGCTTAACACTAGCAACTAACTGTTACGTTACAAAAGGATGAACTAATGAGACTAAAAGAATACTGAGTATATACTAAAAAACATCGTGGTCCTCAGTACTCGCCGCAAGCCGAAATGCTAAAAGTCGATGTTGCCAAATTTACAGCTAAGCTATTTTCTTTATGGATGTATTTTATTATAGAAAAATAATATATTTAACAAGACTTTCTGAAATTAACTTTTAAATTTAGTTTTGAAACAAAAAATAATAATTTTAGTATTTATAACAATATATAGTTCTTGCCCTTAGATTTGGCAACACTGCATGGTCTTGCAAGTCAAGCATTCCTGAAAAGAAATAGCGATGTATCGTATTGTTCTGATTAAAGCTTGGGTATTTATTTGTTTAACTATTAAAGCGTTTGATATGGCTTTTTATAAAGTTATATTTTTATGTGTCATTTTTATGTTTTTATGTTATTAATATGTCACGTTTGTACTAAGACATACTTAGTAGCAAGAGAAAGAAACAGACATATGCACTTCACCATGAGCTTGCTGCACAACTAAAGCCCATTACAAAAAGGATGATCTGCCTTCTCTGTGTCCTCGACATAATGATTTTAGTATCTATACATACTGAATTTCGGCAGTATCTTTGTCGGATCCATAATACAGATGTTAAACAATCTAATCTTCATTTTAAGAACCTGTAAGGCTTTGAAAGTTGGCACTGCTTGAAAGGGCAAGCTTGAAAGGCACAGGACGATAAAGATAAAAATAGTATCGCTTAAAGACTTTTTGAGGGAACAAGAAGTCAAGAAGCTTAATATATAACTGTAAAAGGAGTAATTGTCAAGGTAGTAGTTTCCATAAAAGTATCGATGTGATTACTATCTTTGGTATGAATTTTAGGTAGACTACGATAAGCGAAGAAGAGTTATGGCAAAAAGTGAGTCTGTCGATATATATATATATATATATATATATATATATATATATATATATATATATATTTAACAACTGAAACTAAACTTACCTCTAACTCTCCATTTTTGTAATCCTATTAAAATGCTAAAATGTTAAGTAAAAGGCCTTCTTTTTAAGTAAAAAGGGACATCAAAATATAACTTTATAAAAAGCCATATCAAACGCTTTAATAGTTAAACAAATAAATACCCAACCTTTAATCAGAACGATACGGTACATCGCTATTTCTTTTCAGAGAGTATTTTACGTCTTGAATACTAAGACTATGCCGAAATCAGAAGTTTGGTTATAATAAAGACACAGAGTCACTCAGGACGCCACAAGCAACACTGGAAATATTCAAATATTTCTAACAGTGGGGACGCACGCGCAGTATATTCAATCTACCGGACCACGGTAATTTTTAATATATCCTAGCATTATGTGGTTACATTTATAGTAAATAATAAGTAAAATAATAAAATAATATAAAATTTATAGCAATATACAAACTAAAATCATATTAACAAATTTCTAAATATCGACATTGGTAGGAGGATTGCCTTCTATATTTGAAGAATGTGATAGGAACTGTGAAAGGTTGACTGTAACATGTTGACTAAAAATATAAATATAATACTAATACTAACTATGCAGAGATTTATAGTAAATGTATTTTTTGACTAGAACATCTTATTGTTGTTATATATAAAAATGTCTAAACTTCGAACGGTAAGTATGTTAAAAATCAAGTTATAAAAATACTCTAAATAAATGAAGATTCACATTAAATATATGAAGAAGTGGATGAAGGCTTTCGTTGAATAATTAAATAAATTGAAAATATTTGATATAAAAAAGAGTCATTAATTTTACCTATGCAATCTATTAACAAACTACACCCATTGAACTAAAACTAACCAATTTTAAATTTAGGTATAAATGAAACGTTCAAACTTTCACCATTTTATATATCTATATATCTCGGACAAAGAATAGTACATGTATTTTTTTTGTGATTTATGTAAGCCATTCGGATCCATTTTCTGGTAAACAAGTTAGATTTGGTTTCCAAATGGCCGATAAAAAGCGAAACTACCAAAATCCCCACTTGTCCGGGAAAAAAAGGCCAGGGTCCCGATAAAGAAAAACTCTCCAAACTTTTAAATAGATCTTTATAAGTTGCCTTTTTCTGGAGAGCACGTTTTTCATCCGTTAATAAAGTAGCCCGTCTTTTTCTGACAGAGAGATTTTATAAAAGCTGATGTGCGATTTGATTTATGCCGTAGTACAAAATGGAAAGCTCTATGTAGGTGGAGTCCTAGCACTGTGAGGATATTGAAGCATTTTATCTGAGTAAAAAATAAAGAAATAATGTTAATTTTATAAATCGATTGTTTATAAACATTACCAGTAACTAATGATGTTAAAGATAATATGGGACAATACAATTTTTGATAGGAGTTAGCCGATACCATCAGACGTTTTCTTTGAAACCTAGATATTATTAAGTAAAACTTCCTTTGGAACATTCTGTTATTTGGGCTTTACTTCTGTTATTTATATTAATACGAAAAATTAATGTGGGCAAATAAGGTAATTAACTCGGGAACATTTTCATTCGATTATTTTGCGACATACAATCCCGATTTAGTACCCTGTACCCTTTCCCTCGTCGTTTAAAGTAAACGTGTTTCATGGAGATCAAAAAGCAACTAGGTATTGTTGAAGAATTCTTCCTCTGGAACATTCTGTAATATGGGCTCAACTTAAATACAAAGACTGAACACCATACAGTCCTGATTTGGCACCCCGTGCCTTTTGTTAATGCCGTTATTTAAAATAAATGAATTAGGTTTAAATGAGAAATCAATTATATTATAACAAATTTCAATAAAATAAGATATTCAGATATGTTTTAACGATTTTCGAATAACGCTGAAGCTAAAAACAGACAGAAACACACAATTTACATAAATATATTCTATACCAGAAAAATATTAACGCACTTCCAACGTTAATAATACATAAATTCAATCATCATTGCCGGTGATTACATTTTCGAAATAATCATATCTATCTTTCAAATACCATAAATCAGATTCCACCCTCGGCGAGACAAATACACGGCAGGAGAAGCGTACCCTCGAAAGGTGCCATCTCCATATTTCCTCTCTAAATCTAATTAACCAAGAAAATTGAATTATATCGGTTTCCCCGCGTTCTAAACAACGTTTTCTATAATTTCAGCGTGTGTTTCGGGAATGTATCTATTATTAAACCTTAGACGTTATCGGGACAATGTATGGCAACGCCAACAGGAATAACTTATGAGAAATGGGATACATATACCATAAAAACACGAAATAAAGAGGAGAATATGTGAATCAGAAAAGATAATATGTTTCCTAAGAATCCAAGGTTATTTAATTTAGTAATGACATGTTCGTGCTAATATAAAAAGTTTTTAGGACATTTTTATAACCTTTTGTCGATATAATATCCGATCTTTTTAAAAGTTTTTTAATAAAATATAATAATAAAGAATCGTTTAGGTATCAGCTGACGGGTACGTCTGAAAATCAGTATAGTGTCCATTGAAGTGTATGGTATATGTCTGTATGTCATCTATATGATATTATGAATCAATATCTTGCATTTTCAGCACACACAAATTAAGATAATTATATAATCATATGCATTTTGGTAATACTAGGCATGTTTTGTCATCATTTTTACTATAAATCAAAAGATTTCCATCATTTTGGATACCGTGTGATCCAGTGAATTAATCTATTTATGCACTTACATATTCAGCACTTCAAAAGTCCTAGTCAGAAGACGCGATGTCTGGTGGATATACGCTGGGTGTGGCAAATTTTTCGCATATCAACGGTGTATTCCTCAGAATGCCATAAAAGAGGACCTCTGTTATTCGCTATTGCCGTTTTTATAACAATACGAAATTTAATTTGTCCAATTAGCCCTAGGAGACATATGCAGTAACAGTTTCATTCGGTTTTAACAGCTCGTAGTTCACTACACCTTAATTATCCCACAATATGCATCCCATCATTGCTCTCCTAGGCTAACCCATGACTCTACACATAATATTGTCGTAGTCCAGTATGTACTGTCGTTGATACACCACATAAATCCTACTTTTTGTCTGGCAAGCAATAAAATATTACAGTCAAGTTGTGCAGTAGTCATTTTCCCCCCTTTTGGGTCCTTCTCATCGTATACAAATACCTGTAAACAATTTATACATCAACTACTAAGCTCTTAGAAAACTATCTGAAAGTTTGAGCTGGGTTTTTGCCCAGCAGGTCTTGCAATTCATTGTCTTCGAACCATTTTGGTGCCCCCTGACTTTTTTTGACACTGACATCAAAATCACCACTTTCAAACCACTGAAATCAAAAACAATAGTTGAAATACAGCGTGGGGCAAAAGTCCCACCATTTTGATTGCTTATAACTTTGCTCATAGAAAAGATAAGTAAGTTTGGTTTTAATAAGATGTTTATTTGGTCTTTAGATTTTTTTCTAATTATGAAAAATTGTATCGGCTAAATGGCGACCGCGATTCGCCATGTAACCTTCGACTCTTTTTAGGGCATTTTTCATGACATCCTATAATATCTGAGGCTGAATTTCTTCAATTTCTTCAATTTCGTGACAAATATTGTCTCTAAGATGTTGAATCGTTTGGGGCTTACTCACACAAACTTTTCGTTTTAGAAAAACCCATAAGAAAAAGTCTAGTGCTACTAAATCCGGAGATCTTCGTGAAATTAATCTACGCGGAGAAACGTCAATCAATAATTGAATTGTTGAACGAGCTGTGTGCGCTGTGGCCCCATCTTGCAGAAGTCACATGCCTCTAGTCCTTGCACTTCCATTTCAGATACAAAAAAGTTTCGAATCATGTCTTGGTGCCGTTCGGCAGTAACAGTAACTGCAACTATCATGTACTGTCGAAAATTCGCATGTAAACGATAAATTGTGGTTTTGTGAATCACTGGCCGATTAGAATATTTTAAAGGCAATTTCCGCTGAGTGGCAATAACGGAACGATTATTTCCAATAAATATTGTCACTATTTCAGATTGTTCTTATGCCGTATGTTTATCCATAATAAAATATGGACGTTTACACAACACAATGGTTAAAGCGAAACTGAGCTAAACGTCACGTAACCAAAATGACGCGAAATCGTAATGGTAACGGGACTTTTGCCCCACCTGTTATGACGAAGAAGCATCATCATCAAGTTCTAAAAGTATCTGATGAGCTTGGGCGACAAACTTCTTCAAATCATGCCAGAAAAATAACGAATGTTGAACTTTCCACGATTAGCGACTGTATGCAGTGAATAATTCAATAATTCTAAAGGAAAAGGTGTTATTTTCTGCGGAGAAATGTCAAAACCATCGAATTTAACAGTTAAATTACCTATTTAACTATTGTTGATATTGATAATTCATATCTCTCTCTTCACCTCGCTGATAACGCACACGTGAAAATCTAGTGCATCAGATTGATTAAATTCTTTTTTAAACGTGCCGTTTAACAGTGTTTATATAAAATAATATATACAAATCATGGCACGGCATATAAAACCATCCAGACCGAAAAAAGAGGGCAATAAAAGTCACTCAAGTACGACGGCTATATAAAAATCAATATTCAATTACCCATTATCCGATATTGCCCCGTTTGAATTTTTAGGGATGCCAACAACCGAAAAAAAAAACAATCTGAATATCTTCGAAAACTGTCGTTAAACCGGTTAATTCTCCGGGAACCGACAAACTCTCATAAAACCAGCGACAAGCCGGCTTGTTTTATGGGAGTTGATATCGGTTTTGTTTTCCCATATTATGATATATTAAATATTGACGGAATGGTATTTCTTCAGATAAAGCAAAAGCACAAACAGAACGGGAAAACCGGTCCCGGGAGGGTCGAAGTTTTCGAATTTTCCGTTGGCACGATATAGGGGGGAGGGGGGGCGGTAAACTGTCATTATAACTTGCCTTTAAGAGTTTCCGGACTTCTCCTTGACTTTTATTTCGCGTGTATGTGTGTGTGCGTGTGTTTGGTTAGGAGGGAAGCAATTTTCGAGGAAAAACCTATAATTTATTAGAAGTTGTGTAAAAATATTGAATATTGTGAACAAATAATAAAGTAACAATAGTAATGGACCTGAAAAAAGTTTTTTTTAGTAATATTCAACTTATTTGCGTATAACAGGTCAATTGAAAAGTCCCCGGCCTGACACTTAGATGGCGCTACTAGAATTAAATCCATATGTTTTTTAGTTAGCCCTAACGCTCAAAAGAAGCGTGTATAAATTTCACAGCTGTCGGATCATTAGTTAGTGGGTTATAGCATTTTGAGTGAAGCAACTTTTGTTATTGTGAAAAAAATGGATAAAAAGGAATTTCGCGTGTTGATAAAATATTGCTTTTTGAAGGAAAAAATACAGTTGAAACAAACACTTGATGCCGAGTTTCCGGACACTGCCCCAGGTAAATCAACCATCAAGGAATGGTATGCTAAGTTTAGACGTGGTGAAATGAACACCGAAGGTGGTGAACGCAGTGGACGCCCACGAGAGGTTGTTACCGACGAAAAAAGCGCAAAATGATTTTGAATGCCCGTAAATTGAAATTGAATCAAGTAGCAGAAACTCCAAATATATCAACTGAACGTGTACTTCATATTATTCACGAATATTTGGGTATGAGAAAGCTCTGTGCAAAGTGGGTGCCGCGCGAGCTCACTTTTGAGCAAAAACAACGACGAGTTGATGATTCGGGGCAGTGTTTGAAGATTATCAAGCGTAATAAACCCGAGTTTTAGCGTCGATATGTGACAATGGAGGAAACATGGCTCCATCAATTAACTCCGAAGTCCAATCGACAGTCATCCGAGTGGACTGCACATGATAAACCCGCTCCAAAGGGTGGGAAAACGCAACAGTCGGTTGGCAAGGTTATGGCATCTGTGTTTTGGGATGCGCATGGAATAATTTTAACTGACTACCTTGAAAAAGGAAGTACCATCAACAGCGAATATTACGTAGCGTTATTGGACAGTTTGAAAAACGAAATCGCCGAGAAATGGCCGACTGTTCCCAAAGACGTAAACAGGGGCCCCATCAACACATCAATGCTTAGGTTCTCCAGCTCCTATATAATGATGACTTAGTCAGATCAAAGAGATTAAAGCCATTTCATCTAGTTCAGTGAAGCTGTTAATAAAACTCATATAAAATAAAATTAAAAACAGTGACAGATGTTGAACCCAAAGTATCTAGCGTAGAATAAATACTTTGTAATTTTAAACTGTAATAAATTAAGATAGAAATAAACAGCTTATTAGTGTTAATTTACTAGATTACTAAAATTCTTTTAATATTGGACTAGCATGGTACAATACCTCTTTCTCGACCAGCGGCTTTCTAACTGGTGACTATATTCTCTAATCAAAAATATTTTCAGGACTGGTTTTGGCTGGGTGAGGTGGTGGGAGGGGGTCTAACCATTGTGCGTCGCGCGTTTGTCGGTGATATATTTAGTAGAGACTTTGATTTGGGTCCGCAGAGCAAAAAATAACGGCGGTATTCCTCTATTATTCGGAAAATAATTTATACTCGACAAAAACGCCAATCCGACGAGAGCGTTTTTGCCGGTAGCAAGAAGGCAAAAAATCCTTTGGTTCGGATACCGCCATAGCGAGCGGAACTCCGAAAGGTCTATTCGGAAAATTGTTTGCTTGTTTTTCCCGAGAAAAACTATATTTAATGTAGTATTGGGGAATATTCTGAATAGAGATACAACGGCGGTTTGGTTTCTATGGCTTCACGCTTAATTGAACATGATGCGAAGACGATATCGATCAATCGACTGTGATTACGTGACGTAAGGTGTGTATGAAGATGATGATTTCGTCACATTTCCACATAATAAACTCTACTGGACCAAACTTAGATTAACTAAACCAAAACTTAATTATTCTCTACTGAAATTATTAGTCTACAACCGAAAGCTCCATAACGTGGGGAATATGCCCCTAAGAGGATTTTTCAAAATCGAAATTATTTTCGGAGATATAGTTGTTTTAGTAACATGGCGTAAAACGAAACTTTTCCCCAAAACACAATTTCCCCAAAAGTACTTTTTTGGATACGCGAGTATTCCCTACCAATACATCCTTTATTCCAAATCACTTGTTTAACTTTGATGAGATAGGAATAATTTATAGAATTCATTATTATATCAATCCTCTCGAAAAAAGTAATTTCAAGAAAAACGCTTTTAAAATATTAAAACCAAGAAGTAAAATATAAAATTAAGAAACATTCATCATTGTCTGAAGAGAGTTAGTCAGATCTTATTAACAATCTATATAGTGATATACAATACTAGAAAACTACTCATCCAGACTAAAATATATAATATTGGTTTCGAGTCGAAATACCCCACAAATTATGTACAAAGACAGAAAATTACCAATAAAAATTGAATAAGCAAACACAGATCAAAGTGCTTAAAATATATACAAGAAAACTGAACAAAAAATGAAACTAAAATAATGAATGTTGTGGTAGTTGGATAAAGCAAGATGCAGGCTAAACGGTGGATTCATCATCTCTCTCAATTTTGACCGAGTAACCAAAGATATCGGAAGAAACACGACGCCTTTTTTATAGATAATTCAGCAATATTTAGTCACATGCATTAATTGATAAGCATAGAGAGTCAAAACAATTATAATAATGTAAATTAGAGGGCCAAACCAGGTTTAAACAGTTAATAATGCAAAATTCTTTCCAATTCCATAAAACAAATACAACTACTTATTTTAGAACATGGGTTTTGAAACCGTTTATTAAAAATTCCTCTGAAAATTCCTTTTTACGACATTAGATTGTTTAGTTTCAGCAATAATGCACAAATGAAATTAAATATTTCACTGCTAATTCACGTGGAGCCCAAGTATCGAGCTTGTTTTGGTATACAGTCTTATGTGAATGGTTCAAAACTGTTTTATGCTTGATGTTTAATTCCATAATGATGAATTAAATCGACTTATTCAACTACTGGTATTGAGGAAATACTACAACAATATGTTCGCAAAGAAATAGCAAGCAAATTCTTCCATCCCAAGTAAATGGATGAAAAGGAACAAGCTATAATTAGTGAGATAAGACTCTGTGTTAATATCATATTACTTTTCACTCTACTTTTAACTTTAACAGGAAAAAGTAATAGTCTGAGACCAATAACTAATGAACAAAATAATGAAAACTGCGTTTAAAGAAACCTTGACACTATAACAATAATGTTTGCCAATCATTCCATTTCAACGTTATTATATATCAATATAACATATTATCAATATATAAAATATTAAAATATATAAAATAAATTAAAAGAATAAAGAGAAAAAATATCCATGCACATAAAGTTTATTCTTAATGATTTTGTTTAAACAACAGTTTAAGAATATGTATTCCCATAGAGTTGACATAATTGGCTATCGAGATCGTACAACTTGATTCAGTTAGACTTTTTTTGCGAAGTTATACCGGCATATACCAACAAGTTGCAGTTTTCAAAACCAACTTAACTCAGTCCGTCGTTCAAATTTAGTTCGACTAATGGGACAGAGTTAGTGAAAATTAAACTACCCTCATCTGTGTCATCGTAGGAAGTCGCAGTAGATGTTTGAATGATGTTATATTCCATATATAATGCCAATAATACTACAGAATTTGTTTTATTTCAATTAAATATTGAATAATTTAAATATAACCTCGTATTGTGAAGCCTATAAGACCAAATATTAGTTTAAATAATCCACAAAATTGTTTCTTTTCATCTTATTATTAATTTATACAATTTTAGAAATATGTAGAAACACATATATGAAATATCTGGCCATATACTATTTTATACGTTCCTACAATTTCGTTATACGCTTTTTACACGAGAGACAAATATATGAAATATCTGGCCATATACTATTTTATACGTTCCTACAATTTCGTTATACGCTTTTTACACGAGAGACAAATAAATAAGAATCAAGTCATACACGATAATAGGCCATTGTCTGCCGCCAGACCGTCGAAATTATCTAAAAGGCCGTAGAAGACGAAAAAAACACCCCTTAGAGACCCACTCGACAAAGCCCCTACCCAATTATAATCCCATCCAGGGCCTAATCTAACACGCTTGTTATCTGCTCCTGTCGTTTCTGCCATTTGACAAGTTCTCTCAAAGTCAAACAATCAACAAAACTTGGACTTGACTGAGGGAACACAGACAATGCGTTGTCTAACGTAAATAGGTAGATAACCACCTGGTAATTAAGTGATACGAAAGCGTCTTTCATCTACTTACAAAACACGGAGCTCTGGGATTTCGATCTCTCGTCTTACGTGACTGTTCAGTACGGAAAAGTGTTTTGTTAGACGGAAAAAAGTGTAAGTTCTAAGAATTTATAGTTTGGAAATATAAAGGTAATTTACAAAAATGATTTTCGGGAACTATCGAAAGAAAACGACTATCGACTATTTAGTAATTAACTACTTTTTACTATCGACTATTTCAGTCGACTACTTTTATTCGAATAGTTTCAGTTTTTACTAGTTCATTCGACTGTTTTCCGCGACTAATCGACTACTTTAGTCAACTGAAACAACTGAAATCATATATGGATTATTTTTTGAAAAAATATCGATATATTTTTATAAAATAATCTTAGATAATCTCCTTTCATTGAAGTTTCAAAGAATAATAATTTTAATATATTCCTGATTATCGATAAATGGCACGATTAAAAAAGAAACAAAAACGTAAGAACATATTCGAATAAAATAGAAACGCACGAATTATATTATGTCATTGTTACTTTCCAAATATTAGAATAGGATGAAATATATTGGAGATTATTTGAAATGAAGTAATATCTACGGCACAGCAATTATACATACCTCCGTCTGTTATTACGATTGGAAAGAACAGTCAAAGCGAACATTAGACTGAAATGGTAATTACTGTTTTCAGTCAACTAGTTTTTTCACTGCCGACTACTTCGACTGTCAGTCGATAGTTCCCAACGCTAATTATTATCAAACTTTAGACAAACATTTACTTGAACTTACATAAATATAGCTAGTGCAAATAAAAAAAAATACATTTTTCGTTACATTTTGGCCTCGTCAAAATGGCCACGACTATTAGATCCCAAAAATTGAAATTTAACCTCATTATTCAGTGTTCAGTTTTCTCTGTTTTAGCACACTATATCAATGTCCAGTCTGTTTTCTTTATGAGTACTAGCTAGTTGATGTTTTTGATCGACACGAAATGTATTTTCCAGTATTTTATTTAAAAAGCGAGAATTTAAGGCACATTTAAACGTCATTTTCATTTCGATAACTTAATTTTTTTTATAACATCTTTATTAGATACGCTTAGTACAATCTTAATTTACAATTCATTTATTGCTACTTTTCCTATGTACTTGGATTAATTAACAAGCAAGATGAGTGCGAAAATACATCAATATGTATTCCTCAATTATAAAATTATAATTATTTATTAATTATTAACTTATAGCTAAAGTTTACACTAAACGTATACACTTTATATAAGTTCGTATGGTTTTGTTCGTTTCAATCTCCTGACATCATGGGAGCTGTCCAGCAAGTTGTATTGCTTCCACGTTACTATGATTTAGTAATCTTCTTTCGTGTTTCAAAGCGAAATCTTTGATAAATTCGCAAATCCATTTGATTTCCAGATCATCGTACAGTTCTTCATTAGTTACATAGCGAATTTCGATAACATTATGAAAAACTTATCTTTCTGTCATGTTATAGATTTTGGACGTCCAAATCTATTGCAGTCATAATTTACTCCATTAATATTACAAGCTACAAAAATTATCAGTGCATTAAAGGTCAACCACTTCCAAGGGGTTCAGAGTTACAAACGAGACAGTCAGAAAATTAAGGACTCTATGCTGGGAAAGGAAAGACAATAATCAAATATACTGAAATGATATATTCTACATTTGATATATTCTACCAATATATGTATGTTCCAACTATATGTATGCTACAAAGAAATATCAACATATTAGCAATAAATAATCATAAAGACATATTATATTAAATAACTACAATATACATCATAGAATCGTCACAACTATATATTTAATTAATTTGTTCTATGTAGGGACATTAAATTATAGAAGCATCCCATGTCGACAGATTTATATTTCTCCCAGAGAATTTATGAACTATTCTGGATACGCTTTAAGTCGTATAGTTATTATGCAAACTACAACGTGTGAGTTCCCATATCGGGCTTTTGTAACATCCAAGTATTGCCGAGTTGTTTTATATCTCGGCTTAAGTTTCAACTATCAGTTTTGGTTCATTTCCTTTAGGGAGACACTCAGTTATATGTCGAAAATAATACATTTTCCGAGAGGGAGAAGATATATGCTATATAGCCTGATTGTTAGGAAAAAAAGGTCTGACTGATGTTATTACTGTAGAGCAGATTAAAATATATATATGTCACTACAAACTTACCTCGAAATATTATAAAATTCATCACATTTTCTTGCATTTTCTTCTTCGATATCCAATAATCTTTTTTTTATTAGAAAATGGGATAAAATAGCTAAAGGAAAATGTATAATAACATAATATATTATTTAAGGCTTGTCTTCCGCTGAATTATTATGAATGCCTGAATTATTAAAGCGTTTCAAAAACCAAACAAGCTTCCAGTGCAATTGCTCATAAGGTCTGAGTCAACCATTATATTATATACGAACTGCTTTCGCTCTAGTTTTAAACTAGAATTAACATTGTATTTTATTTTAGAGATATTACGGCAAAATAAAAATTATGGCTTTCAAGTGTAAGATTAACTTTTTCTACACAACACATTTTTCAGATCAGAAAGGGCTAAGTCCGCCGAACTAGGGGTGAATGCTCCAAGAATTTGTACTTTATTTCCCTGATAATTCGATAATGAAAAATGATTATTTTGCTCTGTAATGAAGTCTTTTTACATTCAAAAATCTGATGCCAACATCTTCATTAGCAATTTCTGGACCCTAACTCATTTTATTGCCGAGATTTATCACCATTGATTCATACGCTTTACATAAAAATTATTTCTAAATCAGATTCCATAATATCCTTGTTCCATTGTTGTATATGTAGGTACAGTAAATTGCAGGAATATCCCTTGTTGAAAGATTTATATTTCTCCTAGAGAATTTATGGACTATTCTGGATACGGTTTCGTCGTTTAGTTATTATGCAAACTACAACGTGTGAGTTCCCATATTGGGATTTTGTAACATCCAAGTATTGCAGAGTTGTTTTATATCTCGGCTTAAGTTTAAGCTATCAGTTTTGGTTCATTTCCTTTAGGGAGACACTCAGTTATATGTCGGAAATAATACATTTCCCGAGGGGGAGGAGATATATGCTATATAGCCTGATTGTTAGAAAAAAAAGTCTGACTGATATTATTACTGTAGAGCAGATTAAAAAACATATATATCACTGCAAACTTACCTCGAAATATTATAAAATTCATCACATGTCCTTGCATTTTCTTCTTCGATATCAATAATCTTTTTTTTATTAGAAAATGGGATTAAATAGCCAAAGGAAAATGTGTAATAACATAATATATTATTTAAGGCTTGTCTTCCGCTGGATTATTATGAATGCCTGAATTATTAAAGCGTTTCAAACACCAAACAAACTTCCAGTTCAATTATTCATAAGGTCTGAGTCAACCATTATATTATATATGAACCGCTTTCTCTATCTCCGCTCTAGTTTTAAACTAGAACTGAAATTGTATTTCATTTTAGAGATATTACAGAACGAAATAACAATTATGGCTTTGAAATGTAAGATTAACTTTTTCTACACAACAAATGATTCTGTGTGCCGAACTAGAGGCAAATACTCCACGAATTTGTAATTTATTTCATTGATGATTCGATAATAAGTCTTTCTACATTTAAAAATCTGATGCTAACATCTTAATTGTCAATTTCTGGACTCAAACTTATTTTGTTGCCAAAATTTATCACCATTCATTCATATATTTTACATAACAATAATTTTTAAATTAAATTCAATAATGACATTGCCCCATTTTTAGTTAATGAGAGTCGTAGTATTATTAGCAGAGTTTTTGAAAACGAAAATTTCGTCCAAAATATTTCTCGCACTTGCCTAAATATTATTTGAAACTACGTGACAATCTAATTTTTCTACTATCAAAATAAGATTGGTATTTATACAAGAAAGTGGATCCAGAAAATGATAATATACACACACAAAAGTAAATATTTTAAAGTATTCAGGAAATCGACCCAATGCCTAATAGAATCTTCAAAAAGATGAAGATTCAGAAGAAACAATTACAGATATAAATATTATATATATATAGCATAAACTAGTAACGCAAGATCCACTCATTAACCAGTTATTTTTTAGAATCTCTCGTCACTTAGTTATGATATAGTTTTATTTATGTATATTCATATTGCAATTATAAATTGGTCAAAAAATTTACAGACAAACTATTAATGAATACCAGGTTATTATATTCTATCTCGAAAAAAATCAATAGAACTAATTGAAATTCATGGCATCTTTGCGATAAACAGTGCCAAAGGCAAACAACAAAACTACTAATAATGACCAATAACACAAATCGCAATGCGAGCAGCAGCAATCGTTAGAAATGAGACAATACAAACAACAAAACAATCAATTCTATCTCGTATTGTTATGCATTATCCTATACAAATTGTATATTTTGACAGTGAACAAATTACATAAAGAAATTTCATTAACCTATCCAACTTTTAGGGTTCGAGACTACTGATAATGATGGATCTCTTATGATACCACCAACAACATAAAGCTATCTCTGGGATCAGAATGCAGTTTGACTATAAATTTTAATCCACAGTAATCACCTAACCACTGTAGTAGATGAATTTTTAAGATTTTGACCCCAATAATATAATTTCCATCATAATTTCCCAATGATTTTGAGTACTTGCTTACTTTAGGTGCTTGATATCACACTACTTTCTTTTTTGGCTTAGTAATCATAACGATCGTAACCAACAATACCAACTTGTGATGGTATACACATTGCAACTCTTAATTTGCCTGATGTCTGATATATGTCTTATTTCGCCTATATAGTGGAGATCAATGGGTGGTCTGATGGCAACCTAATGCAATCACAGTGCCGCAGGGACTAGAACACTTAGGATGATAAACCCAAGTTTTGCCTTTAACATTCCCAACGTTATGGGAACTTGCAGTGATATTCGTCTACCGAGCTTCTAGATGGATTTCCCACGTGGTTATGCTTCTTGAGCAGTTTGCATAGATAAATATATGAAAATAAAGAAAAACACTGACCATAAGTTATACACAGTTGATTTAATGCTTGCATTATCACGACTAACGTGAGCCTAACTATTATAACGCGACTCTGAAATTATTCCTCAACTATATACTGGTTATCTCATCTTAAACAACATAAAATATTAGTTTGTTATATTGTGGAAACATCCATTTTGATCTGATAACTTGACGATTACACAACGCTTAAAAATACTGCATTCGCGGGTACGAATGGGGAGAGGCCTGAGATTTTGATGGAAACACCAGCGAACTGCCAAACATTTCCACGCGATAACCAGGATTGAAAATGGCCAAACAATGAAATACGCAGCTGGAAAATACTGACGCTATCTGCATATATTCAAACGCTAATCGGGCTTCGACACATATTTTACAGCATTGATTGGAATCCGATGTTTAATTGATTCGGCTGTGCAGCGTTTGAAAATGCTGGTGCACACACGGTGGCAGATTTATGCCGACTGCAGGAAATTTATGAACAATTTCGGCAAGGTTTCAGTTTGCCAACAATATTAAGGCCCGTACCGAAAATACAATTTATAATACGCAATCGCACAAAAAGTAATCATAAATCAAACTGTTTATTTCTTGTATAAACGCATAGTTGTATTCAAAACGGTAATGAGAAAACAAATATCGTTTTACTATCCAATAAATTGTGAAAAAGAATAAGAAAACAAAAAAAACATAGCTTAGTCATAGGCTGAATAATGCATAAATTATAGATCTCAATAATTCATTTAATATTTCATTTTTTAGTAATCAATCAAGCAATGTTCTAGAACAATTAAATAACTAACTGATCGGCTACCAAAAAACAAAAAAGAAGAAATGGAAAAAACACCATATCCTACCATTAATAGAGGAAAAGAATATCAAGTCCAAGAAGGAAAAAGAAAAATTATTGCGAAAGCAATCTAAAATAATGGTCAATTTTGCTGATCACACTGCAGTTATTGATTAACACGATATAATTAATACTTGGACTAAAAGATTTCACATCTATTTACACGAAAGTAACTCTAAACATGTAATTTTTAACGATAAATAGAAGCTGTACTTGCCTGTTAGAATAAGCGATACCCAGATCAATTTTGCTGACTCAGATAAGTATTGGGGAATGACCTTAGGTGCTACACCTTGCTGGAAAGTTCATGTTAAAAAGAACCGAGAAAAGCTTAATATCGAACAGGAGAAAACATATTGGCCAATTGGAAGAAATTCCAAGTTGTCTATATATAACAAACTGCTACTATATAAAAGACCAGTGTTTATCGAAGTACTAATAAACAGTGACAATTTCAACCTGAACTAGAAGCTACAGGCAGCTGAAAATAAAGCTTGTCTCTATTTAACCTCTACTTACATTATAATCTTAGTATATGTATATAATAATAAACGGTATAGATAGCTACACAACTAATTCTGTAGCTTGGATATGATGATCATGTTGTTGATCATGACCCCAGCCACCCAACTATTTTTATGTTTATGATTTGACAAAGAAAACAGAAAGCAGTAAAATTATTGAAATTTTATATACTTCAGCCATGTTTAAATATCTAGCTGAAGACACAACTGCGAATATACGAGGAGAGAAAATGCTTTGGTATAGGACCCACAGAAAAATATTTGAGCCAAAACAAAACAAGACTGTTTGTGAAGTGTTGTATATCATAGCCATTATTCAGTTTGTGTAAGTACATGAGATTTCGAAAAAATAATGCTGATGTTCGAAAAACTAGTCATTAGTACAAATAAGGCAATAAAAAGAGTTCATCTTCATTGGACCACAATATATTTAAGATACAACTGATCTAATCCAAAGTTCATGAGGTCTATTGCACCTTTGGCACATTTTGTCCTCAGCTTTGTAGAAGATCAACATCAACTGATTTCCTTATACATAATATTTTGGTCTATTTTCGTACAAATTTTTTTAAAAAATTGTAACTTAGGATGTAATGTATATGTAAAATATTTGACTCTTTCCCGAAATATCGTCAGGGAAAGCTAAAATATATGCTATACGTATTGAAATATATACTATAAATATTTAAATATGTAACTACTTATGCTAACCCTGAAATAATCCTGGCTCAGTGGTGAAACCTGCAATTATTCGATATTTATCATAATTTATCTGGCAATGATGCACCGTTCTTTACATCTACAATAATTTCAATTTAATGCTTTGTTCACTATATGGTCTGAATTCATTCAATTTGATATTATTATCTAGTATGATGCTTACTACATATTAATCAATAAATTATATATTAGAATACACAAGTTAATTGCCCATGTTATATAATACAGATAAAAAATATAACATCATTAAGTCAACGATGTGTATACAAGAAATAACTCACTGAAACACAACGTTATTAGTTTGATTTCCACAGAGCAACAGCAGGAAATCAATAGATTTCTACAACAATAAACTATGTTTGTTTTAGGGAAATATTAAGCCACGAAATTTCAAACATCGACCTAACGAAATGTTTACAGGTTATAGTTTACATAACTGAATCCGGGCAGGAATGGTCGATAGGTTCGCTAAAGACTACATCATATTTATGCCAGTACAGGCGCATCGAATCTGAGCAATCCAAATTGATTCTGTAAAATAAACGCCGAAAGCCAACGAGAGCCTGACAGAATATACGACCATGTAAATGACAAATTTAATTGTATGTATATATGTTACGTCTCTCGACTACTACGTCATTGGCAATTAGTTGAAATTCGTACCACGAAATTTCTCGTTCAAGAGATAATGACAAATGCTTGCAATAAAAGCCCTCGTTCATATTGAAACATAAAATACACCAGGAATGACTTAACAATTCGTAACTAATAAAGTAAAATAAATAAATAAATAAAGTAATAAAATAAAATGTTTAAATAAAATATTGTTTCTACATCTATGCCAAAACTAATGCATATATTCAATCAGCTCTAAAAAATCATTTATAAGGCCTATGCATTAATTCATTGTCTTAATGCCTTGAAAATATCTGAATTTTTACCAAGTAAATCTCTTTTGACAGGTGCTTTACATTTTAATACTGCTCTCGATGTTTTAAAAGTGGTAATTATCATACCGAAGGTAAAGGGCGAAACAGTGATAGCATAACAACAATAACAAGCAAAGACATGACAATGTTGTTCTTCAGCAGAACAACGCTCGACCACATGCTGCAAAACCGGTGAAAACACACTTGGAAATATTAAAATGATAAGAGCTACCCCAGCCGCCGAATTCTCCAGACCTTACACCCTTTGATTAATACTTGCTCCAACATGAGTCGTAACCTATCTGAGCGGTGCTTCACTTCTTATGAAGATATCAATAAATGGATAAATTCGTGGATAGCTTCAAATGATATATCATACTTTCGAGATGAAATCTCAAAGCTGAAAAAGCTTCAAATTCAAAAAAAAATCGTTTAAAACTAATGTACAGGCCTAATACAAAACTAGTGAACAATAACACTGAATCCTTCTGAAAGATGCTTGTAACTTGCATTGTCAATTTAGTTTAGTAACATTCGTTTTCGGACTGTGATAAATCCCGTTCAATTATACTGAAAAAAAACTCCACGAATGTTTTCCATTGGCCAAATCTTCGTAAATTAAAACTATAATTAATGAAATGAAATATTACAATACCTATTAATCTGATGTAAATGTCTGAATATTATCAATGTGATTTACATAAAACGATGTAGATTACACTTAATCCAAACTGTCCAAACATTTCCTATAGGCGCCGCAGATCTGTCACCATATTCAGGTATTACGGCCTCAGATCGATTATACATTCGAATGCCAAGCGACGCCGTGAAATACACATTGATGGCCACGTAACAGCTCGAATATTTTACGTGTATAAGGCTGGCGAGAAAATAGTTTTGGTTTTTCGAGAATTGATCAATGAAAAAGTCTTGTCTTCCATCATGACATTCGTTAGTAAGATTTTGGCTGGGAAGGTTTGATTCAAAAGCTCTCTTAATGATATAAAGCTGGAAAATTAGGTGGGTCAGTTCTTTCAAATACCTGAGGAATCCCAGAGTGGATTATGGTTTTACCAGAAATTAAAACGGCACATATATTATTTGTTATCAACAAAACCGAAATTACGTCTTCCCCAAGACATTGTTTGTTTTACAAAATTTCATTATTGTCAATTTGTTCTTCAATATATTTTTCAAATAATTATGAGATTTTTGATCGAGCTGAAATTATAAATTTCTGCAAACTGTATGCCAAACAGTACCATACACGTCAAATTTATCTCAATAGATTATTAATGAGCTTAAGCTAAAGCAAGTGTCGAAGAAGTGGCATCTAGTGAAAATCTAAGGAAGAATTAGAAATTGAAACAGAAAGAAACTGATATACTTTAATTATCACCCAATTAACTATTAGAGCAGCTCAATATAAAACTTGGCAAAAAAAGTCTGATTTATAACAATTGTTTCATAGTTTTACGAAATCACATACACCATATATTGAATATTGAATAACCTAGTATTCAATTTCTCTACAATTTAATTTTGCTTTTTGAATAAAATTTTATGAAAAGCAATTTATTAAAAGACAAAACAATTAGTCTAACGCCAATAAAAAATATAAATTCCGTATCAGGTACCTGACAATGCTGACAGTATTCAAACATTAAAACTAACGGTGACTTGATAGAAAACACTTTCCATTGCTTAATGTATAATTAATATTATACTACATGATGTTTATTTATTGCTAAAGTAGAGAGAAAGAACGGAGAATCATTGTCAAATAAATTATGATAAATATTCAGTATGTCAACATTTATATTACATAACTTTTCGTTGCCATACTACGCCAGGAAAAATATTACATCGCAACCCCAAAAACTTAAAAGGCAATTACTAGATAATATTCACACTAGATAATATTTA
This sequence comes from Rhynchophorus ferrugineus, assembly GCF_030347505.1. Taxonomy (NCBI): domain Eukaryota; kingdom Metazoa; phylum Arthropoda; class Insecta; order Coleoptera; family Curculionidae; genus Rhynchophorus; species Rhynchophorus ferrugineus. The sequence continues at coordinate 8,597,217 of NW_027472586.1, read as the reverse complement.
TGAAATGCTGAATTCAGACTATATAGTGACCAAAACATTAAATTGGTATTATTGAGGTTGCAAAGAACGGTAAATCATTGCCAGATAAATTATGATAAATATTGAATAAATGCAGATTTCACTAGTTCAATCTTACATCACTAGTCCATAGATACCATAATCAATTATATATTTCAACATTTATAGTAAATATTTCAACATATATAGTATATATTTCAGCTTTCTGCGGCCATATTTCAGTGAAAAGTAAAATTATATAATCCAGATCCAAAGTTCCAGTTTAATATTTTTCAATTTAATAAGAAACACATAAATAATTGCCATAAGTCAAAATATAATGAGTACCATACCATAAACATTTCTTAAGATAGAAATATTTACTAGGTGGGGAATACCACAATGATCTGAGGACCTTATCACGTATCAGACCAAGTCACAGATAGCATAAGTAATTAGCAAAAATATACAATAATCTTAACTAGCAATAGCAAATTATTGAATCCACGTCCAAAGTTCGAATTTTATTTTATTTTAATTTACTATAAAAATCATAAATAACGCTCATATTCCAAAATATGATGAGTATAATAAACATTTCTTAAGATAGAAACATATATTAGGTGAGGTGAAAATATTGATTTTGATATAAGACTCATCATTGCTAGAAAGCTGTCTTAAATTGTGTGCTTAAAATTTAAAATTTTCAACCATAAATTTAAATAATTCAATAGACACTTGAATCATTTTCTAGTTGTTATTATATTTAATTGTTAATATATTTTCAATATGAAAACTGACTAACTGCGCTTTACAAAGATACAAAAATGCTAACATTTTACTGAATGTTTCGCATTGCGAAATAGAAATAAATCAATCGAAATAGGTTAACTATTTAACGTGGCAAACTGAAAAATCCGTAAAACCCATTAAACTACCTGAAATCCAGCGATAACTATGCAAATAAGAGCCGGAATGTTTAAAAACAGTTTTACGCGCGCTTTTACAATGGCTTTATCGTTATAGTATAACCGACTCCCGTCATTCACACAGTATCAAAATTATTGGGGCAGTAAAATATAAAAATTATTACTCTTATAGAGGCGACACAAAACTTTAATCTGCACTAATAATAAAACAATCGACTCGATAAAGTTGAAGAGGACTGGCTATAAAACACTGTCCATAAACTATTATATAGTTTTCGAATAACAAAAATGCTACCGTCTACAGTTAACTAATATTGGGAATTTATTGTTAATAATTGTCTTGTAAGCTACGTTTTTGTTGTCATCAAAAGAAAAAAATTATTGCTCCATCCACCCTACTTTCCAGATTTAGCAAAACAACCTTACTAAAGTTCAGAGAAACTGAATTTTATTATAGAATGTAATGTATTTCCAAATGCAACAAAATTATTTATTACTAAGCTCGAGTTACTTTTCTCAAGTAACTCCACAATACACATACAGATGTAATGATACAGATGCTACAGTGAACGTGAAAATGACCTGTAGACGTTTCCATTCATCAAAGAGTTCTGTAAATAGGTGCACTGAAGATATCCTTTTAATTAAATGAAGATTCTTACTTGAGTTGAATGTTGAACTACAAGACTATGAAAATTTGTTTCCTTTGATGTAGAAAAAATACCAATATTTCCACGTTTGTTTGTTTTAAAAAATTAAAAATGTTTTTAGTTTTCATTGACTATGCACACATTATAAAATCAAAAAACTAAACGAACGTTAGTCTACATCAATAGAGAATAAGTCCAAAAGTAGACAACAAAAGAATTTTATGACTCTATTCATCAAGGATGACATTCAGTCCAGCGTTGTTCTTTTATTTTTATACATTTCTAGTCAAAAATGTAACTTTCCTATCAAAATAGGCGTCAACTGCTTCAGAAGACAATAACTTCATCACTTGCGACAAAAATTGTTTATCTGGTGTATTTCTCTGTAGTCTGCAAATAACCAATAATCACTGGAAGATTAATCACCACACTCGACCAGCGTATTCCTAATCTTAAGTCGTATATAAAAAATAACACATTGTCAGAACTTTTTGTAATTGAGGATATTTCTTGACCACTGTGTCCAAAAACACCATGTTATCTTATGTTATTAATAATTTCATGACCTTTTAATGGGCTGTGTTCAAGACAATAATCGTTGAGGGCTTTCCATCGAGTCCATGTTTAACTGCTCTCTATCCTGGTGAAGCCCTTTATATTTAGCCAACCAGACTTTTGCAGAGACTGGAATAATTTATTTTGAATTTTAATTCCTGTAAAACTCTAATATAAAGCTACCATTGACTACAAATTTTACACACAATTAAAATAAATCGAACCTCCTCAATATATAACTTTTCAACAAAAAACAGACAAGGTTAAGGTTCGATCTCTTCGCCTATTCTTTAGTGTATTCATAATTATATATATATATATATATATATATATATATATATATATATATACATATATATATATATATATATATATATATATATATATATATCCTATTATATATTTCTTGACCACTGTGTCCAAAATCACCATGTTATCTTATGTTATTAATAATTTCATGACCTTTTAATGGGCTGTGTTCAAGACAATCAATGAACAAAATAGTTTTTAATTTAAAATAATCGTTGAGGGCTTTCCATCGAGTCCATGTTTAACTGCTCTCTACCCTGGTGAAGCCCTTTATATTTAGCCAACCAGACTTTTGCAGAGACTGGAATAATTTATTTTGAATTTTAATTCCTGTAAAACTCTAATATAAAGCTACCATTGACTTTAAATTTTACACACAATTAAAATAAATCGAACCTCCTCAATATATACCTTTTCAACAAAAAACAGGCAAGGTTCGATCTCTTCGCCTATTCTTTAGTGTATTCATAATTATATTTATATATTTATATATACATATATATATATATATATATATATATATATATATATATATATAATATCCTATTATATATTTCTTGACCACTGTGTCCAAAAACACCATGTTATCTTATGTTATTAATAATTTCATGACCTTTTAATGGGCTGTGTTCAAGACAATCAATGAACAAAATAGTTTTTAATTTAAAATAATCGTTGAGGGCTTTCCATCGAGTCCATGTTTAACTGCTCTCTACCCTGGTGAAGCCCTTTATATTTAGCCAACCAGACTTTTGCAGAGACTGGAATAATTTATTTTGAATTTTAATTCCTGTAAAACTCTAATATAAAGCTACCATTGACTTTAAATTTTACACACAATTAAAATAAATCGAACCTCCTCAATATATACCTTTTCAACAAAAAACAGGCAAGGTTCGATCTCTTCGCCTATTCTTTAGTGTATTCATAATTATATTTATATATTTATATATACATATATATATATATATATATATATATATATATATATATATATATATATATAATATCCTATTATATATTTCTTGACCACTGTGTCCAAAAACACCATGTTATCTTATGTTATTAATAATTTCATGACCTTTTAATGGGCTGTGTTCAAGACAATAATCGTTGAGGGCTTTCCATCGAGTCCATGTTTAACTGCTCTCTATCCTGGTGAAGCCCTTTATATTTAGCCAACCAGACTTTTGCAGAGACTGGAATAATTTATTTTGAATTTTAATTCCTGTAAAACTCTAATATAAAGCTACCATTGACTACAAATTTTACACACAATTAAAATAAATCGAACCTCCTCAATATATAACTTTTCAACAAAAAACAGGCAAGGTTAAGGTTCGATCTCTTCGCCTATTCTTTAGTGTATTCATAATTATATATATATATATATATATATATATATATATATATATATATATATATACATATATATATATATATATATATATATATATATATAGTGTCATAATTATATATTAGAAAAGTAGTTAAATAATCCCTTCGAATCCCCAAATCGGAAGGAAACTTGCCCCGTTCGTGCAGACAGTCCCCGCCCGAAAACGAGAAAAGACAATAAAAAATGAAAAAAATAACGGAAACAGATTATCCCGGAAGAGAAATACGCCCGGCTTTCGACTGGATGGGCCTTTAATCGTTTAGTTTAAAGCCTTTTTATTAGCGCCAAGGGCAGAAATCTCCGAATTTCTTAAACGCCAACAATGGAGGCGCCGAAAAAAAATTAAAGAGAAACCGAGAAAGAGAGAGAGAGACCGGATCGTCCCCGTGCCGGGACGCGGGACGCCGTTTAATTTCGCGCAGGTTATTAATTGGCTGTTTGACTGAAAAATGGCTCCACTTTCGCGAAAGAAAAACCGAAACATCGCTGATTAATCTTCGCATTGTGACGGCGCCCGAATGGGGTAGGAATGGTGTTGCCCGAGAAAAAGGATATAATTAGTCCTGGCCGGGTTCTGATTTCGATTTAAAGGCTAGAGTTTCGGCCGTGGATGGCGAAAGGGGGAGGGGGAATGGAGGGCCGATCAAAAAAAAAACGCAATTAACTATAAAAGACGCGGTTTAGAAAGAGAGACGTTTTCATTGATTCCTTCTAATTGGGACTCAAATGTACCAAATCTATAAACTGTTTTGTTTTAGAGAGTTTAAATCGTTAATAGTCAAGTTTATCGACGATTTTAATATTCATTTTAACATACGTGCAGTGATATCATTTTTTTATTATTCTTTTACACCGTTTTTACAGTTAGTAGTAATCTTCTAATAAAGCTCTTAAAATTTCATGATAATACTCATAAGTTTGTGAGTTATCGTGCTAAGATTGACACTATCCTTGTTATGTTCAAACCAATGGATCAAAATCAATTTTATGTTTTAATTTTACACTGCTTCTTGATGGGAAAAATACCGTTCAAGCGAAGAAATGGCCTGAAAAATGTTATAAGGACTCCGCTCCATCACAAACAACAATAAAACGTTGGTTTGCCGACTTTAAACGTGGTCGAGACACCGATATGTAGAACGTAGTGGACGCCCAAATGAAGTGGTAACAGCAGAAAACATAAAAAATCCACAAAATCGTTGTGAGTGATCGAAAAGTAAAGTTACGTGAGTTAGATAACATCGTAATGATATCAAAAGAACGTTTTTGAATCGATATGTGACAATGGATGAAGCAGGGATCTATCACTTCACTACGAAATCCAAACGATCCTCACGATGAGTGGACAGTAACTTATCACAGGCCTATTTTGGGGCAAAAAATAAATCATTCTACAAAAGTTGTATTAAAATGTTAGAGCAGTGCTGGAATGATTCTGTGGCTCTCGATGGAAATTACGAATGACGAACAAAAACCCGTTTTTTCTTTGTTAAGCCCGGGACTTTTCAAGCCATATGTTATGTCCAATAGGCAATAAGTCTTTGATGAGATTTCAATATAGATATCCAATAGACAGAACAAGTGATCTCCTGTACAAACTTATAAACTTTACTCTATGTGTCGATTAATCAAGCCGGGTTCTAGTAAACGATTTAACCTACGCACATATTTAATTATTTGGCGAGTGTATTCAGTTACACTAACACTCTTTCAGAATACTTTACACTGGCACGTGGCGTCACCGATGGCACGTAACACTTTATTTTATAATCTCTGAAGTGCAGCTACGTTGGATTTGCTAGTAATACTCCACACTTCGACACCATATATCCATATACCCTAACAATTGATTTAGGGCGACTAAATTATTATGGACAGTACCAATATTTATATAATTTATCGTTTATTATATTTGAATAAACGATGCTGTTTTAGAGGGTTATTTTAACTTAAATGGGTACCGATATCATTAATATTGTTTTTGTAAAGTGGTAACACAGTATACGCTTGTCATTTGACAACTGTCGGACGTTTCCTATCATGCAAAATTGTCGTTGTATTGTATTGTTCATCCTCGAAGACATTTTGTTTTTAAAATTACCCTACATATAAATATAAGTAACTTTTCTTAAGTAATTTCTAACTGGAATGTTGGCGAAACTTCACTAATACAACTAAACACTTTGAGACTAAAACTGACAATGACAAAATTTTAAAATGTTATCATATATTGGCAATGTTATTTATGTTATTGCCATGAGATGGCTAAGTCAGCGTTAAATATTTTTTTTACTTAATTAAATTTGAGATATAGCGACAATATTATTATGAAACATATAAAAAGGAAACATAAAAAATAAATTACGAACCCTAACCCTACATATTGTCGTCTGAATTACACCCAATTAACATCCATTATACAACGTTAATAAATCGTTATCTAATTTCCATTCATTAATTTCCATAATAAAATATGTTTATTAAGCGATTTTTTGGATGAAAGGGGTTAATTACTTTTTAAGAAAATTAATATTAACGGCAAAACAGTTTGCGACAAACAAGTGTAATGTCGAGGAGGCCGGAACGGCCGAATGAATTATTCTATCGGAGCTTTGAAACTTCAAAAAAACAGACTTACCCAAAGCCTAATTAAATATGGACAAAGGACACACTAACCTGAAACAAAACAAGGTTTTAATTAATTTTAATTCGTTTTAATCTAGCACTTTCTTTTATAATATTACTCGAGCTATGTGGAGTGTTGGAAATATAATGGTTTTTTGGTGATCATAACCATTTTATTTACACAAACAATACGAATAATTAGTAATTTGTTATCGGTGGTGAGGTACTACCTAATTTAATCACGACAAATATTGTATTAACTAAGAAATTCTAAAGAAAAAGATGATAATGTTTCACCAAGATAATACACTAAGTAGTGTAGTATTTTATGACAATTCTACGTATTTATTTTACCTGGAATAATAATTATTTCCACAAACAAATGAACTTGGAAGAAATATTGGCGTTTAAAATAGTTTAACAGACCCATTGAAAAGTCCACGGCCTGACACATAGATGGCGCTACTAGAATTAAATCCATATGTTTTTAGTTAGCACTAACGCTCAAAAAATATGAATATGGCGTGTATGAATTTGACAGTTGTCAGATCATTAGTTCGTGAATTATAGCATTTTGAGTGGAGCAACTTTTGTTATTGTGAAAAAAATTGATAAAAAGGAATTTCGCGTTTATAAAATATTGTTTTTTGAAGGGAAAAAATACAGTTGAAGCAAAAACTTGGCTTGATGGCGAGTTTCCGGACACTATCCCAGGAAAATCACCCTATCACCCTTGAAGGGAATTATGTTGAATTTAAAAAATTCATTTTTCCAAAAAAATATATTCTACTATGGTAGGCCGGGGACTTTTCAATTGACCTGTTAAATTTAAAGGCGCGGTAAAATGCTCCAGTTTGTTTGGGTGTTTATTGTTTTGGTTACACTGGACCGTTTTGTACATAACATATATATATCGATGCAATCAAGCTTCGTATTTTCATTTGAAAGCAATAGGGTTATAGGAAATAAGGTTAAATCTTGCAAGGTGTGAACCAGCCCATGTAATTTATACATAGACAATGTATTACTGTGAAGACTATTATGATGTAAGTATTTACCATCCTAACTACCTTTAATAATGTCTGAAGTGTCTCATAAATGTAAACTAGAGAAATATAGCACTAATGTAACAGATAGGACGTATTAAAATGATGCAATGTGAAAATGATTATTGAGAAACGCTATGTAACGTCAGTATTTCCGAACGCCTGGTGTTTTTTATGCTTTTATTTCTACTAAAGTCATAGTAATCACAGTTGTAATTTTAAAAAAAATGCTATATTATTATTATTATAAATTAATATATCTGTAGACAATTACAAATTACTGTAATCATATTTTATGGACAGAACAACTGTTTCTTAATAGCAAAATGTTAATTAAATTGTATATTATACGAAAACAATTAAAAATCACTATGACCTCAGCTGTACCATAGCTTATTGGAAGAATAGTAATCATCGTAAGTAATATACACCAAATACTATTCCCACTATCGTCTGCCCTGATTTATCATCGCCATTGTTAATTCAAATAATATTGAGAATGATATACACGTAAAAAGTGTCTCGAAAGGTTAGTATATAATTAATATATAGGATAACTGTATGAAATGGTATTGTAGAGTGTGAGGGATTTGTGTACATATATATATATATATATATATATATATATATATATATATATATATATATATATATATATATATATACTGTATAATAAACTGTAGTTTTAAGTTCTTCGATAATATACACTAAATGCATTATAATATTAATATAAATTATAACATTTTCATTTATTGATTTAGTTACATTAAAATTTTGGTATATGCCAAAGCCAATATAAACTAAAATTAATAAATAAATTTTGACGACATGAATTCAACGTTTTATTAGATAAACTATATTTTATTTTTACACCTTATACAAATACTCTTAAGGATCCAGAACATGATTTGTGAGAGAATTCTGATTAAGCCCTAGGTTCGAGACATCCCAATGAAATAACACGTTAATATATTTTCCTAGAGCTGGTTGGTCGAAAATAACATGATCGTCGTTGGCTTGAAGCTGAAAACCGAGCTATTAGCCGAGACGAAATGAATAGTGACAAAGCCCGACGACTGACGACATAGTCCAGATTAAGAAAATAAGCGGATTTATCAAAGAAGCAGCCGGAGTCTTTGAACGTCGAGAGCCGGCCCGTTCCGGCCTCTAATTGGTGAAAAACGACGACGATGATAACAAGGTTAGAATCACGTCTTCGCTAAATGCGCCCGATCCCCCGCTCGATACGGTTGATTTACTTGGAAACTGTCAGTTAATTAAGGGGCCAGAACGTCCTAATACAATTAATTGAAGACAAACAAGACCCGACAGAAGGCGTCCGAGCCATCGGTCCTGTTTATTCGTCCCCGGATCCATCGGGAAGGTCATCTCCACGGGACCTGGTGAGCGGCGAGGAAGTTGATCGATTACTTAATCCGTTACGTGGGTCGGGAAGGCGCAGAACAATGGCTTTTACATGTTAACAACGATATATATTGGTGAAAACGCGAAATATCAATGTACGTATATTTTGCAAGAATTGGCAACGTTGCAAGTTCAAATCCTTAAAAGTATCGGCGTAATAAATAGTACGAGTAAGTTGCATAATAAATAAAAACTAAAAAGAGGACATAAAACAATTATCCTGAACAGCTATGAACGGTAGAAATGACAAAGAAACAAAAAGAGTACATTCCTATATACAAAAGGTATATATATATATATATATTTGAACTGATTTGTTTTAGGATCGAATAAACCGACACATCGACAGAGGTTAAACGTATGTATGGACAACAAAACAAAACAATAACGAAAAAGCGCGTTCGCCAGTACATATGACCAGTCTCCTGCGATTTGGCGAATATTACGCTGCTGTCTTAAGGGTGCTATCAGCGATACCGATACCCGTAATTTCCCAGTGGGATAGCGGGCGTATGTAAGCAACGTTGCCAAATTATGATTAATGCATGAGTTTATTGGAAAAATCCGTGCTGTTGGCTTTTGTTAGACGATAGAACAATGAAAAATGTACTGTCGGTATAAAAACAAGAAGACGCCAACATGAGAATGCTCGAATGGCGGAATAAGAGACGTATATTTGCTTATGTAATGAAACATAAATATATAGTGATATATAATGATACGCCAGTGATGTACCGTTTCGATTTTTAATATTTTATTAAATTATTTCCAGCCGTTGTTGACTAACCTACAATTCGTCTTTACAATAACTTAATGTAGTTAGATATCTAGGAAGACCCAACGGCCCTTCCAAATTAATAATGTTTGCTACACTGCACTATTCGGGATCAAACGGTTTGATTCTTTTGAGTCTGTGTCCTGTTTTGGTGTTATCCAAGAGTTGCATTACCTTGATGATAGTTTTTTGTTGTTGTTGACATGAGAATGGAGTCTGTTCTCATATATCCTTGCAACTAACTTGATTTCCTAAGTTGACAGTCGCTGTCTGAAGATATCTATCTTAAAAACTTGTATTGTATTTATATTAGTTTTCGCGGAACATACCCAAGTAAAATTGCCAAACCATCAAGGACAATAGGAATTTCATCACAATGCTAATATTAATAAACATTCAATATTAACATTCCGAACAAACTGGGAAATCCCTTTGCAGAGAAAAAAACAACTATAAAATGCCAACGAACCAATAGATCGCTAATTCTTTTCACAGTCACAATAGTTTTTCACATTCTTATTTGTATTATATTAATTGCATCAAAATCAAAATAATTAGTTCTAACTGTAAAGCCTTAAATAAAAGTTTTTAAAAACGTTAAATAGTAATAAAAATATTTAACTTGAATCATGATTAAATTCCCTATATCTATATAGGTTTGAATATTTGCTTGTATAATAACAATGACAATTGCGATTTTCTTACAATTAACCAATACATTTTCCTGTATTTTAACTATTTTAACTATATTTGTTTTTTATATGTTATTTCCAGCGAAGTTTTACATCAAGATTCATTCTAGTATTATGCATAATATTATTTATTGTTATTGGTACTTGAGCGGTATAATTATACGTGAACTGCGCATGCACACATACTCTTTCGTTATTTTTTTTGCATGTTTGGGTCCAATTATTTATATTGTCACTTTCCTGTTGCAATTATCATGTGGCTTCTTCGATATTGTCTCCAACGGCAATAATCACAGTGTTATCAACAAATGTAGCCATCGTGATATTTTCTATTTGTGAGATATCACATATGTAGAGTAAATAAAGAATTGGACCCAATACACTTCCTTGTGGTACACCTGCTTTAGCTTCTTTTATTGTAGAGTAGACTTTCACTTATTTCAAACTATATATATGAACAACGTCACCTTATCAAAGGACATAACTATTTGCCTTCATGAGCTTTCTCAATTACTTCTGCTTTTCTATGTACCTGATCAATCGTCGAATATTTTAACGAACCTAAACTGATGTATAGCCTTTAGTTTCCAAGTTTTGCAATCACGATAATTTCAGTCATCTTCCAAACGTCCGAGATATGTTTTTCTTGAAATTCTGCATTGATCAAGTTCCCTTTATTGGTAGCTTGGTTTTGGTTGATGACCTCTTTTGTCACTTTTCTGTAGTAAGTAATTTTAAGAAGCCCCTTTTGAAGCCTTCTTTAGAGATGTTTCTTTAATAGCTTCACTTTCATTAAATTCAAGATTTTCGTCGACTTTCTCAACGACTGTTGAGATACAGCTTCAATATCAAAATATTAATTAAGACCGCACAAATTATAATAAGCATGAGACATATTTTCTATTTACACCAGTACATTAAAGCAAAATATGACAAAAATTACCTTCTGAAATCAACATTTTTAAAGCATTTGACACAGTAAATAATGAACACTACCTTTATATTTAGAATAATATCTTTCAAATACACTATAGTATGGCTTCACTGTATAAGTGTTGCTAAAGTTGTACCACTTATTTGAAATATCGAAATAACCTTTTCCGCAGCTTTATAAATGAAAATTCAGCTTCCACATGTTGTGTCCAAACTAACTCGATAAGTACTGTATCCAAAAAAATAACCAATGCACGTTATCAAAATGTATGACGCCAGCACGTCGCAATACCGTCGCATTAACTTAGAATTTTGGTTTACAACATTATTATCTCTAATGTTTTGATGAATTTGGAGACATTTGACAACAGTGTCGACAAGAACCAACATAAATCGGATTTAATAGACTGATTCTGTTATATGTCCCGACGCATCAGACATTCTGTCTCTTTTTAGCTAGTTTAAAACGAGTTTTACATTTTTACAAACTGACTTTGGCAGTATATTCGAAGTCGTCAATGACATGCATTGGGTGGTTCATTGGAAGGAGTATAGATCAACACTTACCTCTATAAGAAAAATGTTTTTTTCTAAATACTGTTCATTCCGAAAGTCCAAGCAGAAATTTGTAATGATTTAATTAATTTTAGGTGGGCTTATAAAAATTAATCATAGTTACGTTACGTTAAGATTATTTGAAGGATCGAAGGTTGAATATCCCTTGATTTAAAATCTAATAACTACACATGTACGTATGTACCCTTCGTTAATTACACGTTTTTGTTCACAAATATTATTAAGTGATTGAATTATATGTTTTTATAAAATCAAAAATTAATTTAATAAAGAATATTGGATTCAATTAATTCATTTTGTTTTGAAATATATTTTATGAGTGTAATAATACTTTATTCTTATTGAAATTGGAACTTAATCCATGTATATCATTCATTCTTATTAACTGAACATCGTCTATATATGTAGTTTCGAAATCTAATCATAAAAATACTAAAAGGCACCGATCAAAAACATTTAAATTAATAACCGTTTCCAATTTATTCAGAGAAAAGAAACACAAAATTTAATATCACGCTAACTATATGTCCCTGGTTCTTTTGAAAAATGTGTTTATGTCAGAGTCTGAGATGTACTGAGTGAAATATTTATAAATAAGGGTTTCGTTTATATTATGATACGATTCTGTTGAAATAATATAGTTTTCTCGTAAAATAACACGTATCTTTTTAAACCCTATATATTTCATAACTTATTTATCCCATATAATATAATCGTCAAGAAATATATTCAATATTATATCAACAACTCGATATCGATATAAATCCAAGTTTTATGGTTCTTATACAGCGAGTCAGCGCACTTTTGGAACTGACGGCTTATGGGAGTGTTGCGTTCTTGCTTTATTCGAAAGGGCATTCTAGCGATACATCACAAATATTAAAACTTACGGGACCATGCCGGGGCAATAAAATTCTACATTTTACGGAAAAGAGAAATTGGAGTTCAATCCCGTTCGGTTCTCTGGGGATGCTGTATTGAGCCATAATTTATTTCTAAGGAAAATATATGACTTTTTATTAATACCTTACGTGTTCATTTCAGACATTTCTGATGATAGATCAACAGACAGGTGATATGGTATGCTGAAAACAATAATGAAAAACATGGAAACCATTTCAGGGGGAGATTTTTTCGTCATGATTAAGAGGCCTTAAAACTGTTCTGCTACACTAGGGCGGTTTGTATTAGCGTTGGGAACTTTCAACTGAAATTGACTATCGACTGTTTAGTAACTGACTACTTTTTACCATCGACTGTTTCAGTCGCTATTTTTGGTTCTCCTGATTTTATTACTTTTTACTAGTGACTGTTTCAAACGACTGTTTCCAGTGACTACTTTCTGTCCGACTGATTTTTACTAATTAATATCGACTTTCAGTCGTGTACTTTTAGTTACGATTTTCGGTTCTACTAGTTAATCAGTCGAATGAACTGATTTTTAACAATCTGCATGTCGTTCTATCCGCAACCTTGACAAAAATATGCCGAATTTAGGCTTATATAGATTTATATCTAATATATATAGTTTTACGATTTTCCGGCAGTTTGCTTGTAATTAACAATATATTGTATATTAATATAGCTACATTTTGGAACGATATTTTTCAAGATTATTAACGTAATATGATAAAGATAAATAGTAAAATACTTTTGACTGTTTTTGTGGCAATATTAGGTAATTTTGTTTTTATTTGACTTTTTGATTTCGATCTAACTCTCTCGATTTTCGTTCAAGTCTTTTGATTGCTAAATCTTCTTCCCTAAAATCTTGAAAACAAAATTTAGATTCCAAAAGTTCCAGAAATTGAATCGCTTCCAAAAAGGTTTAAAGAAGTTTTTATAGTAGCAGTTAAATTTCGTAAAAAATATTAACCGTAAGGAAGTGATAACCTATATTCAATATTTATACTAACTATTTCTAATAAATAAATTTTCTGATAAGAAAACCCTAATATCCAACAATATTCAACAATTTATTTTCTTGGCTATTAAAAAATACGAAAGAAAAAGAAAAGGTTTAGTGTAGTGTGGCCTATACATCAATTTTATATACATTTATATAAAGAATTTGCAGCAGATGGTGTTGATGTAAATCAAATAGCATCTGATACATTTGTAACCAACTTCATGTTGAAGCCTCACTGGCTTCACTTTTCAATATGAAAATAAATGTATACCAAACAAACCGCACTTGTTAATTAATTTGAACAAAAAGATGCCTGAAGGTCATCGAATAGCTGTGATGTGTGTGAAGCCTATGACAACCATGCTCTATCAATTTGAACATGTAAACACTAGTTTCGACGACTCTGACACCGAAGACAAAGAGCATCCTAGGCAGCCAAAACAAAATTAAGTCGAGGATTTAAAGACATTACCCAATAATACCGTCTATGGGGATTGCTATAGAGTATAATTAATACGAAAAAAAAACGGCTAAACCGCATACGAGCAAAGATATAAATTCAGACCACTTGTAGTGAAACCGGTCAAAAAAAAATCATTCCTAGAAACATTCAATTGACAAATGGTACCCCACCCCCCGTATTCTCCAGACCTTGCTGTTTCTGTTTACGACTTTTTTAAACATATGAGTAGTGACCTGTCTGAACAACATTTTACTTCCTCCAATGATATCAAAAAATGGCCCTATCCGTGGATACCCTAAAAGTATATATCGTTTTTTCGAGATAAAATTCGTAAATTGCTTAAAAGATGGAAAAAGATAGGTGCTATCGATTGACAATACTTTGAATAAATAAAATACATTGTACCGACTTTTCACAACAAAGGTTCAATTTCAAAAAATCATATAAAACTTATACAGACCTAATAACCTAATGCACATTTGGACCTACGGTATTTAACTGTGGGGTACTACTAACAAATCTAACTGAGCTATCTTACAACGGTTCCAGGATAATGTGTTGCGAGTCATCGTCGATGCCCCTTATTCGAGATTCGAGGTGTTAATGCAAAGTACTCTGACTGTTAGTGCATCCCAATGCACTCGCCAAACAGTCAAATGTACGCGATGACAGTGTAGTGCGTAGGCTCAAACGCAAACTAACGATACGAACTGATTAACAGAGACATAGAGTGAAATTTAATAACCTCTAGAATAAGTTAGAACAGTCTTTAGAATAAGTTGGGATAGACTTATTATGTTAGATTAGTATCTAGAATAAGATTTGGATCATAAATTCAACAACAGATCACTTACTGAAGCGATCTTCTACATGTCAGGTTCGTTATAATGTGTAACGGAAATCATTAATAATACTTAATGCCCACGGGCAGGTTGTTGAAGCTCTAAAAGATTAATAAGAAAAATAGGACTAATAATTACCAAAACACCTGTAAAATAAAGAAGATGGTTTGAGAATTTAAAAAAGTAAAAGCGCCCTTTTCCCAATTCATTGTAGAAGTTTTTTCAAATGATGTATTGCCCGTCTAGCAGTTTAACATCTTGATAACTAAGAAACAAAATTGTACGCTATAGTTTCCCATATTTTTTTCGTTATATTTTTCCCTCTACTATATTATTAGAAGAGACGTAAAAGGATTTGTTGAAAGCTGTTGCGAAGAACTCTACTAAGTCATGAACGTCTCGACTATATTCCTTCCGTTTATTAATATATAGAAGATAAAACACATTGTACCGACTCTTCACAAAACGGATTCAAATAGAAAACATCATATAAAACTAGTTATATGCCTAATAATTACCATAGAACCTACTACAAGAATAATATCGATCGTTTGAAAATGGAAAAAAGTAAAAGTGCCCTTTTCCCAATCCATTGTAGAACTTCTTTTAAATGAACAATTTCTAAGAAACAAAATTGTACGCTGTAGTTTCCTATATTTTTTCGTTGTATTTTACCCTCTACTACATTATTAGAAGAATCGTAAAAGGATTTCTTGAAAGCTATTAGTAAGACCACTATTAAGTCGCGTACGTCTCGACTGTCTTCCTCGTTCCGTTTATTGGAAGTTGATGGACTTATTAGCGTGATTTTTTTCATGAAAAATTGGCGCTTTGTTCCGTCGACAACCATCGACAACGGCATAAACAAAGGAGCAGCCCCGACACGCGAACGCCCGAAGAGGAGGGTGGAAAAATAGACGAAATTTCGTGTATGTTTGCCGTTGGGCGCCCGTCAGAATTAACGCTGATTTATGGGCGTTTTTGCTCCCCCGCCATTATTAATTTTTTTTCTGTGTCTCCGCTCGGATATTACGCTTTTATCTTTGACGCACCTCTTGCCGATTTTCATGGGGTTAAAAATTTATGTAATTAATTCTGCGATGGGCGGCAGGGATAGGGACTCGAGCTGGTGTACCTTGATAAGTGATATCAACGTTTGTAATTGTTTTTTGCCCGATACAGCTGTGCAGACTAGTGTATTGACGCGTCATAATTAGGATACATTGTTCCACAACATCTGGGCTTCGAATTGCTCCCTCATCCACCGTATTCGCCAGATCTGGCCACCAGCGACTATTTCCTATTCTGAGATCTCAAAAGAATGCTCGCTGGGAAGAAATTTTCGTCGAATGAAGAGGTGATTGCCGAAACTCAGGCCTATTTTGAAGCAAAGGACAGACCGAACAGTGTATCGCCCTTGAAGGGAATTATGTTGAATAAAAAAAACTAATTTTGCCAAAAAATGTGTTTTACTATGGTACGCCGGGGACTTTTCAATTGACCTGTTATTTTACACCAATGCTTCTCAACAAACAACTTCTTAAAGCCGAAAAATGATCAGAGTAAACAGCTGATATTATTTCATTGCTTAAAAACAACATTTTTGTCAGATGTTGAATAACGCTCTAAACAAAATAATGTAACTCTTTAGAGCAAATGCTGTCTGATGGAAATATAAAAGAAAACAAGTTCCGATTACACTTCATGGCAAGTTTCTCTAGGACCGTTTTATCCCCATAGTGCTTTATTGATTAAAATCGGCGTCTTATCTTTTAATATGGCAGTAAAAATCCATTTTTCAATAGAAGCTTTCAAACTCGCGCCCGTAACACCGCACTTCCTCAAAAACTAAAACCTTTACACAGTGTCGTGGCGCAATTTTTACGATCCACTTTCCTCCATGGTAATGGAAGCTTGGATGGGAAACGCTCCAATTTCGTCCGAGGAATGGATCGAACCGTATGACTTCATTTATGTCTCGCGATGAAATTGATTTTTATCCGAGATATATTTCATAGAGTAATATATAGAGTGTTAACCGAATTCAATAATTGTTTTGTGTGGTTTCAGCAGGAAGGCGCTGAGAACGTCATTTCGCTGAATTTCATTGGTTAGTTTAAATTACGATTACAGGCACCTGTAATGAAAATATTTTATAAGGAGAGCATTTGGTCGACGATTTCATACGCATCACGTGACTAACCTCTCTGACGTCACATACTACTGACCAAATAAATTTCAAATTAAATCAAAATACAATTTTTCAAAACCACTTATTAAAATAAAATTCTATATAAATACAAATATTATACATATAAATAAAAAATAATGAAATGTGGATATAAAAATTATATTTTTATATTTTAGTGCTATCAATTTAAATAAGATGTCTTAAAGTTTCTATCTTTTTATTCCCTCATACTGAAGGCAAAGCAGCAAAGCTACAAGTCTGTGTCTTCTAATATTTTACTTATTTGTTTGACACAAAAATGTATTGAGGCAAGTTATTATTATTTTTACAATATTATTGCGAAAATTATCGAACGGATAACTAAAACAGTTAAATATTATGATATACGTCAAAATAAACATACCAAGAAGAAATACATTAAAGAACAGCAACAAAAATAACATAAAACATATGATATATTTAAAAATTACTGCTGATCGATGAGTTAAAAAGACAGTGGTTAAACTATTAACAATATGATAAAACAAGCATGATAACACTTTTCAAGATAAAGTTACATTTTAATCAAATAATAGTGACTATATTTAAGACACAAGAATGCTGATCGTGCTTTATATCACACACAAAAATGGCGTCGTAAACAAACTGAAACAAACAATCGCGTTATAAAAATAGTCAATCAAACGCCTTTGTAAGTCAATTCAAATGAATGAATCAAAAAAGTCACCATTGAACGGACCACTCAAAACATTTCCCCGATTTCGTCTATTTAAGTGAAACCTCTAAAACATACCCTATGATATATTTCAGCGGCGAAAATGAAAAGTTTTGAGTAGCGTTTGGAACTATCGACTGTTTCAGATGCTATTTTTGGTCCGACTGATTTTGTTACTATTTACTATAGACTTTTTCGGTCGTGTACTTTTAGTTACTATTTTGGTTTCTTACTATTTTTAACGTCCTGGCTCTGTCATGCTAGCCGCGACCTTGACAAAAATGTACCCAATTTATGCTTACATAGATTTTTATGTAACATATGTAGCTTTATGATTTTTTGCCAGTTTGCTTTAAAATAACAATATATTGTGTAATATAGCAGCATTTTGGAACGATATTTTTCAAGATTGTTATTGTCATAGGGTAAAAAGATTAAAATTGTGAATGATAAATAGTAAAACAGTTTTGACTGTTTTTATGGTAATAATATTTGAATTACTCTCTCGATTTTTGTCAAAAAAATATTTCCGTTCAATAATAAATGAGGTATTTACTTTATTTTAAAAAGCTTAACGAAACAGTTGAACCGTGCTATTTTTTGACTATCGACTGTTTTGCGACTCTCGACTGTTTTCCATCCATAGTTCCCAACGCTACTTATTAGTGCTAATTTACTACATTCCTATAATAACTAATGAAAAAAATGTTTAAATTTTTGGTCATATCACTGAGACATTCGATAAACAAAAATTAACCAAAAAAACTGCTGATTTTTTCGCCCGTTTGATGATATCATTCGAATATCCGTCCACTAGGCGATAATGGCGATTCCCATCACGTTTACTGTACCGAACACAAAGGTCTCTCCGTTCAACTAGACCGAGGAGAGAAAGCCAATACGACCGCTGTTCGTCTCGCCTTTCCAAGCTTGTCATCAGCAAAAACATGCAATTTCCCGTTAAGGACAACGCCCGGATCAATGGGATGGCGAAAAGGGGGAATAAAGGAATCCATATCAACGCTGTTTCTTGTTTGTCCGGTCCGAGGGCCCTAATTATTATTTGATTTCTATCTGAGATGAGTGGGAGGAGAACCCCGCTCGTAAGAGATCCTCAAAGGTTTATTAACGATATGATTTATTAGCAGATGATTAGGCTGTTTGATAGATTCGCGAAAACTGAACATGTTTCCAGGTTTATAGTTGCTGTAAAATGGCTTTATGTATCAGTATAACAATCCATATACCATATATATGTGTGGCGACCGCCACGACCCTTTAGGCCACCACGAATTCATTAACAAGTACAAAGGTTGCCAACGCCGGTGGATTGGTACAATGCAGTTCCAGGCTATAAAAGACCATCACGACGACGTCTCGTTCTCTTTTCTTTTCTCCATCCCCTTGTAATAGTACCACTTCCACAGCGCTACCGCACTTTCTCTACCTAACCTAATATCCTTTCAATTCTCCCGTCGACCACATGTATAATTTAATATTAAAAATAAACAGTATTTCTTCAACCAGTGTTTTCAGTTCTCGTGCAAATTCCTTCCAAAAATAGTAGTGAGTGTTCTGACAAATAATCGCAGCGGCAGCCACACATTTCGACCGACTGACCGACCCGACGAACATTCCTACATATGTATCTAGAGTTATATATCAAGAGTTATTCAAAATTCGCCTTAAACTGCGTGCAGAAATGTGTAAATGGGAACCAATTGATGTTTCTGGCGATTCTGCAACACCATCGCGCACCAGAGCCACATTTTCAGCGTTTCTTCCAGAACGAGGCCTGTTTGTTGTCGTACTGTACTGTCGAAAATTCGCTGTCAACGATGAATTGTGGTTTTGTGAGGCACTGGACGATTACGATATTTTTGCTGAGTGGCAATAATGGAACGATTATTTTCAATAAATATTAGTACTATTTCTGCTCGTTCTTGTAGCGTATCCATAATATAATTTGGACGTCTACACAACACAATAGTTAAAACGAAACTGAGCTAAACGTCACATAAACAAGATGGAGCGCAATCTAAATGGTTGCGGGACTTTTGCCCCATCTGTTATATGAACAATTACTTACACCGAGACCTTAGGATTCCAACTCACACAGAGGAAATTAACAAGTTCTCAAACAAGAAGTGAGAGAAGACGTTAGTCCCATGTTAACACCGGATACTGCAAATCTTGGACAACACTGAACTAGGATGCAGACCCAAGAGAACCACCAGACCCCGTGATCTTGTAGAGTTGTGTAGCGACTAAATGGTAAAAACACTGAAAAGTGCTTTTACCTTTTATTTTATTTTATTAGAGATTGAGGAAGTGCCAATGGGTCTTCTTAGGCAGGTACCTAGTTTTAAGTCACTATAGGGACAAATTCTAAGTTAATCGAAAATGATGAAATAATTTAAAAAATATGTACGAGTATAATTTCCACAAAATTAAATACTGTAATAGTTTTTTGTCTCAAGAACGTTTCAGTTGACAATCAAGAATAAGAGGAAGACAAATGCACCAAAATCTAGCCAATAAAGCGTTTACTTGGTTATTAGGTTACAGGGCATCAAGTAACCGAATACTTAAGAAGGATCTGTCTTTTCGACATTACTGCAAAGACAAAAAAAATTAATTATTCAATAGTATACAAGAAATAAAAGTAAAGAAAAATATACAAAGAAATGTTAGTTACGAGTATCCAAAAATAAAAAACATGTGATAAAATTAAGATATATAATCACAAGAAAGGCAAAAAGATATAACTTCTAAAACATACACATGGTAGTTGCTTAGCCCAGAATCCAGCCGGAATATTGTTAACGTTCCATGATAGACCATTTCAGAAAAGATACAAAGGTGTGTGAAGAAAGGCAAAATGAATCTTCATGAACATGATGATCTCTTACTGCTACTCTTACTTGGCAACAGTGTACACTAACAGTAACTTTAGTAAACGTTTTCACCAACAATTTTATTTTTACAAATTACAGGTGATTTGTTATAGTAATTAACAATATTGGCATTGCACTGAACTAAACACCCATCTAACACGTCAATCAAAGTTTGAAAGAAAAACTCCAAATCTAAGGTTAATGAAACTATTGGTTAATGAAAAATAAATGGTTTTTTAATAAAACCATACTATGGAGCATTTGAAAGTGAATAGTCTCGAAAATTCTAGATCTACAGGTAGTAATATAGTATTCTATTAAAATAACAAAAATTACAAAACGTATATATGTGTATTCAAAATCAAATCTAATATTATCAAGCGTGAAAGTAGACTAGAAGAATTATTTTACATACTAGTGTAATTTATATGTGACATGAAAAAATCAACACGTTGAAAAATCACTGTGAGTTGGAAAAATTGGTTTCCTTACCAATCAAAATCCAGACCATATAGAAAAGTGATAAAAAAAAGATCTATTACAATAACCACCCGCATAGTGGTGGTATCCGAAGAGATGTCATTCATGAATTTTGCCAAAGAAATTCATGTAATGCAATATAAATTTCTTGTCCAAGAGCCAAGAAAAGAGGTAGCCAGATATGGACAACGATTTTAATAGCCATTTATTTTAATTTTAGACAAACTGCATTAAAAAACACCACAAAATAGTTTCAACGCCATATAAACGATTTAAAACAAAAATAACGTTGAAATTAAATGTCGTAATAACCTGTATATTTAATAAAAAAAATCATTAAACTTACTAAAATATTGAAAATTCCGCTCAAGTCGTAGAAATTCCAACAGTCAGGACATTAAAATTTTGTATACAAGCCGCCTGCCTAATAAAAACTGCATTTGCCGTAGCCCACTACGTTTCCCAAGGGTACAAGTTTAAAAACAACCTTAAACTATTTATTTACCAATTCCGAACTGTCAATATTCTCCGATCTAGCCGGCGTTTTATTTCCAAAATTATATTTCCTTTATAATTATAAAATATATTCAGATATATAAAACTGAACTAGAAACGCCATATTTCCTCGATACTATCGATTCTTTTCAACGTCAATAACAAATATCATACCGAAATTATCCTTAGAGTAATTAAAACTGACACAATCGGCAACCTCAAGGTCAACGTTGTGATTTCTCATCGGCGAATAACATAAACAAAACCGAACTCACCTGCTGGACGGACACTGAATTTATATAATCGTCCAAAAATAATAACGTCTGCACACAAGAACGATTTTTTACCGCCAAACAGACCGCAAAACACCCTTACCGCACACAATTTACATTACAACTGATAAAAAACTGCACTTGACTGCTAATCTGACAAGCGCGATCGGTTTTTTGTTATCAAGGCAGACCCGATGATGATAGTTCCCCTGAATAGTAATTCATAACGGAAACCGAAGCGAAAGTAAAGGAAGCCGAGCTCGATCGGTATTGTGCGTTGCCTAACCGTGTCATGAATAAAAATATTTATTTGATGTATTTTATGCTTGAAAATATTAAGCAATTTTTAAAATATTTAATGTAGTATTTAATGTTTAATGTAGACGTTGTCAAGTTATGGGATTCTAAAGAATCGACCTGATTGGCGAAAGGGTATTTTCGCATTGAAATAACGTTTAGGAAAATAACGTAGTGCTTTGTATAAAATATTTAGTTTCGAATTAGTTTAGAATATAAATCAATTGGAGAACATAATGAACTACCGAGATAAACGATTTAATTTGTTAAAGAAATAACGTCGGACGTGTTATTATCCCAAGAACTCGTTTAATTACATTTTAGTTTGCAAGGAAAGGACAATATCCGATCGGAATAAACTGGAAATGAAAACTTTTATGTCGAGTTGAGGGGGGGACCGAAAGGACCCGCGTTCCCTCCGAGACTCTTTGTCCTTATTTCTTGCCTTTCAAGAACGAGGAAGAAAAAACCGGTGAATGGGCCCATTCCGAACGTTAACCTAAAAAAGCTTTTCATTCCTAAATCTAAATGAGGACATTATAGGGGACAGGAGAGGCTCCACTGTAAGATAATGATTTATGAAAAGGAATATATGTCTTTGTTGTACTCGTTTTCTTTTTTTTTTTTCGTGTTGTAAAAGATGATGTCTGTGTTGCGTCAAGTAAACTTGAGGTTTTGGTGGTTTGTACGCATTTTTTTGGAGTTAAGTGTATTTTATCGGGATTTGGTTATTTTTTAAGCCATATTTTCGTTGTTCTAAGTGTTTTAGCTTTATATTTCAGATTTTTATCAGAATTATTTCATATGGACAATAGATAAGAATAACGAATTTAATCTTATTAATATAATAATTTAATAAATTAATATTAATAGTGCTGTTCATTGTTTTTTATAACCTTAAGACATTTCTGAAGTAAATTGCGAGTTTTTTAGTTAAAATGCCCATGGCATCCATGTTTCGGATAGTTATTCATTACAGAGTAATGTTTCTGTAAAGACTATATCTTTTAAATGTCAATTTTTAAGAAATAATACTTCAGATTCAAACTTGATGGGCGTTTAATGAGTGTGGAAGTACATCAACATTTTTTTCTCTCATAATCTGACTTCTTGGTGTTTTTCACTACATATTGGTACTCTTAGGTTCTTTTTCTCATATAAATATACCATGGACCGTTAGCAATACCCCAAATAACTTGGTTTTGATAAGTTTGGATCACATTTATACAGAATTTCTTGGGGAAGCCAGCCGAATGTTGCGTTTTCCCACGCTTTGGAGCGGGTTCATCGTGTGCAGTCCACTCAGATGATTGTCGATTGGACTTCAGAGTGAACTCTGCTTTATTACGCTTGATCATCTTTAAATACTGCTCCAAATCATCAACTCGTCGTTGTTTTTAGTCAAAAGTGAGCTCGCGCGGCAGCCACTTTGCACAGAGCTTTCTCATACCCAAATATTCGTGAGTGATATGATGTACAGGTTCAGTTGATATCTTTAGAGTGTCTGCTATTTCACTCAGTTTCAATTTACGGTTATTCAAAATCATTTTGTGGATTTTTCTAATGTTTTTTTCCGTAACAAAATTTTTTGGACGTCCACTGCGTTCACCGTCTTCGTTACTCATTTCACCACATCTAAACTTAGTATACCAATCCTTGACGGTTGATCTTCTTGGGGCAGTGTCCGGAAACTCGGACCAAGTCTTCGCTTCAACTGTATTTTTCCCTTCAAAAAGCAGTATTTTATCAACACGCGAAATTCCTATTTATCCATTTTTCCCCAATAACAAAAGTCTCTGTGGGATGGAGGTGAATGGAGGTAAAACGAAATGAAACAGTGGTGTTTACGTTATGTGACCGTTATTTATTGACGTAATATAAAATATAAAAGTACAAAAGATAAAACGGATGGCAGCGGAGTTACCTGTTGACGAGGCAACCGAGGCTTGTTACCTGTCTAAACCAAACGATAGTCGAGTACTGAATGATGGGAACTACCTTTCAATAACATCCCAGATAAACGTCTCGGGGTTGCCAGCTATTCGTTATCGGGTTCTAGTTGGCGCTGATGGCGTCCCGCCCGTGTTCGACATTTGGGATTAGATTTCTGGATATTTTGTAGACCGTTATTCCACGATGTAAAATTCGACATGCCTCAAGGTAGCTACCGGTCTAACTAAAAAATATACGGATTTAATTCTAGTAGTCAGTTAAGTCAGTTTGTGCCGGAAATTCGACAACGGTGTTCCATTTCAGCTCGAATAGCCTCGTACATCGAGATTAGCCATGTTTCGCCGGTTATTTCGATTTTGCTTCCATCAATTGACCCCCGACGGTATTTCGGGGAGGTCCCGGGAGAACCGAAAAACGGGAAAAGTCCTTTTCCCTACTTAACTTCGACCACCTAGAACGCCATCGTAAAACTTGGCTTTCAACGTCCCTGCCTCGTTCAGCCCGCCGATACGCCGCTTTTTTTCCTTCTCCGTCACTTTTCCGAGGTCCCGACGCGCGACCGTAAAATTTCGTCATCTGGTACGCGCTTTTTGTTATTGGGAAAGTTTTTCTAATAGAAAATTTCGGACGATGACCTCGAGGCCCTTGCCCGTCCCCGGGACCCGATGGGATTCGGCCAAATAAAAGAATATGTCCGAGATTACGGGACGACCGAATAAAATCTCTATTTATGCCGGGGATTATGTTCGGGCCGAAGAGGACTCTTAAGAGTTAGTAAACCTTTTAGCTGATGAAGGAAGAAAAAACGGAAACACGTTATTTATTTACCCGAAATTCCGACCGGGCTGTTTCTTTTTCTTTTTATAGCGGGGAAAATATGGATATTATTCGGATGGCACACATGTTTGCTGAGCTAAAATCAGGCCCCATCTTTAATTTAATCTAATAACCTTAATCGTTGTAGATTCCTTTAATAAGAGCGGGTTTCTGTTGGAACAAAATAAAACTGTGTATAAATTTATAGGCCATCCAAAGTTGTTGTGAACATACGTCATCAATAAGCTTAATGTAACAGGTCAATGGAAAAGTCCCCGACCTGACACATAGATGGCGCTACTGAAATTAAATCCACATGTTTTTAGTTAGCCCTAACCCTCGAAAGATGCGTGTATAAATTTGACAGCAGCCGGAACAATGGTTTGTGAATTATGGCATTTTGAGTGAAGCAACTTTTGTTATTGTGAAAAATGGATAAAAAGGAATTTCGCGTGCTGATAAAATATTGATTTTTGAAGGGAAAAAAATACAGTCGAAGCAAAATCTTGGCTTGATTCCGAGTTTCCGGACACTGCCCATGCCCCATTAAGGTTAGGAAAATCAACCATCAAGGATTGGTGTAGGTGGTGAAATGAGCACGGAAGACGGTGAACGCAGTGGACGTCCCAAAGAGGTTGTTACCGACGAAAGCATTAAGAAGATCCACAAAATGATTTTGAATGGCTTATTGAAATTGAATGAAATAGCAGACACTCTAAAGTAATCAACTGAACGTTTAGATTATATCATTCACGAATATTTGGGTATGAGAAAGCTCTGTACAAAGTGGGTGCAGCGCGAGCTCACTTTTGACCAAAAACAACGACGAGTTGATGATTTGGAGCAGTATTTGAAGATGATCAGGCGTAATAAAGCCGAGTTTCGGCGTCGATGTGTGGCAATGGATGAAATATGACTCCATCATTTCACTCTGAACTCCAATCGACAGTCATCCGAGTGGACTGCATACGATGAACCCACTCCAAAGCGTGGAAAAACGCAACAGTCGGCTGGCAAACTTTTGGCCTCTGTATTTTAGGATGCGCATGGAACACTTTTCATTGACTACCTTGAAAAAGGAAGGACCATCAACATCAGCTATTACACAGCGTTATTGGACCCTTTGAAGGACGAGATCGGCGAATAACGGCCGCATTTTAAGAAGAAGAGAGCCAAAATGCCAAAAAATGTGTTTTGTTATGGTAGGCCGGAGACTTTTCAATTGACCTGTTCTTGACTGTCGCAATTTATAAATTCGTGTATAATGTGTGTGTGTGTGTGTGTGAAAAAAACTAAAATCCATATTAGACCATGAAATTGATAGTTTCTAAGATATGCGATACATGAATTTTTTTTAAATACAATTTATATTGTATAAATTAAAAATCAAAAGTTATTTAAAAATATACTAGCATTTGATTAAGCGAAAGTTCTCTGTAAATTCATCAACTTGCGGTTATTTTAACAGAAATGACAGTAAAAGAATTAAAAAATTTAAAAAAGCGTAAATTGTCAAGATGTAATATATGGAAAAAGTGCTAACAATTTTTACCATTTTTAGGACGTAAAAAACAAAAAAAACATGGTGCATTGTTTTAGAATTTATAGCCTTTAAGAAAGGCCGCATAAAAGGAAACTCACTAATTAATTCAAAATACAATTTGCGTTGTGTCAATTAAGAACCAACGATTGCATACACATTATTATACTCTATTGGACTACGTGTAAAATTTTATGTAATCTCTGTAAATTTCATTACATTGTTATTATTTGAATGGTAATGGAAGAAAAAAAATTGAAAATAGCAAAAAATATCAACGATTATATATATAGAAAAGTATCGAAATATTTCATTTCTCGGACATAGATAATACGCTCACATATATATATATATATATATATATATATATATATATATATATATATATATATATATATATATATATATATATATATATATATGTATATAATTTGGTTTGGTTTGGTTTTGTTAAAAACCTACTATAAGCACTGGATGTAGCGTTATTTACAATTCCTGTTATTTTCATTAACCTGTGATTATTTAAATAGAACTGACGGTAATAATTAAAAATGAAATCCACTAAATTTTCAAAAATATTCTCTACATTGTATTTATAGCTCTTACCTATAGAACTTATATATATTTAATAAACTGAATTACCTTTACATACAGTTTGAATCGGGCGCAACTTCTAGAAGTTTAGGGTTAAAAGAGTTCTTCTCCTGATAGATATATTCTCACAAAGATAGACTCTTACTATTTATCATTTATAGACATCGAAAAAAGTCCAATATTTCACGACTAAGGACACCTTCAGAAACTTCAGTTGACCTTTAATGGACATATAGCTTGAATTGGAATCTAAATTCCAGAAATATAGGGTTAGAAAGTGTTTCTTCAACATTAAATTATCAAATTCCAAAAATTCACAGAAAAATGGTTTATTCAATATTACCAATCCTAGCTTATAAAGTATACAAAATATAATTAAAATATTTGGCAGGTTTGCAACACAATTAGAACGGTTAAGACGAATAACAGTGAACGAAATTACATTATTTGGCTACGCTTAACGTTTTTTATAACAATCTTTCGGTACAATTATAGTTAACGATGTCGTAAAGGGAATAAACCACCCTCCGAATGAGATATTATTAGACCTAAATACCGTCGAAATGAACCGCGCTACACAAAATTACGAGGTTTGGCTTAAAATACGTACATTCCGCGAGAAAAATGCCATTATTGCATTCTTTCGAGTCAAATTAAGAAACGGAATGGTCGATAATACCAGCAGTCATCTAATGAGATAAGAACCGAATTGTAGATATTATAAATATTTATATTTTCTTAATAAAATGTCCCATCCTAATTTTCTTCATGATAGGTTTTGATTGTGCTGTTATAGGTGCGAAAAAGTTAAACCTAGATGGCATGCGTTAATTTGCGACGTTGTCAGTCCTTGCAAATTGTACGTATACTTGAGAAGTAAAATATAATCAGAATAAATTATCTTGAATTCATAAATTAATCTAAAGTTTACATTGAAACTTACGTTAAAACATGTTCATTATAATTGTAGATATTATAAATATTTGTATATTCTTAATAAAATGTCCCATCTTAATTTTCTTCATGATAGGTTTTGAATGTGCTGTTATAGATGCGAAAAAGTTAAACCTAGATGGTATGCGTTAATTTGCGACGTTGTCAGTCCTTGCAAATTGTACGTATACTTGAGAAGTAAAAGATAATCAGAATAAATTATCTTGAATTCATAAATTAATCTAAAGTTTACATTGAAACTTACGTTAAAACATGTTCATTATAATTGTAGATATTATAAATATTTATATTTTCTTAATAAAATGTCCCATCTTAATTTTCTTCATGATAGGTTTTGATTGTGCTGTTATAGATGCGAAAAAGTTAAACCTAGATGGCATGCGTTAATTTGCGACGTTGTCAGTCCTTGCAAATTGTACGTATACTTGAGAAGTAAAAGATAATCAGAATAAATTATCTTGAATTCATAAATTAATCTAAAGTTTACATTGAAACTTACGTTAAAACATGTTCATTATAATTGTAGATATTATAAATATTTATATTTTCTGAATAAAATATCCCATCTTAATTTTCTTTATGATAGCTTTTACTTGTGCTATTATAGATGCGAAAAAGTTAGACCTAGGCGAGATACGTTAATTTGCGACGTTGTCAGTTCTTGCAAATTGTACGTATACTTGAGGAGTAAAATATAAACAGAATAAATTATCTTGAATTCATAAATTAATCTAAAGTTTACATTGAAACTTACGTTAAAACATGTTCATTATAATTGTAGATATTATAAATATTTATATTTTCTGTATAAAATCTCCCGTCTTAATTTTCTTTATGATCGCTTTTACTTATGCTATTATAGATGCCAAAAAGTTAGACCTAGGCGAGATACGTTAATTTGCGACGTTGTCAGTCCTTGCAAATTGTACGTATACTTGAGGAGTAAAATATAAACAGAATAAATTATCTTGAATTCATAAACTAATCTAAAGTTTACATTGAAACTTACGTTAAAACAAGTTCATTATAATTGTAGATATTATAAATATTTATATTTTCTGAATAAAATATCCCATCTTAATTTTCTTTATGATAGCTTTTACTTGTGCTATTATAGATGCGAAAAAGTTAGACCTAGGCGAGATACGTTAATTTGCGACGTTGTCAGTTCTTGCAAATTGTACGTATACTTGAGGAGTAAAATATAAACAGAATAAATTATCTTGAATTCATAAATTAATCTAAAGTTTACATTGAAACTTACGTTAAAACATGTTCATTATAATTGTAGATATTATAAATATTTATATTTTCTTAATAAAATGTCCCATCTTAATTTTCTTCATGATAGGTTTTGATTGTGCTGTTATAAATGCGAAAAAGTTAAACCTAGATGGCATGCGTTAATTTGCGACGTTGTCAGTCCTTGCAAATTGTACGTATACTTGAGAAGTAAAATATAATCAGAATAAATTATCTTGAATTCATAAATTAATCTAAAGTTTACATTGAAACTTACGTTAAAACATGTTCATTATAATTGTAGGTATTATAAATCTTTATATTTTCTGAATAAAATCCCCCATCTTAATTTTCTTTATGATCGCTTTTACTTGTGCTATTATAGATGCCAAAAAGTTAGACCTAGGCGAGATACGTTAATTTGCGACGTTGTCAGTCCTTGCAAATTGTACGTATACTTGAGAAGTAAAATATAAACAGAATAAATTATCTTGAATTCATAAACTAATCTAAAGTTTACATTGAAACTTACGTTAAAACATGTTCATTATAATTGTAGATATTATAAATATTTATATTTTCTGTATAAAATCTCCCGTCTTAATTTTCTTTATGATCGCTTTTACTTATGCTATTATAGATGCCAAAAAGTTAGACCTAGGCGAGATACGTTAATTTGCGACGTTGTCAGTCCTTGCAAATTGTACGTATATTTGAGGAGTAAAATATAAACAGAATAAATTATCTTGAATTCATAAATTAATCTAAAGTTTACATTGAAACTTACGTTAAAACATGTTCATTATAATTGTAGATATTATAAATATTTATATTTTCTGTATAAAATCTCCCGTCTTAATTTTCTTTATGATCGCTTTTACTTATGCTATTATAGATGCCAAAAAGTTAGACCTAGGCGAGATACGTTAATTTGCGACGTTGTCAGTTCTTGTAAATCGTACGTATACTTGAGGAGTAAAATATAAACAGAATAAATTATCTTGAATTCATAAATTAATCTAAAGTTTACATTGAAACTTACGTTAAAACATGTTCATTATAATTGTAGATATTATAAATATTTATATTTTCTTAATAAAATGTCCCATCTTAATTTTCTTCATGATAGGTTTTGATTGTGCTGTTACAGATGCGAAAAAGTTAAACCTAGATGGCATGCGTTAATTTGCGACGTTGTCAGTCCTTGCAAATTGTACGTATATTTGAGGAGTAAAATATAAACAGAATAAATTATCTTGAATTCATAAATTAATCTAAAGTTTACATTGAAACTTACGTTAAAACATGTTCATTATAATTGTAGATATTATAAATATTTATATTTTCTGAATAAAATCTCCCATCTTAATTTTCTTTATGATAGCTTTTACTTGTGCTATTATAGATGCGAAAAAGTTAGACCTAGGCGAGATACGTTAATTTGCGACGTTGTCAGGCCTTGCAAATTGTACGTATACTTGAGGAGAATATAAACAGAATAAATTATCTTGAATTCATAAATTAATGTAAAGTTTACATTGAAACTTACGTTAAAACATGTTCATTATAATTGTAGGTATTATAAATATTTATATTTTCTGAATAAAATCCGCCATCTTAATTTTCTTTATGATAGCTTTTACTTGTGCTATTATAGATGCGAAAAAGTTAGACCTAGGCGAGATACGTTAATTTGCAACGTTGTCAGTTCTTGTAAATTGTACGTATACTTGAGGAATAAAACATAAACAGAAAAAATTACCTTGAATTCACAAACTAATCAAAAATTATATAACAATTACAACTATAAATGTATAACGATAAAACTATAATATATATATATATATATATATATATATATATATATATATATATATATATATTACTGATTATTGTGTAAGGATTTACAAGAAACTTGAACAAAACGTCACCAAAGCATGTAAGAACAAGAGGCTAACGCCAAACATAAATGCCACATGGTAATACAAATGGAACAGTGAAGACTTTGATCAATTAACATGTAGGCTTATCACTGATAGATATAGAAAAAGAGGACTTGACTAATTCAATAAATTCAAAACAGAACAGCCATATGACACCCCACAAAAATTATAAAGAATGTCAATAATGACAGGTGTAGGGTATAAAGCAAAACCTAACATGAAGAATTGACGACCTTAACGAACAACACAATTATTATTTTTGTTTTTAACAGTTTTCTTAAACATAAATAACTATATTAACCGAATTTATTAACATATGTTACTACTATTTCCAGAAATCATTTAATACAGACGAAAGCTGAAGAATAGAAACTTCAGCATCAATAATTTTTGAAACCAGCACACCAAATAGGAAAAATAATTATCTTTCTTCAACCACATTCCTCCAAAAGAATGGTATATTTGATTCCTGCAAGGAATACTTATAAATCAGCCAGAGGTTATACGCATGAAAGATCTTTTGTTCGGTGCTATAGAAAAAAAATTGACCGATCAGCAGGAAAAAAGATATCAGATACCGCTCGCCCCTCGCCGCCCCGTACCCAGTGTGCCACAAACATATAAAATTCTAAAAATACCACCCCCAATTCTGTATCTGTTGGAATAGAGATCGGCCTGGAATGTTGCCAACTTAGGAAAAAATCGATCGCGCGCAACGGTCTTGACCTTTTCCTCTGTTCCTCCTCCTCCTTTTTTTTTCTTCTTCCAGAAACGTTTACGACCTCCTGCGACGATATAACGTAAACAATAACAATATCTACTGCGGCGTGTCGGTCTAATTCGATTTCGAGTTATTAGAGAGTCGTGTTCGGTATCGGTGAGGTCTCGCGAAGAGTACAGCTGCTATACAGACGTATTCAGTTAAGAACTAACTTTATTTCTTAATATTTGTTTATATTAAAATATATTTTTGCATTGAAAGTGCTTAAAATATGTTTAGCTCCAGGATTGTTGGTATAAGTCTAATAAAGTTACGGGAAATTATAGTTATTACATTATTAAACAACCCAGTATAATCAAACTCTTAAAATTAACCAGCAGAGGCTTGCATGATGGTTTTTATCAGATTCTGGCTATTACGTGAGATATTAATAGTTAAAACTAGTGGATTTTAATGTAAATCATAAGAAATACCAATAACAGCCAAATAATCTGGGAAATAATTCATAAACACTATGTCAAACGCATCAAACAATCTAAGGATTGGTGAATAACTAGTGACAAAACATTTGAATAGATATATAGTGTATCCAAAGCCTATATATATATGTATATATATATATATATATATATATATATATATATATATATATATATATATATATGGCTGCAATACAATTCTAAACAGGAAACAAAATTGTAATAATTTTCACAAAATTGTAACAACTGCAATAGAATTATTTCTTGTAAACACAACACAATAGAACGCTCAAAATTGTACTTTGAACGTAAATTACTTGTATTGTTTAATTTGAAAAGTTCTGACATCGAAGCTAATTTAAAAATGCTAGGCAAATATTAGGCATCCAAAATATTAGGCATGTTAGTTGTAACATAATCAGTTAGTTAAATTGGACACTCTTAAAACAGCATTATTAAAAGTCTAATGAAGTTACGAGAAATTATAGTTTTTACATTATTAAACAACCCAGTATAATCATACTCTTAAAATGAACCAGCAGAGGCTTGCAGCATCTTGTCATGATGGTCTTCATCAGATTCTGACTGTTACGTGAGATATTAGAGTTAAAAGTAGTGGATTTTAATGTAAATCATAAGGAACAATAATAACAGCCAAATAAACTCGGAAAAAAATCATAAACACTACGTCAAACGCATAAAACAATCTAAGGATTGGTGAATAACTAGTGACAAAACATTTGAATAGATATATAGTGTATCCAAAGCCTATATATATATATATATATATATATATATATATATATATATATATATATATATATATATATATATATATATATATATATATGGCTGCAATAGAATTCTAAACAGGAAACAAAATTGTAATAATTTTCACAAAATTGTAACAACTGCAATAGAATTATTTCTTGCAAACACAACACAATAGAATGCTCAAAATTGTACTTTGAACGTAAATTACTTGTATTGTTTAATTTGAAAAGTTCTGACATCGAAGCTAATTTAAAAATGCTAGGCAAATATTAGGCATCCAAAATATTAGGCATGTTAGTTGTAACATAATCAGTTAGTTAAATTGGACACTCTTAAAACAGCATTATTAAAAGTCTAATGAAGTTACGAGAAATTATAGTTTTTACATTATTAAACAACCCAGTATAATCATACTCTTAAAATGAACCAGCAGAGGCTTGCAGCATTTTGTCATGATGGTCTTCATCAGATTATGACTGTTACGTGAGATATTAGAGTTAAAAGTAGTGGATTTTAATGTAAATCATAAGGAACAATAATAACAGCCAAATAAACTCGGAAAAAAATCATAAACACTACGTCAAACGCATAAAACAATCTAAGGATTGGTGAATAACTAGTGACAAAACATTTGAATAGATATATAGTGTATCCAAAGCCTATATATATATATATATATATGTATATATATATATATATATATATGTATATATATATATATATATGTATATATATATATATATATATATATATATATATATATATATATATATATATATATATGGCTGCAATACAATTCTAAACAGGAAACAAAATTGTAATAATTTTCACAAAATTGTAACAACTGCAATAGAATTATTTCTTGCAAACACAACACAATAGAACGCTCAAAATTGTATTTTGAACGTAAATT
This sequence comes from Rhynchophorus ferrugineus, assembly GCF_030347505.1. Taxonomy (NCBI): domain Eukaryota; kingdom Metazoa; phylum Arthropoda; class Insecta; order Coleoptera; family Curculionidae; genus Rhynchophorus; species Rhynchophorus ferrugineus. Next base: position 8,562,816 of record NW_027472586.1, on the reverse strand, counting down.
ACTTGTATTGTTTAATTTGAAAAGTTCTGACATCGAAGCTAATTTAAAAATGCTAGGCAAATATTAGGCATCCAAAATATTAGGCATGTTAGTTGTAACATAATCAGTTAGTTAAATTGGACACTCTTAAAACAGCATTATTAAAAGTCTAATGAAGTTACGAGAAATTATAGCTTTTACATTATTAAACAACCCAGTATAATCATACTCTTAAAATGAACCAGCAGAGGCTTGCAGCATCTTGTCATGATGGTCTTCATCAGATTCTGACTGTTACGTGAGATATTAGAGTTAAAAGTAGTGGATTTTAATGTAAATCATAAGAAAACAATAATAACAGCCAAATAAACTCGGAAAAAATTCATAAACACTACGTCAAACGCATAAAACAATCTAAGGATTGGTGAATAACTAGTGACAAAACATTTGAATAGATATATAGTGTATCCAAAGCCTATATATATATGTATATATATATATATATATATATATATATATATATATATATATATATATGGCTGCAATACAATTCTAAACAGGAAACAAAATTGTAATAATTTTCACAAAATTGTAACAACTGCAATAGAATTATTTCTTGCAAACACAACACAATAGAATGCTCAAAATTGTACTTTGAACGTAAATTACTTGTATTGTTTAATTTGAAAAGTTCTGACATCGAAGCTAATTTAAAAATGCTAGGCAAATATTAGGCATCCAAAATATTAGGCATGTTAGTTGTAACATAATCAGTTAGTTAAATTGGACACTCTTAAAACAGCATTATTAAAAGTCTAATGAAGTTACGAGAAATTATAGTTTTTACATTATTAAACAACCCAGTATAATCATACTCTTAAAATGAACCAGCAGAGGCTTGCAGCATCTTGTCATGATGGTCTTCATCAGATTATGACTGTTACGTGAGATATTAGAGTTAAAAGTAGTGGATTTTAATGTAAATCATAAGGAACAATAATAACAGCCAAATAAACTCGGAAAAAAATCATAAACACTATGTCAAACGCATAAAACAATCTAAGGATTGGTGAATAACTAGTGACAAAACATTAGAATAGATATATAGTGTATCCAAAGCCTATATATATATGTATATATATATATATATATATATATATATATATATATGGCTGCAATACAATTCTAAACAGGAAACAAAATTGTAATAATTTTCACAAAATTGTAACAACTGCAATAGAATTATTTCTTGCAAACACAACACAATAGAATGCTCAAAATTGTACTTTGAACGTAAATTACTTGTATTGTTTAATTTGAAAAGTTCTGACATCGAAGCTAATTTAAAAATGCTAGGCAAATATTAGGCATCCAAAATATTAGGCATGTTAGTTGTAACATAATCAGTTAGTTAAATTGGACACTCTTAAAACAGCATTATTAAAAGTCTAATGAAGTTACGAGAAATTATAGTTTTTACATTATTAAACAACCCAGTATAATCATACTCTTAAAATGAACCAGCAGAGGCTTGCAGCATCTTGTCATGATGGTCTTCATCAGATTCTGACTGTTACGTGAGATATTAGAGTTAAAAGTAGTGGATTTTAATGTAAATCATAAGGAACAATAATAACAGCCAAATAAACTCGGAAAAAATTCATAAACACTACGTCAAACGCATAAAACAATCTAAGGATTGGTGAATAACTAGTGACAAAACATTTGAATAGATATATAGTGTATCCAAAGAACTTGTACTCCCAAACGTTCTAAACAGGAAACAAAATTGCAATAATTTTCACAAAATTGTAACAGCTGCAATAGAATTATTTCTTGTAAACACAACACAATAGAACGCTCAAAACTGTACTTTGGACGTAAATTACTTGTATTGTTTGATTTGAAAAGTTCTTACATCGAAGCTAATTTAAAAATGCTAGGCAAATATTAGGCATCCAAAATATTAGGCATGTTAGTTGTAACATAATCAGTTAGTTAAATTGGACACTCTTAAAACAGCATTATTAAAAGTCTAATGAAGTTACGAGAAATTATAGCTTTTACATTATTAAACAACCCAGTATAATCATACTCTTAAAATGAACCAGCAGAGGCTTGCAGCATCTTGTCATGATGGTCTTCATCAGATTCTGACTGTTACGTGAGATATTAGAGTTAAAAGTAGTGGATTTTAATGTAAATCATAAGAAAACAATAATAACAGCCAAATAAACTCGGAAAAAATTCATAAACACTACGTCAAACGCATAAAACAATCTAAGGATTGGTGAATAACTAGTGACAAAACATTTGAATAGATATATAGTGTATCCAAAGCCTATATATATATGTATATATATATATATATATATATATATATATATATATATATATATATATATATATATATATGGCTGCAATACAATTCTAAACAGGAAACAAAATTGTAATAATTTTCACAAAATTGTAACAACTGCAATAGAATTATTTCTTGCAAACACAACACAATAGAATGCTCAAAATTGTACTTTGAACGTAAATTACTTGTATTGTTTAATTTGAAAAGTTCTGACATCGAAGCTAATTTAAAAATGCTAGGCAAATATTAGGCATCCAAAATATTAGGCATGTTAGTTGTAACATAATCAGTTAGTTAAATTGGACACTCTTAAAACAGCATTATTAAAAGTCTAATGAAGTTACGAGAAATTATAGTTTTTACATTATTAAACAACCCAGTATAATCATACTCTTAAAATGAACCAGCAGAGGCTTGCAGCATCTTGTCATGATGGTCTTCATCAGATTCTGACTGTTACGTGAGATATTAGAGTTAAAAGTAGTGGATTTTAATGTAAATCATAAGGAACAATAATAACAGCCAAATAAACTCGGAAAAAATTCATAAACACTACGTCAAACGCATAAAACAATCTAAGGATTGGTGAATAACTAGTGACAAAACATTTGAATAGATATATAGTGTATCCAAAGAACTTGTACTCCCAAACGTTCTAAACAGGAAACAAAATTGCAATAATTTTCACAAAATTGTAACAGCTGCAATAGAATTATTTCTTGTAAACACAACACAATAGAACGCTCAAAACTGTACTTTGGACGTAAATTACTTGTATTGTTTGATTTGAAAAGTTCTTACATCGAAGCTAATTTAAAAATGCTAGGCAAATATTAGGCATCCAAAATATTAGGCATGTTAGTTGTAACATAATCAGTTAGTTAAATTGGACACTCTTAAAACAGCATTATTAAAAGTCTAATGAAGTTACGAGAAATTATAGCTTTTACATTATTAAACAACCCAGTATAATCATACTCTTAAAATGAACCAGCAGAGGCTTGCAGCATCTTGTCATGATGGTCTTCATCAGATTCTGACTGTTACGTGAGATATTAGAGTTAAAAGTAGTGGATTTTAATGTAAATCATAAGAAAACAATAATAACAGCCAAATAAACTCGGAAAAAATTCATAAACACTACGTCAAACGCATAAAACAATCTAAGGATTGGTGAATAACTAGTGACAAAACATTTGAATAGATATATAGTGTATCCAAAGCCTATATATATATGTATATATATATATATATATATATATATATATATATATATATATATATATATATATATATATGGCTGCAATACAATTCTAAACAGGAAACAAAATTGTAATAATTTTCACAAAATTGTAACAACTGCAATAGAATTATTTCTTGCAAACACAACACAATAGAATGCTCAAAATTGTACTTTGAACGTAAATTACTTGTATTGTTTAATTTGAAAAGTTCTGACATCGAAGCTAATTTAAAAATGCTAGGCAAATATTAGGCATCCAAAATATTAGGCATGTTAGTTGTAACATAATCAGTTAGTTAAATTGGACACTCTTAAAACAGCATTATTAACAGTCTAATGAAGTTACGAGAAATTATAGTTTTTACATTATTAAACAACCCAGTATAATCATACTCTTAAAATGAACCAGCAGAGGCTTGCAGCATCTTGTCATGATGGTCTTCATCAGATTCTGACTGTTACGTGAGATATTAGAGTTAAAAGTAGTGGATTTTAATGTAAATCATAAGGAACAATAATAACAGCCAAATAAACTCGGAAAAAATTCATAAACACTACGTCAAACGCATAAAACAATCTAAGGATTGGTGAATAACTAGTGACAAAACATTTGAATAGATATATAGTGTATCCAAAGAACTTGTACTCCCAAACGTTCTAAACAGGAAACAAAATTGCAATAATTTTCACAAAATTGTAACAGCTGCAATAGAATTATTTCTTGTAAACACAACACAATAGAACGCTCAAAACTGTACTTTGGACGTAAATTACTTGTATTGTTTGATTTGAAAAGTTCTTACATCGAAGCTAATTTAAAAATGCTAGGCAAATATTAGGCATCCAAAATATTAGGCATGTTAGTTGTAACATAATCAGTTAGTTAAATTGGACACTCTTAAAACAGCATTATTAAAAGTCTAATGAAGTTACGAGAAATTATAGCTTTTACATTATTAAACAACCCAGTATAATCATACTCTTAAAATGAACCAGCAGAGGCTTGCAGCATCTTGTCATGATGGTCTTCATCAGATTCTGACTGTTACGTGAGATATTAGAGTTAAAAGTAGTGGATTTTAATGTAAATCATAAGAAAACAATAATAACAGCCAAATAAACTCGGAAAAAATTCATAAACACTACGTCAAACGCATAAAACAATCTAAGGATTGGTGAATAACTAGTGACAAAACATTTGAATAGATATATAGTGTATCCAAAGCCTATATATATATGTATATATATATATATATATATATATATATATATATATATATATATATATATATATATATATGGCTGCAATACAATTCTAAACAGGAAACAAAATTGTAATAATTTTCACAAAATTGTAACAACTGCAATAGAATTATTTCTTGCAAACACAACACAATAGAATGCTCAAAATTGTACTTTGAACGTAAATTACTTGTATTGTTTAATTTGAAAAGTTCTGACATCGAAGCTAATTTAAAAATGCTAGGCAAATATTAGGCATCCAAAATATTAGGCATGTTAGTTGTAACATAATCAGTTAGTTAAATTGGACACTCTTAAAACAGCATTATTAAAAGTCTAATGAAGTTACGAGAAATTATAGTTTTTACATTATTAAACAACCCAGTATAATCATACTCTTAAAATGAACCAGCAGAGGCTTGCAGCATCTTGTCATGATGGTCTTCATCAGATTCTGACTGTTACGTGAGATATTAGAGTTAAAAGTAGTGGATTTTAATGTAAATCATAAGGAACAATAATAACAGCCAAATAAACTCGGAAAAAATTCATAAACACTACGTCAAACGCATAAAACAATCTAAGGATTGGTGAATAACTAGTGACAAAACATTTGAATAGATATATAGTGTATCCAAAGAACTTGTACTCCCAAACGTTCTAAACAGGAAACAAAATTGCAATAATTTTCACAAAATTGTAACAGCTGCAATAGAATTATTTCTTGTAAACACAACACAATAGAACGCTCAAAACTGTACTTTGGACGTAAATTACTTGTATTGTTTGATTTGAAAAGTTCTTACATCGAAGCTAATTTAAAAATGCTAGGCAAATATTAGGCATCCAAAATATTAGGCATGTTAGTTGTAACATAATCAGTTAGTTAAATTGGACACTCTTAAAACAGCATTATTAAAAGTCTAATGAAGTTACGAGAAATTATAGTTTTTACATTATTAAACAACCCAGTATAATCATACTCTTAAAATGAACCAGCAGAGGCTTGCAGCATCTTGTCATGATGGTCTTCATCAGATTCTGGCTGTTACGTGAGATATTAGAGTTAAAAGTAGTGGATTTTAATGTAAATCATAAGGAACAATAATAACAGCCAAATAAACTCGGAAAAAAGTCATAAACACTACGTCAAACGCATAAAACAATCTAAGGATTGGTGAATAACTAGTGACAAAACATTTGAATAGATATATAGTGTATCCAAAGAACTTGTACCCCCAAACGTTCTAAACAGGAAACAAAATTGCAATAATTTTCACAAAATTGTAACAGCTGCAATAGAATTATTTCTTGTAAACACAACACAATAGAATGCTCAAAACTGTACTTTGGACGTAAATTACTTGTATTGTTTCATTTGAAAAGTTCTGACATCGAAGCTAATTTAAAAATGCCATCGAACACTTCTGGAAACTTATAGCGATGCCGCTCCTTCATATTACATTTGTTGATTTTATTTTTATATATTCAAAGTTACCGTTTTGTTATTAACAACAAATATCGACCTGGATGACCTAAAAGTTGGAAGACAATAAATATTTTAGAAACGCTCTCAAACACTTTCAGAAATGTGTAACAATACGGCGCCGTCACATCAATAGTTAAGTTTTATTGAACTATTTAAAAGTTTTGATTTTGACAATGAATCAAACAAGACTTCTTGGACGAAAGCTCAGTTCCAACTCTCGAATAACCTCCACAAAGCTTAACAGTTCCTGAATCAACTGCTTCCAGGCGTTTAGGTACGCTGGGAAAGATGGAAAAGACAGATAAAACGACTATCACACGACGCTGTGACTGACGATGAAATATAGCTTTATTATGACATGCACAACCTCAAAAAGTAATGGGTTAGTCCAGAAGTGAAACTGGAGGAAACAGGGTGTGTCCTATTAACCTAACTCTGAATGAGACATATTTATGTTTTCATGTTACCATTCGATTTTACAAATTAATTTGTGAAGACTTTACGAAGATAGAAAAGCAGACGAACAGAATATAACAGTTTCTCAAATCCTTCAATTCCAGTAAAGATAATTAACATAGAAGAAGATATTTCATACGTTTCAAGTGGTGTGAAACATACACTACTACAGTTCAAGTTTAATGTACCAGAAATCGCAAGACGACTTTCAATTGGTGTTTGTTCAGATTATTATGTAAATTATCGTAGTAAAGAAAAATCAAAGCTAGGGGCTTTAATTATTTTTCTTTAAAACCGTATATTTTGGTTGGTGGCTACTTTTTCTACTTCAATTTTCCCATACAATTTTTATTACAATGAACAATATTGTCCAAAAATCAAATTTGTTATAAAATCACAGCTATTTTTAACCAAGATGAGGATTTTTCTGAAGAAGATGCGGAAAAATATCACTACTGTTGGAAATATGGGTTAATTTTTAACCGGAAGTAGTATTATCAAAAAATCTACATAATATCACCCAGCATCTGCTCTATTCGCCCTATTTAGCTCCATTGGTCTTTCTAGTCATCCCTAAATACAAAAAACCCTCCTCAAATATATTGGTATGAGTTGGCTGAAACCGAAGATATCGATTTTAGTAACTGTTTCGTATACTGGACATCAGTGTATTGTATCCAACGAATTATTTTAATAGAGACGATATACAAAAATGTAAAATTATTGAATAAAATTTGTTATTATAAACCTGGATTCTAACTATTCCCGATTTTATGTTATCCTTGATCCAGCTGTCCATTTTCCCGAATATTTATTATATTAAACCGCCAAAAACAATATGCAAAATGGTTTAATACCCAAATATAGCGACGGTCTTTACCGAATACAACTGGATTAAATCATACAGACACAAACTCGGTTTGGTCAAAGCTTCGTTTGTCCTTTGTTTCGAACAATGTTTACCGCTAATAATTGTGTTGTCAGTAACTTTTACAATGGTCTACGAAACAAATTTATTCCGTCAAGTATTAAAAGCTTCAGATTATACCTACGCCTCCATTAATATGTCTGAGGACTTCGTTGTAACTCACTAATTGGTGTGGTGGACAGATATATTTGATTGTTAAAATTTTTTAAAAGTAAATTACAAATAGCATTATTAAATAATATAAAATTGTTATACAAGAATTTACCTGCCATATATTTGTATTCTAAACATTAGTTATAGTAAAACATATTTTTTTGGTAAAATTACCTTTTACCCTCCAACTTTTCGATACCATTTTTGTATTACGATTTGTCCTTTACTTCAAAATAGGCTTCAGTTTCGTCGATCGCCTCTTCATTCGACGAAAATTTCTTCCCAGAGAGCTTTCTTTTGAGATATTAGAATAGAAAATAGTCGCTAAGGTTCAGATCTGGAAAATACGGTGGATGAGAAAGCAATTTAAAACCCAATTCATGGATTCTTGACACGGTGCATTGTCTTGGTGGCCTTTTTCTTCAAATGCGGCCGTGTTTGGGCGATTTGGCGTTCTTTAAATGGTCCGATAACGCTATGTAATAGTCGTTGTTGATGGTCCTTCCTTTTCCAAGGTAGTCAATGAAAATCACCTTGCCAGCCGAGTATGGAAATAGTCAAGAATTTGCTGGAAATTTTGGACCTTTGTAGCAAATATATATACTTCCTATATAAACAAGTTTATTTATATACAAAGGACTTCGGTTTAGTTTTTTCGTCAAAGCCTCTCTATCGAGTAGGTATAATTTTTTCAACATGGCTGACAAAATAAACTTATGAACTTATAAGCAAACCTAAAGAATTTTATTTTGTTAATTGTTTTTTTTTTGTTTAAAATGTTTAAATCTGAACATTTTTATATGGTAGATAAAAGGAACAAGTTTCAAGGTTGTGGCCAGCTTATTGACAAAATGTTACATGGAGCAAAATAAGCAAAATGAAGGGAGAATGAAATATTTAGAATGGATCTTTTACTTTATACAAATATTTACTTGAAATGTAGACATACTTAAATAAAATATTTTTTTTTACTTAAGTTGTATTTTTATTTTCACAAGTACTATTGTTATTATATTTTAACTTTCACCGTTTCTCATTTTGGCACTATTGCGCACTCTGGCGCGAAAAAAGCTAAACTTTCTCAAAACTAATGCATAGCAGCGTAAATGATGTAACTTGCCCGAAATCTTGCAGAAGTCACTGACAGAAGCTTTTTGTCCGATAGGAGTATTAAAAGCAACGACGTAAACGCATAGACAGGGGCAGCCCGCTGGGCTCCAGACTTGGACCCACGCTGTGGCTTTTGTTTACGAACTGCTGAAAAAAGTGAAACAATCGACAGATAGCAGCTGGCATGGAACAACTCAAGCGATGTCAGAACCTGATCAATAACTTGGCAGAGGCAATAAGCAGGAAAGCCGACACTGAGGCAAATAGATCAGACACGTGAAGAGTCGGCAGAGGCATAAACAATGAACGCGACCAAGTAGATTTTGGGTATGTGAACCTTACTTGATAATTATTGTTGACATAAATAAACAGACATTTTGCTATAACCAATTGTCAATGACCATTATTCGGTAAATAAGGAGGGTAAAAAGAAACAAACAAATTGACTGACACTGAGGGACTGAAAACTGACTGACAGTACCACAGGAAAAAATAAGCTACTAACTTTTAAAACTGCCCTCGAATTTCTTCTGATTGAAAGATAGGGAAGGAAACGAATCATTTCTAGTGACGTTCTGGGTGATATGGCATCAGAAACGGCCAAAACTTTGCGCGAAATCATCCAACTGTTCGTTATCGTTTAATGTGGCACACAAGAAAATTATTCACCTCACCAGATCTCACAATATACCCTCTCGCAAGACGCGTATCGGTCTTTGACTAAGCTTAATTAACGTCTACTTTGCTTTTGTCATGTAAACACAGCGGTTATATTTCAATATTAATCTATTTTCAGCATAATACGTACCGGGGAACAGGACAGATGGGCAAAATTAAATTTTAATCGGCAAAAGAGCTTAAATCTGGATTATTATGTTTAAGTATATAAAGAGCAAGAAAATACAATATTTGCTCTTCATCGCATAAGACATAAGTTCCAGACGGGTTGTGGTTTGTTACGAATTAATAACATTTTTGGGTGTTTTTTGGAGTCTTTGATACATCAATCTGAAACCGAAATAATTTTTACTCTGCTCAAAAGACGAAAATATTTCCAACCCTAACAGTTTTAAGTTGTATAAGGTCTTTAATGAAACAAGTTATGTGTAAGATATTAATAAAATAAGTATTAAGTAGGTTTTTTGTATTTCTTCTTTACCTATGGCACCATCCTTTGCTCAGGTAGATTTAGGTTAGAATTAGGTTGTGTTAATAAACTAAAAAGAGATGGTTTTCGAAGAAATAAAGTATTTCGTCAAATGTATATTCAACTATTGTAACAAAAACTAGTGTTTTGAAGAAATTATACGGAAAAATAGTAAAAAAATGGCTACAAAAGACTCTATCTCTTTTTTGCATCCCAAGTTGGAAAGAGAAAAAATAAAATGTTATATTGACCAAACTTTTATAGACAATTATCGCCTATCTATCAATATTTCCTTCTACATTTTTTTTTAAATAAATAGTGTATACTTTTTACTGGTCGGACAGATATAATATATGATGTATGTATTTTCTACAAAGTCTTTTAAAGGATTAAATTTTATTAATACATAATATATTAAATTTTTATTAATTACTAATTTTTTATCTTGTATTAAATTTATAAATAATCCGCCATCAATTGCAAATATTTAAAGTCACAATTTGACAAAAATTGATTGTGAAATATATAATGTTGTAGGAAAGTAACAAGATTTGTTAATATAACTTAAATAGTCTATTATAATTTTTTCACTCAGTCCAGGTTCGTTACTCTAAGTATGAAAATCTTGATAATAATTGATTAAGCTTCTAAATAATTAAGGAAATAATTAATTTAGAATTTTCATATTATTCACAAGTTTTATAAAGTCTATTGAATGTTATGAAAGAAGAGCATAAAGAATGATCAATCAAAGTAATGTATGGAAAACGCCATGATATCTCAGGCTGTAGAGCTTTGAAATAATAGAGCTTTTTAGAAACTGAAGCTGGAATCGCTTGATCAGTTCCTATGCTTATTATGATGATCTACATTACGATCATCATTATTTAATTCTGATTGCCAAAAAAAGCTGTTGGACTATTTACAATAGCTTTCTATGTATTTTGCTACGCTATAAATGAAAATAATATGGAAAAAATTCATTTCACGTTTGAGAGGTCGAAATAAAAGATCTAACAAAGCCATCTCCTTGATTTACTTCATTATAACTAATAAGTACTAAAATAGCATAGCGAGTACTCTAATTTACTTCCAAATCAAGCTGAAATCGTCAGCTATGGGCAATCGAAGCAAAGTGAAATAAGTAGCATCAGTTTATAAATCGCTGGTACTAATAATGCAAACAAAAGAGCTCCAAAGGCAGTTTCACTAAGGAGCTATCAAGGATATTATTCAATATAAAAGTCGTATATAACTAACAATTTATCTGAAAAAACTTCAGAGTTAAAATAAAAAATCTTTAAACTACTTTTTATCCTATAATATATTACAATTTTTGGCTCACCAATTTAAGCAAACCTAAAATGTAATTTTTTTGTTACATAGCGTTAAAGTAGTGTCGAAGAACTCGTTATTATTCACTAATAATAAAAAAAAAGAGAAATATCAATCTGTAATCAGGGATTTTCATCATTTTCCCAAGACGGCAGTTCTTCGTATGTGCAATAATAAAGTCGTATGCTGCTCTCGCGCATATACCTTTATCGCAAGCACTGTAAAGGTATCGAACTCGAAAATTGGCCATTACGGACTACAATACCATTCGACGAACGCTCTCGAGTGAAAAGTTATTTCTGTTGGACAAATATGGTAAAGACGAAATGATTTGCTTGAACTTGATTTGATTTTATTTATTTTTGGTTGATGGTGGATAGAATCCTGGTTTGTCCCGATTTATCAACAAAAAAATATTGAAAACAATGCAACAACACTATTGCAACATATTTTCAGTCTATTTTCCCTTATTGATAATTGATTTAGGTGCTTTTAAACAGGTTAAACAGTAATATTCAGTCCATATCACTTTGTCATTCACACAAAAGTTTGTGATAACTAATACTGATTTAAATTTTCTAGTTTGCAATATAGATTGGCCATATAGAATTGTAGAGTTCTTAATGTAGACGGATTTTTAGTTTGTTGTGTCAATTCAAATTTCCATTTAAATTTGTCAAAATCATAATGAGTGCTTTTGACTCTAATTCTGAGGCACCAATCTTAGCGGGGAAATCATCTTTAGTAACGAGGTATGTTTTTAGAACAATGTCTGTATTAACAAGCATAGTTTCCACATATGGAATGACGTCTACCCATCATAAGTTAAGGCATCTACAAAAGGTTACTGTTTGGTGATAATTTCTGACTTGTCTAATAATTCGTTCGTTTCTTTTTTCAAAAACGATGTTAGTAAGATCACCACCAACAACATCGAATGCTACCGAACAATGAGAGCAGATTTCTTTTGATTATAATTGAACAGACGAGATGTAGTTTCACCATGATTAAGACTATATTTCAATAAATAACAATATAAATAACAATCATATCTGTCAATGTATTGAACGTATTAGTTTGAATTAGTCATTACTGCATCAACTAATCATTTTTGTATATTTTGAAACATTCGTAATAATTTTTAACAATGATTTTGCCTCTACTTTCTTTTCGTAACTTTTTAGTGTTATTCTGTTTAGTTAAGAAATTTGGGGAATTCATCACACCCCATTTTTTTAATAGACTCATCTTTAAAGAATAGTTTTATACAGCCATTATATATTTTTGGCTGCTTGATAGCCGCAGCAGTAAGGCGATATGATAGTCCCTCTACTGCTGTGATAGCCTCTAGCTCGCAGGGCTTGGATATCGTTTATGTTTGTGAATCCAATTGTCAATATCTCTAGACAACACTGTAAAATCACGCCAGTAAACAGGATGGTCAAGATCAGTTGTCTTCTGGGATAGTCTCCAAGTTACTTACTGACAGGTAGGGTCAATACAGAGGACCGTAGTTTGGATCCTACTTTAAACAGTCGATCCAAACCAGACAGTTATGTAAAAAGGAGATTTTAAAATATTAGATATCGAAATATCAGATAAATCTACTCACAGAATGTTGAATTCTCGATAAAATAGAGTTGAAAATAAAAATAAAACAAGCAAACACATAGATGTTAATAAAATATATTTAAAATTAGTTTGTATGTTTGATTTTATGTTCTATACTAATATATAATTATGTGATCTTAAGTATTAGATTAAATTAATTATTAGAAAAAATAACAGATTAAAGATCATAGAATATATGTGTAATAAGATTGAATGTGTGATTTTATGTTCTATGATTGTATGTTATATTTTAATACACCATTGTATTGTCTTAAATATTAAACGAGTTGTTTTCATTATATTGGCGATGTTTGATGCTATGCTCTATATTAGTTATGATGTACTTATATTTAAGTTTATATAAATTATATAGCCGGAAATAATAGAGAGCAACTGTAGCATCACCCGTGAAAGGTTGAACAACCAACAGGACTACATTACACTTATCAAGCAATAGTTTGAGGACTAAACGATGTAAGAAATATCGAGCTCTTGGTCCTAGTTATGTAACTCTAAGCTCTTTGTGAGCTGACAACAAAGGGAGACCGTGGTTTAGAGCCCATGTTAGGAAGCATATCCTGTCCCGATAGATTAAAAAAATATTTCTGTTTCTGACTAATTGTACTAAATATATTGACGTCAAGTAACTAAATTATAAACTTCCTGTACATCTAATCACATACTGTTGAATTCTGGATAGAGTATAGTTGTATATATAAAAAAACAATGATTAAATAACAGATTAAAGATCATAGAATATATTTGTAATAAGATTGTATGTGAGATTTTATGTTCTATGATTTTATGTTATATTTTAATACACCATTGTATTGTCTTAAATATTAAACGAGTTGTTTTCATTATATTGGCGATGTTTGATGCTATGCTCTATATTAGTTATGATGTACTTAAATTTGAGGTTATATTAATTGCTTAGAATTATGGTTGATAAGCATATTCCGATAATTTTAATAGCAACATAAATCATATAGCCGGAAATAATAGAAAGCTATTGTAACACTACTTCTAAAATATGGAACATCCATCACGACTACCTTAACTTTATAAATTAATAGTTAAGTTAGTACAACTAAACGGCGTAAGAAATAAGGAGCTATTGATTATACTTATGTAACTGTACGAATCGTAAATATGTATGTTTAATTGCGGAAATTGGAACGATGTTGGTTGTCCGGTATTTCAATCAATTTTAGGTTATACGAGTTTAGTTGGATGGATATATTTCTTGTAAATGGAGGAGAATCGACGGGAAACGATCGAAATAAGTCAAATTCTACGGCACTTACCTGATACGGCGCGTAAAACTCACACGGTGGCCCGTTCAGCTCGGGGGCAGAAAAAATCCAACCGCCCCTACGGAAACACGCTGGCCAACTTATCGTCGAACGTGGATACGAGCCGCGGATAGCTGGATGCGCGGAAGGGCAAGTCGCGGGACCCCCATCGACGCGAGGACCCGCGGGCGGGGAGTAGGTGGCGCCATCTAGCCGTCGACGTCGGCGTCGTCGAAATGATTGTAGGTCGCCTATCGATCCGGGGAGCCGCGCTCCTCCGACTCCGACAAATGATCCATAAATTATGCGGTCTTTTCGGCACCAGGCGACGGTGGTGCCGTCTAGGCGGCGTGTCGGACGATTCCGGTTACGCGGGGGGATAGTTTGTGTCAATAGGTCACGAGGAGTTGTATCTAGTAACAACGGATGGGGGGAAAAGTTTCTTTTTATTACCCTTGGCGACACAACAATCTGCCTTATAGGCAATTCGTATATCTTATGATAATTATCATGTACATGACATGTAGGAGATCACTTCAGGAACCCTGTACACATGTCTTCTATCGTTTGTATGTAACAGGTTAATTGAAAAGTCCCCGGAATGCCATAGTAAAACATATTTTTTTGGCAAAATTAGTTTTTTTATTCACCATAATTCATTTCAAGGGTGATACACTGATTATAGTGACCCTCCAACTTTTCGATACCATTTTTGTAGTACGATTTGTCCTTTGCTTCAAAATAGGCCTCAGTTTCGGCGATCACCTCTTTATTCAACAAAAATTTCTTCCCAGCGAGCATTCATTTGATACACAGATAATAGCCTCTGAGCGATTTCGTCTTTCAAACGGTCCAATAACGCTATGTAATAGTCGCTGTTGATGGTCCTTCCTTTTTCAAGGTAGTCAATGAAAATTATTCCATGCGCATCCCAAAATACAGACGCCATAACCTTTCCAGCCGACTGTTGCGATTTCCCACACTTTAGGAGCCGGACTTCGGAGTGAAATGGTGAAATCATATTTCATCCATTGTCACATATCGACGCAAAAACTCGGGTTTGTTACGCTTGATCATCTTCAAACCCAGCTCCGAGCCATCAACTCGTCGTTATTTTTGGTCAAAAGTGAGCACCCACTTTGCACAGAGCTTTCGCATACCCAAATATTCGTGAATGATATGATGTACACGTTCAGTTGATATCTTTAGAGTGTCTGCTATTTCATTCAATTTCAATTTACGGTCGCTAAAAATCATTTTGTGGATTTTTTTAATGTTTTCGTCGGTAACAATCTCTTTTGGGCGTCCGCTGCCTTCACCGTCTTCGGTGCTCATTTCAGCACCTCTAAACTTAGCATACCAAACCTTGATGGTTGGTTTTCCTGGGGCAGTGCCCGGAAATTCGGCATCAAGCCAAGTCTTTGCTTCAATATTATTTCTCCCTTCAAAAAGCAATATTTTGTCAACACGTGATCATCTCAATAAGAAAAGTTGCTTTACTCAAAATGCTATAATTCACAAACTAATGATCCGACAGGTGTCAAATTTATACATGCATCTTTTGAGGGTTAGGGCTAACTACAAGCATATGGATTTAATTCTGGTAGTGCCATCTATGTGTGAGGCCAGGGACTTTTCAACTGACCTGTTATTGTGGCTTTTTAATAAACTTATGTTATATGTTAAAGTACTTCGGAAATATACGTATTATTATTATTGGTAATGTTATTTTTATTTCATTGTTTTAGTTACATTAGTATATTGTTATTTCAGAGTCAAAATCAAACCAAACTTAAATACTATGATATACGTTGCTAATATACATTTTGACGATATGCACTAGCTGTTTTATTGGAAGGGATATACAAAATATGCGTTAATACAATTACGTATTTGAAACACTGTCCAACCCTGATTACTAGAAATATGCCACTTTAGAAACATCTCTTAGGAGAAACCGAAGAGAACTTTTCCACCAAACCAGTACATAACGAGCGAGAGAAAAACCATTTTGACGAAGGTCAAGTACGTTCCCGGGAGGGCGAGATCTCCCGGATTTTGAGGGGTAGGGAAAAAACTACTTCCGGAACGGGCGACGAGGCCGTTCACAAATGAAATATAAAAGCCACCGAAACTAGGGCCCGTGCCATTGTCTCCGATCCTCTTCTAGATTTATCCGCCGGCCCATTTATCCATTGTCATTTTTTGCACCCCCGCCCTAATAGGGTCTTTGTCTGACAAATGACCCATAAATTATTCCACACATCGTCCCGCGGTCGACGTCCCCCCGTTTCGGCCAGATTTTTAGCCTGGAAATTTTACTGATGCCCCTTTCTAGCCTTCAAAGTCTCTTATCCAGTATTCCAGCAGTTGGCTTGTTCCTGAATAATGAACAAATACCTCACGCACTACAGAAACAAGGCAAATGCTCTAATTTGTCTATCCAAAATGACAGTGAAGTCCCGCTACAATTTTGATTGCGCGCTATCTTGTTTCTGTGACGTTTAGGTCAGTTTCGCTTTAACCACTGTGTTGCGTGAACGTCCAAATTTTATTGTGGATAAATATACGCTACAAGAACGAGCGGAAATAGTGACAATATTTATTGAAAATGTATCCTAATCGTCCAGTGCCTCACAAAACCACAATATATCGTTTACATGCGAATTTTCGACAGTACAGTACCACAGCAGACAGGCCTCGTTCTAGAAGACAACGGACGTCTCATAACGCTGAAAATGTGACTCTGGTGCGCAATAATGTTGCAAAGTCTTCGGAAACATCCATTCGGAGACTTGGTTCCCAGTTACACATTTCTGCACGCAGTTTAAGGCGAATTTTGTAGTCTAATAATTGCTACCGAGAGATCCTGACCATCGAGTTGAGTACAGTAATGCAATCCTAAGGCTTTCTTGTGCCTGAAATGGAAGAGTAAGGGCTAGAGGACATGTGGTTTCAGCAAGATGGGGCCACAGTACACACAGCTCATTCGACAATTCAATTATTGAATGACGTTTTTTCACGAAGACTAATTTTGCGAAGTAGCGATTTAGCATGCCCAGTCAGATCTCCGGATTTAACAGTACCAGATTTTTTCTTATGGGGTTTTTTAAAATTAAAAATTTGGTTGAATAAGCCCCAAACGATTCAACATCTTAAAGACAATATTCGTCACGAAATTGAAGAAATTCAGCCTCCGATGTTGCAAAATGTCATGAAAAAGAGCCGAAACTTGCATAGCGAATTGCGGTCACTATTTAGCCGATATAATAATTCAATCATAAAAAAAAGAACTTAAAAACGAAATAAACATCTTATGAAAACCAAACTTACTTATCTTTTCTTTGAGCAAAGTTATAAGCAATCGAAATGGTAGCGAGACTTTTGCCCCACGTTGTGTATGAAACGTATAAAAACAATGAGTTTTTTTCAAGTTTTTTCATTGTTAACATAATTTAATACAATTATGTCAGAGGAAACTCTTAGTTTGGAAAATATAGATCAAAATTTCAGACATCTGTCCTTTCATACACTGTTAGGTAATATATGATTTAAATAGTGTTAAGATATCGCACGCAGAGTTCTTCTGTAAATCCCAGAAATTGTTTTAAAAGAATACAATTTTTAAAAACATATAATAAAATTAAGGAAACCTTATCATTTCAATTTGTGTATTTAGAGAGACATGGATATTTCAAAATAGGACCAATATATCCAGTGGTCACTCATGGCAAGATAATAAAAATATTGTTAAGACAACAAGTTAACGGAAAAAGGTAACTGTTGAAATAACAACTGATTAGATTTTATTAGTCATAAGGTTTTATTAGTCAGGAAACAGGAATGGTTAATAACACATTCAGTGTTGGATGAACTCTCAGATAAATTGAAGAAGAAATTCACATATTACGAAATCGGGAACAATGATAAAATGGTAATTAAGAGCTTATTTAATAACTTGAATTAAACTTTCTGAGGGTGGGATTATGATCCAATGCTGGCAATTTCCAAGGCAGGGTGATGAGAATGTTAACTGTATGATATGCAGGAAATATTGTTGTAGAACGTGAAACATTTATGTGCACAGATATTTCTGTAATTGTTCAGAATATACATGAGCTTTCGGGTAAAATATGTCAGGAGAAAAAGAATATTAAATGTTTTGCTGATATGGTAAATGCGTTAGGGACTGAATCTAGTTTTATGTATTCGCTTTTATACATTACAAGAAAGATAGTGACAGAACAAAGTCATAAAGAGAAAGGAGAAAATATAGTTATATCAAAATCAAAATATTATTACATTGACTTTACATGGAAACGATCTACGAAAGGAAACATGAACTAAATGTAAAAGGTAAATATGATCTCTAGTGAAAGCTCTCTAATAATTAATTTAATAAAATTATACCTCGAAATAATTATTAATTATTATCAGTCTTGCATTGTTTACTTAGCTGCTATAAAATTACATTTAAAAAATTACTATATTCCGAAGAACAAGTAATTGTTTGAATAACAATAATAGATATATCCGCCAATATGTCAAGAAAAGTTCAACAAATTATTTAAACATAATAGACGCACAATGCCAGGCCCAGAACAACAATTTTCCTTTAATGTCGCACGAACCTTGCTATACCTGTTTGTATATGTCCATAATAGCATTTAAAGTAAACCAGGAAAACATTAATTAAATCTACTTTGTAGGTAATTAATAAAAATAAATGCTTGTTTGTTAGTTGTTGTTTTAACAATTCTCAAAAATAGTTCATCATCAGATGCTGCTACTTATTAGCAAAGCTTAAGCTTTTTTTCCTCATTATTGTTTCAAATTATATAAATATCTTTCAGTGAAAATGCAAAGTATCAACGTAAACAATTGTTAAACAAAATAACCTAACTGTTAATGTTCTTGATTTTCTCATTTATTTATATAAAATAAGTGTTCTCCATTTAACATTATCGAGTATAGAGACGTTTCTACTGTTATAAACCTATTGATGCTACAGAAAGCCTTTGAGCACATATTCAAATTGTCGATCTTGAATTCATCGATTTAAAAGTGGTGATTGATGTCAATGGTGAACAACAACCTGAAAAGTTCGAATATAACAATCATTTCTAGAGTTATTGGATAAAAATCCATCTCAAAAAGAGAGAACCTCTAGAGAACGATAAATAAACTTTTTACAGTCGTTTACATGCTATAGGAAAGATCTAAAAGCTTCAAAACCTTAAATAACCCACATATTACCTTATAGTTCTTTACGCATCTCAAGAATTAATCGACAAATATTTAAGAAATATATAATTCAATAAAAAAATGTTCTAACAAATGTTATTCTTTAATACTTAACAGGTGATTCAACATGTTATTTCATTTGATAAAAATCACTAATTTGTGATCTATAATAAATGTTTTATACTATACAGCCACCCTGAACCTCCACACTCGGATGTTAAATAAGTTCGTCAAAGATATAATTAAAATTTTAACAATTTGAAAGTTTTTCATAATAAAGATATATACATTGACTGGATGATCTTAAAATTGAGTAGAACCAAAAGAGACTAAACGAATCGTCAGATTTAGTTCCCTGTGACTTCTAGTTTTCCTCGCAACTCAATAATAATTTTATCATAAATCGCATTTTCCATTAAAATTATACTAAAAATTGAAGTTACTTTTACATTTACAGTTCATATTAAACACAGTAGTATATCAGATTAGATTAATATGCAAGCTAACAATTATGGAGAATAAATGGGCCAATGAAAATAACGTAAAATTAAAAATTGACAATTCAAGCTACTGAATTCAAGTACGAGTAAAGTTTATATGTAAAATACGCAAAAGAAAATAAAAAATTTTAATTACTACATATACTATTAATTATTCTATATAAATCTTCATTTATTGTCGTTGATTTTAATATAAATATGAGGTATAGTTCTTACCTTGGACGTATTTTTAGCACATAAACAGGTCGGTACCCAAGTACGTGGGTACAACAATAGGTTGAACTGAAAAAAATTGGTCTAGATCTAATGAAACAACTATCTAATTACGAAAAGGTTAATATATGACATAGTATGAATTCGTACTGTAATTGTAGTAGCTATATTATACACTAGCCTACATAAGAAATATGTTTACAACAATTTCAAAGCCAAAGTAATCAAAAAATATTTAACAAAATCTTGAGAATGATTTCTCTCTTTTTTTTAACCGACTTCGAAGAAGGAGGAGGTTCTATGTTCGGCTGTATATATTTTTTTTAATGTATATTCGCCGATTTCTCCGTCAATTGTAGGTCGATCTTCAAAATTCTTTTTTTATTCGAAAGAGTGGTGGTCCAAGGAGGTCCCATTGGAACCAAGTCAGGATCTGTTGGGGGAAGGGGGGAAAATCGAGGGAAACACTCAAATTTCAAAGGCACGTATCAAGTTCTGGCATGTTTTTTATCTAAAATAATCAGATATTTGAATATAATATTATTTCTGAGCTGGTGTGACGGAAAATCGGAAGTTATTCAGTGCAAAAACCATTCAATTTGCCTTTTAAGTACTAACTATAGCAAAAAAAAATTGCAAAAATGAAAATTGTTTCTATGATGTAATGGTTAAAGCATTTAAATCCCAAGCTGAGGTCGTGGGTTCGATTCCATGTGGTGACAATAACTTTTTGTTGTTGTTTAGTTAGAACATTTTCTAATCCTCCAGACTAGGTAGCGGACCCTGGGGCCTGAAGTGCTCCTTATTTTCAATCATTGTTTCTGTATTCCTATATGCTGCTATTCCTAAAGGCTGCATCTTTACTTGGTCAACCCATTGTAACATTAAATAAAATAACTGCGTAATTTCATTAGAAAATATCCAACACTAAAAAGAGAAAAATAAAATATTTTTAACAAAAAAATTGAACCGAATTCAAAAAATCAATAAGGAACTAACTAGAAATTAAAAAATAATCAAACTTTGATTTTTAACACAATAAAAAAATTTAAAATAAAATATATACTTAATAATCGTTGTAATAACTAAATAAAAATAAACAAAAACCTTATTGAACCTATCTACTACATGTATTTTATATTCTACTATATACACACAATTTAGCTTAATACCTACCTAAACCTACTCATCTATTTACAATATTATTTTAACTACTACCAACTAACTACTTTGAAGTCGACGCCGAGACTATAAAATACAAAAATAAAATATAATATAATTTTGTGACATATACAATTAAAATTTCAACAAACAACTCTAAATTACTATAACTGTTTGGTTTAGCTAACGACTTCAAAGTAGTCAGTTGGTAGTAGTTAAAATAATATTGTAAGTAGGTAAGTAAGTTTAGGTAGGTATTTTTTTTCTTTTTTAATTGTATTCAAAACCCATATTTTCACGACCAAAACTGTCTCCAAGAATCCAACGGACGAAAATGATATTAGGAATATAAATAAACTCTTCACTTGTATTTTTACCACAGCGATATTTGATCAAAGTTAATTAATTTTGAGAACTTAATAAATGGTTATCAAAAACCAAACTTCTTAATAATAAAATTAATTAAATAAACTGATGCCATTCCCCATTTAAACTCCAAGATGCATTCGATCAAGTTTCACAAACAGATGGGGGGGAAACGTTGACGTTAGCTTGTCGGAAAGGGGTTGAAACTTAAGAAAATGACGAATGCTTTAAAATTTTAACAGAAAATGTTGTTGATGATGATTGATTGACACTATAATTACATTCGGTTGACTTCCTGCGATGTACAGTGATGAATATTCTCATGATGTTACAAATTGTGTGTAATATATTAGTTTTATTCATTAGTTGAGTTTCGTAACGGGAGTAAGCCTAATACCAGTGAGTGACTGATGCTAAAAGGTCACAAAGTAAACTACTAAAACCACCACAACTTAAACTTATTCTAGATTTTATATTCTGAAGAACTCCCTCTCTATTTAATAGACAGTTAATATGATTTCTGTTAATTCTGTTAGAGTAATGCATTTAAATGATCTATTGATTAGCCAACTCTCACTAACATTCTAAACCAAAAAAACCCTAAACGTTCACCAACATTCTTCATGTGAGTTAGAACCACACGAAGTCATTCGAATTTGGATAATTAACATCGTTTTCAAAATTACATTTCAAATTTCATGATATTTTTTGATTATTTTTTTAGGAAATAAACAGATGGGAATTTTTATGATAAAATTTTAGACCGATGGAACACGTGAAAACTGAATTAAAAAAAAAACAATTGAAATATGATTTAAGCTATGAAATCTTTATTCGCCGTTAGACAACTTTTTGGTAATCTTGTATAGCTGCTTGATAACGTTTTTATTACTCTTTGAAGGCATTCGTTAGATATAATTTTTAATGGTGTAACAAATAATTGGAGATGTTTTAGAAGAAGCCCAGATCAAACAAATCAGAAATTTATTATTTGTTCTGCATTTCAATTCGTACATGTCGGATCTTCATCAGTGCTCGTATTAGATGTGGGACCTAATATTAGGACATAGCAAATAAATAGAAGTTGCAATAGGTTTATTAAATAATGAATTCGTAGTTTGTGACAATGACTACGTTTATCTTAACTGGCGCCAAACGCAAGTCATAGTTTTCAAGAAATGTTTATTCAAGTTAAATTGTCTCATTGATTGATATCTATCTAGCGTTACAATATACATACCTTAATAAGTTCTATTGCAGATATGCGAGGAAATGAGTACGTTTACCATAATTATTTTAATGATCAAAATATTTTGAAGATTTATATCATCATAGAAGCCAAGGCATATTAGAAAGTGTACTGGAGATAAATCTAAGTCAGATAGGACATCTTGACGTTAACTAATTAAAGTACAACATTCCACAAATAGTTATAAAAAAATGCTTCTTTTGTTGGTGGACTGAAAATTTTGTAAAATATGAAGTAATTTATAAAGGAGCATTATAAATAAAATTAAAAAATTTGGTATATTTTATGGTTTTTATATTTTGTTTGTTTCTATAATTTATTTCTCTTTTACCTTTTGTCTTTTGTTTATATAGGATTAAGGAATTATATACTAGTTCTCAATCTACTTACTTTGTTTAAACTAATCGTCATTCAGACAGTTCTCCAGTTCCTATTCCAGATTAATTAATTAATCAAATTAGATGCATGAATTGGCAGTAGAAAGTCAAAACGGTATAGAAGAAAAAGAATTCAACAAGTCGTGCCCTAACCCTCAAAAGATGCGTGTATAAATTTGACAATTGTCGGATCATTAGTTTATGAATTATAACATTTTCTGTAAAGCAACTTTTGTTATTGTAAAAAATATGGATAAAAAGGAATTTCGCGTGTTGATAAAATATTGCTTTTTAGGAAAAGAAAAAAATACAGTTGAAGCAAAAACTTGGTTTGATGCCGAGTTTCTGGAAACTACCCCAGGAAAATAAACCATAAAGGATTGGTATGCTAAGTTTAGACGTGGTTAAATGAGCACCGAGAAGAAACTGAGGCCTATTTTGAAGCAAAGGACAAATCGTAGTACAAAAGTGGTATCGAAAAGTTCGAGGGTCCCTTGAAGGGAATCACCCTTGAAGGGAATTACGTTGAATAAAAAAAAATTGCCAAAAAAATGTGTTTTACTGACCTGTTATACTTGATCTTGAATTGTTATGAATATTCCGCTTCGACGTCAATTTGGATGGCTCTCCTGAACAGACTTACAACTTTTTGCACCTGGGATTATCGTAGCAGGTCTACTTTTCATCGCCAGTCACAATACTTCGATAATTCACCAACTGCAAAGCTATTTGGAGGTTGTTTGAAACTAGGTTTTCGATTTATAAGTAGTTTAATTCACAGTTTTCGAACTTCTTGCTTAATTTGTAATTAGACTGTTATTTAAACTGTTACTTCGCATTTTCAACAATAAATATCACTGATCAAAACACATGCAAGCAATCAGCTTATATTAATTCGCAACTTATTACGTGGCGTCTATTTTAGTATTTTTTGAAATATAACAATCACAAGGAAACCATACCGGTCGGAATTAAAGTTCTTCCGCGGGATTTCGACGGCCATCGCGTGCAGACCACCAAGAACTCTATCACGAACCGAGCCAATCATGTAATGGCCGAACTCGGTTGATAATTAGCCCGTTTCAAAAAAATTTATTACGGCGCATTATCAGGAATAACCCTGTTTTGAACTTTTTATTTATCGTGGATGTATGTCAGGATTCCTTTATCGTTATATTTGCACGCCCTGGTGGTCTATCGATGTTGTAGCTCCATTAAATGAACGTAGTTTAATTAAGAAAAAATAATCAGTAGGATTTAATTTCTTTAGAACTTTGCGGTCATCCATCAATCGGTTTACGATCAAGGTAAAGACAGTGACAAGTTTGCCTTTCTAAATACAGTGGTTTATTGTATATGGCGATTTAATAAAATCGTTGCTGTGGTTATTTATAGTATATTTTTTTATAGCAGCAGTTCTCGTTTATTTGCAATTTAATTTTAATCACAACTCATTTTGTATATATATATAATTTTATATAAATTATAATATAATTTTATTTACAAAGAAGGTTGGAGTTAGACTTCTACCTTCTCTTAGTCCTTCTTTGATTTTCAACTGATAATGTGCTTTCTCATTGTCATTTTACATTTTATTTATTTATTTTTTATTTTATAGTCGCCTATGAAGGAAAAAAGATATATTCGTCTATATTAAGAGGTAGCATAAGCCTCCAATAAGGTATGCCTTGCCCATAAGCTACAGAAAATGATACTTAAACAATACACTGAACTATAGTGATCTAATGCAGCCAGAATGTTTAGAGTCAAATAAGAAGAAACATGGTGTACAACAAGGAAGTATATTCTCTATTTACTCTACGCTAGTGATGCCACAAAATGGAAAATATCACGATGGATACATTTACTGATATGATACTGCGATTCTTGTTGTCAGAGACAATAGCGAAGAATCCACGCAAAAATTATAACAGACACTATAAATAATTGGACCCAAACTTGGAAAATAAAAATTAGCGAAAGTGTGCATATGGATTTCACCATTGGTCTAACCACCATTGCATATAGCATTACATAGCAAGTATATGGAGATACGTAATACAATTATGGAGTCGAATGTTCCCCGAAACGTTACCAGAACAAAGTTCTGAGAAGTATTGTAGGTGCTTCCAAGTTCTACAGGACTTACTTAATTACTCACACCGAAATCTTCAGGTAGCGACTTCAGACACTGACTTCAGTCAGGAAATCAAGAGAATCGCAAGGAGACATACGGAGAAACTGCACTCTCATGTCAATATCGAAGTATTACAACTCTTGGATAACACCAGAACAGGACACAGACTCAAAAGAATCAAATCATTTGAGGTGCTTTAATAGAAAAACATCAATGTTAGTACATACAAATTATTACACCAAAGACTGAAATAGGACCTATGGGTCCTCCTAGATATATATCTATATTTAAGTTTTTATACACAAAATTTGTAGGTTATAATATATAACAATTGTTGTGAAAAATATATTCGCTGTCTAAACATCCCCTCTATTTTTATTTTATAATTGGTGAAAATAAACTTACTTAAACATCAACTTTAAATAACGGGCTGATTTCTCAATGAAGAGTTTGCATATTATTATACAATAAACTACTACAAAAATTCAGAATGGCTAGAGATGAACTAGAAAAGATTATTTTTATCGATTGCCTAATTTGAAATAAACAAAAACGAATGTTAATGAAACAAAACTTTTTTTAAGTAATAAATTGAAACAATTTTACCTGCTATAAAATATTTATGAAAAAATGGTTTTATTGTCTATTTAGACGGTTAAAAAATGTATAAAATTGTCAGAACGATATCAAATTTTTCAGAATTCGGTTAAATTGCCTCGTCATTCATCGAGATACCAGACCATTAACAAAAATGTCTTTTTTATAAACTATTTGTGGTATGTCACGCTTTATTTAACCCAGTTCAATACGTCCTATGTAGTTCAGATTTATTTGGATATAGTTAACTTTCTCGTATTTTTAATGATATAAATCTTGCAGGTATCTTGGTGTAATTCATATGAATGTTGTAAATATACATTTTTGTCTGATGAACTTGGTATTATTTAATAAGATATGTATTTAATTATCAAGAGTATTAGGCCTATAAATTAATTTTAAAGGATTTTTTATAATTTGAAGCTTTATTATGGAAAATCGGTACAACGTATTTTATTCAAAGTATTCTCCATCGATAGCCGCTATTTTTCAACATCTCTCAGGGAATTTACGGATTCCATCTCGAGAGAACGATGTATCTTCTGAATCTCTCTATGAATTCACCCTAGACAGGACTTCGGAATCATCGGAATAAGTGATAATCAGAAGGAGCAAAGTTTGGAGAATACGGCGGGTGGAATAGCACTTTCTATTTTAATGATTTCAAGTATGTTTTCACTGGCTTTACAACATATGATCAAACGTTGTCATGCTAAATAGTAACATTCATGCATTTTTACTCGTATTCCGAAAGTTTTTCGCGTTGAGCTCAGCTCAAATGCAACTAATTGTAATCTAGAGTATATTCATTCACTTCAGTGAAAAAATCGCCAATCTTAAAACGCCCAAACCTGTATTCACATGTTGAAATGGATGAAGCATGATTACCATAAAGATAAACTTTAGACAATACTTGATGAACTCCAGTCGCTTTTTCTTCAAACTGATGAAATTGGTAAACATTCCCGCAAATGTACGGTATTCAGACGTTTTCAAAACACCGAAAAAATATTTTTTCATACTTCGACGAAATAACAATGACATGAAAGTTGTCATTTGGTGTCTGTTGGTGAGGATTCAACATAATGTAAAAAATATACCCTATGAATTATGTAGGAATGTTCATTTACTCGATTTGTCTAGATTTGTTTGATCTGAGGCTCGCTATTCCATGGAAGGAATTTGCATGGGAACAGCAAACACGATATTGCTTTAAAACGTGTTTATTTTGATGTTAAAGGCTACATGTGGCCGACGGGAAGATGAACAAGATATTGAGTTAGCTCGAAATTCGTTGTGCTGATCTATTATACCCGGAACTGAATAGTACCAATCCTTCACCAACACAGTAACACCATCTGTTGTAAATCCTTCTTATTCTATAGATTATTATATCCCACTTTATGAGACTGTTAATCAGTTCGTATGGTAACATAGTATGCGTTTGAGCCTACGCATTTCACCATCATTGCGCACCTTTAACTGTTTGGCGAGTGCATTGGGATCCACTAATATTCTTTCAGAGTACTTTGCACTAACACTCCGAATCACACTCGTTATGGGTTCTATGGGTATATCGCGCTGAATCAGTTTATTGGAGACGTAATATGGAGCATCGACGATGGCTCGCAACACGATTGTGGAACCTCTGAAGGATAGCTATGTTAGATATGCTAATATTACCCCACAGTTCAATGCCATAGGTCCAAATGGACCTAAGTATTGACTTATACAGCAAAACCTTGTTATCTAAAGATAATTTGGTTCATTATCTATCTATTTTTTTCACTATCTATCATCCAAAACTTTTGGTTTAGTTTAAGGCCAAGCTGTTTCAATCCTGATGGTTTTTCCATTTTAAGCGTCGATCAAAATATATTCCCAGGTCTTTGACATTGTCTGCTTGAGGGGGTTCATAATTACTCATTTTTATTGGGGGACAAATCCTTCTACAAATTGGATAAAATTGGCTGTTGGTTTCTTGTGGCTGATATTGGATATCAGCTATATATAATAGATGTAAGAATGGAACAAGGAAAGTGCCCTGTGGATCACCTAAATGGATGTATATCAGTGTATTCGTCATCCTGATTCATTATAAAATGCCTGTAAAATGTTTAAGGCCAAGTTGCTTCAATCCTGATGGTTTTTCCATTTTAAGCGTCGATCAAAATGTATTCCCAGGTCTTTGACATTGTCTGTTTGCGGGGGTTCATAATTACTCATTTTTATTGGGGGACAAATCCTTCTACAAATTGGATAAAATTGGCTGTTGGTTTCTTGTGGCTGATATTGGATATCAGCTATATATAATAGATATAAGAATGGAACAAGGAAAGTGCCCTGTGGATCACCTAAATGGATGTATATCAGTGTATTCGTCATCCTGATTCACTATAAAATGCCTGTAAAATGTTTAAGGCCAAGCTGTATCAATCCTGATGGTTTTTCCATTTTAAGCGTCGATCAAAATGTATTCCCAGGTCTTTGACATTGTCTGCTTGCGGGGGTTTATAATTATTCATTTTTATTGAGGGACAAGTCCTTCTACAAATTGGATAAAATGGGCTGTTGGTTTCTTGTGGCTGATATTGTATATCAGCTGTATGTACAGCTTGTATGTATTATGTAATAGATGTAAGAATGGAACAAGGATAGTGCCCTGTGAATCACCTAAATGGATGTATATCGGTGTATTCGTCATCCTGATTCACTATAAAATGCCTGTAAAATGTTTAAGGCCTAGCTGTTTCAATCCTGATGGTCTTTCCATTTTAAGCGTCGATCAAAATGTATTCCCAGGTCTTTAACATTGTCTGCTTGCGGGGGTTCATAATTATTCATTTTTATTGGGGGACAAGTCCTTCTACAAATTGGATAAAATTGGCTGTTGGTTTCTTGTGGCTGATATTGGATATCAGCTATATATAATAGATATAAGAATGGAACAAGGAAAGTGCCCTGTGGATCACCTAAATGGATGTATATCAGTGTATTCGTCATCCTGATTCACTATAAAATGCCTGTAAAATGTTTAAGGCCAAGCTGTATCAATCCTGATGGTTTTTCCATTTTAAGCGTCGATCAAAATGTATTCCCAGGTCTTTAACATTGTCTGCTTGCGGGGGTTCATAATTATTCATTTTTATTGGGGGACAAATCCTTCTACAAATTGGATAAAATGGGCTGTTGGTTTCTTGTGGCTGATATTGTATATCAGCTGTATGTACAGCTTGTATGTATTATGTAATAGATGTAAGAATGGAACAAGGATAGTGCCCTGTGAATCACCTAAATGGATGTATATCGGTGTATTCGTCATCCTGATTCACTATAAAATGCCTGTAAAATGTTTAAGGCCAAGCTGTATCAATCCTGATGGTTTTTCCATTTTAAGCGTCGATCAAAATATATTCCCAGGTCTTTGACATTGTCTGCTTGCGGGGGTTTATAATTATTCATTTTTATTGAGGGACAAGTCCTTCTACAAATTGGATAAAATGGGCTGTTGGTTTCTTGTGGCTGATATTGTATATCAGCTGTATGTACAGCTTGTATGTATTATGTAATAGATGTAAGAATGGAACAAGGATAGTGCCCTGTGGATCACCTAAATGGATGTATATCAGTGTATTCGTCATCCTGATTCACTATAAAATGCCTGTAAAATGTTTAAGGCCTAGCTGTTTCAATCCTGATGGTCTTTCCATTTTAAGCGTCGATCAAAATGTATTCCCAGGTCTTTAACATTGTCTGCTTGCGGGGGTTCATAATTATTCATTTTTATTGGGGGACAAGTCCTTCTACAAATTGGATAAAATTGGCTGTTGGTTTCTTGTGGCTGATATTGGATATCAGCTATATATAATAGATATAAGAATGGAACAAGGAAAGTGCCCTGTGGATCACCTAAATAGATGTATATCAGTGTATTCGTCATCCTGATTCACTATAAAATGCCTGTAAAATGTTTAAGGCCAAGCTGTATCAATCCTGATGGTTTTTCCATTTTAAGCGTCGATCAAAATGTATTCCCAGGTCTTTGACATTGTCTGCTTGCGGGGGTTCATAATTACTCATTTTTATTGGGGGACAAATCCTTCTACAAATTGGATAAAATTGGCTGTTGGTTTCTTGTGGCTGATATTGGATATCAGCTATATATAATAGATATAAGAATGGAACAAGGAAAGTGCCCTGTGGATCACCTAAATGGATGTATATCAGTGTATTCGTCATCCTGATTCACTATAAAATGCCTGTAAAATGTTTAAGGCCAAGCTGTATCAATCCTGATGGTTTTTCCATTTTAAGCGTCGATCAAAATGTATTCCCAGGTCTTTGACATTGTCTGCTTGCGGGGGTTCATAATTATTCATTTTTATTGGGGGACAAATCCTTCTACAAAATGGATGAAATTCACTGTTAGTTTCTTGTGACTGATATTGGGTATCAGCTGTATATAATAGATGTAAGAATGGAACAAGGAAAGTGCCCTGTGCATCACCTAAATGGATGTATATCAGTGTATTCGTCATCCTGATTCACTATAAAATGCCTGTAAAATGTTTAAGGCCAAGCTGTATCAATCCTGATGGTTTTTCCATTTTAAGCGTCGATCAAAATGTATTCCCAGGTCTTTGACATTGTCTGCTTGCGGGGG
Organism: Rhynchophorus ferrugineus; assembly: GCF_030347505.1. Taxonomy (NCBI): domain Eukaryota; kingdom Metazoa; phylum Arthropoda; class Insecta; order Coleoptera; family Curculionidae; genus Rhynchophorus; species Rhynchophorus ferrugineus. The sequence goes on along the minus strand of NW_027472586.1, from coordinate 8,531,959 downwards.
TTCATAATTATTCATTTTTATTGGGGGACAAATCCTTCTACAAAATGGATGAAATTCACTGTTAGTTTCTTGTGACTGATATTGGGTATCAGCTGTATATAATAGATGTAAGAATGGAACAAGGAAAGTGCCCTGTGGATCACCTAAATGGATGTATATCAGTGTATTCGTCATCCTGATTCACTATAAAATGCCTGTAAAATGTTTAAGGCCTAGCTGTTTCAATCCTGATGGTTTTTCCATTTTAAGCGTCGATCAAAATGTATTCCCAGGTCTTTGACATTGTCTGCTTGCGGGGGTTCATAATTATTCATTTTTATTGGGGGACAAATCCTTCTACAAAATGGATGAAATTCACTGTTAGTTTCTTGTGACTGATATTGGGTATCAGCTGTATATAATAGATGTAAGAATGGAACAAGGAAAGTGCCCTGTGGATCACCTAAATGGATGTATATCAGTGTATTCGTCATCCTGATTCACTATAAAATGCCTGTAAAATGTTTAAGGCCAAGCTGTATCAATCCTGATGGTTTTTCCATTTTAAGCGTCGATCAAAATGTATTCCCAGGTCTTTGACATTGTCTGCTTGCGGGGGTTCATAATTATTCATTTTTATTGGGGGACAAATCCTTCTACAAAATGGATGAAATTCACTGTTAGTTTCTTGTGACTGATATTGGGTATCAGCTGTATATAATAGATGTAAGAATGGAACAAGGAAAGTGCCCTGTGGATCACCTAAATGGATGTATATCAGTGTATTCGTCATCCTGATTCACTATAAAATGCTTGTAAAATGTTTAAGGCCTAGCTGTTTCAATCCTGATGGTCTTTCCATTTTAAGCGTCGATCAAAATGTATTCCCAGGTCTTTGACATTGTCTGCTTGCGGGGGTTCATAATTATTCATTTTTATTGGGGGACAAATCCTTCTACAAAATGGATGAAATTCACTGTTAGTTTCTTGTGACTGATATTGGGTATCAGCTGTATATAATAGATGTAAGAATGGAACAAGGAAAGTGCCCTGTGGATCACCTAAATGGATGTATATCAGTGTATTCGTCATCCTGATTCACTATAAAATGCCTGTAAAATGTTTAAGGCCTAGCTGTTTCAATCCTGATGGTCTTTCCATTTTAAGCGTCGATCAAAATGTATTCCCAGGTCTTTAACATTATCTGCTTGCGGGGGTTCATAATTATTTATTTTTATTGGGGGACAAGTCCTTCTACAAAATGCATGAAATTCGCTGTTAGTTTCTTGTGGCTGATATTGGATATCAGCTGTACATAATAGATGTAAGAATGGAACAAGGAAAGTGCCCTGTGGATCACCTAAATGGATGTATATCAGTGTATTCGTCATCCTGATTCATTATAAAATGCCTGTAAAATGTTTAAGGCCAAGCTGTTTCAATCCTGATGGTTTTTCCATTTTAAGCGTCGATCAAAATATATTCCCAGGTCTTTGACATTGTCTGCTTGAGGGGGTTCATAATTATTCATTTTTATTGGGGGACAAGTCCTTCTACAAAATGCATGAAATTCGCTGTTAGTTTCTTGTGGCTGATATTGGATATCAGCTGTACATAATAGATGTAAGAATGGAACAAGGAAAGTGCCCTGTGGATCACCTAAATGGATGTATATCAGTGTATTCGTCATCCTGATTCACTATAAAATGCCTGTAAAATGTTTAAGGCCAAGCTGTTTCAATCCTGATGGTCTTTCCATTTTAAGCGTCGATCAAAATGTATTCCCAGGTCTTTAACATTATCTGCTTGCGGGGGTTCATAATTATTCATTTTTATTGGGGGACAAGTCCTTCTACAAAATGGATGAAATTCGCTGTTAGTTTCTTGTGGCTGATATTGGATATCAGCTGTATATAATAGATGTAAGAATGGAACAAGGAAAGTGCCCTGTGGATCACCTAAATGGATGTATATCAGTGTATTCGTCATCCTGATTCACTATAAAATGCCTGTAAAATGTTTAAGGCCAAGCTGTTTCAATCCTGATGGTCTTTCCATTTTAAGCGTCGATCAAAATGTATTCCCAGGTCTTTGACATTGTCTGCTTGCGGGGGTTCATAATTATTCATTTTTATTGGGGGACAAGTCCTTCTACAAAATGGATGAAATTCGCTGTTAGTTTCTTGTGGCTGATATTGGATATCAGCTGTATATAATAGATGTAAGAATGGAACAAGGAAAGTGCCCTGTGGATCACCTAAATGGATGTATATCAGTGTATTCGTCATCCTGATTCACTATAAAATGCCTGTAAAATGTTTAAGGCCTAGCTGTTTCAATTCTGATGGTTTTTCCATTTTAAGCGTCGATCAAAATATATTCCCAGGTCTTTGACATTGTCTGCTTGAGGGGGTTCATAATTATTCATTTTTATTGGGGGACAAGTCCTTCTACAAAATGCATGAAATTCGCTGTTAGTTTCTTGTGGCTGATATTGGATATCAGCTGTATATAATAGATGTAAGAATGGAACAAGGAAAGTGCCCTGTGGATCACCTAAATGGATGTATATCAGTGTATTCGTCATCCTGATTCACTATAAAATGCCTGTAAAATGTTTAAGGCCTAGCTGTTTCAATCCTGATGGTCTTTCCATTTTAAGCGTCGATCAAAATGTATTCCCAGGTCTTTAACATTATCTGCTTGCGGGGGTTCATAATTATTCATTTTTATTGGGGGACAAGTCCTTCTACAAAATGCATGAAATTCGCTGTTAGTTTCTTGTGGCTGATATTGGATATCAGCTGTACATAATAGATGTAAGAATGGAACAAGGAAAGTGCCCTGTGGATCACCTAAATGGATGTATATCAGTGTATTCGTCATCCTGATTCATTATAAAATGCCTGTAAAATGTTTAAGGCCAAGCTGTTTCAATCCTGATGGTTTTTCCATTTTAAGCGTCGATCAAAATATATTCCCAGGTCTTTGACATTGTCTGCTTGAGGGGGTTCATAATTATTCATTTTTATTGGGGGACAAGTCCTTCTACAAAATGCATGAAATTCGCTGTTAGTTTCTTGTGGCTGATATTGGATATCAGCTGTACATAATAGATGTAAGAATGGAACAAGGAAAGTGCCCTGTGGATCACCTAAATGGATGTATATCAGTGTATTCGTCATCCTGATTCATTATAAAATGCCTGTAAAATGTTTAAGGCCAAGCTGTTTCAATCCTGATGGTTTTTCCATTTTAAGCGTCGATCAAAATATATTCCCAGGTCTTTGACATTGTCTGCTTGAGGGGGTTCATAATTATTCATTTTTATTGGGGGACAAATCCTTCTACAAAATGGATGAAATTCACTGTTAGTTTCTTGTGGCTAATATTGGATATCAGCTGTACATAATAGATGTAAGAATGGAACAAGGAAAGTGCCCTGTGGATCACCTAAATGGATGTATATCAGTGTATTCGTCATCCTGATTCATTATAAAATGCCTGTAAAATGTTTAAGGCCAAGCTGTTTCAATCCTGATGGTTTTTCCATTTTAAGCGTCGATCAAAATATATTCCCAGGTCTTTGACATTGTCTGCTTGAGGGGGTTCATAATTATTCATTTTTATTGGGGGACAAATCCTTCTACAAAATGGATGAAATTCACTGTTAGTTTCTTGTGGCTAATATTGGATATCAGCTGTATATAATAGATGTAAGAATGGAACAAGGAAAGTGCCCTGTGGATCACCTAAATGGATGTATATCAGTGTATTCGTCATCCTGATTCATTATAAAATGCCTGTAAAATGTTTAAGGCCAAGCTGTTTCAATCCTGATGGTTTTTCCATTTTAAGCGTCGATCAAAATATATTCCCAGGTCTTTGACATTGTCTGCTTGAGGGGGTTCATAATTATTCATTTTTGTTGGGGGACAAGTCCTTCTACAAAATGGATGAAATTCGCTGTTAGTTTCTTGTGGCTAATATTGGATATCAGCTGTACATAATAGATGTAAGAATGGAACAAGGAAAGTGCCCTGTGGATCACCTAAATGGATGTATATCAGTGTATTCGTCATCCTGATTCATTATAAAATGCCTGTAAAATGTTTAAGGCCAAGCTGTTTCAATCCTGATGGTTTTTCCATTTTAAGCGTCGATCAAAATATATTCCCAGGTCTTTGACATTGTCTGCTTGAGGGGGTTCATAATTATTCATTTTTATTGGGGGACAAATCCTTCTACAAAATGGATGAAATTCACTGTTAGTTTCTTGTGGCTAATATTGGATATCAGCTGTATATAATAGATGTAAGAATGGAACAAGGAAAGTGCCCTGTGGATCACCTAAATGGATGTATATCAGTGTATTCGTCATCCTGATTCATTATAAAATGCCTGTAAAATGTTTAAGGCCAAGCTGTTTCAATCCTGATGGTTTTTCCATTTTAAGCGTCGATCAAAATATATTCCCAGGTCTTTGACATTGTCTGCTTGAGGGGGTTCATAATTATTCATTTTTATTGGGGGACAAGTCCTTCTACAAAATGCATGAAATTCTTTGTTAGTTTCTTGTGGCTAATATTGGATATCAGCTGTACATAATAGATGTAAGAATGGAACAAGGACAGTGCCCTGTGGATCACCTAAATGGATGTATATCAGTGTATTCGTCATCCTGATTCATTATAAAATGCCTGTAAAATGTTTAAGGCCAAGCTGTTTCAATCCTGATGGTTTTTCCATTTTAAGCGTCGATCAAAATATATTCCCAGGTCTTTGACATTGTCTGCTTGAGGGGGTTCATAATTATTCATTTTTATTGGGGGACAAGTCCTTCTACAAAATGCATGAAATTCGCTGTTAGTTTCTTGTGGCTAATATTGGATATCAGCTATATATAATAGATATAAGAATGGAACAAGGAAAGTGCCCTGTGGATCACCTAAATGGATGTATATCAGTGTATTCGTCATCCTGATTCACTATAAAATGCCTGTAAAATGTTTAAGGCCAAGCTGTATCAATCCTGATGGTTTTTCCATTTTAAGCGTCGATCAAAATGTATTCCCAGGTCTTTGACATTGTCTGCTTGCGGGGGTTCATAATTATTCATTTTTATTGGGGGACAAATCCTTCTACAAAATGGATGAAATTCACTGTTAGTTTCTTGTGACTGATATTGGGTATCAGCTGTATATAATAGATGTAAAAATGGAACAAGGAAAGTGCCCTGTGCATCACCTAAATGGATGTATATCAGTGTATTCGTCATCCTGATTCACTATAAAATGCCTGTAAAATGTTTAAGGCCAAGCTGTATCAATCCTGATGGTTTTTCCATTTTAAGCGTCGATCAAAATGTATTCCCAGGTCTTTGACATTGTCTGCTTGCGGGGGTTCATAATTATTCATTTTTATTGGGGGACAAGTCCTTCTACAAAATGGATGAAATTCGCTGTTAGTTTCTTGTGGCTAATATTGGATATCAGCTATATATAATAGATATAAGAATGGAACAAGGAAAGTGCCCTGTGGATCACCTAAATGGATGTATATCAGTGTATTCGTCATCCTGATTCACTATAAAATGCCTGTAAAATGTTTAAGGCCAAGCTGTATCAATCCTGATGGTTTTTCCATTTTAAGCGTCGATCAAAATGTATTCCCAGGTCTTTGACATTGTCTGCTTGCGGGGGTTCATAATTATTCATTTTTATTGGGGGACAAATCCTTCTACAAAATGGATGAAATTCACTGTTAGTTTCTTGTGACTGATATTGGGTATCAGCTGTATATAATAGATGTAAAAATGGAACAAGGAAAGTGCCCTGTGCATCACCTAAATGGATGTATATCAGTGTATTCGTCATCCTGATTCACTATAAAATGCCTGTAAAATGTTTAAGGCCAAGCTGTTTCAATCCTGATGGTTTTTCCATTTTAAGCGTCGATCAAAATATATTCCCAGGTCTTTGACATTGTCTGCTTGCGGGGGTTCATAATTATTCATTTTTATTGGGGGACAAGTCCTTCTACAAAATGCATGAAATTCGCTGTTAGTTTCTTGTGGCTGATATTGGATATCAGCTGTACATAATAGATGTAAGAATGGAACAAGGAAAGTGCCCTGTGGATCACCTAAATGGATGTATATCAGTGTATTCGTCATCCTGATTCATTATAAAATGCCTGTAAAATGTTTAAGGCCTAGCTGTTTCAATCCTGATGGTTTTTCCATTTTAAGCGTCGATCAAAATATATTCCCAGGTCTTTGACATTGTCTGCTTGCGGGGGTTCATAATTATTCATTTTTATTGGGGGACAAGTCCTTCTACAAAATGCATGAAATTCTTTGTTAGTTTCTTGTGGCTAATATTGGATATCAGCTGTATATAATAGATGTAAGAATGGAACATGGAAAGTGCCCTGTGGATCACCTAAATGGATGTATATCAGTGTATTCGTCATCCTGATTCATTATAAAATGCCTGTAAAATGTTTAAGGCCAAGCTGTTTCAATCCTGATGGTTTTTCCATTTTAAGCGTCGATCAAAATATATTCCCAGGTCTTTGACATTGTCTGCTTGAGGGGGTTCATAATTATTCATTTTTATTGGGGGACAAATCCTTCTACAAAATGGATGAAATTCACTGTTAGTTTCTTGTGGCTAATATTGGATATCAGCTGTATATAATAGATGTAAGAATGGAACAAGGAAAGTGCCCTGTGGATCACCTAAATGGATGTATATCAGTGTATTCGTCATCCTGATTCATTATAAAATGCCTGTAAAATGTTTAAGGCCAAGCTGTTTCAATCCTGATGGTTTTTCCATTTTAAGCGTCGATCAAAATATATTCCCAGGTCTTTGACATTGTCTGCTTGAGGGGGTTCATAATTATTCATTTTTATTGGGGGACAAGTCCTTCTACAAAATGCTTGAAATTCTTTGTTAGTTTCTTGTGGCTAATATTGGATATCAGCTGTACATAATAGATGTAAGAATGGAACAAGGAAAGTGCCCTGTGGATCACCTAAATGGATGTATATCAGTGTATTCGTCATCCTGATTCATTATAAAATGCCTGTAAAATGTTTAAGGCCAAGCTGTTTCAATTCTGATGGTTTTTCCATGTTAAGCGTCGATCAAAATGTATTCCCAGGTCTTTGACATTGTCTGCTTGCGGGGGTTCATAATTATTCATTTTTATTGGGGGACAAGTCCTTCTACAAAATGGATAAAATTGGCTGTTAGTTTCTTGTGGCTGATATTGGATATCAACTGTATATAATAGATGTAAGAATGGAACAAGGAAAGTGCCCTGTGGATCACCTAAATGGATGTATATCAGTGTATTCGTCATCCTGATTCATTATAAAATGCCTGTAAAATGTTTAAGGCCAAGCTGTTTCAATTCTGATGGTTTTTCCATGTTAAGCGTCGATCAAAATGTATTCCCAGGTCTTTGACATTGTCTGCTTGCGGGGGTTCATAATTATTCATTTTTATTGGGGGACAAGTCCTTCTACAATATGGATGAAATTCGCTGTTAGTTTCTTGTGGCTAATATTGGATATCAGCTGTACATAATAGATGTAAGAATGGAACAAGGACAGTGCCCTGTGAATAACCTAAATGGATGTATATCAGTGTATTCGTCATCCTGATTCATTATAAAATGCCTGTAAAATGTTTAAGGCCAAGTTGCTTCAATTCTGATGGTTTTTCCATGTTAAGCGTCGATCAAAATATATTCCCAGGTCTTTGACATTGTCTGCTTGAGGGGGTTCATAATTATTCATTTTTATTGGGGGACAAGTCCTTCTACAAAATGCATGAAATTCGCTGTTAGTTTCTTGTGGCTGATATTGGATATCAGCTGTACATAATAGATGTAAGAATGGAACAAGGAAAGTGCCCTGTGGATCACCTAAATGGATGTATATCAGTGTATTCGTCATCCTGATTCATTATAAAATGCCTGTAAAATGTTTAAGGCCAAGCTGTTTCAATCCTGATGGTTTTTCCATTTTAAGCGTCGATCAAAATATATTCCCAGGTCTTTGACATTGTCTGCTTGAGGGGGTTCATAATTATTCATTTTTATTGGGGGACAAGTCCTTCTACAAAATGCATGAAATTCGCTGTTAGTTTCTTGTGGCTGATATTGGATATCAGCTGTACATAATAGATGTAAGAATGGAACAAGGAAAGTGCCCTGTGGATCACCTAAATGGATGTATATCAGTGTATTCGTCATCCTGATTCATTATAAAATGCCTGTAAAATGTTTAAGGCCAAGCTGTTTCAATCCTGATGGTTTTTCCATGTTAAGCGTCGATCAAAATATATTCCCAGGTCTTTGACATTGTCTGCTTGAGGGGGTTCATAATTATTCATTTTTATTGGGGGACAAGTCCTTCTACAAAATGCATGAAATTCGCTGTTAGTTTCTTGTGGCTGATATTGGATATCAGCTGTACATAATAGATGTAAGAATGGAACAAGGAAAGTGCCCTGTGGATCACCTAAATGGATATATATCAGTGTATTCGTCATCCTGATTCATTATAAAATGCCTGTAAAATGTTTAAGGCCAAGCTGTTTCAATCCTGATGGTTTTTCCATTTTAAGCGTCGATCAAAATATATTCCCAGGTCTTTGACATTGTCTGCTTGAGGGGGTTCATAATTATTCATTTTTATTGGGGGACAAATCCTTCTACAAAATGGATGAAATTCACTGTTAGTTTCTTGTGGCTAATATTGGATATCAGCTGTATATAATAGATGTAAGAATGGAACAAGGAAAGTGCCCTGTGGATCACCTAAATGGATGTATATCAGTGTATTCGTCATCCTGATTCATTATAAAATGCCTGTAAAATGTTTAAGGCCTAGCTGTTTCAATCCTGATGGTTTTTCCATTTTAAGCGTCGATCAAAATATATTCCCAGGTCTTTGACATTGTCTGCTTGAGGGGGTTCATAATTATTCATTTTTATTGGGGGACAAGTCCTTCTACAAAATGGATGAAATTCGCTGTTAGTTTCTTGTGGCTAATATTGGATATCAGCTGTATATAATAGATGTAAGAATGGAACAAGGAAAGTGCCCTGTGGATCACCTAAATGGATGTATATCAGTGTATTCGTCATCCTGATTCATTATAAAATGCCTGTAAAATGTTTAAGGCCAAGCTGTTTCAATTCTGATGGTTTTTCCATGTTAAGCGTCGATCAAAATGTATTCCCAGGTCTTTGACATTGTCTGCTTGCGGGGGTTCATAATTATTCATTTTTATTGGGGGACAAGTACTTCTACAAAATGGATAAAATTGGCTGTTAGTTTCTTGTGGCTGATATTGGATATCAGCTGTACATAATAGATGTAAGAATGGAACAAGGATAGTGCCCTGTGGATCACCTAAATGGATGTATATCAGTGTATTCGTCATCCTGATTCATTATAAAATGCCTGTAAAATGTTTAAGGCCAAGCTGTTTCAATCCTGATGGTTTTTCCATTTTAAGCGTCGATCAAAATATATTCCCAGGTCTTTGACATTGTCTGCTTGAGGGGGTTCATAATTATTCATTTTTATTGGGGGACAAGTCCTTCTACAAAATGCATGAAATTCGCTGTTAGTTTCTTGTGGCTGATATTGGATATCAGCTGTATATAATAGATGTAAGAATGGAACAAGGATAGTGCCCTGTGGATCACCTAAATGGATGTATATCAGTATATTCGTCGTCCTGATTCACTATAAAATGCCTGTCTGTAAGGTATGATTTCAATAGGTGAAAGTGCGTGTGGGATAAAAGCTTTTTCATTTCAACTTGCAGTCCATTATGCCGCACCTTGTCGAAAGCTTGAGATATATGGAGAAATGCAGATGAGCAATATTTTGTTTCATTTAAGCTTTTTTTAATTTTATTGACTAATATGTGCATTTGTTCTGTTGTTCCCTGTTTATTACGGAAACCAAATTGATGGCCTTGAATAATATTTCAATATTTCTCTCTTCTGTGATTATTTTGAGTCTGTTAATGTATAGTTTTTCAAAATCTTTGAAGATCACAGGCAACAGACTTTAGGACGAGAGGAGACGTCTTCTAATTTTTTCCCTCGTTTAAAAATCATAATGATTTGAGCCACTTTTCAAGTGCTAGGAACGTAATTAAATCTTAACATGGTATTATATATAAACATTATTAACTTGATGCACTTTTCTGAGAGCTCTTTTAAGATTCTTCCGGTAATTAAACCAAAGCAAGGAGCTTTTTAGCATTACTTTCTTTCATTATTGTAGTTCGATATCAGAAGAGCCATTTGCCATTTTCGTTAGTAAATTAACGATTTGAATAACAACTCTCGTATATATAATTAATTAGAATAAACTTATTAAAATGTTTTTTTTTTGAAAATTAATCTTCGATCCTTGTTATTTTCACACCAAGATTATTTCTCCTATTGAATCGACTGCAACAGCAATGTTGAGACAGAACTCGACTCTACACGACGCAATTCCGAAATAAACAAGTCGATGGTCCTCAATCGAGATATAGCGCCGTACAGATGATTAATTTTCGATGGCCTGATCAAAATTGAATTTGTTCGTCACAATACGGATCGGCTTGATGGCTTCCTCGGGCGCTTGATGAAATTAATTTATGCTCCAATCCGTCGACTTTAATTAATAACTCGTACGAACAACGTTTCGACTGGCTTCATCATGAACGTTTTAATAAATACGTTTATTTACGACGATATTGATATTCGTTAGGGCGTATTTGAATGTCCTTTTATGTTACAGCGGACGATATATATAATTGTGTTGAAATAAAATAAATTTACTTAAAGAAAAACTATTTTATTTAACGCAAAGAAGGGGGAAATGGTTCAACGGCGATACAAAGTGACATTGAGGATAAAAACAGATATATATCATCTCGACGTCTATTTTTATATACATCACTCGTCAAACACTATTCAAGACAAATGGCCCCTCACATAACAGTACAGTCTGTATGTAATGCAGTACTAGTTATGACAGGTCAATTGAAAAGACCGATTGACCCCGACCTACCATAGTAAAATACATTTTTTAGGCAAAATTAGTTTTTTTATTCAACATAATTCCCTTCAACTTTTCAATACTATTTTTGTAGTACGATTTCGATCACTTCTTCATTCGATAAAAATATCTTCCCAACGAGCATTCATTTGAGAACAGGAAATAGTCGCTGGGGGCCGGATCTGGAGAATACGTTGACACGGTGCATTTTCTTAATGAAGCAGCACTTTCTTTTTCTTCAGATGCCACGGTTTTTTCGGCGATTTGGTCCTTCAAACGGTCCAATAAAGCTATGTAGTAGTCTCGGTTGATGGTTCTTCCTTTTTCAAGGTAGTCAGTTAAAATTATTCCAAGCGCATCCCAAAATACAGACGCCATAACCTTGCCAGCCGACTGTTGCGTTTTCCCACGCTTTGGAATGGGCTCATTGTGTGCAGTCCACTCGGAAGACTGTCCATTGGACTTCGGAGTGAAATGATGGAGCCATGTTTCATCCATTGTCACATATCGACGCAAAAACTCGGGTTCATTACGGTTGATCATCTTCAAACACTGCTCCGAATCATCAACTCGTCGTTGTTTTTGGTGAAAAGTGAGCTCGCTCGGCACCCACTTTGCACAGAGCTTTCTCATACCCAAATATTCGTGAATGATATGATGTACACATTCAGTTGATATCTTTAGAGTGTCTGCTATTTCATTCAATTTCAATTTACGGTCACCCAAAATCATTTTGCGCGCCAATCTTTGGACGTCCACTGCGTGCTAATTTCACCACGTCTAAACTTAACATACCAATCCTTGATAGTTGATTTTCCTGGGCCAGTGTCCGGAAACTCGGCATCAAGCCAAATTTTTGTTTCAACTGAATTTTTTCCCTTCAAAAACAATATTCAACACGCGAAATTCCTTTTTATCCTTTTTTTCACAACAACAAAATTTGCTTCACTTAAAATACTATATTTCACTAACTAATGATCTGACAGCTGTCAAATTTATAAACGCATCTTTTGAGGGTTAGTGCTAAGTCAGGTCTGGACAACTTATAATTCTAATAAAATTATGTTTGAGTATAACCTGTACCTTCCCCTGCCAGTTTGCCCTTGAATATCCTCCAACTTCTTCTTTTTGCTAATCGTTAACTTCATAGTATTTTTTGGTGTCTCTACTATGTGCTATGTTCCACAAACCTCCCTGTACTCCAAGCAATATAGCAACAACTTTAAAATAGCACGAAGTTTCCAGTTGTATTATTTATATTTGATTTCGCTTCAGGTTCGGGGTATGATTGTTTTGCGAGCGAAAGAGACCCTGGGTTACGACTGGGATTGTCGTAGTTTGTTTACTACCGAGGTTTGTGAATGGGTGGCGATTTAATCAAGGTGTTGTCGTATTCTGAGGCGCCTATGGAAAACCTTACGGAGCATTGAGTAACGCGCGGACTTTTTTGGATTGGAACACTTGAAGTAGTTCAGGTTGTCTCTCAGAAACATACTTGTACCACACCTGTGCTCCGTAAAGGCAGACTGGACGGACTAGCATTTTGTACACTGTCGCTTTCTGTGGGATTGGAAGTTTACTTTTTCTGAGGAGGAATGGAAATAGTAGGCTGTTATTTCTGCCATTTCATTCATTGGAGCCAGGGGATAGGGACTTTATCGATTTGGAAGCGAAACAGAACTGCGGTGGAACAGAATAGCCTGAGGTTTGGTCGGGTTTATCTGTAGCCGCCAAAACTTGTACCACACTATCGCTTGGTCCAGCTGGAATTGTAGTCTATTACGAATAGCGTCGAGATAATGACCGATTGTAAAAAAAACAGTATAATCTGCATAAAATGCTCTGTGGGAAAGTTTGTGGAGTGGGAAATCAGCCATATAAAAGTTGAATAAGCCTGAAGCTAGTAGAGCACCTTGCGAGACTTTGCGGAAACCTGTTTATGAGAGGAGACTGCGTCACCGATCCTCACTTGAAAGGACCTACCGTCCAAGTATGAATCTATCAGGGATATTAGGTCATTCGGTAGACCAAGCTGTTTCGCTTTGGATATTAGACAGTAGTACCATACTTGATCGAAAGCTTTGGAGACATCTGAGAGGATGGCTTCAGTTTTTCAAACTTTTGTCAGTGCCTGATGGATTGTTGCTGCGACGCGGGCAGCTTGATGGAGGCATGAATGTTTGGCGCGGAAAACGAATTGTTCATTCGGGATTATGTGATGTGCGCCTGTGAAATCGTTTAAAGCGTTTAATATCGCATTTTCTACAAGTTTGGAGAGCAAACTAATCAGAATGATGGGCCTATAGTCAGATGGATTGGTGTTGGCATTTTTTTAGGAATGACAGCAACAAGCACAAGTCTTCAGTTCTTTGGGAAATGTTTTAACCTCAAGGTGGAGTTAATAATGTTATCAAGTTCTGATAGTTGCTTGCTAGTGAAGTTTTTTAGATGGTTTGCTGTTTTACCATCTGAGCCTCGGGCTTTTTTAGAAGACAGACGTTTCGTGGAGAGCTGAAGGTCTCTGGGAGAGACTATGCTCTTTAGAGGATGAACTGACTGGAAGTCTTTCCTCTTTAGAGAGAGAATATTGTCATTTATGATGGATAATGCCTATTGCGGTGGGCCAAGGGATGGATTGCATTTCATTTGATTCTAGAAAGAACTAGCGGGGAGCTCGGCTTTTTCTGGATTTGTAAAGGCTATATCCGTAGAGGAATCAGCCTTCAGAGGGCGGATTGCGTTCGAATTTTTCCCCATTACGCTTTTGGCGGCACGCCAGAGGTCATTTGGGGCAGTGGGGTTGCCTAGATTTTGAAGAAATAATTCCCATTTTTTCTCATTCCATGCGTTTATCCTCAGGATCCAGAGTGGTGCGAGCTCTTCTCGCTAATCGTTTTTTGTACCTGATTAGTTCTTTTATTTCCCTAGGGAGGTTAAATTGAAAAGACTCGGGGCTATTTGTTTCAGTAACTCTGTTTGCGGCTGATTAAATATCTAGAGTGAGTTCCGAAACTATTTTTTCTAGATCGTCTAGAGAATTTATATTTGGGATAGGAGCTGTTCGCTGAAGCTCGAGTTGAAACCAGCTCCAGTTGGTAGTTTTCTTGGGTTTAGGGTCCCATCAACAGGCCCGCTGTGCCTTTTTACTGCCCTCTCCAAAATACCCTACAATAATATTCGAGATCAACATTTCGAGGTTGCCAGATCGTCGTTATCGTTTACTGGACGTCGCTGCTGGTAGTCAGTCTATTTTCAAAATCTGGATAAATTCAAAATCTGGATCTTTTCAAAATCTGGAATAATATTTTTGGACTTTTGCAGTCCACTATTGTAAGATGTAAAATTCGACACGCCTCAAGGTCTCTATAGCTTTATAAAGTGAAATAATAATCAGAATATATGCAGACACCTCCGGTGTTATAAATCTCTTTGAATGAATTCAGAATTCCGGTATAATAGCCAATAGCCAAACATACGCAACAATGTAAGAAAATATCCGTAATAAGCAACGTTAATTTGAACAGTAGCGGTTTCGTGGCTCGTGAGAATTTAATTTAAAACTGCTCCCAAGACATCGAATATCCTTTGTACACCGCTGGCGTACAAATATCACCGGACAACGTATTTATTAACATTTAATATATGTGATATTAACTCATTCGTTATGAAATTCGTTCTCCGTGACCCCGTTACAAACAAATTAAACGCTAGAGGAAAAATTAGCATGAATCACTATCGCCGATTCCAATTTACAAAAGCCGAATTGATCGAAATATCGCGCTCAATTAGTTTGTTGGACAAGCAGCAGGTCAATTGAAAAGTCCCCGGCCTACCATAGTAAAACACATTTTTTGGCAAAATTATTATTTTTTAATCAACATAATTCCCTTCAAGCGTTATACACTGATTATAGCGACCCTCCAGTTTTTGTCCTTTGCTTCAAAATAGGTCTCAGTTTCGGCGATCACCCAGCGAGCATTCTTTTGAGATCTGAGAACAGGAAATAGTAGCGGGGGCCAGATCTGAAGAATACTGTAGGTGAAGAAGCAATTCGCAGCCCAATTCATGGATTTTTTAAATGATGGAGTCATGTTTCATCCATTGTCACATATCGACGCAAGAATTCGGGTTTATTACACTTGATCATCTTCAAACACTGCACCGAATCATCAACTCTTCGTTGTTTCTGGTGAAAAGTGCGCTCGCGCGACAGCCACTTTGCACCGAGCTTTCTCATACCCAAATATTCGTGAATGATATGATGTACACGTTCAGTTGATATCTTTAGAGCGTCTACTATTTCATTCAGTTTCAATTTACGGTTATACAAAGTCATTTTGTGGATTTTTTAATGCTTTCATCGGTAACAACCTCCGTTGGGCGTCCACTGCCTTCAGCGTCTCCGGTGCTCATTTCACCACGTCTAAACTAAGCATACCAATCCTTGGTGGTTAATTTTCCTGAGGCAGTGTCCGGAAACTCGGCATCAAGCCAATTTTATGCTTCAACTGTATTTTTTTCCTACAAAAAGCAATATTTTATCAACACGCGAATTTTTTTTTTCACAGTAACAAAAGTTACGTCACTCAAAATGCTATAATTCACAAACTAATGATCCGACAGCTGTCAAATTTATACACACATCTTTTGAGGGTTAGAACTATTCTGGAATCTTTTTTTTCAGATATTTACACTGGCTGCTTTCGGGACCTCAACCTAACCATTCTTATTGGGAAACAAGTCCTTCTACAAAGGGTCAATATCACATGGACAGATTTTATCTCATTTGCTTTGATACGCTATGTTTTCAACCACAATTCGACTTTGTTTAGGTGAAATTGGCTGTTGGTTTCTTCTGGATGATATTGGATATCAGCTGTATATAATAGATATAAGAATGGAAAAAGTGAACTGCCCTGTGGATCGCCTGAATGGATTCACTATAAAATGCCTGTCTGTAAGGTATGATTTCAATAGGTGAAAGTGCGTGTGGGACAAAGGTTTTTTCATTTCAACCTGCAATCCATTCTGCTGCACATAGTCGACAGCTTGAGATATATCGAGAAATGCAGAAGAGCAATATTTTGTTTCATTTAAGTCTTTGTTAATTTGATTAACTATTCTGTGTATTTGTTATGTGTTTCCGCGTTTATGGAAACCAAATTAATGGTCTAGAATAATTTTTATTTTATTAATTAAGTATAATTTTTCAAAAACTTTGGAGATCACAAGTAACAGACTGATAGGACGTCTTCTGATGTTTTCCCTGGTTTAGAATAATGATGATTTGAGCCACTTTCAAATACTAGGAAAGTAAATAAATAATTTCGCGCTAAGCGCTAAGCGCAAATGTTATATACGGTGTTTTTACATCTAAATTACGTTCATGAGACACGTTAAACATAATTAAATCGTACTTACCTACAAATGATCTTTACAGAAATGAATTACCAATGATGAAGCTATATCGACTGGTTCTCGCCTTGCAAGTTTTATTTAAGTTTTTTCTCCTCTCACAACTGTTGCCTTGGAATAACAAGAAACTGCTTGTATGGAGGTTTGACCGAAGTGTTATTACATTAAAGAAGCATACAGCACAAGACATATTGTTATAACAATAAATTATTAAAATAATGTATCAATAAGGCTTGTAACCATACAAACCTTCGTGTGCGACCAATACAAATACGTCAAACGCAAATTTAGATGTTTTAGCGGAACTTTCAATTTATATTCATTGAAATTTCGGAAATATAACATTTATAATTTAATTTATATTATAAATTAATTTAACTGGAAATTAGTTACGTGGTAAAAAAATCGTCGAAATGTATATTATTCAAGGTGTTATACATCGATAGTCGTTACATTTTACCATATTTTAGGTAATTTACTGATTCTATCTCGAAAGAACGACTTATCTTTTGACGGTTTTAAGGTATGTATTAACTGTAGTCGACAGCGACTGCTATTGACGGTTTCATTAGATTTTAGCAGCTCATAGTAGATCAAACCAAGATAATCCCATCAAATACAAAGCATTAGCTTTGGATCATGGATATTAAACTTTTCTATTGATTGTGATGCATTGTCAGGTGGTCCGCATGATTTTTTTTGCTTTATTTATCGTCATGGATCCATATTAAGTAACCAGTAGCAATACTATCTAAAAACCTTTTTGATTTTGTCGTTGATGCAGCATTTCATACGGTACGTATGTTATTCAAGAGATGAATATAAATTATTGTGTTTCTTCGAACAATTCTGATCAAACTCCCTTACCTTCGACATCAAATTTAGTACTTTAAGACCTTGAAACCAGTATTCGCATATTGAAATCGATGGAGCATGATTGTCATAAACTTCACACAACATTCGACGACAATAATCGAGAAAAATAATCTGTTGTAAATTCTTTAAAATTAATTTATAGGCCATATAAAATTGCCGTAAAATAGTTCTGGCGTCTTTTCGATCGTCTAAATCAGTTAAGAATTTGTACCTTTTCAGTGCGACCGATATTTCGCCTCGCCTTAGACCGATGCTCGTTTGTTTCGAACAAAAACCAATCATGTAACGTTTAACATGCATAAAATTCACTTATTGGTCGTAGATCGCTCGTGTCTGACTTCAAGGCCTCATCTGTTAAAATGTGTTAAGAAAATAGAAACATCTCGGCACAGATCTTGATGGGTACGGCAACAGAAGACATTCAGATGAAGATCGGCATTAATATAGACAAATATTAAGCAATCTAGAAAGTAGATTTCCTAGAAATCCGTATTACTCGGCCGGATAAGTCGCTTTATGTTCGTATTGTTGATTAATTAGAGATGTAAACGACCGCATGTCATAAAAGAAGGAACGACAGACGACATATTTTTATTTATTCTGTTCAAAACTTTTCATGATGGCGTGAGACCATAAAACAAAGAGACATAGAACGCGATCCCCCATATACAAAGTAGTAACTAAGGTTTTAGCGTCTGAATATCCAGACTGAATCATTTTAAAAAAATTTGAATGAAACACCTTCAAAACACAAAAAAATATCTAATCTGAAATACATTATTTTTAACAAAACAAAATTATATGTATTTTGGGATGAAACAAATTATAATTCATGTTACCTTAGAGCCTTAGAGTTTATAGTTTTCAAGATATCTGACATAAACACAAATCTGTTAAATTTAAAAAATTTACCATTCATTGTATAACTTAAGAACTAAAAATTGTGTAAAAATGTCTATAGTTCCATAAGATTCGGTGTTAAATTATTTATAGTTCTAATAATATTCTAATCTTCTAATAATAAAAATTTGAAATGGCCAAAAATTGCAAATTTTCACGACTATATACATGGAAAAAGTGCCAAAAATATTTAGCTCTCGAATAAAGATAAAACTCTCAAAATATAATAATTTAGAGCAAAAAAAGTAATAATCTATGTTAAATTGCCTTAGAGCTTATAATTTTCAAGATATCTGACATAAACACAAATCCGTTAAATTTTTAAAATTTACCTTTCATTGTATAACTTAAGAACTAAAAATTGTGTAAAAATTGCTATATCTCCATAAGATTCGGTGTCAAATTATTTATAGTTCTAATAATTTTCAATAACCTGTGATTATTTGAACGAAAATGACAGTAAAAAAAATTAAAATGGCCAAAAATCGCAAATTTTCACGACTATATACATGGAAAAAGTGCCAAAAATGTTTAGCTCTCGAATAAAGATAAAACTCTCAAAATATATGTATTTTAGTGCGAAAAAAAATAATAATCTATGTTAAATTGCCTTAGAGCTTATAGTTTTCAAGATAGCTGACATAAAAACAAATCCATTAAATTTTTAAAAATTTACCTTTCGTTGTATAACTTAAGAACTAAAAATTGTGTAAAAATTACTATATCTCCATAAGATTCGGTGTCAAATTATTTATAGTTCTAATAATTTTCAATAACCTGTGATTATTTGAACGAAAATGACAGTAAAAAAATTGAAAATGGCCAAAAATCGCAAATTTTCACGACTATATACATGGAAAAAGTGCCAAAAATGTTTAGCTATCCAATAATGTATGTATATATGTAGTAATATATGTATTTTAGCACGAAAAAAGTAATAATCTATGTTAAATTGCCTTAGAACTTATAATTTTCAAGATATCTGACATAAACACAAATCCGTTAAATTTTTAAAAATTTACCTTTCATTGTATAACTTAAGAACTAAAAATTGTGTAAAAATTGCTATATTTCCATAAGATTCGGTGTCAAATTATTTATAGTTCTAATAATTTTCAATAACCTGTGATTATTTTAATGAAAATGACAGTAAAAAAATTGAAAATGGCCAAAAATCGCAAATTTTCACGACTATATACATGGAAAAAGTGCCAAAAATATTTAGCTCTCGAATAAAGATAAAACTCTCAAAATATATGTATTTTAGTGCGAAAAATATAATAATCTATGTTAAATTGCCTTAAAGCTTGTGGTTTTCAAGATATCTGGCATAAACAGTTATAGTGTTAAAAACGTTAGGTTACGTTATATTACTTTAGAAGTGATAACTATCCATTTTTTTAAATATAGTTTTATATTGTATATAATCAAAACTAAAGCCTGTATAAAAATGATTATACTATAATTAGATTCAGCGCAAATTTTGTATAATCCTTGTAATTTTAATGAACCTGCGAATGAACTATCAAAATATCTTCAATTCGAGATGAAACAATGAGAAATTTGTATTAAATTGCACGAAAATGCTTCATTTTCAAAATATGTGAAATAAACAGAAACCTGATAGACCTAGACGATATTTTTTGAAAATTCGCATTTCCTAGCATATATTAGAAATGATTTTTTTACCAAGTGCATCAAGTAAAAGTGCAACACTTCTAAATGAAGGCAAGTTTTACAATATAGCCCATCCAATAAAACAGCCAATGTACGTCATAAGTGATGTCGAATATATTGCCAATCGTTTTTTCTTTGTTAAAATGAGATAGAATTCTGTCTGATGTGTCGGAACAGGTAACCCAATCAGCCTATAAAGCTCGATTTGGGTTGGTACTAGTGGGCTACGTTGACCAAAGCTCTTTAAAACATCACTGAAAATAATAATTAGAGGTTATAAACTGGCAGGCTTTGTATATCAAAACTCCACATCTATGCAGCATGGTAACGTCATAAATGTTGACGCGCATTAGCTTCTTCATCGTACAGTTCACGTACTTATTGTAGCAGCAACAAACATTGTGTTAATGTGTAGCTTGGCATTTGAGAATTATCATTCGAAGATCTTAGTATTTCATTTTAATGTTTTCTTTGTCAGTTTTTCGTAAAATTATTCCACTAAATAAAAACTTCCTTTCGACGCACTTTAAATTACACAATTAATTTTTTTTATATATCAAAATACCAGGTAATTCCATTAGCAATACAGCATTTTTCTTGAATCAAAAAATTATCATACAATAGCCGTAGTAGGGCAACAATAGAACTATTATCTATTACATAAAGCCGAACGCCGAATATCAGTCCCGATAATTAAAAAATATGTCCCGGCCGAATCCGCCCACTACCCGCCGACTGCTCGAGAAAGTTCCACGCCATCGCCACGGAAGCGAAGAAAGTCGAATTCTCGTTTTTTTCACTGTCGATCTCCTCGACATTGATCACTTTCTTTAACCTTGAGGAGAAACCGGTCTCGATAGTTCGGCATAATTAATATGCGCCATTTAATTTGACGACCACATTTGGTTCTGTCATGACGGGAGGTGATTTCACTGTCACTTTAGCGAATTTTACTGGTTTAGTCGATGTTTGATATAAGAATTAAGATGTAAATAAGAGTTTCATGCGCAATTTTAAATATAAAATTAAATTTCTACGGTCTTTAACCATAATAAATAGTTCCTGTAATAGTTGATGACCACATTTGGTTTTAACATGGTTTATTAGACGTTTGCTATAAGTATTAAGATGTAAATAAGAGTTTATATCAACAATTTAAATGTACATTCAAATTTTTACAGTCTTTAACAACAATAACTAGTTTTTATAATACTGTAATCATCTTGTTGACAGTTTCTGATATTTCGTTGCGTTAAAAAAAAATAAAAGTGAGATTTATTTTATATCTATATGCGAAGAGATTAGTTATTTAACTATATTATGGTAACAATATCTCAGTTTTATTTCCAAAAATTACTATATAAATAATTACTTATTCGTAAAATATCTGAGTGTACACTATGCACTGACTATGCATGCATAGTCAGTTTTTCTGCTGAACTGCTATACTGCTATGCTTAATGTCGAGAATGACTTTGAGCAAATATATGGATTATATGGCTAATATTGTTCATTTCTAAGTTTCTATGATGAGAGTTACCATTTCATCATATCAGCTGAAGTACCACAAGGCATTAACAAGACTTCCCTGTACATTCTTCTGAAGCCGATGAATTATAATCTTGTTGAAATCCCATATCTAGAGGCCATATCAATGCCATGCCATATGTAGACAAGTCAATATTTGTTATAAATTTAATATACGGTGCTTCTTTCTTCCTCCTTTCAGTTGCCTTCCAGCGCAGCTTCACGTCTCATATCTTTCCTAAATATATTGCTATGTTAACATGACTCCTAAACGTTATTCTTGGAGGTTATTTATACTGATTTCTCATATTAAGGGTTGTCACAATTATAAAATTATACAAATTTAAACAGATTATTTTAACTAAAAAACATTTTTTTTAAATAATAAAATAAGAATATTTAACACTTTCAGTAAAAGCTTTGTGGACAAAAATATATCAAAATGTTCCAAAATATCCAGTAACTTCTTGATTAATTGCACAAAATATATACAAACATACCGTTTGTGTTTACACACATAAAGTTTTTTCTGATATATTTTAAAGTCTCCTTTATAACAATGAAGGTTTATCTGGACTGAACGTACTGTTTTACTCGGCATTAAGCCTACCGACTGGCCAGTGACCAACTTAGAGTCCATCAGAGAACATATCCGGTCTTACCCAGCCTGGTTACTGGCGTGACTGGCACGGTTATTTCTGGTCGGATTTTCCACTGTAGCCTATAAAGTCATCTACAATTACAATCACAAGCATACACTACACCCATGCCTCAGCAGGGTTCCAAAGAAAGGCCTCAAAACTTATTCGTACACTATTTATTGCTAAAACTAATACATGTAAATTCATTTACAAACTGAATAATACACCAAAACTACAGAGCGTTTCAAAAGTCGAGCATTTCGAAAAAAACAAATTAACTGGTGTCAAAGAACTGACTTTCCCAACACCAGCAAGCCACACTTCGTAATATCTTGCCTCGCAAATTAGTCTGTGGCAATATCGCATTCCTTTCTCTTCCTGCGTTTCCTCCCTGCTCGACGCATTATCAGTGTCGTTAAGGGACTCGGACTGTACATAAAAATACTTCCCTAAATCAAATGCAAAACAGTGAACGGAAGAACGAATAATTATACGATTTATTTTCGGTTGTTACTATTTCAGTGCGAGAGTTCCATACAAATTGCCGTCGTTTTTTTTTTCATTCGACGGCAAATGTTTAATATTCCAGCAGTCAATGTAATTTAAACCAACTCCTGTTTCTTGTCAGA
Organism: Rhynchophorus ferrugineus; assembly: GCF_030347505.1. Taxonomy (NCBI): domain Eukaryota; kingdom Metazoa; phylum Arthropoda; class Insecta; order Coleoptera; family Curculionidae; genus Rhynchophorus; species Rhynchophorus ferrugineus. The sequence goes on along the minus strand of NW_027472586.1, from coordinate 8,509,229 downwards.
CTGGTCGTTTTCGAATGGAAATGGTCCGATTTAATGTCACCGGAAAAGCATTACTTTCGGCTAATCAAAGAACCGAATTTGAATTAATTCCATCCGAGAAAATAAAGATTTCGTCCGCGTAGAGCCGCAGGAAAAGGAAGGCGACGCGCTTTTGCGATCAGAGTTCGACTATTTGCGTTTAAGAACAATTTTATCTCTATCATATTTTTTTATATCAATTTTTCGAGAGCACAAACAAACCAAACGCGATTGAAGGAAACCCATAAATTCTAATTCGAACATTTGTGGCAATATGGGTTCTGCCACTAATACTGGCACTCCACAACAAGAGCAGTTAACATAAATGATAACAGTCTTGGGCCGCATGTTATTACCAGATGTACTATTTGGTATGTTCAAGACTCAGCACAGTGTCGTAACAGTTTAGAGTTGACATTGTAACGAGCAGTTTCAGTGACTAAAATTTTGTCGTATTTTCTGCTGGCCATCTTGAGTTTGTTTACAAAGTAGGGGTGTCGGCCATTGAGAAAAATATTGAAATTTCATATTGATATGCAAAGTAATTTAAACCAACTCTTGTTTCTTGTCAGACTGGTCGTTTTTGAATGGAAATGGTCCTGTTTAATGGCACCGGAAAAGCATCACTTTCCACTAATCAAAGAACCGAATTTGAATTAATTCCATTCGAGAAAATAAAGATTTCGTCCGCGTAGCGCCGCAGGAAAAGGAAGGCGACGCGCTTTTGCGATCAGAGTTCGACTATTTGCGTTTAAGAACAATTTTATCTCTATCATATTTTTTATATCAATTTTTCGAGAGCACAAACAAACCAAACGCGATTGAAGGAAACCCATAAATTCTAATTCGAACATTTGTGGCAATATGGGTTCTGCCACTGATAGTGGCACTCCTCATCAGGAGCAGTTAACATAAATGATAACAGTCTTGGGCCGCATGTTATTACCAGATGTGCTATTTGGTATGTTCAAGACTCAGCACAGTGTCGTAACAGTTTAAAGTTGATATTGTAACGAGCAGTTTCAGTGACTAAAATTTCGTTGTATTTTCTGCTGGCCAACTTCAGTTTGTTTACAAAGTAGGGGTGTCGGCCATTGAGAAAAATATTGAAATTTCATATTGATATGCAAAGTAATTTAAACCAACTCTTGTTTCTTGTCAGACTGGTCGTTTTTGAATGGAAATTGTCCTGTTTAATGGCACCGGAAAAGCATCACTTTCCACTAATCAAAGAACCGAATTTGAATTAATTCCATTCGAAAATTAAGGATTTCGTCCGCGTAGAGCCGCAGGGAAAGGAAGGCGACGCGCTGTTGCGAGCAGAGTTCGACTGTTTGCGTGTAAAAACAAGTTTGTCTCTATCATATATTTTATATCAATTTTTCGAGAGCACAAACAAACCAAACACGATTGAAGGAAACCCATAAATTCTAATTCGAACATTTGTGGCAATATGGGTTCTGCCACTGATACTGGCACTCCACAACAGGAGCAGTTAACATAAGTGATAACAGTCGTGGGCCTCATGTTATTACTAGATGTAAAATTTGGTATGTTCAAAGCTCCTGAATGTTTAGATTCGAAATTATAACGATTTTATAAACTAGTTTTTCTTATTCAACATAATTCCCTTCAAGAGTGACACAGTGATTAATCGATACCATTTTTGTAGTACAATTTGTCCTTTGCTTCAAAATAAGCCTCAATTTCGTCCTTCAAACGGTCCAATAACGCTATGTAACAGTCGCTGTTGATGGTCCTTCCTTTTTCAAGGTAGTCAATGAAAATTATTCCATGCGCATTCCAAAATACAAATACTATAACTTTGCCAGCCGACTGTTGCGTTTTCCCACGCTTTGGAACGGGTTCATCGTATTCAGTCAACTCGGATGACTATCTAGTGGACTTCCGAGTAAAATGATGCAGCCATGTTTCATCCATTGTCACATGTCGATGCAAAAATTCCTCAAACACTGCTCCGAATCACCAACTCGTCGTTGTTTTTGGTCAAAAGTGAGCTCGCGCGGCACCCACTTTATACAGAGCTTTCTCATACACAAAAATATTCATGAATAATATTATGTACACCTTCAGTTGAAATCTTTAGAGTGTCTGCTATTTCATTCAAATTCAATTTACGATCATTCAAAGTCATTTTATGGATATTATAAATATTTTCGTCGGTAAAAGCCTCTTTTTGGCGTCCACTGCGTTCACCGTCTTCAGTGCTCATTTCACCACGTCTAAACTTAGCATACCAATCCTTGATGGTTGATTTTCTTGGGGCAGTGTCCGGAAACTTAACATCAACCCAAGTTTTACTTCAACTATATTCTTTTCCTTCAAAAAACAATATTTTATCAACAGGCGATATACTACACTGAAAATACTATAATTCACAAACTAATGATCCGAGAGCTGTCAAATTTATACACGAATCTTTTGAGGGTTAAACATAACTAAAAAATATATGGATTTAATTCTAGTAGTGATATCCATGTGTAAGGCCAATAATTTTCCCAAAAAAATATGTTTTATTATGGTAGACCGGGGACTTTTCAATTGACCTGTTATTTTTAATATCTGATATAGATGCATATGATTAACAGATTAATAGTTACTGATTAAACATTAAATATGACAGTATTTTTATTAATATGACGCAAAGAAAGTGTTGTTGTTAAAATAGCATTCACTAAAGTAGCATTCTGCCAAATGATTGATGAAGAAAATGGAAAAGCTGGAGAAAGAAAGTAAATATTAAGGTTAATTATAGTATGTATGTAATGAATGGTGTTTAGAAATTAATAGTGTCTCCAGTGCGCTATAAAATATAAAAAGTAGAAAATAACTATAAAATTAAAGATTTATTTATTAATCTCGCATTGTGAAAATCTTTTTTTTATATCATAAACATATACTATTAAAAATATTGTGAATTATTACTTATTACTGGCTACTTTTTTCTATCTTTGTCGATAAAACTAGATTTTTCTGTCTGACGTATATACATCATTTTCATATGCTCTTGAAACTAATCTAGTAGATCCAGCCTTCGAACAGCACTTCACGAGAAAGTTTCATGACTAACTGATCTTTGCTTTGAAAGTTTCGGTGATTTTAGCGAAACAACTTTAGTCACTTTCTAATCCGATAGAGTGATTGAACAACATTCGAACAGGATCAAATCTAGCTCACAGTGACTCCTGGTTGCTTATGGCCTTCCAAATAATGCTCCAGGAAAAGAAATCTGACCCTAATCGGTAAGAATGGGTTTAAATCGGGCTCTCAAAAAGAATAAAAATATGTTACACTTGAAGAAGAGTATCTCGGCGAATTAGCTTAAATTTTGTGGTCTTATCAGCTATATCATTACAAATAACGTGTAATAATTATTTTTTTAATGTTTTCAGTACCAGTCACAACATTATACACAAATCTTCCTTTTGCAATAGTATATGTATCTATTTATTAAATGTTGTGTAAGTTCAGATACCATTTAATAGGAACTGATATTAAAATCAGTTGGTTTCGAAGCTAAATCCATCCATAACCTCTCATTTCGAATCAGACTCATGTAAGTAGAGACAGGTTCCGTCCATGGAGATGCAATAATGTCCAATATGCATTTAATCGTTTTTTAAATTGAGTTTTTATTAAAAATATCAATTTTTAATTTAGTGTGATTATGTTATGAAAGTAAGATTATGTTTTTACGATAGATAAAGTATTTTTTTATATAACATCTTTATTAGATACGCTTAATACAATCTTAATTTACAATTAATTTATTACCAATTTTCCTATATACTTGGATTAATTAACAAGCAAGACGAGTGCGAGAAAATACATCATTATGTATTCCTCATTTATAAAATTATAATTATTTATTAATTATTAACTTATTGCTATAGTTTACACTAAATGTATACACTTTATATAAGTTCGTGTGGTTTTGTTCGCTTCAATCTCCTGACATCCTGCGCCCTATCCAGCAGTCGTATTGCTTCCACGTTAGAACGATTTAGTAATCTTCTTTCGTGTTTCAAGGCGAAATCCTGCACAACTTCGCAAATCCATTTGATTTCCAGGTCATCGTGCAGTTCTTCATTGGTTACATAGCGATATGCATTGGTAATCAATCGAAGAACCTTTTTTTGACAGCGTTGTATGACTAGTTGATTTGAATTTTTAGTGCAACCTCATATTTGCACCCCATAGATCCAAATTGGCTTTATAATTATATTATAGATCAACCTCTTTGATTTTAGATCAAGTTGAGAGTATCTTCCGACTAACCAATATAGTTGTTTTATTTTGGTTCTAATATGTTTTGCTTTTTGTCTAACGTGAAGCTAGATGAAGTCAAATACTTTTCATACAAGTAAATAAATAAAAACAAGTAAATAAAATAAAACAGTATTTAAATACAAGTAAATACTGTTTCTCGGTCTTATTGAACAACTCTATATATAAAAAAATGCTTTCATAAGAAATGATGTTACTGAATATGAAACTTGCATTTATTATTTGCGTAACTACCGACGCATTATCATTGTAAAATATCTGCAGATATTCTTAGTAACACTATTTATAGCGAAACAACAAGAAGCTAAACAAATATTATATAATAATTAATATCCAATACAAAAAGCGGTAGCTATTTGTCTTAGCTAATACCTATGCCATTTCAATAACAATCTTGAATGAAAATAAATATGCAACAGAGATTAAATCTTGTATGCAATGTACTTGTCTCGATATTAATCTTCTTTAATGTTAATTAAAAATGCAATTGAATTTTAATTAATAACGAACAATAAACAATAGACATAGTGCATAATAACTTCACGCATCTGTCGTTATCTAATTTCATTATTAATATTATCATCATTAATAATTAATATAAAAGTACAGTGTCGGATAATTCCTTGAATAACTACACTTATTTATAGCTTTTTAAAACAACCCTCTTGACTTAAGGGCGAGTTTTCTTCAATATTCACAGTGTAGTTCAAAATTATTAAATTCTATCTCTCGTCTGGCATTTAAAATCTTCTCCTACATATAGTCTGTTCAAAGTTATTTTGTACGTACGTCATTTAAATTTGTGACATCAAAACGTCGCAATGTTGTTGCATCAACTCTGAGTTTTAGCTCACTAAGGCATTGACATACAACAAAATTCTACCCTAACTAAAGTAATTGAACCAAAATGTTATAAAATATAATTTATTTTAATATTATAGTACATCTAAAAACTACATTTAATCATACAGCTACAGTTGTTTATCAGTTAGAGTTATCATGTTTTATCACTATTGCTTTCAAGAATTTTGCATACGTCTGATAACCGGACGACTTTGACAGGCTCATTCGTTTACATGTTCGAACTAATCACAGTAATGTGTCTCTTTTTAACTAGAATAAAATGAGAAGGAAAACATTGTTTAATTCTAAAACGAATTTACAATCTGCGGCAGGCAATACATTAAACATCTTGATGACGTTTGTATAAAGAAAATTGAATATATTCTAATTTTAATATCCCCAGTCAATTTAAAACAATATAGTTGAAAAGTGTTTTTGAGTTAAGCGTGTAATCAAAACCTTGACGGAGATGAAACTAGGTGAATCTATAATCATCTGAGCAATGGCTATTGGGATATATTAGTCAGCTTTTGCCCAAAGATACCACTAGATAGATGCCCGTTATTTTGAATCAAGATGATTGAATTGAATGATCATTACCGTCATAATTATTTAATTATTATCTAATTATTATTCATATTCTTTACACAAAATTAAAGATATATACTAAAGTCCTTTCAGTTTATATATTACAGCCACAGCTTAGATCTGCTCCTATATAGCAATGGTGTTTCTGCTAGATTACTTCGGTTTTCTCCGTCTCTAACTATCATAATCTCAACATTTCTTTGGTGAATCTTAATAGAAAATCGTCAAAATAGAATCTATTAAACTGTCACACGATGGCTAACAAATTTGGGTTCATCCATGGCCCAAGTTTATTGATCCTTTTCGCATAATATACCTTCTGAATGATTCGACAACTTTCTAAAACAATTTTGCAATAACTATTTAGTATAGGAAACGCAAAACCTCGTCTCTCTTTCTCTCTCTCTCTCTCTGTCTCTTCGAATAGTTGGATTGTTTATGTATATATAACATCGTATATAAACAACCACTAATTTCTAATTAATTATGATAGTAAATAGAAGGAAGGTTGGTAGAAAGGATATTCTTCAAATGTTATTACGCTGTAATATTTGACTTTTTAGATTGTTTTGGTTCGACTTTGGCTGGTTTATGTCTACTAGAAAGTGTATAGAATAATAATGTTATCACTTCACAGTTTCTATGATTTCTATAAAAATTTAACATATCTTATAATATGTAAATTCATATCGAAGTATACAGACAATAATCTCCATCTGAAAAATGTTTAATATATAAATATTAACCATTAGAGCTTTCTATAGACAAGTTCTACTTGATAAGGTCAATGTTCCAGTAATAAAGGTAATCCATTTTGGTCCTTGGAGGCTTGAAATAAACAATCAATCTTTGTTTTGACCTCTACTTTAAAATTGAACAGCTAGTTGTTTAAAAATCTTGCTTGTTTTCCAATATGATTGTAGAACTTTATAATTTAAGGCAACTTTATTGGTAATAATCAAGCGAGTTACGTATTATTGTAGAAATAAATGTTCCTTATATGCTTTATTCCAAATTGTCAACAGCATAAAACGATTTTTATGGACAGAGAGGAACTGAAAAATGATGTCGTATTCTTCACTATGAGCTATATAATGAAGAATCTTCGAGCTAAAAGTCCAAAAAACAAAACGTACCTTTGTTCCAGATAAAAAAAATAAGAGGACCATATGTAACAAGACATGAAACTTTATGTTGATAATAGAAAAGAAATGAAATACGTTGAATGTCTAAAAATATCTCAATATAAACAATTATGAATTTTATTTTTTATAAAAAATGTTAATTTTAGAGAAAGGTTATTCAACAAGTTCTCGACAAACTACATCAATTTTAGCACATTGTTGTCATTTTTATGGAATTTTTTACATTTTCTCTGGTAGGGTGTATCGATTTTATGTAATTGACTAATTATGAATATTGATTATTCTCAAATGAATATATGAGACTATATTTAAATTTTAAAGTCGAGTTGTGGCAGAAAATGTGTCTCACTCAGATCAACTATCAATGTGTTCAGAAGTCTAAGTGAAGAAAAAAATATCGCACAATCACCATATTCACCTGATACAGCCCCAGTTGACTCCAGTTTTCCTCCCAAAACTCAAATACCACTTCGAAATACGGTTTTGGTCAACATATAAAAGAGAATTAAAAAAAAGAAAATTTTAAATTAATTATTCTTTGGTACCAATATATTATTTTGGACATGGGAATGACAGAGCAGAAAGAAAAACCAGCTGGATCCAGATCCAGACCAGAAAGATCTTTATTAGTATTAATTTATTACTAATTTTCCTATGTACTTGGATTAATTAACAAGCAAGACGAGTGCGAGAAAATACATCAATATGTATTCCTGAATTATAAAATTATAATTATTTAATAATTATTAACTTACAGCTATAGTTTACACTAAATGTATACACTTTATATAAGTTCGTATGGTCTTGTTCGAAAAATTTATCTCATACTGATCAACCATCAATGTGTTCAGAAGTCTAAGTGAACACAATGATGACTATGCCTTTTGCATTAGGATAATAAACAATTCTACACGAATTTCTGACCAAAAACTTATGAAACCCTATCGCACAATCACCATATTCACCTGATACAGCCCCAGTCGACTCTGTTTCGGTTAACATATAAAAGAGAATTTAAAAAAGGAAATTTGAAATTAATTAATCTTTGGTACCAGTATATTATTTCGGACATGGTCTATTTCGAAAAGCAATATAATTTGTATTACTTACTGTATATTATATATATATATATATATATATATATATATATATATATATATATATATATATATATATATATATATATATATATATATATCGTAATATAATATATATTTATGTGTATGTGTATATGCTTGGTGAAGGGAGCGTATAGAATAACATACCATGCATGGGAGGGGATGACAGAGCAGATAGAAAGAGACCAGCTGGTTGGAGGCCCGCGGCTGGTCCCTCGACATCTCGCTAATGAAAGATTTAAAGTGAAAGACACGACGGAACCGTCCTCCAGTTGTTCGGTGTCGCGTTAACGACCATGATCGGCATTGGAACCATTATTGTTGCTGCTGCCTCGATCTGCTTCATCGGTGAGTGATGATGATGATGTTGATGATAATGATGATGATGATGATGATGATCCTAGTTACTTAGTTACAGTGCTTGTGATTCTGGGATTAAGTGGTCTTTATTTCCGTGATATATCGCTGGTCACATTCATGATTTCCTCGTCGAGTTAACATCGATAGTTTGCATAGGTTTGGTTTTTCTTTTCGTGTAGAATTTATTGCCCGTTTCATATTTGCTCGCTCATTATCACTAATTAAATTTGTTCCAAGTAAACATTAAAAATAATGACGTGAAATATCAATAATTTATCTAATAACTTGTTTATACGCACTGTTGACAGTTTAGGTGTTGCTATTTCTAACTGCTATTTAAACAATAGGTTAAATAAAAATGACCTTCTATCCAAAACTAATGAACTAGCAGAGATGTCATATGCATTCCTATTCGATTTAATGATTCAGCATTAGGCCCCAAGACCGAAGTTATTAATATTTGTGTTGGTGTGGTCCGTAATGTCCATCAAAAGACAACTTAAACAATCCCAAAAACTGTTTTAATCCTGTGGCTTCAGTTGATTCTTCAACATATATGTGTTGGTAAAGGACTTTTTGTGCCTTTTTAGTTTGATCTTTGATGGTAGAGGCCATCAAAAGATCTCAGCTTAAATAGATCCAAAAGCTGTATTAATCCTGTAGCTTTAGTGGATTTTTCAACATTTACATGTTGGTGAAATGATTTTTTGTGGCTCTTTTCTTTGATCTCTGTGATGGTGTCCATCAAAAGATCCCAACTTAAATAATCCCAAAAGCTCTTTTAATCCTGTAGTTTTAGTGAACTCTTTAACATTTATAGGTTGATAAAAAAAAATTTTTGTGAATTTTTGCTTTGATCTTGTGAGTCCATAGTGTCCATCAGAAGATCTCGATCTGTGTTTTCGTGGCATTAGCACAGTTATTTATATGACATAGATTCAACAAGAATTAACTCTGATAATACCATATATTTGTAACTCCTTATTTGTATTAAGTTAGTTGCCTTTCTAATCAGATTTACTATTAGAATTTGGAATATTTTAGAACACATAATTAAAATTAGAGATTTTCGGTAATGCTACAATAATAAATGCTCCTAATGCTTCAACATTTCCAGGATTTACAAAAAGATTTTTTAAAAAGGAGGGTCAGATATGATTCTATCTATCCGTATTTAGATTTATACAAAGGTCATTTTTCTTCCTTTCCATTTATTCATCATAGAGCTCTCTTAGTTGATCAAGTAATTTTTTGTCATCTTCATCGAGTTTTATTGATGTAATTTATTATCTGTAACACTCTTGTAGTTCTCGATTAATTTAACCATAACTATTTTATTTGAACTAAATCAAAAACGTTGATGCTAAGAAGATATATAGATACGAAATTGGTACAACACATAACAATACGAGACAGCTGCATTAACAGTTTTAGCAGTTCATAATACACCACACTTTCCTAATTCCAGTATATAACCCAGTAATGCAGTAATGACTTTATGACCAAGAATAGTCCGAATTCAGTGTCAATGTGTACGGCTCTCCTGGACTAACCCATAAATTGTTATACTTGTGACTGCCATAGTAAATCCACTTTTATTATCAGCCAGAATACGCCACAGAGATTTTTTGCTTTTTTGTCTAGCAAGCTATGAAAACAGTTCGAAATGACATTATCAATCAAGTATCCATTTTTCTTCCTTTTGGAGGTTATCCATGTTATTTCCACAGTTAATTCATTAATTGATAAGCTATATGAAACCTATATATTTTTTGAGAGTTTGGTTGGTTTGCGTCCAATAAGTTTTCTAATTCATGGTCTTCGACAGTTTCTTGGTCCTACTGGCCCCTATTTGTCAATGACATAAAATTCACTACTTTTAAACAATTAAAATCAAAACCAGCATTTGAGACATGACGAAGGTGCAATCACTTAAGTTTCTAAACGTGTTTGAAGAGCTTCTCCAGCAAATTTCTAGCAAATTCTTTTCTTTTCTTTTTCAGTTTTAGCAGTTCATAATACACCACACTTTCCTAATTCCAGTATAAAACCCAGTATTGCAGTAATAACTTTATGACTAAGAATAGTTCGAATTCAGTGTCAATGTGTATGGCTCTCCTGGACTAACCCATAAATTGTTACACTTGTGACTGCCATAGTAGATCCACTTTTATCATCAGCCAGAATAGGCCACAGAGATTTTTTCTATTTTGTCTAGCAAGCTATGAAAACAGTTCGAAATGACATTATCAATGAAGTATCCATTTTCCCTCCTTTTGGAGGTTTTCCATTGTATATAAATATCTGGGAACAGTTAATTCATTAATTGCTAAGCTATATGAAACCTATATATTTTTTGAGAGTTTGGTTGGTTTGCGTCCAATAAGTTTTCTAATTCATGGTCTTCGAAAGTTTCTTGGTCCTACTGACCCCTATTTGTCAATGACATAAAATTCACTACTTTTGAACAACTAAAATCAAAACCAGCATTTGAGATATGACGAAGGTGCAATCACTTAAGTTTCTATACGTGTTTGATGAGCTTCTCCAGCAAATTTCTGGCAAATTCTTTTCTTCAGTAAATAACTCAATTATACTAAACGTAAAACTAAAATTTATGTAAAAAAATGTCAGAATTATTGAATTTAACAGTTAGGTTAAGTTGTTTAATTGTTGTTTACATCCACAGCTCGCATTTTCACCAATAGAGGTCCTTTTTAAGATTTTCTATTTGTATTTCTGACCAGTTCATCAGTTCCTATCATCAAACCCTTCTGTTCTTCTGACTCAATCACTTTTAACTAATATTTTTATATAAAATCATTCGAGATCATTGAAGCTGGGAAGATTACCCATCTGCTTCCTCAAAATGAATTCTTAGGTTTGTATTAAATACGAATATTTCAAAAATCATATTTAAAATCAAGTAACAACATAAATTGTCTGTCGACCGACGAGGTTGACCTTTTCGGATGGATGCCCATAAACCGAGCTAAAACCATTTTACATTATGTTCGTCCGAGTGGATAGAATTACCATTATGCAATCGTTGTTGTGAAATTTCGACAGATCTGTGGTGGAATACTAGCAAAACTACTTCATTTATTGCGGTTTAAATATTTAAATCTATAAATAGTCCATTGGTTTTCGTCTAATGGCTTTTGTATCGGTTCTTAAGCGTTCGTATGATAAATTATGCCGACTTGTAATCGCCAGGATTAATGGCGACGCCTAGAAAGTTGTTAATTGATGCGAATTGAAGCGATTGTATGGATATTTATTTGATCTTTTGCAAATTCGGATATTTAATAACGATAAGTGCACTTTGACATTAATATCTGTATTTCTAAGAATAATAAACTTGATTTTAAATAAAAAGCTATTGATGCAACAAGTTTTCGTAACATTAGTTCCTTGTTAGAATTCGATTTTTAGAGAATTCCTATATTTTTAACCATCAGAAACTAATTAACAGTTATGGAATGAACTTTTTTGAGAATATCTTATTAAAAACTGTATTCACCTGCTCTTAGAAAATCAGGACTATATAACAAAAGACAATGCAAATCCTGAATAAGTCATTCATTTATTTAAAAATTATCTTTTACGTCCATAATGAATATATATATATATATATATATATATATATATATATATATATATATATATATATATATATATATATATATACTATATATACTGGTGACAATATATATATATATATATATATATATATATATATATATATATATATATATATATACTGATAATTGACAGCTATTGTATAAAGTTTTTTGTATACTGTATATTAAGCACTTCTACCATTCATTTTAAGAGACATCCTTAAAAAAGGTGTCGAAAATTGCAATTGTGATGTATTTTTGACCTGCACTTATAAGTTGAGTAGCAAATCAGAACGATATGACAAAAGATAATGCGAGACCTCAAGGAGTTAGTCATTTATTTAAAAATTATCTTTTACATATAAGCCACCATGAACATATACTTGTAACACAATTTGTCAATTTATCTCTACAGCAACTTAAAACTAGATAATCATCTAGTAAAACACGTTGGTCCATTTACATGAAAGTGGAGTGTTCCCTCAAAAAAACCTCAAATTTCAAAAGCATGTACATTGTTTTCACATATTTTTATCTAAAAGAATCAAATATTTGTGTATATGTTATTTCTGAACTGATGTGACGAAAAATCAGAAGTAGTTCAGTGTAAGAGCCATTAAGTTTGCTTTTTAAGCACTAACCATATCATGCAAGAAGTCGTAGAAACGTCTTAGGCAACTGTTTCTGTGTGACAGTTAAGACATTAATGGTTAGAACATTAAGCTCACACGCGGAGGTCTCAAGTTTGATTCTCAACAGGGCAGCGATCTTGTTTGTTCTAGTTTGATTGGAACATTTGTCAAATCACCTAGACTAGGTAGCGGACCTATTTCTTTTTTCCTCATACGGGCAGTACTATTACTTGGGCTATCCATTGTAATACTTAATACAATAAGTGCGTAATTTATTGAGTTAAATATCTAGTACTAAAAAGAGAAAAATAAGATATTGTTAACAAAAAAATTGAACCGACTTCAAAAAAGAAATGAGGAAATTACTAAAGAGTAAAAAATAATCTAACTCAGTTTTTTAACACAAAAAAACGTTTTGAAATAAAATATGTACCTAATAATCGTTGTAATAACTAAATAAAAGTAAACAAAAAACTTATGTAACCTATCTACTACACGTATTTTATATTCTACTATATACACAGAATTTAGCTTAATACCTACCTAAATCTATTTACTTAAAAAATGTTCTACGCAAAAGTTATGGATCCAATAAAGCAGCAATTGTTAAAACTGAAGCCAATTTTGACAAAAAAATAGAAAAGCACTGAACTGAATCAGTTATTCTTAAATATCCCTATAACAAATGCTGAATTTTACTTACTTAACTATACTAACATGTAGAAGATCGCTTCAGAAAGTGACCTGCTGTACAACTTATAATCTAAATCTTATTCTAGATACTATTCTAAACTTATTCTAAAGTATATCCTAAGGTATTCTAAAGACTATTCTAACTTATTCTAGATATTATTAAATATCACTCTATGTGGTATTTATCAGTTCGTACGTCGATCAAGATGCATTAATAGATATATAACGTTGTCTCCTTGCGGAAGTTCATAATTATTCAATTTTATTGAGGGACAAGTTCTTCTACACAGAGTGAAAGTCACATGGGTAGATTTTGTGTGCTTTATTTTCATACGTCACGTTATCAACCACAATTCGACTTTGTTAAGATGAAGGAGGCTTCATATTTCATATTTTTCACCCACAAAAAAGCCACCTATGCCAACGTATATCTAATCTACGTGTAAATATCGATTATCTCCTAAATCACAAAATACGAAACAGTTTTAACCGAGCACATTACCTCATGAATAATTGAATAGATTCAAATTGGTATTACGCTGGCTACAAAGTAGCTAGGAGAGATCCGAATTTCGATTTCTATGAAACCGTTTAGTTCGAAATAGATTTTTTAGTCCGGAATAAACAGTATCCCATCGATTTTCTCTAAGGCCTTGAATAAAATATAGATTTTGCGTGTTTTTTCGAAAAAGGTTTTGTCGATAAGTGATGTCTAATAACAATTTAAACGCAAAATAATAATATCCATCAAATTTTCTCATCATTTCGGATGAAAGAAAAAATGATCCAACGATGTCAGATCATGTTATCTTACCAAAATCTAGTCCTACAGACGATTAAAACAGCCTTCAATAACCAATTCTTGCGTTATTTGAACCTTATCAGTTTTAAAACAACAGAATAATTATATTTTCAGTCAATATGCTTTTGAGAAAGTTCACCAACACTATATATAAATTGCTCTTCTTTTATGCTTTTCCATTTTTATTGGACCCAAAATCTGAGTAGTAAACTTGTCTTTATGTTATTTTTTACTATTTATATTCATTTTACTGGCTTGGTAGACACAATGATCAAGATGATAGAATAAAGTCATTACTCCTGCGACAACTACGGATTTGTAGACATACTGCCAAGGCATTATCCTTAGACAAGAGTGTTAAATATGACAAGAAACCATCAAGACAACCAAACAAGTCACAACCACTAGGTCTACCCCACTTGGGTAAAGTATAAACCTTAGTTGATACAAAGCTGTATAATGTGTTAAGTCCAAATCAGTCAATATGACGCTTCATATAGTTATTGTTTAAACCACCATCAAAACCTATGAATGGATATTAATAATTAGAATATTAGTTATATTATTTTAGTGGTGATAAACTCTAGTTGATAAAAATGAAGCTCTATAATGTCTTCATAAATTTCTGCAATGTAATTAGCATAAATCAGTCAATATGACACTTCATATAGTTATTGTTTAAACCACCATCAAAACCTATGAATGGATATTAATAATTAGAATATTAATTATATTATTTTAGTGGTGATAAACTCTAGTTGATAAAAATGAAGCTCTCATACGAAACAGCATTAATAGTACTGCTTAATCTGTTTGTTTTTCTATAAAATATATAAATACTCATAACAAAATAATATGCAGCAATGAGGTGTCAAAATAAAATTTTTATTAGACAAGACACGAAAAGACACTAAATGCATAAAAGTTTAGGCGTCTTCCTCTCGTTTTTATGGACCTATAAAAAAGAAGAATGCTTTAAATCCTTGGAATA
Source organism: Rhynchophorus ferrugineus (assembly GCF_030347505.1). NCBI lineage: Eukaryota > Metazoa > Arthropoda > Insecta > Coleoptera > Curculionidae > Rhynchophorus > Rhynchophorus ferrugineus. The sequence goes on along the minus strand of NW_027472586.1, from coordinate 8,494,108 downwards.
CTAAACAATTCTGTTTTAGAAGGTTTATAGCTGCTTTACAGGAATAACTGGCATTTGATTATTGAACATATCTATTATTTCATTTTTATAGATAAACAAAACTTTCTCATGAATAATAAAACTGATACTTGAACAGCTGTCGAAGCATGACGTTCTTATAATTATAACAGACCATTTGAAATTATTGTTGATGAGGAAAGATATAGTCTACATAATATAAACTACAATTTTACTAAAACATTCTTATCTCTTTAGGATGTTCCGTAACATCGAAGTAGGCTGTTAATTATGAATAAGATATGATATGATGGGTTAGGCAATACCATCATTGCGCTGCAGTCGTAAATAATTGGAAGAACACAAACAGGCGCACGCAGCGCGAGTATTGCAATCGAAAAAATAGTATTCTCACCATTCTCGCGTATTCGTGATTTAGCTTCATGTTTTTATAGAAATTGCAATTTGCCAGTTGCGAAAGCGTAAAAGTAACAGCTTAATAAGTGGCTGTAATGCCACCGCGATTAAATATTAGCAAAAACCTGCATAATAAACGCGAATTGTGAAAAAAATTACAACACAACAAATAGAATATGTGTAAATAACGTCCCACATTAATGTTTACCTACAACGTGGGGTAAAAGTTACGCTACCATTTTGATTGTCTCTAACTTTGTTCAAAGAAAAGATAAGTAAGTTTGATTTTCTTAAAAAGTTTATTTGGTCTTTACGTTTTTTTGACCACGATGACTGACCATGCTAAATCCTCATTTCGCTAAATTAGTCTTCGTGGAAAAACGTCATTCAATAACTGAATTGTTGAACGAGCAGTATGTGCTGTGGCCCCATCTTACTGTAACCACATGTCCTCTAGTCATTGCTCTTCCATTTCAGTCACAAGAAAATTTCGAATCATGTCTTGGTACCATTCAGCAGTAACAGTAACTACAACACCTTGGTCATTTTCAAAAAAATAGGTACCAATGATGTTTCCAGCATGAATACCACACCATACAGTTGTTCTTGGTTAATGCAATGATGTTTCATGATTTAATTGAGTGTTCCCCAAAACCGACTGTTCTCTTTATTGACCTGGCCACTGAGAAAATAGGGTTTCAACTCGTTAATCAGTATATCTCGGTAACAATTTTTGGACTCATTGAATTTTGTATGGGAACATTTTCAAAATTCGCCTTAAACTGCGCGCAGAAATGTGTAACTGAAAACTACATCTCCAAATAGATGTTTCTGGGGACTCCGCAACACTATCACGCACCAGAGCCACATTTTCAGTGTTACGAGATGTGCGTTGTCTTCCAGAACGAGGCCTGACTGCTGTCGTACCGTACTATCGAAAATTCGCATGTAAACAATAAATTGTAGTTTTGTGAGGCACTGGACGATTAGGATATTTTTGGTCCCAATAATGGAACGATTATTTTCAATAAATATTGTCACTATTTCTACTCGTTCTTGTAGCGTATATTTATCCACACTATAATTTGTACACCATTATATTTTTTATTTTATATTAACACTATTTATCCACTAATACATACTAATAGTGTATTAATTAATTTTAAACAAAACAAGAATTTGATAAGGTACAGCACAAGTTTTCTAATGTTGGAAATATGGATTAATCAACTCAAGAACCTTCTTTAGTTTTCTTGTTAGATTGCGTGGACAGTGCGGCTAAATTGGCAGCCTCCTCACTCCTCGTCATCACGTATGTCTGTGACCTTATCCCGTTCGTTTCTTGTTTCACAAACAACGAAATACAGCGTCGTTGGGCCCAAGAGTCCAATCACAAGAGACTCTTTGAGGCTAAAGCTGATTTTTTCTTCACTATTCGCGCTCCTTCCCTTCGTCGCCATGCCGTAGGTTTGAATCGACTGAGATTGGGCCATTGTCGTGTCTCGCATAGTCACTTGATGACTTCGAGCCCGCCTACTCATTGTGAGTTTTGTCACCGTGTCACTATTTCAGTCTACCACATGCTGAACGACAGCCTGATTCAGCCTGACTCCTTGAATTTCTAGGAGAGATCGATATTCTCCCTATAATAATCATTACCACTTCGGTATGGGTACCGATGTGTGCTGTCTGGATAGAAACTCTACTTAGTTATGTTTGTATTTGTAGTCCTGTATTTATGTTAATTTTTAAATAGTATATACACTAATTATACTTTTAGCCCTGCTGGTGTTATTAATTTTATTTATTTATTAATTTATTATTTTATATAATCACTTTATGTCTGTCCCCGTCCCCATTATATCAATACCATATTGTTGTATAGTCACGAACTGACGACACCCGTCAAAGCAACAAAAAAAATATAACTTACCCATTACATGCTATTCCTTCTGGAAGAACAACTGGGATAGTCAGTTTGGACAGCTTAAGGAGGATTTATTAAAGAAGACAAAAAGCATATTACTTCAATGCTCTCTTTTTGTGGTGTTCTCCTCTAAAAGGTTCTGTTCGTAAAACCATTTTCTTGGCCTTCCCTAAAATATTTTATCCTTAACTCCACCCAACAATCTATAGTGTATCTATATAATATCCAGTATAGTGTATCTATAAAACACATATTTTGTTTTCATTGTTTATACTTTCTAATAATGGGTGCCTTTTGCCAGATTGCTTGCAACTAATTTTATATATGATTTCGGGTATATTTGTTTTGATTTCTCATAATACCCATACATAATATATGCTTCTGCAGCCCTCCATTGATCTTATTTAGACATATCCGGGACACATTCGAAAAAGCACGTAAGGCTGTTTACACATATATCAAGAATGAGTTTCCTATAAATTAATAAGTTAATATCAATGTATACTAACACTGTTTCCAGTATTCTTCCCGACATGTTTCAGTCGATGGACTGGAAACTTATAAGCAAACTTATTTGTACCTATACAATATATATATATGACATATATAGAGACTGGCTCAATCCTGGTTGTTCGAATAAAACGTTGTGTTGAATCTATTGAGCTCTATCGCTGCGATATATATATATAAAAAAAACTCCAAGTTCAAAAGACAAAACAAGAAATGGAAGACAAAAACCAAGATCTAAAGATAGATGAGTAGTAGATGAGATTCTGACAAAACGTCCATGCAAAACTATTAATTATATAAACCTCAACATAACATATATATATATATATATATATATATATATATATATATATATATATATTGCTCCAAGATATAACCTTACTAGATAACCTTGAACCTTGCCAACAATTATTCAATATACATACATCTCGGCACATATTAAACACTCATACATATACATTTTAAAGTCAGTGAGATTTTAGAATATTTGTAATTGTTTATTTATACTTTAGATAAACCTTATAGAGGTTTCTCGAAATGGTACAAGGTCAATTCTGACCAATTTAATTTAAAATTTCAAGTACTTGACCTATTGTCAGTCAATTTATCGTTATGTTAATACAAATACGAATAAAAACGAAAATAGTAAATTATTACATTGAAAAATCAATTGATGTAATAGTTTGCTTCGGTTGTTCGCCTTTAGTCCGTTTCCCGATCCGCAGGAAGCATCCAGTTCAATTTTACAGCGTTTTATTTAAATGTAAATCGTATGGAAATGCTTGTAAAGCTTGCAACACTCGCTGGGTGCCTCTGAACTTTTCCCAGTTCTTCACGAAAATGGAATAATCTCGGTAATCCCTTCAGAATAGTTCGTAAGTAGCGGAAATTGGATGGAAAAAGTTGGAAATATAGTTGTTAAACAGATTATTTGAAAGCCGGAGAATTGTTGAGGTGCTTAAAAGACCGGAAATATCATTGGCATTGTTTAGAATCTTCTTGTAACGTTTATAAATTGATTTTGACATTTTTTCGTATAAATTCGCCGTTAAAAATGTGTTTTACTTAATGGTATGGGTGTGTTTTTTTTTCTTACTTCGTATATAAACTCCTTCTGTGCCGCATTCATTCCCAGGTTCACTTAGGTCGCAATCTGGTTTTTCTCATTTCTTTACCTCTCTACCAGTTCTATTTTTATACCTTCAATTTGGATAACCATAACTTCTCGCTGTCCCATCACCATGACTTTCGTTACTACTTTTATTCACTGTCATTCCATATTTTCTTAGCGTCATATTTCATCTGTTTAAGACAGGGGCTCTGATCTATTCGTTGTTATTATGACATCATTTTTAAAAGTTCATAGCGATATTTTAATTTTTTTCATGTTTATATACCCTACATGTAGTCCTGTTTTGTTTATTTTTAATAATGGAATGTAAATATATAATCTATTCAAAATTGTTTCGTACATACATCATCAAGATATTGAATGTACTTCCTGTGGCAATTTGCAAATTCGTTTTAGAATCAGGCGATATTTTCCTTCTCATTTTATTCCTAGTTTTGGGCCTAGTTCACTTAATTAACAATTATATATCAAAATAATGTATTTTACTTTCATTCGAGAGCACAGTTACCTTTTTACGTTTAGTTCTTGTTTCCTTCGATGGTGTATTTACTTGTCAAGTCATCTTGATATCACTGTATTTTTTATTTCTTCTGCTACTACTTGTGTACACCGTGCTTGATATAATTAATCAATCAATTTTGCCTAATGTAGTTACTATATCTACGAAACAGTTACCTCATAACCTAATGCTTATGTTTAATTACAATCATATATGTGCACAAAAATCTTTCACGCCCTACAATACCATTTTCTGCAGTTTTATTCTATTAATTATGTACATACCTTTAGTTGTTTCCACTTTCATTACTCTGTCACAGGAATTTCTGAAATAGACTATATATACATAGACGAATGAGCCTGTCAAAAACGTACGGTTTTCAGACCTATGTAAAATTCTTAAAAGCAATAGTGATAAGAGGTTATCACTCTAACCTATAAACTATTGTGGCTGTATAATTAACTCTAGTTTTTAGATGTACCATAGTGTTAATATATATTATATTTGATAATATTTTCGTTCAATTATTTTATTTAGATCAGGATTTTGTTGTACGTCAAGGCTCCAATAAACTGAAACTCAGAGTTGATGCGGCAACATTGCGATGTGTTGATCTCACAAATTTAAACGACGTATATACAGAATAACTTTGAATTGACTATATGCTATAAAATAACATAAAGATACTTGCTGTTCAACTTAAACTCAGTTAACGAAATATCAAAAAAAAAATTTTTTCTTGTTACATTACTTAATAATGATGAATGAATTATTTTAGTTTGGCTAGCTCCTAATAAACTATATATTACAAAAAAAAAACAAATTGAATATAGCGATTATCGACAAAACAACCAGCCATAACTTTCTCTAATGTTTCGCATTAGTTGCATGCATATAAAATATAAATTTAGCGTTATTTAATGCACTACTCGCTTGGAATCGATGTTGTATGCGAAGTTGCATCATCAATAATTATAAATAAAATAATTTCATAACGATTTCAGCGAGGAAAAGATATTCTAGTAGGAGTCGCTTTTATTGCCCCAACAAACGCCGATAAAAACAATTTTAAGCACCGTACAATCTTACAAATTATTTATCATTCAATTGTCTACTTCGGATTTCTTATAACACCTCTATGGCGTCAGCATATTGGGATTAAAAAGTCATTTTTACAATGAATTAGGTCTTAGTATATCCCTTTTCATAACAAAATCGTAGTAGATTCTCTGTTGATATCTAGTGATGATATAAATAATAGTCCTCATCAATTCTTCTTACGTAATTTCATCCAACACTTACGAGGGTAGGTATATTCACAACAACTATAAGTAACAGTCCCCTCCATTCATAAATATAACTCCAAATGTTAGATCATATTTATGAGTGATGACAGTGTAACTATTCTTTCATTCCTTGATGTAGAAAGGCTAATTTTAACATTTAATTGAAGATTTTCTGCGTCTTTACATTACCAAATAATATTTCTTACTGTTCCTTGAAAAATAATTAGCTTTAAGCTCACACAATCTATCATTATTCAAAATTGCATCAGCCCCAATATTTTGGCTCAAAAATATCAACCTTTTTGTTACTGTCATACCAAACAGCATTAATAGTACTGTACAACAAAATAGTATGCAGCAATAAGGTGTTAAAATGACATTTTTATTAAACATGACTCGATAATACACTAAATATATAAAAATTTACGCGTCTTTCTCTCGTTTTTACGGACCTATAAAAAAGAAGAATGCTTTAAATCCTTAGAATCCTGGAAAACTGTTTGAAAAACAATATTGGAAGATTTTTTTTAAAAAAATTGTATTTTTACAGGAATAATGACATTTTATTAAATTAAAATACACTATTTCTGGTTATTATATAAATCATTTATAAAATTTCTATACATATGTTTATTTCATTTAAGAAACTAGTTTTCATTATGTAAAATTGAAAAAAAACAGGTACATTCTGCAAGTTATTATTAAAATTAATTTCGATTTCTATCAAGTGTACAGTAAATTATAGAAAGGAAATCTACATGTTTTAATTTTAAATCAGAATACGCTTATAAAACGTTTTCTATTTTTAATAATATTTAAATATCGTTCGATTGCAACATTATTTAATTTATATAATAATAATCTACATATAATTTTAGAGAATATACATTACATTAATATTATTTATGATACTATCTTATTATATACAGTGGTATAATCATAAAAAGAAACAATATGCTAAATTATAATACTATAACATGTAACAATTATTGTTAACCTTGTAGTAGATTTATAATCCTTTCTTTGAATAGATAAAATGAAAGATAATATACAAGTTTCGACTAAACTCTGTCAATTTTATAAATCGAGATTAGATGTTTCCTTGAAATATTAATGTCAGGGTAAAAGAACTAGAAATGCATAACAGTATTTGGTAGTTTAGAATATTATGAACGAAAACCGTAGATTATCTGATCTCCCATGGTTGTGACTCAAATTTAAACTGTTTTTTTTCGTAATTACAGTATTTTAAGGCATTGTTCATCAATGAAAAATGATATACTCACACTAGAGAACTAGTGTGCCCTATACTAAGTGCTACTATTCTAGATCATGTAATATTGATTGAAAACAATTCGTCTACTGCTCTTGGTTTTCTTAAAATGAACATATTAGCGCTTCCTTTTAGGCATCGAATTTTACATTTACTAACTAACTATTTGAATAATATGACTACAGTTTATTCCACTAATTTATTTCGAAATAATATCGGCAAGAAACAATCACACTTGTATAAAACAACTTAGAACAATAGTTGTGAGAAAAATTTAAATTAAAGGCGCAGCAAAAACGACAATTTTTAATGAATGTGCAATATGTATTAGAATTATTAGTTCATACTTCATCAAATTATTCATTTATTAATTGATTTATTAGATTAAAAGAAAATTATAGGAAAATTAACAACTTGAAAAATGATTAAAAGTATTAATCAGATATTGGTCAAGAAAGCCGACAGTGTCTATACTACTTAAATAAGAGTAAGCCTCATAAGAAATAAAATACAAAATAATAAAAAAGCAAAAGTTCTGGAAAGAAGTAATACGTGTTTTTTGATCTTGTTTTTTTGGAAATATGGTACTAAATGGTCGTAGATACGAAATATATTTAGATCGAAAAAAGTAGTTTGTAGAAAAAAACGTCAAAAAAGTTTAATAATCATATTTAGTAGCTTTTTCTGAAGTTCCATCCAAGCAAACTAGCTGCTCCGAAAGCAGCAGAAGCAAGACAGAAAATGGAGAAGAACAGGGAAAAAAAAAGGACGAAAAAATTCTGATTATTTTTTTTGAAATAAATTCATCAACTTATCCGTTTCTTATTGGTTAAGTTAAGACGAAGCGTTAATAAAAAATGTGAAGAAAAACGTTAAATACTATACTTCGAATTCGTATTTTATCCGAAAACCTGCAAATATTAAAAAATTTAGTCGAAAATAGTGCCATGTTTGATATCTAAAAGCAATTTTAGTTATGGATAATCAACAAATAATACTTCAATAAACTCAAAAACCTTTTGCATCAGAATAAACTACGTTCCCATTGAACTCAAGAATGAAGAATTAAATTATATGAATTAAAACACGAACTATTTAAATGCTCCATCAATAGCTTCCTCAAAGATATGGTTCTTCTTGCACCTAAGAAACTCGATATTCCACTCTAAAAGTACGAAAGAAACAATGTCTCCCTCTTATTTTCATTTCTTAATCTTTTAAGAACATGCCCTTACGAGACGATTGATATGATAATTTATCTCAGTCAAGTTCAACTGAACCGATTTGTTTCAAGTTTGGTGTGAGCCATCTCCATATATTATTCAATAGTATCAAACTATCAGAAGAAGTTAAATAACTTCTTCGCCATATTACGACTGTTCGAAAAAACGAGAAATGTTTTTACCATTGTTTTAATATATCTGTTTTTCTTTTAAAAGGTGATAATTCAAATATTGTTATAGTTTTACATTGACACGAGAGAATAATATATAGAAAGGGCTCACACCAAATTTCAAACGAATCGGTTTAGTAGAACTTGAGATATCATGTCAACTGTCTTGAGAAAGTAGATGCCATGCCACTAAAACACCTATATCTCCGAAAATAATACAAATTTTGAAGAATCCCTATAAAATATAATCGATTTTTCTCATTTCTAGGGCAAAATGCTCGTCATGTCATTAGTTACCGAAAATTGCCGCTTATTTCCTGTGAAGTGGTATGTTAGAAACCTATATTAGAGCTCTAATAAAACGCCCTTGTAAAAGATCAAGAACCTCGACTTATCGGTGTTCTGATTTCTTCCCATCTTGTTTGTTTTGCAACCATGTCATCACCGTCTAGTTCATCGCAATACCAGTAATCACCGACGAACAAGAACGACACCAAGCCGCTCACCTTCTGAAAAAGTTCATCGTGACTGTCCCGAGAGGGAGCCCTCGCCTCTCAGCCTACTTTCACTTTTTCATCTTCGGCCGATAGTCAATTTTTTCGATCCCTTACGCAACCGCCGTTTCCTATCGAAAATTTCGGAACTCTCTGATCTTCTTTCTCTCTCTCTCTCTCTCTCTCTGTATATATATTCCCCAAAGATATACTCGCCATTCGATCAAATCAGGGTGATTAGTTGTACGAAGTCGGCCTTGTGCTGGTTTGAAACAACACCGATTGCCACACCAACGCTCTGGGCAGCTGAACACGCCAAGAACACATTTGCCGTGGTACGATCTTAATTGTGACGAGTCATTTCTTTTTTTTTTCGCAACTTTTAGCCGTTTCTCCGACCGTCGATGCCAGCTGATGAACCCAGATTCGTCCGTACTTGCATAATGTGAAGTATTTTTATTGTTTCAACCCATTTGTTCTGGTTAACTTTACGCTTTTTTATGATTAAGATGTCTCTGATGAAATTGGTTGGAAATTGAACTGCGTTACAACTCAAATAAATCACTGTATCAATAAATTGGAGTAAGTTTCTTAAAAAGAAATCATGAAATTGTTGAAATACAATCATAAAAAAGTAGAATTATAGAAAAAATATAGTACCTGTTTTTGACCTTGATAAAAAAATAGTATAGCACAAATCCAAAATTTGTATAAACAATATTTGTATTAAATTTCAGACGAATTCAAAACAAACTTCAGATATAACCTTCTCTATTCTGCGCCATAGCAATCTGTCTCAGAACAATAAACCTCTGAGTTGTCTAACTATTAAACTGTTTGTTTACTGTATTTTTTAAGATTTCTTATGTTTTTGATCTTTATTTTTTCTGAAAATAGTATTAGCAAAACCAAAATTCATACTACCAGACACAGGCGAATATAAAAACAATATTTCTAAAAATTTCAAACAAATTTCTTATGTAATATTTGAGATATGATTTATTTTTTCCTCTCTATTCTGCGCCATAGCAATCTATCTCAGAATAATAAACCTCTGAGTTGTCTAACTAGTAAACTGTTTGTTTACTATATGTCCCTGAAAGCTTTGCTGAGAGATCATGCTCTGTTGCTGGTATTTCAGATATCACGTCAATCAAGTCGAAAAAATAGTTCAAATATGATAAACTTTCGGAAGCTTAACTCAGATAACGCTGGTTAATAACGACGTGTCCTCTTCCTTACCTCCTCCCTCTCCTTTTTCTAAAATTCTTTCGAGCTATACTAGCTTTTCTAGAAGCAGCAGAAGCAGGAACCAAGTTTTAAAAAAGAATACAGAATAGAGAAAGAACAATAATCACTCAGTGATGTAAATAAGGAAAACGAAATAAAACATAATAATAGCATGATAATTGAAAACAAAAAAAACAATAGAAATAATAAAAATTTTGACAGAAAACCATGATAATAATAAGATCAAAAAATCAAATTAAGCAATAGCAGAAACGATGATGGGAAAGAACACGAAACAAATAATAATAGAACAACATGGAAGAATATATAGAAAACAGTTAAAAGTATTTCAATATATAAATTAAATTATGAATGTTGAATGATTTATATTATGAATAATTGAATTCATATATTCTTCTAACTGTTTTCTATATTTTCTTCCATATTGTTCTATTATTATTTGTTTCGTTTTCTTTCCTTTCGTCGTTTCTTTCTGATCTATCTATTAATAAGATCACTACATGTATTTATGTTCACATATATTTTGAAGCCTTACATTTTTGGAATACTAACTACAAAATCAGCGTCAGATATTTGAAATATAAATTTCAAATAACTTCTTTAAGAAGTTATTGAATTACATCTAACAAATACGTGTTTGTATTTCAATTACGCATCTCAAATACTCTTCTTGTATAATGAGTTCATAAGTAAATGATATTTACATCATCAATCAAAAAAGCAAGAAAGAAAGAACCGTTAGGGTGTCATTCATTTCTGAGTTCCACTGAAACTTCATTCATTTAGATTATCTATAAAAGAATTAAAAGCATTAAAAATAATTACCGTTACTACTATTGCCTTCGCAAAGAGCTTCATTAATATACAGGCCTAAACTAATTGTTGTGATAACTTCACGAATCCATAAATAAAATTCGACATCAATAACCTAAAAAAAATCAATTATTCCCCGCCTTAGACCCGTAATTTATATATTTCCATGCCGACTGTAACTGCAAACTGCACTTAATCTCAAATAGGGATTCCTTTTTGCTACATCTTAACTCAAACTCCAACTTTCTGTATTCCACAGGTCGAGCAAATGGGGCGGAATACTTGGGGAAGTTCCTCGGCAAACTTTCCGAGCTGCACCATGGAGTTTCGGGAGAAGTATACGCCGTCGACGGGCGAACTTTGCATATTAAGGACTTCACCTACGATGGACAGGGCCCTGGTAAGTTATAAGAAGATTTCCTTTCGTTATATTTCAGAATTTCAAGCCAATTATTTCATAATAAATAAATTTTGCAAAAAAAGATAATTCCTGAATACGTATTCTAGTATCATTAACATTAACATACATTATAACTTAACTATAACTATAAATATATATAATACAAAAGACAAAATAGAAACCATGGATACAATTTAGAGGAAGGAGGAAGACAACTATGGAATTATAGCATTATTTATGTCATTGGTGCTTGTTTAATATGATTATACGTGAATTGCTATATATAAGAAATTCATTAACAAAGAAGGAAATATCAAGAAAAACTAAAAGAGAAGCACCAACCCGAACATTCGGTTGTTAGACGTGGTTATTGTCAAAGAAAGATAAAAAAAGATACAAGCAGTAGAAATGAAATACCTCAGAAGAATTAGGGGTGAAAAAATATGGAGAAGATGAGCAATAAAGAAATAAGAAGAGACTTCAATGTTGAATAAGTGGAAGAGTAGATAGAAAGGAGACATTGGAGGAAGATGTTGCTGGGAACACAACAGCGCATAAATGATACAAGACAGGTAAAGAGACTACGGGAATTAAGAACAACAGGCAACCTAAACAAACCTGATACGAATGTATCAGAAAAATATTTCAGAAGAAAGGATAACTTCAGCCGAAACACTAAACATAAAGTACCTGTAAGACTATAGGGTACAAAAGGTATTTGCTATCAAATAGTATTATTAAATGTACCAAATTGAAGAATATATGGTTCCAGCGGGATGACTGCACATGCTGCAGAGAGGATGCAATGACTCAAAAACTGATAATTGATGCTTGCTTTACCCTGCTTTCCATAACTATCCATTTAATAAAATATAAATTATCTTTCACAATATGAAGCTTTACTGACTTCAAGTATGCTTATATATATAGCCAAAGTTTTTTTAGTAAAGCGTCATGGATATTTGTGACGTCGAAACATTGCAATGTTGTCGCATCAACTCTGAGTTTTAGTTCAGTTTGTCTTTGACATACAAGAAAATTCTAATCTAAACAAAATAATTGAACCAAAATGTTATGAAATATAATGAAATAGTAGATTAGGTTTTGTTTACATTGAATCTTTTCCACACCACCCATGGGTAGAGTTTCTAGGCACTTTTTTTATGTAGTGGTATCCCCCTGGAGGCCTTCTTCATCTAATTAACAATTGTATATCTGAGAAACGTATTTTACTTTCATTCGAAAGCATATTTACTTTTTACGTTTAGTTCTTGTTTCCTTCGATGATGTGTTTACTTGTCAAGTCATCTTGGTATCACTGTATATTTTATTTCTTCTCCTAGTATCTGTGTACACCATTTTCATAAAATTAATCATTGAATTCTGTCTAATGCATTTACCATATCTACATTCTCTCCTCATAAGTTCTAACCTAATGCTCATTTTTAATTTTGAACAATTACAATCATATCTGTGCACACAAATCTTCCACGCCCTACAATACCATTTTCTACAGTTATATTCAATTAATTATGTGCATACCTTTAGTTATTTCTACTCTCATCACTCTGTCTCTGGAATTTCCAGCATTGCACAGCATTATCACATACCCTGAAAGTTTCCCTCAGTCATTTTCACTTTCTGACTCACTGTCCAATTCAATCACTAAACTGTTAATTTCTGATCGGTCTGAAACATGTTCACGATTCCACCATTTATAAATTACTTCTTCGGTATGTCTTATCGAGTTCATCCAAACCGAAAGTGTTATTGTTGAAAATGTTTCCTTCCACATATCCGAACAGTTTTTAATGGAGTATCAGCAATTAACTATTAATAAATATAATAACCAACAAAACCCAATTGAACGCTATTGTAACTTTTACCTTTTTCCATCAATTTTTATTGTCTTTACACTTTTTTGTTACTGTATTGCCAAGTATGCCACAACGAACCATTTTGAAATATTTAAGTTTCATCAAGATACACAAATTCAAATAGTGTATCTTCCTTGGTCTTATTATGTTTTATGTTATTAAAAAGTGAATTATTCTTAAGGTAATGTCTGAAAGTTCCATTAAACCTCTCCGAAGAAATGAAATTTACCGGCAAAACGGGCCTCCATTATCTCGTTTCTTTTCAAAATAACTTGTTAAAGCCGCAATCAGTTTGTGACCCTCAATATCTATTGTTTTCAGCATTTTCAAACAAAACGATATGATATATTACGGAACGACTTAACATTTATCAAAATAATCAAAGGGCTAAAATAATGTTTGCCTGTTTATAACTTGTAGTTTATAACTAATATTTTGAATAATTTAGCGTACATCTGACCACCGTCGGCGACCAGCTGTCAGGCGTATGCAAAATTCTTGAAAACAATAAGAGGTTTTAACACTTACCTATAAATTATTGTGGCTGTATAATTAACTGCACTTTTTAGATATACTATAATGTTAAAATAAATTATACTTGATAACATTTTTGTTCAATCATTTTATTTAGGTTAAAATTTTTTTGTATGTCAAGGCCAAACTGAACTAAAACTCAGAGTTGATGCGGCAACATTGCAATGTTTCGACGTCACAAATATCCATGACGCATTACTAAAAGAACTTTGAATAGACTATATATATATACGTTTAGCAACAAACAAACTATCAACAAACGCTATCCATTACAAAACGTTCAAAATAATTAAAAAATCTGATTTTACCGAAAATCCTACTGCTGTTACCAATCTAATAGTAAAACGTGTAAATACAATGTAGATCAGCGACAGAAATTGAAAGAAAATCGAAGCCAAAGTAAGAGTAACGGTACATTTATTTATTCCATTCATCTAATTATGTATTCTCTTATTGAGTAAGCTCTTTTATGTTATCTGAACTTTCACTTTCATTCTACTACTGCCGTCGTATCAATTCGATATGACAATTGATTCAAAGGCAAACGCAAGTCGCGAGTGATATCTTTTCGTTTTCACATTTTGCAACGGATTTGTATGCAACAAAAGAAACATGCCCGGTTATGAGATAGGAATTCGACGGTTCAATGCACGTTAGTTTAATTGGACGTTAATTTTGCCAATAAAAGTCGCAATTTCGACTTTTACCGCATATATTTGTATAAATTATTTGTCACAATCTATCTAATCGGTATTCCGTAAATAATGTGTTAATCTGAATAGAATAGAACGTCTTGTTGAAAGTCAGATTTCCCTCAAAATTATCTTAAAAAATTAAACAAGTCCCAACTGTTTAAATAAAGTATAAATATTATTTTATTTTTCGCAATAGGAAATGCCGTTGTCCATGTTTTTATTAGAAGAATTAATGGAGAAACCCACATTTAGAGATCATTAAAAGCACATTTAAATATTCGTTTTCATTACAATTGAAAGAATTTCCTAAAACATCTTGTATTTTGTCAAAAAATTTAAATGAATTCATCAACTACATTCCAAGTTTCTCAACACAAATAAGAATGAATTGAATCTTTATACGTATATCCATATATCCACATATCATCACATATCACATTCAGTGATACACAGGGACAGAAAATTTATAAATATTATAGGTATCTATATAAATATACAATACTGATCAAGAGTTTGGAAACAACAAGGTAATTAAAAAACAACAAGAAAACAGATATAGTCCATTCGAAATAGCAGTGACACGGGAGGCATGTCAAAACGTCGCAATATTGCCGCAACAACTCTGAGTTTTAGTACATTTTGGCTCTGACATATAACAAAATTTCAATATAAATAAAATAATTGAACAAATATTCTATTAAATATAATTTACTTTAATATTACAGTACATCAAATGCATTTATTATAGAAGAATTTAAGTCACAATAATTTATAGGTTAGAGTTGTTTTATTATATATACATTGAGCTATTTTCCACACTAGTATCGGTAGGGTTTTAGGCGCGATTTTGTATATAGTAGTATTCCCCGAAGGCCTAATTTACTTAATTAATAATTGTATATCTGAGTAATGTATTTCATTTCATTAGAGAGCATATTTATGTTTTGCGCTTAGTTCTTGTTTCTTTCGATGTCGATATATCCTTGTAAAGTCATTATGATACTATTGTATTTCTCTTTAGTTTGTCCTTTTACTACCTGTATACATCTTTCTTAATAAAACTATATTAAATCACTTAATTTATAAAAAAAATTTAAATTAAAATTTAATCTCCTTAATGCATTTACCATATCTGCAAAACAGTTAGTTAGAGAAATAACTCTCATCATAGAGGTTAACCAAACGGTCATGTATATTCTGAACAATAACACATGATTATAAAGCTTTCACACTCTATAATATAATTTCCTACAATTAAAATATATTAATTGTATACTGACCTTTAGTGGATTCCTCTTTCATCACCCTGTCTTGGTAATCGTCAGCACTGAATCATAAATCAACATTCATAAAGCTGTCACTGTCACTGTTCAATCACTGTCACTTCCAGAAACACTAGTCAAGTTAATAATCAAGTTGTTTATTTCCAATCTATTAAAAACTTGCTCAAGATTCCACCATTTGTCAATTTTTTCTTCAATGTGTCTGATCGAGCTCACACAAATCGAAGCTGTTATTTTCGACAATGCCTCTTTCCATAAATCCAGACAGTTCTGGTTTGAATATCCTCCTCGATCTGAATATCTGTTGTAATAATTCTTTGCAATACCCCATATCAACTCAATTGGATTAAAAATGCAGTGATAGGGAAGAAATCGTAATACTCTGTGGCCATAACATTCAGTAATCTGATCTATTATGTATCTTTTCTCAGGCTTCTTTCTAAAAAAGAAAATTACATAAAATTCAATTAAATATTTCATTTATATTTACCGAGTAACAATTTGAAATAGTTCATTCTTTAACATGATTTCCTATGATAGCGTTAGAACAACGTTTTCCGGTTTATAACCCGTAATTATAATATTTTGAAGAATTTTCAGACGTTTGGCAAACGTACAACTTTTGCAGACTCATTCCGTTACATTTTCTAACTTATCTAACAGCATTCTATCTCTTTTTAAATAGAACAAAATGACAAAGATAATATTGTCTGACTGTAAAACGAATTTACAACTTTTGACAGACACATATTGATACATCGTGTCACTGCTATTTTGAATTGACTATAGATTATGATTTATTAATTTCAAATCTTTAATGTTTTGAATCAAAACATGGATGTATCTTTATATTTTGACCTTGTCAAAATGGTCCCCCCTTTTTGTCAATTACTTGTTCACAAATTTTATTCATTCTTTTGTTAACATATTTAAGTATTCGGAATTCAGTGTCTTCCATTCACTTTGTAAGTATCGCCACCACTGTTTCGAGCTCGATTATTCACTTTTCTATAACGTTCATCCCATTACTAATTCAGCGCTATAGGAGAGTCTTGGCGATTATGATGGCCATATCAACATTTGCAACATTTCTTCATTTCATTTTTACTCTAGGAATCCCTTTGACTGAACTTAATTTTGACGAATATTAAAGTTCATTGTTTTCGTGGGAAACAAAACTTGGGGCGGCTGCACTCCCGTATTTTCAAGCAGTATCTTTAAAACTGTAATTGGGACTGACTTTTCTTGTGCTTTATAAGCAGCGATGATTTTAGGTGTATTTAAACGTTTCGATAACATTACAACAAACTTATCTTCATGCTCTATTGTAGATTTGGGACGTCCAGATCTGCTCTGGTCTCAATTTCCTGCCGTAACTAGTTATCTTTACATCTTTACACAAATCTCCGATGTTTTCTACAATTTGCCCATAAAATATGTTTACTGGCTTAAGTAAAAAAAATCTGTTTAAAAGAAATATATTTTCTACTTATTAAGCGTTAAGAAACTGTTGTAACTAACACATAAATGTTACCTGAAACATTGAATTATAATCTAATAGCTATTGAAATTATAAACCTATATTTGAAAAGGAAAGAAAAAAAAATACATTATTGGTCGTGTAGTAACATTTCTGCTCATAAAACACATATGCCGGTATTTTTTTCAAAATAAGGGACATATATATATATATATATATATATATATATATATATATATATATATATATATATATATATATATTTATTTATATATACATATTATATATATAGTCTATTCACAGTTATTTTGTATATACGCCATCTAAATTTGTGCCGTCAAAACGTTGCATTGTTGCCGCGTCACCTATGAGTTTTAGTTCAGTTTGCCTTTGACATACAAAAAAATTCTAATTTAAATAAAATAATTGAACCAAAAGATTATCAAACATATTTAGTTCATTTTAACATTATAGGTACATCTAATGCTTTTATTATCGAAGGCTTTAAAACTAAAACTAAGAACACAAGTATAATAGTCTGTAGATTAGAGTGGTTTTATTATATTTACATTGAACTTTTTTTCACACCACTCATGAGGTAGAGTTCCAGGCACATTTTTTATGTAATGGCATCCCCTTGGAAGCCTAGTTCACCTAATTAACAATTATATATCAAAATAATGTATTTTACTTTCATTCGAGAGCATATTTACCTTTTTACGTTTAGTTCTTGTTTCCTTTGATGGTGTATTTACTTATCAAGTCATCTTGATATAACTGTATTTTTTATTTCTTCTGCTGCTAATTGTGTACACGTTTCTTGATAAAATTAATCAATCAATTCTGCCTAATGTACTTACCATGTCTACAAAACAGTTAGTATTTATTCTATCCTCATAACCTAATGTTTATGTTTAATTCCGAACAATTACAATCATATCTGTGCACAAAAATCTTTCACGCCCTACCATACCATTTTCGGCAGTTATATTCTATTAATTCTATTAATCCCAGGAATTTCTGAAATAGACTATAGATATATATATATATATATATATATATATATATATATATATATAAAGTCTATTCAAAGTTTTTTTGCACATACGCCATCAAGATGTTTAATGTATTGCCTATCGCATTCGTTTTAGAATCAAAAAATATTTTCCTTCTCATTTTATTATAGTTAAAAAGAGACACAATCCTATCTGAATTCTGTTCGAACAAAACACGTAAACGAATGAGCCTGTCAAAGTCGTCCGGTTGGCAGACGTAAGCTTGAAATTCTTATTCTTGAGTAATTCTTGAAAGCAATAGAGATAAGAGGCTATAACACTAACCTATAAACTATTGTTGCTGTATAATTAACTATAGTTTTTATATGTACTATAATGTAAAAATTAAATTATATTTGATAACATTTTTGTTCTATTATTTTATTTAGATTAGATTTTATTGTATGTCAAAGCCAAACTGAACTAAAACTCAGAGTTAAACGGCAACATTGCGACGAAAAAAGTAACTATATCTGATTTAAAATCGGATCAGGAGTATAGTTTTGGAGATCCAGAGATAAGTCAGTGAGTGTCAGTAAATCGCCTGGATATCCGCCGCAATATTGCCATTCAAACTCTCTACTACACTTATTAACATCTTTACGCCCATCGCATCTACATCAACTGCCAAATCGGCGCTAATTAACAAAGAAAATATGAATAATCTCGCGAACAAAAACCCATCGATTAAAGTGGACGTTTCCTCCCGACCTCTCGGGTCCCATTAAAAAGTTTCGTGAATTTATGATGTGAAATGGCAAGGAACAAAAAAGAAAAACGATTTAATTAAAGAAATCCTTTGGTGGAAATTTCAGAGAACGCGTCCAAGGACAACATCGACAGTCGACAGAGATAGGGAAACTGTTGGGGTTGAATAAAAATCGTTAAAAAAAGTCGAGGAATGAAAACGGGCGAGGATGCATGACAAAGAGATGGTTAGGTTTATGATACTGATACATATCAACCCCAAGTTGCATCAAAATAACGTAAAATGAACTGGATTTATCTAAAAACTTTAAATAATTTTCAAACAAGGAAAATACAACTAGAGATATTTCGATATTAAGGTAGTTAAAGGATAGATTTTCTTTCATATTTTCAATTTATAACCCTTTAGTAATATGCCCTCAAGAGGATCTCTCAAAATTTAGAATATCTTCGGAGTTATTGCTATTTTAGTGACGCGGCTTTTAAAAACGAAATTTTAAACGTGTTTTTCTGGACACTATTATTATTATTTATTAATATATTATTACTAGTCATTGCCGACTAACTTAAAACTTGCCTCTATATTGACTTAAATCTAAGTAGTTAACTAGGGAGTGTAACTGATTCTTATTTAATGATTAATAAAATACAAGTTAGTAACACTTTCAGTGTTTTTACAATGTAGTGCACATACTGATGGGTACTGACACAAGATCACACCGTTTGGTTTTCTGGAGTCTGAGTCCTAGTTCAGTGTTACCCAACAGTATTATTTGCAGCACATCAGTGTTAACATGGGAGTGAAGTCCTCAAGTTTTGTTGCGAATCCTTTAATGTTCACTATGAGTCTCTAGTTGAAATCAAAAGATGTTGGTATAACTAATTATTCCTATAATCTCTGGATGCATCCACAATACTTATCAGGACTTTATTTTGAAATACTTTTATTATGTTGATACATTTTGAAGTTCCATAGGTCCAAACAGATTTTAATATTTACTTATAGAGTAACTATTATGTACGGTTAATTAAGATTTTCTTTCAAATAACCAACACATTTTTTTGTATTGGCACTCGAGTTGTTTTCGTATCCTTTTTATATACCCCTTCCAACGAAGTTTTGTATCACGATTCCAAATCTGTCTGTAGTTAGTCATGTTACTGCATGGGATATGTGTTGTAGTTTGGTTGTAGGTGAGTTCAATAGTCGCTGATTTAGTCTTACATTATTAACTAAGCCTCTTATTGTTTAACTCAAAACATTTCGGCTAAGATGTAAGAGTTTAAGAAGGAATTTTAGTTTGTGAATATCTTATGTGATAGACTTTATGGAAGGCTTGTTCTAGGTTCCGGAATAAAGCTGAGCAAACTTTTTCTCTTCGCAGAATTTTTCAATAATGTCTTTCATTTTACGTATCTGGCCAATTGTTGAATGTTTGCTCATAAAACCAATATTGTGTGCAAGTATTAGTTTAACAGATTATATTATTAACAGAAGTACCTCAAATACTTTGTATAAAACTTGTGGCAGTAAAATTAGTAGATAATATTTTACTTGATTTGGTAGATTTCCAGATACCGGAATTATAATAACTTCAGCCATTTTCCAAACAACTGAGATATGTTTTAATCGAAGAGTTACACCAATCATGTTAGTAAGTGTAATGCCTCTATTGGTGATTTTTTTAGCATATGTCCCATTATTAAATCATAGCCATCTTTGGATTAATGTTCAAAAAAATGAGAATTTTTTTACAATGGCAAAGGTGGTTAAAATCATACAATACACGCTTGAAAAATAGAGATGGTCTTCCATAAAGACAAAAAATATAATAGAAATTGGCTCAGAAGTTTTAACGTAACAGCCGTATAGTCCGGAGCATGCCCTACTCTACTACCATTTGTACCGATTTTGTGCAAAAATCTCGTAATGGTGTAGAACTGGCTTACAAAGATAAATCGATTGAGTTTTTCTCCAAGAAATGTTAATAAAAGGTGAGAATACGTCAATAAAATCATGAAAAGTTCGTAATTGGGTTTCTCCACTGCAAAGAAATAAAAAGAAAAAACGTTTATATTTATATATATATATATATATATATATATATATATATATATATATATATATATATATATTTATATCTTATACATACTTTGTTTCTACGCCGTCTTAACATTTAAAGACACAGATACTTTTACAAGCAGTTTTATAGCCAATAAAACGTCATATAAGTTTAGATAGAATCAAAATAAAATGTCTAAGAGTTTTCCACTTTACTATGGTGACATGTTCTCGAGTTTAAATTGGATCTCTACCTCCAAGCTCCCCCTCACCCTTTAAATATTAAGAATTTGGTCAATAAACGAACTGGGAGAAATTAGAGAACCAGAAGAGAGAGAGAAAAACCCGACAAACTTTTTCAATTTCGACCTGCAAGGCTCCCGCTTCCTTTGCCGAAAGGAAAAAAGTATATTCGAACGTAAATATTGATGTTCCCCGAAAGGGCAAGATCGAGAAATAAAATTATCGCGTAATTCTCGATACGGCAAAGTGCCCATTTACACTTACACTTCGATGGTCATTAAATTTTGATGACGATTTCCCTTTTCCTTTTGTTCTCACTCCCTTTTTTTCTGTTCCGGAATTAATATCGAGATGGAATTATCAGTTTCCCCTTTTATCTTGCCGCCTCCGCGCTCCTTGGGCTTTGGCGCCGATAAACCGATATAGAGGGGCTTTTATAACCAGTTTTTTGTCATTCCGCTACCTTCTTGCGGTGTGCTATGTCGATCTCATCGGTTTTATGATGATACTGGAATCGGATAGGAAAATATGCTTGATGAGATTTTATTTTATTAAGCTGCTGTTTTGGGTAATGTGGCATGATGAAGAATTATGATAATCTTGAGATTTGGGGTGTGGGGGGCTCCTTGTTTTATAACCCCAGTCAGTTTGTACCCCAACAGTTTAGCGCAGACCATTGTAATGCCAAACACTAGCAGTGCCCGAGTTGTTATTAGGAGACTACTTGAAAATGAACAAGAAACACTATACGATTTTACATATTTTTAAATGTATCATTTCAATATGGATTCCCACAGCCTTCTTCTTCCTAAAAATTCTGAAAATACTGAAGAAACCTAGTTCATAGGAATCATAGTACAGGAGGAATCATATGGTAGCATTGCACCACAACGTTGTCTTTTGTGAGTCACTCCTGAAACATCCCTTAACACTAACTATAGAAGATTATTTTTCTGTAATAGTAATGTCATAGTTACTACCTTATTCTTGGAAAAATTAAAGTTTAGAATAGCACCATCTCCTACAGCGTAGCTCACAATGTTTTACATCTAAATATTTCTTTCTTCTATTTAATTTTATTTAATTTTATGTAATTTTGTCGCCGCTTGCTAATATATACAGCTATATACGCTAGATGAAAAGATATTTTTTTATTAAGCTGCTATTTTGGAGAATGTAACATGATGAAAAATTATTATTGCCCAGTCAGCTTGTCTGACTATAGTTCATTAATCAACCAACCATTTGATGCAGACCATTGTAATCTCTATTATTGTTGTTGATTGTTATTCATTTTTTCAATAATATCTGTAATTTCTTTTAGCTGATCAATTATTGAATGTTTGCTCATAAAACTAAACTGATATGCAGGTATTAGATATGTGATCTGTGATAGGCTTTAAACTTTTTAACAGGGATTTTTCAAATACTTTTTTATCTTTGGTTTACGAAATGACAAATAAAGATAACCCACAAAGTTTTTTTTGCTCACTTTCTTTATAATTATATATAACATAGTTAACTTGGAAAATGAGCCAGCGGGATGAATATACTGTATAAGTGCAACTATAAACAGAAATAAACCTATTTTCTGCTCTGTTTTATCATCATAGCTGGAAGTTGAATAGGCCATCAACTAAAACAAAGGACTAATGAGTGAAAGGTCAACTCTTCGGCTCTGATTCGAACCAATCTTCAGCAATGGACCACAAAATTGTTAAATATGATATAAATTTATCATACAAAAGGGTGTTATAAATTGTGTAATGTAATATTTCGAATTAATAAGACATAGTAAAGTACGCACTGTGTGCCTTTTGATTTCTAACTATTCTCAAACCTCAACAAACTCTTTCATGGAACACGATTTTCTTCAGGCAAAAATATTATCTTCTGAGTGGTATTTTATGTTTTTTTAATCATGAAAATCTTTGAATTATCTTTGAACAATCTAGTAAATAGGTTTTTTAATAATGTACTATAATATTACGACAAATCTGCATATATTTGTACAATCGGTATCTTTGTCTGTGTCAAACTACGATTGCTGACAGAAACTGAATATATAACGGAGACAGTGAAAGGGAAAAATCAATAGACCTACGAACGAACAAAATGTTTACGTCAAACGAGTCGTTTGTCTGGTCGTATATACCGGGCTGCGTTATTTTATTAATTTCCAGTCCATTTGCAGGCAAAGGACAGCCCCCCTATTCGAAATGCCTCCGTGAGTGTGGTAAACCTTGCTCTAGCAAATGGGTCAAAGAATTAACGCTGATGCTTGGTCGCAGAACAGCGACAAACAGGGGGAGACACGTCATATTAGGCATTAGGCGTTGGATTTTGTGTGGTAGCAAATTTTTTATTGGTTTTTATTTTATTACCTTTGAGATGTGAATAATTTTGTTTTAGATGATTAAATTAAAGTTCTTTAACAAATACTGTGTTAACCAAAGTATGCGCTAAGATTAATTGAACTAATTTTTGTCAGAATTTTATACTTTTGATCGATTTTTGAAAATGTTACCAGTCATTATCGGTTTTTCTAACAGATGTCGCTAAGCTTAAGAATGCAATGTTATGATTTGACACAAGCTTTAAAGCTATACGTGTTATATTTTGCGAAAATAACACAGTCATAGGTTTATACCACTTTGAAAATGTCAAAAATGCCTAAAAACGTGCATTTGCAGCACGCATTACTTATTACATTTAATCAAAAGAAAAAACGTTCTTTAACAAATACTGTGCTAACCAAAGTATGCGCTAAGATTAATTGAACTAATTTTTGTCAGAATTTTATAGTTTTGATCGATTTTTGAAAATGTTATCAGTCATTATCGGTTTTTCTAACAGATGTCGCTAAGCTTAAGAATGCAATGTTATGATTTGACACAAGCTTTAAAGCTATACGTGTTATATTTTGCGAAAATAACACAGTCATAGGTTTACACCACTTTGAAAATGTTAAAAATGCCTAAAAACATACATTTGCAGCACGCATTAATCAAAAGAAAAGATGCTTTAACCTTAAAAACGTGTGAGGCGTGGTTTCGAAGATTCAAAAGTATTGATTTCGATAGGCAAGTCAAAAAAAGTTCCAGAAGAACAAAGAAGTACGAACATGTGAAACTGCGAAGAGTTATTGGAGGACGATCCAACTCAAACTCAAAAATTATTGGCATAAGCGTTAAATGAGGCCAAAGAAAACGATCAGCTATCAAACTCCGAAAGATGGAAAGATGGGTACCACATCAATTGAAATCGAAAAACGTCCAGAATGGACCCAAAGACACAGTAAAGTGATTTTTGCAACACGATAATGCGCCGCCTAATAGAGCAAAACCGATCAAGGAAGAGTTTAAAGCACTTGGATGGCACATATCGCACCCGACGTACTCTCCAAACCATGCCCCGTTCGACTATCATCATGCCATTTTGCATCGATGGAATGTGCGTTTACAGAGCAAACCTTCGACAGTTTAGAAGATGTTAGAAAATGACTCGATGAATAATTTTGGTCAAAGGACAAACAGCTTTTTTTATGATAGCATCCATAAATTTCCTCAAAAACGGCCAAGAATTATAGAATAAAATGGCCAATACTTGAAATAAATGAATTTTTCCGTTTATATGACCGGCAATAACTTTCCAGTATAACTGTATAAATATATAATAATAATAATAATATATGAATATATAATTTTAATTATTTTATATAGATAGAGTTTATATAAATAAACGATTATAAAAAAAACATAAAACACAAACCAGATCTATTAATTCCGTCACTATTTTAAATATTTCAATAAAAAAAAACGACTTCCAAACAAAATAAGGAAGAGAAGCATCCGGCTTGCAGCATTATGAAAAATTAACGCCCCTTAACATTGTCATCAACTGCTTTTTTTCTTGCAGGAGCATATTTTTATGCCAGCACGTATAAAGCAGCGGACAGCAGAGGCTTCAGATTGAGGGACGAAAATAACAACGGTGAAGTTATAAGACGTTATAGGAAAGAAGGCATCACCCTGACACTCCCCGAGGGCAAGACATTAAACAACATCAAGATATTTTACGTCTGGTGCGAGGACTTTGACGTAAGTAACAGTTGAAGAATGTCATTCCTGTTTTTATAACAATTTTTATGGTATAATTACGGTAGTGCATTTATTATTCACATTGCAAACAGCATTTTATTAACATTATTCAATAGATAACATTACTAGACAGCATTTTTTAAATTATTATTTAATTATTATATTATTACTAGTCGTTTCCGACTAACCTACAATTTGTCTTTATTATAACTTAAATCTAGGTATATAACTAGGAGGACCCATCGGCCCTATCTCAGTCTCTGGTAAAATAATCTTTATCCATGTCACTACACAAGCTCAGATGGTTTGGTGGTATCCAAAAGTTTCAGTATTTCAATATTCTCATGAGAATGGAGTCTTTCCTCATGCCCCCTTGCAATTCTCTTGATTTCTTGACTGCCTGTGGGTATCTGAAGGTCTCGATGTAGGTAATCAGTCCTATAGTATTTGGGTGCACCAACAATACCTCTTAGGACTTTGTTCTGAAACATTTGTATTTTATTAATGTTACTCTTTGCAGAGCATCCCCATAATTGAACTCCGTGTCCATATAGGTTTCAGTATTTGTTTATATATAGTAATTTATTATGTACTGATAATTGTGATTTTCTTCCAATTAGCCAGTACATTTTCCAATATTTCAATTTCAGTTCTTTTCTTTTCTTCTTTATATGTTCCTTCCAGTGAAGTTTTGCATCAAGATTCATTCCGAGATATTTAGCGTTTTTTGCTATATGGAATGATAGTATTATTTAATGTTATTGGTGCTTTTACGGTCTACGGTCTGTTTATACAGAATAAGCTTCTTCTTGTTGGACTCTATATATTCTAGTTGTAATGTACGATTTTAATAGTTCGGTGTATTGTTTTGGTAACATTTTCTGTATTTTATGAAATAGGTTTTCATGCCAAACCTTATGGAAGGCTTGTGCAACATTTAAGAATATAGCTGAGCATACTTTCGTAGGCTTTTTCAGTAACATCTGTTATTCTGTGGACCTGGTCAATTATTGAAAGCTTGTTAATAAACCCAAACTAATGTGTTGGTACTAGGTTTTTTCTCTCTATATTAGACAGCATAAAACATATGTCATCATCATTTGATATTTCAGGTTCTCACCTAAAACAATTTTTTTCAATAGTCATTGCTGTACTTTGTAAGAAGTCTGAAAAACTGCTTATTCAAATTTCCATTCATCACTTGACGATACATCTTTGAAGTTTGAGAAGATTTTTTTGCATCTTATCGTTCTAAAATTCATCATACCCCTTACAGACACAGAATCCCTTTTAAAATATCTCTAAATTCTTCTGCAGCTTTTCCTAAATCTCCTTAACTCAATCAATAATTTTTCAATACCATATTATGTAGGTTTACTATAATTTTTGGCTCTTTTGGGCATCCTTTATGTGAATCATCCCCAATGAATGGCTAGTGCCAGCATTGAAGATGAACTTGAAACGAACCTATCCATTGTTTTTACATGTATCATTTCAATGAATTCACTGAACTTCTACAAACTTCTTCTTCTTAAAAATTCAATCGAATTCAAATCATAGTACAAGAGGAATCATATGGTAGTCGAATTACAACGTTGTCTTTTTTATGTCACTCCTGAAACATCTCTTAACACAAATTATAGAAGATTATTTTTCTGTACTAGTAATGTTATAATTTCTACCTTCTTGTTGGAAAAATTAATATTTAGAATATCATCATATATATGTTATATGTTTTACATCTAAATATTTCCTTCTTCTATGTAATTGTCATTTACTGCTATTATATTCATACATTCGAACTCAAATAAAGCATTTGAACGAATGATTGCAAAGTCATTGCTTCTATATCTTCCTGTTTAGAAAGACCTTCTTGTTATGATCCATTAGGTACCTTTTTTTAATCTCTGTGATATTCATTTACTACTGGAATTCAAAAAGTTGGGCTTCAATAGGTGTCTGAATGTGAAATTGGATGCACCAATTCATTCTGATGCTTCAATATTTCTCGCCATTCTTTTCCCCAATTTTGGTGACAAATTAAATGATGAAATTAAATTAGATGATATCTTGAAATTATTTTAGTATTATGCTTGTTATTCTATCCTCCGTTGCATTTTTCATTCTTCTTTGCTGTGTTATTTGGGCGAGACCCCCTTGTGATGATGTTGTGCTGAATGGTATCACCTTCTTTTTCGAAAAATATTGAGCTATTATTATTCTTCGCTAGACTAGCTCCTAGCTCTCATCCATATTACAATATTGTCACATTGTTACTTCATTATCATTTATCCAAAATTCTTAATATTATTATTCAACGAATTCAACATAAGATTTATGACAAAATCACAAACTAAACGATAATACACCCATAAATAACACAGATTAATAAAACAACCAGAAAAAGCTTTCAAAACATCACGAAAAATCAAAACGACAAAAGAAATTCAACCTTGCACTTCCTGACCTCCCCTGACAGAACCAGCGTTGCATCATCGCCAACAATTAACAACATCTAATATCTTATAACCACTAACGGTTATTCCTCATCGGACCGAGGAAGTGAATGCATCAAATGAATATTCAACTTTACAACGGTTACCTGTTGTTCAGCCGCAGCCTTTTGATCAAGGCTAACTAGATGTTTCTGGTCGACCGTTTCTTTGTTTTTCTTTCTGTTAACTAACTTTTTTTATTGGAATTCTATTTCGAGTAAGTGGCGTTGATACACTAAAAATATGCCACGATTATATAACGTTTTTTTTCGGATTAGATGAATCCTTTGTGTAGTATTATGCTAAAGTTAAAAAGGAATGTATTATTTGGTATTGTCGAAATTTTACTTTAAATGAATGAAAATCTCAATCTCTTTCATTCAAAGAAATACTTTTATATATAAATCTTTCAATACAAAATAATTGCTCAAAGTGAATTTCTTTACAACATCTTTATTAGATAGGCTTAGTACAATCTTAATTTACAATTAAATTATTACTACTTTTCCTATGTACTTGGATTAATTAACAAGCAAGACGAGTGAGAGAAAATACATCAGTATGTATTCCCCAACTATAAAATTATAATTATTTATTAATTATTAACTTATAGCTACAGTTTACACTAAATGTATACACTTTATATAAGTTCGTATGGTTTGGTTCGCTTCAATCTCCTGACATCCTGCGCGCTCTCCAACAGTTGTATAGCTTCCACGTTAATATGATTAAGTAATCTTCAGATCATCGTGCAGTTCTTTATTGGTTACATAGCGATAGGCATTGGTAATCAATCGAAGAACCTTGTTTTGACAGCGTTGGATGACTAGTTGATTTGAATTTTTAGTGCAACCCCATATTTGCACCCCGTAGGTCCAAATTGGCTTTATAATTGTATTATAGATCAACCTCTTTGATTTTAGATCAAGTTGGGAGTATCTTCCGACTAACCAGTATAGTTGTTTTATTTTGGTTCTAATGTGTTTTGCTTTTTATCTAACGTGATACTTCCAATTTAATCTACCGCCAAGATGGATTCCAAGGCATTTAGCTGATTCTGCTTGAGCTGCTGCTGCCCATTAGTATAAAACAGTCTCCCAAAGAATTAAATTTGAAATATGTTTTAATCTCCTTTAGTCATAAATGCTTTATCACAATAAGTTGGTTGATTGGTTATATAAGAACCCGAGATAAAGCGAAATGATTTAAATTAATGCTTCAAGAGCATTAAAAATAACTGATAACCGATCGTAAATTACACGAAGAAGTACAAGAAGTAAAACAAGATGTACCTTTTGGATGTACTGAAACGAACTACTGTTGCTAAAAGAAAACCTATACGCCATTGTTTTATTGCAATACCAGTGTCAATTTGAAGCTTGGACTAAATAAAGTTGTGGAACTGATATTATATTACTTGGCCCTCAAGAACAATTTCCAAAAAATAATTACATATTTTAAAAAGGGTCTCAAGTAACACGTCAAATGAAAAGTCCTCGGCCTACCATAGTAAATACCTCTTCATTCTACGAAAATTTCTTCCCAGCGAGCATTCTTTTGAGATCTGAGAACAGAAATTAGTCGCTGGGGCCAGATCTGGAGAATACGATGCATGAGGAAGCAATTCCAAGCCCAATTCATGGATTTTTGCCATCGTTTTACTGACTTGTCACACAGTGCATTGTCTTGATGAAACAGCACTTTCTTTTTCTCCAAATGCAGCCGTTTTCAGTGATTTCATCCTTCAAACGTTCCAATAACGCTATGCAATTGTCGCTGTTGATGGTCCTTCCTTTTTTAAGGTAGTCAATGAAAATTATTCCATACGCATCCCAAAATACAGACGCCATAAACTTGCCAGCCGACTGTTACATTTTCCCACGCTTTAGAGTGGGTTCATCGTGTTCAATCCACTCGGATGATTGTCGATTGAACTTCGGAGTAAAATGATGAAGCCATCTTTCATTCATTGTCACATATCGACACAAAAACTCAGGTTTATTACGCTTGATCATCTTCAAACTCTGTTCCGAATAATCAACTCGTCGTTGATTTTGTAATTTGCACAGAACTTTTTCATACCCAAATATTCGTGAATGATGTAATGTGCACGTTCAGTTGATATATTTAGAGTGTCTACTATTTCATTCAATTTCAATTTACGGTCATTCAAAATCATTCTGTAACAACCTCTTTTGGGCGTCCACTGCGTTCACCGTCAATTTTTTGCTTCAACTGTATTTTTTCCCTTCAAAAAGCAATATGTTATCAACACGCGAAATTCCTTTTTATCCATTTTTTCACAATAGCAAAAGTTGCTTCACTCAAAATGCTATAATTTACAAACTAATGATACGACAGCTGTCAAATTTATACAAGCATCTTTTTAGGGCTAACTAAAAAACAGGTGGATTTAATTCTAGTAGCGCCATCTACGTGTCAGGCCGGGGAATTTTCTATTGACCTGTTAGTGAATAACTAGTTGCAATATACAAGAAAAATAGAAAACGAAAACATATATTTTAAGGAAGCGAACCAAAAAATCAGCACCAGATATCCAACTCCGTCTATTGTTCGAAGGATAATTTTAACTGTAGACCCTAAGAACCCCCCGTAACGTCCTTTATTCCACCGACTCGTCAAATATGTTCCTCAAACCGCCCGACCCACCGCCGTCTCATAACGCACCGACCACCCCCCCCCCCCCTTTCTCCCCAACCCCGGAAACCTAATCGACCCGGCAAAAATGGCCCGTCAAATTTTAATAATTCTCGCTTTTCCCCCAGGTAAGCTTTGGCGACGTGAAAATTCCCCGAAATTTCGACTTTCCGCGGCCGCAGAAAATCGACGCCCTCAAAGGAGTCCATTCAATATCCTCCGACAACGTCGTCATCGTCGATGCTCAAACTTTGCTAATTCCTAACTTATATTACGACGGAGAAGCCCCAGGTAAGTACAGTGGCGTACGACGCTTAAAAATGTACATTAGTTGCGCGGGACAATAATCTGTCTTTTTACTTTTTTATGTTCCTTTAGGGTTTCGTGAAAATAACTTTTATTCCGCAATGTAATCACTTTTGAAGGAAAGAGCTTATTGACGAAGAGGTAGCTATAGTTTATTCAACGTTATTTTGTACATACGTCATTTAAATTTGTGACGTCAAAACGTCGCAATGTTGCCGCATCAACTCTGAGTTTTAGTTCAGTTGAGCTTTGATATACAACAAAATTCTAATCTAAATAAAATAATTGAACAAAAATATCATGAAATATAATTTATTTTAACGTTATAGTATATCTAAAAACTACAGTTAATTATACAGCCACAATAGTTTACAGTTAGAGTTATAACCTCTTATCACTATTGCTTTCAAGAATTTTGCATACGTCTGACAACCGGACGACTTTGACAGGCTCATTCGTTTACGTGTTCGAACTAATCAGACAGCAGTGTGTCTCTTTTTAACTAGAATAAAATGAAAAAGGAAATATGGTCTGAAACGAATTTACAAATTGCGTCAGGCAAAACATAAAAAATCTTAATGACGTGTGTATAAAGAAACTTTGAATAGACTGTACTAAAACAGCGACACTAGCACAGCTATATCTCCGAAAATAATTTAAATTTCGAAAAGTCATCTTAAGAGTATATTCATAAATAGTTAAATTTGCAATAATGAAGCAAAGCAACAAAGAAAAACTAATCTTCACTATCAAAATTTCAATACATCAAACACTGTGTTATTTAGATATTGATTCCTTTTAAATTGTGCTGTAGTATGAAAATTTATATCATGCTTACTATACAAGAACAAAAACAAAACAGAGCAAAATGTATATAAACCAACTACTAAATATATATAAATAACGCAAAATTGGCACCAAAGGCTTATAACAATAAACCCACAAATATATGGATACTAAAGAAATATATCCAACGCTGTACCAACAAAATTCAACTATATGTATGTCAAATGGTCATGGAAAATATTGACAACAGAGATATGTATGTACTACTCTATACATACCCATGACATATATATGATATTGGTTGGGATTTAATATTTGGTCAACTATTAGACCAGTCAGCTACATTCGCAATTAAAAAGATCAATATTTATAACAGAAATTTCACTATTGGTTAAATCCCGAAATATAAAAAACAACCCCCGTATACTAAACTTTTCCTGTTGCATTTCGAAAGACCTTCGAACACGTCGGTTTAAAAATACCACTCGTTCGGAATTGGCAGCCCGAAGACATTGAAGACGGTGGGTGGTAAGACAATTACTTAAAAAATCGATACACAATAAACGCATCAATGCCAAATATCCAATTTCCATACGCAACGCATATTTTATGGTCGCGAACAATCTCTCTCTCGCGCGCGATTTGACATTTGTACGTTTAATAGCCTCTGGTGAGATAATTGAAATTTGTTTACTACAAATCATCTTATATCCCACTGCATGGATGCGCGCAAAAGATAAATACACGCCGTGTAATTTGCTGTTGTTTTTTGCTGCTTGTTTATATAATATTGAAGTACCGTCAAGGTTTCAATTAAATGCATCTTTTTTTTATAGTTTTACAAGTATGTTTACGACTAACAAAAAAAATCTTAAAGTAACACGTTACCAAGACGATGGGTTAATTTTAATGGATTCTCATTAGTTCGAGATGTTTAAATTTCTATAATCATTGTCCTCACTAATTTTGGGTCCATTTTGGGGTATATTTGGGGCTCTTTTTGGCTAAATTTACTTTTTTATACCGAGGGGATGGACAACATCAGATGAACACCTGACATATATGCAATATTTGTTTATTAACCAACACACCAACAGTTTCCAATGGATGTTATGCCATTCTTGTGCCAAAACATCCACCAATTGCTTCAGTGATGTTGAAACGGTTCAATCATGTTGAGGTCTGGCGATTATACTAGCCAGAAAAATTCTTTGATGATATTTTGATGCTTCTTAAACCAATACTGAAATTTTTGGCTGTGTGCATAGGTGCATTATACACTATATTAGTTCGTGTGGTTTGGATTGATTCAATCTTCTGATTTCCTGCCTATTGTTAGTTGTATTGAATCCACGTTACTGTGATTTTGCAACCTTAACAGGTCAATTGAAAAGTCCCCGACCTACCATAGTAAAACACATTTATATGGCAAAATTTGCTTTTTATTCAACACAGCTTCCTTCAAGGGTGCTACACTGATTATAGTGAACCTCCAACTTTTCGATGCCATTTTTGTAGTACGATTTATCCTTTACTTCAAAACAGGCCTCCGTTTCGGCGATCACCTCTTCATTCGACGAAAATTTCTTCCCAGCGAGCATTCTTTTGAGATCTGAGAACAGGAAATAGTCGCCGGGGGCCAGATCTGGAGAATGCGGTGGATGAGGAAGCAATTTGAAGCCCAGTTCATAGATTTTTGCCATCGTTTTCACTGGCTTGCGATACGGTGTATTGTCTTGGTAAAGCAGCACTTTCTTTTTCTCCAAATGCGGCCGTTTTTCGGCGATTTCGTCCTTCAAACGGTCCAATAACACTATGTAATAGCCGCTGTTGATGGTCCTTCCTTTTTCAAGATAGTCAATGAAAATTATTCCATGCGCATCCCAAAATACAGACGCCATAATCTTGCCAGCCGACGGTTGCGTTTTCCCACACTTTGGATCAGGTTCATCGTGTGCAGTCCACTCGAATGACTCTCAATTGGACTTCGGAGTGAAATGATGGAGCCATGTTTCATTCATTGTCACATATCCACGCAAGAACTCGGGTTTATTACGCTTAATCATCTTCAAAAGCTGCTCCGAATCATCAACTCGTCATTGTATTTGGTCAAAAATGAGTTCGCGCGGCACCCACTTTGCATAGAGTTTTCTCATACCCAAATATTCGTGAATGATATGATGTACACGTTCAATTGATATCTTTAGAATGTCTGCTATTTCATTCAATTACAATTTACGGTCATTCAAAATCATTTTGAGGATCTTTTAAATGTTTTCATCAGTAACAACCTCTTTTGGCGTTTGCGTTCACCGTCTTCGGTGCTCATTTCACCACGTCTAAAATTAGCATACCAATCCTTGATGGTTGATTTCCTTGGGGCAGGGTCCCGAAACTGGATGTCAAGCCAATTTTTTGCTTTAACTGTATTTTTTCCCTTCAAAAAGCAATATTTTATCAACACGAGAAATTCCTTTTTATGAATTACAATAACAAAAGTTGCTTCACTCAAAATGCTATAATTCACAAACTAATCATCCGACAGCTGTCAAATTTATACACGCAACTTTTAAGGGTTAGGGCTAACTAAAAAGCTTATAGATTTTAGTAATTCTAGTAGCGCCATCTATGTTTCAGGCCGGGGACTTTTCAATTGATCTGTTATTTCATGTTTTAAGGCGAAATCTTGGAAAACTTCGTAAATCCATTTGATTTCGAGGATATCGTGCAGTTCTTCGTTGATTACTTAGCGATAAGAATTGGTAATTAGTCGTAGAACTTTGTTTTCACAGCGTTAGATTATTATTTGGTTTGATGTTTTAATGCAACCCAATATTTGCACCCCATAGGCCTAAATTGGATTTATGATTGACTGATGAACCAATCTCTTTGGTTTTAGGTTAAGTTGGAAGTATTTTCCGACCAACCAGTACAGTTATTTGATTTTGAGTCTAATCTGCTCTGCTTTTTTTCCAACATGATGTTTACAATTCAGCCTACTATCTAAATTAATGCTGATTCTGCATAAAAAATCGGTCACCGTTAAGAGATATAATTAGATTTTTGTCAATTTATCATGGACAGATTTAGATTAATTAACTGTATTTTCCAGGCTCTAGTCCAGTTGTAGATCTTATTGACTGCCACTTGTGCTTTTTCTTCAACATGAGGCAGAGATATATCGCTTGCTATGATAACTTTGTCGTCGGCAAATCGTCCGCAGATGCAGGCGATGGTCCCAAGACATCACCATACGGAGCTCCAGCCGAAATAGATGCAAGTGTTGAGAATTCCCTCTCATGCGACACTTCAAATTTTCTTCCAAAAGGATTTGATAGCAGGTGACAATAGTTCCGCAGTAGGAATTTGCTCATCTTGTAGATTAGTTTCAAATGCCATATCCGGTCAAAAACTTGTGAGACGTACAGGAATATCGCAGAGCAGTTTTAGGAACCAGATGTACTATATTGTAAGGCGAAAAGTTCTCAGTCTGCCAATAAAATCGCCCAAATTATAATTTTCCCATGTACGAGGGTCGCCTTGCCTCCATCGCTCTTTGGCATTAGAAATGTCGAATTACATATACCCTAACCACTCTTTATGTTATTAGCAGTAAAAAATGTTCGCATCCCGCTCCAAAAAAAATAACCATCTACATAATTGAATAAACTCTAGGTTTTTTCTTGTTGGGAGCGGCAATTTCTCGAATTAATTTCCGCTCTCGTCTAATTTTAAATCGAGTCTTGGGTCGTTTACGAATAACTCGGGCGGGATAGCGAGATTCAGCCGGCGGCCTGGATATTAAACTTTTAGAAAACTATTTTGCAACCAGTCATCCGCTTAGTTTCAGTGACATGTAGGTGGTTTCGCTTAATTTAACTTAGGGCAAGGGCGTCATACCGCGTCGATATTGACGTAACTGTTTCCCACAAAAATGTTCGACGGAATGAGGAATGAGCCCGTTCAAGCACTAATCAGTGAAGAAGTGTTTTAACGAACCTACATTGTCAGACAAACACTCTGTATTGCGTCTGTATATAAATAATAACATTAAATATCATTAACTTGTTAAAATAGTGGGAAAGAATTTACTTTCCATATAAATTAACACATAAACTTTTGCTTTCAAAAAAACCCATAAGAAAAAGTCTGGTACTGTTAAATCCGGAGATCTGGCTGGTATTGCTAAATCGCCACTTCGCGAAATTAATCTTCGTGGAGAAACGTCATTCAATAATTGAATTGTTGAACGAGCTGTGTGTGCTGTGGCCCCATCTTGCTGAAAATACATGTCCTCTAGTCCTTGCTCTTCCATTTTGGGCACAAAAAGATTTCGAATCATGTCTTGGTATCATTCAGCAGTAACAGTAACTGCAACACCTTGGTCTTCATGAATACCAGCATGAATGCCACACCATACAGTTGTCTTTAGTAGATGCAATGATGTTTCATGAATTAATTGAGGATTCTGTGTTCCCCAAAACCGACTGTTCCGTTTATTGAGTGGCCATAGTGGTTTATGGAGATTCCACAAGGTCATTTGTGTCCTAGTTTGCATTTCTAGCTCGAAAAAGAAAAAATGCAGTACAAGGTGATCTAAAATCATGTGGTGTTTATTATGATGAATACTTAAATAAACACTAATATCAGAATATTAATAGTTTACTCGTTTTTATTCAGGAAGATAAAGCTTGCTGCGAGAGAGTCTGGCTCTTTAAAAGAATCTTTAAAAAAAAACATGAAAAATACTGAAATTAACTTCTCCAACACTGTACTTGAAAAATAGACGGTCCTCCACCAATGTACTGAATGACTATATATTAAAATAAAATTATTCTCCGATTTTTCAGACGCCAAATTTTGGGTGGGACAGGGCGCGAAACCATCCCCCCAAGGTATCCGGGTACCGGACGAGAACGGCAAAGAACTACCCCTGAGAAGGTACGACGGCAAAACGGTGGTTCTCACCCTACCCGGCGATCTGACAGTCTTCGATATCGGCCACTTCGGCATCTGGTGCGAAGAATTTACGGTCGATTTCGGCCACATCCCCGTGCCACAGGCGCTCAACATA
Source organism: Rhynchophorus ferrugineus (assembly GCF_030347505.1). Lineage (NCBI taxonomy): Eukaryota > Metazoa > Arthropoda > Insecta > Coleoptera > Curculionidae > Rhynchophorus > Rhynchophorus ferrugineus. The sequence goes on along the minus strand of NW_027472586.1, from coordinate 8,457,360 downwards.
CCGCCATCATTGAAGATGCTCGGAGTCAGTCCTCAGGTAAGTTCCGTGTCGTATCTAACGAAAAAACTACGAATAAGTCATTCGATTAATAACAAAAAACCAGCCCATCAATAGATTCGATAATCGGTATAAAATTTGCGACAAAATTGTGTTCGAACACATTGAATATGTTTTGTAAATATTGGTCAGTGATTAAAAAAGTGTTTTGTTAGCCGAAAACAGTAAGTATCATGACTTTTTATATGTTTCAAGACTCATCCCTCACAGTTTCACAACATGAATTATTATGTTATTCAAGATCACGTCACTCATCAATTATTATTTACATATTATCAGACGATATACATAATTAAAGATACGTATAGCTTGTACAATATCAGTATGTTAAAATAATAATTGTATAAGAGAAATAAATTGAAATACCAAAACCTGCAAATGTTTTTCAATATATATCATTATTTCTGTCATCAATCTCCGTTCATTTACTAGAACTACGACTATAGTACAAGACATCTAAAAATACAATAAAATTAACTTCAGTTAAATAGCAAGGGGTTTTATTTGACACTATATGATAATTATTATTGAAAACAGTGTTCATTTCATCATATTTTGATTTTTTTTCAAAAATTAGAGTGATTTACGCCTGTTCACTGAAGTTCTTGAAATTCTTGAAAAATTTGTCTTGATTCCTTTTGGCAGAGTGCCTTCTAATGCCCTACAGTATTAGAGCTAAAATCCTTCTAATGCTCTACAGTATTATAGCTAAAATCCTTTACAAAGTTCGGTTTTAATATTGCCACTGTAAGTCAATTCAAAATAAATTGGTGTTACTTGATATCCACTTAAAAACAACAATGTACATTCTTTCAGTCATTATCTTATCTGTGTTGATGGAGCCTATTCCCATTCTCGTACTTGTAGTTCTTATAATATCCATACTCTGCAATGTTAGTGATGCAATCAATAGAAAGATAACAAGAAATTGGTGATACCTGTGAAAGATATTTGGAAAAATACTGAAATCTAGCTGCTGACACAGTCCAAACTTAAATTAATCAAAATTAATCTCAAAAAACGAGTAGTAAGCATGCTAGTTTTTATTTTAAATATAAAGACCCTTCGACTAGAATCAAAATATAAAAAACTTGTACATTATTTGTTTCAAATAACATAACATTTGTTAAATAACCTAGAATAGAAATGCTGTAAAACACATTTTTTGGTAAAATTGGTTTTTTTTTATTCAACATAATTCCCTTCAAGGGTAATACACTGATTATAGCGACCCTCCAACTTTTCGATACCATTTTTGATCACCTCTTCATTCAATAAAAAAGTCTTCCCAGCGAGCATTCTTTTGAGATCTGAGAACAGGAAATAATCTCTGGTGGTCAGATCTGGAGAATATGATGGATGAGGAAACAATTCGAAGCACAATTCATGGATTTTTGCCATCATTTTCACTGACTTGTGACACGGTGCATTGTCTTGGTGAAGCAGCACTTTCTTTTTCTTCAAATGCGGCCGTTTTTCGGCGATTTCGTTCTTCAAACAGTCCAATAACATTATGTAATAGTCGCTGTTGATGGTCCTTCCTTTTTCAAGGCAGTCAATGAAAATTATTCAATGTGCATCCCCAAATACAGACGCCATAACCTTGCCAGCCGACTGTTACGTTTTCCCACGCTTTGGAGCGGGTTCATCCTGTGCAGTCCACTCGGATGACTGTCGATTGGACTACGGAGTGAAATGATGGAGCCATGTTTCATCCATTGTCACATCTAGCTCCTGACACATTTCAAACTTAAATTCATCAAAATTAAACTCAAAAAAACGAGTAGTTCATTCTAGTTTTTATTTTGAAGATAAAGGTGATTTTCTTTCGTCTAAAATCAAAATATAATAAACCGGTACTTTATTTGTTTCAAATATCATATTTTTTCGAATTTACGTTCACCAGTACATTATACAAAAGTGTTTATGTGACTTAAACTGTAAGTAAATAAACATTTTTAATCACTATTACAACAATTTTCAAAATTAAATATTGTTGATAAATATTATGTAGTATGAAGTAAAATTAGTTGTCGTTTATTCAGAAATACCATATTGTATTGATATGTTGAATTGGGAAAAGGTAATATTTGCTTTTTTGACTCTTTTAAAGGCTAAAGGCCAAAGTAACAAGCAGTTTTGTAGAGACCAAAATGATAGTCAGAGGGAGCAAGATCTGGGTTATATAGTACGTCAAGAATTCCAGCCATTCTGTCTCAATTTTTGCCAAGTTGCTTAAGATGTACTCTGAATTGATGAATTTTAACCTTAATTTTTACCTTATGATCTGCTTGATTCGCGTTAATTGTTGACTATTAAGAATCTAGTTTCAATTATACCAAATAGCTTGTGATCATCAATTCTTTTCAGCCATTTCAACTAATCATTTCACTAATTTAATCACTATGTACTCATGTTAGGTAACATGAAATGAAAACCTTTAAATCCAGTGAAGTGTCCCCCAATATACTTAAACATTCAACATTAATTTACATTTTTCTTCGGAAAAGGAAATATTTATTTGTAAAATATATAAAAACTGTCAAAAATTATATAAACTTCCTCTCCTTTTAGTAATTCGTTCGTGAAAAATGTATATCATTTAAAAAGCTGCTGTCATCAAGCCAGTGTACGACATAAATGCTGACGCTGTCGTACCAATAAAAACAATTGTCAGTCGAAAGAACTGAAATCTTCACCCTTTTTTGCCTTATTCGTCCTTTATCTTTGGGGTGGAATAGAAAGTTTCAAACTAGCTGAATGGGGAACGTTGAGGTAATTTTCTCGTTATTGACAATGTTGTCTTTTATGCAAGTGGGTTCATCCATATGATTTGAAATATAACAATACCCACTGATCCTTTTCTTATTTTAGCCATTTTCATAATATAGCTGAACATGATTCAGTACCACTTACGGTACATGACTTATTCTGATCGCCTAACTTCGTAAAAATAATTACAACAAAAATAGTACTATTGATGATAACATTCAAACAGCTAGGTTATTTGTATAGCCTATTCAAAATTATTTTGTATATACTTCATCTAAATTTGTGACGTCAAACGGTCGCAATGTTGCCGCATCAACTCCAATAAATACAACAAAATTTTAGTTTAAATAAAATAATGAAACAAAAATGTTGTTAAACATATGTAGTTTATTTTAACATTATAGTACATCTACAATTAAAAGCACAGGTATTATAGTTAGTAGGTTAGAGTTGTTTTATTAGATTTGCATTAAACTATTTTCCACACCACCCAATCACGTTTCCATCATTTATTAATTTCTTCCTCTGTATGTCTTATAGAGATCATCCAAACCGAGGGTATTATGGTCGGCAACGCTTCCTTCTACATATCCAAACAGTCCATGGTAATATATATTTCTAAAAAAGTAAATTGCAAAAAACGCAATGAAACATTTCAATTTATATTTACCAAGTGGCGATTTGTTCAACGTGAAATAGTTCATTCTTTAGCATCGTTTCTTCCAAACTTATTTTATGTACTTTAAGCCATTCCTTAATTACAGCCTTTGCCATGCACTTGTTGAGATCTTCTCCACCAGTGTACTATAATATGGTGAATTGTCCATAACAATAACTGATGGTACCTGCAGGTTCTTTAAAAGCTGATTTTTACACCACTGCAAAAACTAGTTATGGTTCGTTTGTAATGGTAGTCACCCTTGGACTTAGGGGAAAACACTAAGTCTGCATCAGGAATAAAAAGATTTCATTTATTCAAGTAATTCTTCATGATATATCTGCCAATGTCTGCAATGCATTAATAAATATGCAATATGCAATTAATAAATATTATGACTAACAAAACCTCATCGATAGTTGTTCCCATGTTTACCATTTTCCATCAACTTCTGTTGCCTTTACGCTATATTTATTATCATTTTGCCATGAATGACCCAATGTACCTCTCTGAAATATCCACCTCTCATCTGAATATACAAATTGATATAATAATTCTTCCTTAATTTTATTATGTTTTTAGAAATTTTATTCTTTTAAAAGCCATGTCTGCAAGTTCCATTAAACCCATTCCTCAATTATCTTTACATCACTTAAATCCTATATTACCCAAAGGTATATGAAGGAATCTACAACATCCCTTAAATAGCTTTTCTTATAGTAATAGCCCAACTGTTTATGGATACTTTCAAGACTAACAATGTTCTCTGAAATAATTGTATTAAATTATATTTCGATTGAACAAACTACTTACTGTTTTTATACATTTCGTATATTTGAACTCTGATACAGCTACATCAAACTGATCCTGATTCATCGCTCGTTTCTTTTTGGTGAATTTAAGGTTATATTGTTTTTAATTTTTTGAGATATTTTCGAGACCATGCCCGTACTATTATTCAGCGCAGATGCAACACGTTAAAAATATTTTCAATAAAACTCGCCACAATTTTAAAATTATTAAAACAAAGCCTTATAACAACGTTTGCATGTTAATAACCCGTAATTATAATATTTAAAATGATTTTACGTACGCTTGACAACCGGACGACTTCGACGGGCTAGTTCGGTTTCACGTTCGAACTTATCAAACAACATTATGTCTCTTTTTAACTAAAATAAAAATGAGAAGAAAAATATTGTCTGATTCTGAAATTAATTTACAAATTTCGACAGATAATACATTAAACATCTTGATGACGTATATACAAAAAAACTTTAAATAGACTATGTATTAACAGTTAACACAATCGTTTAAATATCGAAAAACCAACTTTTCATAAACTTGAGATAATAAATAAAATAACAAGTCTTAGAAAAACGTTTACCAACTTAAAAAACAATACGAGCACTCTTCGAGAATGTTATTTCTGGTTTTTGTTTTGAAGATCGAGGTTGAAATAGAAAGAACCTACTATCTGTATCTGTTGTTCCAGAAACGTCCTCTAGTCTACGCAGACAACTCGAGAAACATACCATCGCAAAAGCCTTTAATCGGGGGACACATAGAGGCGACTACTTTTCGACCTCACACCTCATTCTCTCACCAACATCATCATCAACCACCACCACCACATCAACAAGCACGTCAATTAAATTTCGCCACTCCTAACTACCTCCAACAAGGTGGGTACGTCCCTTTCACTCAGCTGACGCAGGCGCCGGTCTACCAGCAGCAGGCTCAAGAACGGTCACTTCAGCCGTCACCACCTCAGTTCGTCCATCAAGCCAGACAACTGTATCCCATCCAGCAGCAGATTCAGGAATCGATTCCCTATCAGGAACAGCAACAGCAACAGTATTTCGCTCAGTACCAGCAACAACCGCTTGCTTACCAGAACCAACAGCACCAGGATGTCATCGGGTACCAACAGCAGTTCGCCAAACCTCGAAATCGATTTGACTTGACTCCAGCATCGAACGTCCAGCAACAGTCTTACACACAATTCGGTTAGGACCGATTCACAGCCACGCTAGATTTTAATATTTATTATATTAATAACGTGTACATAAAGGTTTCAATGCTTTCTTGCTAACGCTCTCTATATATGTATGTCTTCACTAACTAAGTTTAGATGATAAAACGTTTCTATGAGGCTCTATCTATTTTATATGTGCAAAAAGATCTGTGATTTCCCTAGCTATATGTCTAAGTCTTCATCAGCTTAAGGCCAGTCTTGTTTTTCCTTTTGTTTTATTTAGAAATCGATGTTTTTATATGTAAATAAATGTATACATTTTTTATTTTAATAAACTCTTTATTAGCAATAACGGGTTTTCTTGTATTTTCGATTTCCATGTATTTTAAGACAGTCGCTGATCCCTCAACTTCATTTTCGTCATTGGTAAAGTCAATAGTAAAATTAAACAATTTTAAGGGGTTCTTGGATATCACTACTTTGATTTTTTCGGATCAAGGTGTGAAGCGAAAAACGACCTTGGGATAACCTTGAAGTAACTTTAACTAATACAAATAGTATTTGATCGCCCATATTATATCAGCTGAATATATTAAATTAATCATTTTTCTCTCGTAACAGAGTGAAGAGATTAATTTAAAAATGATGTGTTACTAGAACTTGTTTTCACAGTATATGGCTCACATACGGCGAAGAAAACAAATTGTTTCATCAAGGCAACGCACCGTGTCACAAGTCAATCAAAACAATGACAAAACTACATGAATTTAACTTCGAGTTGCTCCCACATCCACCGTATTCGCCAGATTTTGTTACCGGCGACTACTGGCTATTCGCAGACCTCAAAGAAATGCTCTCCGGTAAGAAATTTCGCTCGAACGAGGAGGTTATCACTGAAACTGAGGCCTATTTTGAGGCAGAAGATAAATCGTTCTACAAAAGTGGTTTTGAAATGTTAGAGCGGCGCTGGAATGATTTTGTGGCTCTTGATGGAGATTACGTGGATTAATGAAGCCAATTTTGACGTCCGTGAACATTCAGCCGATGTATTACATATTTTTTATAAACAAATTTACTCTCTATAGTAGCTTTCGAAGATTTTTAAAATTTCACTCTACAGTAATTGTTACTTCTTCCCTCGATGCCAACATACTTCCACCAAAACCAATTTTAAGGTGCGAGGAAATCAGAAATCCGAGGGAGCTAAATCTGGACAATAACGAAACAATTCTATGATATTACTGATATTTTTTGAGCTCTACTGACACTGAGTGGATTGAAATGAAGTTTTGGTTATTTTCTAATGCACAAACTTGTTAAATAACCTAAAATAGATATGTTGTAGGCCTTCTCAGTGACCCTGTAATAATGGTGATGTGAATTTAAAATTTTTTTATAACATATAACGCTTAGTATAATCTTAATTATAAATTAATGTATTACTACATTTCATTTGTACTTGGATTAATTCACAAGCAAGACGAGTGCGAGAAAATACATCAATATGTATTTTATACACACTTTAATAACTTCACACAATTACAAGGCTGACTATATGCAGAAATGAACCATAACAACCATTTTCTTCAGTGGTTTGAAAATCAACTTTTAAAGAACTTGGAGGAACCATCTGTTAGTATTATGGACAATTCACCACATCTATATAGATACTGGTGGAAAAGATCCTAACATGTGCATCAACAAAGATTACAAAACTAATAATTTTTAAGTTATACAATGGAAAGTGTATTTTCGAAAAAAAAACGAGTAGCATTCTATTTATGTCATATATCTTAAAGGTTATAAGTTCTACAGTAATTTTACATTAATTTTCGTGTATTTTGCATCAAAATACGTATATTTTGAGAGATTTATCTTTATCCGAGAGGTAAAAAATGTGCACTTTTTTATATGTAGTCGTCGAAATTTGTCATTTTTTTGCTCAACGTTCATTTCCGTTAAAATAACCGCAGATTAATGAAAATTATACAGTTTATAAAGAATTTACCGGTGAATCGAATAGGGTTGTAACAATGTTTATACGGTATGTAATTTCTAAGTTATATAATGAAAAGTGTATCTTCAAATAATGAGTGGATTTTCTGTTTATGTCCGTTATCTTAAAAAATACATATTCTAAAGCAATTTAACATATAGTCTATTCGAAGTTTCTTGTACATACGCCATCAAGATGTATTTCTTGCCACAATTTGTAAATTCGTTTTAGAATCGGATAATATTTTCCTTCTCATTTTATTCTGCTGAGTTCGAACACGTAAAGGAATGAGCCTGTCAAAGTGGTCCGGTTGTCAGACGTATGAAAAATTCTTGAAAACAATAGTGATAAGAGGTTATAACTCTAACCTATAAACTATTGGCGCTGTATAATTAACTGTAGTTTTTAGATTTACTATAATGTTAAAATAAATTATATTTGAATACATTTTTGTTCAATTACTTTATTTACGAATTTTGTTGTATGTCAAAGCCAAACTGTACTAAAACTCACAGTTTATGCGGCAACATTGCGACATTTTGATGTCACAAATTAGGTGACCTATATACAAATTAACCTTGAATAGACTATATATTTTAATTTCCTTCACTCCAAAACACATGTAGTTTGAGGATTTCATTTTTATTAGAGAAATATTAATCTTTGTCAACTTCGAGATTGAGATAGGAACTAGGAATGCCAGGTTTGGATAAATTTAAAGGTATATGAGCTAAGACCGTGTTGGCTTATTTCTAAATAGCGATATTGATAGAAATGTTGCCTTTTACAATTCGAGATTGTAGTAAGAACTGGTAATCTACCAGGTTTTAATATTCTACCTGGTATTGTTAAAGGTATATGAGCTAAGACCGTGTTGGCTTATTTCTAAATAGCCATATTCATAGAAGGATTGCCTTTTATATTTCGAGATTATGACAGCAGCTAACAATCGGGCAAGGTTTTATGTTTTTGACGGTATGCGAACTGAAAACCTGTTAACCTGTTTTTATTTTTAAATGGCGATATTAATAAGACTGATGCCTTTTATATTTCGAGATTGTGACAGAAGCTGAGCATTTGACAAATTATATTTTTTGCGGTATACAAACTAAAAATATGTTACCATATTTTTAAATAGTGATGTTGATCGGACCGTTGTCTTTTATATTTCGAGATTGTAACTCATTTTAACCATCATCAACACTTAAAAAAAATTAAAGTCGTATAATTTTGCATCCAGATAAAACAACAACCGTCAAATAAAATACAACCGTCGTATAGCGATTATTATTTAAATCGCCTCACGAATAACACGTTATGTAACTCAATTTATTCTTTTTCTTTTCAGTCGAAACTGAACTGCGAAGTGCTGGACGACAAATTGGCTTTCGAGGTGCGTTGGGCAATTGCCGGCGAAAGCATTGTACTTCAGCTGGTGGCCAAACTAGGTAAGAGAACCTTCTGCTGACCTATACGACTCTGGTGTGTGTTAAATTAAAGTGGTCGAGGTACGGTTACGGAATCGGGCGGCAATATCAAAAGAATGACGCAAACCGAACTGACGATACTGATACCCAATGAGATGTTGGTTCATATCTTACGTAATAGTTTCGTGAGAATTTAAAATAAAACTCTTATTAAATTATTTATTATTATTAAATACGATAATATATTTAAAAAGGCTCACGACACTAAAACTCGCACAATACAATGTCTGATAATTCAATCATGGAGTAATAGAGAGAAGACTCAATAGACATCTCTGGAGAAAAGTTGCGCAATGTTCAATATCCAGATGGTACTGTGATCTTCAGTCTAGTAAGTTGATTGGGCAGTTCAAATAGCTATCTATAAAGAAAATAATTTGTTAAGATGGTATTTGTTTCATTTTTAATGAAATTTTACTAAGCAGATGTGTCAGTGTGTCATTGTGTCCCCATGTCTAACTCCAGATGTCATAACTTATTTATAAATAAAACTGAAATAAAAATGTACGTTTGATTTCGCAAAATAAATTTATTATATATAATTCAATTAAAACATAAAACTTAGATATAGAAAGATAAATATATATAAAACCAAATCTGTATATATATATATATATATATATATATATATATATATATATATATATATATATATATATATATATATATATATATATATATATATATATATATATATATATATATATATATATACTGAATCTATCATTTATTTAATTTTTTTAATTTAATAGGATATAAAAGAGTTTAATAACAAGTTTTAAAACAAATTCCCCATCTTTCCCTATTATAATTCTAATAATTCACATTAAAATATACGTACATTGACGCATCATTCATATTCTTAACATAATAATTGTAACACTCTATCTTGAAAACCATTACATTTTATACGACTAAAAGGTTTAAAATGTATTTTTTTTTAAATATATGAAATACGTAGAAAATTGCTATAACATGAAAATAGCGACATGGCAAAATACAGGTATAAAATAAAACAAATAGCTTAAATACCTACATACAATATAATCTTGGCAAACTTGCTAATTGTGGTATAAGATATTGCCTTGCCTCTTTTTATCTCATCTTAATCTATAGTTAACTCATAACAGATTATAAACAAAAATTTCACTTCTTTTTTTTAAATAGAATTCTTGAGCCATATATATTTTTGAACCCCATGATTTATAAAGGATGGAAAACAAAAATCTAAACTGTGTTAATTATGACCATATTGATTTGGATACTTAGAAAACAAATTGTTTAAATAGATTAACCCCTCAAAAATGAGTACTACTTTAATAAGCATATCTTTAGAATTCCCGGCAATTTGACAGCATTCAAATGTTGATTGACGTTGCAATATTACTACATTTCATCTCATCATAACGACTCAAACAAGTAATAGGTTCAAAGTAATGACATCTGGATATTGGATGTCGCGAAACATTTCCCCAAAACTTGTTATAAATGTAAATCTTTATATTTTCTGTGAATTTAATTACACCAAACCTTTCACGATACAACACTCAGCTTTTACCCTGAAACTCCCGCGTTACTCAAAATTACTCAACTTACTCCTGATAGAAACAAACTAAATTACATTCTATCGATCATACAAACATCAAACTATGGAGATATTCTAGTCTAGAGGTTTTAAAAATTTACGACTTTTCGAAAATAACGACAAATTTTTTTACTATGTTCTGACATTTTTAAAATTTTTAAATTAGTAAAAATCTGAATTGTATTATAGTTTTGATACTATAGAAGAATGTATAGAGAAAGCTCACACCAAATTTCACCAGTTTCCGGCTCACACGCGTCACTAAAACAGCTATATCTCCGAAAATAATTTAAAATTAAAAAATCTACTTAACGGTATGTTCTTAAAGGACTAATCTTTGAAAATATAAAGAAAAAAAATTGATTGATTCACATTTCTAGATCATAATTCACAGTCTTTAAATACCTTACTAATATATTTGTTCCAGATGATAGAGAATACATGTCATTTGGTGTATCTGCAGAAGAAAATAAGAGCGTTATGGTTGGAGGTGATGTTGTTGTCGCATGGGTTGACAAAACTACTCTAAAGGGTTACGCGCAAGATTATTATCTACAGGACAAGTCTCAGTGTTCCGGACCCACTGGTTCATGTCCAGATACAAGATTCCAAGTAAGTATTGCAACATATATTTTTTTATTAATCTCTTAGAACGTCAACAATTTGCCCGTGGGCAGTAAGTATTATTATATGATTTCAGTTATATAATATAACTATCCTGGCACGTAGAAGATCACTTCGGTAAGTGATCTACTGTACAACTTATAATCTAAATCTTATTTTAGATACTATTCTAACTTATTTCAAAGTCTATCCTCACTTATTTTAAAGTCTATCCTAACTTATTCTAAAAACTATTCTAGCTTACTCTAGAGATTATTAAATCTTACTCTATGTGTCTATTAATCAGTTCGTATGGTAGTTTGCGTTTGAGCCAACGCACTTCACTGTCCTAGCGTACATTTAACTGCTTGGCGAGTGCATTGGAACGCTCTAATAGTCTTTTAGAGTACTTTACACTAAAACTCCGAATCACACTCGTTATGGGTTCTATGGAGATATCGTGCTGAATCAGTTTGTTGGACACGTAATATGGGGCATCGACGATGACATGTAACATTTTATTCTGAGACCTCTGGAGGATATCTGTGTTATATTTGCTATGTTTTTTTCCATGTCAAACGTCGACTAAAATACAGTCCCAGATGTTTAACATTGTCTGCTTGCGAAAGTTCATGATTATTCAATTTTACTGAGGGACATGTTCTTCTACAAAGGGTGAATATCACATGGGTAGATTTTGTCTCATTTGCTTTGATATGCCACGTTTTCAACTACAATTCGACTTTGTTAAGATAAAGTTGGAGGTTTCTTGTGGCTGATATTGAATCCTCGTGTAATGATAAAACCGCTGTATCGTTAGCATATTTTGCAACGGTAGTGTTTCTTGAGGTAGGTCAGCTCTATACAATAGATATAACAATGAGGCAAGAACACTGCCCTGCGGAACACCCGAATATATTGGGTGTAGATCAGTGTATTCGTTACAATAACAATAATACTGTTTGACAATAACATCTCTGTCTGTGAGGTACGATTTCACCTGTTGAAAGTGCGGTCTCTTGTATAGATTTTACAACATAAATTTAAATAGGTAATGTTTTGAATAAAGAAACATATTATGTATATATGTATTACTTTTTGATTGATCAACCGACCTTATCCTACTTTTATGATAAAACCGTAATCCCTTCACGGTTTCTGGGCAAGAAACTGAGCCAATTCGATCCAATTAAAAACATCTTTTAGGAAACCCGAATTGTTTTCATTGTATATTTAGTATATTTCCATGCATATATACAGTGTAACCAATATATAATGACAAAACCTACGAAAAAATTATAGTCGCCCAAAGATATCTCTTATATAGGTCCAAAAAAGCTTTTTAATACATTTAGTAGTTGAACAATCAGTGGTAATCGGTCAGTAAGTATTTCTCCTAATAGCTGTAGAAAATCTCTTCATTAAGTGATATCCTGTGTAAAACTACTTGTCCTAAATCATGCTCTAAAGTCTATATATGTTCAAATCTTATTCACAGTCACACTTGCACATTGGACTTCTCTAACACTCTTTCAATGTACATTTTGAATTACACTCCTTATGGGCTCTAAAATATGTCGTGCTGTATATCTTCATTAGGGAGATAGTACGAAGTATGGACGGTAGTATGCAAAACTTTATTTTGGAACCGTTGAATGATTACTACATTAGACTTGTTCGCAATAACCTCTATCAAGTCTAATGTAGTCTTGCTAGTTGTACAGTAGTATGTTGAAGCTAGTTATTGGACATTTCTGTGATGCTAGGACTGTCGTATCATCTGCATATGTCGATAAGATTTCGTAAGTGAAAGTGACCTTTTCTTTACCAGCCTGTGAACTTATTCTACAGTTCTATGTTTGCTATAAGTTTTGTATCAGTTTTTATCCTTAATAATTTATACGCCGTTTATAGATGCCCCCAAATAGATGTTTCTTGGTTTTAGGAAAATACCAACAATGTCCGCTTGTTAAACGCCGCGATGGTCAATGGCTACTCCATCATCACCTACCAACGTCCGCTGAAGGCGTCAAACGAATACGACTTGCCCATTTATAGCAACAGGTCGCAAGCCATCATTTGGGCCGTCGGACCTTTGAATCAACGAAACGAAGTATCGTTCCATAGCGCCTATCTCAAGGGTCAGTTAACGTTCTTATACTCAAAATTATCTCATCGATCTTCCCATAAAATCAGTCAGTTGAATTGAGAACATATACCCGTTGATAGGCGACAGCTTCATCGATTTTGGAAGACCCGCCAAATGGAACTGTCCCACTCCGGAAAGCGATCAACCCACACCGAACCAACCTAAGGAAGTTATCGCCGAGCCAGAGTCCATCGAGGAAGAGGAACCACCAACCACCACGGCCGCTCCCAGAAGATCGGGCGGTGACAGGAGACGAGGAGGCGGTAGACCCAGAAGACCAGCTCCAGCAGTAGAAGCTGCCGAAGAAGGTAATTAAACTGGATGACCCAAAGAAATCCAGGCGAAAAGTAATAAACTATTGAACTGGTTCAGCGCAAGCCACAAGGAAGGAACCCACCAGAACCAAAAGCACGAATCGGGTGAGTCAAAGAGGCGTTTCGAACCAATCGCCAAAGAAAGTTACGCCATGGGAGATACCACCGATAGAATGTTACGAGCCAGATGACGGTGTTTTCTATGCCCAGATGGGACCAACTGGTGGCAAAAGGGGATATCCGGCTATTACAGGTAAGCTCTTTTTTAGTTCAACCGTCCAAGGGGGTAGTGATTTTTTGATTAAAGTATTCAAAACTTGAGTAATAAAATGAATAACTAATAAGACAACTTGTATGTGTCTTCTTGCTTTCAACTTTAGCAATCACTCCTCTATAAGTCATTCTTTTAAGGTCTCCAAACGTCAGATCTGGACTATACGATGGTTGTTCAAGCAAATCTTCCACGAATTTGAAGATAATATATACTTTGTCATACAACGAAATCAATCAGATCTGGTATTTTGCTGGCATATATTTCCCAATATGTTGTTTTACCATTTATTCGGTAGTAGTGATATTGATGTAATGGGTAACACTTTTATCAGTACGAATTGGCATATGTCTGGCCAATACGTTGATTTAACAATGGACTCACATTCACATGTAGCTTGTTAGATTGCATCGTATAGTTGTTTAACCTTAATGATGATAATTGTCAACCAATAGAATATATGTTTGTGATTGAAGTCTATTCCAATAGTGAAGACTGAATTTTTCTAATTTTTGAAAGAATCTGAGGTAAACCTCTTTTTGTAATAGATATCTAGGTAGGAAAAACACTGTAAACTTCTAATATTTTGTAAGGATTGTTGCAGTGATTGTTGTCTTCACATGTTTATAATTGACACTTTTGTTTTTTACTTTAAGCACTTGCCTTATAGCTAATTTAATTTTTCAAATGTTCTTAATATTGTTTTCAACTTATTGAATGATTGCTTTTTTGCTTATATGTCTAAACACTCTTAAATAGAAATGAAAAATGAAGACATATTTTCTCCATTAGCTTTTTTATTGCGTTCTGGCTGTTATTGATCTATTCTTTTTTCCATTGTTAATTATCAATACTTATAAAGTAACAATATATATGAAACAACCCGTACAAACTTTTCTACTAAAATATAAGGTTAGGGAAAAGTAATTCTTTTCTATAGCCCCAAGTTCTTCGGCAATTTTTATCTTGAAATGTAAAGTTATTTAACATTTTTAATAAAACATATAAAGTAATTACCCTTAAACCAAACAAAATGTACTAAAACTGATGCCTGTTTGTATTTTCTACAGCTAATGAAAAGATTTAAATTAACTTGCTTTTGGCATTGCAGGTCATGTAGGCTGGGGTATATCCTGGTACATTAACGGTCTCCTGATACCAGTCATCAATGTTGTTCGAGGTAAAACCTACACGTTTGTCGTGGAGGGTGGACATGACTCAGAAGTAGCCGCGAAATACCATCCCTTCTACATCACTGATGACCCAATCGGTGGTTACATCTACAAGACACAGGAGGAGAGAAAGGTGAATATATTTTCTGTATCATTTATACGTTTCTTGATTCGTGTACATTAACTACTGATCGCACTGCCCAACAAAAGAACTTGAAGGTTTCTTTCGTTTTAGTAGTCATTTAATTTTTCTCATTTTAAATTAAGAACAGGGCATATGACCAACAAATACCAGCAGCATTTAAAATCTGATTAATCTATTTTAAAGGACGTTTACATTCGAAATTGTTGAATAATCACCCAGCAAGTAACTAGATATAGATTTATTGATTTGTCTTTTGGATTTTCACTTATTAAGAGAGCATCCCTATATTCATCATCTTGTTTAACACTCCTTCATCTCTATGGTAGATCCCCTTATCCTGGTTGCTTCTGTCTTCATCTCTTCTACCATAGATGTATCTTGAGAGAACGAAAATGCGAGGTACATTTACAAGATTCTGTTCTTTTATTTTTTTTATTAATCTCTAGGACGTCAACAATCTGTCCGTGGGCAATAAGTAGTAGATCGCTTCAGTAAGTGATCTACTGTACAACTTATAATCTAAATCTTATTCTAGATATTTATTTTAAAGTATATCCTAACTTATTCTAAAAACTATTCTAGCTTATTCTAAAGATTATTAAATCTCACTCTATGTGTCTATTAATCAGTTCGTATGGCAGTTTGCGTTTGAGCCTATACACTTCACTGTCATCGCACACATTTAACTGTTTGGCGAGTGCATTAGAATGCACTAATAGCCTTTCAAAGCACCTCGTACTAACACTCCGAATCACACCCGTTATGGGTTTTATGGAGATATCGCGCTGAATCACTTTGATGGACACAGACGATCGTTGGGGCATCGACGATGACTCGCAAGATTTAAAATAAATTGATTTTATTCACAGACTACAATTTATCACAGATCTGTAAAAATATACTTTAATTGTTATTGTCAGATTTGTCCCAAGGCTGTAAAGAACTGATACTACCAATTTTCCCTTTAAGAGTAAGACTTCTTTTCATAAACTTCGCGAAAAAAACACTGAATCACTTATTTTTTATTTATAAAACTTGACAAAGTTTTTTCAGGTTAAAGGTAGCCGTTTCAAGTGCTCCTTAGAATATATTCTTTAATAGAATGCGGCTTTAAGAGACGTTTCGAATCGATTTTGGGGCAAACCTTCGTGGCAAGTCTTGAACGTCGCTTAACTCTAACTGCTCCAAGGCTTTTTGTTCTATTCTATTCGCGATTCGAATTAGCGAGGATTCTTCTTCATTTCCAACAGTCTTTATGGTTTTTTCAACTAGAGTGCAATATTCATGGCTTTAGTTCTTAATAATATTTTCAGCTGTGTTTCCAACATTTTATAACACTCAAAGTCCTTATGGACTCTATTCCATCACAGAAATATCGTGGTGGAACCTTTCTTGGAACTCATCTGCGTATTCTGTTACGTGTTTCAGAAGCTTTCTTTTCTATTTCTTGTGCAACAAAGTCAAAGACAGTGGTAACAATTTTATAAGAATCCATTGTCTTCAATCAAAAGATCCCCAATAGGCCGCCTTCCTAAGAATCCTAAAATTGTATTTATTCGTGAAAAGAAAGCGTTGTAAAATGCAACAGAAACTGTTGTTTAAATTAATATATTTCACAGGTATGTTGATGGATCTTTTTTGACTATACACTACTATACAAAAAATATGCTAATTGCAACAAAAATGCTGTGACATTCATCGTTACGACAACAGTATCGCTGTTTTGAAATCTGCAGGTGAAAATATATGCCAATTTACTAAAATAGGGTACGAAACAATTTCATTTTTGGACAAAATTTTATGGAAAAAATCGTCATTTCGAGATACAGCGCCATCTAATGACGGAAACACATAATCCGCGTAGCTCTCGAAGTAATTACATCATAAATACTGTCGAGCATTAACTAATTTCGACGCCGACATTTCTTTTATTAGCGTTCCGGTTGGCTTGTAACGCTCGCATTTAATTTTTGAATTAAAATGCAAATTAGAAAATTAACCTAACCCTCCGTCTTTCGCCGATTAAAAATTAAACGAAACAATTTTTCTTTGAGTTTTTTCTTCTCTTTCCGCGAGCGTTCCGATCCTGCGTAATCTAACAATTTCCCGCATTAATTGGGCCGCGGGTGGCAGAAAGAAACCTTCATTTTTGGCGGTTTGGGGCCCCAGATATTCCTAAAATTAATTTTAACGATCGTATCGTAAAGATAAATTATTCGTGGTGTAATGGCGGAGGCGCGCGCCTCCGCCATAATTACACAAATTTCGAAATAAAGTAACTAAGGTAATCGCTCTTTCAGAATATAACCATCTTCGCCGGCGCCAGCCAAGCTAAGGACGGAACCGTTATACCGACGGGTACCGGTAGATTGTGTAACTGGACACCGACTGGAGACAAGGAAGCGGACGATTTCGAGTCGTTTGGGGCTTATCAAAGAACACTGCAGCTGAAATGTGACCAAGGAGAGCCTGGTGTGATACAATGGACTCCAGACGAGAACACTCCAGACACAGTCTATTATCAGGTAAATTTTTAATTTGTTTCATCGGTGATAAATGTAGTCAATTATATAGACAAGATATTTAAGGTATTTTTTAAACTGCTGACCTATTTTTATAAAACAAATATATCCTACATTTTGTTTTCAAAAAGTTGTCTATTTAGTAGATTAATGTCCACTTTCAAATTATCTCTCGTATTAAAAGTGTTAAAAGAGCTATTTCACTATAAAATATTCTGTATAAATTCTTAAATAAATAACAGACTGTTCTGTTTGTAATAGTTCTTCATGCAGCAACCAAATGCCACCTATTTAAAATATAATCAAACTTTTGCACAATTTATAATAATATGATACTCCTTTTATGCAAAAATAAGATAAATAAATTTAGAATAATTTTTTATGGATGTTTGTGCTTATTTTCTGATAGCTCATGAGTTATTATATCTGATACTTCACTAAAGATGTTATTTTCATATTATAGTAGGTATTTGCATGTACTCTGATCATTTTTTTACTTTAAAAAGACTTATGTTTAAAAAAATTAGTATCCATCTTTTTTTCTGACATGACGATATCACGTTGTAAAAACAGTATTGGTTTGACAACAATCTAATCATATATTCATTTTCGTACTTCAGCATCTCGACCGACAGACAAGATAATCAGAAGGCACTATGTCTGGTTAGTACACTTGTTGTGATACAATTTCCATTCGAGCTGCAATAGTGTATCCTTAACAACTCTTGCAACGTGTGGTTGCAAGCTTAGTCATAGAAGAGGATGATTTTGCGTCTGTTACTCGCTATTAATAAACTTTTTCTGCTATACGATTTGCAATATGTCGTCTAATTAATTTATCTGACAGCTATAGACATCTTTAGTAACAGTTTCAATGACGACGAGGGAACTATTTCCAAGGACAAGATCATGAACTAAAAAAGATTATAATAGGATATTTTCGACCATCCTATCCACATTTTTATCCGTCGGATATTGATTATATAACCTAAAATAAACAAGCAAGATCCATGTTGTGGGAAAACCAGATTGAGAATTAAACTGGCGATGGCGTCGCTCGCTTGTTCTGGTCGAGAAAATGTTTGTTTTAAATTTAATATCCTGCGGGGCAAAGAAACCGGATTACGCTTCGTGTAAAACTCTTCGGAAAATATTTCGACATTGTCTAATGAAAACAAGTGACACAATAAGAACAACTGAAGGCAATGTACGGGACTTCCGCAACTTTATTTCTCCTAGTATTGCGTAGTGCAAATAAAGAATCCACCCACTAAATTTAACCTGATTGATGACAGGAATTTTCACTCTAAATCATTCGCTCTCACTTCATTTATTCACATTAGAAAGACGTTTAATGGGAAAAATTGATGACAATATATATATTATTCAAAATATTGTCCATCATTTTCCCATCTTTCTGGCAACTTGTTGTTGTTGGTTTGGTAATGGTCCAATACAAGTAGTATTTCTTCAGCATTTCGAACCAAATCATGAAGTATCGATTTGAACAAATGGTAATCAGAAAGTGCTACATCTGATGAGTATAGTAAATGCAGAAGAACATCCTATTCGAGCTGCAACATTTCATAATTCATAACTCTTACAACCTGTTACTACAACTTGAATTATTACTTACCCTTGCTGGTCTTACTGCAACAATTCCTCGTACAATTTGTTCAATTGACATCTGCAGCAACAGTTCCTTTCATTTTTAGCAGCTCATGATAGACTACAGTTTGCTTCGGTGGTGATGTGGATAGCTTTCTTGGACTAACCCATGATGTTTTGTGTTTGATATTATTATAGTAGATCCACTTTTTAACACATTGCCAATCCCAATATGCCTCAGAAAACTCTATCTCCAGCCTGCCAAGCATAATGGGCAGAAATGCATTTTCTGTTAATTCTTGTAGCAGCCATTCTTCCGTCATTTGGATCTTTCCCATCACATGTAAACGTCTGAAAATAATTCGTTCACCAACTGCTAAGCTCTCTGAAACTTCTTTGAGAGTTTTCGGCCAACGAACGTCTCAATTCAAATCAAACAACAGTAATTAATGGCGGAAATTCAATTTTGAGCATCCATGATTAACGTCTGTACACACTGAATAACTCAATAAGTTATCTTTTGTTGTTCCCACTCCCATGACCCTGTCTTGGAAATTATCAGAGATCGATGGTGATATGGATAGCTTTCCTGGACCAATTCCTGACGTTTTGTCTTCCTTAATTTTATTATATGTTTTTAAAAATTATACTCTTTTAAAAGCAATATCTGGAAATTTCATTAATTCATTGTCATTTCTTTCTATTTCATTGGAGAACTTTGCGGATTATATTTACACTATTTAAATCCTATATTACCCAACATTGTATGAAGGTATGTTATAAGCGAAGCGTTAAAACAACATTTGCCGGTTTATAACCTGTAGTTATTATGACTAATATTTAATACGACTTTTACAGGCTTATTTGGTTATATATTCGACCGTGTCAGAGAGCATTGTATCACTTTTTAACTAAAATAAATTGAGAAGGGAGATATTCTAGATATTGATGACGCGAGTTCACTGTTATTTTGAATAGTCTATACGCGCCTTTGAGTTCATTTGTCATGATTTTTCCACATATAACAAGCACATCATATCCACAAACGTAACAAGAACCCTTTGAATCAACTTTGCAAGGTTTTCTCTGCATTGCACAGCAAATAAGTAAGTTCCAAATGATGTTTGATGCGACGTCAGCTGACAGCCATTGTAAGAGTGCCACCTTGCGCAAACTCGAAAACTAGAATCAATCTCGGCATTCGAATTTAAGATCTGAGTTCGGGGCATCGTATAAACCTAAGAATAGTTCTCATATATTCAGGTCCAAAAGTTGACCCAAATTTGTAAACTTCTGTTGTTAAATTTTTTCAGGCGTCTTAAAGAGGTTCCATTAGCTGTATTATCGCATGGCGAATGTTAAATAAACCAATAAAATAACCGTTTTTGTTTGCAGTGCTTCTCCCACCGTCACCTGGGCTGGAAAATTAACGTCCTGGACGCCTGCGACGAGGAAGGCGGCGCCAGCGAACTGAGGCCCGTCGCTGTGCGAGCTCCCGCCCATATTCTGGACGGCTTCGAGACCGGATCGGACGTTGATATTGACGGCGGTGCGTCGACCATCCAGGAAACACGGGTAATGCCAAATAAATTACTTCTCGACGAGCTCAAAGCAGCCGATAAATCACAAAATACCGTTTCAGAGAGCGCTACACCTCTAGATGGGACGCGAGCGAATATCAACGCCCGATACAATATCATGTCTCTTAACCGACCACCGTCCCACACACCCACTAATATAAGCAATGACGCCCCAACCTACCATGCCGATACGCAAAGTACAAAGACCCTAACCACAAAAAGACACGTCCTAGCAGAACCGCCCCTCCCTCCTCCACCGAATTACGCCCGATTGACCGTTAAGAACGTCCAGATATCACCGCCACAAGCTTCCACCGAGAGAGAACCGACTATCTCGTCGCTAAACGCTCAAAAACTGATCGAAACCCGAACCGATAACGACTCAGGCCTCGACGCCGACGTGGAGATCGCCGACGAAGGCCAGACCGGCGTCATCGAGATCAAAGGGGAGAAGAAACTCGGGAACAACGTCAAGGTCAAGCGGAAAACCAAATACCCCAAGTTTCCGAAGAAACCGAGGTCGATGATCCACACCCGCAGCTTGATAGACTCGGGCGACGAGCCGGATATGGCCGCCGCCGACAGGATCGAGTCCTATTACCTCCCCCCACCGGGTCACTCGGAGAAGCCTCAATACTCACGGTCCAAGCAACCGTCCAACATAGATTTCGACGCGCCGGGTCCCACCGGACGAGCCAGCTCCCCCGCCCTGATCGCTAGCTCCCCCCCGGACGTGGTGGTCACCTACGACGGGAAAAAGGTCTCGGGAGCGAGCCTCTCCGCGAAACCCTTCGAGAAATCGATTCTGTTGCAACAGCGCGGGTCTAAAGCGGCGGAACTGATCAAGGCCAGGCCCCAGTCGGTTCCCTTCAAGGGAGACCTACCCCCCTTGAATCCGGACGTTCTTTTCGACACCAAACATCTGCAAAAGCCAACGCACGCGGGCGTTCTGAGCAGAGACCTGGATACCCCACTGCCTCCTCCCTCTGGATCCACCAAACTAACCAGAATTAAATTATAAGCGATCGCGTCTTATCTGTCAGAAGTCTGATGTGTTTATTCTTAAATACTTTCAAGTATTTTTTAGTGTATTATAATTAGAATGTTAATTGAATGTAGTAATATGGTTAAAAATGCTGTAAATATGTGTAAAACTGGTGAAATTATTTGTATCGAGTTGTTTTTTTATATATTTTATAAATACTGTTTAAATATATGTAATTTTATACGACCATTTCCTATCTTCTTTTTTTTTAAATAATAAAGCGATTATCACAATGTGCCTTCGCAATTATATTATTTTTGTAATAAATAAAAAGTATGTTTTTATTAAGAATGTGTTTTTTATAGTTAGAAGTACCATCAAGACCAAGACCTTTTTCTTTTTCCGAAATAATAATTATATAAATCATATAATTTAACATTATTCATAGAGTATATATTCTTTCATTCCCAAAAGTTTCAAAAATAAAGGCGAATGCGCTAGTCCCAGAAGCCCATTTACCACTACATTTTATATATCATTAAAATTGTTCTGGATGAAATACCCAAGAATATATTAAACTTATTTAATTATGACAAATTGATTTTATTATTTGGAAGTTTAAATTATACAGATTACTAAACATTTATCTCAGAACAGAAACAGCAAGTAAAATATTTTAAATGTCCAGCCTGGGAATTCAAAAATACCAGCAAAAATTTTAAAATAAGGAATCAACTTTTAAAATTTTTAATAAAATAAGATAATGTACTATGATACATTACCATTCTCATATACATACATAATTTAAATCATCAGTTAATGAAACATTTCCATTATTTTAAAATAATAAATTGTGTCCCATATAGAAATAAGATATTGTAATTAAAATTATAGAGAATTCAATAACAAAAACAACAAATTAGCGACTAACTTCACTGAATGATTATAGTAATTTTATTTTTAAACACACAGTATTCTGTAATTTTGACATATGTCAAATTTTGACACGATGGTGTTCTTTTAATTTTTAGGAGGCCATTTTACTTTTCTGCTGGTGCTATTTTAGTTTTCCCCGTGAAAAAAGTAATTTTTTCGGCTTCATATCAAGATATATATGTAAAAATATCGTAGATATAAACATTCTGAGATGGCTCGATACGCCCAGCGACCGGAGACCGCTTTGAAGCGAGCAAACGGTAAGTTTCCGATTAGGACATATGGTTTTTGAAAATATTTTATTGAATCTAGTGGTTATTAAAGTGAATCTAACAATGATCATTGTCAGTACTCTGACTAATCGTTAATCAAATATCAACAACTTACGAAAAGAAGTGGTTTCTAAATTTAGAACTTTTATTTTAATTTGAGGTTAATTTGTGTTTGATTAATTTTTGAGTCGCAATGCTGCTCGTTACACTTTCTTCATAGGTTATGTAAATAAAATATTTATAGATACATGTATTTTAAGTTTGGTCGAATTTTTAGTTTAATTTTTAAATTGCAGAGTTTATTGAGGTAGGCAAACCAGCAAGAGCTCTAGACACCTTACAGGAAGTATTCCGAAATAAAAAATGGGCCTACAACTGGTCAGAAACTGTCCTAGAGCCAATTATGTTCAAGTATCTGGATTTGTGTGTCGAATTGAAAAAGTCGCACATCGCAAAAGAAGGTTTATTTCAGTATCGTAACATGTTCCAGTCAGTGAATGTGAGTTCTTTGGAAAATGTTATAAGGGGATATTTAAGGATGGCCGAGGAGAAAACTGAGAACGCGCGGGAACAGTCAGCTCAAGCTGTAATCGATATAGATGATCTAGACAACTTAGCAACACCGGAGAGTATACTTTTGAGTGCCGTATCAGGAGATGATGCTCAGGATCGTTCAGATAGAACCATTTTAACACCTTGGGTGAAATTTCTGTGGGAATCATACTGTCAGTGTTTGGAACTGCTTAGGACTAATGCCCATGTTGAGAATCTGTATCACGATATAGCCAGAATGGCATTCCAGTTCTGTCTAAAATACAACAGAAAAACTGAATTCAGAAAATTATGTGATAAACTTAGAAAACATCTTGAAGATATTTGTAAGTTGCCTGCCCAGGTTGCTAACGTGTCTATGTCCAAGCCTGAAACCCAACAACTGAACCTAGAAACACGGTAACTAATCAATGTTTTTGATTTGGCTACAATATTTTGCCTAAACAAAATTTTTTTTTTTTTAAGTCTTCACCAACTGGAATTTGCTATTCAGATGGAACTATGGCAAGAAGCTTATAAAGCAATAGAAGATATCAATAATTTAATGAATTTGTCAAAAAAAATGCCTGTTCCCAAGACAATGGCGAACTATTATCAAAAATTGGCAATGGTTTTTTGGAAAGCTGGAAATTATTTGTTCCATGCCGCAGCCCTTTTCAAATTATTGCAGTTGAGCAAGGAAATGAAAAAGAACATCACCCAGGAGGAATTGCAAAGAATGGCTTGCAGGTAGGATTGGCTGTGTAATTTTTATTTCTATTTTAATTACATTAACTTGTTCTTTAGGGTGCTACTGGCCACTTTGGCTATTCCTTTACCGTCAGCTCATCCAGAATTTGACAGATTTATTGAAACCGATAAGTCACCTCTGGAGAAGGCGCAGAGACTGGCTATTCTTCTGGGTTTGATGCAACCACCAACCAGGGCTAGTTTATTAAAAGATCTGGTAAATAAAATGTTTATTTTATTAAATGAATATTATCATCTTAATTGATATTTGTTGTAGATACGTGTAAATGTAGTTAATCTTGCCACACCTCAGATTCAAGACCTGTACAAGTGGTTGGAAATTGATTTTGATCCTTTGAACTTGTGTTCACGCGTCAATGGCGTGATATCTTTTATTCAGACAGGTAATTTTCTTTTATTTTAATAAATAAATAATAAATTTATTCAAACGCCTATAATATAAATATTCTAATGCGCATAGCTCACACAATGGCACACTTATAACTTATAAAGATTATTGTTTTATTTTATCTTTATGAGATTTCCTCTTAGTCACAATTCTAAGAAAGTCATGAAAACAGAAATATATTCTCAGCAAGCTCTCCTGTTTATATCAGGATTTCTTAATGCACATTATCTCAATTTTCATGTTGGGTAGGGTAAATGAATTCACTTTAACTCAAACGTGATAAAACGAAACAGTAAAATAGCTAAAAGTTTCAAATAAAATTCTTAAGTCTCTAGAAAAATGTAAACAAACTAAAACATGTATAGTTATATGTCTAGCCAGAGTCTAGATATCTTTTTTTTGTTATACAATCAAAAAAATAGCCAACTAGATTTGAATAGAAGGCTTACAAAGTGACAAATAAATGAAATCCTTTTGTTATTAAATTTTAGCCTATATTGGATATTATAACCTTATATCTATTAAATACGTTTTATAAATGTTTTAATGAGAATTATTTGTTGCAAAAGCCACAATCGGTTATTTTCGAGTGACCTATGTGCAGACAAATATCAGAAACATCTTCTCAGAGAAAAAAAGAAAGCAGGCCATGTTCTCTCAACGTATTTCCCAGCATTTACGACCAAGGCATACTACAAATAGGTTTATTTATTATTCACACCGCATCCACATACAATATTCATTATAATGGATTTCCATATACGCCACGAAACTGAGCGAACAATCCGAATTTGTCAACGGTATTCGTTCGGTAGGTTGATCTTTGATTGCCGCCATGAATCAAGGGAAGCCATGAAAATGATTGGGCGAAATGAAACAATAAAATCAAATAAGCCTCAAGAAAATGTAGCTGCCATCCTTTCCGGTTATGTTCCCATATTTATTCCAAATTACAAATAGGCATATATTCTGTTGGGATAAACGAGTTTTGAATGGGATTAACAAGAGTGAATAACAATTAATATTTAAATGTAAAAAACTATTTACCGTTTTTAAAATCATTTATATGGTAATGGTTATTTATATTATAATAGTTATGTAGTTTATTTATATTTTTTCGTTTATGGTTAATATCCCCTTGTTAAACAAATAGTTCTTACCTAATTTAAAAATAGTATTTTAATATAAAATAATATTTTATTGTAGGCAAGACGATTTGGAACGAGATACTTTGAAATTCGAATTTTCTGTATAAAGTTAATTAGGCGTTGTCTCTTTCTCTCATCTTATGAAACAATCTACGAACTTGTAAATTAGGATTTGTCTTGAAAATATTGATAATCGTAATGTCCACTATTTTATTTTATCCAATTACTTTGTTCTAGATGAGACAAGCATTTCCTTACAACAATATATACCTGCCCTGCAAGACGTCACTCTAGTCCGCCTTGTCAGACAAGTGGCTCAAGTATACCAGACCATCCATTTTTCCAGACTATTGGACCTTGCCAAATTTGCAACGCCGTTCCATTTAGAACGACTTTTGGTCGACTGCGTTAGGCACAACGATATGCAGGTAACTAATAGCGCTCCCTAAATCATATTGGTATGCTGACGTCTCCTATTTCAGATAAGAATTGATCATGGAAAGCACTGTATCCATTTCGGCATTGATTTGAGCGAAAGTCAACGGGAAGACAAACCGGAGGGGCCCACCTTGCAAGTTATGCCTAGTGAACAAGTGCGAAACCAGCTGGTTAACATGTCCAGTGTCTTAAATCAAGCCATTTCTATCATATGTCCCAGCAAGAACAAGGTAATCAAATATACAAGGTTATTTTCTTTTGTTCCCTACACTATTTGAGTAGTTCATTGTCTGACGTGGTTTCTCACGTTGCTTTGGATCCGAGTAGACTAATTTTTTTTTACATTGTTGCATTGATCCAGAGGAATTTCAGCAATTGTTTTGAAAAAAAATCGTTATTCTTAGTCAGGTCACTGAGTGCTTAATTAAATCACAAACATAAAGTTATTTGGTGTATATAATAGGTATATTTGGCAATACGCGAGTGGGTCTTTGACGGAACCAGTATTGCAACAATCCTCTACAGCTAATGCTGGCTGGATGCTATATTGATTTTAAAAGTCAAAGATTTTTCGACTAAAGTTGAGGTCCACTTATAAACGCTCTGGAACCCAATCAGCGAACAAACGGCGTTGTATATGGTCATTAACTTTGAGCTCCTGGGCCGTTTAGATCTTAAACAGCGGTGATGCTGTCGATCTATCTATCGTTTATTTGACGTACAAGCATTGAGTATTCACAAAATTAATCCATTTGAATTTGGCTTACTCTCATTGATGACCAGATAATAAACAGCTTAAATAAAGCCCTCCAGAACATCGACCCGTGCCAATTGAAGAAATCTAAACATTTTCATTATTATTTCTACAAGTAGCAGTCAAAAGATCTACAAATGGACCGGAGACTGGAAATTACAGCTTAGTAGCTCCAAATCTGTCCATGTTAATTTTGCGTTGCGGCGAAATGGCAAAAACCTAATTATATCACTTGACAGAAACTCAAACATAAACATAATCATGTTATCATATCAGATCATGTTACACAGAAATCAGAGCAGATTATACTCGAGATTAGAAGTCAAGCAACTGTAATGGTTAGTCGGAGAATTATTATTCCCATAACCACCTTGCTTGCATATCAATGCAAATACAACAGAATAGTAGTAATAAATTAATTTGTAAATTCAGATTGTACTAAGCATATCTAATGTAAAATTTAATTAACATTAAAAAAATTATTTCATTACTTGTAATTGCTAATAAACAACTACATTAATTCGTTTTTAGGGTGAGCGAGAGAGAATCAGAAGTAATATGGTCAGCAACTACCACGAGAACAAAGTGAAGGAACACCAAAAGATTCTACAAAGACACAAGATCATTGAAGACAGAAAGGAGTACATCGAGAGGTTGAATACCGTAAGGGAGGAAGAAGAACAAAAACGGTAAAGTCCCAGATCATGATACTTTGAGTTTGTTAGGTTCTTCGTTAAAAACTGCAGAAGTTCTCGCGTTCTCGTAGACCTTAGTTAATACCAGCGTTGGGAACTATCGACTGAAAACAGTCAATATTCAAAAAACTAGCGACTGAAAATGTTTTCAATTCATAATATCAGACGAAGATAATTGCTTGGAGCAGTTAATTTTATATGTACTTATATTTTCCAAGCCAGGCGGAGATGTACATATTCCTTCGCGTACTAATTTAAAAAAAAGGCAATTAATATCATTTTAAAGGAAGCAGAATTACTTTTATATTTGAATGTTCTGTGGATCTGTAAAAAGGAAAAAAAAATTTTAATTTTTCTATGGAACGTTTTATCGTATTTTAATATGTTAATTGCTATTTTGAAATAATATACTATAATAAATATAGACAATAAAATAGAACTTAAACAAAACCTAGAAACTAAAGATGTACAATAACCACAAATACTAAATAAAAATTAAACATATACCTAATCATAGAAAAAAAATTAATCCATGACAATTAAAAATGATGACACAATAAGTACTAGAGCTTCTTTTAATGAAATAAATTATATTTATTATTGAAGGGAAATATTTTTTACCAAAAATCGAGAGAGTAATCGAAATATTACGTATTATTGCCATAAAAACAGTGTTACGATTTATCATTCACAATTTTAATCTTTTTACCATATTACATTAACAATCTTGAAAAATATCGTTTCAAAATGCTGCTATATTAATATACAGTATATTGTTCTTTACAAGCAAACTTCCAAAAAAATCATAAAACTACATATATTACATATAAATCTATGTAAGCATAAATTGGATACATTTTTGTTAAGGTCGCGGCTAGGGCGACAGATCCAGAACGTTAATCAGTCGAATGAAACTACTAGAAACAAAAGTAGTAATTAAAACTACCCAGTAAATAGTAACCAAATCAGTCGGACTGAAAACAGTCACTGGTAAAAAGTAGTGAAATCAGTGGAAAGTTCCCTGGACTCCCAAATCTCCAATAACATAAACTGCAATTCAGCACTAAAGGGCGCTTTGGATTAATATAAACTGATATCTCAGATAACATCATCTAAAGTGACTCAATAGGATTTGTTATATTATAAGCGGCTTGGTGCGAACAACGTTCTTTATTGTTTATTTCAATCGTTTAGTATCGAGGAGCTGCAAAGGCAACAAATGCTGGCCGAACAAAAACGTCTCGAGGAGGAGCGTCTGGAACGCGAGAGACGTCGCCAGTTGAACGAGATCCAACAGATCAAGGACCGACACCTTAAGGAGAAGTTGCAACAGGTACGACGACCCGACGACTGGAATACTCCACGGCTAAAATTCGTGATGTTATTTTTCAGATCAGCCAGACAGGTCATGGACAAAAGATACTGAAGAAAATGGACGAAGACGACATCAAGAAGCTCGATGCCGATCAAATCGCCGCCAAGGAAGCTGAGGAATTGCAGAAGGAAAGGCGCGAATTACAGGCCAAATTGAAGTCTCAGGAGAAGAAGGTCGATTACTTCGAACGCGCCAAACGTTTGGAAGAAATTCCGTTATTGCAAAACAAACTGAAGGAGAAGCAGCTTCAAGACCAAAACTTCTGGAAACAGCAGGAGGAGGAGAGGATAGCCGCGGCCATGGAGGAACGACAGCTCTCCGTTGCTACGAAAGAAAGATTAGCCAGGATTAAGGCTGATAGGGTAATTATTCCAGATACACAGTGGGTAAATTATTAGGGATAATATTGAGATTGTTTAATCGGATTTCTGCAACAAATGATTAGTTGGGTTTAATTAGTTAAAACAATTTTATAATCTTCGTTTTAGTAACTTTAATGCTGTTAACACGTTCGCTGCCAATGATGCGCTAGCGCGTAAGGTGAAGCTTGCATTGGTGGTCTTTCTAAGCCTTGTATTTAGTTCAGCATTAGCATTATGCCCGTACAGTTGTATCGGCATTATATATAGACTATAATTGAGTCATTTATGTGCTTGGTTTCGATTTTTCCTTTTTGATTCATATATATTGCATGTGGCGGGGGAAAATATCGATATGTCAGAGCCCTCTCGTCCTAAAACTGGAAAAATAGATATGAAACGTGCCTTGACTTTACAATAAATATTCAGGCAATTATATTCCAATTTACGACTTTCGTTTGTCTGTCATAAAAAGACTCCGTCCACACCTACTCCCAGAGCGGTTCAGCGAACATATTTCGCAAATACGAGAGGAGAAGAAAGCAGGAAACGTATGAGAAAGCAATCTAAAATTTGTTATTTACAAAAAAAAGGAAAGACTATGTCTGCATATCCTGGTTACTGTTTATACTGTGGAAAAATTAGTCATGAGTGACCTCAATTTCTTCTTGACTGATGAATGACTTTTCAATTTACTTGAATAGATATTTTGTTTGTTTGTAGTAACATTTATGTAGTTATTTTTTTCTCATTTAATTTAATCAACAATCTATTTTCCTATTCTGTCCATTTTAATTCTCCACGCGCTTACGCGTTTTTCGGCCATAGGCGGTAAAATTCGCCCTCAGTATAGAGGACGCTCTGGACTTGGCTTGGTTAAAATTCCTTCATCTTTATTGTTCTAGGATGAATTCTTGTCCAAGCTCAAGAAGAAGCGAAACACCGTTTACGAAGAGCGGCTGAGGGAATTCGAGAAGCTTGTGTCCGAGGAAAGGAGTAAGCTTCTGGCGGAACGCAAGACCAAGCGTAAGGAAGAAAGAAGGGCCAAATGGCTGAAAGAAAAACAAGATGAAGAGGAGCGTAGACGCGAGGAAGAAAGAAAGTAAGAAACGTTTTCAATACTCTTTTTCTGATCGAAACAATACATAAATCCTTATTTAGGAGAGAAGAAGAAATACGTCTGGCACGAGAAGAGAAAGCGAGAAAAGAACGAGAAGAAAGAGAGAGGGAGGCGAAGGAAGAAGCCGATCGTCTAGCCAAGCAAAAACAAGAAATGCTAGATCGCACTGCTGCCAGACAAAAAGCCAGAGAAGAAGAAATAGGTATGCAGTACTTCGTTATCTTTAACGGTGCCCTGCATATAAGTACGATAAATAAATTAATGCATTTTATTTTAGAGCGTAAACTGAATAGTGAACGAAAGGAATCTGCCGGCGGCTACAGTTCATGGCGATCAAGAACAACAGAGGAGCCTAAAAAGAGTGAACCATGGGTTCCAAGTAAGAATCCTATTTTTAACTTTCTCGCTCTATTTATCTAATACTCTCTAAATATTCTAGAACAACGGGCAAGCAATATGTGGCGTATCGATAGAGGAGGAGAACCGGAGAAGAATGATGATAACAAAGAACACCGTGAAATTAGCCGTAACAAAGAAGGTAACTGATTCATTCTGTTATTGGTTATTATTAAACGTTGTCGTTTATTTCATTTTTAGGTTTCTCTCGAGTCAATATTAGCGAGTCGACGCGATTCGAAAGAAAAGAGAGGTGAGTGTGATTCTAAGTAATGTTTTGGCTGTTGTGTTAGCAGGTATCATATTGTAACATTCTCGCCAACGTTTTCAATAAAATTCTGTTCAGAATTTATTATTAATAACTTACAAACATTGCTTACCTAATATATCGTTTACCATTATACGAGGGGGAATCAAATTTAAACGGTAATTTTATAAAATAAATTTATTGGTCGATGGTATGCACAAACTAAACATTTAACATTTTTCAACGCCACCGATTTAGAAGCTTTAATATTCCTTATTAATAAAAAGTTTGGGGGCGGCACATACTCCTCTACTTCTTCGTTGCTTTCAAATATTTTGCATCAAAGTGATTACAGGGGCGCAAACAAAAAATAATCACACGGTGAGAAGTCAGTATTATAATGGGGGTACTCGAGAATTTCCGAACTGACCATTTGATTTTCGGTCCACAACCTTGGAACCCAGCGAGCACTAATTTTTCTAAATCCAAGTTGATTAGTGATGATGGATTGAACACTTCCATAGTTGATACCCAATTCTGGTGAGATTTCTTCAATCCTAAACCGGCGATCACCTTCAATAAGCTCTTGAACAGCAGAGATGTTCATTTGTGAGACTTGTTCTTGGGCGTCGATCATGAGTTTCATTTTCGTCACGTTCTCGCCCATCCCTGAACTATCTGTATACACTCGATTCTGAGACAGTGTAGCATCCCCAAACTGTGCCTTCAAACGAGTGAAAATTTCCAATGGTTTAACGCCTTCATTGGTTAAAAACTTTATGATGATACGTTGTGCAACAGACGAAGGTAGCTCGCGCCCAGGCATGGCTATACTGGGGACAGGACCGAGCACGGCCGGCTTGGTGGCGCAGTGGTAAAGACGATTGGACGGTCCTCCTACTGTTGCGATAGTCGCGGGTTCGAATCCTGCTGGGGCGTGGTTGTAAATTTATGTTTGTGATGGGTAAGACTGGATGTCTTCTGGGTTGATTTCTAAGTTGGTCACTCGCCAGTCGGTGGTACTTAATGCTGAGGGCCGTGGTTCGGAGCCCATGTTAAACTTTAGGCCCAGTCCAGATAAACCTATAGTTGGTAATAGGAGACTTTAAAATATATATTTAAAAAACAGAACCGAGCACAGTGGCCCCCCTCACGGTGTTCTCTAGATAGGAATTACATGCTAAAGTAAAATTACCGTTTATATTTGCTTCCCCCTCGTAATACATAATTTATTTTGTTAACAAGGAATTAAGATCGAAATTTCTCCGGTTATTCTTTGCGCATCACGAATTTATTTTCCTGAAGTCTGTGATGTGTTACGCGATGTACTTTTTGTCCTAGCTACTGTAAAATTTTAAAAGATTAACTTAATCATTTAATTAATTTTAATATAGAAGAATCTCAATAGTAACTTATGATAGACTGAACCATTTCTTTATTTAAAAAATAGTTCGAAATGTATACAAATCTAAATTCTTCACATATCAATACAATTTATGCAGTCCGACAACATTACTAGTTGAAATATAGACTAAATTGAAGAGATTTTTTCGTGGATAAACATTTCGCATGTTTTTGTTTAAATTTCCCATGGTTTGCTACGAGAGCTTTTCGTAAATATGTAATTATGCTACTATTAACAAAAAACAAAAAAGCAACTTATGTATATGTGTGGTTGACTTAGGGATGAGAAGCCTCGCAAACCTGATGTTGGACAGTGGAGAGTTCGAAAAGACGAAGACGGACCAGCCCGCCAACCGTCTAGACCGGCGCCCGCTCGTGATTTCGACAAGTTCAAGAAGGGTCCCAGGAAAGAAACGCGTAAGTCGGCAGTGTCCCCCCTCAAAAAAAAAACTCGCCACTACGAATCGTTTTTCTCCATTTCAGAACCGGAGTCCAAGGGTCAGAACGACGAATGGTTAACGTCCAGTTCCGGCCGTCACCATTAACGTCAACCAATTTCCTAGTAACCACAAATATTTGCCTTACTACGACAAAATATAGATTTTGTTACAAATACGAAACATAACATTTTTAATTATCAATTTACTTTTCTTTCGGTGGTTATGGAAAATTAAGAAAAACATTATTTAGCTGCTTTGTGTATATCATGTTTTACTTAAGTAATCAAACATTTTTTAGTTAATATAAATGTTTACTGATTTATACGAAAGTTTATTTAGTCTCTTTGTTAAGATCCCTCAATATATCGCTCAGTTTTTGGCACGTGTGATCCACGCAAGCCAGCCCGCTTGCGCATTCCGACACTGGCGGGGTCCCTCGCAGAAAGTCCAGCTGTCCGCAGGCTTCTCCCTCACCTAAAACACATGTTTGAGTTCTTAAGATGTGACTTTAAATATCTACCGTTTTACTGGCATTTATAGTTTATGTATATCATGGCAAAATAGCTTTGTTTTATCATGTTCTAATGAAAATTGTTAAATTATTTCAACTGATGCTTAGAGAGAGCATTGAGACCAAGTTTAAAAGCAAATAATTAAATCCGACGGAAACATTTTATAGAAAATGTATTTAAGAACTACCGGTTTATGTTATTTAGCTTGAAGTTTTAGTCTGATAATATTAGAATACAGTCATGTCATAAAAATTTAAAGTTTTAACTTGCCAGACATTTTAAGGTGATAAAATCTTAGATTTTTCTAATGAATGAATGCAGATGGGTGGCTCAAGCCTCACCCACAAAGACATATGCTTTCTTTCCCCCACCCCAAAAGTCCTGAACCTTGATCCTCCGACTTGAACACCCTTTAGGGCGTTAAACTTTTAGCACTACTGGCCGATTTTACATTTTCTATCTAAATAATTGCAGACACCTATGCCCTAAGTGGAATACGCATTATCAAGAGTGCCTTCCAAGTAGTGTAATTAGATATCCAGTATGCTAAAACAGTTTTTTTCATATTTATTTCGGATACCTCTAAAGTGATTTTGAGTGAGTTTTGTTGAATTTTGCTTTTGGATTTGTCGGCTTTTATTTAGTTGAAAATGAAATCAATAATGCAATGAAATGAAAACGTACATATTACAGAATGGAAACAAAAGAAACTGCTGCTGTCACCATTTTCTCAACTAACGTTTATCCAGACAGGACCATAACTCTATGTATAGTTCTTATTCTTATAATTGGAAGGATTGGATACGCAATGTTGCCAGTTTGCTCAGTTTTTTTTCTTTATATAGCTACTTTATATATTTTATTCCCATAATTGCTTAATGAATAATTAATAGAATTCACATAGATGCTTGATTTTATTCAAATTAGCGATGTTATGAAATACTAATATAACAAATTCATTAGTTTTTACAGTAGATTCATAAATTTAGTTATTGCCTTATTCATAAAGAATTATTTTGAAATATAAACTATTTAAATACTCAATACACCTATTTAAAATAATAGAAATGAATGGGTTCGACGCAAAGATGAAAAAGCTAAATTGTTTGCTGAACATTTGGCTAACGTTTTCCAACCGAATGATACAGAATCTACAATAGATACAAATCCTGTTTATCAGCCCAATGTAGCTGTATGTAAATCTTAACCTAATCCTAAAAAGGCTTCTGGAATTGATGATATTTCACCTTATTGAAATATCTGCCAAAAAAAGCAATCATCATGTTGATATACATATTCAATGCCTGTTTGAGACTGAGGCATATTCCGGAATGTTTTAAGGTTTCTCGAATAATTATGCTTAGAAAAAACTGATAAACCGGCAGTTGGATTTTCAGAAAAAACTACTGTTAAAACGTCTTAAACCATTCCTAGAAATACCAAATTTCGAAATCACCACCCGACAATCGACCAACTGCACAGAGTAACAAAGGTTATTCAAAAGGCATTCGACGAAAAGAAATACTTCCCTGCAATATTCTTGGACAAGCCTTTGAACGGTTATGGCATTTGGGATTAATCTAGAAAATGAAGTATATTGCTACCGCGGAATTACTGTCAACTGCTGGAATCATATATTTTTGAAAGAAAATTTAGTCTCGCATGATGGGGCATTCTCAACACTTAAATCTATTTCGGCTGTAGTTCCCTAGAATAGTGTCTTGGGACCATTCCTGTATCTGCTCTATACTGCTATATCCCAGCAACAAAAGAAAGAGTAGTTGGAATATTTTCCGACGACACAGTTAACATGGCAAAAGATACAAGTACAAGTAGCAGTCAACAAGATCCACAAATGGAGTGTGGAGAATAGATCCATCTTGATCTGAAATCAAAGAGATTGGTTTATCAAACATAAATCCACTTTGGAGCTATGAGGTGCAAATATGGTGTTGCAATAAACCATCAAAACAACTAGTAATCCAACGCATCCAAAACACAATTCTACGATTAGTACGATCGATCGTAACCAACGAAGAGCTGCACGATGAACTCGGAATCAAATGGATGCACGAAGTAATCCAAGATTTCGCTTAATCCTAAATTAATTAAGTGTACTAATTAGCGAGTGACTCAGAAGATCTTAAGAGACATCCGGCCTCATCTACATTGGTTACCCACGTGGAAGAGATGTTTTATCCTTATCGAATTGTAGATTTCGGCTTCTGGACGAACAAAAATAAATTTAAAAATGTGCAACAAGAAAACCATCCCCTCTGTAATTTTACATAAAAAGCCGTGATTTATTTTAATAGATTTTCAATTCCTCATTGTGCATAAGCAAAAACATTTTATGACGTGTCGAAATGGTAAAACCAGATAGTACCAAGAAATGTTATGTTTTTATTTAAACTAATGCAATCAAGGAGAAGCGCTGTATATGAGTCTTATAGTTAAAATTAATGATAATTGAAGCATTTTTATTATTGCACAATAATTATGTAGCTATATTCATTAACGCATAATTAAAAAGTCCAGTAAAACCGGTAATAATTTTTATACTTACGACATAAAATGAATATTTTAATTAACATAATAATTCTTTTTCAACATTACCTAGAACCCGTATACAGGTGTTACAACATTTACAAAGGCCCCCTTTCTTGATTACCATGTTTTCTCCGTGGCAGATTGGTTCCTTGCATTTAACTGTATCGCAAAAATTCGGGAGACAAACGATGGCATGAGTAACAGTTATTAGAAATATAAAACACAAAAGTATTGAAAATACGTTCGTCATCATTTTAAAATAGGAGGAAACTGTAAAATATAAACAAAACGCTGAAAGGCTAGAAGTACAGTGCAGTGTTGCTTACTTGGTTTCTAAAGAGAAGTTAAAAAAACTAGATAACCTTTTGACTTTTATAGTAGATATACAAAGCATGAATAAACGTATTGTTAATATAATAATACAAAATACAAAACAAAAAACGGGCATGTACAGAATGAACCCATATTATAATGATGAAAGATAAATTGTTAAAACTCTTTTATTTTCTTTTGTTTCCTTTAACCTGTTAACTTTTTCCATTTTGACTATTTATTAACAAAAAATTAACGCACAATTTTTAGCATTGTATACAAGGTTGCATAATAGTTAAATTCAAATTATTGACTTTATATTTTAAATATTGCGTATTTCTAGTTGCATATAGCATCATAGTGTAACGTTAGCAAGAACATCTTTAATAAAATACTATTGAAAATCTGTTAGTAATAACTTACATACTGCAAACAAAATTTTATTACCTAATATATTATTTACCGTTATAACGTATGATTTAATTTGTTAGCCAGGAATTAAAATCGAAATTTCTCCGGTTATTCTTTGCGCATCACACTGCGCGGGCTAGTTTGTTTTGTAAGGACCGTCGTGTATCACGTATGTTTTTATTTCAGACAGGGTTCTGGTAAATAGAAGTGTTATACTGAATTAAATAGATATTTCCACTTAGTGTCGGCATTGTCACTTGCAAGTCAAGGTGTTGTTTCATAGTTTAGTGAATAATTAATTTATTGGGATTATTAGTGGACCTTATTTTTTCACAAATATCAGAAAAATGGTTTCAGGTGGTATGACCTGCGTTAAATATCTACTTTTTTGTTTCAACCTACTATTTGCCGTAAGTTTAAATATAATTCGTTAGTTGTGTTAATGTGTTTTTATAAATTATTTAATTACCGCTTTATTTAAAATAATTAAATGTACCTTTATTGGCACTATGGTAACAATATTCATTTTAATTTACTTATTTATAATAAGACAGTTATCGTTTGATTATTAAAATATTGATACCTTTATATTATCATAATATATACAAATTAATTATAGTAAAGTAAAAATGTATTTTCATAACCAACTTGAAAGTAATATGCCAAATAGGAGAAAATAATGTTTCAATATTAATTATATATTACATTTGTTTGGATTATATTTGCAATTTTATTTGAAAAGACAAATAGATTATGCAGTGATTCAGGAAACCAGGCTAGTTTACATAATTATAATATAGCCTTAAAGTAATTACTATCATTCAAAGTACATTTCGTGACAATTAGTATTTAATATCAATATTCAGTCTATGAAATTTAATTAACTTTTATATTAGGATTAGATGTGTGTTAAATTTCAAGATATATAGTTAAAAGTATATGATATTTTATTCAATATTCTATATATTGTTGATTTAATGTAAGTTTAAATAATTATTGCATATTTCATAGTAAAACATATTTTCTGTAACAATGTGGTAGCTTTTTTATCATATATTGTTGGCAAAGTATCAAGGGGTATTGAATATGTCGAAATTATATTAGTCAGTGACATATAATTTATAAGATTAATGCATGGGTTTCTATATTCTATTTTTGAAATTTTCATGTACGTGTTTATTTAAATAAATTCGAAATCGTAATAAATCGATTTCATCTATATTCTCTGTAAAAACAATACAGGAGAAAGCTATTTAGGTGTTTTTGTTTTGTATCATGGGTATCTTTTATTATCAATAAACATCATTATGGAAAATTGTGGTATTCCTTCGTATTATATGTAGGTTTATGGTAAATTCGCACAATATTTTGTCTTTAACACATTTTTACAGCTAATATTGAGTCGGTAATTGACAAGTTTATGTAACATTATTCTGAATTCTTCTGATTGCTTGTAGATTTAGCGTCTTCATTATCAGTAATGATAATTTTCAATGTCTCCGCCCCATGTTCGATAGCTTTTTAATTTCTTAGAATGTAACATTGATAATTGTGGTTATCTCGGATTATGGTTGAATTTGATGTATTTGTAGACAAAATGCATACACAATTTGTTAGGTTTAATAAGTTCTTATTTAATAGTAAAAATAATGTTATTTTTCGCTTATCCTGGTCCTTTTTGTGTTATTTATGCATTTGAGAGTTGTTTTTTATATCGATTTGTTTTTGTTTGAGCCTATAAATGCGGTACATTTTGCAGTACAATGATTGAATATAATTAGTATATTTATTAATTGCCTTACTAAATTAATTATATATTGAGTAATTATTTCAAGTCGTAAGAAGTGTCGTTTTTTTAAAAGATTTTTGGGTAAATATAAATATGTATTGTGTAATATCACTGTGAATCATCAAGTGTTACCATCACTTTCAGATTTTCACCGGGCCTGATCTATTTTAATATTCCTAATATTGGTTGGACTAATTTTATTACTATTGTGCCGTTATTGTGAAAATAAATAAATTCATACAGGTTGCCAAAACTCCTATTTGCAGAGAATTATCATACCTGATCTATAGAATCTATCACTTGCTATATATAACAGGGTTACCCATTATAAAAAATGGCTTTTGTCCCACATAGGTGTATAGTGGAAACCATTTTGTTTAAATTTTGAAACTCCAAGTCTGTAGCGGACTGATTATAGTTATAATCCCTTTTGGCTTCCTAAAATTCATATATAACTTTCTTGAGGCAATTTGACAGTTAGCAGGTTAGTCAATATATAAAAATAAATTTACATGAATCTGAAAAAGTAAAATGTAGAAAATATAAAATACAAGAGTTAATTCATAGTGATACCTGGTGTGCGAACTAAAATGTTATTTTGCTAAATTTCCAGATCTTGCATATTTTCTTATATATATTCAATATTAGACATAACAGGTCATTTGAAAAGTTCCCGGCCTACCATAATAAAACACATTTTTTGACAAAATTATTATTTTTTATTTCACATAATTCCCTTCAAGAGTGATACCCTGATTATAGCGACCCTCCAAGTTTCCGATACCATTTTTGTAGTACGATTTGTCCTTTGCTTCAAAATAGGCCTCAGTTTCGGCGATCACCTCTTGATTCGACGAAAATTTCTTCCCAGCGAGCATTCTTTTGAGATCTGAGAGCAGGAAATAGTCCCTGGGGGCCAGATTTGGAGAATACGGTGGATGAGGAAGCAATTCGAAGCTCCATTAATGGATTTTTGCATCGTTTTCACTGACTTGTGCCAGGGTACATTGTCTTGGTGAAGCAGCACTTTCTTTTTCTTCTAATGTGACCGTTTTTCGGCAATTTCCTCCTTCAAACGGTCCAATAACGCTATGTAATAGTCGCTGTTGATGGTCCTTCCTTTTCAAGGCAGTCAATGAAAATTATTCAATGCGCATCCCAAAATACAGACGCTATAACTTTGCCAGCCGACTGTTGCGTTTTCTCACGCTTTGGAGCGGGTTCATCGTGTGCAGTCCACTCGGATGACTGTCGATTGGACTTCGGAGTGAAATGATGAAGCCATGTTTCATCCATTGTCACATATCGACACAAAAACTCGCGTTTATTACGCTTGATCATCTTCAAACACTGCTCCGAATCATCAACTCGTCGTTATTTTTGGTCAAAAGTGAGCTCGCGCGGCACCCGCTTTACACAGAGCTTATTCATACCCAAATATTCGTAAATGATATAATATACACGTTCAGTTAATATCTTTGGACTGTCTGCTATTTCATTCAATTTCAATTTACGGTCATTCAAAACCATTTGGTGGATTTTTTAAATGTTTTCGTCGGTAACAATCTCTTTTGGGCGTCCACTGCGTTCACCGTCTTCGGTGCCCATTTCATCACGTCTAAACTTAGCACACCAATCCTTGATGGTTGATTTTCCGGGGGCAGTGTCCGGAAAATCGGCATCAAGCCAAGTTTTTGCTTCAATTGTATTTTTTCCTTTCCAAAAGCAATATTTTATCAACACGCGAAATTCCTTTTTATCCATTTTTTTCACAATAACAAAACTTGCTTCACTCAAAATGCTATAATTCACAAATTAATGATCCGACAGCTGTCAAATTTATACACGCATGTTTTGAAGGTTAGGGCTAACTAAAAAACATATGAATTTAATTCTACTAGCGCCATTTATATGTCAGGCCGGGGACTTTTGAGTTGACATGTTATATAGTAAAATTTTAATGTTTTTTGTTCAATTTCCTCATTCATTCCTTTAAACTTAACGCAGTAGTTCAATTTTGTCTAAAATATGACGAATATAACTATAGAAGTGAATCCAATTAGAAAAATTAAAATCAATTATAAAATAACTACCAAATGACATTCAGGTGATTTCTACCTTTCGATTACTTGTAATGATCACGCGAGAATTGCCGAAGTTAACCAAGTACCGACAATGCTTCACTGAAAGTAGCCCCTAACCGATAATTTAAAGAGATTTTGGAACTTAGCAGATGAAAATTCATGAGGGTTTTCCGAAAAATTTTTGCTGTTTCGTGGACAGTGCTGGTTAATTAATTAATTGATTACTTTAAATGAACAAAGTGTATTTATATATGGTGATCTATCTATTTGTTTTATCTAATTAGAACACTTTGAAATAAAAGTAAAATATTTATCATATGTTGTTGTTGGTGGTCGCTGGCGCTTGAACTCCCCGGTGAATGGGTGACGGCCGGGATATGAAGTTAATTAAAAATGATGTCATTTAACTCGGTAAAGGATAATTCGTAACGTTGTTTTGGTCGTGTCAGATGCGACGATTCATATTTTCAACTATTTTTCCGTGTATTTCGTTACGCGAAAATCGAAGGCGAGATTTTGTACAGCATAAACTCTCACGGTGCAGTGGTTCAAGTAACAGATCAGTTGAAAAGCCCCCGGCCTACTACTACTTTTATTCAACATAATTCCCTTCAAGGGTGATACACTGATTATAGCTACCCTCCAACTTTTACCACGTCCAAACTTAGCATACCAATCCTTGAGGGTTGATTTTCCTAGGGCAGTATCCGGAACTCGGCATCAAGCGAAGTTTTTGCTTCAACTGTATTTTTTCCCCTCAAGAATCAATATTTTATCATCACGCGATATTCCTTTTTATCAATTTTTTTCACAATAACAAAAGTTGCTTCACTCAAAATGCTATAATTCACAAACTGATGATCCGACACCTGTCAAATTTATACACACATCTTTTGAGGGTTAGAGCTAACCAAAAAACATATGGATTTAATTCTAGTAGGGCCATCTATGTGTCAGGCCGGGGACTTTTCAATTGACATGTTACTCTATTATATATATCCAATCTATTCACTTTAACTTCATCTACTCCAACGTACATCCGACATATGATACATGCTTATATACTTTATATTTATGACCACTTCATACTTAATAACTTTCTGCAAATTGCATTAAAATCTTCTTAAAATGATTTCTACTCATTTAAATCATTATTCTAGAATTTTTAATGAATATTCAGGGACCTGTAATAGTTTTACCTGTTACAAAGAATTTTATTAGGGAAGAAATTGTTGGGATTTTACGGTGAACGCGCGTCCAATAAAACAGCTGATACAAGTCATAAATGACGTCGAATATATTAGCGATTGCACTTTATAAATATGTGCAGTAATAAAATGCTATCGGATGTGTCGGAACATGTAACCGAATCAATCTATAGCATTCAATGTACGTTGTTTGCTTGGTAAAATAAGCGGACCATGTTGCCAAATGTCCGAAAAATTCTTTAAAACAATATTTATAATAGCGGTTATAAGTCTGCAAACGTAAATCAAAATTGTAAACATTTTGATGACGTATATTGACTGCTTTATTGGACGGATTATGGTTTGTTGTCTGTTCATTTTGCTGCATTAATAATGCTTCTAATTCTAGACGGCTGCCAAGATGTGATTGCCAAAAATATTCCTGTCAATAGGAAATAAAATAAAGCATGCCATAACTGTTTAAAACAAACAAAGAATATTGATTAAAATGTTCTAGATTCGAATTTGCCATCATATTTATTGTAAATAATAACCAATTCATTAAAGAACTGAAAAGACATATGGTCTTTCCAATAAAACAGCCAATACACGTCATCAACACCGTATTGCAAAATTCACTTTGTGAAAATATAAAATTCCTTTTAAACTCGGAGCATTTTTCCTTCTTATTTTACTAATTAGCATTACTCTAGTTAAAAAGAGACAGAATGAAGCCTGATGCGTCCAAACATGTAACCAGATTGGTCTATAAAATTCTATTTGTTTTGGTACTGGTCGACACCGTTGTGATATGACAATGTAAATATAATAAAATACTGAAACCCACAAACTATTGTGGCTGTTTCATTTACTGTAGTTCAATAAAAATCCTTCACCAGATATGCATTAGATGTACTATAATGTTAAAATAAATTATATTTTGTAACCCTATTTTTATTTTATTTACATTAGTATTTTATTTAATCAAAAAAAAAATCAAAAATCAAAATCAAAATAAAGGAAAACTTAAATTTGGTGCTGGCTTGGCAACATTGGCTGTTTTATTGGAAAAACTATGTATACATTCTAGCACTCAATTCCAAATGGGGCGTCCGATGACAGCTGTTTCGATATGACAGCACATAATATAGAGAAAACATGTATAACATTCTAGACAAGTTAGAAAAATACAGAATGAATTTTGGTGTTATTATACGTCCCTCTTACATTGTACTTCACTTGACCTTGCATTTGATTAAATATTATTAACTATTAAAACACTATTTTGAATTATATTTGTAAAGCGCGATAGAGAAAATTACAGCAAAAATTATTTTATCAACATAGTTGCACCGGCGACGTCAGTCAACCAGTGGGTTACACAAATTATTAAATTACACTAAATTACATCTTTCATTGTAATAAAATAAGTCTAGGTGGATAAAAAATCGTACAACGTAGAAATGTTCTCTTTTAAAAGTATCCGTTTGAGTAGAGGATTTTAGAAAATTGTTCTGTTCTTGATTTTATAAGGTTTCCTTGAATTTTAATCATTTAACATTAGGATTTACTTAAATATGCATATAACTTGAATGAATAACAAACTCTGATTCATTGTAGTGTGATTGATCTAATCATTTAAAAGATATAAATAACGTACAGACAGAAGAATGACTGAAGAGATAATTATTTTAGTCTCAAAATAATTAATTAATTGTTCTTATGTTGTTTTTTTTTATCATAAGCGTTGATTTGTC
Organism: Rhynchophorus ferrugineus; assembly: GCF_030347505.1. Taxonomy (NCBI): domain Eukaryota; kingdom Metazoa; phylum Arthropoda; class Insecta; order Coleoptera; family Curculionidae; genus Rhynchophorus; species Rhynchophorus ferrugineus. The sequence continues at coordinate 8,413,602 of NW_027472586.1, read as the reverse complement.
TGTTATTAGTCATCAAAACATATGAAAATGTGCAATAATTTATTTACAATGAACGCAATACAAAGACTATATGATCATGAAATGCCGAGGTGTCATCATAGAGTAATAGAATTTCTCTGTGGGTGTCATATTCACAAAACCTTGAAATTTTAGGCTATTAAAACTAAAAAAATAGAATTACAAAAATTGCGAGATAATATAAAAGTTAGCTTCAATATTTATGTCATGTGTAATAGAAAGAAGTAATAAAAAATATACTATAAACACAATACAATAAAAATAAAATACAAACACGTCACTTTTCAATGCGGTTTTTAGGTTATAAACATAATTTTTGTTTTCGCCTATAATGTCTATTAGGTTTTTTTTAAAGAAATTATTAAAAAATTTTACTTAAAATAATATGTTTTATAGACTGATTCGGTTACATGTTCCGACGCATCAGACAACATTCTCTCTCTTTTTGATTAGAACAAAATGAGAAGTAAAAATCCGTCGCTGCATTTGACAACATATTCGACATCATCTGTCACGTGAGTTGGCTGTTTTATTGGATGTGAGAGGATATAGCTATAATACGACCGATGACTCATGATCCGAGACAAGAAACTGTTTTTTTTTCTGACTGGAACGCCCTCTTTGAGTTAGGATTAGAAATATTCCTTTCATGGAAATTTAATCTTAGGCCTATTTTAAATATATCTTACTGTAAATATTTTGGTGTAGTGTGCGGCATATAAAAGATGTTCCAGAACGTAGGCAGAACTTCAATTTACCGCTATTGTGTGTTAAAGTGTTGCCAATCCAAATGAACAGTTTGACAGCTAACAGTTTAGGGGTAGTAAAAATATCATGCGAGTATTTAGGCGTTTTCATTGTTGAAAAATACTTAAAATAATGAAGGTTTTGTGTGAAGTGAGTAATTATGATGTTATTAAGGAGAATCACATTTTAATACCCAGTAAAAGGTAAATCTAATATAATTATATCATTGTTTCTTGACGTTCTACCTTTCAAAACAGAAGGAAATTGTTATCGGTAGCCCCTATTGTGTTGGAAAATCTTTCTGGGTCAACACCTGCAAAATTATCTACATACAACTTTAATTGTATAGTCTTACACACACATATATAATAGGATTGGTTCGGTACGGTGACATGATTCCCCATATACTGTAATGCAGTTTTCTTCTTCGAATAATTTATGGAATTTTATGACCCAATTTGTCAGTAATACGGTTATTATGGAAAGGTATCTTTAAAATACATAAAATATATAAGAAGATATATTAAAGTGAATGATTGTCATACATTTAAATTAATCGTTGTAGACATGACCTACTACGTTGTTTAATAAGTTTTGTGGTTCGATAAAAAAAAAACACAATTTTATAGTTTGAAATGCGTAAACTCGAGTAAACTTGTCCTGGTGATTTTCTAGTTTATGAGTTCCATTGTTTGTTTATAAACAACGTGAATTTCCATTTCAAACAAACCAATCAGTTGTCGTTCGACCTTCGTAGAGTAAAGACGTGTTTGGAGCGACGGTCAGTGTAATAAATTTGAAAGTGTACTACCTGTGCCACAAATGCGATTTTAAAAAATAAGTAAAAACCGTGACGACAATAACAGTGTTAAAACTCCGCGTTAAATGTTTAGTGAAAATGTGTTTGAAACGACGGTCACTGCAATAAAGTAACAAAGGTAAAATTTTGGGGGCTGTTAAGGGTCGGAGGTGCATCATCTGTACCACAAATGCGGCGTTATAACGGTTCTGAAACAAATACCGGTACTGAAATTTTTGTAAAAACGTGAATTAAACTATTCATTAAATAAAAATGATTAATAGAGAGAACCAGAGACTAAATGAGATGGAAACACAATCTTCAACGTCAGGTGAAGCTTATCTGGCACAACAGAATCAAATCTTTTGTCAAGAAAACCATAAGAGAACGCAAAATGAGCAAGCTCTCTATAATGCGTATATTAACGAAAAAACAGCCCGACGGAATCTGGAAATTGCACTAACAAATATGCAAAAACAATTAGATGCACTACAACTCCTAATAAAAAACCAAAACACAGACAATCCAACTAGCATTCCCGTAGTGAACCAGTGCACTGAAAACAAATTGCCTGTAAACTATGAAACAGACGAGGAAGAATTGCAAAAAGAAGTAGGCTGGATAACAGTTAAAAGAAATAAGAAACGAAAAGCAAACTATACACCTGAAGCTTCACCACAACAACCAAAAACCATTAAAGCACAAGAATTGAATAAAGAAATAAAAGTGCCGAGACCACCTCCAATTATAGTAAGTAATGTCACAGACTTTGACTTGCTATATGAAACAATGAAAACAAATAATATACTATTTAGAGCAACAACATTAAACAATGGACAAATCAAATTAAATGCCGAATGTCGTAAAACTTTTACGAAAATTGCTGAGTGCTTGGAATTCCTAAAATTACAATGGCACTCGTATGAAGATAAGCAAACCAGAGACATTAAAGTAATGGCAAGAGGGCTTCCACCGACAGCTAAAACTACTAAAATAGTGGATGAGTTAATAAAAAATGGACTTAAATGTACTGACGTCACAAATATCCTGAAAAAAGAACGAAATAAAAATAACAATGGAGAAATAGTTGTCCAGAAGAAGCCTTTACCACTGTTTATGTTATCATTCCAACATAACACGGACATAAAAGCAATTTATGAAATTAAACAAATTCTAGGAGTCGAAGTAAAAATAGAACCTCTTAGAAAGGCAAATCTTGTGCCACAGTGCAAGAGATGCCAATTACATGGACACACACAAAAATTCTGTAAAAGGGAACCAAGGTGTGTAAAATGCTCAGGAAAACACATCACGGGAGAATGCAAAAAACCCAAAGGAACAAAAGCGAAATGTGCGAATTGCAATGAAGCGCATCCAGCAAGCTACAGAGGATGCGTAGTTGCGAAAACATTCCAAGAGAGAAGAAATAAAATCAGTCAGGCTAAAGAGCAAAAAACAGTGACTCAAAATAAACAACCAAAAATGTACAACGAAGTCAACGATGAAATGACCTATGCTCAAAGCATAAACCAAACCGCTCAAAAAGAAACAAAAAAAGAAGACGTTACAACCAACGAACTGCTATTGAAACTTATAGCAAAGCTGGACAATCAGGAAAAGATTATTGAATCGTTTTCTGAAAGATTACTTAAACTCGAAAACAATAGGGCGGTGGCCTCAAGAACTAAAAATGGCAAGTAAAGACATCCGCATCGCAATTTGGAATGCTAATGGGATTCAGAAACATCACGCTGACCTACAAGTATTCCTAGAATTGCAAAAAATAGATATTTGCTTAATATCTGAAACCCATTTGACAAAGGAATCCTTTATTAAATTTAGAGGATATTACTTTTACCACACCATTCATCCAGCTAACACAGCAAGAGGAGGAAGTGCAATAATAATAAAAAATAATATTTGCCATCATCAAGAACCCGGACTCAGTTTAGCAGAAAATCAGGTAACGGCAGTAACTGTTATATCTAGCAAATACAGGGTTACATTAGCTTCCATATATAGCCCTCCAAGATACAACCAAAAAAAAGAAAATTACTTGAATGTTCTAAATAACCTAGGAGAAAAATTTATAATCGGTGGTGATTTCAATGCTAAAAATACAAGATGGGGATCTAGAATGACGACAACTAAAGGTAATGAATTACATAAAGCAGCTGCTGAGCTAGGGTGCAGTTACATGTCGACAGGAAAACCAACTTATTGGCCTACCGATCCAGAGAAAACTCCAGACCTGTTAGATTTCTTTATAGCTAGAAACATAACCACTAATTACATGGAAGTTGAAGAAAATTTTGACTTAAGTTCAGATCACACACCTGTGATTTTGACGCTGAGTGAAAACATTATAAGAAAACAACAAAATCCAACATTAACCAACAAGAGGACAGACTGGGAAGGATTTGTTGAAGAAATAAACAATCGAATTCAACTAAATGTTCCCCTTAAGACAGAAGACCAATTAAATTATGAAACCGAAAAATTCGTTGCAGATATCCAACAGGCTGCTTGGAATAACACTCCAGAAATTAAAACTTCAACCAAAGGAATAAATTACCCGAAAGAAATCAAGGAAATGGTAGCTGAAAAACGAAAACTACGGAAAAAATGGCAGCAAAATAGAACACCTGAAAATAAGAATATCTTAAACAACATAACACAAAGGTTGAAGAGGGAAATTTTGGAAATTAAAAACAATTCCATAAATAACTATCTACGAAATTTAACAGATGACAAGAACACAGACTATTCGCTCTGGAAAGCCACTAAATACCTAAAACGATCCTGTCTACATAGTCCTCCGATAAGAAACATGCATGGAAGTTGGGCACGCAGCAACCTGGAGAAAGCAGAAGCATTCGCTGACCATTTAGAGAAAACTTTCAAACCAAACGAAAGTGAAATTGAACATACTTTACCGGACATAGACGGCGAAAATTCGACAATTCAATTAACAACGCCGAAAGAAGTCACCAACGTTATTAAAACTAACATCAAGCCAAATAAATCACCAGGCTATGATTTAATAACAGGGCAATTGCTGCACAATCTGCCAAGAAAGGGTATTATAAAGCTCACTAACTTAATCAATGCAGCATTTCGACTGAAATATGTCCCAGACGTTTGGAAAATGGCTGAAATAATAATGGTTCCAAAACCTGGAAAATCACCAAATGATATAAAAGCTTATCGACCTATCTCACTGTTACCGATGATAGCTAAGGTATTTGAAAAGCTCCTCTTGAAAAGATTAAAACCAATTATAGAGAGAAAAAACCTAATACCAACACACCAGTTTGGGTTTATTACCAAACATTCAACGATTGATCAAGTGCATAGAATAACAGATGTTATTGAAAAAGCCTATGAAGATAATAAAGTATGCTCAGCTGTATTCTTAGATGTAGCACAAGCTTTCGACAAGGTATGGCACAAAGGCCTCGTCCATAAGCTACAGAAAATGTTACCGAAGCAACACACCGAACTATTAAAATCTTACATCACAGCCAGAATGTTTAGAGTGAAACAAGAGGAAGCTTACTCTACAATAAAAGAAGCTAAAGCAGGTGTACCACAAGGAAGTGTACTGGGGCCAATTCTGTACCTACTTTATACATGTGATATACCACAAATCGAAAACATCACAATGGCTACATTTGCTGATGATACTGCTATTCTTGCTGTCGGAAACAATAGCGAAGAAGCAACCCGAAACCTACAACAGGCTACTGACACTATAAATAAATGGACCCAAATCTGGAAAATACAAATTAACCAAAACAAATCTGTGCATGTTCAATTCACCTATAAACAGGCCGCGCATACACCATTGACCATAAACCACACTGTCATACCATACAGCAATAATGCTAAGTATCTCGGAATGACACTTGATGCAAAACTACGGTGGAAGGAACATGTCAAAAAGAAAAGAAAAGATCTTGAGTTAAAATATAGAAAAATGTATTGGCTAATTGGAAGAAAATCTCAATTAACTATACATAATAAATTACTTCTATATAAACAAATATTAAAACCTATATGGACATACGGAATACAATTATGGGGATGTTCCGCAAAAAGCAACATAAATCTAATACAAGTTTTCCAGAACAAAGTCCTAAGAAGCATCGTAGGTGCACCCAGATATTATCGGACCATTTATTTACATCGAGATCTTCAGATACCGACTGTCAATCAAGAAATTAAAAGAATTGCAAAGAGACATGAGGAGAGACTTCACTCTCATGTTAATTTCGAAGTATTACAACTCTTGGACAACACCAAAACCGGACGCAGACTCAAAAGGACCAAACCATTTGAACTTGTGTAGTGTGTTGTAGTGTAGTGCAGTGAGGTGCATTAGAAAAAACTCAAAGTGTTAAAACAATTATTATTATGTTAGAGACTATGTAGGACTGATGAGTCCTATTAGATATATACCTAGATTTAAGCTATTATAAGGACAAATTGTAGGTTAGTCGGCAACGACTAGTAACAATGTATATAATTATAAAAAAAAAAAAAAAAAAAAAAAAACAAACCAATGCATTAAAGAACAAAAAAGGCATATAATCCTTCCAATAAAACAGCCAATGCACGTCATCAACACCGTCGAACGTATTGCCAAATTCAGTTTATAAAAACGTAAAATCCCTTTTAAACTCGAAACATTTCTCTTTCTCATTTTTACTAATTAGCATTACTCTAGTTAACAAGCGACAGAATGAAGTCTGATGCGTCCGAACATGTAGCCAAATCGGTCTATAAAATTCGATATGTGTTGGTACTGGTCGCCACCGTTGTTATATGTTAATATAAATATAATAAAACAACTCTACCCTACAGACTATTGTGACAGTTTAATTAACTGTAGATTGTTTGTCCTTCAATAAACATGCTTTGGATGTACTATAATGTTAAAATGAATTATATTTTATAAGGTTGTTTTTGTTTCATTATATTACTTACATTAGTATTTTATTATCAAGGTCAAAATAAATGAAAAGTTAAATTTGGTGCGGCTTATAAATATGACGCATTCAGTGTTGTTCTCCATTATGTTAAAACAAAGTATGTTTATTATATTGCTTGTTTAATTTTGTATTAATTCCTCTATAAATAATTACGAGAGATCGTGTCAGATAGTTGATCAATAAACTTGGACGTTTTTTCACCGGTTTAATTAAATTTCAATTAATTTTGTCAATCTTAATGTATTTTAATGGATAAAGTCGCCTCGTTCAATGTTCCCCAAATATAAATACAATTTGTACAATTTGGCAACGTTGCGAGCACAAATATAAAATAACAAACGAAACGAAACGTGGAAAGGCGAGGGGTAAGTGATATCGGTAGCCTGACTCTGGGGTATTTTGTTTAAAATTCGATGTTTTCGCCATTTAAATATACACCAATTTATATATATATCGTCTGTTTCACAAATGGATTAAAATGTTTGAGGGAATATCAAAAATGGTGGGAAACATTGAGAGTGTTACAGAGAATCTGTTCGTAACCGTTAGTTGATATATTTTTTTTGTAAATAAACAGTTATGGAATTTATTTTTGTCTTTGCCTGAATTTTTAACCAATAAATGGTTCAATTTTGAATAAGAGAGAGTTCAAAACATAGACTGATATATTTTTTATTCTAAATAACTTTATAACTTCCTAATTTTTCTGCATAAGTCATTTTTTCTAAATTTATGACGTCTTATGTTTAAACGTTAAAAGCGTGCACTATTTTTTCACATACCCAGCAGCGATTAGTTAAATGAGACTCGATGTTTGTCGTTGTCTGCCACACGGTTTATGTTAACATTAAGATAATATAGTAAAACGTATCATTAGTCATTAGTTTGAGCTTTGTCCGATGCCATATTCGAGGAAGATTAGCCTGTCACTGTGACATTACGAGAAACAACAATAGCTTCCTGTCTTAGTCACGGAGCGCCAGTTTAATGACCACAAACTGAAAAACCGAAAGGAACCAGGTGCCAACTATAATTGGTTGACAGCAGTTGCTATTCGGGATTTATTTTTGTATCTAATAAAAATCGAGCGTTCATCAATATTTCCACTTTTTGAATTTCGATTTTATTTATCTTTAACTTTAACGGGATCCTGAATTATCATTTACTGGTTGTTTTGAATAAGTTTGGAAGGAATGTTTTTAACCCCTGTATTCTGAATTAAAAAAAATAAATTCTTGAGTATTAAAGAGTTTGTTGGGGTTTGAACGATGGAAAGAGAAACAATACAAAAATTAATAATATAATTTTGTGACATATACAAAAAATTGAATTACCAAGAAAACAAATCTAAATTAATATAACTGTTTGGACTCGGCACCAACTTCAAAGTGATCGGTTGGTAATAATTAGCGTTGGGAACTATCGATTGAAAACGACTATCGACTGTTATATTTCGTCGTTGTTTCAGTCGTGTACTTTTATTTACTATTTTTGGTTCCACTAGTTTCATTCTGATTCTGTTTTCAGACTGATATTTTAACGTTCTGATTCTGTCGTCCTGGCCGTGACCTTGACAAAAACGTACCTAATTTATGCTTACATAGGTTTATATGTTATATATATAGTTTTATGATTTTTTTAGTAGTTTCCTTGTAAATTAACAATATATTGTATATTAATATAGCAGCATTTTGGAACGATATTTTTCAAGATTGTTAATGTAATAGTACTCTCGTACTACGTAATGATTATTCTCTTGATTTTTGTTAAAAAATATTTCCGTTCAATAATGAATAAAGCATTTACTTTATTTTAAAAAGCTCTAGTAGTTATTTTGCGATCATTTTTAATTATGTTATGGATTAGTTTTTTTTCTATGATGAGGTATATATTTAATTTTTATTTAGTATTTGTGGTTATTGTACATCTTTAGTTTTTAGGTTTTGTTTAAGTTTTATTGTATTGTCTGTATTTATCATAGTATATTGTTTAAAAATAGCAATTAACATATTTAAAATACGATAAAACATTTGTGGGGTATTATTCCATTCCATAGAAAAATGCGATTACTTTTTACAGATCCACAGAACATTCAAATATAAAATTAATTTACTTCATTTAAAATGAAATTATTAATTGCATGTCAATAGTATTCAGTATTTTTTTCTTTTCTCTTTTAAAGTTAGTACGTGAAGAAATATGTACATCTCCGTCTCGCTTATACTATAGTTGGAAAATCTAAGCACATATAAAACTAACTGCTCCAAGCAATGATCTCCGACCTTTCCTCCCTCACAATTTATACAGGAAAGGGTTCGTACATCTTCGTTTGACATCACGACCTGTAAAAAAAGGTTGATTATTTTTTAATTTTTAGAGTTCCTTATTTTTTGAAGTCGGTTCAATTTTTCAATTGGTGTAAAATCAGAGCTGTACGGAAGATAGCCCATCAACTCGGCCTGTTGTCTAGTCAAATAGGTGCTTGTTTCAGCCGATTTGTAAGAGCTTACATTGTCATGAGGAAGAATGAGTCTTAATTGTTCTTTTTTCCTATTTTACAAAGTACTTGTGGAAAAGAAATTACCGTGTACCATTCAGAAGTCTTCGGTGATATAAGGAAAACAAACAAAAGACGCCGGATTGTTCTTCATCATGACAATGCGAGCTCTCACACATCGGCTCAAACAAAAGACTATTTGAGCACTCAAAACATCGAATTGCTGGGTCATCCGCCGTACAACCCCGATTTATCACTCAATGACTTCTTTTTGTTCCCATCCGTGAAGAAAAAACTGCGCGGTCAACGATTTTCATCGCCCGAAGAAGCTATTGAAGCGTTCAAAAATCATGTTTTGAAGATACCTCATTCGGAATGGAATAAATCCTTTGAAAATTGGTTTAAGCGTATGCAAAAGTGTATCGATCATCGTGGCGAGCACTTAGGAAAAATAATAAAAAATATATAGATATATTCGCAACTTAACTATTTGTTTTTTTTTCCTATTCCCGAAATATAAATAGTGACCCTCGTAGAATTCATCGTTCTGCATTGGTCTAACGGTACGATTGCTACATGTCCACTTATTCCCAAGACAGCGATAAATCATGTGTTTCGGATAAATCGACATATAGAAGCAGCAACCCCAGTAAATCGAATTTTGAAGAATCTTGATGAAGACATTCAACAAATTTTCAAAAAATCAATTTTTGCTGAGTGCTCAATTATTTTTTTTTGGATACATGACCGCTGTAGGTTAACGTATTAAAATAGTTTCAGTAAATCATCGTCTTAGATTTGTTATGATACAAAAAGTGTTTTTCTTGTTTTACAGATATCTGGCTTGGCTCTTCTCGTCGTGGGGATCATAGCTTACCTCCATATCTATGCTCAGTATTCGAATTTCGTTTACCCGAGTTATCAGCTGGCCCCGATAATCCTGATTGTGGTTGGTGTGGTTATCTTTCTGATTTCGTTCTTCGGATGCTGTGGAGCGGTCAAAGAAAACCATTGTATGATCATTACGGTAAGTAAGACTATTATTTAATTATAAATATGTTTTGTTCTTGTGTAAAAACATTTTTACTACCCGTAGTGGTTTAGCATTCTGCCCAGTGGGCCCAATAGGTATCAGTAGCCATCTACACGACAAATAGATGTAAAATATCTTAATCTATATCTTACTCTGCAGCACGGCGGATTATTTGAATTACTTTTAAGACTTCTTCACTTCCAAGAAACCAATGTTGAGATAATCGAGAGAAACCATTAAATTTTAAAGGCATGTACAGTGTTCACGTATTTTTTTATCTAAAATAATCACATATTTGTGTATAATGTTACTGCTGAACCGAAGTAGTTTGGCGTAAAAACCAGTTAGTTTGCTTTCTAAGCGCTAACCATATCATATGTGAAGTCGTAGAAAGATAACAGGCAGCTGCTTCGATGGTGTAATGTTTAGAGCGTTCAGTTCATACGCGGAAGTTGCGGGTTCGATTCCTGGCGGGAGCAATAACTTTTTACTGTTCTAGTTTAGTTAGAACATTTGTCAAATCACCTAGACTAGGCAGCGGACCCAGAGTCCTGAAGCGTTCTTTATTTTCAAGTAGGTTCAATTAAAAAAAATACATAACACCCTTTATAGGTAAGAAAATATGAATAAATTTTAACCTTAAAAATGTTACAATATTAGTCTCGTTATTGTTTGAACACTACATACATCTGTAACTCTTCCTTAGCATTTACTTCCTATAAAATTTATAGTTAACTAGCGACCCGCCCCGGCTTCGCACGGGTGCAATGCTGATACTAAATTAAATACACTACAGAAAAAATATGAACGTTGTATATAAAAACATAGCGGCCCGCTCCGACTTTGCACGGGCATAAAATATATATGCCTATGTCACTCAATGAAAACATGATTAAAATCGATCTAGTATTTTTGGTTCATTCATTACTGCCCTTGGCCTGCACGCATTAAATTTGGAGTAAAACAATTCCTCTTCCCCTATACTTACTATGAAGATTTCCTGCTATCTTTGGAATATCTAAATTCATACAATTTTTATTACATTACACATTTTTAAACGCAAATTTTAAATTTGTAATATCTCCGAAAATATTTCTTTAATTTACATGCTGTAAGGAACCATATTGATCTATATTAATTGCACACTGTATTTAAGGTACTTAATTCGATAAGGATTAATGCCGTATTGCTTAAAATAGCTTCGTAAATAAGCCATTTTCTCACGTAAAAAGTAAACAATAAAAATGGTTAATGTGGGTTATCCCTAAAAGATAAACATATACCATCGCGGACTTTTTTGTAGACCTTTTTATGGTGTACAATACTGTAGTACATTAATTTGATCTAACTCGTAGGGTTAGGCAGCGTTTTTGCTAATTGCTAAATAAGCCTAAAAAAATAGGTTAATTTACGACATCACGTTAGAAACCTCTAAAATTAGCAATGTTGCCTTAGTATATTATGCATGTATTATACATATAAACCTTCCTCTTGAATCACTCTATCTATTGAAAAAAACCGCATCAAAATCCGTTGCGTAGTTTTAAAGATTTAAGCGCACATAGGGATATAGGGACAGAAAAGGCGACTTTGTTTTATACTATGTAGTGATAAACTCAGTTCTCGTATAGATTTTTATTGTTTCTCAAACGAATTAAGATCAAAGGAGGAACATAAAATACAAACCACTGGAGACTACGTAATTTGTCATCATCGGGTCCAACTTTTCGGTTTCAATCCGGTGTATTTATATTTAAAGTTGTTTTACGACTTTTTTTATAGCAATGTCTATATTTTTAAATCACGCCGTGAATTCTGCAGCTCCGATATTTGTATCGGCTAGTTATTCGGGTTTAATTTCGAATATTGAGTCCAAAAATCCGCGTTTTTTAAAGAATTTGTCGCAAAAGATGGTTATATTGTACATTTATTGTAAATATATTGTCCAACATTTCGTATGTTTCGGGCAAAAATATGAAAATACGAAAAGTAAAAAGAACTGTGGGATATTTCAGAGATTTAAAAGTCCAGTTATTTTCAACCGATTCGAGTTTAGCACAAGCACTAAACAAGCCCGCTGTCACAGCATTCCAAGTCTATTTTATGATTGTTTTTTTTTTATGGTAACACATCTCCATTTCAAGGCATTTTTATTTTTAATGTCTATAATATCAAAGACGACGAAACTTCTTATATTGTCGCACGATAACACTTATCCTGCTTGTTTCCTTGAAATTAACCGCATATATAAAGTGTAATATGAAGTTGGTAATCTATCTAATATAAATTGTGTCTTTTTTTATTGAGGAAAAAATAATGGTGGTTATAGAAACAGAAAAATCATATACGTACGTAAAACAATGCATATGTAAGACATATATATCTTTATTATTGTTTACTTCGTTGGATTGGTGTTATACAGAGTGACCTAAAATGTACGCAGGATTTGAATTAAATCAATTTTTTTTTATTGTAAAGTATTGAATTATAAAATATATAGGATGCCAACAATAAAAACAATAAAGTCATTAAATTATAGTAATGTCGCTGAAGTCGGTCGGATAAGCATGGAATAAAGCGACAGTCATTCCATTACAAAAAAAATACAAGTATTAACTATACAATAAAAAATTCACTATAACAGGTCAATGGAAAAGTCTACGGTCTGGCACATAGATAGCGCTACTAGAATTAAATCCATATGTTTTTTAGTTAGCCCTAACCCTCAAAAGTTGCGTGTATCAATTTAACAGCTGTCGGATCATTAGTTTGTGAATTATAGCATTTTGAGTGAAGTAAGTTTTGTTATTGTGAAAAAAATTGAATAAAAGGAATTTCGCATGTTGATAAAGTATTGCTTTTTGAAAAGAAAAACACAGTTGAAGCAAAAACTTGACTTGATGCCGAGTTTCCGGACACTGCCCCGGTAAAATCAACGATCAAGTATTGGTATGCTAAGTTTAGACGAGGTGAAATGAGCACCGAAGACGGTGAACGCAGTGGACGGCCAAAAGAGGTTGTTACCGGCTAAACATTAAAATCCACAAAATTATTTTGAGTGACCATAAATTGAAATTGAATGAAATAACAGACACTCTAAAGATATCAACGAATATTTGCGAAATCCAATCGACAGTCATCCGAGTGGACTGCACACGATGAACCCGCTCCAAAGCGTGGGAAAACAGTCGGCTGGCAAGGTTATGGCGTCTGTATTTGGCTTCGAATTGCTTCCTCACCCACCGTATTCTCCAGATCTGGCCCCCAGCGACTATTTCCTGTTCTCAGATCTCAAAAGAAATTTTCGTCGAATTTAAGAGGTCATTGCCGAAACTGAGGCCTATTTTGAAGCATGATTTTGAAGGACAAATCGTACTACAAAAATGGTATCGAAAATTATGATAGGCCGGGTACTTTTCAATTGACCTGTTATACACTCTTGTCAAACGGATCGTAATTCTCATCAAAATTCGCATTTACTAATGATCTAATTCATTTGTTGCAGTTCTCCGTATTCCTGGGCATAATATTTGTTGCTGAAATCACCGTGGGCATCATCGGCTACGTCAACAGGAACGAGGTTCAGGTCATGCTCGAGAACAAGCTGAATTCCACCATGTACAAGTACTACAGTAACATGGACATCAGGAAAACATGGGACGTCGCTCAACACGAGGTAAGTCGATTCATTTCGTTTAGATTGTACTTAGTTTTCAAGGTATATAAATATTAATATTCATCGATCGCCGCTGTTGGTGTCGCAGGACTTCGAATATTCTACACCAAATTACGTCACTGTTAAGGGTCGTCCCCAAAATGTTACGGACATTATTAGTCTCCTATTTTTTAGATCACTTTACAGGCGGTAGGTCACAAGATATTCCTTATCTGCTAATATCAGTTCTGAAGATCTTGGAAAAAACTATTTTTCACTATTTTTCAGCATATCTCGATAGATAACAAGTGGTAAAGATAACAACAAAAAAGGAATTTGACAGCTGACATTTCTTCTTTCTGTTATCAGAATTTCTTTCAATTGATTTCTTCTTTTTATGTGATTACTGAAAATCAAAGGTACCCACAATGTATCAATGAAACTGTTTAATTAAACAAAAACACTGTTAATTGAAATCCAGCGTATGTTTTCGAACACCCTATACAATAGTTATTATTTATATTTCTTGTCTTGGCAGCACTAAGTGTTGTCATAAGTCACAAGACGTTCCTTATCTGCTAATGTCAGTTCTGAAGATCTTGGAAAAAACTATTTTTCACTATTTTTCAGCATATCTCGATAGATAACAAGTGGTAAAGATAACAACAAAAAAGGAATTTGACAGCTGACATTTCTTCTTTCTGTTATCAGAATTTCTTTCAATTGATTTCTTCTTTTTATGTGATTACTGAAAATCAAAGGTACCCACAATGTATCAATGAAACTGTTTAATTAAACAAAAACACTGTTAATTGAAATCCTGCGTATGTTTTCGGGCACCCTATACAATAGTTATTATTTATATCTCTTGTCTTGGCAGCACTAAGTGTTGTCATAGGTCACAAAACGTTCCTTATCTGCTAATATCAGTTCTGAAGATCTTGGAAAAACTATTTTTCAGCATATCTCGATAGATAACAAGTGGTAAAGATAACAACAAAAAAGGAATTTGACAGCTGACATTTCTTCTTTCTGTTATCAGAATTTCTCTCAATTGATTTCTTCTTTTTATGTGATTACTGAAAATCAAAGGTACCCACAATGTATCAATGAAACTGTTTATTTAAACAAAAACACTGTTAATTGAAATTCTGCGTATGTTTTCGGGCACCCTATACAGTAGTGTTGTTGAACATCCTTCGGAACATGCTGTAATTTCGTCATTATCAAAACAACAATTTATCGATAAACTTACCTATATGGTGATAAAACATTGTCTTATAGCACTGTAAAAAACTGGTGTAACTCAGTGTTGGCCTCAGGAGTACATCCATGGTCGATCTTTGCTCCAGGAGTAATTTTATAACTTGGTTGAAGATCTTTCGGAATATTTTGTAATTATTAAAACTGATAATCGTTGGTCGACGCTTGCTTGCCGAAATGAATTTTGTGAAAGTTCTCCAAAATCAATTGTGCCAGAAAGCATATATGTGATCTTATAAAACAAGATTGTTAATTCGTAAAAAGATTTGTTCCAGTTGTATCCCGCATAATCTGATAAATACTAATATGGAATGGTACTAAGAAATGTTAAGAAAAGGTACTTCAAAGGTACCTTGAACCCATTCATAACATAAATAAATCAAGTAATAAATTCAATTTCGATCATCAATATATGCATTTTTATCATTGGTGAAGTTATTAGATAACCTGTTAGATGAAACAAAGAAATAACGAATTTTATACCACGAAAAATAATTTTTGTGCTACTGTGAAGCTGATATTATTTTATTAAATAATTTAGATATATTATTTTTTCTAGAAAGCAACAATCATCAGACAATGGCAAATGGTTATTTGTATTATGTGGCCTTTAAAGAACATTCTATTAATATTTTACCGCACAATGAATATTACATGGAATAATCAATACCATCCTTTTTCATCGAAGAAGCATCAATTACCGATGTTAGTTTTAACGACACACATTTCTATTTAAAAAGTAGGTCAATTCGTTGTCCTGAAAACGAAGAGGAGACTGTTTCAATTTACGTTTTTTCAAATTTACTAACTTTTTTACGAACGCTTTTTACCTGTTTTGCTTGTGTTAAGATTATGAATGAATTTTCTCACTTGTTTTGTGAAAATTCAACAGTTTGTGTGAATTTTTTTGTACATATTTTAAAATCTCCTTTTACCAACTATGGGTTTATCTGGACTGGACCTAAAGCTTAACGTGGGCTCTGAACCACGGTCCTCAGCATTAAGCCTACCGATTGGCGAGTGACCAACTTTAGAAATCATCCCAGAAGACATCCGGTCTTACCCAGCCTGGTTACTGGCGTGACTGGGATCATTTTCCTTGTCGGATTTTACACTCTTGTCTAGAACATTCACAAATTTTAAACAATCACAAACATAAATTTACGACCATGCCCCAGCAGGATTCGAACCCGCGGCTATCGCAACAGTAGGAGGACCGTCCCATCGCCTTTGCCACCAAGCCGGCAGTTTGTGTGAATTTGTTGAATAATGCGGACGACTTTTAAGGATATTCAAAGTTAATTTTTGGTTATATGAGCAACAGTGGTGAAACTGTATGACAAGACGTCACCAACCAAATAGTTTTCCTTAATGATTGCGATATGTGATCGATTGTTGAACTTACGATTTTTTAGGAATTTACTGAGTAGTGACTCAGTTCTCAATTCAATTCAGACACAGGAAGGGTCTGTTCGACATCAACTAGTGATTGATGATGAAAAATGTATCAATATTTATAATCCCTTGTACGGAGTTATTGAATTTTTTATTTTGCCACGTTGCCGCCTCTTGCAAATTTTAAATATATTTTAAGAATATTATCTACCACGTCAAATTTCTTGTCCTGTCTTCAAAATCAATTAAATCTAGTATCAAATAAATGATAAACCAAAGAAAACTATAACTTTTATTCTGTAAAATAATGTAATATTAAACTTAAACAGTTTTAAATGCTTTATACTATTTAAGACAAAAATTATGAATACTTAAATTTTGTTTTTCTATAAATTTTTTTAATAATCATATTAAATATTCTATAATAATATGTTGACAAATGTATTAATACAATCTTTCTTTCAATATATATATATATATATATATATATATATATATATATATATATATATATATATATATATATATATATATATATATGTTTAAAGAAGTAGGTCTCTAAGAATTGAGACTGTTGCTTATATATGTTTACACCTCCATTATTTTTGACCTCATTTACCCAATTCCTAATACTTGTTGCATCACTTTTACGCCTTACACCTGTGGATTTCAATCTATCTGCTTGCTGAATATTAAAATAATCTTTACAATCCAATAAAACCTAATCTTTCGGGATTGCCACTGCCTGTGTTATCTCTGGTTTCATCTACTATAGTATCCATTGGAATTTTAACTGCAATAATTATTCGCTTCTTATCTTATTTTAACAATAATAACTTACCTGAGATATTTTCACATCCTACATGTGTTTTAATCTTCGATTTTGTGTTAATTTTATACCAGGATTCATTTTAACACTTCCCTGGAGTTTTAAATGCTTCTAATTCTTTAATTTACTTTTGATAATCAACAGTTTTATCGATGTAAGTACCAGTAAACTTTGCTGTTCATTCATCCATCGTATTGGTCGGATTTAACTCTCATTGGCTGGCTATAAAATACTCCATAAAATCGTATTTTTGATATATAACGACGAAACTTACTGTAACTGATGCGTTAAAAATAATAATTACATTCTCTCTAATAAAATCGACAGTCGACAGCGTCAATTAAATTCCGTCAATAACTTTAAAGAAACCACAGTTTTAACGCGAAGATTGTTTTTAATCTAAAAATAACGAACCGTCAACACCGTCTTTTGTATCTGCTTAAGTAGAGAATAATGTAGTTTGCAAACAGACGTCTGTTAGACAAGGCTGCATTGGAAACACATTGTCTATACTCACGTTTTATTAATTAAGTATAATATATCTACCGCTGTTCGAAATGGTAACATGTCTAACATACACAGTCGTTGAGTAGTGAGATATAATGGGTTGGGTAAAAAGTAATTTCGTTTTCCTTTTTCCATATTTAATTTAATTAATTATTTTATTTAATTTATTTAAATTAATTTCAATTAATTCTCCCTTTTTCACTTTTTCCCTTCATCTTTCTGGCAACATGTTGGTGGTTATTGGTTGACCTTGCTGGTATTTTGGCAATAATACGATATTTAGTTTGCAAGCAGTGAAACACTGATGTTAAAACGATTCGAAATGGCATCTTGAATCAATTGATGTGGTAGTTATTTGGCCTTATTTTGGATCTTTCCCAGCGCATATGAATGTCTAAAAACAGTTGATTCATCAAGTGCTAATCTGCCTGGAAACATTTATATTTAACGCAATACTACGAAAGAATTATTTCCCGGTCATATGGTTAGTTGCAAAGGAAAAACGCCAGAAGATGTTACCTCCTAGCGGCCTATAAGATTAGCATTAAAAATCTCAAAAGTTTTTGAGAAATTATATATAAAGAGGCTTAATAATCATCAATATGGGTTTCGTAATAAACACAGGACTATAGAACAAGTGCATAGACTTGTAAACAAAGTACATATAGACTTAAATGCCAAAAGGTATTGTGGGTGCATTCCTGGACATATATAAATTTTGTTAGTATATGAAATGATAGTGTTATTTAATGTTATTGGTGCTTGTACGGTCTGTTTATAGGTGATCTGCACTTACACAGATTTATTTTCGTTAATTTTTATTTTCCAAGCTTGTGTCCAATTATTTATATTGTCACTTGCCTGTTGTAATTTTCGTGAGGCTTTTCCACTATTGTCTTCGATAGCTATAATCGCAGTATCGTCAGCAAGTGTAGCCATCGTAATATTCTCCATTTGTGGTATATCATAAGTGTAAAGTAGATAAAGCATTGGCCCCAGTACACTTCCTTGTAGTACGTACATCTGCTTTAGATTATTTTATTGTAGAGTAAACTTCTTCTTGTTTAACTCTAAACATTCTAGCCGTAATGTACGATTTTAGTAGCTCGGTGTGTTGTTTTGGTAACATTTTCTGTAGTTTATGAACAAGGCCTTCATGCCAAACCTTATCGAAGGCTTGTGCTACATGCAAAAATATGGCTGATCATTTTTTACTTTCGTGGGCATATTAGAATATGATGAAACCGCATCGCGATAAGTTTTTAAAAGTATTTGGTGGGCTTCAGCAGTAATGAATACTGAACATACACTAAATAACCCAATATACTAATGGGAAAACTATTATTTTATGTATGGAAATGTCAAACGTACATGAAATCTATATAAAATAACAGACAAATGAAAGAAAGAGTAGGACAATATTTTATATAAATAGCGAGACAACAACTTGTAGAAACGTTTATGTAAATATATGTGTAGGCATACATCTGGGTATTTTTAGTATTAAACCCTAATCACAATTAAATATTCATCTTTAATAACCCATGACACACACACATAATGTTAAAAACACTTGATATATTTTATCTCTTTTAATACTTAACTGAGCATTATAGGTATCTAACATATAAGGTTCTTTCGTGTATTCCGATCATTTTTTTTTATTTTAAAAAGGCATTTATTGGGGAAAAAAGCTACTAAATATATTAATCAAAATTTTTTCCATCAAGTTCTACCATTTTTCCCCTTTTCGGCAACTCGTTGATAGTTCTCCTGGTTTAATCCAAAACTTTTGCATTTTGGGATTGTCGTTTCACCGTCAGTGATAATCATAGAGTAATAGAGAGAAAACTCTATAGGGGTCTCTAGCGAAAAGTTTTGCTTTGCCCAGTATCTAGATGGGGTTACCGGCCATTCAAATGATTTGCTTGGCAAATTTAAATTTGCATTATAGGCACCTGTAAAAGAATATTTTGCTGTGAAGACATTTAATTAAGTTTGCCAGGCAGGTGCGGCACGTGACAGCCCTGACGTCACGTTTAATTGACCAATACATTTTAAATCAAAAACAATTTAATTTCTGAAATAACTTTATATATATATATATATATATATATATATATATATATATAATGATAAACAAAGAAATTTGGAACAAATTAAAATGACTTCTTCAGTCTTTTCCCTTTTCCATATTTGTTTAATGGCAACATTTTAATCTATTAGAGATCTATCAGAGTTCTGTAAGAGTAATTTGTAATATTATATCTAGAAAATCATTATGTAGTGTACAATTAAAAGGTTTTAAATTTACATTTTTAAAGATATTTGACAAAAAGGAAACAAAACAAGGCGGTATAATGATAAATGTATTTTATCTTGCCATATACAGATGTTTAAAGAAGTAGGTCTCCAAGAACTGAGACTGTTGCTTATATATGTTTACACCTCCATTATTTTTGACCCCATTTACCCATGTCCTAATACTTGTTGCATCACTTTTATGCCTTACACCTGTGGATTTCAATCTATTTGCTTGCTGAATATTAAAATAATCTTTACAATCCAATAAAACCTAATCTTCCGAGATTGCCACCGCCAGTGTTATAAAATGATAAACAAAGAAATTTGGAACAGATCAGAATTACTTCTTCAGTTTTTTCCCTTTTCCATATTTGTTTAATGGCATTCTTTTAATCTATCAGAGTTCTGTCCTTATTTTCTTATACTGAAAGCAAACTTTGAGTCTTTCCCTGTTATAATTCTGTTTATCCAAAAGTATATAACGCACCTTATTATCTGTAATATCTCGAAAATTATTATGTAGTGTACAATTGAAAGGTTTTAAATTTACATTTTTTTAAAATATTTGGCAAAAATGTGTTATATTATCGACGTGGCAATATCCCAGGACAAAATAAAAGACATAGCTCAAAAACCTACTGAGAGTATAATAAATGAACAATACAATAATATAATTTTGTGACATATACAAAAAATTAAATCGCCAACAAAACAAATCTAAATTAATATAACTGGGTTTGTTCAGCACTGACTTCAAAATAGTCAGGTGGTGGTAGTTAAAATAATATTGCAAATAGATAAATAGGTTTAGCTAAATTGTGTGTATATCACAGAATATAAAATACGTGTAGTAGATATGTTAATTAAGGTTTTTGTTTATTGTTATTTAGTTATTACAACGATTGTTATGTACATATTTTATTTTAAAATGTTTTTTTGTGTTAAAAATCCAAGTGTCATTGTTTTTTAATTTTTAGTGAGTTCGTTATTTATTTTTTAAAGTCGGTTCAATTTTTTTGTTAAAAATATTTTATCTTATAAATGTCTACAGCTTTCTGTAACGACTATATAATGTAGAAATATTGACGAAAAATATAAAATTGTCATCAAGGCATCGCTTATTTTTAAATCAACCGGATAGCCTACCTTTAACCTCTAAATTAGAGTTAATTGAGCTGTTTCAAGCCTGAATGGGACCATTTAAAGGAAGCTTCATAAATAAGCGCTTTTGAAGCAAGCGGTGCGACTAAACCGGCTTTGACACGATTACAAGATTCTTCGGTTTATTTTTAAACCCTTCTATTAACCTCTAACATTTGTTGTTGGTTTCTAGAGGGAAATTATGACGAATAAGGTTGCCGTAATAATCTTAATTGATACTATAAATTATGTATTATCAAGTGCGCTAAGCACAAGGTTAAAGTTTATTGTGGAAAACAATAATAAAGGGAGATTTAATTTACACTACATTTAATAACCACTAATTAACCGACTTTGTACAGAGCTTCCTCATATCCAAATATTCGGGAATGATACAGTATTCACGTTCAGTTGATATCTTTAGAGTGTCTGCTATTTCATTCAATTTCAATTTACGGTCATTCAAAATCGTTTTGTGGATTTTTTTAATGTTTTTGTCGGTAACGATCTTTTTTGGGCGTCCACTGCGTTCATCTCCTTCGGTGCTCATTTCACTACGTTTAAACTTAGTATACCAATCCTTGATGGTTGATTCTCCTGGGGTAGTGTCCGAAATCTTGGCATCAAGCCAAGTGTTTTCTTCAATTGTATTTTTTCCCTTTAAAAAAGCAATATTTTATCAACAGGCGAAATTCCTTTTTGTCTATTTTTTTCACGATAACAAAAGTTGCTTCACTCAAAATGCTATAATTCACAAATTAATGATCCGACAGCTGTCAAATTTATACACGCATCTTTTGAGGGTTAGGGCTAACTAAAAAACATATGGATTTAATTATAGTAGCGCCATCTATGTGACCTGTTAAAGTACTAGTCCTAGATGCGAAATTTACGTATTGGTAAAAATCGTACATTGAAAATGTTCTAGGCCTAATGGATAAGGGCAGCAGACGACTGTAAAAGGAACCCAGTTTACGTGTTTATTGGCCATTTATTCTAAACCAACTTGACATATTTCACAAACACGCGTTGTTGTTTATAATAGTTATGGTTAGGAAGTAATTTTTAGGTTAATTTTATGTTTACAAAAATTTGTTAAGGTAATATATAGTATATTCAAATTTTTTTTGTAGATACATCATCAAGATATTTAAGGTATTGTCTGCCGAAATTTGTAAATTCGTTTTAGAAGACAATGGTTTCCTCCTCATTTTATTCTAGTTAAAAAGAGACACACTGCTGTCAGATTAATTCGAACACGTAAACGAATGAGCCTGTCAAAGAGGTCCGGTTATCAGACGTATGCAAAATTCGTGAAAGCAATAGTAATAAGAGGTTATAACTCTAACCAATAAACTATTGTGGCTGTATGATTAACTGTAGTTGTTCAATGTACTATAATGTTAAAATGAATTATATTTGATAACATTTTTGTTCATTTATTTTATTTACGTTTTGACCTCACAAATTTAAATGACGTATATACAAAATAACTTTGAATAGACTATGGATTGCTATTTTGTTTGTTTAAGTCAATTTATTGCAACAAAATTTGTTATAAGATACATTATTTCAATTGTTTGTCCTATTTATCTGGTCCGGACAGTTATATACACCGAAAGAAATAATAAAATACAAAGCTTCAAATCTTGTGTTATCGTTTAATTTCGTTTAGAATAAATACTCTGGCCAATCTAGACGCCCGCTAGGGCTTTTACTGTTGTCTAATTTATAGGTCTAAGATATTAATAAATAAAAAAAATGTACCGGTCTAATAACAGCTACGAATTGGTAACACGTTGTCCAAACCGTTGATTTTTTGATTTCTTCGGAATGGTAATTTTTATAATTATCTAAATTAAACGCAGAGATTTATATGCGACAAGACAGACAACGGTGTTTTCTTCGATGACTCGGTGAGCGTTGTGGAATACAAATCGGCCGTAGTGGTGTTGAATCTGTTCGTTTTTATTTTATTCGTGATCCGGAGAACGGTCTATTTTAAAAACTCTAATAAATTATGAGCGATGTATTTCGAACAAGAAAACTGCCGACGACAGTCTGGAAGAGATTAGACTTTCGGAATCACCTCCTTTTTATTATGAAATTCTGGTGGTGTAACAGATGGCGGTAAAATAAAATTGTTTTAATTCTATTCGAAAGGTCTAAATGGGGAAATAACTTATTGGTCGACAGTATCAGTGGCGTGCATAGCTAGTCAGTTACTGCACGCAGAATTTTACAGTATTTGAATTACTTGACATTAAAATACACAATTGAAATACAATTTTTTAACGTACGTCATCTAAATTTGTGACGTCAAAACGTGGCAATGTTGCCGCATCAACTCCGAGTTGTAGTTTAGTTTGGCTTTGACATACAACAAAATTCTAATCTAAATAAAGTAATTGAACAAAAATGTTATCAAATATAATTTATTTTAACATTATAGTACATCTAAAAATTACAGTTAATTATGCAGCCACAATAGTTTATAGATTAGAGTTATAACCTCTTATCACTATTGCTTTTAAGAATTTTGCATACGTCAGACAACCGGACGACTGTGACATTGTAACGAATGTTACATTGTTAACATACTAATCGTTCCAGACTAACCTACCATTTGTTTTTACAATAACTTATACAACATATAAATCTAGAAAGCTGTTAAAATTTCACGATATTGTACTCGTAAGTCTGTGAGTTATTGTGCTAAGAGTGGCACTACATTTGTTGTTTTCAGAACAATGGATCAAAAACAATTTCGTGTTTTAATTTTACACTTCTTCTTGATGGGAAAAAATACCGCTCAAGCCAAGCAATGTCTTGAAAAGTGTTGTAAGGACTACGCTCCCTCACAAACAAAAATAAAACGTTGGTTTGCTGACTTCAAACGTGGTCGTAGAGACACCGATGATGCAGAACGCAGTGGACGTCCAAATGAGGTTATAAAGCGAAGTTGCGGGAGTTAGCTAACATCGTAAATATATCAAAATAACGTGTTGGTTTTATATTGCATGAGCATTTGACCATGAGAAAGCTCTGTTCAAAGTGGATGCCGCGTTTGCTCACTGTTTACCCAAAACAAGAACGTGTTGATGATTCTGAGCAGTGTTTGGCCATGTTTAAACGTAACAAACGGAATTTTTGCGTCGATATGTGACAATGGATGAAACATGGATCCATCACTTCAGTTCTTTTAAAGCGAATGTGTTTATGGACAATAAAAAGTGGATCACATATGATAATAACGTGTGAAAAAAATCGTGGACAAAGCCGTGAAAAGCTTTACAGAAGGAGGCAAAGTCCGCATTGATGCCAGAGAAGGTGATATTAAGTGTCTGGTGGGATTATAAAGAAATTGTTCAGAATAAACTGCTCGAGCCTAACCTAACAGAATTGAGCAATAAGAAACAGATTGTCACGCATCCACCGTATGGCCCAGACCTTGCTCCATCCGACCACCATTTGTTTGGGTCTCTGCAAAGCTCTCTTAGTGTTATAAATCTAAAACTATTTCCACCATCAACTTCCAGAAACGTTGTAAAAGATCATATATCATATCAGACCATAAATCATTAAGTATTTCTTGTTTGTTCATGTGCCAACGCTAATCGTCGGTTTTTAGTGAAAACATCATAAAAAAAAAGCTTGTTCAGTGAGTCACCTTTTGATTTTAATGTTTTATGATGCTTTCCCACGACATTACCATATTTAACCATTTTTCGTAGTAACATCGAAGACAGTAATTTTGCTAATACGTACGACAAACCATTTTTATTATTTATATCTGATAAAGACAGTGTGATTTTTTTCTTGCTACTGATGCCGACTCGTTCAAATTCAAACACCTGATGTACCAAGATAAATAAATAAGGAAATGTGACACAGAGACCTTCAGCACAACACTACCTAAGATCGTAAGAGAAAACCAATTCCAATAAATAAAAAAATATATTCACACTGCTCTGATAACAATATTCAAAGTAAAGAAAGGTAAATTTGCAAGATGACGTTCAGTAACCAATATCGCCAATAAACGTCATATTGAACACGGTAATTTCAAATATCAACTTAGAACCGGATGGTTCTCTACATCGGTAAATATTAAAACAATGAAATTTATTGGAGAATAGCTATTGTTACAAAAGGTATGGATATCATATCGATACAGATGCAGCTAGCTGAACCCGTACACTGTTCGCTGTACATCAGTCTGATAATAATTAGATGTATAAAATGTGGATTTTATATATAAATATGAGAAAACATACAACAAAATTATTTCCAAAATAAAACAAATTAATCCCAATATAGGATTCTATATGAAATTAAATCATCTTCATTTTTCAATAACATATAATATCATCTCATGTTTTGACATATTTCAAATAAATTAACAAAAATAGCAATAGAGTTCGACAGGATGCTTCAAAACTTTGAAATACTTATCTTAAAATATCTTAATATCTTAAAATACTACTGAGAATAAATTGAAATCGCAATTATAATTTCATCCATAACAACGGTTACGATGGTAACATAATAACAGTTACTCTGGAAACATAACTATGAGAAATTATAAACCAACCTTAAACATTTTCTGTCTCTGTTCAAAACATAGAGTAATAGAGATGCAACTCAATAGGGGACTCTGGCCCAAAGTTTTGCTTTGTCCAACATCCAGAGGGAGCCCTAATGGGCCATCCAAGTAATTTGATTGGTCAATTTAAATCTCCATTATAGGCACCTGTAAGAAAAATATTTTACTGTGAGGACATTTGATTGGCTCATTAGTAATGTTTGGCACGTGACAGCCTTGACCTCATATTTAATTGGCCAATAAAATTTAAATAAAAAACCATTTTTTTCTGAAATAAATGTATTAAATTAAATGCAATTAAATATACAAGCAAATATAATGTTTAAAAATAAATAAATATAAATATAATTTGTAAAAATAAATAAATATAAATATAATCTATAACAATAATTTTTTTTGTTTGTTTTATAACATCTTTATTAGATACGCTTAGTACAATCTTAATTATTATTATTATTATTACAATTAATTTATTACTACTTTTCCTATGTGCTTGGATTAATTAGCAAGCAAGACGAGTACGAGAAAATACATCAGTATGTATTCCTCAATTATAAAATTATAATTATTTATTAATTATTAACTTATAGCTATAGTTTACACTAATAATACACACTAAATGTTCACACAAGTTCGTATGGTTTTGTTCGTTTCAGTCTCCTGACATCCTGTGCGCTGTCCAGCAGTTGTATTGCTTCCACGTTAGAATAATTTAGTAATCTTCTTTCGTGTTTCAAGGCGAAATCCTGCACAACTTCGCAAATCCATTTGATTTCCAGATCATCGTGCAGTTCTTCATTGGTTACATAGCGATAGGCATTGGTAATCAATCGAAGAATCTTGTTTTGACAGCGCTGTATGACTAACTGATTTGAATATTTAGTGCAACCCCATATTTGCACCCCATAGGTCCAAATTGGCTTTATAATTGTATTATAGATCAACCTCTTTGATTTTAGATCAAGTTGGGAGTATCTTGGACCAGTATAGTTGTTTTATTTTGGTTCTAATGTGTTTTGCTTTTTGTCTAACGTGATGGTTCCAATTTAATCTACCGTCAAGATGGATTCCAAGGTATTTTGCTGATTCTGCTTGAGGAATCGGGCATCCATTGAGTGATATAATTAAGTTTTTATTATTTCGCCTTAATGCAAAATTAACGTGGACAGATTTGGAGCTATTAAGTTGAATTTTCCAATCTTTTGTCCATTTGTAGATTTTGTTGACTGCTACTGTGTCATCAGCAAAGGTTCCAAGAAGTGTTTCTTTTGTTGTTGGAATGTCAGTGTAGAGCAGATACAGGAGAGGTCCTAAGACGCTACCTTGAGGAACTCCAGCCGAGATATTTTTAAATGTCGAGAACGCCTTTTCGTGCGATACTCGAAATTTTCTTCCAAATAAATATGACTCCAGCAATTGACAATAGTTACGCGGTAAAAATTTGCTCACCTTACAGATTAATCCCAAATGCCAAACCCGATCAAAAGTTTGTGAGATATACAGGAATATTGCAGGGCAGTATTTCTTTTCTTCAAACGCTCTTTCAATAACCGCAGTTACTCTGTGCACTTGATCGATAGTTGAATGGTGATTTCGAAATAACAATAAATATAAATTTATAATGTAAATTTATCTACAAAATATAAATATAATATAAAAATAAATATATCTATAAAATATAAATATTATATACATATATATCAAACCATAAGCAAAAACTTACGAGATATTGTCTTGCCTCTATAAAGTCAGTCTAAATTTATGGGTCTACTGATTTATTCATAATTGTATGTAAACAAAAATCACACTTATTTTCTTTTTAAAAAGTTTTACTAAATAACCTGAGATGTACACTACGGTACAACATAAAACTTTGTTTGCTCTTATAGGAACATCTGGACTGAAGTTATAGAGTCAATTAAGTAACAGTAAGAATGAGCAGAAAGGGGGATACTGGCTGAATGAATACAAACTTTACCATTACCTTCTGGAGTTTGTTCAAATATCGATGATACTTGCTTCGAACACCCTGGTTGTGGGCCTGGAACGATGGAAATAGGCGCTACAAATATAGCAAGACAGTTTAGAAATTAATGGTAACAATTAAGAACAGAAATGTGACTGACTCCTTTAATTTACCTTCTATATAATTTTGATTTTGATCCACTTCCATTTGTACATATTCTGGGCTCGTTGCATATCAGATTCCGTTGCGGCTCTTAGCATAGGGAATAAAACAAGTAATATGTTAAACGTAGCGACATCTATATGTTGGACGTCGCGAAACATTTCGCCAAAATTTCCTATGAAGTTAAATCTCTATTTCTCTATGGTTTAAAAGATATATATTATAACCCTATATTTCAATAATAAAACAGCCGCTTTTAACGAACATAACCTAAATATAATATAATATCCGTTTACGAACGATTTTTACATATTTATTGAGGAATTTACAAAACTGTTTACAGGTGACAAATACAGATTTTATGTACTTAGTTATCATTTAAAAATTGAGCCTATCTTCGTAAATTATTATGGTTTATCGCGTATACAAATATTGACTTTCTACAGCCAGTGCAGATATAATCGTTATTAACTGTTTGCTTTTATGTGACTTATTATTTGGAGACAAATTAGGTGGATCTATTCTAAGTCGACGATTTAATTTTTTTATCTAATATAAGTATTGAGACGCTACGGTGGAAGCAGATTGTTCTTTTCCTAATTCGTGACTAATTTATTCACAATACGAAATGACTTAATGTACATTAAAAGTGCTTCTTTTGTTTGGGTTTGGTTGGACGTTTAGACAATCGTATGTTAATAAGTATGTTCTCTACCCAATATTAATTATTTGTCTGTCGAAAACGATGAATTTGAAATAACAGGTCAATTGATAAGTCCCAGGCCTACCATCAAAAAACAGATATTTTTGGCAAAATTAGTTTTTTTATTCAACATAATTCCCTTCAAGGATGCTACGCTGATTATAGCGACCCTCCAACTTTTCGATACCATTTTTGTAGTACGATTTGTCCTTTGCTTCAAAATAGGCTTCAGTTTCGGCTTCATTCAACGAACATTTCTTCCCAGCGAGCATTTTTTTGAGATCTGAGAACAGGAAATAGTCGCTGGGGCAGATGTGGAGAATACGGTGGATGAGGAAGCAATTCGAAGCTCAATTCATGGATTTTTGCCATCGTTTTCACTGACTTGTAACACGGTGCACTGTCTTGGTGAAGCACCACTTTCTTTTTCTTCAAAGGCGGCCGTTTTTCGGCGATTTCGTTCTTCAAACCTTCCCCTTCCTTTTTCAAGGTAGTCAATGAAAATTATTCCATGCGCATCCCAAAATACAGATGCCATAACCTTGCCAACCGACTGTTACGTTTTCCCACACTTTGGAGCGGGTTCATCGTGTGCAGTCCACTCGGATGACTGTCGATTGGACTTCGGAGTAAAATGATGAAGCCATGTTTCATCCATTGTCACATATCGACGCAAAAACTCGGGTTTATTACGCTTGATCATCTTCAAACACTGCTCCGAATCATCAACTCGTCGTTATTTTTGGTCAAAAGTGAGCTTGCGCGGCACCCACTTTGCACAGAGCTTCCTCATACCCAAATATTCGTGAATGATTTGATGTACACGTTCAGTTGATATCTTTAGAGTGTCTGCTATTTCATTTTACGGTCATTCAAAATCATTTTGTGGATTTTTTAAATGTTTTCGTTGGTACCAACCTCTTTTGGGCGTCCACTGCGTTCACCGTCTTCGGTGCTCATTTCACCACGTCTAAACTTATCATACCAGTCCTTGATGGTTGATTTTCCTGGAGCAGTGTGCGGAAATTCGGCATCAAGCCAAGTTTGTGCTTCAACTTTTTTTTTACAATAACAAAAGCTGCTGTTCGTTATTTCAGACGAAGATGTAGGAATTCTTGTCTGTATAAATTGTGAGATAGGAAAGGACGGAGATAATTGCTTGGAGCTGTTATTTTAAAAGTGTTTATATTTTCCAAAGGTAGTATAAGCGAGACGGAGATGTACATATTCCTTCACGCACTAACTTTAAAAAAGAAAAGGAAAAATATATATTACTAATTTCTATTATCATGTAATGAATAATATAATTTTAAAGGAAGTAGGATTACTTTTATACTGAATGTTATGTGAATTTGTAAAAAAGAATGGAATCATAACACCTCAAATATTTCATCGTTTTTTAATATATTAATTGCTATTTTTAAATAACAGCATAATAAATATAAATAGTACAATACAACTTAAACAAAACCTAGAAACTAAAGATATTCAATAACCATAAGTACTAAATAAAATGTGAACGTATACCGAATCATTGAAAAATCTAATCCATGACGAACGTAAAAATGCTCGTACAATAACTACCAGACCCTTTTTAAATAAAAGTTTTATTTATTTTTGAACGGAAATATTTTTAAATTACTGTAAATATTATCACGTTCAACTTTTCTCCCGTCAGGCGATTTCTTCGATCGTTAATTATTTGCCCAGATTTTGAAAAAAACTCGTTCCCAGTGGACAGATGTTGTGGGTATAGAGGAATATTTTACGTGTAACTGATATAATTCAGGTAGTGTCATTTTATGGGCTTACCAAAAATTCAAAGCGTTTTCTAAACGCCAAATATGGCATTTCCAAATACTGCTTAATCTGTAAAATTGCTGCAGTACTTGGAGTAATTACTTCTTTCATTCTAGCCATTTTTTATCAAAATATCTCTAGATGTCAATACATTCTTGATCAGTTAGTTGTGTCTTGAATTTCGGGTTGAGGAACTATATTTGTACTTTTTGAAGTTAGAATGGAAGATACCTCTTTTGTGATAACTGTTTGTATCGCCTCAGCATTATTTGCAATACCAAATCGTGCTTTTTTAAATCTAGGAACTAAAAATGTGGATTTCCCGCATATCGTGTTCATTTCTAAAATTGCCAGTCTTTTATTGATGACATCTAATAGACAATTTTGTAATTTTTTTCCCCATTCACTTGTTAAAATCCTGCATTTGATGGAATGTTGCAGTCCTCGTGTTAACGGTATAATTAAAGACATAGTGGGACATCTTTCACCAGTTAACTCGGTGGTCATTATTTCAATGGGCTTTAAAAGTTGAACACATTCTGTTAAAATAATCCATTCGTCAACAAATAAAAACTGTGGTGCTCTTCTTAATAGCCAACAAAATATGAAAGTAGAGTTTTCCTATCAGAAAATGTATTTCTTACAAATATTTAATATACTTTATTCACCCCTTTACCGTTAATATTTTTAAAAGAAATTTAACAACTGCTACTGCAAAAAATTCTTCAAATTTTTTGGAATCAGTGCAATTTCTGAAACCTTTGGAACCTAATTTTAGTTTTCAGGATTTTAGGAATAAAGTTTCGACAAACAAGACGCTTGGACAACAATCGTGAAAGTTTATCAAAAAAGTAGTACCTATTATACCAGTCCAAAGTATTACCTATTATGCCAGTTAAAAGTATCTTACTATTTATCATTTACAATTTAATTTTTTTGCCCTCGAAAACTAGCATTCCAAAATGCTGCTTAATTAATGTATAATATATAATTATTCACAAGCAAACTAGAAAAAAACATAAAACCACATATATTACATATAAATCTATGTAAGCATAAATTCGGCGCATTACTTTCAAGGTCGCACCTAGGACGACACAACCACATTGTTAAAAAATTAGTCGAATGAACTAGTAGAACCGAAAATAGTAACTAAAAGTAAACGATTGAAACGACGATTGAAAATAACGACTGAAAACATTCACTAGTAAAAACAGTCGAACCAAAAATAGCGACAGAAACAGTCGTTAGTAAAAAGTAGTCAATTACTAAACAGTCGATAGTAGATTTCAGTCGATTGTTCCCAACACTACTATTAACATTAATTGCTTGTCTGTCACTCAGTGACAGATGACACTTGACATTCTTTTCGGGGTTTCCGTTTTTGGTTTTTAAAATTATTTTACAACACTGTTTAAGAGTGACACCGACACATTTGCCATTGTCAAAAATCAACGTCAATATCGAAATATAATGATTGATACTGTTTTAAATCATTTTGTATTATATTTGAAACTTGTTAACGTTTAAAACCCGTATTTTGTAAGCATGTGAAACGGAATGGAAAACGCATGCGAAAATGTATCGATCATATCAAGGAATATTATTAAAAACAATAAATTGTAACTATTAATGACGAATGTTTTACTGTCATCGATTTTCTATTTATATTTCAGTCGAATTGAATTATTAACGGCAACATTTCGAAAGAAAAAAGGATACTTTTAAGTGCTTTTTCGGCACCGATAGGAGATGGTAATAGATTTTGTTTTTTGTTCCAGTTGATGTGCTGCGGCATGAACGGCCCAGACGATTGGCAAAAAATCAACCACAATAATTCTCTGCCGCACACGTGCTGCCCCCACGCCAAGGACGACGGCAGCTGCGTTAGGGGCGTCGCTGACATCTATCAGGCGTCCTGCATTCAGAAACTGAAGGAGTTGTTCATGACATACGCCTCAGGTATTGGGGTCGTGAGCCTGGTCGTAGCGGCTTTTCAGGTAAATTTCGTAAAATTGTCCAAAAAGACGCAAGGCGCATATTAATACATTCCGAAACACGTAAAATACAGAGTAAAGTACATGTAAATTTCGAAAAACTGTAATTTTTGGTAAATTCTTATTATTTTTCGTTCAATTACAGTGTGTGACAAGTTTATTTTGTCCTATAACATTAAATAAAACAACATTTTTATCAAACTGTACTTGCTGAACACAAAAACAATTTTAATTTAATTTTTTGTAACACGTACCATTTTATATAAATTACAGTACTATAAATAAATTAAGTATTATACCACTATACCCACCTGAGGTAATTCGCAGATATGCAATTCCGTCCGATATCATGCACAATAAATAAAATCTATGTTAGCAGTTCGATATAATATGCGATTATACGCATAGAGTAATATTTTCTTTTCATTTAATTTTGTCTGTGATTATTCATCTACCGATAGACAGCTGAAATGTCACCTGTGACAGATAAATTTAATACTATCAAGTTATCAAGTAAGCGTAGGCCGTCGTTAAACTTCATATTAAATTTACGGCTAAAAGACGACAATGATAAGCATTAACTCCCAGCTCTAACTGTAAATATAACATTTAAATAAAACTGTCTTTATTTTTCAGCTACTAGGCATCGTGTTTTCGTGCGCGCTGGCGAGACACATCCGCAAAGAATACGAAACAGTCTAAACGTTTAGATGCACGCATCTTAGTCACATCCTTGTACCTTTCTTATTAATTTGTCATTGCAACCATTCAAGTATTACTATGGAAGTTTGATTTAATTTATTTTTGTATATTTATTATTTTCGGTTGTGAGCTCATTTTTTAATTAGTCTTAGAAAGAACGGCCAGTCGTTAACCTTTAATTTCGAAAATTTTTGATACACTTTTTATATCGACAAAAGAAAAATAAGTTCACCCTATTTTTTATACTAAACGTTTTAGATGGAGATGTCAAAAGGCAAGGTCAGTATACAATTTAAGTACGTATCCGGTTTTTTCGAATCGTTCTTGGGTTTTTGCATGTGTTCACATTCACAGACTGATTTGTTACACTTTCTCACATTTGTAGTTTATCAATAGTTTATCTTAATCATAGAACATATTTTTGTACATTTAGATTTATTGATTTACAAGTTCATTTTACTAGTGACGAATGTGCAATTATTGTTACAAAATATGATGCTGCCTGAAGACTATTCCGAGTGCAATATTCACGACTGATCTATCTGTCAAAAACATCAGGCTAGTAATTATGAATTTTTAAAGCAATAACAAACAATCTAAATATTTTAAATATATGTATTCACGAAAAGTTTCGATAAATCTCTAGTTTGTATACCCGTATACATAATTTGTTTTGGAAAATGAAAGAACGAGAGCGTTTTCTGTTTCGTTCTACTCACTAGTCCAGTTTTTACTGTTATCTTTCCTTTAGGACGAAATTTAACTTAGATATTCACATAGGATAGATTCGATGTGTTATTTATAACCGATTGATTGCCAAACTCAACTCTAACTGGATTTATTTTGAATTGAAGCCCTAGCCGTACATCTTTTAATATTTTACGTACACACAATCAAAATAAATATCGCGTATAACCATGTATGTAAATGCTACTAATAAATGATTATAAATAAATGTGGTCGTTTCTTTAAATGGTGACCTGTCCCATTAATATTAAGGGGTTAGATTTTTTGTATTTTGTTTTTGTTACGTTTTTACCTTTGATATACGTGGGTAAGATGAAAAGTTATCTGTCTGAAAAGGAAATACTCACTTTCGATTAAAAATTATTTCATTTTTCTACGTAATCTCCTTTTCTTCGACAGAGTCAAATATCATCAGTATTCATTCCTGGAAGTGATAATTTGGAAGGGTGTGAAAATATTTCCCTACGATCCTTTCAACCTCTTAATTTACGCGAACAGATGAAAGTGTGTTAGGGGACAAATGCGATGAAATGTTGACTGAGCAACAAGTCCTGCACAAAATCCTTGAGAAAACAAGTTATCATACTGATTTTTGTACTGATTGGAGCGCAAACTCTCTGTGTCAGAGCGAGAACTTTTCACCTTACTCTCATATCTTTAATTTATGAATGATAGAAAACAATCAAAAATAATTATTGTAGTAGCACAGAGACAGCATTCAAAATCATAATACAGTTCTAGAAAGTATTAATATCATTTCTATTTATTTATTCTATTTACATCATTTATATTTATTGAATTATAAGCTTTATTTTACTAATAATACAGTAAAATATGTGCAATTCCCATAGTAATAATTCTGTTGAGGTTTAGTAAGCCAAAACTACTGTTGTTCCGAAATAAACGCCTCCTGCAATATATTTGATATCGCAATATATCTATTTATATTTCTTCTAATGAAATACCAAATAATCATTTTATATAACCGTTTTGGCTAATAGTTTGAATATAGAACTTAAACTACAAAGAATACACTAGATAAAATAAAACCGTTAGCTAACCTCCTATAGAACTATTGAAATAAATTTTTATTTGGAGTATAAGGGCTTGCATATTGTATTTGACACTATTAGAATTTCTCACATTGGATGACACCATTAATGAGAAAAATTGTTGTTTCTCTCTAAAACTGTTTTGAAGCCACTGGACCTTTTCCAAAAAAACTAATGCACTAATAAATAGAAGGGTCTAAGGTTTTTCAGTCATTTAACGAAAGCTTTTTTGGACACAGCTTTGCCATACCCATCTGAATACCCTTTTTTAAATCCTTATACATAAATAAAAAATGTAAGTTGTACAGATCATAAGGTCACTATATTTTTAGTGGTTTTCTGAATTATTAGTTTAAATTTTCCAAAACCTCGAGTGAAAAACTGTTTGTTTAAATATTCATTTAACCTATTTTATTTATTATATTAAAAAAGGTAAAATATGCTTCTATTAACCTTCAAACCTCATTGTACTACTAATAATACTTGACCTATCAAATATTTACAAAGTATATGACCCATCTGAGCCTTCAATATGTAATTGCTTGAACCTTCTGTTTAAGAGCCAATTTATGATGTAGCTTACTAATAGTGATTAACAACACAAGTACTCCAAGTCTAGTTCTGGAGAATCTTGACAAGCGCATAAGAATTCGATTAAAAGCAACGTTGCCAGGTGTTAAAAATTATACGTATATTTGAAGAATATAATACAGAATAAGTTATCTTGAATTCGTAAGTTAACCCAATATTTCTGTTGAAACCTGCGTTAAAATGTTTTGTTAAATTTTTCGTCTTCTATAACACAAAAAATGTAATGTGAATAACATTTTATAATGTTTCATTACATCGAGTCATATTTATAGTATATTCAAAGCTTATATGTGTATGCGTCATCAAGATGTTTAATGTATTGCCTGTCGCAATTTGTAAATTTGTTTTAGTCAGACAATATTTTCCTTTTCATTTTATTCTAGTTAAAAAGAGACACAATGTTGTCTGATTAGTTCAAACATGTAAACGAATGAGCCTGTCAAAGTCAAGGTGTCAGACGTATGCAAAATACTTGAAAGCAATAGTGATAAGAGATTATAACTCTAACCTATAAACTATTGTGGTATTAACTGTAGTTTTTAGGATCGGATAATATTAAAATAAATTATACTTGATAACATTTTTCTTCCATTATTTTACTTAGATTAGAATGTTGTTGTATGTCAAAACCAAACTGAATTAAAACTCAGAGTTGATGCGCCAACATTGAGACATTTTGACGTCACTATACCTATATACTTTTACTTTCGCAAGGTCAACTATGCCTAAAAGATAATGAATTTGGTATAGAATTAAATCAAATTTTTCAAAATTAAAATTGAATGGAATGAATATGTTTGTTCATATTAAAAATGTTATAATAGTTTTCTGACGATATTCACAAATCGATACTGTACCCATTACAGTACAAGAACAAATAAAATCCTTAACCTCAGAAAACATAGCTCCTACCGGCGTCAGAATTAAATCGAAAATAGCTGTTGTAGTTCGTTGGATTCTACCTCCCGATTTCTCATAAATGGCAACGTTGCAGAATCAAGCGGAAACTACCGAATACCGGTTGGGATTTTCCAGAAATTCAAACTAGTTCCAAGTGTCTTTAGAATAACGAGAATTATTAATAATTCATATCTTACACTTATTTTCGCATTATCTGCTGCTAATTTTGCCTATGAAATAATTATATTACCTCAACAAAATGTAAATACAAAATTAATCTAAAAATGACATCTAACCACAACTAAGACTCTGGTAGAAAAGGAAGCGAGTTGTGAAGACTGTCAGTTTAGAATAGAAACAGTGCGCGTGTGCAGTCCTAGCCAATAGAAACTTGTATAGAGATGGATAGGGAGGTCTTTTACTGTGGTCTCATTGGCCTCTTTAAGGAAAATTATATGGCTGAGTGAATGGAGGTAAAACGAAACTAAAACAGTGGTGTTTACATTGTTACCGGTATTTATTGATGTAATATAAAATGTGGAAAATACAAAATAGATAAAACGGATGGCAGCGGTGTTACCTGGTGATGAGACTTGGGCAGCCGACAGTGGCACGTCTGAACCAAACGATGGTCGGTTACTGAAATCGTAATACCCTTCAATAACATCCCAGATAAACGTCTCGGGGTTGTCAGCTATTCGTTATCGGGTTCTAGTTGGCGCTGCTGGCACCCCGCCCGCCCGTGTTCAACATCTGGGACTATATTTCTAGGTATGGTCTACAACATTATTCCACTACGTAAAATTCGACATGCCTCAAGGTCGCTACACCTCTATATCTGATAGCTGAAGACATGGATACTTACCATAATATATAAAAAAAAACAGGCTTTATAATTTGACATTTGTCATCTCTTATCTCTCAAAATCACTGCGATCGAATTTTCATAATAACCAATTGTTTTCACCTGCAGTAGCTTTAATGGACTGAAAATTTCAGCTTTTATATAAAGTTTAGATGAACCGAATTATGTGGAAATCAACATGGGACATATTAGTAAAACAAATATTCTGATTACGTACTAAAATTTATTGTTACATTTAATAATTAATTATCAACTAAACAGTACCTAGAAGAATAGTCCATATTCTCTTATAATTTAGTAAAAAAAAATATTTTACACAAGCTGATAGGGAGAGACGATTTATAGCAACATGCCTCCATTAAAAAAAAATAGCACATTACTATAAACTTAAGTAGTTCTGCACAAGCAATTCTACAAGTTTAAATTGCACTAACTGCAGGACTATCTGCAAAGGAGGACATATTTCACAGAAATAATTCATTTTCTTTGATTTTAAATTTTGTTGTGGTGGTGCGCAGCTCGAGGAAAGAAGATTGATTGTATTTTAGGCCAGAAAATCACAAAACGAAACACGCGTTTCCTTACCCCGTCATAGTCGATTCGATACAGGTGTGACATAACCTCAAATACAAAATAGTCATGTTTTTCCTCGCGCTACTCGGGAAGGTGGATTCGATCTCGGTAACACTCGTTAAGGAAATAAAGCCGGCTTGATATGAAAGACATTTTACGGTTGCCATTTTGATACAGTCTATAGCTAAACATTAAAAAAATCGGCCAATCACTTGTAAGTTACGAAATAATCGGTGATTGACGACGAGAATCTAGGCTTTTGGCAACTGTAGTATACTAATAAACGATCACAAAATCGAAGTTTCTTAAACTTTGACATGATACATTGCCACAATCACAATTTGCAAAACTAGAGATACCATTTTTTTTTCCATAAATTACTGGTTAAAAAACAAACCTAAAACGATACATTAAAATCAGTATTCAATGGTTAAGCTAAAATCAATTCCTCGATATCAACATTAACTAAAAATAGGGCAATGCATACGCCTGGAGCATGGAGGGGAAGATATTGCTCAGAACTACAATAGTATTCATGTTTGGAACATAAACAACAATACCTCTAATCTTGTAACGTTGCTGATTACAAAATGCAGAGATAACTTACAAATGTTGTAGTTTAAAACACTATTTTTTTGAGTTTAGAGAAAAAAATACCTTTTCTGCCTGCGCTGGCAGCCCTGGGAACGTGAGAAAGAGGGCGAAGTGTTAAGGCGGGGAAATCACGTCGCATAACGTTTTGTCCAGAGCCGGGCGATGCGATCGTGCTCTTCCCGATTCTGAAGGTATTGCGTTGCTATACTACCGACTAGAGGGTCAGCTGAAATTAAGAAAATTGCGAGTTAGTAGAGTTTAGACTAATATATAATAGTATCAACATCAAAAATACAAAAAAAAATTTAACCTTTCTTACTGAAAAATCTTACTAGTAATAACATAGTTCTAAAAAATATTATGTTGGCGCCTTCACCAAATCTCCACTAACACTAAGGAATTTACTCAATTTCGTGACGTATATTATCTTTAAGATGTTGAATCGTTTGAGGCTTATTCATATAAATTTTTGATTTTAAAAAACCCCATAAGAAAAATCGTGGTGCTTATTAAATCGCGAGATCTGGCTGGCCATGTTAAATCGTCATTTCGCGAAATTAGTCTTCATGGAAAAACGTCATTCAATAATTGAATTGTTGAACGAGCTGTGTGTGCTGTGGCCCCATCGTGCTGAAACCACATGTCCTCTAGTCCTTACTCTTCCATTTCAGGCATAAGAAAATTTCGAATCATGTCTTGGTACCGTTCAGAACTAATAAGTACCTTGGTCATTTTCAAAAAAATTGGGACCAATGATGTTTATAGCATGAATACCACACCATACAGTTGTTTTTAGTGGATGCAATGATGTTTCATGAATTAATTGAGGATTCTGTGTTCCCCAAAACCGACTGTTATGTTTATTGACTGAGAAGAAAATGGGCTTCATCTTTCATTATCAATGTAGACGAAAAACCTTCAATTTCTCCAGACAGCCTTAGGATTGCTTTACTGTACTCAACTCGTTGATCACGGGAACATTTTCGATTATTTTCAAGAAATATTGTCACTATTTCTTCTCGTTCTTGTGGCGTATATTTATCCATAATAAAATATGGACGTCTACACAACACAATGGTTAGAGCAAACTGAGCTAAACGTCACATAAACAAGATGGCGCGCAATCAAAATGGTACCGGGACTTTTGCTCCGCCTGTTATAATGAGTTGGGTAAAAGAAATTTCGTTTTGTTTTTCAAAATGAAGTTACTTACATATATATTTCTTGAGATTTACACCAACGAAGCACGCAAACTGAAAAATCAACAGTGAGCAAACGCGGCACTCACTTTGAACAGAGCTTTCTCAGAGACAAATACTCAAACCAACACTTTCTTTAGATATCTCTACGATATTAACTATCTCACGCAACTTCGCTTTTCCACCATTCAAAACGATTTTGTGACTTTTTTTGATGTTTTCTGTTGTTACCACCTCATTTGGACGTCCACTCC
Source organism: Rhynchophorus ferrugineus (assembly GCF_030347505.1). Taxonomy (NCBI): domain Eukaryota; kingdom Metazoa; phylum Arthropoda; class Insecta; order Coleoptera; family Curculionidae; genus Rhynchophorus; species Rhynchophorus ferrugineus. The sequence continues at coordinate 8,373,710 of NW_027472586.1, read as the reverse complement.
GTTCTGCACCATCGGTATCTCTCCGACCACGCTTGAAGTCAACAAACTAGCGTTTTATTGTTGTCATTTTTCATTGCTTCGCTTGAATGGTATTTTTTCCCATCAAGAAACAGTGTAAAATTAAAACACAAAATTGTTTTTGATCCATTGTTTTGAAAATAACAAAAGTAGTATCACTCTTATCACAACAACTCATAAACTTATGAGTAGAATATCATGAAATTTTAACAGACATCTTTTGAAGGTTAGTACTAACTGAAAAATCTGAGCATCCAATAAAACTAGCGCCATTTAGGTGTTAGGCCCGGAACTCTTCAGCCCATGTGTTATAGTGATAGACAAAAGGTCTGATTTATAGGATAGATCAAAGCTTCTAATGAGCTTGTGAACATTGAATAATTTATATTTTTAACACAATTTTAAAACGAACAAATGAATTATCACACTGGCGTTCATTTAAACACTTATGACCATAATCACCACACAATGTTCTGTTGAAGTTGTTCTGCATATATCCCTTTTCGAAAGTAAAAGAGAAAAATACGACGGAAATGACCTTCAGCAATCTCCACCTTACTATCTATAATGTCCTATGCACTGTTACTTTCAAACGGACTCTAATATGGTTTTACTGACTAAGTACTACTGGAGATGTGTGACTATATCAATACGAATACATCAATTACGAAAAATCGAAAAAAATTCCTCCCCAATCTAATATATTTTTCCACCAGGTTATCCATACACTCTAAAGCTATAACAATATTAAAATAAAATAGAATAATATAATTATAAACACTAACAGTTACTATTAATTAAGTGAAGCAGTGTGAAGTGATTTAATAAAACAAAACTTAATCAAATGTTAAAGCTTTAAGGCACCTAAATCAATTTATAATTGAATTTCAATGACATAAACTGATTAATAAAGAAAGCAGACATACAAGTCTTTAAAAACGTGATGAAACATCATTACAGTGGTATATTAATAACAGACATGCGATTCAATATGTTCAATATGATAATGCATCGAAAATGATTTACTTTTAATATGCATCAGACTCTGTCAACAAAAGATTTAGACAGCTGTTAAAGTATCAGCAATTTGTCCAAAGAATGAACGGTATCTAGTTCCCATGACCAAAATTACGGAATTGTTACCACTAATTCATCGGATTTTAAAAATGTGTCTTGTTTTACTTTTTTTTTCTTATGGTTTATAAATTATACACCTAAAGCATAAAAAAAACAAATATTTCAAGAAATGACACATTTGTCAAACATTTGTGTAATTCCACGTAAGAGATAAGGCCTGAAATTATTTTACTAAAACTGAATAAAAATTATGAAAGAAGTTACTTTTAGCAATACCATTTCAGTGATAATTCAATGATATAATAAAATGTGTACTATTAAACTGTATTTATCATCACATGACTCATGAAAACATAAAAGTAATTCGATTAGAAAAAGCGATTCAATGAATTGATCCCTAGTAAAGCAAACGAATTTTATTTAATGGATATTTAGTGGAATTACTACTGAAACCCCTTCGGAATGTAAAACTAAACGTGAAAAGATACCTGTACGGGTTCTAATCCTTATAGATGGAAGAATTAGGATTTGAGCCAGGTTAGTGTTAAATTTCTAATCACTAACCGTTCTACAACACCTAATTTTTCAATAACTGTTTATATTATCTTATTAATGTAACATAACCCTTACCAGCAGTCTATATTTAAGAGTTATGCAATTATAATGCAACTACAATAAAAGACTATATGACGCTGCATTAATTAGAAAATAATTAGGATGATGACTAGCTTTATATATTTTTTAAGATTTATTATTTCTGTACTGTGAAAAAAAATGCGTTCTTCCATTTTGATATTTAAATTGCTGTCAAAAAGCTAGCCGATATCACATGACGTCAGTACCCAGTTATTAAACAATGAAGTTAAGTGCTAAAGTATCAAAATCATTTTTCTGTGTACGAAATGTAAAAGTAGAGTGTGATTACGTGAAAATACAAAGAAAATGATCAAGAATCACAGATATGTATTTGCGATTTAGTCTATTCGAAATAACACTGAACTCATATCTTGTCTCGTTGGACTCACTCTCGTCTCACAACTCACTCATGTCTTGCCATGTCTGTCTCAAATTCAGAAATCAGACGATATTTCCCTTATCATTTTATTCTAGTCAAAAAGAAATACAATGCCGTCTGATACGTTCAAAACGTATTTTATAACATTATTTTTGTTTTATTTTATTTAGATTAGAATTTTATTATCAAGCCAAAATGAACTAAAAGTCAAAGTTGATACATACACTGCAACGTTTTCACATTATAGATTTACATGAGGTGAGTTCACTATTTAATTAAACAGGCTATGTCTATATAACTAATACAGCCAACGGATGTCATTAAAATTTATGACATCAGCTCATAGTTGCCGCAACAACTTATAATTTTAATACACAGTGCTATCAATGTTTCAAAGAAAATGAAAAAAAAAAATTTACAGACATATGCCAACATGATCCACTAATACCAACGCAAATCGAATTGTACGATTGGGTTATAGGATGCAATGCATCAGACAGCATTCTATCTCTTTTTGACTAAAACCAAATGAAATGAAAAAATCCGCTTCAGGTTTAAAACAAATTTTACATTATTACAAACTGCAATTGGAAATATATTAGACATAAAAAATAAATATATAAACGAGGCAAGCAAGAGAACTCTTTTAATCTCGAAAATTATAAAAGCAATCTGTATAAAATATCCTACAACTATTGTTAAAAATTGAATGTTACCTGGGTTGCAGTCGGTCAGCAGTGAGCAGATGGAAAGCAACACTTTGGAAATGGTCAAAGCAGGCGACCAGTTATCCTTTAAAATGTCTAAACAGATGACACCTTGACTGTTGATGTTGCAGTGGTAAATCCTGGTGCGGAAAGTAACTTTTGGCGGCTTAAATGGATATTCTGGAGAAAAATGTATGTCTAGGAAAAACACTCCCCCTAAAAGTTACTTGTCCATTCTCTCCTTGGTCATTCAAATGTATAAATGTATTGTTACCTTCATACACTGATCCAGGTGGCCCTAAAATGGTGGACACCCATTCATAGAAATTTTCACCTTTTGGTCCAGCACTACAATTTGGTGGTGGATCCAGAGTAATTTCTGCCAGTTCTTTCTGAATACGTTTGGCTGATGTGCCCAAAGCTTTGGACATCTTGGGATTGGGTTTAGTCTCTTTACTTTCTTTTTGATCCCCAACAGCTGCTTGACCACCCCTTCCTCTACCAGAACCACTAGATCCTGCAGCAGACATATTCTGAAAATAAAAATGTTTAAAATCTACTTAGTAAATTCATTATAATGATAGTTTAATCTTTAAAATAATAAATTTACTAAATAATTTCACTACCTCAACATAAATGTAATGGAAAAAAAATTACTGATAAATGAAGAGACTATTAGAAAAACTATTGGAAATTCAAACAATTACCAGTAAACATTAAACATGTTGGCATTCAGTATTTAGCTCTATAATCGATGATAGCATATAAAAAGTAATCTTCAAAATAACAAAGAAAGAAGTTGACTCCATTTCAGAAAAGAAGTTGCAATAAAATTCTGAACTGATTCTTTGTTTCATTAAATATCTCATGAATTAATATTAATTTAAGGATATAAATATTCAAGACAAATTTCAACAATTTTACAAGTTGGTTGCTTCAAAATGTTAAACCATAATTATCAGGTTTAGCAGGTAAAATTTAACATGACCCTTCTTAGAAATTGATTCCTGTCAGTAGCAGTCGGCCATTTTGATTTAGAAATCTAAAGTATTCTGTTTTGTGGAAAAAAATAAGTAATTTAAAAACACCAATTCAATAATACTTATTCTAGACAAATAGGTAAACACACAAATGTTTACTTTCACGACAATCTACTAGTTTTCATATAATGTTTTGAGAACAAGTTCACTTCACCCAAATATTATTTGAATAGTTTATAATTAAGCATTATATTTCAAACTTGCTAATTGTAGTTTATACAGTTTTGCATTGGCTTCATTAAAAAATATTATTAAAAATACTTACCAAATAGTATTTTCACAAGAAAAACTAAAAACAAATTATACACTCCCTTTTTCAGAAGTGACGGCTAATCATGGCGTACTGAAACTAAAAGGTAGAGAACATGTTGGTCAACTGTTAAAATATCCCTAACATGAGATCCGTAACATGCACCAATATTTACAGAATCAACAAAACATATATACAAAAGTGAATTTATAAATATTTTATGACATTATTATTAGCCAATAACTATTAAAAAAATAATATAGCGCTAAATCCTACTTTTTCATACCTAGTGAATTTTCATTTTTACTATTGGTTCATTGATTGTTTTTATTTTTTCTCTGGTTTACTTTATAACCTAAAAGTTATAGTGAATAAAAATATTGTGTAGTTTAGTATAAAAATTAATCAAAATGGGGAAACGACAGCATCAAAAAGATAAAATGTATCTTACATATACAGAATGGACAACCTTATATGGTGGTAAAAAGCCGGGATCGTTAACAAAAGAAGAACAAAATTTTAAAAGATTACCTTTTGACCATTGTTGTTTATCTTTGCAACCTTACGAAGTCCCTTTTTGTGATCTTGATGGCAACATATTTGATCTAGATGCACTAATTCCATTCTTGAAAAAGTTTAAAATAAATCCAGTAACTGGAAAGCCTTTGGATTTTCATTCTTTGATTCAGCTGAATATGAAAACAGATAGTGAAGGAAATGTTGAATGTCCAGTATTATTCAAGCCTTTTACAAGAAGTTCCCATATTGTTACTATAGCCACTACTGGAAATGTTTATCTTATGGAAGCAGTAGAACAACTAAATATTAAAACAAAAAACTGGAAGGATCTCATTAATGATAAACCCTTTGAACGTAAAGACATTATTGTTCTACAAGATCCTAATAATTTAACAAAATTTAATATATCTAAGTTTCATCATGTCAAAAATAATTTGAGGGTTGAGACAGAAGGTATTATTATTTTAATCATGTGTACATACAGAATTTATGGTAAGAAAATGTTTTTAGAGGAAATTTTAGAGAAATCAAACCCCCAAGCACGTCTTAAAACTGTAAACTCAGAAACCAGAGATACTTTGGCAGAACTAGAGAAAGATTATAAACCACCTACTATTGAAATCAATAAAGCAGAAAGTAGCGTAAAAGCCGATAAGTTTAATGCTGCCCATTATTCCACTGGTGCTGTGGCTGCAAGTTTTACTTCAACATCAATGAATCTAAATTTGGTACATGAAGCAGCTATAAGACCTGAAGATGAAGTGAGATACGATAGAGTAAAGAAGAAGGGTATGTAAATATTCAGTAATCAATAAGCATATATTTAATTACAAACAAAATCTTTTTGATTATCAGGTTACGTGAGATTAGTAACAAATTTAGGCATGTTAAATTTAGAACTTTACTGTGATCAAGTTCCTAAAACATGTGAAAATTTTATTAAACATTGTGAAAATGGCTATTATAATGGGACAAAATTTCACAGATCTATTAGGAATTTTATGGTATAATTTTAAACATATACAGGTAGAGGTAGAGACTAAAATGCATAATTTTAGATACAAGGTGGAGATCCTACAAATACCGGAAATGGCGGAACGTCAATTTGGGGAAAAAAGTTTGAAGATGAGTTCCAACCCAATCTTTCTCACACCGGACGTGGAGTTCTTTCAATGGCAAATTCGGGGAAACACACTAATGGATCTCAATTGTAAGTGTCTATTTTGTTATGTTAGGCAATGAAGTTTTTATTCCTAATTTATAAAACTATTGATCTGATACAGGTAGGAATACAATGATATGTATATGAATCATACCAATATGTTGAATTAAATCCAATTACTTCAAATTATTTATTCATTTCAGTTTCATCACATTTCGATCATGCAAACATCTCGATAACAAACACACTATATTCGGAAGGGTCGTAGGTGGCATGGACACTCTGAATGACATGGAGAGAGTAGAGGTCGACAATAAGGATAGACCAATCGAAGACATTGTTTTAATTAAGGCACAGATTTTCGTTAACCCTTATGAGGAAGCTGATGAACTTGTATGTATATTACTAGTTAATTACACAACAATATTGTTTGTTTGTTTTTTTTTTCAGTTAGCTAAAGAAAGAGAAGAGGAAAAGACGAAGGAAATAAAGAAGATCGAGGAAGAAAAGAAGAAGGTTATTAGGGAGACTCCGCTTAAAATTTTCAAGAGCGGTGTCGGCAAATACATAAATCCTAATGTTTTAAAAGGGTATTTGTTAACTTTTATCCAAAAATATATATTATATTCCAGCATTATTATACTATTTATTTATTGGTGTTAGAAATAAAAAAATTCTACAATATAATAAAATAAAATATCCCGGAAACTGAAAGGATTCTGAAACTGATTTATCTGTGTTTTAGATCTGAAGTGGAGACATCATCAGAGCCCAGCACAAAAAAGAAAAAAACTACATATTCCTTCAATTTTAACAACTGGTGAATGTGCACTTCAAAGAAGTACCTGTTGAAGTTAAAGAATTATATCATGAGTGTAAATAATTTAAGAAAATCACCTTTTATTCTATATATAATCTGTAAAGTATTAAACTTAAAGTTGTATCCAATATGCATATTTCTTTTATTTGATTTCTAGCTCATAGCACACTATAAATTAATTACTTGCAACTTTGGTATTTAATTTTTTTGAATATTTTTGGATTTGCCACCATTACTTGGCAACATTCTAGTTGTTTTGTAACTGACACTAAAAAAATTTTAGTTAAATAATATAGTCACATATGTAATAATATACAGGTTGTTGTCGTCACTTTGATTATACCCAGTAGTACAATAATTCTTAAAAATATTTGATATACTAAACATTTTTAAAGTATTAAAATATTTCCTCATCGCATTTTCAGTCGTTTGCAGTATTATCTAAATACCTAAAAGACCTACCTTAGAGTTGAGTATTGGCATTGTAAAATTGATAAAGGAAGAACTGCAACTGATTTTTTTGCAATTCTTATCTAATGGCAAACTTACATATCACAGCACAGCACATTTATTTTATTTCCTTTAAAATCAATAAAAACCGAACACTTTTTGCAACTTTTTAAACCTTGCCGTTAATGTAATGTTTTACGTTACCATTGTTCATTAATTTTTAAATATCAACAAACCGTTTGTATTAAATTATTAAATGCCAAGACTACCTGAAGCATATTTTCAACTTCTAACAATTTTTTTGGCATAATACCAAAATTATCTGTGGCCCCTTAATTGTTTTGTAAAAAGTACTGATTATTTTTCGTATTTACCGAAAAGGTTTTACAGAAGTAAGGGTCTAACAGCCAGTTGGTATTACGTTTTAAATAGTCGTATTTATTATTGTTAAAAAACCTTCTGAATTGTTTGTTTAAATGGATATCCACCGCTAATGTATTTAAATTTGCCACTTTATTATTAATAAAAAAAACTTTTGTCCGAAATGTCTCCGATATAATTTATTTTTAGATTTATTTATATACTGTACTTTTGAACATGTTGGCAACTAACTATTAAGGAGAATGTATATATTTTAAATGCATCAAGTTCAAGGATATTTCTTGTTTATTTTCTTTATAATAATCATCCAATAGCAATAGTTACCGATCATGTGATCCAATTAAAGTATACCAGTTCGTTTACTATCGCAGAAACGTATTTTACCCGCAAACATCAACTGACTAATTGTGCTCGCCGCAATCCATGTTGACAGTTCGGTTCTAAATTTGACGTGAGTCAGGCAGGCAGATAGCTTTTGGAATCAATCAAAGGCAAATTATTCTTTAGGTGTGCAGTTTATGTTGAAGAGCAAATTTAGACAACATGGGTTGCTCAAAAATATTGCGGGATTACACCAGATATATTCTGATTTTATTTAACTTCTTCTTTGTGGTAAGTTCTTTGTTCTCTTTCTAGTTAATTTTACTGAAGTAACTGTCAACCTTATATATTTTCTTTAGGTTATTGGTCATATTACATTATATATACATGCAAATATACTATATATATATATATATATATATATATGGATATAGAATAATAGAAACTATACAAATCTTATCAGCTTGGTTATTTGCTACTACAAATATATATACTTAAATAGGAACTTTAATATTTTTATTATTATGAATCATATAAAAGCAATTACACAATATTGTTTTTCGGTAATGACCGGTAAGACAATTAATATAATAACTTTGGTCTCCGATATGGTTACGAATATTAGAGTGTTATCAAATTTATAAGCGTTGTTTGATGCATCATTGTTAAGTAATTAAATACTTAAAATTAAATGGCTATAATTTTTAATTTTCATCGTGTCTCCAAATAACTTGTCATATTTGATTAAAAATGTATGTCATAAAAACTTGTTTATTTTAAAAAGTTATATTCTAAGCTAGAGCACTATTCAGCTATTTCTTATATGTAAGCATGTTTTTATGTCTCAATAAAAATAGAGTTCGACGTTAATAATTGTCGTGCATATCAATGCAGAATCTTGTCGTGTATAATATATAATTTTATTATACAGTGACATCGCCTTCATTCGAGTTATTCATGTGGTAAATATTTTAAAGGATTTTAGATAGCGATCTTCAGTTATTATCAAAATTAATTTGTTTATGAACGTGATTTTACTTTGTTATCAATAATAATTATCTATAAGTAAAAAACAGGAATTTTTGTTCTTTTGTTTGAATTTCGGATTTCAATTTTAATTTTTTAAGATCCAATCTCAGTAGAAATATTATTTAGTTATTTTCTGACAATTTCTATCTTAGTCGCGGTTCGTTATAACGATAACTACATTGTGTTTAATGACTCATTATAACTTGGAATATTAATACAAAACTAAGTGTATTTTAATGTTTCATAGAATAATGTTTTTAATAATGCTTTGTGCTCTAATTAATATCTATCAATGATCTTGATCATTATCAGGTTAAGTTTGACAAACAAATTCTTACATGTTTTTTTCTTAATCATCATAGCCTAGCAACCAGGCTGGTTTGATTTTTCCCTCTAAAGTAAAATAATCGGTACAAATATTTACGACCATTGTATTTGCTGTATATATTACTGAGTTTTTAAATTTGGATGGTATTACAACATGTTTATATTATTTAGTCACTAGTTATTAAACTGAATAAAAGTATTAGTGGTCCAAAAAAACAAAACATCTTTTTTTAGTTAACAGGAACTATAATTATATCTGTGGGAATAAGTGTTAAGGCTTACTTCAACGAATTCGACGACTTTCTCGACAAAAAGTATTTCTACCTATCCGACCTGATCATCATTATTGGAATCATAATTTTCATTATCGCCTTTGTCGGTTGCTGTGGGGCTCTGAAGGAAAACGCCTGCCTTACATCGACCGTAAGTATAACGCATTGTATGGATTTTCACTCTATATTAATGTGCGCTTCTAGTTTTCGACTTTGCTGATCATCATCTTCGTTCTGGAAGGCATAGCTGGCATATGTGGATCGCTGCTAAAGAACAGGACCGAGCAGTTCTTAGAAGAAAACTTGAAACATAGTATGGCCCTGTACAATAATGATACTGAAATCACGAAAACTTGGGATTTGGTTCAGACACAGGTAAGAATATATGAAACCCAGTGAGCTTTGAAAGTAATTCACAGAGATGCTTTAGATAAATTACGAAAGATTCCAAAGTAAGGGGCAGTGTATACAGTCGAAAGCAGAGCAAATATATATGTTCATTCTCTGACGCATGAGCTCTAAATCGAAAATATAACCTATGACTTTGTTTAATTCTTCCATATTTTTTTCTTGATATTGCTATATTTTTTGCAGTCTTTCTTAGAACTCTTAGAGTAGTTCTCGTAGTAGTTAGGGTAGGTATCTATTTATGTTCTTCGTATAGAGTTTCTGATAACATGGAGGCTTTAAATAATATCCTATTGTGGTGAACAGATCCTCCGAATATATCCAACCATGATATTCCATGTCCTTATTTCACTGGCTTATCCTGGCGATTTTATTTCTGTTGTTGATGACTTTATTACTTTAGATGATGAACTATTGATATAATAGAGGTTTTTATATATATTTAGCATCACAAGATTGCTATTTATCCATAAAGTTATGTTTGTAAAAGAAACGAAAGTACTATGTGGACATATAACGACTATAAGATCTTTGAGTATCCCTGATTGGTCTGCTCAGTCTAGCCTTTTGATATCACCTTTATGGAATTTTTGTGTTTATATCAATGCAAGAGCTATTTTATTTCGTTCATTATATTGATAAAACATTAAACTCTGAGAGCTCTTATACACCTTTGGACTAGCTGCGCGTAAAATTTCATACAAAAAGACGCGACCAAACTGTTGCACCAACTATTCGCCAAATTTAACACTCTGTACCTATTTTAACTGAAATCTCAAGTGTTCTTCATTGAATGAAGAGGTTTTTCTGATTCTGACTTCTCTAGAAGATCATTGGTAGATTGTATTGAAGCTTCAGTCATATTGGACGATTGAATGTTATTGTAATTATTTAAAACTATAAAGTCGTGTTTTTATCTAAGCAACGCTGGAAAAATATTGCTAAATGGCAAAGGCTGATTTGTCAGTTGTTTCAGCAAATTTAGGATAGGTACTACAACCTAACAATTGAAAAGTCCCCGTCCTACCATAGTAAAACACATTTTTTGGCGAAATTAGTTTTTTTTATACAACAAAATTCCCTTCAAAGGTGATGCACTGATTATAGCGACCCTCCAACTTTGCGATATCATTTTTGTAGTACTATTTGTCAATTGCTTCACGACTTCTCTTTATTCAACGAAAATTTCTTCCCAGTGAGCATTATTTTGAGATCTGAGAACAGGAAATAGTCCCTGGGGGCCAGATCTGGAGAATACGGTGGATGAGGGTGCATTTCGAAGCTCAGTTCATGGATTGATACGGTGCATTGTTTTGGTGAAGCAGCAATTTCTTTTTCTTTAAATGCGGCCGTTTTTCAGCGATTTCGTACTTCAAACGGTCCAATAACGCTATGTAATAGTGGCTGTTGATGGTCCTTCTTTTTTTAAGGTAGTCAATGAAAATTTTTCTATGCGCATCCCAAAATACAGGCGCCATAACCTTGCCAGCCGACTGTTGCGTTTTCCCACGCTTTGGAGCGAGTTCATGGCGTGCGGTCCACTCGGATGACTGTCTATTGGACTTCGGAGTGAAATGATGGAGCCATGTTTCATCCATTGCCACATATCGATGCAAAAACTCGAGTTTATTACTCTTGATCATCTTCAAACACTGATCCGAATCATCAACTAGTCGTTGTCATAAGTGAGGTCGCGCGGCACCCACTTTGCACAGATCTTTTTCATACCCAAATATTCGTGAAGAGTGTCTGCTATTTAATTCAGATTCAATTTACGGTCATTCAAAATCATTTTGTGGATTTTTTAAATGTTTTCGTCGGTAACAACCTCTTTTGGGCGTCCACTGCGTTCACTGTCTTCGGTGCTCATTTCACCACGTCTAAACTTAGCATATCCTTGATGGTTGATTTTCCTGGGACAGTGTCCGGAAACTCGGCATCAGGCCAAGTTTTTGCTTCAACTTTATTTTTCCCTTCAAAAAGTAGTATTTTATCAACACTGCGAAATTCCTTTTTATCCATTTTATCCAACATCACAAAAGTTGCTTCACTCAAAATACTATAATTCACAAACCGATGATTCGACAGCTGTCAAATGTATACACACATCTTTTGACGGTTAGGGTTAACTAAAAAACATATGGATTTGATTTTAGTAGCGCCATCTATGTGCCAGGCCGGGTACTTTTCAATTGACCTGTTATATTCGGCAAGATAACTATCTTGTCTGTTTAGAAATTTAATTTTAATTACATTTTGTAGTTCCACTGCTGCGGAACATTCAACTACACTGATTGGCAGAATAGCTCTCTACCAATAAGCTGTTGCCATATTCCGTCCGGTACAAAATCAAATTTCAGCTGTAGCACCGATTCGGTCTCTCTATACAAGAATGGTTGTTTGGAAAAATTTGGATACTTTGTCTCGAGAAATATCTCCAAAGTTGAAATTGTTGGAATAACATTGGCTCTTATTCAGGTAAGCTCACGGTGTCGTTTTTGTGGTGCCTAGCTGACTTGGTTCCTTTTCAGCTGCTGGGAATACTCCTCTCGTGTTATTTGGCAAAACAAATAAGGAGCGACTATGAGACGGTCTGATAGCTGATAAATGAAAATATATCAATCATTTATTTTATCTATTAATTAACCAAAGTTTATAGAACTATAGCAATATAAACCTACCATAATAATTATCGATCAGCGCTATATCTTATACGTATGTATCAGTCCCGATTTGTTTACATTTTATTCGCAAAAACCATCAGTTAATTCGATAATACACAACAGTATATACTGACACTACAGCTAATTGCTAAATGAGATGTGTGTCGCCTTTTGGAAATGTTATTTTGTATAGTTAAGTGAAGGGCTAGAAACACTTCGCCAGTTATTTTTATTAATATATATCTTAGATTTAATGAATGTCTTTTTTTCAATTGCTTCTCATCATTTAACAAAAAAACTTCTGCCTATGTTCTATGTTGGTGTAATTCAACGTGTTTGTGTGAAGTACTTCGAAAGAGTGTCAGTGCATCCCAATCTACTCGCTAATCAGCTAAATATGCGACGTGATAGTGAAGTGCTTAACTAAAATATTTAACACCACCTGATCTGATTACTGGATATATGTAAACTTTAGAATAAGACTAATTAATTAAGATAATATTTTATACAGAAGATTGCTTAATGAAGTGATTTTTTCAACATGTTCACGTATATATAATATAGACATAAGAAATACTTATTGGCAATAGGGTAGATTGTGGAATCACGAAGAGTAATAAAAAAATCATTTAATTATTGTGATATAAGGTAAGTAAGAGGTAAGTTCGATTTTTCCTGATAGACTGAAAGATGCTATTTTGTAGTAACAGTTATTCAAAGCACTTTTTATGCTGCAATTTCTCTCATCCAAATACTTTTTGTTCTGATGTCTGCAGTGGTCAAATCTTTTAACACGTTCGCTGCGTCTGGTGGTTTTTGTTAGTTATGTACAGCTAAGCGAATTTTTTTCCCACAACTATTTTTTTTTAACTGAAATGCGTATATTTGCTAATATAATGACCGTTTTCGCAGTTTTAGGAACAAATCAAATTCTTACTTAATTTTATATATCGATATTTTTTCAAAAAAATTTAATATATTTTTTAAACATCATTTAATTATAATTTTTTAACGGGGCCTACAGTTTAACATGGGCTCCGAATCACGGTCCTCGGCATTAATTTAGAAATCATCCCAGAAGGCATCCGGTCTTACCCAACCTGGTTACTCGCGTGACTCGGGTAATTTTCCTTATCGGATTTTGCACTCCTGTCTAGGACAATCACAAACATAAATTTACGACGATGCCCCAGCAGGATTCGAACCCGCGACTATCGCAATAGTAAGTGGGCCGTCCTGTCGCCTTTACCACTAAGCCGGCTTAATTATTTTATAATAAATCTTTTAAATTGGTACTTTTAATATCAATTTTTTGTTGTCTCATATATCCATATTTTTTCAAAAAAAATTAATATATTTCTTAAACATCATAAGAAATCATTTATTTTAAATTGGTACTTAATATTAAAGGTTCAGTGTATTTCGATATTTAATTCATCAGATAATTATATATTGCAAAAAAATATCAATATTTTTTTTCTTCGATGTATTGATATTTTTCTCGGTGGCCGATACACCCTACAGGTTGTAGTTTATTAGAAACAGTGGTACCGACGGCATGGCGGCGACCAGATATACTTGATATTTTATAAAAAAATCTGTTTTGTGGTATAGGATATGTATTGAGACGTAGAAAAATATTTATTTTAACAAAAAAAACAGTATTCGTTGTAAAACAAAAGACAAATATGCAAGGACTCGAAACTCACGATAAGTAAGAAATGGTAGTTTATGTATAATTACAAACATACATGTAACCTAACGGTTACATATTTTCATGAAACTCTGACCATGGATCTAGACAAAATTCTGCATTACAACTTTTGCACTCGTAAATGGTGTCTTTCCTAAATCCCCGACTTTTACATTGCTTGCCTTTCTTTCGTAGCGTTCTAGATGATGATGGCGACGTTCAAGCCGAACACTGGCTTATAAAGCGGGTAAGGACTTTATGCTGAGGTTGTTTGTATACATTTTCTGGTAACAAAACTTTTATTATTTCTAACCGATAATCATAAAAACACATTTTTCTATTGTTTTGTGCTCTCTCCCATGCTGAAAAGGATTAATCGGAAATCTAAACTCAAAGAAACATAATTTCGAAATCTAGACGCACGCTCGACAATATACCTAGTGCAACGTATAACGATATGATGTTACAGGCGCCGTCGTTAGTACCACAATAAATAATTGAGGGAAGTGACCTTTTTAACTTGTGAAAGTAAAAATGGCACGTTAAAACATATATTTGTTGGAAATTTATGTGAATAAATTTGTTCTGAATTAAAAAAACGAAATTATTTTTTCCCAATATAATATTTTCGAAGTCACCCGTGTATACAGTCACGAGAAAATGAAAATTTCCTTTGTCATACCGCAATTCTATACTATTTTGAACGTTTTCTAATACTCTAAATCTTTTCACAAAAATATTTGTGAAAATATACTGGCCCATATAATTTTATTAATGCTAATTTTTTAGTAACCAAAGAATTGACATCCTCAACTGATGTACAATAGAGTATATTACTGGCAAATAAAGTATTAGTGGAAATGTTGCGTTTTTTATGTTCTCAACATTGATAAAAAAAAATTAATATTCTGGCCATCTCTCGGTATAGCCTTATACTACGTTCTTTTGGCGATATGGAAACTGTAAGAAGCGTTTAACTAGTGGCGCCACATATGGTTTTTATATTAATGAGAAAATAATCAGAATCCTCATCTGTAATTATACAATATCTTAGTTGGTTGTGACTCAACATCTTGTCATTTCACACTGTATAGTCAAACTTAAAAAATAGTATATTTGTATTTTTTTATTATATGAACAGAGTCACCTATAGGAGTAATTGATAATTTTATAGCTCACATGATACGTTACGCAAGTAATGTCAATTTAAACGTCACGTGTCAGAAAATTTGGGTTCTTGTCAGTTGGTGGAGTAATTCGTTTTGGTGTGGACGTATAGAACTTGGGTCAAGATGTCTTATCCCTCCAGCATATCATCCAGACAGGCTGCCAAAGAACATGTTTTGGCTGTGTCAAGAGATTTTATATCGCAACCCAGATTGAGTGAGTATATTTTAACATCCATCCGTGTTAAGTTCTGTTTTGTTTTTCTTATGTCGTATGATATTCGCCGTTTAAAAGTAGGGCGGACCCTAATATTAATCGTTTTCGATAATCCAACAATATTTCATAGTTTTTGAGTATGAATTTACTACAAAAAAGCAGAGAATGAATTGTAAAGTTATAGTTTGATCAGCTGAATTTTTGATGTTTTGTATCATGTGACTTCTCTTATGACTGCCACTCCTTGACAACTCTATTTGTTTTTATAGCTTACAAGACCGTCTCCGGTGTGAACGGTCCCCTAGTCATTCTCGAGGACGTGAAATTTCCCAAATTCAACGAAATTGTCGAGTTGCGATTGGCCGATGGAAGTCTTAGGTCAGGACAGGTGCTGGAAGTCAGTGGATCTAAAGCCGTCGTTCAAGTGTTCGAGGGTACTTCAGGTATCGATGCGAAAAACACCCTTTGCGAATTCACCGGGGACATTCTCCGAACCCCGGTGTCAGAGGATATGTTGGGAAGAGTATTCAACGGCTCTGGAAAACCTATTGATAAAGGTAAGTGAGTCAGAGGTTGCCATGATACGGTTGAACTAGAAAATGATGTTTTAGGACCTCCAATTTTGGCCGAGGACTTTTTGGATATCCAAGGTCAGCCCATTAACCCCTGGTCGCGTATTTATCCCGAGGAAATGATCCAGACCGGTATCTCCGCTATTGATGTCATGAATTCCATCGCTCGTGGTCAGAAGATCCCCATTTTCTCTGCTGCCGGTTTGCCTCATAACGAAATCGCCGCCCAGATCTGTAGACAGGCCGGTCTTGTCAAGCTCCCGGGTAAATCTGTTCTGGACGATCACGAAGATAATTTCGCCATTGTGTTCGCCGCTATGGGTGTTAACATGGAAACTGCCAGGTAAGTTTCGTGTGTCCTTTTAAAGGAGGGGTGTTTCATCTGTGTGATTGTCCAGATTCTTCAAACAAGATTTCGAGGAAAATGGATCTATGGAGAATGTGTGCTTGTTCTTGAACTTGGCTAACGATCCTACCATTGAAAGAATCATTACGCCGCGTCTCGCTTTGACCGCCGCAGAGTTCCTAGCCTACCAGTGCGAGAAACACGTATTGGTTATTTTAACAGACATGTCTTCGTATGCCGAAGCTTTGCGTGAGGTGGGTATTATCGTTTTTCCTTTTGGGCTTGGTGTTTAAAGATGTGGGATTGATGGTGATAGGTGTCAGCCGCCAGAGAGGAGGTTCCTGGACGTCGTGGTTTCCCCGGTTACATGTATACCGATTTAGCCACCATTTACGAGCGAGCTGGTCGTGTGGAAGGCCGTAACGGTTCCATCACCCAGATCCCCATTCTGACTATGCCCAACGACGATATCACTCACCCCATTCCCGATTTGACCGGTTACATTACGGAAGGACAGATCTACGTCGACCGTCAGTTGCACAACAGACAGATCTACCCACCGGTCAACGTGCTGCCGTCTCTGTCTCGTCTGATGAAGTCCGCCATCGGTGAGGGCATGACCAGGAAGGACCACTCCGACGTCTCTAATCAGTTGGTGAGTGAAACGAATCTCAAAAATCGCGTTCTCCTTGCTTCATTACGAAACCATTTCAGTACGCGTGCTACGCCATCGGTAAGGATGTGCAGGCCATGAAGGCCGTGGTCGGCGAGGAAGCCTTGACCCCCGACGATCTTCTGTACCTCGAGTTCCTGACCAAGTTTGAGAAGAACTTCATCTCCCAGGGCAACTACGAAAACCGAACAGTATTCGAATCGTTGGACATCGGCTGGCAGTTGCTGCGTATCTTCCCCAAGGAGATGCTGAAACGTATCCCCGCCTCTACCCTGGCGGAATTCTACCCCAGAGACTCGCGTCACTAATCGTTCATTTCGAGCTAAACTTTAGGATAGTTTTACTGTTCCGATGTAAGACATTGTTCAAGATGTTTTAGATTACACATATATATGATTTCTGTTGATTTTGTGCAATTGTAAATATATATCGGCCCATTTCCTTCATAGATGAAGCAAAATAAAAGTATAAATGTATATTTGAAGTTGGTAAAGGCCAACTGTAAAAAAATATTCATTGTTATTTAGAGCTTAAGAAAAAAAAACCACACCGGAAGGTACATTCCAAAAAATAAATAAACTTTAAGCCAAGTTTTCAGTATTTTAAAACCCTTTTTATTTTCTAATTTTTTTCCTCTGAGCGTTTGTTGTTATCGATTTTGATGTTGTTAATTCAGTGTCTGTATTATTTTAGATTATTATATTCAAATAAAAAATTTGAAAAGTAACATTGTTTTTGCAATAGTATCTAAAGACCATAAAAAATTATAGGCGTACACGATATTGTCAGTGTCAGACATGATCTTAAAAAGTGCGAAATATAGACTTAAAAATATAATGGTTATATTGAATTGAATATTTATTACATAAAGACAATTAATGCAATCTGGCAATACTGCGAGCTAAAATATTCTTCAATATGTTGATGGCTGCGCCACCATTCTTCATTTATAAGTGCATAAAATATAAATTTATATACAAATTTCTCAATATTTTGTGTATAAACGCAACCGGTGGTGTAAAGCTTTTGACTGTAGCGTATATCGTTTATTATTCAGACTTCAATTTGCTAATTAACGTATATATTCCCAAATATATGAATATTTCAGTAGCCGCCTAAATTACAGAGGATTTCATTATTTAAATTGTTTTTCATTTTTGACGTTTATTAAAATGTCGCACTTATCGGTTAAAAATTTAGTCCAAACTAGATTTTTCACGTTTTGTTTTCTTATTGACATCTTTACGTAACACTATTGAAACTTTCACAATACACTGTCTATTATTTTAAAATCCTATTTTGAATATAATTCTTAACCTATAATGAAGAATGATAAGAACAATGGCCGAATCCGCTATACGCGAAAATTTAAAGCTTGTGCTAGAGAGATTAGAAATTGCTTGCAAAAAAAGAAGTCTTGATTTACAGGATGTAAAGCCTCGATTGGTCGCTGTTAGTAAAATAAAACCAGTAGAATCTATTATAGAAGCTTACAACGAAGGTAATGGAGCATTTTATAATTGTCTTGTGTTATCTACTAATGATTTAAGGCCAGAGACACTTTGGTGAAAACTATGTGCAAGAACTAGAGGAAAAAGCAGCAAATAAAGAAATCTTGGAAAGATGTCCAGATATACGTTGGCATTTTATTGGCCATCTACAAACCAACAAAATAAGCAAGGTTTTAGCTGTAAGGAACTTATTCATGATCGAAACAGTTGACTCCCAGAAATTAGCGACAAATTTGAATAAAAATTGGCCTAAGTTTGGTGCACTCGGCTCTAAACTTAACATAATGGTGCAGGTAAATACTAGTGGTGAGGATGAGAAAAATGGATTACCACCTTCCGAAGTCAACAGCTTAGTGAATTATATATTAACTGAATGTCCCAACTTAAGGTAACTGTGATTTTGTTAATATTTCCAGAATTATAGGTTGTATTTAGGTTTGAAGGATTAATGACCATCGGGATGTTTGGCTATGATTTAAGTAAAGGGCCAAACCCAGATTTTTTGACCTTACGAAAATGTAAAGAGGACTTATGCACAGAACTAGGATTAAATAAGAGTGAAGTACAGTTATCTATGGGCATGTCCAATGATTTTGAACATGCTATCGAGTTAGGAAGTACCAATGTGCGTGTAGGTACAACTATTTTTGGTGAGAGGACAAAAAAACATTAATTCTGTGTATATTGTTAGTATTGTAAACAATAAAAAACTTGACTATGAAGAAACACTTGTTTATTAAAAGTTAAGCGGACAAAAGATCTTCTTGAACTTTCTTCCAGTTGTTTAGAGGTCCATGTTCTGGGCGGTACCGTACATTGCAACCGTCGGGTGCCAGACGGCCTTTAGCCTTTAAATCTTCATACACTTCGCGTTCATATTTCGTGAATCCAAATTTTTTTGAAATGTAGATCTTCTGACGGCCAGGGAACTTGAACTTGGCACGCCTAAGGGCCTCAATAACTTGCGCCTTGAATCTGTCGCTGGATCGTACACTCATGATTGGTTGGCCAATGTGAACACGAGCTACAGTACCTTGGGGCTTGCCAAATGCACCTCTCATTCCGGTCTGGAGCCTAACAAATAAATAATAGATTAGAAAGTAATTGTAGGTTTTGTTAGATATTGTCGCAAATTTTTAGTAAGCTAAATTCAATTAATGATGAAAAAGCTTGTGGAAAAGATGCAGTAATGTGTGTCCTGTTTGACGCCCAATTATAAATGGAAATTTATATATCAGGTAACACAAGGACAATACTTAATATTAAAAAGGAAAAAAATTAATGCTTACCTATCAGCCCCAGCACACGACAACATCTTGTTAATTCTGATAACATGGAAAGGATGGAGTCTCATACGAATGTGAAACTGATCCTTACCACAGTTCTTTACCAAGTATTTGTTGGCGCAAATACGTCCTGCTTCCAAAGCTTCAGAACTACAACAGAAAAAATTCGGGAACTTCTTTACTATTAAGCAAAAGTAAGCCCACTTACCTGAGCTGTTCATATTCATCAGACACTAAGTGTACACAAAGAGGGAAGTCATCTACAGTAGCTTTCTTTTTTCCTAAATCGAAGATACGGATTTTAGGATCTGGTACACCGCGACAAAACCTTGACTTAGGATAAGGCTTGTTTTTACAATACCGATAACTAAAACAAAAAATAACCTTGAAATACAATTTCTGATTCTGTTGTATCCTCTTGATTATGACTTGACTTTGCTAGAAAATACTATATAAGCTGTATGCAATATTCTTTTTCTAGATACTTTAAAAACAAACATACTGCAAACTAAAATAAACCGCCTAGCTTGTTTTGAATAACTCACCATCTCGCTGGACGTCGCCCCATTTTAGTGGCCTAAAAAAAAAATCAGTTAAATCGCAAAAATACTCGAATTATTGTAAAATGATACAATGATTACGACTTTTTACAAATATATTGTGTAATTTTATGAAAAGATGATTGAAATATTTTTAAAAAATGACCTGTACCTTCCTACACGACCACCGAAAGGAATAGAAGGAATTTGAAGTTGCAGAGCATATGTCAATATTATTTGTATATGATGATATATCATATGAATATTTGATATGACTGTGATTAGTCATATGAAGTGTTTTATTAAAATAAATTGTTCTATGTTTATGTTGTAAAATGAATAAAGCTGCACAATCACTCTATTTATAATAAATATGATATGCTCATGTAGGACCATATAAAGAAAAAAGATGAGAATCTTACATAACCTAAGTGTCAACCCCAAAATTTCAATTCTTTTTATTATTTAATATTAGGACGGCGCTATGGGCAATCATTTAAACGGATTTAAGTTATATTTCCATCCTGAAGTTACACCAGGTCCTAAAGAAGAACCTACTTTCGATCCATTACTTGGTTTTCCTGAAGGGAGGAAACCTAGAGGTAGATGTGTATTACAGCCTCTTTAGCAACGTATTATATCATTATATCGCGATTTGTTTCAGAAATGAAGGTTACTGAAGCGGAGATGAGATCAGCTAAACTACCTTTAAGAGATCGAGATTTTTGTGCTCATTTACTGATTGCCTTTAAAGATTGTCGACAGAGAGAAATGCCTTTTGTTGTCAAATGTTCACATGAGAAACATGAATATTTGAATTGTAAATACGAAGAGTAAGTTGCTCCAGTGATTCAATGATGAATACTAATTTATTGTTCTTTCAGTTATGTTATTAGAGCTAAAGAATACGAAAGAGAACGTCGTCTACGCGTGAAACGAGAAGAATTGAAAATGAGACAATGTTGAAGTTTTCTTGGTTTTACTTAGTAATTCAGGTAGAGATGGCTGTACAGTTGTTTAAATAAAAATATTATTACCATATATATATAAACATAGTTCTGATTAGTTATGGGGGAAGAATAAAACCAAGCAGTTTAAAGACAATTTTTACATGTAATGGTGACTTCTGTTAAAAATAAAATTTGGCTTAAATTGATAAACATGTGAGTAGCCTCTTCTGCAAGTGACCTAAAACAACAAAGCCTGCAGTTGTTTCACACAATTGGTTCTCTTTATTTCCAGCTCGTTTCCTCCAGACAAACTGTGCAACTGAAGGGTGGTTAAGAAGTTGGAATTCTCATTAATTTTCTGCACCAGCTCTGCTTTATGGGAGTTGCACTGTTTCATTAATGTTCCTGTAAGAATGATGATGAGGCAGTTTCAGTGAGGTAAGATTCTTTGTACTTACCAAGGGCTACGTAGACTCTGAATTGAGACTCTGGATCCGTGAGTTTTGTTGCAACATCCGGTAGTACTTGTGCCAATACTGAGCAGCCTAGCTCATCAAGTTTTCTCAGTGAGAGTATGGTCATATTTAACAGCACTGTTGCGAGAGCAATCTGTAAAAATGCTTTACCACATGAAGAAATACAAAAGTATGGTAATATTTACCTGTCCATTTTTGTTGAGAGTGCCCAGAGACGTGATGTTCTCCATGAGATCAAAGCGGTTGTTGAAGACGATATTTTCGCCAGATTCGTGCAAACACAAATTGGACAATATTCGGAAGGCCAAGATGGTATTGTTAGCCACTCTGTGTCCCTCACCGATGTAATACAGCAATTTGGTCATGATAACGCCGTTGTTCACCTCCGCTATCACCTTATTGTTGATCGCGTGCCGCACAGACAGTCGGATAATATCGAGAACGGGGAACACCAAGTCTGGAAACAAACAAATTTTTCCATCACCGACACCACGTACGGCGGACAGATAAAATACCATCGGGCCAGTCCAACAGCTTGAACACCAGATCGAAAACGGTGGCGTTCGAAGGCGGTCCGGAACATATCTCGATGACGCTCGCCAATTCCGCCTCGCCTATTTGATTCGACGACGCCGCCTTACCGTTAAACTCCTTGAGCTTGTTCAAGACCACGTTCGGATCGCCTGTATCAAAAGTCTTGTATGATGAAATTGGAAAATATGTTGCTGCTGCGGCCATCTACACACAACACGCGGAGCTGATTATATCCAGGAATTAATGTTATCTGTTTCTTTATCATCTACCTGTGAAGTGGTCGTGTAGCTGGAGGCACCGGTGAACGGATCTGCGTTTCCCCCTCTCGATAATGGGGCGTTGTTAACCACCGGTTTAGTACTGTTGGTCGAGTAGCTACTGCCTCCGGTAAACGGATCGACGTTCATGCCCATCTGTCCAGCATTAGACTGGTAACTGGGGGTATACCTACTTCCCCCCGTGAAAGGATCCTGATACTCATTGTTTGTTGGTGGCACGTATTGCTCTTTACTATTTTTAAGGATAAAGTCCACCACCTATCAAGAAAATTCAGTCATAATGATAGTACTATATAGTACCTTAAACGTCAATACCTGTTCTAAATATTCAGCTGGGAGGAAGTTCTTGGTTAAAAATGCATGGGCAGCTTGATAAACATCATCACCTTTATTGTATGGCAACTTTATGGGAGGCTTTCCGTCTTCCACGTCAACACTGAAGACAAAATCATATGGCTGAAATAAAAACATTAAAAACAAACCTCCCAACATTACACTTCACACCTTGCCCTCATAAACTCTCTTTCCAGAAGAGTCCTTGTCGGTTCCACCCATCACATCACCAACCTTCTCCCAGTGACTAGCATCGCCATTCATTACCCAAGTATAAGCCACCACTTTCCCGTCTTCACGTATCATTTTCATTTGGCCACTCTTTTTACCAGGATCATATAATGCTTCTTTTCCAGGTAAACTACATACGCCCTCATTAATGATAACCTCAAATCATTATCATAACCAACTTACTCAGATACTTTAACACCACCAATCTCTTGCATACTTTGTTGTTTTAAATTGTTCACTTCCTCTGCGAATTTGGTTAAGGCTTGTTCATTGGCAACACGTGACTCATCTCTTGTAAATACCCTGATGATTCCATCACTATTAAATTAGCTTAAAGTAACTCAGCAACATTCCACTGATGAATTTAATTACCTAGAACCTGTGACAATATCACCATTACTAAGACAAGCAACTGACCAAATTGACTGAGCTGGTAGGCTGATAGTGTCTGTATTTATACCATTCTCCCATACCCTCACAGTTCTGTCCTCATCTGATGATATAAGACAATCTGGACCAACAGATTTATCATTTGCAATACTAAAAGAACCCTCATATGTATTAATAATGTAACCATGATGCCAGTACATACCTATAAATATAATTTGTGTGTCCATAAAGGGTCTGAATGTTATCCCCTGTATATTTCCATATTTTAATAGATGCATCATTTGCAGCACTAGCAAAAACACTTAACTCTGGTATATCAACTAAAGCCCTGACACAATCTGTGTGACCAGTAAGGGTTTGGAACTTATCTCCATTATTGCTCCATATTATGATCGTTTTATCAGCACTTGCAGTAACTATTTTGTTATCTTTCAACTGTATAACTGACCATATTGCAGCAGAATGTCCAGAAAAAGTAACAAGACATGTAGGTCTTCCAGTTAGGTTATGGTACTTAGCACTATTATCCCATGACCCACTCAAGAAAGAATTATTTTCATTACCTTTACTTAAACAACTAACTAAAATATTGATCATCATTGTCATCTATATTAAACATAGACAGAACAGTTATACCTGTATTTGTGTGTTGTTTGATAGTAAATGTAGCAAAAGGTTCTGATGGTTTATAAACTAAAATAACATTATCATTACCACCAGTTACCACAAGACCATCAGGATATTCTTCAGTTGGTTCTATGTATAAAACCGCCCCTACAAAATTTTTTTGATCCTTGTACGACATAACTTCTTCATAGTTGTCTTGTAATCTACAAAAATCACCAATATTAGGAACAAAAAAAAATCAACAATACAACTTACGAATTATACTTCCAGAATTTGGCTGTTTTATCTCGGGAACCGCTAATAATATCATTTTTCGATGTTACTGTTACCGATCTAACATCTAAAGAATGACCGTATAAAGTTTTGCTTAATTTATATTCTTTCTTGGACATTTTTCCTACCGGCGTATATTACATAGAGAAAATAAACTGTCAAAAATCCTGACTTGAAAATCCGAAAATTGTTCTAGATGATTGAGCAACGTTGCCATTATAGATTAGTCACTTTAATTAAATAAATTAACAGATTAAACAAAGATTTAGTGTACGATAATGCAATTATGGGTTGCTTTTTTCGTTATTCTATTTACTTTTATTATTGTGTGAAAAATAAATAGTTGGTTGCCTATATTTTGTGAACTTATAAATAGGCCAGAGATCACAGGACTGGTAGTATTACGTCGCGTGTATTAGAGTTTTTTTTTCAATTATGGCTAGCGTAATTAACCTACCTCTATTTTATCTTCTATTTGTTTTTGGTAAGAAATGTTACCTTTTTATTCTAGATTTAAATTCATTATGTGTAAATGCTAATAAGTTGAATAGTATTTTTAATAACAGTTGCTTTACTAAATTTATTGATTATTATTAGTGATATTTTTTTTGTTTGTAGCATATTTACTGTATTTTTATTCAAATTAATAACCATATTTACTCTCGCTAATACAGATTCGTTTATAGGTTTTACTAGTATTAATGGCCAATCTCAGGAAGTTAGTCAGTTAGAAAACTATTTTTATAGAACATGTTTGAAGTACTCAGGCAGTACCGAACCTTTCAACAAATTACGTGCCGACTTCTACGAAATGTACGAGTACTTTAAAGTCTCTTCTCAATTACTCCCTGTCAGAAAGAAAGACTTCTGCAAGGATGACGTTCCAAGACTGATTACCCGAATTAAAAATGTAGAAACTGATATGAAAGCTTGCCTTCCTCACAATGATACTTCTCAGGCTGTATTTATCAAAGAGAGTTTGATAGAGTTTTTGCGTTTTCTTTGTGATAAGGTCCAGACAAGTAGGTTTCAATTTGACACTGTTCTTTTGGGTTATTTAAACGATGATTACTTTAAGGATTGTTTAGCAGCGAGGTGACAATGTGCAGAGAGAAAATCGAAAGCTCCCCTTCACAGGAACTGGATTATTGTTTGAACAGAATTTTTCCACCTACCAATGGCCTCCTTACAAAGAAGGATTTGTGCGAGTAAGTTTCCATGTTTTAGCTCCGTCTTGTGGTTTATACAGGTTTTTTTATTCAGTGACTTGTCAATTGCGAGAAAATGTGTTGCTCTGTTGCTGGAACAACAGTGTCCATCTTCACAGTTGACCAAAGATTTGAATCAAGAGTTCTTTAGTCATCTAGAAAAACCATGCAATGGTTGTGGTTATTTATCGTTGAACATCAGCTCTTTGATACTTTTATTGTTGGTGCATTTTTTGAAGTAAGACATCTATTTGCCAATATATTAATCATTCTGATAATATACTGTAGCTTATTCTGATGAAGATTTATTGGTTTTTGACTATATACATCAAAAATACATTATCGTTTTTATTAATGTTAATTGGCATCATAATACTTCACAGTATAAAGAATTGTTATATTTTATTTTGTTATAATGTACACGGTTTTTACCATTTTACCAAATAGATCGCTTCTATTCTTGAGATTATTGTATATAAATATGCATGATTATTGAATTATAAGTAGGCGTCGTTACTGACCACGTTTCTCATATTCAAAGTTGTCAAAGATTGAGAGCCATTGGTCTGCTTGGAATAATTCTATTTTTATGCACAACTATAAACATTCTACTTTGTAGGCTTATTAAGGTTGCTCTGATTTACCTAAACATATACATAACATACAATATGTGGTTTTCCGATGGAATGGGAACCATACATTAATTGTGTTAACCCCTACTTAACCATCGATTGTAATATTTAGTCACAACCTATTCTTAGTATGAAGCTTTTATCAGTTAGTGTATATATGCACTTATGATATTTGTGGATTTCAATGTCATTTTATGAATACGTAAATTTATAAAATGACGTGTAAATACTATGATGTATGTTAAACGTTCATTCGTGTTTATACGTTATTTTTTAGTATGTCATTTTGATGCAGTCACGAGATCTAAGAGTATTTGTTTGGTTGGTATTTTAGCCTACGTCATTTCAGATACATGTCAGGTACTAAGAAACGAGTTCAATTGTTTTATTAATTTGGGAAACCGACAATGAAATACACTGTTAAATACTTTCCTTGAATGCTTGAACATTTAGTATAGAATGCATAGTTAGTTTTATATTTTTTACTCGGCCTTTTTAAAGATCTGTTGTTTTTCCTATTATAATTTTATAGTCGTTACGCAATAAATAAAGCAAAAACGTTAACGTTATTTTATTTACCTTAAACATATTTTCCTAAACATTATTAAACATTTAAAACGTGTTGTGTTTGAAAGTAAGTAGCGTCTGTAAATAAGTCTTTAATTTATTTGAATTTATCCCGTTTGTGATATAATTGTGACTACATGTTTTTATTATCGTTTTGGTAGATAACAAGTAATAAAATACAATTTTCAATAGGTATTGAGGTGCCAAGGGATTAAAATGCTGTTCGACGTCACATTTTTTTGCAAAAACACTAATTTATCTACGGATATCTGACATTTGCCAAAATGAGATCGTATTTTTTCAGTACGAAA
This sequence comes from Rhynchophorus ferrugineus, assembly GCF_030347505.1. Taxonomy (NCBI): domain Eukaryota; kingdom Metazoa; phylum Arthropoda; class Insecta; order Coleoptera; family Curculionidae; genus Rhynchophorus; species Rhynchophorus ferrugineus. Next base: position 8,346,438 of record NW_027472586.1, on the reverse strand, counting down.
CCTGGTTGCGAATTGGTGTAGCTATAAATAATCAATGATGCCTCGCCATTGTTTACCGTCAACTTAGTTGAATATTTTTTTTAAGTTAAGCTCAGAGCTGTTTATGTTTATTTTAAATTACTTGAATGAAAATCGCATGTTCAATATTAATTAAATTGTACATTGTGTCATAAGACGAAGAAAATGTCAGCTATAGCTCTCTGTCTTTCATATAAAAATATCAGAGAAGAAATAGACTTTCAGTAAAAAAATATAATTTTACTCTTATAATTTAACATATTAGATAGATAACTTAAATCTTTAATTTTTATATTGCCTTAATATTATTGTAAATATTATTGGGACTTAGGTGTTATTAATATTCTAACTGTTCTTAAAAATATCTGTATCCTTAAGTAATTATTTAAAACTACAATGAAATATGAAACTTGTTTTTCTAAAATGTATATTTATATTGTTTTAGTGCCTTAACACTATTCTTAATTTGGTAATTGATAAAATTAAAAATTATGTTAGATTCTGATAATAGTGATTCTTAATATATTAAAGATAATATAATACACTTTATATGGGGTGTATTGCGCGTTGTCTACGCACAGAATGGAATTTTATGAGATTATGATTATGATTTGCATATTGTTAGAAACGATTTGGTGAAGGTATTTGGGCAATTAAAACACTGGATTCAACTGAGTCACTCTCTATTTATTTCGACAAACATAACGTTCAAAGCCCCAACACAGAATGAATGAAGATGGCGGGATCTTCATCCTCTTCGGATGGCATTAGTACGAGCATGCGCCGTAGTGTTTATTATAATTTACAGCAAACTACTAATCGTCTATGCAACCATATATACATCATCAGAGGACGTCAGATGTAGACGCACCCACCCAATTATTTATATATCCAACAATATTTATATTTTTTAATTGCTTTTTGGGAGCCGATGTATTAATTGAATTTGAATGGAAGTGAATTTAATTAATATATCGTATCATAATGGGCTGGGGAAATTTAACTTCCATGTTCATTTCTAAAGATGTGGTAGTCTAGCGTTGTCGTGTTGTCTATTGGTTAATTCTGACCGTTTTTTTAACCGCCAGATTCAGTCGCATTAGTTGTTGGAAATAGTGAACGGAATTAATGGTTTAAGCACATTTCAGCATTTCTCAACCATCAATATGGACTTTTCCTTGTTTCTGGAAGAACGAAAGAACGATCTCCCTTTTGGGGCTGTCCACGAAATGACCGATTTTTTGGTATCTTAGATCTGAAGCTATAAGATCAGACCGCTATAAGCTCAGAAGGGGCCAGGTATGGAGAATACGGCGGGCTGGATGGCACTTTCCATTTTAATGTTACAACTATGTTTTCACTTTCATTCATTTAATATTTCACACAATATTTTTGGTAGAGTCTCTGGAGTATCTGCCAATACATCTTTTGTTTTAATTAAAAAAAATACACTATCGTTTTTTTAGAATTGTTATAACTTTTTGTTAGTGCAAGTGTCGAAATATATCGAATGATGCGTTCATAATTTGTAGTTTTACTTTTTAACAACTCTGTTTTAATATTTATTTAATAATATAATTAACTATTTAATGAATGAGCTTGTATTTTTAAATATAGAAGTAATTTAAGATTATCGAGGTCAAATTCAGGGAATTTGTTTAATAGAATTAACGTTATAATATGACAAAAATGACAATGTTCATTATTATACGTTATACGTTAGTTTAATTTTAATTTTTATCACAGAATATTAATAGAATACATACATATATGGCTTAAGGCGGATAATTGTCGGGTTCTTTTATGTAATGGAGAAGAGTTCATTTAAAATTATTTTAATTCGTCAGTTGTAGGGTAAAAACAATTTTATATTTTACTGTTACGTACATATAACATATTAAGTTACTTTAAGGCTGCTACGCAGTTGTCACTGTCACTATCTTTGATGTTTGTTAAACTTCAGAAAAGTTTAATATTTAGCACCGTCTATAATTGGCTAACAAATCTAATTGTCTTATATGACGTTTAGACGTCAACTGAGATAGTTTTCTCTGAAGGAAATGCCGTGTGTGCCTCAGGTCTATATATAGTATATATATAGTAATGAAATGAATGGAGTAATGAGTAATAGCGACTGAAACATTTGAATTTTTCATCCTATTGTAACTGTATTTACATTATAACTAAATCTGAATTTTGAATGTAAAGACGTTGAGTTTTTTTAGAAATATTAAGTAAACTGGCCATGATTAGTAATGCTTTTGCGCTAAGATAAACATTCCTAATCGGAGATTAACGATTAAATATTTACGTTTATTGCCGGTTTTTATCTTTTACTTTTACATTTAAAGATCTGCTGTATTTCCTGTGTGGATTTTTCATATTTTCGGTCTGCATGTTACTTTGATGGATGTGTATTTAATCGAGTTTGTCTCATAAAAATAGCTTACTCTGATTTTGCTATCCTTATTTAATTAGACATGTAATAAATACAATTTTCATTGGTTATTAGTAAGTGTTAAGGGATTAATATGTTATTTGTTGTCAGATAAGCAATGATCATACAACATTAATGTTTTTTACCAACAAATTTACTGAACTGATGTTTTTTTACAAAAGTCTAGTTCTAGACAACACAAGAGTTTGAATTTGCAATGTTGTCAGATGTTGAACGTTATACGTATATTTGAAGAATATAATATAAATAGAGTAAATTATCTTGAATTTATAAGTGGATCATATTTCTGTTGAGACCCAAGTTAACATGTTTTAGTATACTTTTCGGCCTCTTTGTGGTCTCCTAGATATATCCGAAAGAAAAATATTAAATAAAGCGGTGCCCGGGGGAAGCCCTGTGGAACTCCTGCGTCAATAGTTTTCCGGCTAGAGAGAATGTCTTTAATCTTTACCTGGAACGATCGTCCTGACAGAAATTATTTGATAAGACTTGTTAGGTCATCGGGTAGACCTAATCGGATGCATTTCGCCACTAAGCCTTCGTGTCAAATCTTGCCAAAGCTTTTGTTAGGTCCAATAAGACCGTTCCAAGTCATTTCATCAGTAACATTGTATAAGTATTTTAGGCGTAATAAGATCGTTTAGAAGATAACTCGGAGGCACTTGAGAATGAACAGTTGGCCTTCCTAATAATTTCGTCGTTCTCGGCAACGTTTATATTTCTAGCAGGAGGGAGGCGTTCCATTTGGGCCTCATAGGTTTTGGGTGAGGAGCTCGGCTTTTTCGTGGTCGATGACTACGAAAGTTCTTATCCCCGCTGATTTTAGGGGGTATGACGTTTTGTGCCTTCTCACGAGGCTTTTAGAGAGTCATAGAGAGTTGGGGCCCATCCAGCCTCTGGTCCGCTAGAAATGAGTTCCATTCCTCGAATCTCTACCAGGCTTTAATGGTTTCCTTCACTTTCCATTCTACTCTGTTGGACTCCCTTTTGTCTACCGAGTTGAGGGTGGCACGAGCTCTACGACAGAGACGATTTTTGAGTTGGATATGTGACTTGATGCTTTTAGCAACTGGCTCACCTTGAGAGTTTGAATAAGATGGGACTTCGAATGATGAATTCTGTTAGGCGGACTGAATGTCTCTAGTTAGCTTCGACACGGTACGCTCAAGTTGGTCAGGTCATAATGGGCTGGGGAAAATTAACCTCCATGTTCAATTCTAAAGATGTGGTAGTCTAGCGTTGTCGTGTTTTCTATTAGTCTGACCAACTGATCTAATTCGGACCGTTTCTTTTAAATCGCCAGTTTCAGTCGCATTAGTTGTTGGCAACAGTGAACGGGATTAACTAGTAATTTTTAAGCAGATTCCAGCATTTCTTAGCCATCAATATGGACTATTCCTTGTTTCTGGAGCTTCCCCGGATGCGACCACGGTCTTTTTCGCCTGTTATCAAGGATGACTCGATTTTATTTCGCTCGATTTTTATTTATGAAATAAGCCGTTTTATAACCGATTATAATCGTTCTTTTTCTTATCTGTGGCTTATAAATAAGTGGCTGATTGTGAAATTAATAGTAGTATGTCGGTTACGTTACCAGATAAATTAGATTTTAAAAATGGGTAGTGTAGGTAAACTGTTTATCTATGTTTTATTAGTAATTTTTGGTAAGTGTTTTTTTTCTTAAATTTGAGAAATACCGAATTGGAAAATATGATATAAATAGAATAAATTATGTTGAATTCGCAAGTTAACCACTAGATAAAAATTAAAGTAAACGCTAATTAATAGGTAAATATTAAGATGTTAAGATGTTTCAGTATATTTTTCGTCCCCTATAATATTAAAAATGTAATATGAAGGAGCTATAAACATGTTTCACTTTAAAATAATTTTAATAAGAAGACGTTATTTATTAACATAATTTATTTATCAATATATCAAAAGACAAGCATCCATTTCTCCACAATAATAAAAGTAGCTTCACTCAAAATGCTATAATTCACAAACTAATGATCCGACAGCTGTCAAATTTATACACGCATCTTTTGAGGGTTAGGGCTAACTGAAAAACATAACGATATAATTCTAGTAGCGCCATCTATGTGCCAGGCCGGGGCTTTTCAATTTACCTGTTAGCATTCGCTAGAATTTTAGCGGTTAGTTTGGCTGCAATCATATATTTATCTGATTTTAATAACTCTCACCTGTCATCCTTTGATACACTCTCAAGAGTTCCTGATTGATTACGCTTAAATTTAAAGGTAATAATATTTTTACCAAAGTAGGAACCCCCAACTTTAAAAATCTTCAAGCTATTCACATTTCAATGCTTCTTGTACCGTTTAGTGCTGTGGATTCACTATATAATCAACGAGATATGATTTTCATGAGATAGGCATAAAGGTAATAGGGCATCGAGTCATATTTCCCTTCGCAGGATCAACTATGCCGAAACATTTGTAAAATTAACACCTAGATGGAATGTTTTTATAGCCTATTCAAAATATATTTGTATATATATCATCAAGATGTTTAACGTATTGCCTGCAGCAATTTGTAAATGCGTTTTAGAATCAGACAATATTTTCCTTCTCATTTTATTCTAGTTAAAAAGAGACACAATGCTGTTTGATTAATTCCAACATGTAAACGAATGAGCCTGTCAAAGTCGTTCAGTTGTCAGACGTGTGCAATAGTGATAAGAGGTTATAATCCTAACCTATAAACTATTGTGGCTGTATAATTAACTGTAGTTATCTATACTATAATGTTAAAATAAATTATATTTGATAACATTTTTGTTCAATTATTTTATTTAGATTAGAATTTTCTTGTAGGTCAAAGCCCAACTGAACTAAAACTCAGAGTTTATGCGGCTACATTGCCACGTTTTGACGCCACAAATTTTGATGACGTATGTACAAAATAACTTTGAATAGATTATAGGTCCTATTTGTGGTTTTCCTCAAACGACTTCCGAGCTCTTACAAGTATTGAAAATCCTTTAAAATTAATTTTTAGGTTATATATCATAATATTATAATTTATATATATATATATATATATATATATATATCTATATATATATACATATATATATATATATATATATCTATATATATATGTATATATATATACATATATATATATATATATATATATATCTATATATATATACATATATATATATATATCTATATCTATATATATATATATACATATATATATATATATATATATATATATATCTATATATATATATCTATATATATATACATATATATATATATATATATATATATATATATATATATATATATCTTCATCCTTAGGTCTTGGTATAAAAGGTGGGTCCGGAAAAGACACTCTGTTAAAGAATTATTTACACAAAATGTGTCTGAAGTACTCTGGCAACAGTGATGCTTTCTATAAACTGAGCGCTGACGTCATTGAAACTTCCATTTACTTCATACTCACCACGCCAGAACTACCAGCCAATATGGAAAGTTTCTGCGCGAAAGAAGTACCAAAACTGACAGATCGAATTAAAGTCATCGAGACTGATTTACAATTCTGCTTGCCCAGCAATGATACTTTCCCAGCCCTTTTTTTACGGCACAGTTTAGTAGACTTTTTGCATTTTGCCTGCGAGAAATACCAGTCTGGTAGGTTTTAGTCGGATTTCTGGCAGTTCTTTTGAAAATATTAAGATGGTGACTTTTAAGGGTCGATTACCAGTGACGTAGCACTGTGCATGAAGAAATTTGAAAATGTTCCAACAGAGGAATACGAAGATTGTTCGAAGAGCGTTATTTCCATTTGGCCAGTTGATGTTGCGCCTACCAGAAGAGATGTGTGCAAGTAAGTGTGTTATGTAGCATGTTTCCTTTGATATCTATGCAGGTTTTCTTTATTCAGCGCTTTATCAATTGCAAGGACGTGTTTTACTCAGCGTTTGCGTCAAAAATGTCCATCATCACTAGAAACCAAGGATCTGAATGAGGAGTTTTTTGACTATATAGAGAGACCTTGTAGTGGTAGTGCATATTTATCAATGAACACTTATTTTTTGTTATGTTCATTGTTGCTGCAGTATTTTTGGTAGTGCTTCTGGAGTATCTGCCAATACATCTTTTGTTCTAATGTTAAAAAAATATATCGAATGATACGTTTATAGCTTTGTAGTTTTACTTTCTAGGAACTCTGTTTTAGTAACTATTATTTAACGTATAGTATATCCAAGACAGCCAATGCACGTCATCAAAATATATGACCTCAGCACACAGCAATGTTGCCGCATTACCTTAGAATTACGGTTTACAACGTTTGGCGGCCTGTAACCTCTAATTATTAACTGATTATTAATTTTGTAGACATTTGACGACACCGCCGACCAGTACCAACATAAATCGAATTTTACAGCCAACTCCTTTAACTAATTAGTGTTTAATTTTAACGTGGGTTGCTCCGAAGGCTACCAGTAATGTGGAGCTGCAAGAGGAATAATCATTCATATTTTTCCATATATTTGAATAATAACCATAACATATTAAAGTATATATAAAAAAAATACTAAAAATTAAAAATGTGCAATAGTCTCTAACACCAACGTTCAAAAATTGAACGAAAGGAACTTTAAGATCAAAAAAGCTTGTAAAAATATTAAGCGCGCGTCATATTATTTAATATAAAAAATGCAGTGGTAGAAAAATAAAAACCGTCTTAAACCGTAAAAAATCAAAAAATTTGCCGTATATATCGATGCAAAACAGCATTTTGAAATTGTATTTCTATTATTTATCAATTATTAAAATAAACAAATTATTTTCTTTTTACCTTATCACAGGCAGCTATGCAGTTGTCACTGTCACTACATTTGACGTTTGTTATATTTAAAACAAATCCTTTATTATTTAACTCTGTTTACAATTGGCTGACACACCGTGACACACACAGGCCTAATGAATCAATCTAATAACGACTGAAACATTGGAATGTTCCATTCTATAATAATTGTATACATACGTTTACGTTATACATACATCTGAATTTTGAATATAAAGACGTTTAGATTTTTTTCCAAATATCAAGTTAACTAGAAGTAAACACTCCTAATTGGAGATTAATTATTAAATATTTATGTTTGACAGTTTTTATCTTTTATATTTTTTGGATTTAAAAATCGGTTGTATTTGCTATGTATTTTATATGTTCGGGCTGCATATTAGTTTGATGAATGTGGATTTAATTGACTTTGTCTCATAAAAATAGCTGACCGATTTTATTATCCCTATTTAATTTGACATGTAATAAATACAATTTTCATTTGGTATTAGTAAGTATCAAGGGATTAATAGGTCATTTGGTGTCAATAAAATAACTGAATTGATATTTTTTTGCCTTCAGAGAGGATTAAAGAACATTTTCAGAATCCATGCCATTGATCTTTAGCTAAAACAACTTTTGTTTGGCGAGGTTTCATTATTTGTTTTGGTTATTTCTTTATTAGACGACCACACCAAATCTTTAGATATAAATTAAAATTATAATGTATTACGATTTTTACGTGTAGACGAACAACTGATATCCAATGTAAGACCAGGGCGCGAATATTAACTGCAAAAGGTGTACTTGTTATGGTGCGGATTGAACAGCGACTCACAAATTTCAGAAAAATCACTCAACCGGATTGGGTCTCAGATAGCAATCAAAGTACCCCGTGAAACATCTGCCTATCGGCCGTTCTTGGACGGCGGCCGAGTACCATTCGGTCCTTCGGCTTCGTTGGTTGGTGAATCGGTACTATCATGTGCAGTGTTTGGTGGTTGTAACTGAAGTTTTGCGTCAATAATTTCATCAAGTAAGTTATGGTCGATAATTTATTATAATATTAATTGATAAGTATTAACAAGGAACAAATCGAAGAACGCCCTCTATGACTAAAAATAATAGTTAATGGCTAAATTTATTTTATTCCCTTTTTTATTATTGCTATTTCATTATATACTTTTAAATAATAAACTACTACTGAACTACCGAAAATAATTTTTCTTGTAGCTTGAATTTTTAGTTGTTCTTGTTTTTTTACTGCAAGCTTTTTTCTGAAGATGTTCCAAATGTTAATTTACTATGAACAAATTGTACATATGAAACAGCATGTCTGAAATGTATATATGTAACATTTAAAATACTTTAAATAACTATAATAAATACTACAATTCTAGTTCTAATTTCTGCCGTCTTTCGTTTATTTAATTTTTTATTATAATTACCTCCTTTGTGCTACACAGAAAACGTCAATTAGACTTTTGATGTTTTTTTTTATCCTATGCATAGTAACCGAACGTATATTGTGCCATACTAATTCTTAAGATAAAAGCATATCTGAAATATAGATATGTAACACTATAACTATAATAACTGCTACACTTCTAGGTCTAATTTTCTTAATAAAAGTATCTCCTATCTGCCCCACATAAAACGTCAACTACACTTTTTATGTCTATTTATCCGTTGCGTAGCAACCGAATGTATATCATGGCATACTAACTCTTCAAGATAAAACATAAATATATTATGTACGTGCTATTGGCGCGGACAATCTGAACCACACGCCACCGTTCCGCTGCTATCTGTACCTCTAAGGAAATCTGAAGCAGATGCTAGTACCATGTGCTGCCAATCAGTGCCCTTAAAGAACGCACACCTGTTGGGCGGCCTCCTTTTCTCGCTAATGCTTTTCATGGCGGTATTCGACGATTAAAATAGCTACCTTGGTGAACGTCTGGTCAATAACTTTCAAATTTGAACGACGTCTGGCTCTGCGGAACGAGGGTCGCTTTTATTGTTCGACGTGATTTGATTATACTGTTAACAGTTTCACACGCTTGAAGTGTACTTTATACAGTCAAACAATGGAACGTCAGCTGTTCGAATATTATTTTCCCAATTTTCATCACAAATATTGGTTTCCCACAACAATAATGTCAATTAGAACGAAAATTCTTTTGTTTATTAAATGTGACGTAAAAATAACATATAGTTTAGATGACGCGAATGCAATTTCGCTGTTTTGTTACTCTTAGCGCGTGTGATCACTTTGACACTGACAACCATAGGATACTGCGATCGTCTTTGTATAATGTCGTAGCCAAGTTTTCTTCGCCTAAACCACCTAAACACGCGCCAAGCAGTTTTATTTACTAAATGAGTTAATTAATAAAATATTTTATTTAAATACTAGACATTCATATAACATATTTTCAGAATATATCCAAAAACAATAGCCTTAATCCAAAATCATTTTATAATTATACATTATTATTGCCTTAAATATAATAAGATAAAACACTGTAAATTAAAAAAATCCTTTGTCCAAAATATAATTAAAAAACATACAGCCGAACATAGAATCTCCTCCTTTTTTTGAAGTCGACAATTACATGTTATAATTTACATTAGAAACTTCCTTACTTTTTTGATAGCCATGCAAAATGTTTCATGTTTGCTCTTTGCAATCCCATTTATTTTCATCATCCACCAGAACAAGCAACACTTGATTATTTTTCTTATTACATTGCCTTTGACCAGGATGTTGTATGCAATTAGTCTCTTAAAAAAAGATCTCCATTTGTTGACACATTTTACACACAATTTAGAGACAAAAATTAATTAAAGTAGGTTGCTCGTAATGTAGAATGACACAATAGCAGAATCATTACCACATATTTACTTAATTCTTAGTTTTTTTTGCGGTTATACTATCTGATTCTTATCAGCATGAAGTTGAAGGCATATATTCGTCTGTTTCAAAAGCATCTGCAGAGAAACCGTTGATTTGAGAAACCGACTTATTTTAATACTTACTATTGAAATTACAATTAGGAATTACTTGGCTAAACAATTATATACCACATTTGGGTCTATAATCATCTTGTCAGCCTAACATGGAAATAATAACCCTTCCTGTTCAAAATTCGGGCGAATATAAGAGGTTTCCTGAAGTTGTTTACTTTTAAAAACCGTTTCTGGTCTAGAAGAATCCTTTGGAAATAATTAATTTTAGTTGAACCGTCACATCCTGGAAAATAACGCTATTATAATGTATTTGTAAGTAAACAAATAATATTTATCTCAAAGGCTATAAATAATAACGTCATAACAGTAAATTTCCTTAAAATTATACACAAAAACAGAAAAAAGAAATATAACCTAAGATGTCTTACAAAATTTCAAATCAAAATAAAGAAGAGAAATCTGTCATCCTCTTACTTTCGATCCTCTATCGATTGAGATACGCGAAACATGCTTACAGGTGTTCCCGTCGGATATTTTCATGTTTTGTGCTGAAAATTGAATTAGGGAGTTTTAACGTTACGTGGACGTGCTGGGGAGTTTTTGCATAAACGCGCGCTCATTAAAAACCAGATAAAACCGTTGCATGCACGTTATATCATATCAGATCTCGTGTCGGGCCGTTTGTCCGGTACCCGTTTGCAACTATTTCGCCGATCGAGACGATAAAAATAAATTGCGTAACGTAAATACGGCCCCGACGCCCCGTATAACATTTTCAGTTTTTAACGCCAACAAAACCGCAAATCAACCGCCGACCTATCGGTTCTTAGATTGCGGGGGGACCGGTACGCCCTACAGATGCGACGGAATTTTATGGATTTTTCCTACCCTCCGTTCTGTGTTTCTGGTTTTAAATTTATGGTATTGGGGGTGGCATATGTTGAATTAGTTTTATGCACACGACGTTGAACGATCGACCGTCGTTTTTCTAGTCGAAAAAGAACGAATTAGAACGAAACTGGTTTTCAAACGGTTTGTTTGACAATTAATTATTTGGCGGCACGGCTAACTAGATAAAATGACCAGATATTTTTATAAATGCATTTTTTAAGTTATTAGTTTGTATTTATTTTAGTTTTGTGGAGTTGGTTGCATAAGGTTATTGTTTTCTATTAAATTTTTTGTTTGTTTTTTTAAGTACGAAAGCATCAGCGGTATATACTCATAATTTAATGTCAAAATTATCAGAATATTGATGGATTATTAATAATAGATAATATTATTGCATTATATTGGCTTTGTACTAAATTGACTTATTGTCGAAAAAAATCCGTAAAATGACTCGACTTCAGTGGATTAATTATAATCTATGTAATTACTGGGAAAGTACCGTTAAAATTATGATAAAAATCTTGTTGACAAGGTATTTTACTAGGTTTATTCGTAACTAATTCTGCTTAATACATTAATGATGAATTTGGGACATATATAAATAAATAGGCGCGTGAATTTTAATCACGTCGACCTCTTGGATTTCTTATCGACTGAAAACTATATAAACCCAGATAAAAAATGGGGAAAGTTCGGCCATGATGAAAACAAGTGGAGGCAAACAATTCCTGTATGGATTGCGATCGATATGCCGGCAATATCCCTTCGAATCCCGGCGATGATAAAACGGACAGACCTAGAGGTGCATTTCCTTCCAGCCCTGACCGATTCACCATTAGGATATCCCGCGGGGGCCACGGGATTCGCTCTCCTGCGAAACGTTTAGTGCATCGCGGGCATAAAACACCTTTGCTTCCTGCTTCCGCTGACAACAAATCGATACGGGCGTAGGACGCCGACGCAACAGTCCCCCCGGCCCCTCAACCTCCTCGCTACAACGCGTATACGAGGGGCGGTCGATTGGTAGGGTATTAAATGGAAGACAGTTTTGAGTAACTTAGTGAGTGGAGCTTATGTCCAAATGAGCCTAAGTACTGACTTATAGAGCAATACTCTATTATCTAATGATAATTTAGGTTTACGTTTGAAAACTTTTATTTTGGCTAGATATCGTTTGAAACTCTCTTCATATTTCCTTATATAATCCTGTCTTCATAATCATCTAACTCATAACCACTAAGTTGACATAAAAAGTGGATGTCATTACTCTGCTAACTTCATCCTTAACAACTTCTTCAAATTTTGTATCACAATGTATCTGGTTCCAGTGGTGGAAATACGGGCTTCGGAAAAGTGGATATTAAGCATGATAAAAATAATCAAAAATACATAAATTTATATCTAAGGAAGCTTTACTAATAGATCTATAAAAATTTATTCATTATCATATTTGGGGTGATTGAATTACGTCAAATTTTATATAACTTACCAGACATTATCTGTCATTATGTGAACTTTTAAAATTGCCCTATCTTGATAATTTAGATAACGTCATATCTCGTATATATTATGATTTTTTGTTAACATTTTACTTTCAATTACGTTTTCGAATGAAATATATGAGGTCAGCACGTCGCAATGTTGCCGTATCGAATTTGTCTTTTAGTTTATTTTGAGTTTTGACATATAATAAAATACTAATGTTTTGAAGAATTCTGTAAACATTTGGCAACATGGCCCACTGATACCAACTGATACCATGCTAACTGATATTCATCAGTGTCTTGTTATTTTTTATGTTTTATCACATTTTCACAACTATACGTAAGAAATTATTTTGATAAGATAAATTTTAAACTAAAACAAAATGCGTTTTTTCTCTTGAAAACCTTCATTTCCTGTAGGAATAATATAATCTAGGAAACAGTAAATGCTTTAGAATATTATATAACAATCTTTCAAAACGTTACAATGTAAACTGACGCTGACAGATGACAGATTGCATTATTTAATAAACAACTGTTTGTTTTGACTAACTAGATTTCTCGACATTAAGTACTTTTATTTACAGTGGTAAGTTTTGCTGATAATTTAAATTTTAAAATAGAAAAAAGCGTTTTTTTCTCCCGAAAACCTTCATTTCCTGCGGGAATAATATAATCTAGGAAACAGTAAATGCTTTAGAATATTATACAACAATCTTTTAAAATGTCACAAACTAAACTGACACTGACAGATGACAAAATCCATTATTTAGTAAACAATCGTTCGTCATGGCCGACTGGATGTAAATACGGCTTGACCCTCGTATCGGTGTGGGCGTCCGCTATTAAACTGACTCGATACTGCCTTCCAGCGACGCTCCGTATCAGATGTCGAACGTGCTTGTGCATGTGGACAGGACTGGGAGTTCACGGCGTCTCAGGATTCCCGTCGGTAGCGACTGAGGTGGTTTTTTTCAAAATTCGACCGGCATAACACAGAAAGGCTCGCGGCCTACCGCGATCGAGTGTATTACTTTTTGGATTTTTGTGTTGTTTCTGTTATAGCGTCGACGAAAAAATGGTAAGTCCTGCTTTCATTGGTTTTAGAGTTTCAGCATCGAAATGCGCCGCTAAAATATGTTTTTAATTTATATACACGCCATTTCATCATTAATCAAGGCAGCCGGGAAATTTAAACAATCGTTTTGGGAACAATAGAAATGTCAGTTTTAACATAACAAAAGAATTGTCAACGGTGGAACGTTTATTATGTCGTTTATATCCAATGAGAGTTGAGATACAGGCATCAATGTCGATAGATCACTTAGACCAATGTGATCTTCCAATATGTTCAGATATGAATGTCTCAAATATGTCAATGTTAGCAACGTTTTCATGTTGCAAGATGATACTTTTAATCGCTAGTTAACTATATTTTTACAACAATTTTAAACCAACTTTTTATATAAGAGGACTTATTGGACTTTGTTTAGCATCTACAGTTATAATGTTGCAATAATTTGATATTAACATGAGAAACAAGTCTCCTGATGTCTCATTGCGATTCTCTTGATTTCCTGAGTGGCAATGTGTTGGTAGTGATGTAAGCAAGAAGCAATAGCGATAACTTTTGAGTGAATCTATGAAGTTTCCTGGAACTTTTTTCTAAAAACACTTGAGGTTGTTTATATTACTTCCTGGATTCTGTAGGTCCATCTAGGTTATCAAAGCTTTCTGCGACAATATCAACTTATGATACGCGAATAATTGAGATTTTCTTAAAGTTAACCAATACCAGTGGACCTCAATGGAGTTTTGTATCAAGATTTGTCTCAGGATACTTGTTGTTACTACATGGAATGGAACTGTGACTTATTGTTAATGGTGCCTGTGCAATTTAGTCATATATATGTGAACTCAATTTGCTCTCATTGACTTTTATCTGGACCCTGTTTTACTTATCATTGATTTTGTAGTTTTCTCTACCATCATCAGAATTTCTGGTTAAAAATTGGTGTGTTAGTTTATTTTTTTGTAGAATAGGCTTCTTCTTGTTTATTTTAGTGTTTAAGAGTTTAATAAGGTGCTTCGGGAACATTTTCTGAAGCTTATGGATGAGTTACACCAAACCTTATTATAGCTAAACAGATTTCGTTGGATTTTTTAATGACGTCTGATTTTATGCACTTGGTCAATTGTTGAATGCTTTTTTATAGAATCAGAGTGATGTTTATAAAGATATTAATGAAGTTGGTGAGTTATTTCACTTCTTTGGTGGAGTTTGCAGCATCTATACAGTTAAAAAATCATTCACAAATTTAGTGACTTTTTTTGGTATGACTAGTTCAGTTTTTGAATTCTGTGATCATTTAAAGGTCAATTATGTTCGAATTTCACTTGCTTTTGAATTTTTCTAAATGTTTGGCGAATGCTTCAGCTTTGCGTTGATTGTTTTATGTTCAGTTATCATCTAGGTTCCTTATGGATTCCTAAATTTGTGTTAGCTGTGTTCGATTCCAATTATCTGCTATAAGAAATTTATTTCAGTAGAGTAGAGTTCATGGTATCCATCTTTCAACGGTGAACATTATTAACTCTTGAAGAAAACAGTATAATAGTTATGTGAGAAGGAATTACCTTGCCAGACAGACAAGCCATATTCTGAACATACCTACTTTGAATCATGATCGTTATGATGATAACTTCACCGAAACTGAAGAAAGGGACCGTACTTTAAACGAATATACATGCATAAGGATGCTATTGTTAAAGAATCCAGGAAATATACGACCTATCCAGGAGCTCTGCGATGAGAAATGGGCAATATCCATCTAAATAAAAGGGAATATCAAGTGTCGGACCCCGCTTTTTCTTTTGTTTCATAAATTTTACGAAGAAATTTAATTTTTTCAAGTGAAAATCGCTTACAGTTCACTTTGGATTGTTGTATTTAATTTTAGTCTTGGTTTTATGCAATAAATAGTAAAAGGTAGTAATTTATAAGGTCTTTTTCAGAGTAATCATCTGTAAATAATATATAAATTAGCATTATTTGCATTTAATTCTTTCTGGGGCTTGTTTTTGAATTTAGAGGATTTCCAGAAGAAGTCCAGTGGAGTTAAATCAGATGAATACGGTGGTCTGGAGATGACATAAGTTGCAATTTTTGGTGATGAAAATAGCAAGAGTTAGGAACATTTTAAGACATGTAGCTTTATATGAACAACGCGTAATAATCAAATAATATACCTGTCTGACAGTTTGACCTGATGATTTTGCCTTAACATGATTATTTCTAAACTGTTAAACCCAATGTTTACGTGTACTTCTAAGCATTTATCTTAGTCTTTATCTTTATCTTTATCTGAGTCAGCTAGATATATGACCTTGGCAACATATTTCTCTTAGCTGCCGATTTGATTGGTATGCTGGGCTTGATGTACGACTTTATTTACTCTAGAATATCCAGATTTTACAGCAAATGATAATATGATACAAAAATAACTTCTTGAATACTAGGCAAAAATAAATTAATCTAGATCAGGAAAAATAAAAATATAGAGAATGAACCTAACCGATAGAGTGTTATATTATATAGAGTGTTAACTTAATACATTTAATCTCAGAATTGTTTTGCGTGGTGTCAGCAGGAAGGCACTGGGAACGACATTTTGCCGCATTTCATTGGTTGAGGATTGCATACGCATTACGTGGAATCTATTAAAAAATTAAATAGGATATATTAAAGTTTCTATCTTTTTGTTTCCTCATACTGAAAGCAGAGCAGCACAGCTGAAAATCTGCGTCTGTTAGTATTTTACTTATTGGTTAAAACATATCAAAACGTAATACTTTAAAGAACAGCAACAAAAAATTAAAATATATGATATTTATCAAAAGTACTGATGTACTCTTATTATCGTAAAATGGAGAAGTTAAAGAGACTAAAACATAATAGAACAATCATGAGATAATTTATTGTCTATAAAATCAAGGTCATCTTGTTTGTCTACAAATTGTATTATTTTATTTTATATTAATGTATTTTTTTAATGTCCTTCTTGAAGAGTTATCCCGGTTAAGGTGTCTTAAGCCAAAATATTATTTATAAGCATCTTAACCAATATACATTTGCTTCAAGTAAATGAACCCCTTCAAAATAATGAAGTTTTTAATTGATGGCACTTTACAAACAACTTCTTAAAAGCTTTTCATGTATTATAATCACATTTACCTTCAATGTAATTTTGCCGTCACCTACTTTGGACAAATGTTGGTTTTAAAGTGTGGTTTTAAAGTATATATATATATATATATATATATATATATATATATATATATATATATATATATATATATATATATATAATGGTACAAGTGCCTGGGAAACACACATACAATTTACACACATATCCTTTATTTAGCTAATTTGGGTTGTCTCTTTCAAGGAAAACGACGTCTGGTTTTTTATTTCCTCACATACACTGGATACACAACATTTTTGAGAATAAAAATATATTATAATCAAATAATAGTGATTATAATTAAGGCACAAAATTAAGACTGAATGTATTCATTATCAGTCACAAACAATCGGTTGCCTTTGTAAGGAAATTCAAATAAACCAATCAAAAAAATAGTCTCAGAGCCAGCATTAGTTGGACCACGCAAAACATTTCCTCGGTTTCGCCTATTTAAGTAAAACTTCTATATATAATATATAACCTAACTTAATAAATATAACAACTAGTCTTTCATGTACAAAGACTTAATATTATGTCTAAGAAAAAAATATCACGATACGAACAATTTTAAACAAGTGAAATAATATGTTATCAAACTACAAAACATGTTCACAAGCATACATCCAATAGTTTTAAAAGTGTCTGATATGATGTATGAAAAGTTAGGCAACATATCCGTCAGAATTATTTGACAGTTCTAGTAATTTCCCAACGAATTCAGTTCAGCTGAACTCCCAGATATTTCTAATTCATCAAGCTACTTATGAAATAAATTAAAACCAGCTCCGAGCTGTATATATATATTACTCGGTTATGATCTGACACATCTATCACATTTTGCTTGTTATTGTAAATGTGTTGGAAGCCTGAACAGCTACTAAACAGACGAGTTTCGAGGTCAGTCTGAGAAATAATTAGCCTGAAATGAATCTCCATCATTCCTATAACGGCTTAAAGTATTTTTAGACTATTCAGTTAGTTCATAAATTGGTGATATTTATCTAATATTAGTTTGCTTCGCATTTCCACATCGTTTAATGATCGTATAAGATCAACCAGGATGTTTTAATCTAAAAAGTTCGACTTTTATTTGTTTTTTTTTCACTTGTATACATGTGGCCTCGTTTAAAATTCAGTTAAAAAAATATATTTCAATAAAGAAATATTTTTTAAAAATATATTTTGAAGTCTCCTTTTTACCAACGAGACTGGACTGGACCTACAGTTTAACGTGGCTTACCAACTGGCGACTGACCAACTTCGAAATCATCCCAGAAGACATCCGGTCTTACCCAGCCTGGTTACTGGCGTGGCTGGGATCATTTTCCTCGTCGGATTTTGCACTCTTTCCTAAGGACAATCACAAATATATATATATATATATATATATATACTATAATAATACAGAAGAAATAAATGGTGTATCGACAATGAAAGAAGGAACCTGTAATTTTAATTATCAAATGGTAATTTATAATTTATTATTTTGAGGTTAAAACAGAAAAATTCTACTCTAAGTGTGATAAATAAGAATTTGTTTTAATGAAAATATTTGACCTATTAAGAAGAAGAATTGAGGTTATCATTAAAATATAGTTTGTATTATGGTTGTCATTTGGTGTTATGATAATGTGTTTGAGTTGATTTAATCTCGATTTTGAAACTATGAAGTTGTGTGTTATAGAGACAGTAGACACCAAGTTTAGACATAAAGTTAAGAGATAGATGTTCCGCTTGTATATGGGCCAAGTTTCAGTTGACTAGTTGAAATTTAACGCCTGCCATGATATTTATCAGGATTGAAAGTACATTCACTAATATTGTAGCTATATTTAGTCTGCTAGTTTATATCGTGTGAGACAAAACAGTATTTGTTATAGAATATTTTGTGTTACAAAATTACTTCAACAAATAAACATTATAAACTAGTATTTTTTGTTAATATAATGAAAGAAATCAATTCGATAATACCTAGACATACATAAGTTTGGTGTAAAAGTAATTCCTGTTTTTAACTTTCCAAATATTTGCTTTATTGAGAATTGGTTCGATTTCAATCATTTGGTATTTGTCGAACAGAAAAATAGTATAGTCTATGCAAAGTTGTTTTGTACATACGTCATCAAGATGTGTAATATATTGCTTGTTGCAATTTATAAGTTCGTTTTAGAATCAGACAAGACTTCTCATTTTATTCTAGTTAAAAAGAGAAACGATGCCATCTGATTGGTTCGAACACGTAAACGAATGAACCTGTCAAAGTCGTCCGGTTGTGACGTATGCAAACTTCTTAAAAGCAATAGTGATAAGAGGTTATAACTCTAACCTATAAACTATTGTGGCTGTACAATTAACTGTGGTTTTTACATGTACTATAATGTTAAAATAAATTATATTTCATAACATTTTTGTTCAATTATTTTATTTAGATTAGAATTTTGTTGTATGTCGAAGCCAATCTGAACTAAAACTCATAGTTGTTGCGGCAATATTGCGACGTTTTGATGTCACAAATTTAAATGACGTTTGTATAAATTAACTTTGGATAGACTATATATAGTTATTGGCTTTAGCAATAATAATTTGAAGAAATCTATCTAAGCAGGTCTGTGAAGAAATGAAGTTATCGTGAGTGGTTTCATTAAACCACCGTCATCTTACTTGGTCTATATTACTAATCTATTTTGGCGATAAACGTTAATTTGCTAGAGGAATTTCAACAGCAACTATCCGTTCATCCAAAAATATGTTTTCCGGCTAGATATGATTTCTTTAGATGGATTTTTCATACGAAAGATGATTTGACAAGAGGATACCAACATCTGGATTGTTCAGTAACTAAACCAAATGTTTAGAAACCTAGTCACGCGTCCTCAGTGATCGTTAACTTCGAGTTTTATGCACAATGATATTGACATTGCATTTTATTTCGAATACTTTTAAATAACCTTAAAAATAAAGGTACTAAACAAAACTACTAAGTCTAATTCGCTTTTGAAGATTCAACACATTATGGTTGACAACTAACATCACCCCGTCGTTGATATATCACTAGCGTCTAGTTTAGGAAAATCCACAAGGCACTCGCACAAGAATTTGAAATTGCGACGTTGCCAGCTGTTGCTAATTTTACGTATATTTGAAGAAACCTTCATCATATCCAGGAGCTTTTTTACAATTTATCTATATGGTTATTTTGTGTTGAACTTTTTTGTCGGTGAATTTTTTATGTGGTAAATCTATTTGAAATGGCGAATTTACGAATCCAGTAATTTTATTTTTGTCAAGTTTAGATAACTCCTACGGGAAGGATTTGAAGACATTTTTTAAATACTTTGAGAAGATGTCGACTTTTTCATTATTGCTTCTAGCCCAATGACTATCATTTGTTTTAATAGGAGAGGTGTGTTGCTGGAGCCTTTTGGGTTTTCGTGTTGTCTTCCACAATGAACAATCTGTAGTGTCAATTGTTGGGTACCAGATATAAACAGTTACTCTGGTGGTACCGAAGCTCTAGAGTACCAGTGCCAGAGTCAGAACAAAAATGGCTGCCGTAGTTCTTTGGATTCTACCTCTCGATCACTTGTAATGTTGGCGAAGTCACAGAATTGAGCGAAAAAATGCCGAAACTTATCGAATGTCGACCGGGATCATCAAAGAAACAACAAGTTTTAATCAAAAAACTTCAAACAAAAAACTCACGCCAAAAAACCTGGACCTATAGACGAGGCCCCTTTTATTGATTTTCCGGCTACATGGGTTTAGAATGGTCTTCTCGCGAACTTTCTGGGTCGGGATCGTATTGTTGAAAGGGCAAATTATTGTAAACAAATTAACGTCGGGTTTGTTTTGTTGTGGATTTTGCCGTCTTTCGAGCCACTTCGATCGACTAACGTAGCTAACGAAAAAAAAAGAAAAGAAAAGGGAAACGAAATCGCCGGTTTCCATGGATCGGTCGGTCGATCTTGGCCTCCCCCTAATCACTGTCGAAATATTAGGGAACGATCCGGTCGGGTGAAGGGGAGGGGGTTGCCGCCGTAAACTTTTCCTAATTTTCGACGATAGAAGAAGTGTGGCGTCAGCCGTGGGGCCCTCTTTTCCATTTCGGACGGCTTGTCGCACGGCAATCGAGTTACTTATTTATAATCCCTGGCCAGGTCGGGCCCATATAGCCGAACAGATGGTGCGGGAGACGTATTATTTATTCAGAAAGCCGAAAAACCGAGAAAAAAACTCTGATATAACGCGGTATTCTTTAATTTATCGATATATTGGCTATTCGTGTCTCGTTGATATCGGGATATCATTTAATACGGCTTTTTATTGCCTAATTATATACTAGATAGTTGAATAGGTTGACATTGAGGTCGGTGGGAACTATTGAGGGACTAAAGCTCGTCCATTAAAGCGGTCCGTACGCGGTACCAAAATTTATAAGTCAACAATCAAATTTAACTTTTAGTTTATAATATTACGGGTTTGTTGCCTCTAATTATAATCACTAATATTTTGAAGAATTTTGTAGACATTTGGCAACATGGCCCGCCAGTATCAACCTAAGCCGAATTTGGTTAATATTAATTTCGATAACAATTATTCATCGACCATGGCTCCTTTAATTAGGCAGCCGGTACGTGTTATCTATATTTATGACGTCAGTAATCAAATTTAACTTTTTGGTTGACTAATTTTTATAGCTGATTCAAACGTTTTCACTTTATACTTCAGTAATATGACTTTTATCTTGCGTAGAAGAATATACCCATGAGGGAATACTAATAAATGTCAGCCCCCTCTGACCGAGTATGCTAAATACCTTGGATTACATCTAGATCGACATCTTACATGGAAGAAGCATCCACTAAGCTAAACAAAGACAATTTGGACTTAAACTAAACTGAATGTTGGTCAACGCCACGCAAATCGAAGTTGTTCATCAATATTCTATCATCATTCATTACCATTCAACAGTTACTTTTCTAATAAAGTCACACAACATAATATTCTTCTAGAACTCGCAATAGACTGGCTAATCAACTAAATGTGAGTGATAACACTGAAGTACGTAGCTTAAAACACATATGAAGAGATATGTCGAAGAATAAGATCTATAATAAGATATTTTAAAGAGGAAATCACTTACTAAAATGGTTTTCTACATGTCATGCCTTTAATAATTATTAAAAGAAACAACCAACTTTGTACCCCTCCAATTCTCTATCTTTGCCTGTACAATTGATCAATTGGAAGATGGTCACCAGAGAATATCTTCGCATCTGTTCATTAGCTTTAGTAATATTGATCACAAATAGCTTCAACATCCCTGGTTTGTCCAATACACAGATGGTGCCATTTATTTGATAGTTATATCATATCAGTTCTATATTGCTGTACTCTATGAACTAAACGTTGGAAGTAAAATTAAGAAGGAAGAATACTGTATATAAGAAGAGAAAAGTTCCAATGACACTACACAACCCATAACACATTTTTGAAAGAAAGGAAGGAGAAGCCTTGGAAAAGAAAAAGAACTAACCAACCTCAAATAATAGTCCTAGGGAAAGCGATTCAGTGTTAGTGATGAAGTCATGGGGAATTAAATAAATATTTTAAGGAAAACACATTCATTGATACATAATAAAAAGAGAGAAATGTTGAAGAATATTTTAATATTGTGAATATCAGCCATTGCATTTACTGTGTAGTACTTAGTATTTCATTTTTATAAAAATTGATATCTGTAGGCTCGAAGGAATGCAAATGCGAGGCCTGAGGTTATTATTCCATGGTTCCCTTCAATATCATTTAAAAAATAAACTTATCTTACTAAGTATCGTTAATAATAGGGAGACTTGGTAAAGAATATTTGAATTTCTAAAGCAACAACAACTGCGGTATGAACTGATGATGATCCTGTGTATTAACTCCTCAAGTATCATAATATTCAGGAAACGATTTCTGGAAGTTAGTTACTTCAGAGCATATGAGCCTTTTCTTAAGTATCTCTATTCTTAAGTATCTCGTTTTGATCGATGGTTATGATTTATGAAATAAATGGCACCTTGAGATATTTTTTATTCTCCGAAGAGTCTGAGTTGAGTTTTCACCACTACTTTGTAACACAACTATTTTGTGTTTTCTTCAACTTCTTTGTGTATTTGCAACTACCTTCGATTTTTATTAGAATTTTGGTAATTTGACTGCTATTTTCAATTTTTATAATTTTATTTATCTTTCGATCTTTTCTATTGCATTTTTATATATGGACTTCTCTATATATTATATGATTTTATAACTTCGTTGTAATTTTTTTCAACGCATCTCTATTTTAGTTTATTTACCCACTTATGCCTATTCAAATAACTAATGCTCGAAAGTTGCTTAAGAGTTAAAATCGCCCAATAAATCTTATTATTTATTATTTTCGAAATTTTTGGGTTCATCAGGCTGTTCCCTCATAAATTTTTTAACGGAATAATATCATCATAAGATTTAAAGGTGTTTCATGGTTTTCGGAAAAAGAGCTCATCAAGTGAAAAAATACAAATAATGAATGTAGAGGCGTTCCACGTTTAACTTCAGTATATATTGAATAACTGCACAATATGAAATGAAAAACTGTTATTTTATACAGAGAAATATCAAAAATATCGAATTTAACCATTAAGTTAAGTTAAGGTTGTTTAACATTTGTTTACATGAATATTTCGGATTTTCACCGATAGATATCGCTGATTTAAAATGTATATTCAAAGATTTAAAGATATAAGCCGAAAGCGATCTACTGTCAAAATATAATCACTCTAAATGAGATAAGAAGTTCAGAAGCGTCTTAATTCAGTTAGAGCGATCCGATAAGTTCTTTTAAGTCCGCGATCGAACGTTTAATGAAGCCGCAACCTAGCTACAGAATCTCATCGACGCCTATTTTTCTTTCCATTGTTTACAGCGGCGGTTTCGATCGAGAAAAACGACGAAGACGTCTCCGACGAAGAAGGAGGTCGGATATGCTGGCGTTTTGTGCGGTTTTCTAATTGGAATTTAATTATAAGCCGAGACCCAGCCGCAAGCTCGTGGCCGGCTTGTCGATAGACGGTCGATTTACAACGATCTAGTGTTATATTGCGCATAACACGGGACGTATATCAATTTCTGGGAAGAGAGAGGCCTTGCAGAGGCTTCGCAATGAACATGTGCATTTGGTCGTGAATAAATTTATGTATTTTATAAGGTTATATTGCGTAATTTAATATCGAGGCCCCATTACAGTCGATTAAGTACATCAAAAGCAACATTATATGGCACTAGTAAACTTATTACGGTAGGCCATCTGTTTTTTTATTAGATGAAGCTTATTTCTACGTTGAAGATTATGTAAATAAACAGAACTGTTAAATGACCATGTAATGTTCTTCATTTCCGTAGTATTGTTTTTTTTAGAAAAATTAGTTTGAATAGAATTAATATGTGAAATACCTTTTAATATACTTTCTATCTTTTTGTTCTTATGAATATGAATCTTAGAATTTCTTTATTTTTTAACTTCTTTGTATTTTACAACTACCTTGCATATTCTCGATATTTTTGTATTTTTACAGTTATTCTTAATTTTAATTTTTGATTTAAATCCCGTTTTTTTTGCTTATTTTGACAATTTGTTTGTATTTTTCACATTTTTGTTTATTAACTTCTCTGCATTTACCTCTTTCGGCTTTTTGTATTTTTGTAATTGTTTTGATTTTTGCAACAGCAACTGTTGTACTTTTATAATCACGCCCGATTTTTGTAATTATACTGCCTATTGTCAATTTAATTTTAACATTTTTGCAATAATTTTTTCAACTTCTTTGTATTTTACAACTACCTTGCATATTCTCGATATTTTTGTATTTTTACAGTTATTCTTAATTTTAATTTTTGATTTAAATCCCTTTTTTTTGCTTATTTTGACAATTTGTTTGTATTTTTCACATTTTTGTTTATTAACTTCTCTGCATTTACCTCTTTCGGCTTTTTGTATTTTTGTTGTACTTTTATAATCACGTCCGATTTTTGTAATAATACTGCTTATTGTCAACTTCATTTTTAACATTTTTGCCATTATTTTTTCAACTTCTTTGTATTTTACAACTACCTTGCATATTCTCGATATTTTTGTATTTTTACAGTTATTCTTAATTTTAATTTTTGATTTAAATCCCTTATTTTGCTTATTTTGACAATTTGTATTTTTCACATTTTTGTTTATTAACTTCTCTGCATTTACCTCTTTCGGCTTTTTGTATTTTTGTTGTACTTTTATAATCACGCCCGATTTTTGTAATAATACTGCTTATTGTCAACTTCATTTTTAACATTTTTGCAATTATTTTTTCAACTTCTTTGTATCATTGCAAATTTTTTGAACTTCCCTTTTAGCTTTTTGTGGGTTTATAGTAATTTTAAGTTATTATTAAGTAATATGTGCTTTGATAACTACTTTGTGTTTTTCTCAACTTCATTGTATATTTGCAACTACTTTGGATTTTTATTAAGATTTTGGATTTCTACGGTTATCCTCAATTTTTATCGTTATAACTATATATTGTTAATCTATTAATCTTTATTTTTAGCTTTTTTGCAGTTGATTTTTAATATTATTTTTTTCAACTTCTCTGCGTCCTAACAAGTTCCTTGATTTTACTTTTCTTCTTTCTATTTTTAGATTAGTGTTATGTTTTAATCAACTATTCTGTACTTTGACAACTGTGTTTTTCTCCACCTCTTTCTTTTTTAACACTCAGTTGCTCCTTCAGATATTTCTAACTGTTAAATTTATTAATATCTGGTAGATAAATTCAGTTTATTAAGTAAATTTTAACTCGATTTATTTAATACAGGTCTAAGTCGTATATGTTTGTTAGAAGCTACACAACATCAGCAATCGACCGAAATAAAGGGAAACAAGACCGAATACCAAAGACAGAAACACCGACTTTTATTCTAACGTTCTCCGGGTCGGACATAAAGCCGTCCATTTGTTTTATTTTTATAATGTCGTAAATTTACTCGCAGCCTTTCTTCAGTTTCCCGTTTTCATCCAGCTTCTCGCCGCTCTCCCTCCGCCTCCCTCCTCAGCCGTCGTCTTTCGCTCGTACACAACCCAACCCTTTCAAGTTTTCCTTTACTTTACTCCGAGTTTTCCTTTCCCGTTTGTTCAACTGAAGGAAATTACGTTTTCGTATAGGCGGAGAGAATATCCAGCATTAACTTGGAAGCGTTAGAATAATTAATACGTTTATGCATGAGGACTAGAGATTCATTTTGAGGGAAATCATTCACTTGTTTTTGCGATATTTAAGGCTTTATGGTAACAAATTATTTTCAAAGTATGATTCATCGCTAACCGCTATGTTTTGACATCTTTTGAAACTGTTAAGGTGTTCTTTGTGACTTCTCGCTAGCTTCAAAATTAATAAGCGCCCGATACGTACCATGGGAAAAGGCAAACACGTTAGATATGGTGTGTTCATAGTCCGAAGGAGACACTGAGTGACATCAATGACGTTTGTTTATGCTTAAAATTATTAATAACCTATAACTATAACGTCAGTGATTATTATCAATTTTGGTTTATTATATTAGGTAGTTATAATCTTCGAGCTATTACCTTCGACTCTTAAATTAGTTTGAATTAAAGGAAGAACAAACTCGCCATATTAATAGAAGTTGGGCTTACCCACCCTTAAATCAGCCAATAACTTTCCATACATATGGTCCAAGAATGTTTCTCCTGATTGGATAACGATATTGGAGAACCTCTTCTATAGTTTCGTAGCGTAAACTGCTTTTAGAGTTCTTTTATTTTTTATTAATCAATTTACTTTGCGGCTTGGTTGCTCACAGTTGACTATTTCAGCTAGAATTCATTCACAATTCATTTCCATCACATATCATATCATATCTTTGCGTCTTCAAGTAGAAAAATAATGGTCACAAAACTGTTAAAAAGTCCCAAGCTCTGGGTGCCCACAAACGCTTCAGATTTCATCTTGTTCATTTCACATCATCATTTCAACTTTACCAAGAAGCATAAACCACCAAAATTGGAAAAAAACGAATTAAAACATCAAATTACTGAACCATCTTCAATGGGTCTCAAATACCGTTTTCGGTTTCCTTAAACTCATATCTTTTTGAAAAGCACAATATAGCAAATACAAAAAAAACTTGCTAGTATAATTTTACATATTTTTCGACAATGTATTGTTGTTTTCGGTTCTACTTTAACCGTCCGTTAAACCATTTGCGATTAATTTTAATAGAACTTGCTAATCATATTATTATAAATTATGAAGAAAGCGAAAGTTGAACTGATAAGATTATATTAACGTGGATGGTTTTTTAAAATATCTGCATTATTTAAAGGTAATTTTTTTGTATATTGTAAATAGGAAGTATTTGAAAATGAGGGTTTTCAATCGAGGAATTGAAATTTTAACAGAGTATAATGTTTGTTTTAACAGGTTGTTGATAAAGCGACAATTATTGAAATAAAATAATACGGTAGTCGCTTTCATTATTTACTAACTTTACATAAAATCATTGATGTGCTAATCGGTGATGTTCATGAAATAGATTGAAGGATCATTTATTTATTACGAAAGACGATTTGAAGGAAACGTAATCGACCATGTCGTATTTTTCCTTATAAAGGTGTGGAATATAGTGTTATCACGAGAGTCTTAAGTAGCCAACTTTTGTCATTTTTGTAGTAATAAATGTATCTGGTAGTAGTACATTCAGCAGGATTTAACGACGTAGAGAACCGTTGAACCTTCCATTATCTGACTGGTGCTACTGCATAATACCTACAGAAACCATATCGATGAAAACGAAAAAACTACCAATTGATTTAGAAACAATGAATCATTACTAACAGAATATTTGCTTCCAGGCAATGAAGACGTTGGAGAAATGACCAATGTATCATATTAATAATGGTGTACAATACACATGTAAAAGTCCTAATTCTAAAATGCACTGATAAGGGATGTGGTGATATAAGGAGTCACATTCAACTGCAAGAGTTTCTTAATCCATCATGTCCATTATGGTTTGAACATTCGCTCGTCTTCCCGGCTCAGAGGATGATAGGGTTCGATCATTTTGCATATTTATTGGAGCGACAGTGTTTGGTGATGAAAGTTGAATGCCCCATTCAAGACTGCTTCTTACGATTTTTACTATTCCTCAATACAATTTATATTACTCTGTTTTGAAAAAGGCAACGCAACTACACAAACATTTTCATGGCTTTATTTCAAATATTTAAAAAAATGAGCTCCAACTATATATTCAAGATGAGGCAAAGGAGTGTTGTACCGGATACTGAGTAACAAATCACAAGCGACACCTTTTATAAGAGGGCTTCAAGTGGCAGATCCACTTTTCTAAGATGTTTTGAGCTTCAGGACTGATCAAAGCTTTGTATAAAGATGAATGATAAAGGAAAACTTTAAAATAAAATCAAAATTATCCATTGTAGGTACAACTCAATATTTTTAAAATTTATTTCTTTAAGAAATGAAAATTAAAACGAACCAAACGTGCATTTCATTTCCTTTAAATCGTTATACGTAATAAACGAATAGCACTTAAGTATTACGATTTGCTAATCATAATATAATAAATTATGAAGAATATGAAAATTGTACTGACCTGGATATATTAACATGGATGGTCTTTGATTAGCTCTAGTGAGTTATAAATTCACGTGCGTGATATTAATGTTATCTAACTTAACTCAATTAATTATAATTAATAATTAACTCATTAATTATAAACAGTAACGATGAGATCTAATAAAAGAAAGAAGAATTAAAACTAGATTTTTTGTATAAATGACCGAGAAAGCAATATGGCTTTCACCAGCTATCAAATAACAGTTAAACTTATCACTCATAAAAATATAACGAATCGTATTAACTTTAATTAAATTCGTTCCCCTCCATTTTATTATTGTGTGTTGAGGCGATTGTATCCCCCCTTCCCGCCTTGCGGTTCGTTGTTTACGCTGACCAATTCCCGAACCTGTTTGTTTAGGACCGAATGCGTCTAAATAATCACAAATTGACGACCCACACGGAGCTCTGTTACGAAAATACGCCTCTTTGTTACCCTCCATTGGCCCCGCGAAGATATTTACAATAGATTAATGTACCACAACTGGAGCATCATAAAATAGAAGAACTCGGCACAAAACTTTGTATCAACTACTCTGTGCTTTGGCAACTAATTTGTGTTTTGCCCTAATACTGATCATTAATAACTTTATTATTAGTATTTGTGCAGTTATTTTTTTTTTCATCTTCTTTATATCCTTGCATCTTCCTAGACCTCCCTTCCATTTCTTTTTGTATTTATGCAGTACTTTTAAGTTTTTATCAACCATTCTGTGCCTTGGCTACTATTTAGTGTTTTCCTCAACCTCTCTGTATTTTAACTTCTTTGCGTTTCTCAGCTTCTTTGCGTTTAGACTTTTTTATTTCGAAATTATTAAAAACTGAATAGCTTTTACTATTAATTACAGTGATGTTTAGAAGCATAGATGATTAGATGTTTATAATTGTATTAAATTTATTAATCGCTAACGTTATCTTTGTCCAAATTCGAACCCAATGCGTCCGAATAATCACAAATTGATAACCTAGACGGAATTATGTTAGGAAAATAGGTCTTTTTGTAGCCCTCTATTGGCTCCGTGAAAATATTTACAGCAAATCGTATTTAATTAGTGAAATAATTAATGCACGACGAGTAGAGAGTCATAAAATAGGAATTCTCAGCCAAAACGCGATTTTGTATCGGGATTTTTGGTATAAATTTAATGTTTACGGAACGTTAGGCATTTTTGTCGAGTGGGCAAATAGTTAAAGGAACGCTGGCAAGAAAATGACGCTGATGTATCGCCGAATTTAAATATTAGGGTCATGACAGGGCTAATACATTTTAGTCGGAGCCCGTTCAATTTTTCTTCCGGTCCCCCAAGTGACGCTAACAAATCGAGGACGCTCCTTCCTCCGCCACAAACATAAATGGGACCTTTCCTGTTGTTTATTAGGCCGTTCTTCATATTATTGCTTCATATCGAGTGATTTATCGATCGACGAACTAATTTCGACATGACAAAGGAAATTGCACGCTTTTTACTTGTCAACATGAAACAATTTTGAAAGAATTAAAATAGATGGCGTAACTCACATTACTAGAACATCTTTTAATATGCCCAGTACCTTTTTTATTTTTCAGCTAGAATTTTTGATACACTACATTTTATATTTTTTAACTTTTTTGTATTACATTGTACTTTTCTGAGAATGTTATATTTGACAGTTATTCTCAAGTTTTATAATTTTTCCCTATATTTGGACCACTTTTTTACATTTTCTTATGTTTTTTTTTAACTCCTTTGCATCTGCCTTTTTCAAATTTTTATATTCATGAAACTGTAATTTTTCCCAACCTTTTTTCCAACACAACAACTGTAGTAGTAGTAGTAGTTGTAGTTTTAAAAATACTTCTCATTTTTGTAACTATATTTGCTCATTATTAACTTCATTTTTAACTTTTTTTTATTATATTTTTCCACCTCTTTGCTGGCAACAATTAGTAATCAAAATATGGGAAATGCTATATGGTTAAATAAAAAAGTCTTTTCTCAGATGGCGTATTCAACCGATTTTGTTACTTTCGATTATAACTTTAATGTTACTTTTGTTTAGGCACAGAAGTAAATCCCTTTTTGTGAAAGTTTCGAACTTCTGGAACATTAAATAGGGTATTAATATATATAAATTGTTCAAATACCATGGATTGGAAACGTTTTAATATAATAAGTATTTAAATTATTTGTATAGTATTATACTTTGATCCTTTTAAAGCTCTTTTGATATAGAACTGGCTGTATTGATTGGAACATAACAGTCTGAAGGCACATTGCATGATAAATACAAGGAACTTTCCATTTCTCTTAAGAGAGAATAATTTCTTACGTCTGACTTTTATATTAGTTTAACAAGCTGATCAATATTATTATACAGCAAAATTTACTTCTGACCATTCTGGATTTTTTTCAAATTGTTTCGAAAAATTCTACAACTTTAGTCCGTTATTCTTTAAGCTTAATTCAATATTGCTTTTCGTTAATTTGTGGTTTATCATGCTATTTTTTTTTATCAAAACGTCAGTTCTTGGAGCCAAAATATAACAATTTTTTGCCGCAGCGGAGTACTTAACGTGGAATTATTTAATATATACCTCAAAATTTGACTACCGAATATCTCCCACCTGACTGATTTTTGTTTGCAGATCATTTTAGAAAATCATCCGCCTGTCAGCCATGCAAACTACTCCACCCACTCCCATCAAATTCGACGATAATGAGTTGAAAATCAAAGAAGCCACAATGAGTGACACGAGCAAATCGAGTAAAGGCACATACCAGGCCATCAAGTCGTGCGAGGGAGAGTCCACACCACGACGGTCTAAAAAGAAGGAGGGGGTGCACCTTAACAATCTCTGGTCCATATGGTATGGTGTGTTCTGTACTGGATTGCAGGGATACATGGCCTACAAATGCCTGAAAAAGATACTCGGTAAGTAGACAATATTCACAAGAACAGTATTCGCATTATTTCTTTCATAATATGCGATCTAACTTAAAGAGTTATCTTTGTTATCACTATATGTAAGATCATACATCATAGTTATATAAAAAAGAAATGCTTTTAAATGATATCAAGCTCATGTTCAATAATTATGGCGATAAAAAATATTTTGATAGAAACGCGGATTACTTTTTCATTTTAAACATATTATTAGTATAATTGTTAAATTAGTGAATTTTCTAAAATGCCTAATAAAAATATAGTAACTAAAATGGAGAGCTGTGTAATGTAATATAAATATAAAAAAATGAGCATAATAGAATGTGCGAATCATAGTACTATAAATTATGAAAAACATGAAATTTTTTTAAAATTTTGAAAATAAATAATATTCTTAATATTTTCTCTATACAGGCGGATTATAATGGTTCCTTGATAAGGTTACAGTTATTAAATTTCCGTTATTCAAATGAAAAATATTGTGTATATAGAATTTTGCGAAGAAATATATATTGTTTTTGCACTTCAGGTTCAAGTTAATCATAATATTATAAATTATGAATAATATGAAAATTGTACTGACCTAGATATATTAACGTGACAGTTCTTAAGCTTTATGTTGATCAGCTACTAATTTTTATAATATTATATACTGTCAGTTAGGTTCTATTATTCCAACGTTAAGTGGAATAACATTTTCATCATTTCGTTTTCAGGTTATTCTATTCTGAGCTGGCCTGAGGGACTTCCCTATTTCGAGCTGAACTGCAGTCTGGGTCTTAATGGAGCCGTCTTCCTACTACTGCCTATATTTTTCTCTGTTGCTATTTTAAAGGTAAGATAATACAATAGGTAAAGTTCCATATACGTTTTGTTCTATGCATCGTTCTCATTTTGGACATAACCCTTCTATTACTTAAATTATGAATATGTTTGAGTTATAGAGTATAAGAATCATTGAGCTATGCCAGTAAAATTTCTAACATAAAATTGATTAAGTATAACTCAACTTAACAGTAGAAAATTGATATAATACGTATATAGTGTTTGAAGCGATATGGGATCGATTTCAGGTCAGATACCCGACTGTTATAGACTTCAGTATGGACTTGTAGCGTGTGGAGATATCCCAGTAATCTTATTGCGAGAAAATCAGTTCAAAGTCTCATTAAGTGGATAATCTGTGGACGCTGCGGCTCTAAATCCTTTACCAGCGGTAAACGGAGAATGTAAGACGGAAATTTGACGCTAGCAAACATGTAATCTTATTGTGGAAATGAGCTAAATCCAATAAAGGAAATTAACTTATAGGGCGAGGGCGGTTGACCTGGGATATTTCTGCTTTTTCCCTGGTGGATCTCGCGTAATTCCAAATAGAATTTCCCGATAAAGTAGAAAGTTTTCTCGTCTTGATAGCGTCGTGATATAATTTTGTTTGCCGATGAAGAAGTGAGGAAAAAATGGCAATTTCAAGGATTTATGGATATGGAGTAAAATGTTCATATTTTCTAATGATGTAGAGAATATACTGTGCGTGTGTTTTACTTCAAAATAAGTTTACTGCTATATGCAATAAAAAATCTTAAAAAATAATAATTTCGAAAAAAATCCTTAGTAATTAATTTACAGTATTTATAAAATAAAATCACACACAAAAACGTATAGGGTTCATTAATGAGGTGGCTTATAATAAAATAATTATTAAGTGAATAATATTAGTGTATCAACTTTAATTATGACGAAATGGCGAAGGATTTTTTATACATGCTTTCTTTCTCGCAGATTGGTAATTTGGCCAACGATGGGTACAAATTGGGACGCCAGATGTCGATGTGCAGTAGGGAACCGCCGGAGATCTTAACCACCGGCGGTGGATGCGGCTTATTTCGATATGGCGGACCTACAGCACCCTTCATCCACATTGCTATTTCGTTCTGTCTGTTGGTGCCCAAGCTACTGATGGAGGCTAAGATGATCGAGGCCGGATTTCTTCCCCAAGGTAAACGTTTTGTTTAATGTGAATTTTATTGATATAATTCACGCGCCTTTCACGACGTAAATCTAAGCGCATGCACCATATTTTCAATATAATTTTAGAGTCTTTATTATTTTGTGTAAATTCTTTATTTATATTGATATGTTTAAACATTTTATCTAAAAGAGATTACAGAAAGATTAAGCTACAATTACTTCAACTGTTACTGTTACTTGCTACAATTACTTACTGTTAACTCCAAAGATTTAGAAAATGGTGGAATAGGACAAAATATTTATTTATACTGAAAGACTTACTAATATAAAAGTTTTAAAATCTTAAGTACTTATATGAAATCATATCTCCTTATTTACCAGATTTGACTACGTGTGATTTTTGAATATTTATCTAACTTATATATATTTTGTGGGGGGAACGTACTGTAGTCAAACATATCCGCATAACCTTTTGTGAGACACCTTGTACGTGGAAAAATATATTTCAATAATTTCCCTCGGATTTGTTTGCATAACTAAGCAAATAAAAAAGGTTCCCGACACTTTTTAATGTTGTACCCCTCGTCTGGCAGAGCGTCGCCCCAACAACTCCGAATCCTCTTAAAAAGAAGTCGGGACGCATTCAATCCCGAGCTCTTGTAATCGCCTTTCGACAACTTTCCAATACTTAGTGTCGTCTCCGGGAACTTTCATTTTGCTGGTGACGATTTGTCGAAGCTTCGACGTCGAGCAAACTAATAACGAACTGTACACCGACCCAGGCGAAGCCTTTGTGGTGACAATGTTGCATCCGGGATCAAATAAAAATTGTCGGGTAAGCCCTGTTGCAAATTAGGTCCGGACCTGTCTACAACAGGAGGTGTGTCGTCCCTAATTTGTTCCTGTAGAAAGTTTAAGTATGGAAATTTGATAAAACCATGGTGGTGCATGAAAACATGTAAAATATTTAAAATACTTGAAATTATTCATTCGTTTTGTTGCAGCTATTCATTCGTTTTGACCAACTTCTTTCTTTTTAACCGACTTCAAAAAAGCAGGAGGTTCTATGTTCGAGTGTATTTTTCCTAATGTATTTTCACCTATTTCTCCGTCAATTATTCTAAAGAGTGTACCTTCGAGGTGGTCCCATCGGAACCAAGTCAGAATCTGATGATAGAATCGTTAGAAATCGAGAGAAACCCTCCAATTTTAAAGGGACGTACAATATTTTTACATATTTTTTATCTAAAATAAAATATATTTGTATATATTGTTATTTCTGAGCTGATATGACGGAAGATCCTCAATAGTTAGAAGTTAGGGGATATTATTTAAATATTATGGGGACGTACAGATTACTAATTGTATACTTTGAAGTTACTTTCCATGATTTGCAATACTATTACTTTTCAGCCAATCCTTGTATACATTTTTTATTCTTATATACTTATCCCTTTTGGTAATAGATGGTTTAAAATCAGAACATTAGAGTTTTAATATATCCTGTGTCAGCCCAGAGAAGGAAACTCATTTTTCACTATCAATTACAGTAACCATACGCAAACTTTTCCTTATGGTGGGTGGAGTAACCTTTCCTTATTAAGTTTTCCGTAACAACTTAAAATTATTTTATAGCTCAATAATCTAAGAACGTCACATTAATTGAAGCTGAAGATTCAGCAAGAAAACCAATACATTACAAGGAACATACACCGAATTTTTTCTAGAATTTTCGTAATTTAATTTAAAAAATATTTAATTATATTTAAAATACATTGAACTTAACTGTAACTAACTAACATGCTAAAACGCAATATAGAAAAATTTTCTTTCACCAAGACAATGCCCCATATCACAATTATTTTGCAACCCATCGTATAGGTCAGACTTAGCCTCCAGTGACTACTGGCCATTTGTAGACTTCGTAAAAATGGTTCTAATCGAAAGCTTATAAAGAAAGCAAATCGCGAGAGGCTTTTCTATGTAGTATACCAAAATATTTACAAGAAGCAATAAATCTGTTTTGACTAAACAGCCACTTTTTCGATATTCCTGCAACTTCAAATGTTAAATTGCAGGTTTCGCGGACTTCGTAAGCTAAGATGGAAAAGGTTTAATTAAACGAAATCATTATGCCGTTTCTTTGACGTGTTCTTGCAAAAGGACTAATAATAGTGAGTAAGACATGTCGCAGCTCAAATGAAAGTTCTCATCCATGTTTGAAATCGTCATATCGACATACAAATCGGTATATTAGCGACAACCATATCTATGGTTTAGTTGCTGCACTGTGTTCTTTTTCCATGAAGCAGTTTTCTAAGAACAAATTCAGTAACCAAGCTATCTCGAAATTCTTCTGTTATACCAAAAAACTGAATGGAGAGCTAGCTATATTTGACTGCACCTTTTATTTATAAATATTTTTTTATTTTTATTACAAATATTGGTGTTCGAAATGCGTTGTATTATTAACCAGTTATTTCACTCAACATCCTATGGCCTGGGTTAATAGCACGTTTTGCAAAGAAGCTAATAAACGTGCACATTGTAGGAAAACGTCTCGAAAAGCAGAAAAATTTCAATGAAACTTTGTACAATGTTGCTTGGTAAGTTACTTCCTGTAGACAAAAAAATTCCTGAAAGTATTTCTACCATATCTCCATTAGTTTTTCACCTTCAGCTATTATGTCTCCTTTTTGTTTGTCTTTTATTTATTTATATTTATATAATTTTTCTCTTATCGCAAATTTTTAGATGTTGTAACAAAATTTCAGTTTGTCTGTTTGTCTCCATCACTTCTCCGAATTGTATCGTTTTATGTTTCCGTTATTGTCCCTTGTAACATTGGTATTACTCTTGCTATACTTTTTAAAAATATTTCGTAGTTTACAAATGACCTTCATTGACTAATTTGCTTTGGAATCTGTTTTGACTGGCCAGCCACTTTTTCCAGATTCCTGCGACTTAAAATGTTAAATTACATGTTTCGCGGACTTTCGCGGAAAGCTAGGACGGAAAAGACTTATGTTAATTAAACGAAATCATTACACCGTTTCTTTGACGTCAGATTTAACGACGCTGGAGTTAACAAGTCTTCATTATTACTTTCTTTGAAGTTTTATTTGAAGTAACGGTTCGCTTCCGCGCAATTTGTCGTTTGTAGCGAAGCCGCAAAAACCTGCGACCTCTGCCGATTAAAAGAATCTGTATAAACGCAGATAGGGCGAGGGCGAAATTTTGAAAACGTCATCAAATTCCGGGGACACCGTCACAGTTTCTGCTCGGAGGGTAACGTCCTGGCCGAAATTAATGGGCTCGAGTAATGGGACGTACAGAAATAATTACCCCCCTTCCTGAACGTAATACGGCCTCTCTTCACCCTCGTTTCCCCGCTTTCATATACGATTCGTCCCCGTACCAGGTGTTCGGTCCCGTTGATGGAGAATGATGGTCCAAAACACGTTGGATATCAGACGTTTTACGCCACGATATTCCATTTACTTTAGCGGAAGCGCTCCTATCACGTGGATCTAGTTCGAAGGTTTATCTTTGCAGAGCGTTTGGGGTTTAACAACACCCGCTAAATATCTATGAAAGTATAATGGGGATTCATTTAGCAAAATGCTCGTTTTTTCTTGGGGGAGACGTAAAGGTCACGGAGCTTTTAATAAAACAGGAAAAAGGTTAATATCAGGCACCGACTTATATTAAAAAACAGCTTTCTTCTTTGCTTGGGGAATATTGCGTCTATTGTTGCTTAATGAATGAGCTACAGCGCTGTGTTGCTACATCAAGGACGAATAATGCGAAATAAACGGAAAGCTTGTTTTTTTCCCTCCCGAAGAATACTATGACTAAAGTTTTTTCTGCTTATAGTTATGTGATGGAAAACTTATGACGTTATATAGAAAAAAAATATTATGGGTGATTTCATAGAATAAAATAATCGAAAAATATGTTGAAAGATGCGGGAAATGACAACGGAAAAATAATGCTCGATTATTGTCTTCTGCATAACATAATAAACACAGATGTGTTCTTTCAATTATTATGGTAAACGACACATCTCTGCCTAGGGTAGTAAAGAAAGTACAAGTAGCAGTCAACAAAATCTACAAATGGAGGAAAGCTTGGAAAATTCAACTTAATAGCTCCAAATCTCTCCACGTTAATTTTGCATTGCGGCGAAATAATAAAAACTTAATTATATCACTCAATGGATACCCGATTCCTCAAGCAGAATCAGCTAAATACCTTAGAATCCTTCTTGACGGTAGATTAAATTGAAAACATCACGTTAGACAAAAAGCAAAACACATTAGAACCAAAATAAAACAACTATACTGGTTAGTCGGGAGATACTCTCAACTTGATCTAAAATCAAAGAGGTTGATTTATAACACAATCATAAGGCCAATTTGGACCTATGGGGTGCAAATATGGAGTTGCATTAAAAATTCAAATCAATTAGTCATCCAACGCTGTCAAAACAAGGTTTTTAGATTGATTACCAATGCCTATCGCTACGTAACCAACGAAGAACTGCACGATAACCTGGAAATCAAATGGATTTGCGAAGTTATCCAAGATTTCGCCTTGAAACACGAAAGAAGATTACTAAATCATACTAACGTGGAAGCAATACAACTGCTGCACGGCGCGCAAGATGTCAGGAGATTGAAACGAACCAAACAATATGAACTTATATAAAGTTTATAACTTTAGTATAAACTATAGCTATAAGTTATTATAATTTTATAATTGAGGAATACATATTGATGTATTTTCTCGCACTCGTCTTGCTTGTGAATTAATCCAAGTACAAATGAAATGTATTAATAAATTAATTTATAATTAAGATTATACTAAGCGTATCTAACAAAGATGTTACAAAAAAATGTGTTCTTTGATCATACGAAAATTCATCAAATAAAAGGATAATAAAAAACAAAAACGAACAAACAATCATAGACCTTGTATTGGAAGAAAAATAAAAGATAAGGGAGAATGTGAACGCAAAAGTGAAAGGTGGGACACCTATTTCTGCTTTTCTAACAGTTTAGTAGAAACACTAGTTAGAAAAAACAGGTCGCCACATTCACTTAAGTAATAAGAGCAAAATAATGTTATACAAAACCATCATCAACCCAATCTGTAATGTAACAATATACTGAAATATTAGAAATATTCCAAAGCAAAGCATTAAGAAGTCTACTCAATACTCCTGAAAGTATCTAAATGTCAATTGAGAAGGAGCTTGGCATTGGACAAAGGGCATTGACACTGAATCAAGTAGGAGCACGCAGACAACAGCACGTGAGACTCTAAAGAAGCAAGATCAGGGATGGGAAAATCATAGGATGGGATCAGGAAAGAAAAGGGATGGGAGCTTAACTAAAAATGAAGCTTTTGTAAAAAATAGTACAATACAAAGTTAGACAACACAGTAAGTTATTGTTCTGAGACAGATTGCCGTGACGCAAAATAGATACGAAAGAAAATTAGTTAGTTGTAATGACAATAAGAGAGGACAATGAATCTAAATAACAAGTCAACACTAGTTACAAAATTAAATTATAAGCAGAAAATATGTATAACTATGAAATAAAAAATTTGACAGAGATCAAACAATACCAGGAAAAATAAGTGCACAATTTTGGAATTTCAAGAACTAATTATTAGATGCATAGTAGTCCGAAGAAATAATAATGGAAATAAAACAAAAGAAGACATCTGGGAGAAATTGTTTAAATGAAAAGTCAACCGAAAACAACAAAATATAAAAAAATATTAGAGCAACATTAAAACGAATGCTACAAGGGACAATAAAGGAATCAAAAATGGATACAATTCGGAGAAATGATGGAGACAAACAGACAAACTGAAACTTTGACCGGTCTTTTAAATATTTGAGAAAAACACAAAAATCAGGTAATTATATTTAAATAAAGGATAAAAGACATAATAACTGAACGTGAAAAACTAATGCAGAGATGAAAGAAATACTTTCAGGAATTGCTTTGTCTGCAGGAATCAACTTACTAAAAATATGGTACAAAGTTTCATTGAAACTGTTCAGTTTTTAAAGATTTTTTCCCAGAATGTGCACGTTTCTTAGCTTCTTCGCAAAAGGTGTTATTCACCCAGGACATTGGACATTGATCGAAATAACTGGTGAATAAGACAGGGCATTTCATACTCCGGCATTTGTTTTTATTACAAATATAATTTATAAATATTTATATAAATAGATGGAGAAACAAGTAAACAAAAGATAAATAAATAAAAGGTGCAATTAAATATAGC
This sequence comes from Rhynchophorus ferrugineus, assembly GCF_030347505.1. Classification (NCBI taxonomy): domain Eukaryota; kingdom Metazoa; phylum Arthropoda; class Insecta; order Coleoptera; family Curculionidae; genus Rhynchophorus; species Rhynchophorus ferrugineus. The sequence continues at coordinate 8,306,621 of NW_027472586.1, read as the reverse complement.
TAGCTCTCCATTCAGTTCTCTTGGTTTGAAAGAAGAGTTTCCAAATGGTTTGGTTACTGAATTTGTTCTTGGAAAACTGCTTCATGGAAAAAGAACACAATGCAGCAACTAAGTCATAGATATAGTTCTCACCAATATACCGATTTGTCTATAATATTGAAAGCTGAAAATAAATACATGGTTACAGAACTTCCTTCTTACTCCTCAGACCTATGATTGTTTGAGTTATTCAAAAAGTTGTAATTACTACATTTATTGAAGAAATTTAGTACAACATATATTAATCAAACTATTTTGATGATGATTTCAAACATGGATGAGAACTTTCATTTGAACTGCTGCGACATATGACACAGTTACTAGTCTTTTTGCAACAACGCGTCATTCACTTTGTTCAATTGATGTCGGTAGGCATCTTTAGTAACTGTTTAATTCGGTTTCATCAACTTTTAATGCAGTACAATTTGTTGATCCCACCATTTGCACAGCAAGACTTGATGCTATTTGAATATTGATCTTCAATATCGATGTGGATGACGATCGTAGGCTAACCCGTTACTTTTCTGCCATTTATCTCCTTTGGGATCTAGATCATTGCATATCAACGTTTGGTAATCGTTATTTCAATGCTCTTTCAGCGTCTGAAGTGAGGTTTGGTCCAGCAATTTATTGTCTTCAATTTTGTTGGTGTTCCGGGCCTTTCCTTGTCATTAAAATCAAAATTCGTACATTTAAATCGGTGAAGGCAAAACCGGCAACTAGGATATGACAGAGCAGCAGCGTCATAGTAGTTAATAGTCATAAGTCAGCGTAAATAACACAATAGTACTAAACTACTAAGAACTATTATTTTACTTGGAGAAGTTATTTACACAACATAAGGTTTATTTATATTAACATTTGCGTTTTCACCAGTAGATGTCTCAAAACTGAACGGTAGTTACTCTGGGCATATATGAAATAAAACTTCACGTATAAATCTTTCTGTTCTCGATAATTGCCAGCTGGACAACATTATCCCGAAGCCATAACAATAAAAATCGAATAATTTATATTCATAAACCGTTTTATTTCTCGGCTATAGAGGAAAAAATGGGCCTTCCGTCGGTATATAATTGCATTTTAACGACGTTTGCCGTTGGAAAACAACAAACTCTCGTAAAAATTAAGCCCGACAACGATGAGAAATCGATTCCCGAGCTGGTGGTGTTCTCCCGAGTCCTCCAACTACGCGTACCGGCTGCTATGTAATCGAAATAGTATTTTCGGACTGTTTTTTTTCGTCTAGAGAGCTCGTAGACTTAATTGATTTGTTAGATAACGAAGGAGAATTGAAAACGGCGTTGTTCTGGGGTGATTTTGTTGGATTCATTATTTTTTTCGGATACCTTCTCATTTTCCTTCCTAGGAGTTGCTGTACTCTGCTGTAATGTTGTTGTAAGTTGCTGTAATGGGAATATACTGACATTTTTATTATTTAAGACATTAAATATAATGTACAGTCTATCCAAAGTTGGTGTGAACATACGTCATCTCAATTTATGACGTTAAAATGGTTCAATGTTGCCACATCAACCCTGAGTCTTTTTGTCTGAGTTTATATTGTCTTTGATTATAACAAAATTCTAATCTAAATAAGATAATGAAAATGGAAAATCATAATCATAATCATAATCTCCATCAAATTCCACTTTTTGCATATACAACGCGCAATACATGACATATAGTCTATTCAAAGTTATTTTGTATATACGTCATCTAAATTTGTGATGTCAAAACGTCGCAAGGTTGACGCATCAACTCTGAGTTTTAGTCCAGTTGGGCTTGGTATACAACAAAATTCTAATCTAAATAAAATAATTGAATGAAATGTTATCAAATACAATTTATTTTAACATTATAGTACATATAAACTACAGTTAATTTACAGCCACTATAGTTTATAGGTTAGAGTTATAACCTCTTATTACTTTTGTTTTCAAGAATATTGCATACGTTTGTCAACCCGACGACTGTGATACGCTTATTCGTTTACGAAAAAATGTGTAAATTCGTTTTAGAATCGGACAATATTTTCCTTCTCATTTTATTCTAGTTAAAAAGAGACACAATGCTGTCTGATTAGTTCGAACGCTTAAACGAATGAGCCTGTCAAACACGTCCAGTTGTCAGACATATGCAAAATTGTTGAAAGCAATAGTGATAAGAGATTATGACTCTAACCTATAAACTATCGTGGCTTTATAATTAACTGTAGTTTTTAGCTGTAATATAATGTTAAAATAAAGTATATTTGATGACATTTTTGTTCAATAATTTTATTTAGATTATAATTATGTTGTATGTTAAAACCAAACTGAACTAAAACTCATAGTTGATGCGGCAACATTGAGACGTTTTGATGCCACAAATTTATATGAAGTGTGTACAAAATATCTTGGCATTTACAAAAAATCGCTTAAACTAAGCCCTTATATCAGAATATAAAGTAAATAGCCCTCACTTGTTTTTTTGCACTGTTTCAGAGTACGTCTGGCATACAGACATGGACTTCTTGATAGCTCACAGAGACAGATCGGTTGTGCTCAGTTTCATGGCGCCCTCCGGCAACTTCACCGCTTCACCGATACCCCTTACGGCCATGCCGAAACCCGGAGCCATGGCCTTCACCAGCGCCAACGTCACTCACACCGTGATGAAGACGCTGAAGGACATTATCGGTCACGAGAACCACACCTACCAAAACCGCGAAGCAGGTGAGTTGAGATCCAGTAAACAACGCGATATAATCGAAAAGACAAGACGAAGACAAAAATGGGCCAGAATAAACAGAGATAGAGGGAGGTCTAAGCCGAATAACTCGAATTGTTTATATGCTCAGGGCTAAGAAATTTGTTTTGAACGTTTTTGTGTATAGACGACACGAGCTGACGAGCGTTACGGGATCCTCGTTAGAGGAAGAAGGGAGGACTTTTTGTCGTTTATGTTTACTCTGTTGAGAATGAGAGTGTTTCCTTTTTTCTTGCACCAACGTAAACATGTAAAATAAATTAAAAAATCACAACAACACGAAATAACACTTATAGTATAATCTGTATGATATACAGTCTTGTTATTAACAATTAGTAACATACTATTTCTTTAAAATATATGATTTCTGCAGGAAATAAAAGCTTTGTTACGTTTTAAAGTCTCCTTTTTACCAAATGACTGGACAATATCTGAACTGGATCTACAGTTCCAGTTCCAGTCTCCGAACCACAGTCCTCGGCACTAAACCAAACGACTGGCCAGTGACTTAGACTGGCAATTTAGAGACTATCCCAGAAGACATCAGGTCTTACCAAGTCTGGTTACTAGCGTAACTTGGATGGTTCCCGGTCGGATTTTTCACTTTTGACTATAAAGACAATTGAAACTATATATAGCCGTTCTCCTGCCTTAACCAAAGGATAAATCAAGTCGACAAATAGAGGTTTTCAGAAAAAAATTCTTATTTTAAGATTTTTATTAGTGATTATTAGTGGACATTTACAATAGAGTATTGAAAGAGAAACTAATCCCATAGGGTTGGCAAATAGCACTTATTATTTCTGTATGTAAAAAGAGGGATAAGTGGGACTGTAATAATTATAGAGAGATTACTTATCCTGTTGCGTAAAGCCATTAAAATATAGAGAAAATTATAGAAAATCACCTAAAATCAGTAGTACATAATAATGTACTGATCTTGGTTACGGTTAGCTTCTCAGTGCGATATCCTGCATTGTTCTGATAATGTTAAGTGAATTGCAAAGCAGATTCCAACGGGGACGATCATCACAAGACCATATGTTTAGACAAATAGTGAAAGAAGTTCAAACCTAAAATAAAAACACAAAAATCCAAAAGGAAATATACTGGTTAAATACCAATGGCGTTATCTTTAGACATCAAATCAAAATCCTTCAAAATCCAAGCCATGTCTAATACAAGATGGAAGCTTAAGCTCAACTCTGTTTATAATATTAATGAATAAAATGATAAAGAAATATCAATCAGACGAAATAGGACTACAAAGGGCATACAATTATCGAAAAGAAGAAAATGTCAGTAGCAGATTTTGCAGGTAATAAAAGTAATAGAAGCTAAGAGGTGAAAATGAATGTCAGAATTGGAAAAACACATGAAATTTTACATCGCTATAAGCAGCGTATTCATTAAATAAATTAAGAGTGCCTTAGAATAGTCAGAAAAAGATGGACAAGACGAAAAATAAAGAAATAAGAAAAGACTTCAATAATGAGACAATAGAACCAATGGAAGAGTACAATTATGTGTATGTGTATAAATGATGTGTTTGTTTATATAAAGAGTATTGAAAAAAAATTCAAAAATTTGAAGAAATCTATCAAATTACGTGTATTTTTCTGAATATAAAAAAAATATCAAAAATTTTCAACCGATATTTTTTCCGGACCAAGTACCTTTTTTATAGCACCCGTCACTGAACAATTATCTGGATATACTTCATGAAACTATTTATTTAATTACAATTTCAAAAGTAACACTTCAATAATGAAGGATAATAATGGATTGCAGAAGGACCATGGGGGTCATCTCTATCCCTGGAATATATCAATTTGGTCTTGGCATTGGTTATCTACTCAATACGATATCCTGCTTTGTTTTGGTCCACCAACAAGAGCCTGGGACTGATATTCTCCTTCCAGCTGTTCATCAATGGCCTCCATACGTTAATATCATACGCTGGAATGAGCATTTTATACAAGGTAAGTCTGGTTTGACTTAATTGTTTTTCTTACACTGATTTCATTCGTTATATTTGGTGTGGACAGATCCACGTTGCCAAATTATGGAAATCACTGCCTCTGTTACAACACAGTCCAAGACTATACAACAATTTCGACAGTGCCACACCGTTTTTGCTCAATGCTGAGGTGACTTTCGCCTTGTTCATGCTCTCGACTCTGTTGGTGCTAGCGTCTAGCGTAGTCATGTACTTTTATGGGCACACAAGGTAAAACGAACAAACCACTAACTATCAACGACAACAATTCCAAAAATCTGGTTAACTTTCAAGGTTCACCTCGTTCCTGAACCGCCAGCGGGACAAGAAGCTGATCACCCTGAAGACGACGTCCAGCAACGCCTGGACCTACTTCACGCACTGCGCCGCCTTCTGCGTGCTGATATCCATCGGGATATGCAACGCTCCCTTGATCCACGACTACACGGTAGTGTACCGGGGCAGTCTCGATGACGTCACCCTGATCTGTATCATAGGTGGCATACTGCACCTCTTCTTTTGGATTGTGATCTGGCTCTTCCTCACCATCAAGCAGGCGTGGATTTTCAAGATACGGATTACCGTAAGTTTTGCGTTTCTATTCATTCATTATGACTTGTAATCGGTCTGCGGTCGATTTAAATTAATCGTGTTTCTCTCATAATAAACTAAAGAGAATAACTAAGGGAAAAACTTATTTTGACAATATTTTGAAAATAAAATCAGAAATATATATGATATATAACATTAATTACAGTAACAAATGTCAGTATATTAAAATACATGTAAAATGTCTCAAGATTTGACTCACTAATCTGTTCCAAATTGCATTTAATTAAATATAATTTCCGTTTAGTTTTGATAATCAACAAAATATTAATATTTTTAAATTACTAGATCACTAAATATTATAACAAAAGTATCATGAGTAAGATTATTTTTAGAACTGTAACAACTTCAGAACATCAAATATATAGTCCGTTCAAAGTTATTTTGTACATACGTCATCTAAATTTGGGACGTCAAAAGGTCCTAATGTTTACGTGTTCGAACTAATCAGACAGCATTGTGTCTCTTTTTAACTAGAATAAAATAAGAAGGAAAATATTGTCTGATTCTAAAATGAATTTACAAATTGCGGCAGGCAATACTAAATATATTAAAGATCTTGATTGAATGGTCTATAGTTTATATTCGGTGGTTTGACAATATTTACAACTAAATCACTTGTTCACTATTGTCTATTATTTAAAATTGAAACCTGAACAGTACAAGAATAACTAACGTTTTAAACAGAACGAACTGTATATGAAAAATAAGTGAATAAAGCAGTAACGGTATATCCAGAACAATAGTGTAAAATGGCCTATATGTAAAATTATGATTAACTGAGAATAACTCAAAATAACAGGTCATTTGAAAAATCACCGGCCTTCCATAGTAAAACACATTTTTTGGAATTTTTGTTTTTTTTATTCAACATAATTCCCTTCAGGGGTGATACACTGATTATAGCGACCCTCCAACTTTTCGATACCATTTTTGTAGTACGATTTGTCTTTTGCTTCAAAATAGGGCTCAGTTTCGTCGATCACCTCTTCATTCGACGAAAATTTCTTCCCAGCGAGCATTCTTTTGAGGTCTGAGAACCGGAAATAGTCGCTGGGTGCTAGATCTGGAAAATATGGTGGATGAGGAAGCAATTCGAAGTCCAATTCATGGATTTTTGACACGGTGCATTATCTTGATGAAGCAGCACTTTTTCTTCAAATGCGGCCGTTTTTATGCGATTTCGTCCTTCACAGGATCCAATATCGTTATGTAATAGTCGCTGTTGATGGTCCTTCCTTTTTCAAGGTAGTCGCCATAACCTTGCGATCCAACTGTTGCGTTTTCCCACGCTTTGGAGCGGGTTCATCGTGTGCAGTCCATTCGGATGACTGTTGATTGAACTTCGGAGTGAAATGATGCAGCCATGTTTCATCCGTTGTCACATATCGACACAAAAAATCGGGTTTATTACGCTTGATCATCTTCAAACATTGCTTCGAATCATCAACTCGTCGTTGTTTTTAGTCAAAAGTGAGCTGGCGCGGCACCCACTTTGCACACAGCTTTCTCACACCACAAATATTCGTGAATGATATGATGTACACGTTCAGCTGATATCTTTAGAGAGTCTGCCTTTTCATTCAATTTCAATTTACGGTCATTCAAAATCATTTTGTGGATTTTTTAAATGTTTTCGTCGATAACAACCTCTTTAGTGCGTCCACTGCGTTCACCGTTTTCGGTGCTCATTTCACCACGTCTAAACTTAGCATACCAATCCTTGATGGTTGATTTCCTAACCTATTATACATAAATGAATAATTTGCAGTGTAAATGTCTTTAAAAAAGAACAATCACACCTTTATCTATTGTATATTACGAAAACAAAGTTATTAGCATTGTTTCTTCGTCATATTTGTATTTTGTAACACAAACTTAATAGGAATTGATAAAGAAGTAGAAACATTCTTAAGTTACTTATTTTATCGCCAATTCTTTTTTCTCCTAAAACATTCAATTCACACAATGTGAATATCAAACAAAGATCCTTTTACGCTCTAAACCAGACCTGTTCCCTCAAGAGAACACCTCTTCGTCATATAACAAACAGGATAAGGATCAAGTAGGTCGGTGTCGACTGGCCGAAAACAAAACGTTCCAGTTTGGTAGCCTTATCCACCTTTTCTGCTTGGCCAGCGTGGTTTCCCATTCAATGCCGCTTAAAGATCGCCGACAATATATATTTCCGACCGGAGCGGCAGGAAATCGATGCCGACCACTGTATTTCGCGTTTCTTTTCTTTCGATGTCCCTTTATTCCTCTCGTCTTCGTGTCTTATTGAGTGAATATAAAATATAATACTAGATTAATAAGAAATTAATTGTATTTCAACGACAATTTCTGTTGTATTTTCTTCGTTTCTTTGTTTTATTTGTTTCTGTTGACAATTTCGGTTTTTGAAGCACTGCTTTTCGCCTCATTGTGCGATGTTGTCATTTAAAATATTGCTTTTTGAAGGGAAAAAATACAGTTGAAGCAAAATCTTGGCTTGAAGCCGAGTGAAATGAGCACCGAAGATGGTGAACGTAGTGGACGCCCAAAAGAGGTTGCTACCGATGAAAGCATTAAAAAATCTACAAACAAAATGACTTTGAATGACCGTTCATTGAAATTGAATGAAATAGCAGACACTCTAAAGAAATCAACTGAACGTCTACATCATATCATTCACGAATATTTAGGTATGAGAAAAGTAGGTGCCGCTCGAACTCACTTTTAACCAAAACAACGACGAGTTGATGATTCGGAGCAGTGTTTGATGATGATCATCAAGCGTAAACTCGAATTTTTGCGTCGATATGTGACAATGGATGAAACATGACTCCATCATTTCACTCCAAAGTCCAATCGACAGTCATCCGAGTGGACTGCACATGATGAACCCGCTCCAAAGCGTGGGAAAACGCAACAGTCGGCCGGTAAGGTTATGGCGTCGGTATTCTGAGATGTGCATGGAATAATTTGCATTAACTGTCTGATTTGGCCCCCAGCGACTATTTCCTGTTCTCAGATCTCAAAAGAATGCTCGCTGGGAAGAAATTTTCGTCGAATAAAGAAGTGATCGCCGAAACTGAGGTCTATTTTGAAGCAAAGGACAAACCGTACTACAAAAAAGGTATCGAAAGGTTGGAGGGTTGCTATAATCAGTGTATCAGCCTTAAAAGGAATAATGTTGAATAAATAAAATTAGCCAAAAAAAATGTCTGTTACTATGGTAGGCCGGGGACTTTTGAATTGACTTGTTATCTATCATCTGTACAAAATGCTATGGTAACAATATTAGATATTGCATAATGAGCGATTTTGGAAAAGTATTCTGTAATATTCTGATGCATTTGCTGTGTTTTGGGCCCATAATTATCGTTTTTTAAATATTTCTAATATACTTACATTAATATTTTAACATTTCCGAATTTTGACGTTTATATTGTCAGTTTTGATATTCCAAACAAATATAAAAACAACTTTCAGACACTCCCTAGTATCAACAAACCAACCCTTGAAAAATTAGAGCTAGTTGTTTTGCAGTTTTTCTTTCGAAGTATCAAAAACTAAGAAATTGATAGACCATCGAAACTTGACCAGTTTGACTTATCATTATAAGCATTTAGTCATCAGTCTCATCTCATATATGAGAATGGTTATAGTATTTGTGCATTCTGATTATCACTTGATAAAATTGATGCAATAAACGCTGAATGATGTGAGAAAATGTTCCATCAATGCGATATATCGCCAGAAAAGAAACAGAAAAAGTGATATTCAAATAAAAGAAAAGGTTCTAATTATAGAATTATAAGTGTACCTAGTATACGGATTACTCTTATTATAACATGTTAAAATCGATATAAGAAACGTTGAATTATTTAAGAAAATGTTCCATCGATACGTTATATGACCAGAAAAAAATGGAAAAATATATATGTACACAAATAAAGGAAAACGTTGGATTAATGGTCCTAATGCTAGGACTTCTCTCGCAACCACTATATTGATCAGATTTGATATATTCTGATTATTACTTAACGAAATCGATATATCTAACGTTAAATGATGTCAGAAAATGTTTCATCGATGCGATATATTGCCGAAAGCGGCAAAAAGTCATATTCAAATAAAGGAAGACGTTGAATTATTGGTCCCAATGTTAGGGGTTGATTATTAAAACAGCGAACCGCACCAATCACACCGCGTGGGAATTCCCAAAGTCGGTCGGGAACTGACCAAAAACAAACCCACATAAACAAAATATTTTGGCTCCAAATCGATTTTTCATTAGGTGGAACGGTCCCGTTCCTGGTTTAATGTCCCTCTTCCCCTCCGCACCCGCGTTTACGGACCCCCCTCCCTGTCCATCCCCCGTTTTGAATAGGAACGCCTACCAAATTAACACACGTTCACGCTGATCGACGGAGACAAAGCGACCCGCCGAGAGAGAAAGACAATAGGCGAGGGTGGGGGGATGGTTAGGTTGACGGCGAGGGTTCGGTGTCGTTGGAACGGGTTCGGATCCCGGACTCCCCGAACTGTTGAAACGGACCGGTCCCGGTCTCGAATTCGGTGTTTTCGGGGGGGATTTCGAAGCTTTTATCTAGGCGTCGCCGTTCTCCATTCCATTTAAGAGGATTAGTCCATTAGAGTGGAGACGGCGGAAGGATGGCGGGTTTCCCTGCCGCTGGAATTAAGTGTTTGTTCTTTTGATCGATCTCATTAACAGGAAATCCGAAGTTATGACGTTTTGGCGGATTCGCCTAGTGATCGCAGTTGGCCGTCGGCGTTGTTTTGTAACGCACATGGCTTGACAGTCGGCGATGATTGACTTGAAGTTCTGGTGTTTTATTGTCCATCGCTTTTTTCGCGCACTGAACTAGGGATGTCGGGCGCGGTATATGATATCGACACTTCTTTTTAACCCTAATTGTAGCCCTAATTTTCTATGCAAATATTTTTTACTTTTAGGAGTATAATCCTAGAAAGTTCGATACTATACTTCAAAAACATTAGGTTTTAAAAATTTTGATATTGTTCAATTTAAGAAACTATCGATATTTTTTACCAACATCGATATTATTTTGCCACAGCCCTAATTATCGAACATTTTTTTTAGTACGGGTGCTATAGAATCCTAGAAAACGTTCAATACTATACTACAAAAAGCATACAAGTTAAAAATATAGGAAAATATTGATATATCGATATCGACAGTGCTTTGCAACGGTCCTAATTTTAAAAGATATTAAAAAATATACGAGAGGACGTAGAATCCTAGAAAAAGTTCGATATAAAAATTTAAACTAAGTTTTTTTTTGAAAAATTATTATTAAAAATTAGTAATTAATTTAAATCATTACATTTTTAATTAATCTAATCGTTTAACTTAATATTACCAGTAGAATTAAATTAAAATTTTGACATTTCTAAATTTTGACATTGACATTTAACATTTCTAGCCTCAAACTCTTCCAGCATCAACAACTTTTGGAAAATTAGTGCTATTGGTTTTTTCAATCAAATCCTCAATTTTAAAACAGCTGCACCGGCGCTCACGTTTTTATTATTGAACGGTGTTCTCCATAAGCTTGACATATCAATCGACCCCAGCCACCTGCGCTTTCCTTGAAATAAAAACAAAAAAAGCGACGCTTCTCCAAACTGTCTTGTTGGTACAAAAACCGGTTCGATTAAGTTACAAAAATTATGATTTTTTACATAAACTGTTTTTGACACTTTAATAATACTATAAATAGAAAATTGTATTATATTGTATATATAAATTATGTTCGTCTTTAGTAAGTTCTTCAAAACTTAATCATAAATTTATACTCGATATAGAATAATATTCGTTTACTTTAATCATCACAGTTGTTTTTATTAAATTATTTTTACTAACTGCCCTTTCGACATTTGTTTTAAGACACGACGTTACATTAAAACAAAATTCCAGAGTGTACGTCAAAATATATAAGACGACAAATTAACATAAATTAACGGGCATCAAGATAGCTCTGAAAATGCCAACTAATTTTAACTCGGCAACAGAGACGTTTCGGTGACAGTTAATTATGAATGTCACTCGACGTTTGAGACCCCCCGATGTTAACCCAATTTTTAGAATGTTCGAAATTTTGATCGAAATATTTTCGATGTTGGTGGTGCTCCTGTTGAATTAATCTTAATTCGAGTAGAGTGTCAAGGAAACGTCACTGTCGATATTTTTGTAGGTTATGAAGGGTGGATTCTTATTTCACTTAACAATCTAGAATGTACATGTCAATAAAGAAAGAACAATGAATCTTTGATTTTTACCTTCTTTGTTGGATAGTCTCGCCAATAGATGCCGTGATCGTCATTATTTATTAACTCTATCGATGTTACTGGGTTTTGTATATTGTGAGATGTAAACTATATGTTTTTTTTTCAGATTGGGCAAGCTACAGTACGAGAATCTCGCTCTTTGAGATTGGTTCATGATGTTCATCTGAATAATCACCGTTCTGATGACGTGGCGACTCAACAACCACTCTTGGTCGTTGGTAACGGTCGGACCTACACCGTAACCGACACCTCTCCAAAAAAAGCCATCATGGGGGTCATACAGAAGGCCGCCCTGATAAAAAAATCGAAAAGCAATGGTAGGATAAACTTAACGAGTCGATCCTGACATCATATCAATACATTATTAACTCTATAGGCTCTATAACGACAAATGACGACAGCGACGAACAAATCTACTGGCTCCGGCCAGCTTTGGTACCATCCATGAACTCGCCGGACAGCTCCAAGTACTTTTGCTGGTTTAAAAAACGCCCGAAACAGAAGGTGACGTTCAACGAACTGTCAAACACGACCGTCGGCCGGTAAAGCAGTTTTCTGTATTAGTTTGGGCCTTCGACTTGTTGTTTTTAGTATTATCACCAGTAGTTGTTTGAATATGTGATTTTTACGTTTGATATTATTTTTGGTAGCACTAGTGTTGAAGTGTTTATTTATTTTAGCTGTTTTTTCGGCACTGTAATTTGTTAAACTAGTTCACGCTTGTTAAAAATATACCGTAGAATCATTGACGTTTAATTCTGTCACTGGTTGTTTGTAAAATAACGTATGGGATTGGCGTTTAATTCGAAACGATAACAATGCAAATTGCGACAGATTGAAAATGGAAAATTTATTAGACAAACAAGGTCGTAACGGGCTGGACGAAAAGTCGGTAATTTTGATAGCTGTCATCGGAGCGAAACATATGAAGGACGCGGACGGGGGCCTTCTATGTTTACCAGGCCGGAGTACGCGCAACATGCCCCACTATTACCATGAACTATTTATTTTATTTATTTCGCGGAAGGCGAATATTTATTATATGTTTTCTGTTTTAATGTGTAAAGAAAGATCTAATCTTATTTGTGAATATACATTTTTTTAATTTTCCTTTTTGTTTTATTTTTTTTGCTTGTTCATGTATCTTTTGTTAGAAATTTTTTACTCTTCGTGATTCCACAATCTGCCCTATTGGCAAGTTGTTAGAAATAAAAACAAAAAATCACAATAGTATCAGCGGTTGTAAAACATTTATTTATTAGTAAGGTGTTGAACCAGAACTCAGCAGGGATCGGACTACTATACCCTTCAGGGATTTTGAGGAGTTTTTAATAAGGGTTTGCTTACCAAAGTCGTCGGAACTCAATCAACCGGAAATGGTTCAGTGTAAAAACCGTTCAGTTTGCTTTTTAAGCACTAATCGTATCATATGGGAAGCCGTAGAAATATTGCAGGCAAGTATCACTATGGTATAGTGGATAGAGCGTTTAGCTCACGCGTGGGGTTTGCAGGTTCGATTCCCGGCGGTGGCAACGACTCTTATAGTTGTTGTTCTAGTTTGGTTAGAACATTTGCAGTTCAATCACCTCTAATCGTTCTTTATATCTTTTATTCCTATTTTTATCATACGGCACCTTTATTTGACCTACCCATTGTAATACTTAACAAAGCAACTGTGTAATTTATTGAATAAATACGTAACACTAAAAAAAGGAAAATAAATTATTAAAAAAAATGAACTGACTTAAAAATAATCAAACTTAAATATTTAACACAAAATAAAAAGGTTTTAAAATAAAATATATAACAGGGCATTTGAAAAGTCCCCAGCCTGCCATAGTAACAGACATTTTTTTGGCAAAATTAGTTTTTTTATTCAACATAATTCCCTTCAAGGGTAACAGCGATCCTCCAACTATTCGATACCATCTGTAGTACGATTTGTCCTTTGCTTCAAAATAGGCCACAGTTTCGTCGATCACCTCTTTATTCGACGAAAATTTTTTCATTCGAGCATTCTTTTGAGATCTGAGAACAGGAAATGGTCGCTGGAGGACAGATCTGGAGAACACGGTGGATGAGGAAGCAATTTGAAGCCCAATTCATGGATTTTTGCCATCGTTTTCACTGACTTGTGACACGGTGCATTGTCTTGGTGAAGCAGTACTTTCTTTTTCTTCAAATGCCGCCGTTTTTCATCGATTTCGTCCTTCAAACGGTCCAATAACGCTATGTAATAGTCGCTGTTGATGGTCCTTCCTTTGTCAAGGTAGTCAATAAAAATTATTCCATGCGCATCCCAAAATACAGACACTATAACCTTGCCAGCCGACTGTTGCGTTTTCCCAAGTTTTGGAGCAGATTCATCGTGTGCAGTCCACATCGACATGATGGAGCCATGTTTCATCCATTGTCACATATCGACGCAAAAACTCGGGTTCATTACGCTTGATCATCTTCAAACACTGCTCAAAAGTGAGCGCGCGCGGCACCCACTTTGCACAGTGCTTTCTCATACCCAAATATTCGTGAATGATATGACATGCACGTTAAGTTGATATATTGAGAGTGTCTGCTATTTAATTCAGTTTCAATTTACAGTCATTCAAAATTATTTTGTAGATTTTTTTAATGTTTTCGCCATTAACAACCTCTTTTGGGCGTCCACTGTGTTCACCGTCTTCGGTGTTCATTTCACCACGTCTAAAAGTAGCATACCAATCCTTGATTGTTAATTTTCTTAGGTCATTGTCCGGAAACTCAGCATCAAGCCAAGTTTTTGCTTCAACTGTATTTTTTCCCTTCAATAAGCAATATTTTATCAATACGCGAAATTCCCTTTTATCAATTTTTTTCACAATAACAAAAGTTGCTTCAATTAGTAGCATTTGAACTACAATTCACAACCTCAGCTCCGACAGCTGTCACATTTATACACGCATCTTTTGAGGGTTTGGGCTAACTAAAAAACATATGGGTTTAATTTTATTAGCGCCATCTATAAGCTGGGGATTTCTTAATTGACCTGTTACATAATAATCGTTGTAATAACTAAATAAAATAAACAAAAACCTTATTTAGCCTATCTACTAGATGTAGTTTACATTCTACTACTATCTATTAACAATATTAGTTTAAGTACTACCAACTGATCACTTTGCATTCGGTACGAGCAACAAATCACACTTGTTTTGTTTTGTGTTAAAAATCTAAGTTTAATTAATTTTTACTTTTTAGTTAGTTCCTTATTTATTTTTTGTAGTCCATTTAATTATTTTTAAAATATCTTATAATATTCGTCGGTCTCTGTCAGTTAACTACGGGTTTCGTCAATTATTCTTCTCCACAGGTGACTGTTTACCATATTATGTAAAGGCTTTTATTACAGTAGATAATGGAAAAAACAAAGCGTATAATACACTGAAATATAATCTACAAGATGTAACATGTCTGAGCAACTGAACAGTACATACGCGATGTATAATTTACACGCATTGTACGGTGTTCATATTATTTTGTCCATCCCCTGTACTATATTTTGAGATTATTCAAGTAGCGCTAATTAAATTCTAAAGTTGCTTCATTGCGTAGTCGGTCATCATCAGGATTAAATCCCAAGTTTCGGTCACCGTTTCACGAACCGATCTAAAACGATATTTCTCCGACAAGAAAACTTATAATGGCGGTCTTGTACCGCCAAAACATCGGCGAAACGATCGTTAGGATGCCATAAACCCCCCTCCCGACGCCCACCTCCTCAAAGCCGTGCCCTAAATTTCGCCAAAATAGATCGTAAAGAATTTTATGTTATCCCTTATAATCGCGCGTTAAGAACGGACAGAAATCGACCTGTTAGTTAAAAAACCGTTTCCTTTTACGGCGCTGGCCCTTTTCGCCGTTTTTCTCTTTCAATTGCACCTTTAATTCAGGACATAACCCACGGAAAGGGTCTCGAAATAGAACCTCTTATCGTTATCTTTAATCATTTCTATCTGCGTCGCAAATCTCCATTCTTAATAGTTTGTTTTTTCCTTTCTCCTTTTTTATACCAGTCACGTTGGGGGTTTGCTTTAATTAAATTTGGTTTGATTAATCGCGATGAGATATTTATCCGCCTTTATATGTTTATCATTATCTCCATCTAAACTGTAATTCAATGTGTATAACAGGTCAATTGAAACGTCCCCGGCCTGACACATAGATGGCGCTACTAGTATTAAATCCATATGTTGTTTAGTTAGCCCTGGCCGTCAAAAGATGTGTGTATAAATTTGACAGCTGTCGGGTCATTAGTTTGTGAATTATAGCATTTTGACTGAAGCAACATTTGTTATTGTGAAAAAAATGGATAAAAAGGAAATTCGCGTGTTGATAAAATATTGCTTTTTGAAGGGAAAAAATACAGTTGAAGTTGAAGATTTGAAGCAATTTGAAGTCAAATCGATAGTCATCTGATTAGACTGCACATGATGAACCCGCTCCAAAGCGTGGGTAAACGCAACAGTCGGCTGGCAGGGTTATGGCGTTTGTATTTTGGGATGCGCATGGAATAATTTTCATTGACTATCTTGAAAAAGGAAGGACCATCAACAGCGACTATGACATAACGTTATTGGACCGTTTGATGGACGAAATTGCCGAAAAACGGCCGAATTTGAAGAAAAAGAAAGTGCTGCTTCACCAAGACAATGCACCGTGTCGCAAGTCAGTGAAAACGATGGCAATAATCCACGAATTGGGCTTCAAATTGCTTCCTCATACACCGTATTCTCCAGATCTGGCCCCTAGCGACTATTTCCTGTTCTCAGATCTGAAAAGGCTGCTCGCTGGGAAGAAATATTTGTCGAATGAAGAGGTGATCGCCGGGTGATCGCCGAAACTGAGGTCTATTTTGAAGCAAAGGACAAAAGTGATATCGAAAAGTTGGAGGGTCGCTATAATCAGTAATACACTATACAAACCTTGAAGGGAATTTTGTTGAAAAAAAAACTAATTATGCCAAAGAAATTTGTTTTACTATGGTAAGCCGGGGACTTTTCAATTGACCTGTTATTACTGGTGGAAATGTATTAATCAAGTCTTTTCGGCAACTTGTTCCCATCTTTCTGGTAACATGGTGAAAAAGTGTCCAGAGAACGATGTTCGTTTGGCAGATGGTCCAATCATCGATTCATTTTCGCACCTTTTCATTATTTTGAGGCCTTGTGCAAACCAAACCATAATGTATCGATTTGAACAAGTGGTAATCAGAAGGCGCTATATTTGGTGAGTACGCGGAATGCCGCACATCTTTCCATTGGATCTACAACAGTGTGTCCTTCACAACTCTTGCAATGTTATTTAATATTACTGGTCTTTTTGCAGCAATACGTCGTTCAATTGTATTAATAATCAGTAGCAGTGGTTCGTAATATATAATACCTTACTGATTTCAGCATATCCACAATAAAATTTCATGGCCATCAATACTCCGCTTACGTGTCGATGTGGATGGCTCTCCTCTACTAATCCATGACTTTCTGCACTCAGGATTGTAGTAGATCTAGTTTTAATCGCCAGTCATAACACACCACACTGTTCGTTTTTTGCTTGACAGTTAACTAAATTGCGATGTTGAAACATCTGGAAAGAATCAATTCCTCAACTGTTAAGCTGTCGGAAAGTATTTTGCCAGCTTCAGTTGAGTTTTTTTTTAATTAATTTTGCACTTAAGCGTGTTCTAACTCTTCTGGTCATCCAAATCGTCCTTTTCCATTGACATCAATATCGTCACCATTAAATCATTGAAAACCGACAATTGTGATATGATGGAGCAGCATCTCCATTAGTTTCTAAAACTTTTTGATGATATTCAATAGCAGATTTATTTAAACCAAACAACAAAAGTAATGAATATTGAAAATACAATTTTGAGTACTTTGTATTTTCTCCAATAGACATCGCTGATCAAAGTTCATACAAACTCCTAAACTATAATAATCTACAAAGGTGAAAAAATAAACGTACCATTGCAAAGTGCATTTGTTATATTTTCTCGATTTAATTGATCTTTTTTTTTTATTAATCTCCTAGGACGTCAACAGTTTGCCCGTGGACAATAAGTATTATTATATGATTTCAGTTATATAATATAACTATCCTGACATGTAGTAGATCACTTCAGTAAGTGATGAACTGTACCATTTATAATCTAAATCTTATTTTAGATTCTATTGTAACTTATTTTAAAATCTCTCCTAACTTATTCTAAAAACTATTCTAACTTATTCTAGAGATTAGTAAATCTCACTCTATGTGTCTATTAATCAGTTCGTATGGCAGTTTGCGTTTGAGCCTACGCATTTCACTATCATCGCGCACATTTAACTGTTTGGCGAGTGCATTGGCTAATAGTCTTTCAGAGTACTTCGCATTAACACTACGAATCACACTCGTTATAGGTTCTATGGGGATATCGCGCTGAATCAGTTTGTTGGACACGTAATAAAGGGCATCAACGACGACTCGCAACACTTTATTCTGGATAATTGACCTTACTACAAAAAAAAACAATGTATTTTCATGAAATCTTTAAAATTTCTTTCTGTTAAAGGTATTATTCTATAATAATATAGCCCATAATTCTAAGACAATTGATCTATAATTCTATGAGTGGAGGTGGTACCTTAATTAACTATTTCAGCGTCAATATGTGACATATTTAATGTTAAAGCCACAATGCAGTTTTTCTGAAGGCAATAACCAAACTGTGACGTCAAAATGTCGCTAGAGACCTTTAGATGGTCTTTATTGAAATTGGTTGCTGCTGGCCCCAGTCGGACAGTTTCCATGGTTTGGCTTTTTTGGAGAAAAAAAAACTGGTAATAGTTATTTTTTTCATATACTGTGTTTCTCTGAATAATTTTGTACAACTTGTTAACAAGACATCATTTTTTGTCTTTCATACATGCAGAAAAATGCAATATATATATATTGCATTTTTCTGCATGTATGTATGTCATTGAACCTTGGGCTACTGCAACCTATACTGCTGGACCGATTTTGATGAAATTTTTAGAGAGTATGGAATGACTTACGACTAGAGTCGATAGGTGTCGCTCCAATAGGGTCAAGAAAATTTTTTTAAAATATCGGATATACAAATATTATATAACATATCCCTTGTAATATTTATACGACTCACTAAATGGATATCATTGCGTTGTTGTTATTTGTTCTATTGTCGATATAGATCATTTTTTCGAAACGAGAAGCCAGTGTTCGGACAGGATGCCATTGGGCCAGCTAGTCGGTGATAAATCCTTCAAAACCAATTCATAATCCTGGTTGATCGATGAAGCTTAGCTGGTTGGATCCTTAATCCCATGTTGATTGTCATTCCAAAACTCATTGCCGCAATTACGGTAATAAAAAGGAATAAATCGCCCGCTGTTTATCATGGATTTTCATTAGCTTTATGGGTCGGCTTGGTTGGCGCACTGGTAAAGGCGACAGGGAGGTCCTCCTACTGCTGCGATAGTCGCGAGTTCAAATCCTGCTGGGACATCGTTGTAAGTTTGTTTGTGATTTTCCAAAAGACAAAATCTATTAACCAGGCAGGGTAAGACCGGAAGTCTTCTGAGATGATCTCCAAGTTGACAAAATTCTAACCTAAATGAAATAATGAATTAACAATGTCTCTAAATATAATATATTTTAACAATACAGTACATTTAAGGCATATATATCGAAGGACTTAAAACTACAATTAATTTTGCAGTTATAATAGTTTGTAGGTTAGGGTTGTGTTTTATTATAAATTACAGTGAACTATCTTCCACACCATAAATGAAGCAGAGTTCAAGGCGTGTTTTTTTTTATTAGTGGTATTCCCTTGAAGTTCTAATTTATATAATTAACAATTGTGTATTGAATTGAATATATTTTATTTTCTTGAGAGCATATTTACTTTTTACGCTTAGTTCTTGTTTCCTTCAGTACTGTGTTTCCTTGTAAGGTCATTTTAATATCACTGTATTTCTCTTTAGTTTGTTCCGTTACTACCTGTATACATCTTTCTTGGTGAAACTACATTTAATCACTGCATTCTCACTAATACATTTGCCATATCTACAAAACAGTTAGTATTTTTTCTCTCATCACAAATTTTAACAAGTGCTGATGTATATTTTGAACGATTACGCACATATCTGTGCACATAAATGTTTCACACTTTGCAATATGGTTTCCTACAGTTATTATCTCGTATACTGTATATAAACTCACCTTCAGTTGTTTCCACTCTCATCACCCTGTCTTGGAAATTGTCAGCATTGAATCATAATCCCACATTCAGAAAGTTTTATTCAAGTGAATAACTAAGCCGTCAATTTCTAATCTATTTAACATTTGTTCACGATTCAATCATTTGTCAATTTTTCTTCAATATGTGTGATTGAGATCATCCAAATCCAATGTTGATTACTAATCAATTGTTATTCCAACATTTAACTTTTTTCATCAACTTTTGTTACCTTAACACTATTTTTGTTATCATCTTTCCATGAGTGACCCAATGTCACATTCTAAAATATTCATGTTTCATATAAATAGATCGTGATTATCTTATGTGATTTTAAAAATGGTTGATGTAATATCTGGATGTTCCATTAAATCTCTTCGTAGGTTATCTTTACACCATTTAAATCATATATTATTCAACAGTGGATGAAGGGATGCTCAACATCCTTCAAAGAGCTACATATAACATATCTAAACTTTCTATGAATACTTTCCCGACTAAGAGATTCTTCTGAAAAAAAAACGTATTAAATTATGTTTACATTTAAAAAATGCTCACTGTTTTTTTACATTTCAAGCAACATCAAGATGATCTTGATTCGTCATTCGTCGTATTAGAACAGTTTTTTTCGGTGAATCCAAGATTACATTGTTTATTTTTTGAGATATTTTAATGATTGTGCCTATATTAATATTCAGTGCAACTGCAACACAGTAAAAAATGTTTTCAATAGAACCGTCGGCATCTTAATATTTAACAGTAAACATGCTTAACTTTCTAACGCATTTTACTGGCAATAGTGGGTCTAAATATCTTGGTGATGCGAGTTCACTGCTATTTTGAATAGATTGTTGTTAAATTAACCCGGTAATTGAAGTGCTTTTATAATTAAATATTTGAAACATCATTGATGGATCAACAGTTGTTGACGTACGGGATACATAGGGCGCCATTAAAGCCGTACGAACCGTCGAAGTTGAACAGTCGCCGTAAGAGCACAGTCAACAAGTAGAAAATATAACAAGCCCACTTGTGGAAATCAGGTCGACAGCCTGCTGCGCCGCGGCCGTAATTATTCTGAAACCCTTTTGCCAGCCTGCTCTCAGCAGGAAGGGAAAAGTGCCGTTTTGAACTCATTTTTCCCTGGTTTTGTTCTCGGTTCGTTTTCCTGCATTTTCATTTGGCAGGTGAGGGGCTGACGGGGGGCGGGTCTGGCGGCAATTTCCTGCGACAAATATCCGCGAAATGAATTGAAGGCGGTAGTTCGGTTGTTTTACGCGCTCTTGAAGCCCTTTCATCGTGAAATAACGCGTTCATAATACTTCTTGGAATTAAGCATCGCAACGGATTAGCATTATTGCTTTTGTCCCCTATATGTGGTCGTATTAAAAGCTTAGTTATATTTTATTGAATATAAATTAGTTGCAATTATTATTTCTCTTTGAAAAGGGAAATTATTGAAATTGATTTTCATTATATTTCACGTTGTTACTTCGAAGATTGATGATAAGAATGGTGGCACTAAGTGTTTGGTGTCATTGGAAAGGAATTGTTTATCATGGCGAGGTGCTAGAACCTGTTCAGATCACACATCTTGCAAAACGCCGTTGATGATGTAAAGCTCACTGGTTCAGGCTTTTGCCCAGAAATCCCAAAGGTTCTACAGTAACGAACTTATGGTTTTATCAGTAAACTGACTAAAATGATCAAAGTCTAGTATCAAAAATTAGCAGCTCAAAGCCGAAAATACTTTTTGTCTTCTTGTCCTGTCGATAGTCTTTGTCTCATTTTTAGCCGACTTCAAAAAAGGAGGAGGTTCTATGTTCGGCTGTATATTTTTTTAATGTATGTTCGCCGATTTCTCCATCTGTTATGGATCGATTTTCAAAATTCTTTTTTTATTCGAAAGAATCCTCTTTCAAGATGATCCCATTGGAACCAAGTCAGGATCTTATGGGGAAAGGGGGGGAAATCGAGGGAAAACCACGGTCATTGTGGCTAACAAAATGTCTAAAATTTGGTGGGTACGTTGAACCCACCATTGGCACTTTGTGTTAAAATAGTGTTTCAGTCAAACTTTGATGCATCAACCTGAACAACTAATTATATATCTAAGGACCATTCTGTCCTAGTCTGTTAAATACTTTGAATATGCGAGATCTTTCTATTCGAATTAGAAGAGTTTTTGAAACATGGTCCAGCATTGTTATTCATATCTGACAAAGTTTTTACATCTATCTCTAGCTTTCTCAGATAGAAAGAAAGAAACCGTTTTCCAAATATAGGTTCATTAACTTCTCGTTCATCCATCCAAGGAAAAATAATGAATAACAAAAGTACAACTTTACCAATAATATTAAACAAAAGCATTAACAGTGTTGGTAGATGTGAGTCATAGCAAAAAAGTGTTAAAACTATCGAATCTAATAGTGTAGATCATTGTTAATTATCATTAAATTATTACCAATATATACCACTTACCACAGTTAATTCTTAACATTAATATTTACCTTAATAGCATTTTTGAGGGTGGCCTTGCAAGAATAATTGTATTCTAAAATGGTTAGTATTGGTAATGGATATATATGTTTCTTTGAAAATTCGAAATTGCGATTCAAGCACTTGGTGTATTTCAGGACTAAATCTAGTATCAGGAGAAGCATTATACCAGGCATGGATGAGGATGATGGAGACTATGCTACCCTAAGGGAACTGCCACTGCCTCCCTCTGTGTCCCAAAGATTGAGCAATGGAGATGACACTGCCAGCGAAGAAGGAAAAGTAAGTCATCACCTCCAAATCATCTTCCTAATCATTGAAATCATTATTTTACTCTTTTATAGTTCGTTTTAGTCTATTGTCTGTCAGTAATAACTCTAATTTCCATACTAATTCGACAAATCAATATTTTAGTAAGTTTAGAAATACTTAATATAATATAGCAACAAAATATATCAAATATATGACTTAAATTCTTGACATATGCTATAACTATCATATGGATTTCAAATAAAAATAAATGTAAAGAGATTCTATTGCGTAAAGACATGAATGGAGGCTCCATCAGCACATTAATGTTAGGGTTCCCCCTCTCCTAGATAATGGTGGCTTAGTCAGAAGATTAAAGAGAATAAAACTACTTGATCTAGTTCAGTTAAGTTATCAGTGCACATTAAAATCAGTGACATAGATGTTAAACTCAAAGCTTGTTAATGTTAATTTACTAGATTGCTATAATAAATAGTAATAAAAAAATATCAGCTGAAAGTTTATTAGCAATTTTGTCATTACCGTTTTGATATAAACATTAATTTTGAAGCATTGTCGTGGCAATAACAAAATTGAAAACAAATTAAAAGCCACACACACAAAAAACTCGTCAAAGCTCCCTGGGTACCCGCGTTTGAACCCATTCCACTCGCTATCCTCATTAAAACATTCCAAAAAAACGCGGGGCTTCGTACTCTAAGCGATAGATGTCCAAAGCTCCCCAAAGAGGAAAAACCAACGGCAAATAAATCATTTTCGGACGAGGTTAAACCGAGATGTGTTGAAAATTTGATGCCGGCTTCGCTTTGATTTTAATGAAGTATGAAAGGCGTCCCCCCGCCGCCCAGGGGCCAGGCGGTGAGTCGTCCTAGTCCCCAAGTTTGGTGGAAGCCGGCGAACAATGCGCCAGCTCACGGGAGCGTAATGGTGTCGACGGGGAAGCGACGGCAGTGATTTTAATGAAAATCGTCGTTTTTATGGACTCACTATTAATTTATTTCCATTAAACGTTCGTCAAAATATTTATTAAGAAATTTAAGGAATAGCTCCTCTCGTATACTTCTATTTACTATCACCTCAAAAAGATACCAGTTCAAGAACTCTTCAGCTTTAACAATAGTTAGAATATATTCCTCTTGTGTGTACTACATTGATCCTTATATATATAATTTCCAGCTATTGGCTTGTGTTCATGACGAACATATCACATATGCGAGTACCAATCAAGATTTCAATCCTCCAGTCGTATACGAAGACCCCAATCCTCTGCTGGAACCAGTGGTGGTCCATAATAACTTTGAAGACCAGGTGAGCTACTGTAGAAAATCAGTCAACATGTTATTCACTCTTAAACACTATACTTATTAATATTACTCAGACAGTCAAAAATTAATATACTCGTAAAATACACGACTAATATAACGTAAAAAATAAAAGAACTAACTCAGATATATTTTTATTTCAATATTTAACAAATTTAATATATGAATTGCTAACTCAAAAATTGGTACACCTTAATATATTCAATTACTTTTGAGTTTATTAACTCAAAAACACTTAAATCTAAACCCAATTTTAAGATAAAGAAAACAGTGCTGCTAAAAATTAATTTTATATCAGATATATTATCTGTATTTACTGCTAACTCAAAAATAGTCTTACTCGGATTATTATCAAAAACTAATATTAAGCAGCACTTAATTTCATATTAAACATATTTTCTAAATATACAAACTATACTACTAAGTAAATAATTATCCAAATCAAAAATAGTTTCAACATCTTAAATAGCAATTAATTTCATATTAAACGTTTTATAGGAATGTACTCCTAACTCAAAAATAGTTTCAACATCTTAAACAACACTTAATCTCATACTAAACATATTGTTTGAATATATTGCTAACTCAAGAATAGTTACAAAAAGCTGAATTTCGTTATTTATTTTAATCATAAACATATTGCTTGAATATACTGCTAACTCAATAATAGCTTCGCCACCCTACACAAAGCTGAATTTAGTAGTTTTAACTCCCTACAGAAAAGTTAATTCAATATTTAACATATTATCTGAGTATACTGCTAACTCAAAAATAATTTCAATATCTTAAATAGTATTTAATATCATATTAAACTTATTGTCCGAATATGCTGCTAACTCAACAATAGTTTCAACATCTTAAACAGCACTTATTTTAATAATAATCATATTGTTTGAATATACTGCTAACTCAAAAATAGCTTCGCCACCCTATACAAAGCTGTATTTCGTATAAATAATATAGTCTGAATGTGTTTCTAACTCAAAGGTAGTTGTAACTCTGTACATAAAAGTTAATTCAATATTTAACATATTATCTGAGTATACTACTAACTCAAAAATACTTTCAATATCTTAAATAGTATTTAATATCATATTAAACATATTGTCCGAATATGCTGCTAACTCAACAATAGTTTCAACATCTTAAACAGCACTTATTTTAATAATAATCATATTGTTTGAATATACTGCTAACTCAAAAATAGCTTCGCCACCCTATACAAAGCTGTATTTCGTATAAATAATATAGTCTGAATGTGTTTCTAACTCAAAAGTAGTTGTAACTCTGTACATAACAGTTAATTCAATATTTAACATATTATCTGAGTATACTACCTACTCAAAAATACTTTCAATATCTTAAATAGTATTTAATATCATATTAAACATATTGTCCGAATATGGTGCTAACTCAACAATAGTTTCAACATCTTAAACAGCACTTATTTTAATAATAATCATATTGTTTGAATATACTGCTAACTCAAAAATAGCTTCGCCACCCTATACAAAGCTGTATTTCGTATAAATAATATAGTCTGAATGTGTTTCTAACTCAAAGGTAGTTTTAACTCTGTACATAAAAGTTAATTCAATATTTAACATATTATCTGAGTATACTACTAACTCAAAAATACTTTCAATATCTTAAATAGTATTTAATATCATATTAAACATATTGTCCGAATATGGTGCTAACTCAACAATAGTTTCAACATCTTAAACAGCACTTATTTTAATAATAATCATATTGTTTGAATATACTGCTAACTCAAAAATAGCTTCGCCACCCTATACAAAGCTGTATTTCGTATAAATAATATAGTCTGAATGTGTTTCTAACTCAAAAGTAGTTGTAACTCTGTACATAAAAGTTAATTCAATATTTAACATATTATCTGAGTATACTGCCTACTCAAAAATACTGTCAATATCTTAAATAGTATTTAATATCATATTAAACCTATTGTCCGAATATGGTGCTAACTCAACAATAGTTTCAACATCTTAAACAGCACTTATTTTAATAATAATCATATTGTTTGAATATACTGCTAACTCAAAAATAGCTTCGCCACCCTATACAAAGCTGTATTTCGTATAAATAATGTAGTCTGAATGTATTTCTAACTCAAAAGTAGTTTTAACTCTCTACATAAAAGTAAATTCAATATTTAACATATTATCTGAGTATACTGCCTCCTCAAAAATACTTTCAATATCTTAAATAGTATTTAATATCATATTAAACCTATTGTCTGAATATGGTGCTAACTCAACAATAGTTTCAACATCTTAAACAGCACTTATTTTAATAATAATCATATTGTTTGAATATACTGCTAACTCAAAAATAGCTTCGCCACCCTATACAAAGCTGTATTTCGTATAAATAATATAGTCTGAATGTGTTTCTAACTCAAATGTAGTTTTAACTCTGTACATAAAAGTTAATTCAATATTTAACATATTATCTGAGTATACTGCCTACTCAAAAATACTTTCAATATCTTAAATAGTATTTAATATCATATTAAACATATTGTCCGAATATGGTGCTAACTCAACAATAGTTTCAACATCTTAAACAGCACTTATTTTAATAATAATCATATTGTTTGAATATACTGCTAACTCAAAAATAGCTTCGCCACCCTATACAAAGCTGTATTTCGTATAAATAATATAGTCTGAATGTGTTTCTAACTCAAAAGTAGTTGTAACTCTGTACATAAAAGTTAATTCAATATTTAACATATTATCTGAGTATACTGCCTACTCAAAAATACTGTCAATATCTTAAATAGTATTTAATATCATATTAAACCTATTGTCCGAATATGGTGCTAACTCAACAATAGTTTCAACATCTTAAACAGCACTTATTTTAATAATAATCATATTGTTTGTATATACTGCAACTTTTGAATAACTCAAGCTTTGTATTAAATTTGCATGAATGTACTGCTAACTCAAAAATAACGTCGTCACCTTACACAAAGCTGAATTTCGTTATTTATTTTTAATAATAAACAAATTGCTTGAAAGTACTGCTAACTCAAATATAGTTTTAAGATATTATCTGTATTTACAGCTAACTCAAAAATAATTTTACGTATTAAATTAAAAATTAAGTTTTGATGAAAAAATATTAAACATTATACAAACTCACAATTGCTTCACAAAACAACATGGCTGCCGTCGTCAATTAAAACAAGTTGGATTCAATTTTATTTCTCCTTATTCTGCTTTATTTCAATTCTAAATACTACAAAAAATCGAAATGAAATAAACAAAGTATTTTTATGTGAAATAATTGGAACGTTTTCGTGTTTCTGTATTACGGTTTAATGAGATTATGTATATAATCAATTGTAAAACACACATTCTATCAACATTACCTCTGAAACCATAATCCTATTACGCGAGACTAAACAACAAACAGATCGGAATCAGTTCCCTCTCCCCTTCCCAGCTCCCCCTCGATTCAATTAACAGGGAATGGGCGGGTCTCTGACGACAACAGATCCTATCGCGCGTGGACGGTGGTCATTTACATCTCGTCGCATCAGTTAACAACGGAGTTTATGCCTCGGCAAACACATCTTAGCATATACGGTTCGGTTCTTTCACGTTTCGCTGACGCGATATCCTGTTTAAGGCTCAGCAGTCGTCGGGAAGTTCTCGTCTGCTTCGTCGCACCGATTCCGGTATAATGGCCCACGAGGAGCTGCCAGGAAGATCGGATTCTCTAAGTACCGAGTGCTCCGTCTCGCCACCCGAACCTCCAGGTAGCAGTCACAGTGAATCCTCCAGCGGAGTTCACTCCAATGACAGTACCGACCCACCATCAGTCATCAAGCAGGTAAAAAGTATAACCCGTTCAATAAAACAGTAAACTTGCGTCATCTAATTGATTATCCAAGTTCTCTAAATAAAATAATGAAACAAAAATATTATCAAATATAATTTACTTTAACGTTATAGTACATCTAATGCGTATACTAACGAAGGACTTAAACTACAATTAATTATACAGTCATAATAGTTTAGGGATGTGATTTATTATATTTACATTGAACTCTTTTGCATACCACCTATGAAGTAGAGTTCTAGGATCGTTCTTTTATGTTGTGATATCCCCTGGAAACTTTGTCCACCAATTAACAATTGTAAGTGTGTGTATAAGTGTATAAGTAATATATTTTACTTTATTTTTATTTAGTGGGTTATCTTTACATCATTTCAATCTTGTATTACAGTGTATAACAGTTTATGAAAGTATGTTCTACATCCCTCAAAGAGCTGCATATATCCAAGCTTTCTATGGACACTTTTCCGACTAACACTTTCCTCTGAAATAATTGCATTAAATTATGTCTATATTGAAAAAACTGCTCACTGTTTCTATACATTTCATAAATTCCATCTCTGATAGAGCTGACATCAAGCTGATCTTGATTTGTCACCTACTTCGATATGAGGATGATTTCTTTTTGGGTCGATCAAGAATATGTTTTTCATTTTTGAGCTTGTGATTCACTTTAGTGACTGTACCCATACTAATATTCAATAAAAACCGCAGCAACATAATATTTAACAGTAAGCATGCTTACCTCTCTAACACATATTATAGTCAAAAGGAGTCTTCAATTATCTCGTTCCTGTTCGAGGTAACTGATTAGGGAGACGCAATCTGCTCTGCTTGGCTTTAGCATTTTCAACCAGAGTAATAATAAGTAGTCATTTGAAATTTAACAAAACAACCAAAACGTTTCCCGATTTATAACCTGTATTTAGACGTTTGATTTCGTATTTTCAGTCGGTTATATGTTCGAGGGTATCAGACAGCTTTGTATCTCTTTTTACCTAGAATAAAATGGGAAGGAAATATTATCTGATTCTAAAACGAAATTAACAAATTACGGCAGGCAATGCATTAAAACTCTTGATGACGTGAGTTCACTGTTATTTTGAATAGACTGTATGAAAATATTGGCGAGAAACTAAGTTTAACTGTTGTTTTGCAATTATCTAGCCCATTTCAAAGCCCGCCGAATGGAAATCATCGGAATCCGAGTCTTGCCCCTCAGCCAACTTGATCAACTTAGATGTGGAGTCTCAACCAGAGAGTACGGTGGTAATAAGAAGAAAGTCAATCAGGCCCAACCCTAATGAAGGGGTACGACCTCGAACAAACGCGATGACAATCTCCTATTAATACCGTACTGTCAATGTCTAGGTACCGGACGCCATTTTGAAGGAAGATCCCTATGGCCGAGCTACCAACATGCGCATGACGTCATTCACCGACCAGAAAGGTTTACTGGGACAGTCCTCATCCGCTACTCTACCCCATTATCCGACACAGCCCAGCGTTCAGAACATGTATCCAAACTGTTCGACCATGCCCTTGCCGCAACATACGTCAGGCAACATTCCTCAGACCATAACCAACGGAAACAGGTACCAAAACAGAGTCTCATGCCATCATCATCTCTTAAACTATCTCTCCAAATTCTCAGCTGCAACGTATATTCAAACCGACAACATTCCACCATACCAACACACTTAAATGGTGTGAAAATAGTCACCAACAACCACAACCCATACTCCAACAGGATCCACAAGACCGGAGACCCATCGGGAACCAAACTGGAACCCATCTACACCAAGATCAACAGAGCAACTAATGAAATTTGCCACTATAGTAGCACCAACTCGTAAAAAGACGTGCCGTGACGCGTTTTGTCGGTTTCATTGGGACGTTTCTGATCAGTTCGAATGGATGAGGTTAGTAGTGTGGAATAGAAGAGGGATTGTCGATTAAATCCATTCAGGCTGATGAAGGGAACCAAACGTACACACACAAACAAATAGTTAAAGATGTTTTTATGAAGCTATTATTTATAGACGTCATAGTTGTACACACTAACTAATAATAAGAAATAATGATAATAATAAAAGTATTATTTATACCAAAGACTATATAAATATAGGCAAATATATCGAGAACAAAACTCATACTAGTATATAGCAACCTCTACGTTTTTCTCTATGATATACGATATGTCTTTCTAATAATCATCTTTAATAAGAGTCATGTTTCAACTGTTCATTCCATTCATCATTTCGTTACGAAAAGCATCATCACAAATCTCACGAGTGCGGTTGGGAATGCATTAATGACATATCAAAAAACAGATACAACATCCAAGAGTTCGTCCATTTTCATCTGATAACGAATTACAAACAAGTTACTATATAAAGCCAAATTAGCAAAATAAAGCTAACTCAAAAATATTTTACTTACTGTTTACTGTTTTTACTTGCTGTTTGTAAACGGACGCCAAAACAACGCTACTAATTCAAGAAATTAGAGCAAATTCAACAACCTAAAATAAATTTAATGTACGTGTTGCTAACTCAAAAAAGTACAAAGTTTCTAGACAAGATTAGCTAAATGAATATTGATATCTAGTCAAATTTAGCCATAAGATCTCACTATTATAGACAAAGCGAATATTAGATAAGCTAAATCAAATTAAAACATATTTCTAATAATTATAGCTGAAATTTTATAGAGCGCGAGCTAGAGCGAATTTCTTTGTTTCAACAAAGTCAAATATATAAATATAGTGTTGTCCAAAACAAAAAAAATATTTTTGAGTCAGCTTATTTTTTGTTCCCTCCAATTTGAACTGATCTACTGCCATAGGTTATATACCTCATTAGCTATAATTAATTCAGTTGCAATATAGCAAAACGATATCATGTTTAAACCTAAATATCTTGATAGTTTAGCTGGTTAGACTAGTTTTTTAGCTAACTCAAAAATATCATCTGGTCGTGGGAAAATGCATTCTCAACGGTATGTAGAGCACGCTCATGTTTTTATTTCACGGCCTACTACGTAAAAAACTCCATAATTATTATAATAAAAAGGTCTAAGCGATTTGTTTCATGAGGAGAAATGTCCTCTTCGTAGAACGAATTTTAAATTATTGCTACATAACTCTGTAATCAATCTGACAATACATTTTGTAGGTTTCACCATAACTTTCTTATACAGCTTAACTTACTTAATCGATTTCTAACCGTATACAATATATATAGTATATATCAGCTTTAGAAAATGTTCTAGCTAAATCCAGCGAAACATATAGGGTGGTGCTACGCTGCCCCTTTTGCACAAATAACATGAACCACCTCCCCCCTCCCCAATCGTAAATCCGCTCTCTACGCACAAGACAAGCCTACTCTAGAACGCCCTGTATGTTTTTGCGGTAACGAAAAAAAGAATATGACAAATAATGCGCAATTAAATATATCAAATAATATACAGTTTTATGTGTAATTGTCAATATACAGGATTTTTTATATTTTTTAAAATCGATATTTAGCCGTAAACACGTCAGATATTGCGATGAGAGATAGAAGAAAAGGGGGAAGCAGCAACTCAATATTGAAGGAAAATGTGGCTTAAAACTTGTATTTTTCAATTGTTCGTTTGCTAACTCATATGCGTGGATTAATTTAGAATTAAAAAACGTCAGTTTGAGTTAGCTTGATTATAATACAGAAACTGGTAATTATTTGGGTTAGCTTGACATTGCCCTTAGCTTAGGTCTTAGCTAGCTATTCTTATTAGCATTGCTTTGGCAATGGAGCAGAATTCTAAAGCATATCCAGCTAAAAGTTGCTAACTCAACTGAGTACCGGCTGCCCAATCATAAACAATTTTAATTAAAATAATAAAATATTGTTATAGCATTACAACTCAATTGTTCAAAGTTAACTCCAAGTTTGAGTTAATCCAGAGTTATTTAATGTAATACTGAGGTAGCTGACTCATACTTCAATATTCAATCAATTTATTATTATGAAGAACTGACATCAAATAAACGAA
Organism: Rhynchophorus ferrugineus; assembly: GCF_030347505.1. NCBI lineage: Eukaryota > Metazoa > Arthropoda > Insecta > Coleoptera > Curculionidae > Rhynchophorus > Rhynchophorus ferrugineus. The sequence goes on along the minus strand of NW_027472586.1, from coordinate 8,274,622 downwards.
TTCGACATATATAAATTTTGAGTTAGTTTAGCTATGATCTTGTTAGATACGTATACTGCTATAAATATTGAACTAGCTATTTTAAGCTTCAACCAAGTGTATTATGAGTGTTGCTAGTTCAAACTTATTCGAGCTACTATAAAAACAACAGTATTGAGGCTGATTCTCACCCATAATGGAACTATCATAGTTAAAGATAATAATATACCCACCATATCATGTCGTCATTAAATGTAGCGAAATAGTATTAAAACAAGATCGAATACATTTCAGAAGAAAACCATCATTAGTGATAAGAAAAAGTATAACAATAAATAATAATAATAATAACCCTTAGCTTTTGTATGAAATGTATTATTATAAAGAAAATATTTATACTAATATATTTGTAATATTATATGCGTCGCCCACCCCTTAACCAAGGCTATTTGACGTTTGATCGCTACCCAAAAAAAATGAAGACCTGCTCAACACAGACAGTCAATTGTTTCCGCGATAGAACGAATGATGTTAAAGTTGAAGCATGCTGAACACGTTGGTTGTGAAAAAATATACTTGTAATAGCAAAACACAAGAGGTTGTATTACTGTTTTCATTTTGTCTTGGTTCTGTTCAGCCGCGGCGGGCCGGTGAAACTGTATCGCTAGCCTATCCTCACTGACACGGACGTTTTGTTCCCATTTTATACTATTATACGTTAAAATCCTATTAGGTTAGACTTGTATATACCACTATGTTTTGTATGTATGTTTTATACAATTGAATGTTTATTCACGATTAGTTAAAATTACGACTATTGTTTTGATAAACTAAATAAAAAAATTATATAAAGAAAATATTTAGAAGGGAGAAAGATCCTGATTTTTTTGCAAGCTTTGTTATAAATATATATTTAAAAAGACTCTTAGTTAGATTGAACGCTATACCGACCCCTAAGCGCCTCCCCCACCCCTTGACCCCTTATAACGTTCCATAGATATCTATAACAAAAATATATCTAGTATAAAGACGATACTCATTTGGGTTGTGTAAGGATTGAGCCTTCTTTCATTTCTAAGACTGAAAAATGTTTTCGTTTCCCCCATCGGTTGTACCCCATGTCTAGTCTTTTGACGTCTTTTTTTTCTCGATGTATACACCACCGGATACAATAGAAAGAAACGTCAAAATTAATATATATGTTTATATGTTTGTTTATTTATGTTTTTGTTGCAGTATGAGAATAAAGTACACTAATTTATAGGGTATTTTTATTTAATATAATATCCCTCCTGTAGTGAAATATGTTAGCCTAAAATTACTAAGTGTATGAAAAAGCTATTGAAGTTTTTTCCCTGAAAAACTTATATAAGGAAACTAAAAAAAAGGTGACATCAACAATAGTAGTAAATAATGAAGAAAAAGCCCTAAAACTGTTAAAAGTATATTTAGAGCAGTGGTGCAGTGCAGCAGAGTCTCCAAGAAATAATGTTAATCTTCTTCCTCTATATATCAATAGGCTTAGAGCAAATTATGTCTCCCTTTTTGAGAAAAGGGGGGACTGTAGTGTAATATGCGCTACAAATAAATAAATTCCAATAAAACGAAATGCGCCCAAATCGAGCAACTAGGAATAACCGACAGATCAGTGAGGAAATACATATAGAAATATTTTAGGTTCTGGCCGACGCCCTGCCAGTTCCTACGCTTAACAGGTCATTTGAAAAGTCTACCATAGCACCCGTTCTTCCCAGCGAGCATTCGTTTGAGATCTGATAACAGGAAGTAGTCACTGGGGGCAAGATCTGGAGAATACGGTGGATAAGGAAGCAATTTGAAGCCCAATTCATGGATTTTTGCCATCATTTCCACTGACTTGTGACACGGTGCATTGTCTTGGTGAAGCAGTACTTTCTTTTTCTTCAAATGCCGCCGTTTTTCGGCGATTTCGTACTTCAAACGGGCCAATAACGCTATGTAATAGTCGCTGTTGATGGTCCTTCCTTTTTCAAGGTAGTCAAAGAAAATTATTCCATGCGTATCCCAAAATACGGACGCCATAACCTTGCCAGCCGACTGGTGCGTTTTCCCACGCTTTGGAGCAGGTTCATCGTGTGCAGTCCACTCGGATGTCTGTAGATTGGACTTAGGAGTGAAATGATGGAGCCATGTTTCATCCATTGTCACATATCGATGCAAAAATTCGGGTTTATTATGCCTGATAACTTCAAACACTGCTCCGAATCATCAACTCGTCGTTGTGTTTGCTCAAAAGTGAGTTCGCGCGGTACCCACTTTGCATAGAGCTTTCTCATACCCAAAGATTTGTGAATTATATGATGTGCACGTTCAGTTGATATATTTAGAGTGTCTGCTATTTCATTCAATTTCAATTTACGGTCATTCAAAATCATTTTGCGAATTTTTTAAATGTTTTCGTCGGTAACAACCTTTTTTGGGGGTCCACTGCGTTTACCGTCTTTGATGTTCATTTCACCACGTCTAAACTTAGCATATCAATCCTTGATGGTTGATTTTCCCGGGGCAGTGTCCAGAAATTTGGCATCAAGCCAAGTTTTTGCTTCAACTGTATTTTCTCCTTTCAAAAAGCAATATTTTATCAACACGCATAATTCCTTTTTATCCAATTTTTTCACAATAACAAAAATTGCTTCACTCAAAATGCTATAATTCACAAACTAATGATCCGACAGCTGTCAAATTTATAAACGCATCTTTTGAGGGTTAGCGTTAACTAAACGCATAGATTTAATTCTAGTAGCGCCATCTATGTGTCAGGCCGGGGACTTTTCAATTGACCTATTATAGTGTTTGTTAGTTCAAGTAGTTCAGTTTTATTTTAATTTGAGATATACATACTGATGTATTAATCACGTCCTCGCCTTGCTTGTCCAATAATGTAAGTACAGCAGAACAGTAGTTATAAACGAATTTATAGATTAAGATTGTAATACGTACATCTAATTATTATTATTTATCGCATTTAAACCTCCAGAAAAAATTCACTAATCAACTGCCAAGCTGTCTGAAACTTTTTAAAGAATTTGTCCTTCTTTTAGTTTTCGTCCAATAAACATTGAAATTCGTTGTCCTTTTGGTCGGTCAACTGTCAATATTTTTGGTCCTTTATAAATGGAATCTAACAGTTCAATTAAGTTGTTTAAGATGGATTTTCAGCAACAGTAAAATTTTTTGAATGCCTTGCCACCTGGTGAAACTCGTATGAATTTAGATAATAAAAAAAACGAAAATAAGAATTTATTGATCAAGAGACAATATTTAAAACATGAATTAAAGTAAAATAAAAGCTTATCATTATATAATCCCAATTAAAATAAGTCTATTTCATCTTCCTCTTGAGACACTTCATCAGTCTCGCTGTCTATCTTACACACAAGACATTCGTCGCCCATATCTCTCCAACACTCCGTACAGTAAATAAAATGACAGCCTTCGTTGGGACACTCGATAAACGTACTGGCCTTCCTGGGTTCAGGATCCTCGCACATCTAGCAGGAAAGAAAAGGTTGTATTCACCCCAGAAAAAGATAAGCCCTGACGAACTAACTAAACATTTTCTCCTGGCACATTTGAAGAACTGGATCCAGCCGCACTGTTTGGGATGGTTGATGCGCATTATCTGGAATATATTGTAATTCTCTTCCAGCCGTCTTTCTCTCGCCTTCCTCTCGACGTTCTTCTTCATGAACCTGTTGATTTAAATATTCTAGACTGGAGAATCGGCTGAGTATACTTGGAATACTTGAAGAATCCCTTTCTTCTTTTCAGGGTCTCGTTGTACAAGAAGAGGATGCGTTTCTTCTCACGCTTTCTGAAGAAATAGGCGCAGATCAGGCGACGACACCTGTTGGTGTAGGCCTGAATCCACATCATGGACCACACGAGGAAATAAGTGCCGTAGATTTTCAACAAATATTTTCTGGAGAGAAAATGAGGATTGGGCAGACACTGTTCGTTGCTCCTCACCATTCTGATACGTTTCTTCACGTTGAAACCCTTCACCAGGGATCGGAGGATTGAAGCGATCATCCCGGTGCCTTGCAAATTAAAATATATTAACAAATACCGTCGAATATCTGCAAAAGGTCACCTTTTATATCGAGTAGGAGGTCGTGCTGACCAGTCGTGAGGTACTCGATCTTGGCGTGTCTCCTGACTAAATCGAGGGCCTCATAGAACAACCGGTCCAGGAGAATGAACGTGGTGGCCGTCATCATCTCTAGAAGCAAGAAGAACGTCTCCTTTTTCAGTTGTTCCCTTTCGGTCTTCAGAGGTTTCAAAGTGACTGGATCTACCAGTTTCTTCCTTTCGATTTTCTTCAATGGTAACAGGGGGATCTTGTCGGAGGCTTTCCTTCTGGCATCGATCTTACGGAAATATCTGTGAAGGATTTTGGTGAGCGGTCGAGATTAATAAAAAGACGACATGTATAGTCTATTCAAAATAACAGCGAACTTACGTCATCATGATGTCGAATGTATTCATCTTAAAACGAGACAGTATATTCCTTCTCATTTCATTCTGGTAAAAAAGAGATACAATGCTGTTTGACTCGAGCGAAAATGTAACCGAATTAGCCTATAAAATTTTCCCGATTGTTTGACTTTACATAGCTTCTAACAGAATACAATTTTTAAAGACATATAATAACTTCAAAAAACTTATTATTTCAATTTGTGTATTTATATGAGACATGAATATTTCAGTATCGATATCCATGGATATTTCAATATACCCAACTCATGTCACTCATGGCAAGATTATAATAAAAATAGTGTACAGACAACAAAAGTTGACGAAAGAAGTAGAAGTTAAAAGTTTACCATAGAAAAATGAGTTATGGCATGTTTTTGCTCTGGTTTTAAAAACAGCTGTTAGAGAACTTGGAGGAACCATCAGCTATTGTGTTTAATTACAAGAATTCAATACAAAACGTACATTGCATTTTGAAGATACCATGTTAAAGAGTGAACTATTTCAAATTGTTACTCGGTAAATATGTTTATGTTATATTCTTTATTTATTCAGAGAAAATATTTAATGTAGATCATATGGCTAAACAATTTGACCACATAGTCTGTTACGTCTTCTCATCACTGCATATGGGGTGTGGCAAAAAATTACTACATTGGATATGCAGACAGAAAAGGATATACAAACAAGAACTGTTTGTATATATGGAAAGAAGCATTGTCTACAATAACATCTTTGGTTTGGATAGACTCCATCAGACACATAGAGTGAGATTATGGGTGGTAAGGATGATATGTGTGATAAGATAACTAAAGGTGACTATATAATTAATATAGAATAATTGTGGAACATCGTATTGTAGAATGTGAATAATTTATGTGCATAGATATGTGGGTAATTGTTTAGAATATACATGAGCATTTGGTTAGAAAAATTAATAGTACATATTTTGCAGAAATGGTAAATGCATTAGGTAAATATGCTAATGAAAGTAATATACATTACTTGGATATATAATTGTTAATAGGTGAATTAGGACTCCAGATGATACCACTACATAAAAAACGGTGTGGAAAAGAGTTAATATAATTGTAGGAATATTCATCTTGTGTGGTTGTCGACGCGATTGTTTATCGCAACACTCACTACTATTTTTGTAGAAGGAATTCGCACGGGAACAGAAAACACTAATGAAATTAAAACTTGTTTATTTCATGTGTTAAATATTACATGTGTTCGACGGGAGGATGAACAGGATATTAGGTTAGGTTAAGGAAGTACGGTAGAGCCATGGAAGTGGTACTGTTACAAGGGGTAGAGAAAACGAGAGAAGAGACGTTTATTTCTTATTTCAGAATGACCAGCTTGAACCAATGGTCTTTTGCGGATGTCGCTTCGGGTTCGGGATAGAGAAGTGTTTTGCGACAGAGACCCTGGGTTACGACTGGGATTGTCGTAGTTGGTTATCTACCGAGGTTTGTGGATGGGTAGGGATTTTATTAAGGTGTTATCGTGTTCTAAGGCGCCAAGGGAGAACCTTACACTGAGAATGTTACATAAACCATGGGGCATTGAGTAACGCGCGGACTTTTTTGGATTGGAACACTTGGACTAGTTCAAGTTGTCTCTCAGAGACGTACCTGTACCACACCTGTGCTCCGAAGAGGCAAAAAGGCCGGACTAGTATTTTATACAGAGTCGCTTTCTGGGGGATTCGGAGTTTACTTTTTCTGCAGAGGAAAGAGAAGAGACGTAGTCGTTGTGGTGACTTATTATTAATATAGAATAATTGTGGAACATCGTATTGTAAAATGTGAATAAATTCTGTGCATAGATATGTGGGTAATTGTTTAGAATATACATGAGTATTTGGTTAGAAAAAATAATAGTAAATATTTTGCAGAAATGGCAAATGCATTAGAAAGAAGAAACTAAGGAGAAATACAATGATATCAAAATGACTCGACAAGGATACACCGCAACGAACGAAACAAACATTAAACGTAAAAAGGTAATAATATGCTAATGAAAGTAAAATATATTACTTGGATATATAATTGTTAATAGGTGAATTAGGACTCCAGATGACACCACTACATAAAAAACGGCGTGGAAAAGAGTTAATGTAATTGTAGGAATGTTCATCTTGTGTGGTTGTCGACGCGATTGTGTATCGGAACACTCACTACTACTATTTTTGTAGAAGGAAGTCGCACGGGAACAGAAAACACTAATTAAATTAAAACTTGTTTATTTCATGTGTTAAATACTACATGTTCGACGGGAGGACGAAGAGGATATTAGGTTAGGTTAAGGAAGTACGGAAGCGCCATGGAAGTGGTACTGTTACAAGGGGTAGAGAAAAAGAAAGAGGAGACGTCTTTTTCTTATTTCATAATGACCAGCTAGAATCAATGGTCTTTTGCAGATGTCGCTTCAGGTTCGGGATAGAGAAGTGTTTTGCGGGCGACAGAGACCCTGGGTTACGACTGGGATTGTTGTAGTTGGTTATCTACCGAGGTTTGTGGATGGGTAGGGATTTTATTAAGGTGTTATCGTGTTCTAAGGCGCCAAGGGAGAACCTTACACTGAGGATGTTACATAAACCATGAGGCATTGAGTAACGCGCGGACTTTTTTGGATTGTCTCTCAGAGACGTACCTGTACCACACCTGTGCTCCGAAGAGGCAGACTGGACGGACTAGTATTTTATACAAAGTCGCTTTCTGGAGGATTGGGAGTTTACTTTTTCTGCAGAGGAAAGAGAAGAGGCGTCGTCGTTGTGGTATTTTATAGCCGAGAACCGCATGGTATCAATCCACTAGCGTTGCCAACCTTTGAACTTAATGCAGATGTAATAGGTGTGGCCTAAGGGGTTGTAGCGGTCGCTACATAATAAAACAACTCTAACCTATAAACTATTTGGGCTCTATGATTAACTTTGGTTTAAGTCTTTCGGTAATAATTAGATGTACTATATTGTTAAAATAAATGATATTTGATAAAATTATTTTTGTTTCATTTTTTGTTTACCTTAGAATTTTGTTATATGTCAAAGCCAAAATTACTAAAACCAAATATCAAGGTTGAAGCGGCAATACTGCGACGATATAACGTCATAAATTTGGATAACGTCAGTTCACTGTTCTATTGAATGAATGGAACTATATACTTGCTGACGTAGATATTATCAAACTCGATGTCGTTCAAATATCGCTCCTGATAGTCCTGGGAGGCGATGATCACTTTCAGGAAGACAAAAGCGATGATCCTCTTGATGATGTTCAGTATCTGGGACAGCACCGTCTTCTTCTTTTTGACCTTGTGTAAGATGGCGACGGCCGTGTCACGAGCGTCGCGTACGTCTCGTAGCTGTTTTATTTTTCCTGAAAGCCGGCGAAGAATTGAAAAACATATTGACTTAGTTTGTCGGTAATTATTTTCCGGTTTTTGTGATTTCGCTGATTCTGACTGGACTGACTTCGCTAACCATACCACTTTATTCCATAACATAACCACTCTATTCTACTAACATTAACCCTAAAAACTAGAGGAGTTACGTTCCGACAAAATAACAGCGTTATAGATTCATAATCTTTTTTAATACCGTGTTTTGGCTTATCAACGATTAAGAGAAATAACGTCCTGGTAAGCCGAAATTGCAGTAGTTATTGGTTGAAGACTCAAAATAAACCCAAAAACAATTACCAGAAATATCGAATATGAACCAAGTCGCAATTTGTGAAGGATTCAAGCGATGAGAAAGATCCAAGACGTGGGGAAATGGGCGCTACATAAATTGAATGACAGGCAATAAGAAAATCGAAAAATCGTCAGTGAAATTCTGCTTCAAAGGTATGAAAGGAAGTCATTTCTGCATCGAATAGTAACGGGTGGTGAAAAAGGATTTATTTCGAAAATCTTAAGCAAAAAATGATGGTTGTTACCTGGCGAAGCTCTTTCCCTTTCGTTCCCAAGGAAAATTCAAAAACAATATGTACATGTTGGAATGTTTATGTTTATTATATTATCTCGTTGTTACTTTCTGAATATCAAAATACGATTAAATATATTTGGGGTTATTACTCTATTCCTTTTTTCACACTGCCAGTTGCCAATTTAAGATTATTTAACAGGTCAATTGAAAAGTCCCGGCCGATTAATGCCAAAATTAGTTTTTTTGTGATAATGTGATTGTGATACACTAATTATAGCGACCCTCCAACTTTGCGACACCATTTTTATAGTACGATTTGCCCTTTGCTTCAAGATAGGCCTCAGTTTCGACGATCACCCCTTCATTCGACAAAAATTTATTCCCAGCATTCTTTTTGGAGTTATGAGAACAGGAAATAGTCTCTGGGGGCCAGACCTGGAGAATACGGTGGATGAGGAAGCTATTTGAAGCCAAATTCATGGATTCTTGCCATCGTCTTCACTGACTTGTGACACGGTGCATTGTCTTGGTGAAGCATCAAATTCTTCCTCAAATGCGGCCATTTTCGGCAATTTCGTCCTTCAAACGGTCCAATAACGCTATGAAATAGTTGCTGTTGATGGTCCTTCCTTTTTCAAGGTAGTCAACTACTCAGACTTTTTCAGACTGTTGCGTTTTCCCACGCTTTGGAGCGGGTTCATCGTGTGCAGTCCACTCCGATGACTGTCAATTGGACTTAGGAGTGGAGCCATGTTTCATCCATTCTCACACATGTCCATTGACGCAAAAACTCGGGTTTATTACGCTTGATCATCTTCAAACACTGCTCCGAATCATCAACTCGTCGTTGTTTTTGGCCAAAAGTGAGCTCGCGCGGCACCCACCTTGTACAGAGCTTTCTCATACCCAAATATTCGTGAATGATATGATATACACGTACAGTTGATATCTTTAGAGTGTCTGCTATTTCATTCAATTTAAATGCACAGTCATTCAAAATCATTTTGTGGATTTTTTAAATGTTTTCGTCGGTAACAACCTCTTTTGGGCGTCCACTGCGTTCATCGTCTTCGGTGCTCATTTCACCACGTCTAAATTTAGCCTACCAATCCTTGATGGTTGATTTTCCTGGGGCAGTGCCCGGTAACTCGACATAAAGCCAAGTTTTTGCTTCAACTGTATTTTTTCCCTTCAAAAAGCAATATTTTATCAACACGCGAAATTCCTCTTTATAAATTTTTTGCACTATAACAAAAGTTGCTTCACTCAAAATGCTACAATTCACAGACTAATAATACGACAGCTGTCAAATATATACACGCATCTTTTGAGGGTTAGGGCTAACTAAAAAATATATGGATTTAATTCTAGTAGCGCCATCTATGCGTCAGGGCGGGGACTTTTCAATTGACCTGTTAAAATGAACTGATCCGTACAGCAAAAAGAATTCGTATATCTCCATCTGTTATAGCTGAATAAAAAACAATCGAAGTGTGCATTTGACTGAAATAGTAATTACTACTTTCAGTCTCCAGTTTTTTAGTATCGATCAGTTCGACTATTTTGCGACTATCGACTGTTTCTACTATTTTCAGTCGATAGTTCCCAACACTACTTAAAATATCTATCAACTTATGTCAATTATATCAGATGTATACCTAATTTATACTGCAGTTTGACATCTTTGAAATTCTTCGACAGGGACGTCCTGGAATGCTTGAGGTAAGTGTACCCCTCTCCGAAACCCGCGTCAATATCTTTAGAAGGATCGCATCTACATTGGAAAGTGATGGTAACAATTTGCGTAAATAACGTTACGTGGAAGGAATCGTCACCTGCTGGTTCCTCCTAGCGCTTCGGCAATGTTACAGACGAAATCCAGCTTCATAGGCCAGCACAACAACCAACCAGCTAACCAAGTGACGGTATCGTAACATTTGTCGTAAGCGCTGGAGAACATTTTCCGACATTTTAAAGCTGCCTTGGCGAACTGATCCAAGCACCGCATTTCCACCTTTTTCAAGTAGTTTTTCTCGTATCTAGCTGCTTCAGATTTCTCACCTAAATTCAATCATAATATTGCAAACTAATAGCTACTGGGTGTAACGGAAAGTGATTAAGAGTTTTCCTAAGAGATGTCGCTATATATCATTTTATTCTACTAACATCAAGTTTCAATACTATACATGTTATATTTTCTGAAAGTAACGCTGTCATAGATTTATACCTCCTTGAAAATGTCAATTTTCGTGAGCATGCTCTAAGATTAAAAACATGCCATGGTTTCAAAAATTCAAAAGTGGTGAAGAACGTTGCGGTAGATCTAAAAAGTTTGAAAACCCGAAACCGCAAGAGTTATTGGATTAAGACCCAACCCAAGCTCAAAACAATTAGCAGATGCGTTAAATGTGGCCCAAGAAATGATTAGCGACCAACTACGAACAATGGGAAAAATCCAAAAATGGGAAAATGGGTGCCACATCAATCGAATGAGAGGCAAACGGAAAATCGAAGAAATCGTCTGTTGTGTGCAGTCCACTCCGATGACTGTTGATTGGACTTAGGAGTGGAGCTATGTTTCATCCATTCTCACACATGTCCATTGACGCAAAAACTCGGGTTTATTACGCTTGATCATCTTCAAACACTGCTCCGAATCATCAGCTCGTCGTTGTTTTTGGTCAAAAGTGAGCTCGCGCGGCACCCACTTTGCACAGAGCTTTTTCATATCCAAATATTCGTGAATGATACGATGTACGCGTTCACTTAATAACTTTAGAGTGTCTGCCATTTCATTCAATTTAAATTTACGGTCATTCAATCCAGTGCCACATCAGTCGAATGACAGGAAAACGGAAAATCGAAGAAATCGTCTGTTAAATATTGCTTCAAAAGTATGATCGGAAGTCATTTCTGCATCGAATAGTGACGGGTGATCATGGTTATCACCTGGCGAAACCGGCCGTTCGACTGGTAATGACTTTTCGGTACACCTGGTAAAAGAAGATATAAAAAGAATAAACTGTATATGAGATATTAAATTGTTTTTAGCTATGTCAGTGAATGAGACCAAAGAACTTCCAATTCTAGCTGCAACGGTGTACTCTTCACAACTCTCACAATATGTGACCGAAAGTTGTTGCACAAGAGGATATATTTATATTATTATCACTGGTCTTTTTTGCGACAATAAGTCGTTCAATTTGTTCAATCAAGTGACGTCGTTAGACATCTGCAGTAACCGTTTAATAGAATTTTAACAGCTTGTCAGATATCACATCTACCAGCTGATCTCATCATATACGGAGCAAAACTTTACGGCCTGGAATATTCGGCTTCGATAGCAATGTGGATGGTTTTCCTGGACTAACTAATACATTTTGCACTTGGGGTAGTAACACTAGATGCATATTTCATTATTGCGTTGTTATAGTAGATTATTATGATTAGTGAATTATAATACACAAACTAAAAGAAGTATATCCAATAAAAAATACAGTTTTTACATATAGACGATCTAGAAACTGTCAGGGATGCCTTGCAACAACCCGATGTTAGAGGAGAGCTAAGGAACATGAGCTGAATTCATTTGAGGAAAACCAGAAATGGGACCTGTAGTCTTAGTTAATTCATCAAAGTTACTTTGTACATACGTCATCTAAATTTGTGACGTCAAAATGTCGCAATGTTGCCGCATCAACTCTGAGTTTTAGTTCAGTTGGGCTTTGATATACAACAAAATTCTAATCAAAATAAAATAATTGAACAAAAATTTTATCAAATATAGTTTATTTTAACATTATAATACATCTAAAAATTACAGTTAATTATACAGAGATAAAAGTTTATAGGTTAGGGCTATAACCTCTTATCACTATTGTATTCAAGAATTTTGCATACCTCTGACAACCGGACGACAATGAGAGCATTCGTTCGAACTAATCAGACAGCATTGTGTCTTTTTTTAACTAGAATAAAATGAGAAGGAAATAGTGTTAGACTCTGAAACGAATTTACAAATTGCGGCAGGCAATTCATTAAACATTTTGATGACGTATGTACAAAAAAACCTTAAATAGACTATAGTTGATATTCCACATAAACAGAGAGTAGTGAAGTGCAAGTAGGTGTTAGCGACAAATCGGTATTTCTTGTTGTATAATGTGTCAATTGAAAGGTCCCCGACTTGACACATAGATGGCGCTACTGGAATTAAATCCATATGTTTTTTAGTTATCCCTAACGCTCAAAAAATGCGTGTATACATTTGACAGCTGTTGGATCATTAGTTTGTAAATTATAGCATATTGAGTGAAGCAACCTTTGTTATTGTGAAAATATGGATAAAAAGGTATTTCGCGTGTTGATAAAATATTGCTTTTTGAAGGAAAAAAATACAGTTGAAGCAAAAACTTGTCTTGATGCCGAGTTTCCGAACACTGACCCAGTAAAATCAACCATGGAGGAGTGGTATGCTAAGTTTAGACGTGGTGAAATGAGCACGGAAGACGGTGAACGCAGTGGACGACCAAAAGAGGTTGTTACCGATGAAAACATTTAAAAAATAAACAAAATGATTTTGAATGACCGTAAATTGAAATTGAATGAAGCAGACACTCTAAAGATATCAACGGAACGTGTACATCATATCATTCACGAATATTTGGGTATGAGAAAGCTCTGTGCAAAGTGGGTGCCGTGCGAGCTCACTTTTGACCAAAAACAAGAACGAGTTGATGATTCGGAGCAGTGTTTGAAGATGATCAAGAGTAATAAACCCGAGTTTTTGCGTCGATATGTGCTAGCAAGGTTATGGCGTTTGTATTTTGGAATGCGCATGGAATAATTTTCAATGACTACCTTGAAAAATGAAAGACCATCAACAGCGACTATTACATAGCGTTATTGGATCGTTTGAAGGAAGAAATCACTGAAAAACGGCCGCATTTGAAGAAAAAGAAAATACTGCTTCACGAAGACAATGTACCTTGTCAAAGTCGGTGAAAACGATGGCACAAATCCATGAATTGGGATTCGAATTGCTTCCTCATCCATCGTATTCTTGATCTCGCTCCCAGCGACTATTTCCTGTTCTCAGATCTCAAAAGAATGCTCGCTGGGAAGAAATTTTAGTCGAATGAATAGGTGATCGCCGAAACTGAGGCCCATTTTGAAGCAAAGGACAAATCGTACTACAAAAATGGTATTGAAAAATTGGAGAATCGCTATAATCCATGTATCACCCTTGAAGGGAATTATGTTGAATAAAAAAACTAATTTTGCCAAAAAAATGTGTTTTACTATGGTAGACCGGGGACTTTTCAATTGACCTGTTACTATGTTGTAAATAAAGTCTAGTCTGTGCGAGAAATTCGACAAAACTGTTTCATATCAACACTTCCGTAAACTCAAAACGCATCTAATAAACCTTTGGTTTGATATTTGTCGTCAACCATCGAGGACGCCTTGCTATCTCCGTTCATCTCGTCCAGATAATCGTTCTCCTCCTTGATCTTCTTCATCTCTTTCTCGTCCTCGATCTCGCCCACCAACGGAGCGGAAACCTCCTTGATGGACCTCAGGGTGTCCTTCACCTCGTTCACTTCCGTCTTCATTCCGAAAATGGCCTCGGTGAACGGCTTAAACATCAGCTCGAAGCGGGTCCTGGTCAAGTTGAAGGTCAGGGAGGCCGTACAGGCGAAAACCCGCACCTGGAAGGGTGTCGATGAAATTGGAGGTGTTTGCTGGATCATCCGCTCTTTACCACTTCCTTGCCGTTCTCAGAAAGGTTCTCCAACGGTCCGGAGATGATGAAAGTTATCACCAAAGCTTTCAAAACACTTCTGCCCACCTTGCCTCCAATGTTGGGGAATGTTAAGAATGTGATGCATCGTACTTGTGACGAAAAAGCATTTCCGAAACTGTAATAACGTCGTTGTTATTTATATTGTGCTTTTATATAAATAATTTATATAATAATGACCTAGAAACTCTATATAATAATCTTAGAACAAAGATCCTAACCTATAAATACCTAGTATTTATTATCATCTGGGAACAAAAACCTTACCTATACATTGTAACAACACCTTAAAAGTACTTTAAAATAAATCAAAATGTGATTCTATAATAGAAATCTTACACTAACAGTAATATTATCATTCTAACCTATATTTTTATTCTATAATAAAATCTTAACTTATAGTCTCGTTTTTTAACTTTAATACACTTGATATAGTCTATCCAAAGTAGCAGTGAACTCACGTCATCAAGATGTATAATGTGTTGCCTGTTGAAGTTTGTAAATACGTTTTAATACCAGCCAATGTTTTCCTTCTCATCTTATACTAGTTGAAAACAGACACATTGCTGTCATGTTGAAAATGCCGAGGCCAAATAAATAGTCAGTCAGTCTACATGGCCTACAGGCCTTGATGTTAGGTCTATTCCTGATTAAGTTTATGAAATGTATAAAAAACAGTGCGAAGTTTTTTTAAGATAAAAATAATATAATACAATTATTTCAGAGATAACTCTTAGTATGAAAAATATTTATAGAAAACTGTATTAGATGTACTATAATGTTAATATAAAATATATTTTATAACATGTTTATTTCATTATTTTATAAATATTAGAGTGTTGTTGAATGCGTAAAATGTCAACGATAAATGCGGCAACATTGCACCGTTTTGACGTTATAAATTGAGATGACCTAAGTTCACTGCTACTTTGGATAGACTATACATAAATAATGCGATAAAAAGTATTTATAAGACCTAACCTGTAAATTGTCACATTACCTTAAAAATAGTTTAAAACAAACCAAAATGTAATTATATGATAGGAAACTTACCCTAACAATAAGCAGATGGTCAGGGTAAGATAAAAAGCCACTTCATCTGTGAAACTTAGATCGGATATTATATACCTGTAAAAAATCAATCCCAGAAGAAATCCAAAGACAAATCCGAATATTTTCTTCAGTACTACGTACTGATTTTCCTCGGTGAAGAATAATTTGTAGGCAAAAGGCACTTTTTTAAAAGAACTTTTAAAAATCCTGTCAAAGTCTTTCATGACTTTTTCGAACAGGAAATAATGAAAATGGAACTATAACCAAAAAACTATTTACAATGATATGAGTAGATCATTTTTGTTTTGGTTATGGAGTGCATTAAACTACTTTTCTCTTATTCAATTATCAGTTAACATATGTTGTCTAAGGTCAACAATTATCTCTTTGATTAAAGCCCAAACAATATAATTCTTTATATTGACCTCTGAGTTTACAGACATGCATTGTACTTATTTATTTCACAACACACGATAATATCTTTATATTCTGCATTTATTATTGAACTAAAATACAAAGTAAACATTGCAGTTACGCTGAAATGGCTTCAGTTAAAGTCGACTAATAAATAATAACGACCAAAATGATTTCCATAATGTCATTCGACGAATCTCGCCCGAAACCTCTAAACCTAACCTATAATTTTTACTGGAGCGGGAATTTCGAATCACCCGAAAACAGTAAGTTGATTATATCCGCTACTTTTTTGTTTGATTATTTTGTTTCCAGAAGATATTCGATCGGACTGGATACCCATCATTATTATTCCACTGTTGGCGAGTCTTATTCTAGCCGTCAGCGTTTTCTTATTGATAATATTTCGACAGAACCCCACTTTTGTCATTACCACCGTCACAGGCTGCTTGATTTTTATCGGTATCTACCTGATTTTGGTTACAGTCGATAGTACTAAGGCTACGTACGAGTGAATCATGATGAGGCTGTAAATAAAGGCGTATACGCTGAGAAAACTTATGTATTTTTTTATTTAAAGAAGGAAAATCACCCTGTAGCAATTTTTATAGCCGCATAATGCAGCAAGTTTGCGAGAAAACGTTTTCGCCAAAATAAAAATGGAAATAAAGTAATAAAATCAGTTTTTATTCGATGTTCATTATGTTTCATGGTTGCGTAAGAGTAACGACAGCAATAAAAATATTCAGAGGTATTAGTCGCGTACGGCCGTGCGGAAAGCGTCCATGCCAATTGCAGAATGAAAACAACCGTGCCTTTTTGCCTGTTTCTGGGCCTAGTACGAAGCCAGGACATCCTACAGCTGGCCAATCCCCTGTGGTGGATCGGGAGAATGGGAACCGCAGATAAAATCCCCCAACAACCAATCATAATAACAACGACGACAGAACCACCTCCTGTCCTAACGACGGCCGAAATTCTCTTTGATTTGGGCCCGGTATTGCAGGTGAGCTTATTATACAACCAAACATACACCCCGAGAAACTAGGGGAACTATTACCGTGTTTTATTATGTAGACCGTCTATAGTGTTGAAGATCCAGTCGCCAAATCCAATTATATAGTGTCGCCATTGAGTTCCGCTATATTGTTAAGCAACATGCTGGTTGCTACCACCAGCATGCACTATAACTTCATCGTCGGCCTGCTAAAACTGCCAAAACATGTAAGTTAGTAAAGTAAAAACGTCCCTTGCTGAATAAGGCGCCTTATTGGTGAGCAATAACAAAACTGAAAACGTTGCAACGTCTCCTTTTAGCTCGGTAAAAAGTATCATATGAACTTCCTCATTGACCTTCACGATATGATTCACACTATGGTGAACGACGTGGACAACTTCAAGTGCTCCATGAAAGGGGCATTCTTCTTCAAGAACGAAGCGGATCTGGCCGACCATTTTCTCGCCAGCACAATACGCTTCTTCCAGACAGATATCGTCGGTTCCGACTTCACCGACATAGAGAAAAGGTAACAACCGTGCTAGTGTTACAGCGTCCATAACCAAGTCCCTTTTTTCGTTTCTAGTTATCTGAATGCCGACCACTGGCTCAGTCGCTACACCGCCGATCATATTACTCGGGTTCCCGAAGGGTCCATAACACCCCTGACCGAGTGCCTGATGTATCAGGCGACGGTGTTCGAAACCTCGTGGCAGTTTCAATTACGCAAACGCCCACGCAGAGAATTCAACGTAAAACCCTTCAAAAAAATTAAAACTACATTTTACGAGGTATTTGTAACGTTTCCGTTATTATTTTTCAACAAAAAATGTCATAAAAATTTAAAATAAACAGTAAAAAAATTTATTGTGGTACATTCGTATTAATCACAATTGGCCACGTATTTTATACAATCATTTGTTTTCATCAAATGTCTATGTATATATTTAGATATTTATTACAATGAAAATGTATAAAAAGCTAATCAAACTAACAGTACTACGCTTGCATTAATCAAAGCCAACTATGTTTTACTTCAAGTTTTTTGACATGTAAATATAAAAGGTTTAAGTTTGAGATATAGCTTTAGAATTAATCTATAATTTGTTGGAACTTATTACCACGTTCATCATTTGTTAATAAAATTGTTTTTAGGGTGTTATACACAACGCTTTCTATGTCACGAACGCCAAATACACTGTGTTAGCCATCCCGGACCTCAATACAAAAGTGTGGCTGCATATCATACTACCGGAAGGCGATGACTGGATCAAATACGAAGTGCGAACGTTTTCAGAGAAGCTCAATCACAACGACCTGAACGTGATCGACCACGCCCAACCAGTAAACGGCGTTAAAGTCAAGATTCCCGACATATTCCCCATCAGTCTCACCTTCGACCTACTCAAGCCTGTCCTGAACTACAAAAACACGGAGAATCTGCAGTACTCCCTGCCACCATCGACGGAATTCCGATTGGACGAAGCTGGCCTGAACTTATCTGGCGCCTATCAGTTCCTTTATTTTAACATAAATGTCACAGGCAAGTATCCATACTCCAATAAGGTAAAAACAGATCATTTATTGTACCTGCCTTTGTAGAAAGTAAGGAAGCAAATAAGCAAAAACCCGAGAAGACATTTGAAGTGGACAGGCCCTTCGTTTTCTTTCTAAGACATAAAGAAACCAACGCCATGTTGCTATGGGGAAGCATATCAGACCCTTCTCAAGTTGAAAAACCAACCAGTGGACAAAAAAAACCAGACAAATAAAACTATTAATAATATACAGTTTCATATTAAACCAGAATATTTTTATTCATTTACTTATTAATTATCAGTCTCATACTTTAACAAAAACAAGCACAGCTACAAATTTGGAAACATTATATTAGTATTGGAATATATAAACTATAATATCATTTTAACATAACAGAAATGTTTGGAACATTTAAAATAAATATTAATAAATACATACATATGGTGTGTGTGTGTGAGAGAGAGAGAGAGAGATTTTTAAAATTTTCTCTATAGTTATTCCTCTCTCTCCAAAGCCAGCTTCTGATCTTCCTCCACATCAGAGATCACCTTATCGATCTGCGCAAACAGCAGCTTCACAGTGTTTACTACATTGTTATACTTTTGTAGTGCTGCCAGAACTTCCTGGGTAACATTTTTACATTCTTCATAAGTCTCTAAAGTATCTGCAGTAGTTGTATGCAACTTATCAGACAGCTCCGAGACTCGATGTAATGGTCCTGCAGCACCTAATGGAATCAATCCTTCGAAACTCTGTATAACCTTCAGGATTTCCATGAACTAAAAATTACACCCGCCTGTATAATTAAACCAAACATATACAAACATCAACTAACCTCAGGATATAGCTGTAGCAAGTAGTGTTTTTTGGCTTCGATTTCTAGATCTCCCTCTCCATTCAATGGATCAAGAAAGTCGTTAATGTCGTTCATCCTTTTCAGAATGGAACTAATAGGCTTCCTGCAGCTTAAAGCTGAGTTGATCATAGTTTCAGTTTCCACGAGCAGGTCGCTAACCGACTGCTGGGCTTCTTCGGCAGCTATAGCCTCCCTAGGAAGAACCTGCTCTTCGATAGCTTTAATTCGACTCTCCAAAATATCGATAGCTTCAGCATCTTTGAAATATTTTAACGTGAATAATCTAGTACTGATAATACTATAAATAAAATCTTACCATCGATCTGCATCTTCATTCTTGCAAAAAAAAACAAACTATGACTGGCACCAAACTTAATGTTTAATGGCGTTTAATAGTACGTAGGTCGTAGATAACTTTTCATGGATGAAAAAATATTGCAATATAAATTTGTATATAATAATATTGGTAAATATATAAATCCCAACAAAAAATGCGAATTAAAAGTTGAAATACTAGACTTCAACGGCGATTTATTAAAAATAATTGCCAATATTTAAGACATACGTAGGTCTTATCTAGACCTTTATTAAATGAAATATGTTTTTGTAGATAATCAGATACATAATAACACAATAATTTAGTCAAAATATGTCGGGATAGATATTAAAGAGGTTGATTAAAAATAATTAGTTTTAAATTACAGATATATTTTTTTACGGAATCAATCCAGTATATCGCCATTAATAGAAATTAATGTTGGGCGTATTTAATTTACATATTTCAATATATAACAATATGTTTTGCCTACGTTTTTCTATGTTTTGTGATTCATGATATACGGTTATAGTATATACATTACTCATATGTTTTATAGTCGATTTAAACATTGTATTACGTACTGTGCTTGATATTATGCCTGTCTTATATTATTAGAAAAAAAGTTAAATTGAAGATACAAAAAAATAAGCATTAAAATCCCGAAAAGTAATACTTTAATATCATAAAACTTCTAAATGTTTATCTTTCGCCTTCTATAAGTCGAAGACAGAAAAAAAATGTTAACACGTTTTGCTTTTTACAAATAATTCAGATGATGCTTTATGAACAGTGTAAGATCTGACAAAAACAATTCATCCCAGTATGGGTAAAATATAATGTTTTCTTCAGTCAGATAAACAGATTGTAAAAATACTTTTGCCTGTTCTATCGGGAGTCAAACTAGCGTATGTAGTGTTTTTTGATATTTAATATTTATATGCATAAGAAAATATTGTTTTACTTGCGTTTTTGTAGTACATAAGAGATTTTCGACTTTAATGGTTGTTTTATGACATGGTTTTTTAGTTTTAAGGAATTATATTTATATTAGTTTTCTTACTAAAAGTTATAAACACGGTGTGCTGTTTAATAAACACTGATTTGTGTTGCATGCCTAACAATCTTAATAATAACTTGAGCTTGCCTCTTGATATCAAGTTGTAAACTTATAATCTGGGACTGGGGCAAATAAAACGACATTAGATAACTGAAATTAATATCATGTATTTACAGTAATAATTAAAAAGTATAAACATATTGTGATAAGTGGCAGTAAAAGAACTCAGGAATGATTTAAAATAACCTGTTAACATTGTTATCGTCTTCGCTTTTGTCAGTGTTTCATTGATCATGTTCGTGTTCAATCCTCAGTTTTCCGTGCACGTTATATATATATACAGGGTAACGTAGAGTTGTATCATTCGAAAATAAGGCCCAATCGAATCGCTCGGTATCTGCACAGAAGACTTGGATCGCCAGCCAGGGGATTCGCTCGGGGAGCAAGCAAATTGTTAACGTAAAAAACAAAAAAAAAACAATGTCATGGATTCAGATAGATTTGCGTTCCCAATCACCAAGAGGATAGATTATAAATACGACAGCGCAGCAAATCGAGATTAGGAATTTTGAGGGTTCCGAATAACAAACAATCTACAAACTAGTCTAGACTATTTATAATGGGTATAAAAGTTAATAAATAATCTCAGTCTCACTTAAAGTAATATTGGAAAGGGCAGGAGCCCCGTGTTCCGCCCGGATACCGCGCTGTTTGTTCTTGCTCTAGCACCATTATTTTGTTTTTTGGACCGACACCGACGGAAAACGGGACCTCGCGGATGTATAATCGACAATCAAGGTACAAAAATCAATGCAAGTCTTCAGGAAGGCCTCGCTCGAAAACAAAAACTGAAAACGGACGTGCCGGAAACAAAAAAACCTCGGGATTCCCTTTTAGAATGGTTAATTTAACAATATCCCGCGAGTAGGCAAACGTTTTACATACAATATTTTAGTTTAATAGTTCCTTTGGTATATTTTCTATGAAACGTTCTGATCTTCTATGATATAATTAAGCTCGAAAAGGAAAACGGACTGTCAACGCCTAAAAATAGTTTTTTTTTAAATCGTAGTACTTTGAAAACTCTAATATATATATATCTCTTTCAAACCTGTATGTATGTACTTTCGATACAACTTATGTCTCGATAAATTTCTCTATAAAATATGCTAAATAAAACAATGGACAGTAAGGTATCGCTATCTCTTATGTTCCGTCTTGGGACGCGTGTACAATAGCAGACAAGAATTTAGAACTATCTCGGAGACGGATATATCACCCCGAAATGCAACACTATTCCTGATGAGGAGGACAAGTTGCCAAACTTTTGTTCGCTATCGTTGAATATCAGCAATTACTCGTTACTTATTTTATCGTAGATCTCTTAGCGGCCACTCTTTGCACTGTAACAATTTCGGAGGTATTTCTTTACTGATTATGGAATGTTACGATACATATGGTGAAGAAACAAAGGTTACGTCGTCGGTTCTCAACCCATTTAGATTACTAACAGTGAGCCATCATTGGAAGTTAGACTAGAACAATCATACCTATATCATAGGAGAGTTTTATGAAGCAAGGTCAACTGAAAATACGCTCGACATCAACTGCTGCCGGCACCTTGGCTTTGCCTTTAAATACAACTGTCCGGGTGCTGGCTCTGGGTCTTCCGCGACTTCCCCGTCTTGGTCTCGGTCTTCATCTGATCGATGCTGAGCCGACGGGGATTGCCCAACGTTACCAGCGCGCTGGCTATGGACAGTCCGGCGGATTGCCCTTTTACCGTGTAGGATTCGCCTCCCGTGGGTAGGCGGACGAGTAGGCTTAGGACGGCCGCTCGACTTCCTGCGCAAGGCTCCAGAGCGATCGGACTGGGCGCGTCCCGTTTCTTCCTTTCCCTGCTGTTCAGCTCTTTCAGGTCGATCGGTTTCTGCTGTTCCAGTTCAACTAACACCTACGACAATAAACTCGTTGTAAAGACGAAATACTGACTATAGCCGACTATACATACCTGTGAGAAAGGCCTCGAGGCCATTTGCTCCATTTCGACGAATAACCTTTGTCTACGCCTATACATATCGAATCTCTGTTTAATCTTCCACAATACAGCGGCAACAAGAAGGAGTAGTAAAAAGCACCTGCAAAATGACGATACTAACTAACAGTTCAAATGAAAAGCCTCCGGCCTACCATAGTAAAATAAATTTTTTTGGGAAAATTAGTTTTTTTTTATTCAACATAATACCCTTCAAGGGTGATACCCTGATTATAGCGACCCTCCAACTTTTCAATACCATCTTTGTAGTACGATTTGTCCTTTGCTTTAAAATAGGCCTCAGTTTCGGCGATCACCTCTGCATTCGACGAAAATTTCTTCCCAGCGAGCATTCTTTTGAGATCTGAGAACAGGAAATAGTCGCTGGGAGCGAGATCAAGAATACGATGGTTGAGGAAGCAATTCGAATCCCAATTCATGGATTTGTGCCATCGTTTTCACCGACTTTGACAAGGTACATTGTCTTCGTGAAGCAATATTTTCTTTTTCTTCAAATGCGGCCGTTTTTCACTGATTTCTTCCTTCAAACGATCCAATAACGCTATGTAATAGTCGCTGTTGATGGTCTTTCATTTTTCAAGGTAGTCATTGAAAATTATTCCATGCGCATTCCAAAATACAAACGCCATAACCTTGCTAGCACATATCGACGCAAAAACTCGGGTTTATTACTCTTGATCATCTTCAAACACTGCTCCGAATCATCAACTCGTTCTTGTTTTTGGTCAAAAGTGAGCTCGCACGGCACCCACTTTGCACAGAGCTTTCTCATACCTAAATATTCGTGAATGATATGATGTACACGTTCAGTTGATATCTTTAGAGTGTCTGCTATTTCATTCAATTTAAATTTACACTCATTCAAAATCATTTTGTGGATTTTTAAAATGTTTTCGCCGGTAACAACCTCTTTTGGGCGTCCACTGCGTTCACCGTCTTCGGTGCTCCTTTCACCACGTCTAAACTTAGTCTACCAATCCTTGATGGTTGATTTTCCTGGGAAGCTCCGCATTTCCGGAAGCTCGGCATCAAGCCAAGTTTTTGCTTCAACTGTATTTTTTCCCTTCAAAAAGCAATATTGTATCAACACGCGAATTTCCTTTTTATCCATTTTTTACATTAACAAGAGTTGCTTCTCCCAAAATGCTATAATTCACAAACTAATGATCCGACAGCTGTCAAATTTATACACGCAACTTTTGAAGCTTAGGGCTAACTACTAACAGTAGCGCCATATATGTGTCAGGCCGGGGACTTTTTAAATGACCTGTTATTCAAAAAGAACTTCAGTTTGGTTTAGGTCAAAAGTAAGCAAATAGTAAATTTTTCTTTAAAATCCTGCTCCTTTTCTCAAAAAATGAGTTGGTTTAATCTTTAACCATCGCTGCATTATTAAAAATTGATAAAAATAAGTGATTCGTTTTCAAAAAAATATTCTTTATTGTATTTCAAACATTTTGCAATATTTGTTCAACATTCATCACAAATCTGGAGCTTTTGCGTGGTTTCCGATCATTTTTTTTAAATTGTTTATAACATAATATATACATATTAACTGCTACCGGCAGTTTATATTAAAATACATATTAACAGCTTTTTGGTGGACCAACGGTGGGTAGCCTACCCTTTTTTGTGACATTTGTTATCGCCGCCGCCCTACCCCGAATCTTTTCCACCATCAACACGAGGGTAAAATCAACTAACATATACTTACGATGAAAAAGTGATGAAAAACTGCTGCAGGTTTAGCTTGGGATATTGCGAGAACGAAATCTGAATGAAGAGAGGCGGTTGAAAGTCGTAGACGTACACGTAAAAGGTGGTCAGGGTTATGTTGTTCTCGTGGCCAAAGGCGTACTCCGACTTGGCGAACCGGTACCTGCAACAACGACCTTATTCCAACACAGTGTTCCGTACCAAGAAGCTGTAGCGATGCGTACCTGAACGTCGTACAATTGTGGACGGTAAAGATAGGCTTCTCCTCGGGCGAGTTAAATTTCCGAATCGTTATGTTCATCTTGGCCAGCTCCGAACAGGTGACGGAAAAGTCCACATCTATGTCCGCCTTCTGGGGAGAGTTCCGGAAGTTTATCTGGGTGAAGTGCCGATCTTCCTTCTTGGACAGGTTGAATGTGAACTGATAATCTATGGTCAGGTCGTCTGCAATAGGGATAATTATCGTAGAATAAATTCTTGGTCAAAGGAGCGCACAGTGGCACCACACTCTGATATTGTTTTAATGTAAATAAAGTCTTTTAACTTTGGCAGTTTTTCTATTTATAGTTGGGAAGAGAAATAAGCACAACTTCTAACGAAAAGATACAACATACAACCTTGCATAGTGAAATATTTCCTCAGAATCACCTGTGGGAGACTCACTTCCCCGATAATAATAAATATGAAATGGTGAGATGCGCTCGCACAAACTTACAGTAACAGGAGCCATTGTTCCACGGATCTGGCCGATAATGATTGGCGGCGTCGCACTTTTCGCACTGGTCGCCGATCAGGCCTTTGGTCTTGCAGTGGCATTTTCCGGTTTCCCGGTGACAATCGTCGGCGTGCCCCTTGCACTCGCACTTCTGGCATTTGCCTCCGTTCACAGGACTTCCCCAATATCCCTTTTTACAGTGCTCGCAGTGGGCCCCCGTAGTCAAATTCTAAAAAAAAGAATCGAAGGTGTTCGAGATGTTTTACCTAATGAAATGCGCATAATTATACCTGACACGTGTCGCAAACACTCGAATTCCCCCTACATTTAGCGTGGCCGTTGCATTGGCATAAGGGACAAGTGGTAAAGTGCCATCTCTCGGGAGGGCACGTGTCCGATGGTAGAGATTGTTCGTGTAAATTGGGACCTAGATGAAGACACATTTCAACAAGGATTTTGTTCAGTTCAAGCAAAAAAAAACCAACCTGCGTATCCTCCGGGCATGCAGACGCCCAGACCGGTCCTGGAACCGTCGTCGCACCATCCGCAGGCGGGGTCATCGCGACACTTCGAACACGTCTTGTAGAAGCTGTGGAGACAAAACGACATTACGCGTCCCGGCCGGTGCAAAAACATAATCACCTGCACTGAGAGTTCTCGTCCCCCCTGGAACGGCACTTGGAACCGATGGTTGTCCACTCTCGACATTGTCCGTATGGAAAACTCGACGTGTACGCATTCTATAACGTTATCATCGAAACAACTATCAAGCTTGTACGAGCAATACTTGTACCTTATCCACGCAACGACCCTCATTTTGACACCAGATACACTCTTCCTGCGTGCAGTTCAAGCACGACGTGAACTCGGAACAAACCTTCTGACACTGGGCCGGCTCGTTGGCCTCCGCCGTGGCGTTAGTCTGGGGGTAGGTGACGCATTTCGCGTGCTCATAGCGCCATCTGTAATCGCGAATCGAATTAAATAGCGATCCGAGGATAAATCGGAGGGTATTTACCGACAATATGGTTGATACGTGCACGCCGTACAGGTATGCAGCTGCCGGCAGATGGGCTTAGGATCTGGGGGACACAAGTCGCCTCTGGCGAAGCTGGCCAGGGCCGATTCCGTCGAGTTGGACGAGCTGGTGTTCGTCCGACACTGTATGTGATGCATGCAGGCCCCTCCGCACCAGACGCATTCCGCAGTGGTATGAGCGCAACTTTGACAATCCTACGACGCAGGGCATGAAGTTTTACTCACGCTACCTTCATATAAACTCACCTCCATTCTCTGGCATTTCTCCGTGTTGCTGACGATTATCTGTTGAATACTGTTGCGTTGTTTCTCGGGGCATTTTGTCAGGGGACTGTCCTCGCGTAAAACTTCTTTCGGTAGGCGCATCACTGGTAGGCATCGGAGGTTCTTCTCGTGCCACACGCATTTTACTCCAGGTCTCGCACTCAAACAGCTGTTCAAGCTGTTGTAGTACTGACAATCGCCTGGCGTATACTGAGAACACATAAAAACATAAGATAATCGAAGTACCTACAACAACTAGGAATCATTAGACTAAATGAATATTTAAAAAAAACAACTTTATGACAATTATATGTATTTAATTTACCGGGAATAAACAGTTATTTCAGCAAAAAATCGATTTGAAAGAAAAATTTACGTTTCAAACAATGACATTTTAAATGAAGAAACACTGAAGGATTTCTATGGGCATCGGTCTTATTTATACATTGTTTTATTAATTTGTGTTATAATTAGACATTCTATCGTGTAACGATGACGTCAGGGCCCCTAATTTAATTATTCGCTAAATAACCCTAACAAGTTGTGTATTTTGTTCAAAGTAGTTAGGAAACAGTAAGTGACGTCAATGTTTCGTAGCGCTTCTGATAGACGTTTTCTGGTAAAATATTAGTTTAATTTTACTCTTTCTAATTTTAAAAATAAATGTATTTTTAATAATCTGTCTCTAGTATATTATTATTATAGATCAATATTTTTTTTCTATTCTTTATTACAGTCATCTAATTCAATGTGCGGAGGTTTAGGTATTGGTATTTGTTCGCCGATATAACTATTCTTTATAAAAAATAATATCGATACTTTTTCCGCAGCCGATATCCCTACCTTCAACATGTCGCTCAACATTTGCCCGTCAAAGCCGCCGTAGATGTACAACGAACCCTCGAAGACCACCGCGGAATGCCCGAACCGAGCCAGATCGGCATGCAGATCCTTCCTCACCGACATCACGTTCCAGCTGTCGCACAGAACGTCGTACGCTAACAGCTCGGCGCTGTAACACTTGGCGCCGAAACTGTGTGACGTGTCGTTGTGGGTGTTTCCGCCAAAGACCAACATCAACCCTCCCGAAATGAACGTGGCCGAGTGCAGAAATCTGAAATGCTCAAAACGTGGTATCTGTTGCAAGTCGGCCTGTTAACCGGAACATTACCTGGAAGAAGGCGCGTCCGCCAGAAGGGTCCAGACGCGATCGTTCGGCTCGTAAGAATACAGGCTTCTGCTCAGGTACTGAGCTGACTCGCTTTCTGACACCACGCCGCCAAAGACATAGATTTTCTCGGTTAACGGGTCCCAGGTGGCCGTGTGGCCATAGCCGCCCTTCACGGGATATCCTGAAAACAAAAAACGCATCGGGATTACAACGCCAACACGACCTCGGTAAAACGCACCTCCCGTGTTAACAATGTGCCACTCCCTAGTACCAAAATAATACTCCTGGACAGTGTTTAAATATCCAAAGTGCGGAGAATGACCAAATATAATAACCATCTTGTCCGCTTTTTTGTTCGTGTTGTTGTTCACGATGGTGGCCGTGTGCCCGGCCGATTTCAGCGGCCCGCACATCAGAAAACTCATGTTGCACGATTCGACCTTCACCGTAATGTTCTCCCAGGTCTTGGCGCTTATGTCAAAAGCCCACAGTTCCGACGTCGGACCTCTGAACAACAGGCATCGTACAAAACCGGTTTATGGCATCGTTAAACCAAACCACGACTTACCTGTTCCCCACTACGCCTCCATAAATAAATATTTTATCGCCATAGATCACGGTGGAATGACCGTAGCGCATCATGGGACTCTCGTTGATGTGGGGAGTTTCCCACACGTTGCCGTTGAAGTCGTAGATATAGAGTATCGGGATTTTATCGTAGCGATGCTCGCGATACCGCTCATATCTCTCTCCGGCAATAACATACATGGAATCCTTCCAGACGACGGCTCCGTGAGACGCGGATCCCGGCGGCACGAAACTCTGGACCTGGACCGTCTCCCAATAACCACGGCTGGCCAGCTGAAAGGTTAGTTTGATAAGTATACAGAATTTCACTTAAAGAGAATTTTGTGAGCTAGAACACTCATCAAATGTCGCCTATTTTATGGAAACCGACATCAAATAATTATAATTAAATGAAAATAAATACTCTAAGAATATTTAAAAAATAATTTTCAACATTTTCTTTATTTAAACTGCCCTATCGATAAAGCAGTTTAAGCCCGCTAGACACAACGCTTGTTTATTGCTTGTACTACAGGGAGGTTTCACGAAATATTGTTGTTTTCTCTGTGTGTGCGACGGTAGAGACACCAAAAACCACTATGAGGTTAAAGATTGACCAAAAAGAACCGACTTTCTTTGTGGTAAATCCCTACCCGACAAGAAAATGTGATTGTTCCACCTTTATATATGAAACTTGGTTTAATAAAAAATTTTGTCAAGGCCATGCATAAAAAAGGCCTCTAAATTAAGTGAAGCTAAATTAAATGAAGGCATTTTTGTTGGCCAATTATAAAAAAACAATGAATTCATACCGCGAAAGAGTTAGCCGCTTGGTTATCTCTAAAGAAACTAATTCATTTTTTAGTGAATGACTTGTTACAAAAATTTAAAATGATGGGGTGCAGAATATCCTTAAAATTACATTTCTTGTATTCCCATATCAATTTTTTCCTTTAATCTTGAAATAGTGAGTGCCAAAAAAGGTGAACGCTCTCATCAGGATATAAAACAGGTAGTTAGAGCATTATCAAAGAAGATGGAATGCTAAAATGCTATCAGATTACTTCTGGTTTGCAATGAAAGAGGATTCTGCTGTCCAAAAGAGGAAAAATTAATATTTCCTCATTTCCTTTCAGAATATATAGCTCATTTTTTCTATTGACCACTTAAACCTGAGCTATTTTGATTCATTGTCTATTTGTAAATATTTATTTTTTAAATAAAATTAATAATATAAATAAATATGATTTAAAACTTTCATATTGTCTTTTTGTATATTTATTGTAATTGTATTATTATTGTAATATTTATTTATAATAATTTAATTTAGCATAACTTTAAAATGGCACGTGTTACAAAAAAATCCAAAAAAAGTTTTTGTGTTCAGCAGGTACAATTTTACAAGAAAAAAAATCGTTTTATTTAATATTATACGACAAAAATACTTGTCACACAGTGTTATCTATGATACCAAGAATACTATCTAGAGAAAATATCGACTAAGAAATCGCAATAGATCGATGTACTTCAAATATGTATTACTCCTACGATCAAAAAAGGTCCGTGGTTTGACAAATATCGGTTTTTGATAGCTTTTCTATATTCGGAATTTTATATCGAAATTTATTCAACTCGTTCATTCCTCTAAATGGAGATCGCATACATTCATTAAAAAAGAAACATGATAAATTTGATAGGTCACCTTTGGATAAAAACAAAAAGGCAAAGATCAAATAACAAAATAAGAAACGAAGGAGACAAGAGAGGTAAGAACAAAGTAAACTCTGCACGATGACAGATCAGCAAACTTTGTCCCGCAAAATTCTGTTAATTTATTTATTTTATTTTGACCTATATATTTTATTTTTAGTATAAGTGTAGATTTAAAAATGTTTCCCAACGATACGTGGTGACAAACAGGAACAAAATCAAAAACGTGATTTTCTACCCATTCAATAAGTGACAATGATCTGACACATTTTCTAGATTTGCCAAATGTCCCGTTGTAATTTTTCCCATTTTGTTTGGTAATTCAGATGGGTTTGTATGGGTTGTATTTATATAAGGAGAATATAGTGTGATATATACAGAGTATTTTGAATGTAGTGAGCATAATCACCAAAATATTTAAATAGTCTATAATATAAATCGATGAGATCATATCTGAAAAAAGTTCAATAAAAATGTACTAAGTTTGTTAATCAAGTATTAGCAGTAATTAAATGATTATATTATTTTATAACATAGCCAAATTAGTCCAATTAAACGTCTATCTAATCTCTCTTAATTATTCATAATGTAAATTAGGACAAAAAATTGTAGCTGCCCAAAGAAAATATTTGAGGAAACTGGCAACATCGCGTACCCTTCAATTATAAGAATAAGTAGTTACAGTATCGACATATTACTCAAAATTTTCTTCTCTTCTTAAAATTTAGACCATCAAGAGTATATTTGTGAGCGAAAACTTTAAAATTCCAATAATTCACCAAATAACAGTTATATCAGTGACGTAATAAACCGGACAATGGACAATGGCTAATTACCTGAGTGATCAAAGCGTTGAACGTGTTATCTTTAAAATCATCTTTTTTAGATTTTAATTTAAGTCAAAATAATTTTAAACTTTATTGAAACTGTTTTACTTAATGAATGATTTTTCGTCTCAATTTTGTACCCGAAGAACTACTTCTGAAGAATTAAAAATAATAAAGGAAGAATGTCATAAATCACAATAGAACTAAAAATATTACTGATGACAGTAACTTTAAAAAGGAACATACCTGACTGCAATCATCTCCCTTATATTCACCGATACAATCACAGCCCTTTTCAGGCTCGCACACCCCCCTATTTTCACTAGAACCACAATCATCAGGGCATTTCCTTAAATGACAAGCTGCTCCATCCCATTTACCATCACAGGTACAAACACCATCAATGCAAATCCCATTTCCTGAACAATCTACACCAGACACCTAAAAATATTTTAAATATAAGCAAAAGTTTTTTAAAAAAATGCTGAAATGCAGACCACAGAAGGACACGCATTCAATCTGTAGGTGATATTAAATCCAGACATATTATAAGCATCGTCACTGAAAAAATGGACGAGGGCCGATCCCGATGTTGCTGTGACTTCTGGTATTCTTCTTACTCTAGAAACAATACTTCCCTAATGAGTTCTGAACAATGCTGGAAAAGACCTACTTACTTGTACTCATTTTTATACATCAAGCCACTAAAAACAGCCAACAATGGTGAGTTCACTGAATCTCCATCAAAAACATATAAGTGATCCCAACCACATTCAGTTGCAAATTCCTCTATATGTAATGTTATAGTATGGTTTGGGGCATCAATAAGCCAACTACATTTAGACGTTAAAGAATAATTGCCAGGTCCATCATGAATAGTACCCCTGGATGTACCCAACCTAGAACATACATCATCTTATAATGTTACATTTTTCACTTAAAACACTTTAGGTTTTTATTCATTATATATAATTTGAATTGACTGACCAATTGTATTGTTGAAAATTCCAATAATTTAACAAGCCTATACAATACAACTTCAAATTGAAATAAGTTATATTTTGTTATTGCTCAATTAAATGAAAATAATCAATTGTTATATTGTGGAATAATAGCATATTAACATTAAATATATGCAGTGATAAAAGCTCATAATTTAATCTATATTTAGTTTCATATATCAAGAAATATAATCAATACACAATAAAAGACAGGGTAGAATAACAACATTGTACTGTTCTTTAAGTAGTCTTCTATAGTGAATTTAATATTTCATTAATACTATTTTACCCACCTGACCTTTCCGCCACAAAATTGGCACTGAGAGCCTTGCCATCCATCGTAACAAATGCAGGTCTCGTTTCTACAAAGTCCATTTCCACCACAATGAACATCTTCAGTACACTTGCCCGATGCAAGTTGGATAGAAACATTTATGAAAAAATATATGTAGATTGTCAGGTAAAATATGCATTTTCGTCTATACTTAGATTTAAATAAGAACAAAAACATTTGTAAGGCTTCTAGCATAATTTATGCTTTCATTTCTCTAATCCCTCTGTATATTTACAGTTGTTTTATGGCACACGTCAAGGCTTCAAATTAAATTTTACTTGTTGTTGAGGCAAACCTGATTGTGATGTATCGTTGAATAGTTACAATTAAATTAGATGATGTAAAAAAAATATCTGAGTAAAGTATTTCATTTAAAACTGTTTTAAAATTCTATTATTTTGGGAGAGACATATTTTTCTGACAAAAATGTCACTACTTGCGGCTAACTTCAAGTGTCAAAGTTGGCACTCTAATCAATAATACATTATTTGTCTGTCATAAATTCATTTAAAAAGTTAAATAAAATGTATATAACATAAATTATTAAATAATATAAAGTTGTTATTGATTTGTTTCTTTATATATATGTTGATAGGTTGATGGTCACCCTGCCTGTACATTTGAGCAAACGTCAAATTAGGTTAAGATGAAGAAATTTATACAAATAAACATCACCTAGCTTTGTCCACAAAGGAGTTGACGATAAAAATGAAATACAGGAAAAAGATCTAGTGGATTTACCAAACAACTAAAATGGAAGTGAGCCCTTTATGTGTCATTCTCGTTAAGTCAGATAGCAAAGGCGATAGGTTGCTCTTTCGTTATCCGTTCGTACATTATGAAAGCCCGGAAACGTTAAGTAAAACAAAAAGAAATCCTTACGCATTACCCACAGCAGAAGATCTTCTTCAAACTTCTGTAGTACCTATATCAACTATTAGTAAAAGAGGTCTGACGGGTTTTAGTGATGAAGTGTTGTCATCGTTGTTTGCTGTAAAAAATGATTTGTGCAACAGAAAATTTGAATTAAAGGTAAGAATTAGGAACCTTACTGCTTGTATGATAAAATGATTTGAAGGTCAATGATGTAAGATTTGTCAGTCATCCGACCCAGCTGCAATTGAGGAACAAACAGACCGAAAAAGATGACACTGGCATCATGTTGATTAATATAGTGTTTTCCTTATCTGCTTTAGCAAGTCATTCTGTGGGTAAGAAATATGTGACCAAGTGAGCTAGTAAATTTGATAATACACGGTTTTAGTTAAATGCTATCATGACCTGAGTAAAAGAATTGGAATTATATTGAGACACGAGGAGAAGCGATGTGGATATATTTCTGAGCAGACACAAACAATGATGGCAGCACATGATGACAGTTGCACAAATAATAATGGTGCTGCATTTGAGGTGATTTTACAGAAATGTACCCTGGCAGCTAATATCAAAAAGTTGTATGAAGATCTTTGTAGCACAGGTTTGAAGACAAACAGTGTTTGCTGATATAAAGTTAGTAAATATTCATCCTTAGGTTTGGTGAATATAAGACTGAATAGTTGGATACCACTTAGCTTTTGTCTGCCTCAGAAAGCACACCAGTGGCATTTGAAAGGCAAACTTGTAGAACCTGAAGATATTGATAGGTAAACATTATATACAAGTGGATTATTAATTGAAAAACAAATAATGTTTTTGTTTATACTGAATTTAGATGTCTGTTGGCCTTAAGACCATATCATAGCTTACTGCTGCTCCACCCTGTCCAACATCTGATTAATTTTACATCATTAGACAGTTCACCATCTTTGGTTCAAATGCTGTCACAATATTCCCCCATGAAGAACTTACAAAAGTTAGCTAAGGATTCTGATTTGAGCTTAAAACATGTGAGTCAGGAGGCATTTGATAGTTGTGAGTTTTACAGCTGCTCATTAATCCTTTTTTTTTAATTATTAGGTGTTTGAATTAACAGCGCATTTGGTATATTGGGCCAAAGCTACCGTTATTTTCCCAGTTTGTTCCAAGAACAATTATACAATAGCATCGGACGCTCCGATATCGCTCAGATCGGGATTAATCGACATGTACAGTACCTTTTTTCCCGGAGGTAATCTTATAAGGTATGCTCCATCCCAGTATAAATGTTCCCGATTCAATAAACCGACATCCCTTCTTGTCAGGGCGTTGAGCGAGTTCTCGCTGCCCACGTCCTTGGGCCAAATAACAAATCCTCTCTGTAACCCGTCGCCGGAGCCTGATCTAATCAAGTCAATTATTTGGATGCTGCAACACCACCTGCTGGTACAGCTGCACACCTACGTGCAGTACATGCCCACCGATAACGGAATATCCAGTACAAAATGGTGCGTTTGATTCTCGCTAAGGCGGGGCGGTACTCTATTAAAGCGATTTTCAGTTCGAGACAATACGTAAAGACGCCTCCTAGGACCAGTTCGGTGTTGTCTACGTCATTTCCGGAACCCTCTCGGACAGAATCAGAGAGCGGCACCTCTACCGTGTCGGAAGCGCAGGATTTCCCGAAACATTTCGCGTAAGCATCCGATTCTATTAAATTTTTATTAGATTTAGGAGTTAATTCTTATTGTGTTGTTTTTTGTTTTAACGTTACGTGGTTTAACTATGGTGTACAGTGTCGGTTTGAGGCTGTTGGGGAACTGGGACTTTTAACAATGCGACGTTCATTATTTTTGCCTTTTGATTTTGAAATCGCTCTATCAGACGCTCAGTGCATCAGTCAACTTAGCTTCCGCTATTGGTTTCAATCAACTAAAACTAATGATTTTGATTTTTATAACAAAATATGCTGTGAGCAGTCAAAAACTTAGGAGGCAAATATTTCAGAGTTTAATAAAACCTACAAAGAAGATGCAAACGAGTTAGAAATTGATGAGTCATCAGTTGGAACAGGTTTTCATGTCTTGGAAGATACCCAAATTCAAGGAATATAACCTTAGTTGTAAACTACGCGAATTATATGCAATAATTTGTAAGAATTATGAAATATACACTATTAAAATTCGTGTGGGATGTTATCGCGTAGCTTGGTTCACTAAACAGACTTCGTGCCTTCTGATCATCGCTTATTCATATCGTTGCAGCGTAACCTGACTGGTGCTGAGGATGTGCGAAAATGGGTATCCTCAAAACCAACATTATTTTATCAACACGGTCAGTGTCAAGAAATTTTAAAAATAGTTTTAGAAAATGATGAAAACTATCTTGATTAAAAATGCACTAAATGCACATTCAAAATTAAAAAAAAAACACAATAAAGAATTAATTGCTGTTCTGACAAGGCGAGTTTTCCAGACTGGAGAGC
Organism: Rhynchophorus ferrugineus; assembly: GCF_030347505.1. NCBI lineage: Eukaryota > Metazoa > Arthropoda > Insecta > Coleoptera > Curculionidae > Rhynchophorus > Rhynchophorus ferrugineus. Next base: position 8,239,414 of record NW_027472586.1, on the reverse strand, counting down.
ATCACTTTCGCATCCACCGACGACGACAAGCACAATTACCAGGAGGAGCTCCTGCACGACTTCCCCACTGAGGAGAGCACTCAGATTTTCAAGATCCCCGCCACCAACAATCCCGAGGATTTGAAGCTGTTCGCGAGGCTGTGCAGGAAGGGCTACTTTCAGGGCAATCATCACTTGGAGGAAATCATGTACCTGGAGAACCTGCCCAGGAGCCAACTGTTGCAGTTGCTGGATAAGTTTCGCGACGTCCTCGTCACCTACGAGACCGAGGACCCGGCGATAGCTATGTTTTCGTCCTCCTCTTATCTATAGTAGATCTGTCCAGTTGATTTTTCCTTTTTGGTCTTGGACGCCAAAGCTGCAGTCTTGATTTTAGAAATTTACTTTGTACTTGTTCGCTTTTAGTATTCCTGTTTTAAAAGAGGACGGTTTTAAACATAGTTCTATCTAGCCAGTTAGTAAACAAAGTGTTACGTTTGTACTTTTTTATTAACGAAAATATATTATATATTGTTAGTTTTCGTGTTGTTATTGACAAATCCGGTGATTTCTTTCATAAAGAGGGAAGAAACATATGTAAAAATAACTTGTTAAGAGGGGCTAATAACTGAAAATCAAGAAATCTAGTTACCTATGCAAAACAAATGGGTTATTGATAAACTCCATGATTTCTTTAAAAAAAAAGGAGTTAACTGTGGGAAACAAATCGTTATTTATTAAACAGTACAGTATTCTATTTCTTTATATCAATTTAATTTGCGAAAGACTGAGAAGTATAAAAAATTGAGTAGATAAGTAATTATTCATTATTTACAACTATTTAGAGAATAATGGATTTCTTGAGGGAAGTTTGAACACAGATTAGAGGGTGGTTCATTTTTACTATTGTTAATCCCGAAAATATTGCTGTAGTGAAGATTATAGTCAACAAAAGCGCCTAGGTCATCATAAAATGGAGTAAATGGAATAAAATGGAGTGAATAAACGTTATTACTGTTACTAAACAGTATATTAATTATATATGTTAGACTTAAAAAATATTTTCGGCTTATTCACGTACTAACAGACTGTACAGAAAAACACACGTCAACGTTGCTCTTTAACAAATATTTTATTATCGGCAATGTACAATTATGTCTAATACATTAACTTTTATCTTTGTAATTTACATTTTTCTACCTCTTAAAATCTTCATGTATAGATTATTTTAACATAGGCCTACCAGATTGTCATACTAATATATCACTTATCGCAAAATATATATTTTCTTTCTAAAAACATCTAAAATATTTCTTATTGTACCTAATATTCTCTCTATGTCGACGTCGATTCAATTTCACGATAAGTAACATACATAACAATATTTTATATACTTATTTCTTTAATTAAATTGTTACATTTAAGGATACCTTCATAATAATTACAATTATTGTTTTGACAGAAATCGGTTGCATCGTTATATTACAGAAAATACAGCCAATATATGCATAATTATGTGAAGAAAACAGTTATCTCTCTAATTCTTCTGTCACTGTCATTCGTTTCATATAAACAAACCCAAAGTCAATTTTTGACATTCTGCGTTGTTATTTAGGCAAATTTTGGCTTTCGGGGTAAATCATTCGAATTAGAGCAAGTCATGAAAGGTCTATCTATCATAATTTCTCTCGCTGTCAACATATAAAAGCTTGAGCAGGTTGAATTCCACTCTTAAATGATCGAAAAATAATGCAGACTTTTAATAGATAACTATTAGCCTATGAATACACGTCGGTTATTCTCTAACTTTATTATATACATTATTCATTTATCTTAGAACATTATCACAGAAAGTAGTAAACGATTAAAGACAGAAACGCTTTTTCTTGTTCGTTTCTTGCGAACGTTGTTCCTAATCGATTTGTTCAGAAGATAAAGCGGCAACTCATTAATAACGCGGTAAAAAACATTTCTGCCTTCAGAAATATCAGCATTCAAACATTTTTTCTCTCTAACATAGAATAAATGAGTCTTTTTGTATTGCTTTTGGTATACAGTATTTTATAGTTTTTTTTATATCGTATAATAATGAACCAAAGTATAGGTTCCAGTCATTAATATAACAATATATTTACAGTTACAGTAATGGCCAAAAAAGTAAACGACCGGTTGCCTAATATACAGAGTGGTTTTGCTTTTGCTTTTTTTGAGTAGTTATTAAGTCGGTAGATTGAATGCGTATTTCGCCATACTTTTATTCATTACTATAAGCTGGCGGCATGATGAAACCTTTTTTACATCTGGAAGAGGTTAGTCAGAGTGAGACGTAGCCCTTATAGCTTATTATTTCGATTAATTATTTACAAATGCCAGGAATTAATTTTTATCAATATTTTTAGAAACTTCAATAGTTAAGCCATGCTATATAAATAAGAATAAGTGGTAATTGATGTCCTTTTCTTTCATCAACTTAATATTGTCTCGAAGCCTTATATCGTCATTAGTTCTGACGAAAGTTTTCGATTTTGAGGGATGATTTTTTTCCTGTTGCTTTAAGCTCCATGACGATTGTTTGTTTGTATTGATTTGTTTTCGATTATCATAGTTGATGTATTTATATTAAACATGCAAAGCAATGAATTGTGAAATTGTAATTTTGAGCAGTCTGTTTCTTAGAATAATTATTTTTTATTCTTCTTTATTTAATGTCAAATGTCAAAATTAATGTCATATATCAAAACTAATGCCAAATGTCAAAAGTTATTCCAAATTCCAAAACTAATGTCAAATGTCAGAACTAATGTCAAATATTAAAAGTAATGTCAAATGTCAACACTAATATTAATTGTAAAAACTAATGTCGAATGTCAAAATTAATATTAAATGTCAGAATTAATGTCAAATATTAAAACTAATGTCAAATATCAAAACTAGTATTAAATGTCAAAATGAATGTCAAATGATAGCACTAATGTCAAATATAAGAACTAATGTCAAATGTCAAAAGTAATTCCAAAACCAATGTTAAAAGTTAAAATGAATGTCAAAAGTAATTTGAAATTCAAAAATTAATGTTAAATGTCAAAACTAATGTCAAATGTCAAAGCTACTGTCAAATGTCAACACTAATATTAAAAAGCAAAACTAATGTCGAAAATCAAAATTAGTATTAAATGTTATAACTAATGTCAAATATCAAAATTATTATAAAATCTCAAAACTAATGCTAAATATTGAAATTGTCAAAAGTTAACACTGCAGCTGTTCATTAGGGCACGCCTACAGATCTGACAAAAATTAATTCCTTGGTGCTAATAGATAATTTACAACTGGTTGAATATGTAATTATTATTGGTTGTGAAGAGTTGTAAGTTTGTCGTTTCGGTTTGAAAGAGATACGGAAATTCAGAGTGCCAGTTGTGTCGCTGTTGCGCTACTTCTGAGATACGAATAAATAAAATTCGAGCTTGTTCTTGCCGTGGCAATTGCGATAGGGGCCAGAGCGGCCGGTTTGCTATTGGAAATATCACAGCCTTTCGTCCCGGATGGCCGGGGAGTAGTCCTGCGGCTAGAGAAACCTGGGCGGCGTCTTCCAGCGTCCAAAGCAGCAGGGGAGCGCGCAGAGCAGCGTGTCCTTAAATGCTTCTCGGAAGTCGCGGTTAAAGTAGGCGTAGATCAGCGGGTTCAGGGCCGAGTTGAAGTAACCGACCCAAAACAGCATCCCTATCAGCCAGTCTGGTGTTGGACACTCGTCTCCACACAGCGTTGTGGCGACGTACCTGAAAATAAAAAATCATTAATATATCGTAACAAATAGTAGAGTAGCGATCTTATATCTTTATATTTTTTAAACTGACAATACCAATGTATAACCCGCCCAATTGCAGTTGGTAAAAATGTCAAATACATTTTAAACTAGGAGCGGATTTTTCTTTCTAATCTTATTCTAGTTAAAAAGATATAGAATGCTGCTTGATGGGTCGGAATATCTAATAGAATCAGCCTATAAAATTCACTACCATGTTGCCAAATGTCTGCAAAATTCTTAAAAATATTACTGACGGTAATTAGAGTTTATAAACCAGCAAACGTTGCAAAACAAAAGTTAATGTGGCAACCCTGCGGCGTGTTGGCGTCACACATTTTGATGACGTGGATTTGCTGTTTTATTGGATTGGCTATTTTTTCCTTTCTAAGTTAAGAAAAATATAGTGACGGAAATAAAAATTAATATATTCCAATTCAAAACTCAAAAGTGTATATTTTCGCGTTGCCAGTTCTTGTAAATTGTATGTATATTTCAGGAATATATTAAATTCCTTTGATTCACAGGTTAAGCTAAAATTTCTCTGGAATAAATACATTTGAGTAAAACAATAAACCAAGGGAGGTTCATTTATAGGATTTAGAAACTGTTTAAACATTTAGGTTATGTATTTGAATTCGGTTTAGAAGTGCATAGGGCATGCGCTAAACGACAGTCCTAGATCGACCAGTAAACCAAGTGAACAGACATGACGTGACTTAATAAGTCAGCCGTGGCGGCAGACTCTTTCTTATTCAAAGTGGATCTTCAAAGGCGCAGCTTTACTTTTCGTATTGTGTGTGTATGTGTTTTTTTTTTCTTGCGGGAAGCGATGGAGCCTGCGGAAAATGCGGGCTGGCGTCGTCGAAATTTTATATGCAAAAGCCGATCTCCATATTCGCGAGGTAGTTTCGGTACGGTCCGGCGAGCGCTCTAAAAGCCATCTTATTTTATTCGGTAGCCGGTTCGCAACATGTATTGGATGATCCCGGAGAGTGGCATTATTTATTTCAAAGAAACGACATGGAACGTCATATATTAGTCGACGATATAATTAAAAATTCGATGCAACTTTCATAATTTACCATTCACATGAATATAACCAAAATTTCATGACTAAATTAAGTTTAATTAAACACAGCCCTTATGTATGTTTGGTAAAATATTTACTAACGATGAAATAAACGTCGTTTCGACCTAATTTAGAATATTTGAATTATATTGATGATTTTTCGCGTCTTTTAATTTCTGCTGATGCGGCTTGAGTCTACACAATGGATATGAATCAAAACAAGAAGCCAAAGAGTGATGTGAACCACATTCTTTGCCACCGAAGCAATTTTGTGTACAGAAATCGATTAAGAAAATGTTAGGTACTTTTTTTTGAGAAACTAACGTTAAATGTCAAAAATCAAAACTGATGTCAAATGTCAAATCAATATTAAATGTTAAAATTAATGTCAAATATTGAATCTGATGTCTGATGAAAATTACTGTGAAATGTCAAAATTATCATCAAATTCTAAAACTAATGTCAAATGATAAAACTGATGTCAAATGTCTAAACTAGTATTAAATGTCAAAACCTATATTAAATGTAAAAACTAATGTGAAATGTCAAAATTAATGTCAAATGTTAAAACTAATGTCAAAACTAATGAGAAATGTTAAATTAAATGTGAAATGTTAAAATAATTGTGAAATGTTAAAATTAATTTTAAATGTTAAAACTAATGTCAAATGTCAAATGCCAAAACTTATGTCAAATGTCAAAACTTCAACAAAAATGCAAAAGTTAATGGCAAATATTAAAACTAATGTCAAATGTCAAAACTAATGAGAAATTTTAAAATTAATGTGAAATGTCAAAATTAATGTCAAATGTTAAAACTAATGTGAAACCTAATGAGAAAGGTTAAATGTTAAAACTTATGTCAAATGTCAAATGCCAAAACTTAAGTCAAATGTCAAAAATAATGTCAAATATTAAAACTAATGCCAAATGTCAAAACTAATGAGAAATTTTAAAATTAATGTCAAAAGTTAAAACTAATGTCAAACATAATGAGAAAGGTTAAAATGAATGTGAAATGTTAAAGTTAATGTTAAATGTTAAAACCTATGTCAAATGTCAAATGCAAAACTTGTCAAATGTCAAATATTAAAACTAATGTCAAATGTCAAAACAAACCTTAAATGTCACAATTAGGTTCAAAAATCAAAACTATTGTCAAATGTCTTTAATGTGTTAGCTTCCTTTGATTTTTGACTCTTTTTATACCGGAGAGTATTCTACTTTAGCAAACGATGGGGTAATAACTACTGTACTTCTCAACTTTATTAATCACGATAAGATTCAAGGCATTCAGTTCAGAACTCCTATACTCTTTAAAATACCTTTCGTAAAAAGATTTTTCTTTATTCTCAATATATCTCAGTAATAGCTTCCTTTAAGACAGACCTCTTTCCTCGGAGGTCTGCAAACAAGTAATACTCACAGATCAGATATAAAATACACGGTATATGGCAAAGCAATTCAGATCATAATTCAAAAAGCAATCTTTAATAAACACTGAGATACGTTTTCTGTGAGCGGTGATAACAACATTTATCTTACGTACAATTGTAAAAAATATATATTTGATAGTGTACCAAAAATAATACATATAACATCCATATCCATTTAACATCACCAGATGAATAAAACAAAACTGTTATATCTCGGTGAAGTAGTAGCTCATTTAATCTAAAGCCGAAGCCGAATCTAATAAATCCACCCATAGTGGCGCAAGCGTTACGTGATTATGCAACTTAATATTACCTTGCACAAACCTTCATTTATTATTTTTTAATAAAACTATGCTGCCTATTAAGGTTGCAGAGAATAATACAAATACTTAATTTTTGGCCAAATACAACATTCTAATAGGCTTAATAATAACTAACAATGGTGGATAAACGTCAATATTGACAGACAAATGTCAAAACAATCAATTTTGAAGACAAATTACATTTAATAGATGGCGTTATTAGCAATTCATTCCTGTCAAATGTTTGTTATGCATCTTTGTACTTAGGTTGGGCAGAACGTAGGCCGCGGCAGAGGCATGAGTTTCATTTCGACGTTTGAGAACTTGTTCGAAACTAAAGTTAAACGAGTCACGCATTTATTAAATTACGATGGAATAAACTTCCGGGTGTATAACGAAATTAACTCGAGCAACTTTCGGCAGTACGTTCGTGATGGTACATAACGTAATGGGATTTTGTCTGTATCCTTGGCGTTTTTTTTGTGCGCAGATCAAAAAAATTGATAAAAAAGCGAAAATAATTTAAATTTTGAAAAATCCCTTTCGGGGCATATTCTTAAAGAGTTTAACTTTGAAAATATGACAAAATATCGATTTTTTTTACATTTATAGACTAGTATAACCCCTTAAGTATATTAGCGTGGACGACGATTACTTGGAAATCCTTCTTGTAAACGTTTAGTCGAGTGAAAAATGGGAAAAATGAATTCCTGGAGTTGATATTAAAGGGATCGCCGGACCGTTAGAAGTGGTACAGTTGTCGCATAGTTTTACTACTAAACTATAAGTTCCGGACGCGGACTGGAGAGACCTTCGATCCGATTTCGTCTGAAGTTCGGCACGGCGAACGGGATATTCTTTATAAAGTTCTCGGGATCTGGCCCGGTCTATCGGACCAGAATAACGTACCCAAAGGGGAGCCCGCCGTTCTAAGCGAGTCGGCGAATCGATAGGTCTAAAATTAAATACAATGGTCCTATTTCTATCGTAGAATAATAAAATCCGGACCACAATGAACCTTGCTGTCACGCGGCAGGATTCGTATGCCGCGAGGTCGAGGGATTCGGGTTAGAAAGAGAGGGAACTCGTCGCGGTTCTTGCGTTCTCGATTTGGCAGCGAATTTATTTCGAATATTTCAGGCGTTTGCGTGTATTCTGATCGTTTATTCTCTTGAAAAAGGCATTTATCGAGGTTCTTTTAATGAATACTTCTTTGCCGACTAACCTACAATTTATTTTTTACAATAAGTTATAATTTTTTAAAAAATTAATCTCCTAGACGTCTACAATCTGTCCGTGTGCAGTAAGTATTATTATATGACTAGCGACCCGCCCCGGCTTCGCACGGGCATAAAATATATATGCCTATGTCACTCAATGAAAACATGATTAAAATCGATCCAGTATTTTTGGTTCATTCATTACTGCCCTTGGCCTGCACGCATTAAATTTGGAGTAAAACAATTCCTCTTCCCCTATACTTACTATGAAGATTTCCTGCTATCTTTGGAATATCTAAATTCATACAATTTTTATTACATCACACATTTTTAAACGCAAATTTTAAATTTGTAATATCTCCGAAAATATTTGTTTAATTTACATGCTGTAAGGAACCATATTGATCTATATTAATTGCACACTGTATTTAAGGTACTTAATTCGATAAGGATTAATGCCGTATTGCTTAAAATAGCTTCGTAAATAAGCCATTTTCTCACGTAAAAAGTAAACAATAAAAATGGTTAATGTGGGTTATCCCTAAAAGATAAACATATACCATCGCGGACTTTTTTGTAGACCTTTTTATGGTGTACAATACTGTAGTACATTAATTTGATCTAACTCGTAGGGTTAGGCAGCGTTTTTGCTAATTGCTAAATAAGCCTAAAAAATAGGTTAATTTACGACATCACGTTAGAAACCTCTAAAATTAGCAATGTTGCCTTAGTATATTATGCATGTATTATACATATAAACCTTCCTCTTGAATCACTCTATCTATTGAAAAAAACCGCATCAAAATCCGTTGCGTAGTTTTAAAGATTTAAGCGCACATAGGGATATAGGGACAGAAAAGGCGACTTTGTTTTATACTATGTAGTGATTTCAGTTATTTAATCTAACCATCCTGACATGTAGAAGATCACTTCAGTAGGTGATCTACTGAACAATTTATAATCTAAATATTATTCTAGATACTATTCTAACTTAGTTTAAAAACTATTCTAGCTTATTCTAGAGATTATTAAATCTCACTCGATGTGTGTAGTAATCAGTTCGTATGGTAGTTTGCGTTTGAGCCTACGCACTTCACTGTCATCGCGCACATTTAACTGTTTGGCGAGTGCACTGGGATGCGTTATGGGTTCTATGGGGATATCGCGCTGAATCAGTTTGTTGGACACATAATATGGGGCATCGATGATGACTCGCAATACTTTATTCTGGAACCTCTGGAGGGTATCAATGTCAGATTTGCTAATAGTACCCCACAATTCAATACCATAGGTCCAAATGAGCCTAAGTATTGACTTATACAGTAAAACCTTGTTATCTAATGATAATTAGATTTATGCCCTATCAGCCAGTACATTTGGTTTAGTTTAACCCCAAGCTGTTTGCGTTTTGTCACTATATGTTTTTTCATGTGAAACGTCGAACGAAATGCATTCCCAGATGTTTAACGTTGTCTGCTTATAAAGAGTGAACGTCACATGGGTAGATTTTGTCTCATTTCCATTGATACGCTACGTTTTCAACCACAATTCGACTATGTTAAGATACAGTTGGATGTTTCTTGTGGCTGATATTGGATACTCGTGTGATGATAAAACCGCTGTATCGTCAACATATGTTGCAACAGTAGTGTTTCTTGAGGTCGGTGGGTTAGCTGTATACAATAGATATAACAATGGGCCAAGAACAATGCCCTGCGCAAAGCCCGAATATCTTGGGTGTAGGTCAGTGTATTGGTCACCCTGTTTGACACTAAAATTTCTGTTTGTGAGGTACGATTTCAGCAGTTGAAAGTGCGTATGGGGCAAAAGCTTTTTCAATTTAACATGCAGTCCACTGTGCCACACTTTGTCGAAGGCCTGAGAAATATCGATAAATGCAGCGGTGCAATATTTTTTTTCGTTTAAGTTTTTGTTAATTCGGTTGACTAATCCATGTATTTGTTCTATTGTTTCGTGTTTATTACGGAAGTCAAATTGATGGTCTGGAATAATACTTCCCTCCACTGCGCTTATTTTGCGTCTCCTGATGTATAGTTTTTCGAATTCTTTAGAGATCAAACAGGCTTATAGTACAACAAGAGGAGACGTCTTCTGATTTTTTTTCAGGTTTAAGAATCATAATGATTCGAGCCACTTTCCAAGTGCTAGGAAAGTAATTAAGTCTTAGCATGGCATTGAATATGAATGTCATTAATTTCATGCAATTTCCTGACAGCTCTTTTAAGTGTTCCTTTAACCAACGAGGGTTTATCTGGACTGGATCTACAGTTTAACGTGGTCTCCGGACCACTTAGGGAGTGGCCAACTTATAAATCATCCCAGAAGACATCCGGTCTTACCCAGCCTGGTTACTGGCGTGACAGGGATTATTTTCTTTGTCGGATTTTGCACTCTTGCCTAAGGATAATCACAAATATTAAACAATAACAAACATAAACTTACGACCATGCCCCAGCAGGATTCGAACCTGCGACTATCGCAACAGCAGGACGACCGTCCTGTTGCCTTTTCTGGTGCGCCAAACAAGCAAGACTTTTTCTCTTCGTAGGTTTTTCTATAATGTCTGTAATTCTCTATACTCACTCAATTGTTGAATATCAGCTCGTAAATCTAAACTGACGTGCAGGTATTAGAGTTTTTCTATCAATAATATAAAGACAAAAGGATAACATTTGCGATTCGATCGACAGCAAACAAAAAGAAAAGATAAAAAGCGCCAAATTTCATTTCAGATGTGTGCATGCCAAATACGCGTCCTCCACGAAAAATGTATTCTTCAAGAAATTTCCGGGGACCCTTGCGCGCTTCCGGTTTATTAGCGGCGCATTTGGGCACCGAAAGTCGATTCCCCGCGAAGCGAATTTCGTTTTCCGGGATATAACCATCCACCCCCCTTCCCCCTTCCGCCGCCGCGCGTATCCAGCGCCCGTCTCACTGCGAGCGGGAGTAGACGCGTTTAATCTAACCCGGTGCCGGTTCATTTCGGCCGTCCGTATTTCGATAAATGCGAACTCGTTAATCGCGGAGAAGGAAACTTACCACAGAAAAAACGGCAGCCAACACAGAATGAACACTCCCATAATGATTCCTAAAGTCCTGGCGGCCTTGTGCTCGGCCCTCCAGCTTTTTGATTGTTGTCTGATCGTCGTTCCTGGAAGAAAACACAAAAAAAACATTATTTTTTCGAATATTCGCTACCTGCATTTGATGTTTGGATATACAGCGTTGCCATAGTGGGCAACATATCGTTAAATATGTTGAATTTTAAGATCTGTCAGGTGTCATTATCATCTGTCATCATCGTTCCATTACAATAAAGTATTTATTGAGAAAAATTGGTATAATATATGTTAATTAAGATGCGTTCCATCATTTTCTATAATTGCTGTTGGAAATATAGCGAGGAAAAGAATTCGAATCGTTCTTCACTACACTTTAGTCGATAGCCATTTTCCGTCCTTTTGGATCTTTCCTATCGCATTTAAACGCACTAGAAACACTTGACATGATCAACTGATATGCTGTTTGAAAGTTTTTGACAGTCTGAACTGGGTTCTCGTCCAATAAGTCTTCTAATTTATCGTCTTCAGATTTTTTTGGACCTCTAGGCCGCTACTTGTTATTGACATCTAAATAATCATTTTGAAATCGTTCAAACCAACCGACAATGGAGATATGACGAAGCAGAATGACCATAAGTATTTAAACCGTTTAATAGGTTTCAACAGCATATTTTCATCAATTCAAACAACAAAAATAAGTCTGTATACACTGACTAACTCAATAATACTATAATAGATGGAAAACTGCTAACGCTGCGTAGAGAAACATCAAGAACATCGATCAAAATACATGCACGTACCTAATAATAACCATTGAGATGATATTGTGACGGAATAATTGTGAGGAATAGAAGAACAAGGGCAGCAAAAAAGGGCCAAAGTAAAATGAGTAATCTAAATAAAAAAAATTGAAAGGATTGATGACGGTCGCAAGGTGAATAAACTGAAACGGTATTATTCGGGTCTGAGCGTCAAGACAGGCCGTGATATTTTTCCTAGTAAACGCGTATAAATCTTGTACGGCTCACATCAACTTTTTTCGGATGTCGTTTCTGAATGGAGCCGGTGAAAATAATTTTTTTCGGCTGTGAATTATTTATGGAGCTTATCCGTTGAGTTATTTAAGGTCTTTTACCCTAGACGTAATAACATTAGAGGCCGGTCAAACCGGAATCGGCTTATGAGTTATATTTTTAGCCCGTATATATGTTTTTTTTGCATATCTAGGTTGTGGAGTTTCGTGAAACTTTCTTCCGTACCGAACCATTTTTTCCAAACTGATGTTTTAGATTTATATGGAATTTGAAAAATTGTAGGTATAGTTATATAATTAAGATTATAGTAATTATATCATCAAATCTATATATACTTCAAGCCCAGAGCTCCTTTTGTTTAAATAATTTTTTTAAAGCCTTAATTATTTTTTTTGTCGATTACGGTGGTAGTTGTATATAGTTACGATTACAATATGAATAAATAAAATTAAAGAACATATAATAAAATGTAATAACATAAAAATAACAAAGTAGTAAAGTAGAGTAAAAAGGAGATGACTAAGGAAAATTCTTTGGATGTCTGTAAATATCCAACAATTACTGGGAGCTAAATATGGACTATGTATAGCAAGCCAATTCGACACGGCATATTGTTTTGTAAACACAAGTTGTTCCACTAAACTGTTCTTCACTGTTAACCAAACTTTTACATTAAACGTCATATTCCCATAATAGGTTGACACATGCCATTTAAAGATTAGAACTACTAAGTTTTAGGAAGGTTGTGCGGTGGCGTCCTCTATGTGTAAAACCCGGGACTTATTACGTGACGTGTCTTCTTATTTTGACAGGTTAGTGATAGGCTAGTTAACGAACTTTAGAGGATTAACGAAATATGTATATTAATATCTAGATATAGATTATTTTAAAATTTAGTCTCAATAATTAATTACTATACAAAAACAAGAGATTACTTATATAAAGATCACTTTTGTGTCAGCTGTAATAAGAATATACAGTTGACTATTATAATAGTATTAAAAAACAAAAATATATGATTAGAGGATACGTTTTGTAATTGTTAATTATTCAGGAAATGACAAAAATGTTTTAACAACTTTTAATTTGTGTATTAATTGATTTTTGCAAAAATGACTCTGGTGAACGCATAGGAGCAGAGGAAGTTATTCTGTGACCTTAAATACTATTAATAAATAGAAAAATGTTGGTTTAAGATCCATATTTCAACTCGCAATGTTGCCAGATTGTATTCCTAAGCTAATACTCAAATTTAGTAAAATCGGTCTGTGCTTCCTTAATTATTTATATATACAAGTATTCAATTTAACATCTTGATGTTTAAACTGAGTAGTAGAATTTTATATTGTTATTAAAATTAGGGAGAATGTGTAATATAAATTTTTGACCTAATATGACCTCAATGACTACTGGCAATTTTCAGATCTCAAAAGAAATTCTCAAAGGAAACAGATTCGGGTCAAATGAAGAAGCTATTGCCAAAGTTGAAAGCTTTTTTTCGAAAGTACAGATAAATTGTTCTAGGAAAAAGTTATAAAGAAATTGGGAAGCGCTGGTTTAAATGTATCACTCTTGGGGAAGTTTATCTTGATGATAATAATTTAGATTTTTCTCTAAAATTGTTTTGTGTCTAGTAGTGTTTCAGGTTTTAGAATAACTAGTCTTAAAGTGTTGCCAATTCTTTCGGAAAGTCAAAAGACTTCAAACCTTTGAATAGTCTGAGTATAATAAAATAATTTTCTACCGCCCATACGAAGAGTGCATAGAAATGAGACAAGTCAGTTGGTTGAAGACTTATAACGATGGAGGAGGTGTCAGAGTATTGTCTCTTCCAAATTTACTCAAATTTCCATGAAATAATAATATAAGAAACCAAACAACTGCAAACTGCATTTGGTATAAATATGTTTGATATGTATTCAGTTGACTATTTTTATATATTGTGAGCCATTTTTTCAGTTCCAAGATACCTGTTTACATGAATATCTACAAAACAACTGCATTCTCGCCTTACAATTTCTTTTAATTATTACTCTTAATAGTTGCACAATCTGCCAAGAGGGCAATACGTGTTTGTTATGTTTATATTATATATGGCATGTAGAAAATCAGTTCATTAAGTGAGCTCATGTACATATTACTATTTTAATAAATTAACATAGTCTTATTTTAAGGCTTATTTTAAGGTCTATACATGTCCAATAATCAGAGAGGATGGTGTTAGACGTTTTAGTGTGGGCATTTCACTGTCACTTCGCATATTTAGTTGATTAGCGAGTGGTGATGAGTTTGTGAGTTTCAATATAGGATGTACAGACATTCTTTCGAAGTACTCCACACAAACACGTTGAATTACACTAGTTATTGGTTCTAGAGGAATATCGCGTTGTATCACTGTATTTGAAACATAGTACAGAACATCGACAATGACCAAATAGGCTTGAGTATAGATTTTTACAATAATATCTTGTTATCTAATGATAATTTGGATTTGCACCCGACATACATTTGGCAGAGTTTAAGTCCAATTTGTTTCCGTTTCGCGAGTATGTGCTTCTTCCAAGTTAGGAGTCGATCTAGGTGCATATCAAGTTATTTAGCATACTCTGCTTCCGAAAGTTGAGAATTAATTATATAGACTGGTGCGCATCTTCTTCTACGCAGCGTAAAAGTTATATGAGTGTTGTTTCATTGGCTTTTATACTCCATCTTTTCAGCCAGAGAGGCTAAGACTGCTGTGTCGTACGTTGCCACAGGGGTTATTTTTGTTGTACGTAGCCTAACAATCGTGAAGCGTACGACAGCCAGAACCTCGAGGACCTTCAAGATCGAAATTTATTTACCGTTATTAAATAAATCATTCCGACGTGAAATCGGGCGCATTAACGTGGTGGAAAATTATCTCGCCGAAACTCCCTCTCGCGGGAAAAGCCACCCTTCCCCCTCATATCGATCCTATTTACTCGGGCAATCACTTAAATTCCGCGTCGTAGTTTTCTTGCGAGAGAGTGATAAAACGCGACGATTTAAAGGCCCGTTTTTCAGCTTTCGCCGGAATCGAATTTCATTTGGAGCGGGCCCGCCGCTTCGCCCCTCCCGCCACGTCGCCTCGATCGGGCCCGATGGTCCGTGATTAATTAGCTCGCTATCATATGTCTCGCGGTAATTAGCGTGCCGCTTGCCGTCACGGTGGCAAATAGAAAATCGATCCGTCGGAAAGTTTCCTCGCAGCCGCAGAAAAACCGCGTGTCGACTTGGAAGTCAAAAAGTCGAAAAGGGAAGGGAGGGGACTATTAATCAAATTCGGGAGACTCGCCCGGTCCGAAGTAAGATATTCTCCAATTCCCCGCCGTCAAGTTAGATAAATTAATATTTACCTCTCGTTACGGGGAAGAGAAATCTCCTGAAGACGTGACCTTTTGTCCAGTTTTTCAAGTGTTACTCTGTTATGAAGCGGATTCTTTATACTAGCGATCCCAAATCAAAATACGAAGAAGCATTTCAACTGCGGAAGTAAATGAATTGCTGTTCGTTAGTCTCGTTAAAACTCGAAAACGGCTGAACCGATTTGGATAATTTTAATTTCCAAATATTCGAGGAAGCCCAGGGAAGGTTTACATGGTGAGAAAAATGAAATAATTGCGGGGAAAATAGTAACAACTGTCACTGTAACCGCAGAAAAGCCGAGTGTCGATTTAGAAGCCAAAAAGTCGAAAATGGAAGGGAAGGGATCATTAATCAAATTCGGGAGACTCGCCTGGTCCGAAGTAAGATATTCTCCAATTCCCCGCCGTCAAGTTAGATAAATTAATATTTACCTCTCGTTACGGGGGAGAGAAATCTCCTGAAGACGTGATCTTTTGTCCAGTTTTTCAAGTGTTACTCTGTTATTAAGCGGATTGTTTATACTAGCCATCCCAAATCAAAATACGAAGAAGCATTTCAACTGTGGAAGAAAATTTCACCAATGAACTATATATATTTCTATATATATATAAAATGTATATATATATAAATGAATAGTTGTTCGTTAGTCTCGCTAAAGCTCGAGAACGACTGGACTGATTTGGATAATTTTAGTTTCCAAATATTCGTAGAATATCAGTGAAGGTTTAAATGATGAGAAAGCATGGAATAATTGCGAGAAATATAGTAGGAATAGTTTTATTTTCCTATATTTTCCTATACAAAGTATCATGTTCATCATTAGTTTCACTATCACAAAGGAATGATATTTTTGTTGCTTGTCTAATATTTGTAAATACGCTCAGAAATTTATCATGATTTCATTCATTTCAAGTTATTAGAATATATAATTTATAATAATTTATCGGTACTGAATGTTTATTAAATTATATTTCAAATAAATACAAGTATTTTTGGTAGGTATATAGGTTCGACAATGTGAAAAACAATGACATATATGTCAAATATGATATAACTATAAGCTAACGGTAATTTCGAATCGTGTTGTAATTGCGGTTGAGAAAATATTGTTGGTTGATGAATCTGACTGTTTGTGATAAAGGAAAACATTTACAAACTAAATGTTTTTCACATTTATTGTGATTCAGTGTACAAATTTAGTGTACGAGAACTTTATTTACTTAGATCGTCGAAGTCAATCAACTGTGCGACGAGCTATCTCACATGCTAACCGCACTGATGTTCATATAAGAAACACTAAATGAAAATAGTCGTATTGGGATGTTATAACTGAGTTCCAGAGTAATATCATGCCAGAAAATTACGCTAATTTTTAAAAGGATTATGTATACACAATTAGTTGCAGTATCAAGTAGCAACCGTCACCTTTCTAGTAAAAAACATCTTTCACATGTAGGGGAATTTTCAACATGTAAACTTATTTCGGTTGAAGTTCCGCAGGGCAGAGTATTGGGACATATCCTGTACCTACTGCTAATATATTAACAACAACAAAAATAATAGTTGGGTATTTGCCAACGATACAGCCATTATGGCAGGAGACATATATCTAGGGCTATAGAAAACATGCAAGTGATAGTTATCCAAGATTTCTTCTTAAAACAAAAAATAAGTTCTAATTACACCAATGTAGAAGAAATACAGTTACTGGAAAACCCAGAAGAACGTTATATTACTTTACACATTAATTTAATTTTAATAAATTGTTGTTTTCGTTTGTTGTTCTAAATACAATAAAATAAATAATATGTAAATTAAGATTGTACTAAGCATATCGAATGTTAGATGTAATTAAAAAAATCCATATAAAAGTGCCTTTAATAATACAGACACCTTCAATTGTAAATATTCCGAAGCGCGTCATCACCTTTAATTTCGATCGGGATAATTCGGCCGGCGACGGAACACGAGCAACTGGAAAAAATTAAGTACATCTTGGTATTACGGGGGACGAAGAATATGATAAGACGGAGGGTGGAGAATTTCAAATTTAATTTCGACAATCAGCGGGAGATTTTTTCGGTCAGGCCAGGGCCGGGCGAGGTGTCTACAGCGCCCTCTTTATCAATTAGGTCACGTTTAGGCCCGCTTCCTGGGCTTCCAGTAAATTAATTAAAATTTCTAGGGCCTCGACCGGGGAGGGAAAGGTCGCCATAGGACGATCAATCTATGCGTCAGACGGAGTTTGTCTCCATAATGTATTCGGGTTTGTCTCGGCGACTTGTTATAGTCTAAATGTACGTGTCCACACGTCGAGGATTCTATTGCAGTCGGTTTGCATTAGCAGCATCTGCGTTTGAAATTTTTAAAAAATTTATATTTCAGCTCGAAGTATTGCCAGTTAGGTCAAGTTCGCTAACCAACAACAAATGCTTAGTTGTTAAGGAGAGAAAACGACGTGTGTCTTGAAAATTGTACAAAAGATAGAGGAGAATCTAATAATGCTCGCATCTGATTCAATGAGCTCTTTGGAAACTTATAAATCAATTCAACTCCATCACCCATTAGTAACACTTATCCACTAACTTTAAAAAATACAAAATATTCACATATATGTGGCTTCCCTCTCAAATTGGAATCGGGGGCAGATATTTAAAGCCTCCTTCACTACTCTGCTCTTTAGGCAATTAGACCAATTCAAGTGGGACCTAATAGATAATAATAAGTTGCGAGAAGTGAAGAAATGGTTCTATCAGAGCATTAACACTGTCGATATTAGCAGACGTAAACGGTGTATATTTTCACGACTTATATAGTGTCCAAGGGCCTGAAGCTCTACGGTTTACCAATCATACATAAGGAGGGTATCCCACTAATACGAATTGTAATTTCTATTCGATTGCCACTGTAATATTTAGTTAGATTTCTAGCTAAAGGGCTGCAACCTCATGAAGAAGCAGTTTTTAAAATGCTCAAACCACTTTATCGAGCTGTGGAGAGAAGAAACACTGATGGATTCACTGGTGTCCTCTATCATAAAGAACCTGTTTCTATAAACAGTTGAAGTGCAATAACTACAACAAGCCATAAATTTCTTTAATGACTTAAATATGTGGATCATACTTTCGTTAAATCGTCGCATTCCAGCTAAATACAATTCATACAGAAATCAAATTAATTATAGAAATTGAGAAGATTAAAAATCAATTGAATCCTTGGAAAACACAGGATTGAAACAACATTTAACACGGATAAAATGACAAATTTTCTTACCACAATTGTCAAAATATCCACATAAAGTAAACGAATAGAATAATTAGTGTACGAATAACATCCCAATGCGGGTAATAAAAACATGCTAGAACTGCTTCACATTGAATTTATATTCGCAACACGAAAACAGTAGCCAATGTAATGCAAGAAAAGAAAACAATATAAATCGATCCAAGAACATAAGAAGGGAGATACATAACGCTTACCAGCATTTTGGAAATCAGCGCACAAAACTGAGGTTACAGCTAATCACACACAAAAGACCAATTCAACTTGTGTAACAAGAAGTACAGAGAGAAAAATCAAGATCTGAAGATGACATATGGATTCCTACCGAAACGTCGGTTAAAGTTGTTTTAAAATATTCCAGTTATTGTCGAAAATAGATCAATATTAAATGGGTCTATATGTAATCATTTATATATAAGAAGAAATACAAATCTCATTATAAATAACGTTGTCCCACAATGAAAAGTAACTGTTCAGTAACGCTAATAAATGTACCCAACAAATGCTAACGACAGCAAGATTAAATTAAATAGCTTTTTGATCTATAAACGTTCCTTTTTAATCTAAAAATAAATTTGATAAGCTCGCTCGTAAAGGGATAGTAGCGTGAATAAGGATGAACGCGTCGGACGCTAATGAAAGAAAATATATTTATTTTCGTAAAGAAAAGCGGGTAAAATATCGTGTTAATTTTATACTTATTCCGTCATTAAGCCTATACGTTGCCATAAGTTGTGTTGTGATAATTAACTAGTAGTTGATTAGCAGATTTATAGTTAAAAAGGTTATTATTTAAAAAAGAGCTAGTACTTGTTTTCCAGGTCTTTGCATAAAATCTTCATAATATTATCTCAAATTGCGAGAAAAAATTATTTCATTTTAATATACAACTAGTACTTGATCATTGGATATCTACATAAAGAAGAGTATTATATTATTATAAGTTGTGAAAAAGATCAATTTTATTTTATAAAATAACTGGAAACTGAATACCATATTTTTGCATAAAAGGTTAGTTATATTATTAAAAATTGTGACAAAGATATATATCGTTTTAAAAACCAACTAGTAGTTTACCGCTAGGTTTTTTGACATAAAAAGTGCATTATATTTTTACAAATTTTGAAAAAGACTGATATTATTTTATAAAAACAACTAGAAGTTATATACCACATTTTTACAAATTATGAAAAAGGTCCATTCCATTTAAAAAAAATTAGTAGTTAATTATCGGATTATAATAACATAAAAGGTGCATTATGTTATTATAAATTGTAAAAAAGATTCCTTTCATTTAAAAAAACAATTAATGGCTGATTATCGCATTTCTGTATCAAAAGGTGAACCATATTGTTATAAATTGTGCAAAGTATCGATTTCATTAAAAAATAAAAATTGTATACCACATTTTTGCATAAAAGGTTAATCATACTATGATATATTGTGATAAAGACTTTTATTTTAAAAACCAACTAAAAGTTAATCACCGGAATTCAAATATAAAATTTGTGTCGTATTATTGCAAATTGTGAAAAGGATCCGTTTCATTTTAAAAACCAACTAATACCGGATTTTTAACGTAAAAGGTACATCATTTTATTATAAAATGGTGAAAGAGAGAAAATTAAATTTGAGAAACCGCTGTAGTTGAATCACGTTTTATTTGAATATTACGATATGTATTGCGGTAAATTATTTTAGTATAAACTTTCTATTTTATGTTGTTTTCATCCCACATCCAATAAAATATTATTACGAGCTTTTCCTATTGTTATTTATTTTGTAGATGATAGATGCACTTCTTGTTCTAAAGGCTTTAAAAACAAACAATCTAGTAGATACATTGACCAAGAATAATTTTTTTCATGACATCTATTAAAATAATAGCACTTTTTATTGTCTTATGAAGTACGCTTTCAATATATATAAATCAACACCTAGATTCTTCTGAGATGTTGTCGTAATCACCATCGTAATTCGAGAGCGTGAAAAATAAGGTGGATACAGCGACGGCCATGAAAGATACATAAAAAAGATCTCATCATCGAAATCATTTCCTCTCGGGAGTTCGAGAGGAAGTAAAAAGATTTTTACGCCTTAGGCAATCCGGGAATTTTATTAAAAAAATAATACTGCGAGCGCGTGTATGTCTCGCGTGAGAAGTGAGGATATCGACCCTCGTTTCTCCTAAAAAAATGGCCACGACCCGACAGTGACATTTGAACGAATCTGATTATCGCGATTGCTTTATTGCTCGTGTTATTTCTTTGAAAATCACGTCCGTCTTCTGCGAAGACATCACGTTGGCGGTACCGTGGAAGTTTCTCGCGCGACGTTTCTTATGGGAAATGTCCCGATTGGAGTTAATCCTTTTGGGATGCCGGAGGGCGTACCCTTCGACTATGAGCTCGACGTAAGTTCGATCACGCACGCAGATTTCCGAATAAGATTAAATTGAATTCGTTTTGGAGCGGCGGGCGAAAAGAAAAAGCGAAGAAAAGTCTATCCGACTCGCGTGAAACAGCTCGACGTGCGATCGATACTTCTCAGTTTTTAATACTTTTAATAATACCCTCGCCTTCAATGCTGAGGTCAAATCCAAGGACCTACTATTTTTAGTTCCGTGCACGACGCCAGCATAGAGAGGATATCACCCACGTTTCGAAAATTCACCCCTAACAGACTGAACATAAAACTATAATGTATTCAAAATAACAGTGGGCTCTTAATGACGTTAAGATATTTAATATATTACCTGTCGCAGTATTTTCCTTCTCCTTTTTTTTTCTAGTTTAAAACAGATACGATGCTGTCTGATATGTCCGAATACTTAACCGCATCAACCTAGGAAAGTCGCTCAGTTGCCAAATGTCTGTAAAAGTCTTTGACCAGGTTAGAAACAGGCAAACGTTCTTTTAATGCTTTGCTTGTTTTGATAAATTACAAATTGCTACTTATTATTACCCCGACTGAAAATGCCGAAGCCAAACAGCACAGATTAAGTCTCTAATCAGTTACTTCGAACAGGAATGGCATAATGGAGCCCCATTCTTGCGAGTAAAATCGTTAGAGAGGTAAGCATTTTTACTGTTAAATATTAAGTAGTTGCGGTTTTTATTGAGAATATTTTTAGGGTGTTGCAGCTGCACTGAATATTGCTGAATATGTGGGCATAAGTCACTAAAATATTTCAAAAAATGAAAAATATAATCTCGAATTCACCGAAATGAAACCGTCCTCATACGAAGCAGGTGACAAATGAAGATTAGCATGATGTTAGCTCTATCAGAGTTAAAATATATGAAATGTATAAAATCGGTGAATATTTTATTGTAATATTAGCATAATATAGTATTATTATATCAGAAAAAGTCAATCATAAAGAGCATTACTTGACAACTCAACATTAACAAAATATCACAAATTTTTTTAACTATTTACTATTTATCAATCAAATTGTAATTGTGTAGACTATATTAGGTTAATAAATAATATTGAAAAATAGAATTCCTAAATGCTACTATATTGAAGGACAATATTATTTACAATCATATTACAAACAAAATATAAAACCAACCATATATAAATATACTAGCGACCCGCCCCGGCTTCGCACGGGTGCAATGCTGATACTAAATTAAATACACTACAGAAAAAATATGAACGTTGTATATAAAAACATAGCGGCCCGCTCCGACTTTGCACGGGCATAAAATATATATGCCTATGTCACTCAATGAAAACATGATTAAAATCGATCCAGTATTTTTGGTTCATTCATTACTGCCCTTGACCTGCACGCATTAAATTTGGAGTAAAACAATTCCTCTTCCCCTATACTTACTATGAAGATTTCCTGCTATCTTTGGAATATCTAAATTCATACAATTTTTATTACATTACACATTTTTAAACGCAAATTTTAAATTTGTGATATCTCCGAAAATATTTGTTTAATTTACATGCTGTAAGGAACCATATTGATCTATGTTAATTGCACACTGTATTTAAGGTACTTAATTCGATAAGGATTAATGCCGTATTGCTTAAAATAGCTTCGTAAATAAGCCATTTTCTCACGTAAAAAGTAAACAATAAAAATGGTTAATGTGGGTTATCCCTAAAAGATAAACATATACCATCGCGGACTTTTTTGTAGACCTTCTTATGGTGTACAATACTGTAGTACATTAATTTGATCTAACTCGTAGGGTTAGGCAGCGTTTTTGCTAATTGCTAAATAAGCCTAAAAAATAGATTAATTTACGACATCACGTTAGAAACCTCTAAAATTAGCAATGTTGCCTTAGTATATTATGCATGTATTATAAATATAAACCTTCCTCTTGAATCACCCTATCTATTGAAAAAAACCGCATCAAAATCCGTTGCGTAGTTTTAAAGATTTAAGCGCACATAGGGATATAGGGACTGAAAAGGCGACTTTGTTTTATACTATGTAGTGATATTGCAAAGATAATGGATATAAATAAAATCAACTATACAAAATATAATAAGAAAAAATATCAATCTCTCATGGAAATTTCAAACAGTTTAGTAATTGAGTGAGAGTCCTTTAAGCATTCAGTCTCTGGACTTTTTGGTCTTACAGACGACTTTTTGTCATTAATATAAATACATTTAAATCGTTAAAACTAAAGTCAACAATTGAAATATGGTAAAGCATCATCATATATAGCTCGAAATGGGCTCCAATAACATATTTCTTCAAATCCAATAATAAAAGTATTGAATGCTGAAAATGCAATATTTAGAATTCCATGATCAGCATCTGTATATACTGAAGAACTCATTAATATTAAAAGAAAAATCGATTGCAAAACAAACCCAGAGGAATATCACAATATTTCATTTTCATTTTCTCCAATAAAGCTGCGAAAAGGCCAAAACACTCTTCCGAAGCCCGACCATAAAATATATCGCTATTTATCATCCGCTTCATTGATCGTAAATAGAATTTCCTACTGTGTGATGAACTGTCAGCCTCAACAAAGGCGCCGGAGCGAGTAAAAGAATAATCTAATACTTCTCCCTCCTACATTGTGCAGTAAACACGCATAAATTGTCGAATAACAAATTTGGTTGCTACATGCACAACGATCTAAAGAAGGTGACTGCCAGAACCCGCTGAATTATGTTGACATTAAGAGTTACTGGCTATAATTTTAATAGTATTAGTATTTTAATTTACTCATATTAGTGATTATATTATGAGCTATGCGTGTATCTTGATCATAAATCAAGTTATTCCACACGAAATTTTTTATCCGATTTTAGTCACTCTAAATACTCCACAAGTTCTGAACACAGCTTGTTGGAACTCAAATTTTACTTAAAATGTGGCTAACTGGGTGGGTGGGCTTAGAGAAATAATTGAAGTTTTTTTTAATTTTTTTTTTGTCAATCAACTATCCTCCAGATCTATAACCTGTGTATTTGCGATTATTATGCAGTTTTGTAGGTCTCTCGCGTAGGTAGTTTTCAAAGTAAGAGTAAAGTAAACAAGTAAAAAGATCTAGTTAGCACTTATAAGTCGTTATTTTTTAAGGGGTAGATTTAGACCCAAGAGATTTTCCGTTTTGGTATGAACTGAATGATCATTAAATATACACGGAGTGAAAAGATGGGAAAATGATGAACAGGCTGGTTGTAACTGGTGAGTACCATTTGAAAAATATTAAGAGTTACCAGTTCATACTATTCTTATACTGTGCAAAACAGTAGGAGGGTCCAGGATCTTGTTTCGGGAGTATATGAAGTCTGGTAAGTGTAAATCCAGATTTTTTGCGACAGGAACAGATGCTTTTAAAGGAGGAAAAGCTTGTGCTTGATTGGTGTAATGTTATGTAAAGGTAAATGCTATAACCTAAAAAGTCCTCTTGTGTCCACTATATACGTCATTTGCTCAAATTCAATATAACCTACTTTCGAGACTTTTGGCAGAAAAAGTGTGAAAATTTACCATGTTGCCTGATAATTTTGATGGTAGATGATTGAACGGAAGTTTTTCTCTAACAAATTCCGCCCAAAAACCTTTAAAAATTAATTCTTCTACCTGCTTTATTGTTCGTTTTTCTTTTCTCCTAAAACTTTTACATTCATAACTTTCCGCTATGATCCCTTAACGGCAATTAAAAAGTTGGAAATGCCCTGACCATATTTCATTCGAGGCGGTCGCCTAAAACGATTATTGTAATGGAAGCCCTCTACTGCGAAGGCTTTTTAGGCTAGCCCGTCTCGCACTTTTTCTGTGGATACTGGAGAACGGTGTTAGAGCGACTAAAAGTTGAGTTTATTCGGTTGGGCTTACGTGGAAATAAATAGGAATTTAAAACGTGAAAAGTTTGCTGGAACTGCTTAGAGAGTTTTATGGCAACAACATGTATTGTAGTCTCACTAATACATCTGCGGAATGGAAAACTTTATGTGGTTATCACTCTTTGAAAAACGTATCCACGTAATACTCCCCGAGTCTCAACATATATCCGCATCAAACTGCTACTATTGAGAGTTGAAACATTAATACAACTTCTGAATAATTTATCCGATTTTGACGTTGAGCGAAAATATAATAATAAAAGAAATAAAGAAAGAAACTCAATGTTAATAAACAAGAGAACAGACTGGGAAGGACTTGCTGGAGAATTGAACAAATGAATTGAACTAAATATACTCCTCAAAACGATTGAACAATTAAATTTAGAAGCAGATTCTAAAATTCGTAGTAGATAATGAACAAGCTGCTTCGAATAATACAGAAATTAAGAGTACAACTAAAGGAATTAATTATCCAAAAAAAGTGAAGGAAATGGTAGTTGAGAACCGTAAATTACGAAAAAAATAGCAACAAAACAGAACACCTAAAAATAAAAATAGTTTAAACAACATAACCCAAAGACTGAAAAGAGAAATACTGGAAATTAAAAACAAAATCATAAATGACAATTTGAAAAATTTAACAGATGGTAAAGAAACTGATTACTCATTCTGGAAAGCCCCAAAATATCTAAAGTGCTCATGCCTACACAGTCCACCTATAAGAGACCTATGTTGGGCATGGCCTGGAATTAGGCACGTGACAATCATTAAAAAGCAGAAAGATTTGCTGAATATCTAGAAAAAACTTTCAAACCAAACGAAACTAATATTGAACATAATTTGCTGGACATAGAAGCTGAAAATTAGATGATTGAATTAGTCTCGCCGAAAGAGTTAACTAAAGTTATTAAAACTGACATTAGCCCCCGGAAATCACCAGGCTACTAATTAATAATAGGAGAATTACTGCAAAAACTACCAAGAAAGGGAATTGAAATGAATAATAATAAATTAGTGTATATTGATTTTACTAACGAAAGAACCAAGCACAGCCCTAGAAAAATAAAAGTAAACCACTAGAAATGCAGACAAATATATTGATATAACACTTAAGGTTAGGTTAAGTTAAACTTAGGTTGTCACATCTTAAAAAATTATGAAGAACTTATACTGAAATCAATAGATGTACCGGTTATTGACCACATACTCAACACTGTCAGTATATAATAAGCTTTTGATTTATCAATAGGTCTTGAAATCCGTGAGGTCTTATGGTGTTCAGCTCTGGGCTATACCAGCCAAAGCGAAAGAAATATTATACAAAAGTTTCGAAACAAGATACTGCAAGGTATGTTATTGTTGATGCTCCATGATACATTTGTAACGACAAACTTTATAAGGACCCAAAGGTAGAGACTGTCGATAACGATTTCAAAAACTATGACCAAATACATGAATAGGGCAATGTTCAGCACATCAATGTTGAGGCTCTCCAACGCCTAAATAATGATAAGTGAGAAGATTAAAGAGAGTACAATCATTTGATCTAATTCAGTGAAATAACTAGTTTATCTAATAATATATTGCTAAAAATAATTAATGTTGATTTGCTAGATTTTTATAATAAATTATAAAAAAGTTTTACCAACTAAATTTTGTTTTTGGAAATATCTTTTAGTTATTTATAAACTTAATAGTTACTCAACAGAAATATCAATACAGGATGATTTTACCATTTGTCAAAATATTAATTCAGACGAAGGTTCTATGACCCTCGAAAAACACCCGACAGCTTATTTAAACTGAGCAACCAGCGGTCCGGTACATTCAGCAACTCGCACGGAAGACACACACAGCCGACTGCGATTAATTGAGCTGTCATTTTCGATTGGAACGAGTCAGGGGTGAAATGTAGGCTTTCAAGACCGCGTGCCAGTATCCCGTGAATACAAAGTCTCTACACAAACGCTGCAATTAAGCCTCCAACCGATCCATAACCGAATCTCTGATCCAGAACCAATCAATAGCGTTTAGTCGAGGTATATCGGTCATAGGGAACTGTGCAACATTCATTTTTTCGATAATTAGCATTTAATTAGTATCAGTAAATAATATTTATAGTATTTTGATATAGATGTATTATATTTATAGAGGATTCGAATGTCCGCAATCTGCATTTTATTCGTTAATATTTTTCCACCCAGTAAAATATCATAAATTATGTTTATTTTACTTTGAATTCCAAACAGAGCCCAAAATGATTAATACATTGTTGTTATTGGACTGACGAAAGCAACGCGGAACTCCCTTCAAACTAGACTATGTGATTTTTTTATAATGAACTGAAGTTTGTTTCTACTGTTTCTGCTGTTCCAATCGATGACTTTCCGTAACATCTCGTAAAACCATAATTCCATCACTATAGATTCTTGAATCCAGTGATATTCCCAAGCCTTTTTTGAAGGCATCATTTTAAACCGTTCAGATAATTTTGCAGGAACCTGAACAAATGATAGTCAGACGAGGCAAGATCCGAGCGATAAATTGGATACTTTAAAACTTCCCAGATAGTATCGTTCAATTTTGCCGAGTCACTAAGAATGTGTATGGGCTAATGTTATCAAGACAGAAAGGAGCGCATTTTACATTGATGAATTCTAGCTATTTTTAAACATCAACCATCGTTTAAATTTTTTTCTCATAATGTTATCGTATATGATACACCTTTTCTTGTCCATGTATATTCGTCCAAAAATTAACTTGACTTCGTTTCCTTTCATATATTTTGTAAATGAATTCATGTTAAACCCGTCATTTGGGTCCTCTTCTGATATCAAATCTTATGTAAATCATTCAGAACTGATTGTGGTTCACAATTTATTGCACATAATGTTGTTCATTATCCGTAATAATTCATCCAAAAAATAGCTCAATTTCGTTTCGTTTAATTTATTTCACAAATATTTTTATGTGGAACCTAAGTATTGTCGTCCTTTTGATGCCCACTTTGATATAGATCACTATATATATACATATATATATATATATATATATATATATATATATATATATATATATATATATATCGTGGTCGATGTTTAGTTTCTTAGCAATGTTGCGATACGGAATACGTCGGTTTACCACTATATAGTTAAGACCTTCAACGATCGGCCAACCAAGACGTAATTTATGAATTCTTCAATTATCAACATTCAATTTTCAATTCAATTAGAAACAGGTTTTGTCGAAAAATAATAAAAATATGATTGTAAATGACTCAATGACTTTCTGTAACTTATCTCGCAAAACCATAATTCCATCACTATAGATTCTTGAATCCAGTGATATTCCCAAGCCTTTTTTGAAGGTTGCAGGAACCTGAACAAATGATAGTCAGACGAGGCAAGATCCGAGCGATAAATTGGATACATTAAAACTTCCCAGATAGTATCGTTCAATTTTGTCGAGTCACTAAGAATGTGTATGGGCTAGCGTTATCATGACAGAAGGGAACGCATTTTACGTTGATGAATTCTAGTTATTTTTAGCATCAACAATCGTTTAAATTTTTTCTCATAATGTTATCATATATGAGGCACCTTTTCTTGTCCATGTATATTCGTCCAAAAATTAACTTGACTTCGTTTCCTTTCATATATTTTGTAAATGAATTCATGTTAAACCCGTCATTTGGGTCCTCTTCTGATATCAAATCTTATGTAAATCATTCAAAACTGTTTGTGGTTCACAATTTATTGCACATAATGTTGTCATATATGGTGCACCTTTCATTATCCGTAATAATTCATCCAAAAAATAGCTCAATTTCGTTTCGTTTAATTTATTTCACAAATATTTTTATGTGGAACCTAAGTATTGTCGTCCTTTTGATGCCCACTTTTATATAGATTACTATATATATATATATATATATATATATATATATATATATATATATATATATATATATATATATATATATATATGTATATATATATATATATATATATATATATATATATATATATATTTCGTGGTCGTGGTATATGTATTTCGAACTTCCGGCCGACCAAGACGTAATTTATGAATTCTTCAATTATCAACATTCAATTTTCAATTCAATTAGAAACAGGTTTTGTCGAAAAATAATAAAAATATGATTGTAAATGACTCAATGAGTGACTGATAATGAAAGAGACGATCAATCTCTAGAAGACCTGAGTGATGACGGCTCTTAATCTATGCCAGTTTTCTTTGTATTTTAGCGTGGTCCACGACTCTCCATCGCGCAGACCACAAACGAAGAAAGACGTAATTGGAAAATATGAGAAAAAAAAAGCTTAATGGAGGCGTAGTCGTCGATATCGCGGGCCGAATTGCTCCTGCGAACCGGAGTAATAAAAAGGGCAAAAACCGAGGAGGCTATGAACGTCGGCGAAAATATGACGGCGCCTCGAGGCGTCTCTATCCGGCCGAGGAATAAGCCTCATCAATCAAACAACGAGCGAGGCGGCTCCGGGCCTCCGGAGACGAGGTCGCCCCCGATAAATTAACTTTCCGGGTCGTTCGCGTCATTAATCTGTCAGATTTGTAGCCGAAGTTGAACGCTCCTGTTCTGACGATTGACGACTGGAAGGCAGGTAAGACTAATTCCGAAAGTCTAACGATTCGGCCCACTCGCTACTATCCGTCTTTTATGGCGAGGACAATTTTATTGAAATGTTTCTTTTCTGAAAGGAGGTGGTGTAAACGTAACCGATTAAATCCAAAGAATCCATTTTAAACCACCTGATGATCGTTCAAATAATGGAATACTATTATGGAAAATCGATCTCTAATGTTTAGTTAATGTTTTTTTAATCTGTATAAATAAAAAAGTCGCTGTTCGTTAGTCTCGCTAAAACTCTAATTTTGATTTTGAAATATTTGTGGAAGTTCGGGGAATGTTTACATGGTGAGAATATATGGAAAAATTGTAAAAGTTATAATTGTATTTTCCCCTACAAAGTATTACTGTCACTGTCTCCAACAGGCTACATTAAAAATCATTGCTGTTCGGAGAGTCGGTTACTTTCGGCCCTATTCGTATATTGGTTGGCGCAACACATTTCACGTCATACCAAAATGATAGAAGTTGATTTTGCCAAAGATACCGCTAGGTAACTTGCTTTACCATTATTTGGATTACTATTGTTAAGGCAGTTAATAGGTAACGAGTAAATTGGCAAAAGATCGTGGATTTTGTAATCATTAAAACTACAGCTAGCTTGATAGCCGCCCTGATCAAGACAATAAAAGAAGGCTTAGTGAGACCAAATGTTTTCTGGAGTGGGTCGGAGCTACGTTAACTGGTATGTAAACCTTAGTTTGTAAAACACACCCTCTATAATATATTAAATTGAATCAGAAAAAATGGTCGATACACTTTTTATATAGTCTTACGGGCTATAAAGGGGTTATGACTTCTTATAATTATATGGGTTTCAAATGCGATTGATTCCTAAAAGAACTTTTTCGGTCTACCAGAACTTTCTTTGTCTTGCACATCGAAATCACCACATTTGTTAAGTTTCTTTTTTACCGTAAGTTTCTACTAGCAAACGCCATATGTTAGCTAAGGCACGCTATATCATTCTGAACAACTGGTAATTAGAAAAGAAAAGAAAAGCCCATTCGAGCTGCCACAGTGTATTCCTCGCAATTGCCATGCGACAGGATGTCTTTTCATACATTCCTCGCTTTTTCTCTGGACTTTTCTACAACAATTATTCAATCGCGGTTGGTAGATATCTGCGATGCGAAAATGAAATTGTAAACAACATAAACTATGCTGTCACATCACGACGAATAAAAAAAGATGAAGACGTGAGTTAGTACGAATATTTTCGTAGATTTTTAACGCATTTACTGCAGAAATTCCGTCCCTACGAGCACCAAAATTGAGTACGCGCACGCGTGAGATGAATCCGAGAACAACCAATTAATTTGTCTTTTATTGCCGAAACGAATAAGCGCACAACGGCACGCACGTCATAAATTCAAAGGGATTTACTTTCGACATTTATTCCAGCTGCTTTATCTCTTATATCGCACGCCACAAAGTTTTAATTTATTAATATGGCTTTCATCATTTATTTACGCGAAGTAAGTGAAACACGCGGCCAGGTAAATTCGGCTCTTTCTCTCGCCACCCCCCTTTCATGTAAATTATTTCGAGTTTAGGGCGTTTTAATGGCCCGTCCTGCAGTCCGTAAACGTTTACCGTCCGAAAGTCGATGGGTCAGTTGTCGAAAGTTATCATCGAGCTATATCATAATAATATTAGGTGAAAATGGAAAGAATCTAACGTTTAACGACATAAAATAACGTTTCTCCATACAAATGCTAATCATGGAGAGCTCAAAATTGCATTTTCAACATTACTTTTGTTGTGTTATTTAAAGAAATATTCTGCCAAAGTCCATAAAACATATTATGATTCTGCCCCGCCATATCTCTATTGTCAGTTTTGATTTTGACACAATTCTATCTCTATTGGTCATTTTAAATGTGCAGTAAGGTAATTTTGATGTCACTTGCAAATAACGGTATAACACAAAGGACCAAAATATTCGAAGATTATGAATTGCAGGACTTACTGAACGAAAATCCAAATCAATCTCTCATCATTTGATGAATCGTTTGTTTCTAGACATTTAAATACGTTGGAGAAGATCCACAGTAGGGAAAATCGTTACTACAAGAAATCTGAAATGTCTGTTTTAAATAACACGATTTCCTTGTTTGACAGAGAGAATTTTCAGTGGCGTATTACGTTTGACGATTAAAAGATCGAGTGTTTATTGGTACAGTTTGTTGGGAACAGTTCTTTATATGCTGTACACCCAAGACTTGCCTACATTCAATAAAAATCTTGTTGCTACATTTTCAGATGATGCTGCATTCCTAGCCGCTGAAGATAACAACAATGAATCAACCGACAAGTTTCAAACAGTTATTGCCGAAATATAATGCTGGTCTCAAAATAAATCAGTTAATATTAACTTACCAACAAAAGAATCAATATTGTAGGAAACAGCTAAATATTTTGTCAAGAATGTTGATGTTATACAAAGGTGGAAGCAATATGTGAAGAAAAATATGAAAAACTTAAGCTGAAGTAAAAAAAAATTCTGGTTATTGGATAAATATTCAGCTTTGTCAGTATATTACAAAGTTTTGCTTTACCAACAGGTCTTGAAACCAGTTTGGATTTATGATCTTCAACTCTGAGGTAGTACCAGTCAAAATAATAGAGGTATTACCCGAAAATACGAAAACAAGAGACTGCGATGTATCTTTGATGCTCCATAGTACATTCGTAACGACGATAAAAACTCTCGATAACGTTATCATGGACTATGTCTAAAGGCAGAAACATAGACTCCTTCAGCATGTCAATGTTGAGGTTCTAGAAAGCTCCTAGATAATGATGACTTGAGTCAGAAGATTAAAACCGATTTAATTTAGTTTAGTGAAGTTATCAGCATATTAAAAACTGTGACGTAAATGTTAAGCCTAAAGCGTTTATTGTAGAATAAGTAGTTTGTAATTCTAAAACCGTAGAAAATTAAGATAAAAACAAATAGCTCATTAGCATTCATTTACAAGGCTGCTATAATAAATAATAAATAAAATATTTGCTTTTCTGAACCTAATATTCTGTTTCGCAAGTTGGAAACGATCGACAATTAAAGATACCGAACGAGGTCATAAATCCGGTAGAATGTTGCGACCATAAAACGGTAAGTGGCTCACAGATACCGATTCGTAAACATTGTTTTATTCATATCGGGGGGTGGCGAGAAAGTATTTTTCAAAATAGTAAAGAGTTATTTCTGCTTGATTTACGTCGAACAACGACGAGTCATCATCGTTTTCGGAGCGTGAAAATTACGAATATACATACGTACGACTATTTATACAGCTGCAGGCGTAACATTGCCTGGGGCTGATTTCGATGTAAATCCGGCGAGCAATTAGTCCTTTTTATCAACAGATTCTCGCCCCCGAATTATGTTATCATAAAATTAAATTGCACATTCGAATCTCACAAGTTCATTAAGGAAATATCGTCGGCTTTAATCCTCTTAAAACGAGAACAATTGCGAATTTCGTGAAATAGAAAATATCCAGCGGAATTGTTCGAAATGTTAACAACGAAACGGTTCTTTCGATTCGACGGTTTTTAACAGTCGCCTGCCGCTTGTTACCTTTTAGCCGCCATTATATAGACCCAAAAAAAATGTTTGTAAGAAATTTTTAAAATAATTTTCCGCAAAATAACCAAGCCAGCCCGTATCTCTTACCAGTTTCTCGCATTTTAATGTTTCAGTACCAAAAACAAGATTAAAATGTGAAACAAAATGAAATCAAACTATTTTTTGAATGAATTATTACAGACGGAGAACGGTGTATCATATATGACAAAATTGTGCGAAAAAAATTGTTAGTGCTGGCCAGAGCAGCTTCACAAATTGTTACAAAACATTAAATTAACACCAAAGATGACAATACTAAACATTTAAGGTCACATGCGTAACTTCATCTGTAAAAAGTCAATGCAATTGAAGCAGATGACCCAAAAAAACAGCATTTAGTGGACCGAGTTTCCATTTGTGACCTAAACTGAAGCAAAACAAAATCAAGCTATTTTTTGAATGAATTATTACAGACAATGAAAGGTGTATCATATATGACAATATTGTGCAAGAAAATGATTGGACGCTGGACAGAAAAACTTTACAAATAGTTATAAAACATTGTATTGAAGCCAAATAAGATGATGTTAAGTGTTTTTGTGGCTGACCTAACCATTAATTCGAGTGTCTATTGTCTAAAGTCCATATGATGGAGAACCTTGCATAAATCTTACTATAATATTAAATAATTAACTGTAAAACTAATGATTGGATAATATGTAACGATTTGTTGTCTCAATGCTCCTAGGTCACTGATTTTCCAGAGTGTCGATGTTTTATATAAAAACAATTTATGATATTTGTACTTCCAACGTCGAAGCAACAATGAGTATTAAATGAAATGATGTTTGGACATCATTTAAGTAATTTGTGACAAAGTTAAAGGGTGGTGAAAGATGAAATTCAAGCCTCTTGAATGTATGGTGAGCCACAATCTAGCATCTTGACTTTTTACGGAAATTTAGGTAATATGTGTGAAGAGCAATGGAATAATGTTTTCACAGGACCTAGAAGTTATGGAGAAAGTATAGCAGGACTTATTAAGGCTATTTGATGTCCTAAACAATATATAAAGCTATGAAAGCTATCAAAGATACAAGAAAAGGGACAGGAAATAAATAATTCTAACTTAAGAAGAGAGATATAATTCTCTTTTCTCGTTTTTACCAACTCGGGTTAACTGGACAGACTACTTAACGTGGGCTCCGAACCACGGTATTTAATATTAACCGTACCGACCTGCGAGTAACCAACTAGACGTCAACCCAGAAGATATCCGGTTTTACCCAGTGTGATTACTGGCGTAACTGGGATCATTTTCCTTATCGGATATTGTAATATTGTCTTTTGGACAATTTCAAACATAAATTTACGAGCGTGTCCCAGTAGAACTCGAACCGGCGACTATCGCAATGACGCCAGCACCACTGCGCCAACCAAACCGTAAATTTTCTTAATAACTATGAATGGTAAAAAGGATTTAGATAAATTAGTTTAATTTTTGCAGATATTATTTTTTTGTGGATTCTTGTTGGTGAATAAATCTCATTCTGTTATGTTGAAATAAATATTTCTTAGGATTATGAGGAATATATGATGAATCTATTTAGTAGATTCAGGGTCTTAATACGTTTGGGATCTTTTATGCCTTAACAACTAAGCTTACCATTTATATTGAGTTCGGTTGCCGCTTTGCTGCTATCCCTGCTGTTCATGGCCGTATTGAATTCGGTGATGGTGGTACCGTAGGAGAGCGCGGAACCGGTGCTGGTGCTGCGCCGGCCACCGTTAATCTGACCCACCGTGGTCGTCTCCGCGTCAGGATGCAGGAACTGCTCGCTGTACCGGTCGCTGTATCGTTCTCGGTACGACGTTCGGTGCTGATGGATGGAGTTCAGAATGATGTTGGAGGAGGTGCGCGAGAGCGCCTTACGCTGCCTGATGGCCTCCTTGTAGATGCGACAGTACATGGTGACCATGACCACGCCAGGTATCCAGAAACTGACCGAGCTGGAGATGATGGCGTAGTATTGGTTGACCACGAATATGCAGGCCTCCGGGTGTTTGATCTTGTATTCCAGGTGTTCGTCGGTGGTGTACCACCCGAGAAAGATCGGCATGAAGCTGATCAGAGCCGGCAGCATCCACACGTTGGCCAGCATGAAGGACACCGTCCTGTGGGTCATCGTAATGGGGTACTCGAGCGGACGCACGATTGCGTAGTAACGGTCGACGCTTATGCAACACAGGTGTAGGATGGAAGCTGTGGAAAAGTAGACGTCGAAGCTATTCCACACGTCGCACATGAACGTCCCGAACATCCAGCTGCCGGTCAGTTCCACGCTCGCGTTAAACGTCATCGCGCACAGGGCCACCAGCATATCGGCCATGGCGAGGCTCACCACGTAGTAGTTGGTGATGACGCGCAGCTTTCGGTGGCGGTGCACGCTGATGATAACCAGCGCGTTCCCAAGCACTGCGGCCAGGATGATTGAAGAGAACACGAAGCCCTTGACGACGAGCAGTAACAGGTCGGTCCAGTGGGGATTCGGGTTACCCAAGGTGGTGACGTTGTTACTCTGGTTGTGGTGGGTGGAATTGACCAGCAGGCTGGGTACCGGAGGGGAGGCTGCGGTCGCCACGGCCAGATGGGATGCCATCGCATTCACTATCATGGTGTCCGGTGCTGCGAGGGATTAGGGCGACTTGTTCAATGACTCTGACGATTGTAGCAGGTTGGGATCGCTCCAGATGACTGAAAAATAACAGTTTAATTAGTACTCGAGCAAGTATGTCGTGCAAAAGAAGAGTAACAAAGAAAGATTATACGTTCTTGCTTTTTTGTTTCCGACTGGAGATCAATATGCAGTAGTATATATTGTTTTGGATAGTTTAAAACAACAATATATTTTATGTCAATATGCCAAGGAAATGTACAAAGTCAAACAACCACTTTTGTTACATTTGTGGTGTGAGATTATTTTAATACCAAGGAAGTTGAATATGATAAATAATCGGCATCACATATAACTTGGAAATCACATTCCGATATATTATGAAAACGACGAAAAAATTTAAAGAAACCACCAATGGATTAGTATCAGCTGTATCACTTATATGGCAAAACTCTAGAAAAGATAAGCATTACTTCTGCTGCAGCTATGTTAGTATTAAGATAGTTGTGCCAGATAAATAATCGATTTTACATATATAGTATATTCAGAGTGATAGTGAACTACCGTAATCAAAATGTTTAATGTATTGCTTGCCGCAAATTCGTTTTAGTATCAAACAATATTTTCCTTCTCATTTTATTTTAGTTGAAAAGAGATATAATGCCATCTGATACATTTGAACATGTAACCGAATTAGCCTACAAGTCTATATGGTTTTTATTGCTGAAAATTGAAATTGAAATGTTGAAATAACAATTGATTAGGTGTTATTAGTCATTTATTCCAACATTTATTAATAATTCATAGTAGATATATTGGTCTTCGTTCTGAAAATAGGAATGGTTTTGTGGAATACACCTTCGGTTTTTATGGACTCGATCTTATTTCTTACTTATTCTTTCTTATTCTTACTCTAACCTTATTTATAGATATAGCAAATGTATTAGAGAGAATGTAGGGATTAAATGTAGTTTTACCAAGAAAGATGTATGCAGGCAGCAATAGAACAAACTAAGGAGAAATAAAGTGATATTAAAATTACTTTACAAGAAAACACTCTACTGAAGGAAACAAGAACTAAGCGTAAAAAGTAAATATGCTCTCTAATGAAACTCAATTAAATATTTCGATATACAAATGTTAATTAGTCACATTAGACCACTAAGGGCCATCCTGCTTCATACCATTATATATAAAACACACCTAGAACTCTAACTCCGAGGTGGTATGGTATTACAAACTATTATAACTGGATAGTTAATTGTAGTTTTAAGTCCTTCGATAATATATAAATGAGATGTACAATCATGTTAAAATAAAGTAATCAATTCATCAAGAAGATATAGTGGATTTTATTAATTTAATTGAATGAATGAACACAAACTCGAGCAAAAATTGATAGGAATCAATTAATAATCTACTAACAAATTATAAAAGCTTATTTTCGTTTGATGTTTTTGACCGTATCGATAAAAGAACGCAAAATTTACCAAATAATCCGGAGCCTCGGTACAAAACGCGCGCTAGTTCGATGAGGCGAACGCTGACGCCTACTTGGACGGGGGGTTCCAAGCGCTGGTTCACTGGATGCTCCGCGACCGCCACGGAAAAGATCAATAAGTCGCACTTTTGATTCGAGCGGCACCGAGATGGAAAAGTCCCGACGCGTCCAGACGGACCCAGCGCCATGCAAATCGACCGAGAACTTTAACAATCAACGACCGGTTTAATGGAAATGCCCGGAAGAGAGTTCTTTAATTTACGGACGCTTTTAAGAACGAACTCGAAAGCGTAGAGCGTAAGGTAAGGCGGAAACTCCCACAGAAAAGAGGCGAGAATTGTTTTATCCATTTTATAATGCAATATTTATGTACGAGCATTGAATCATGAGAACATCTGTATGTCGAGAACTATTAACTGTTTAGTGTTTTTTAAATTATTTAACAGGTCGATTGAAAAGTCGCCGGCCTATCATAGTAAAACACTTTTTTTTGGCAAAATTAGTTTTTTTTATTCAACATAATTCCCTTGAAGGGTGATACACTGATTATAGCGACCCTCCAACTTTTCGATACGCTATGTAATAGTCGCTGTTGATGGTCCTTCCTCTTTCAAGGTAACCAATGAAAATAATTCCATGCGCATCCCAAAATACAGACGCCATAATCTTGCCAGTCGACTGTTGCGTTTTCCCACGCTTTGGAGCGGGTTTATCGTGTGCAGTCTACTCGGATGACTGTCGATTGGACTTCGGAGTAAAATGATGGAGCCATGTTTCATCCATTGTCACACATCGATGCAAAAACTCGGGTTTATTACGCTTGATCATCTCCAAACACTGCTCCGAATCATCAACTCGTCGCTGTTTTCGGTCAAAAGTGAGCTCGCGCGACACCCACTTTTCACAGAGCTTTCTCATACCCAAATATTCGTGAATGATATAATATACACGTTCAGTTAATATCTTTAGAGTGTCTGCTATTTCATTCAATTTCAATTTACGGTCATTCGAAATCATTTTGTGGATTTTTTAAATGTTTTCATTGATAACAACATCTTTTGGGCGTCCACTGCTTTCACCGTTTTTGGTGCTCATTTCACCACGTCTAAACTTAGCATACCAATCTTTGATGGTTGATTTTCCTGGGGTAGTGTCAGGAAAGTCGACATCAAGCCAAGTTTTTGCTATATACATCACTATGTATTTACCAAATTAAAATAAATCTAAACTACTTAAACTAAAGCTGAGAACACACAAGTTCGTGTCGTTTGGTTTGCTTCACTCTTCTGATTTCCTACGTGTTGTCCCGTAGCTGTATTCCTTTCACATTGTGTTGATTTTGCAACCTTATTTCATACTCTAAGGCGAAATCTTGAATCAGTTCGTGTATCCATTTGATTTCGAGGTCATCGTACAGCTTTTCGTTAGTTACGTAGTTATAAGCATTGGCAATCACTTGTAGAACTTTATTTTTGGTGCGTTGAATTACTAGTTGGTTTGATGTTTTAGTGCAACCTATATGTCCAAATTATGATTGACTGGTAAACCAATCTCTTTGATTTTAGGTCAAGTTGAGAGTATCTTCCGACTTATCAGTATAGTTGCTTGACTCTGAATCTAATCTGCTCTTCATGATGTTTCCAACTTTACCTTCCATATCTTAATGGAATAATCCGAGATATTTCGCTGATTCTACTTGATGACTCGGGCATTCGTCAAGTGATATAATTAAGTTTTTGTCAATTCGCCGTAACACAAAATTAACATGGACAGAATGTACATTAATATAGCAACATTTTAGAACTTTATTTTTCAATATAATTTAATATTGTAATAAGATAAAAATAATAACAATTTGATTGATAAACATTAAAATAATTCTAAGTTTTTAAGTTCTTCGATGTTTGTTCAAGCATTTTGAAAGTTAAAATTTCTCTCATTGAAGTTTCAACGAATGATAATCTTAAAATATTCCTGATTAATAAAATCATTATTTTATTTAAAAAGGTTTGTTCATAATGATTGGTTGAGAAAATACGATACAACTATTTGGGAGTTATTGCTCCATTCCTCTTTACAATCAAGTCAGATATATAAAATATACAAATAATTTTATATCACTCAA
Organism: Rhynchophorus ferrugineus; assembly: GCF_030347505.1. Classification (NCBI taxonomy): domain Eukaryota; kingdom Metazoa; phylum Arthropoda; class Insecta; order Coleoptera; family Curculionidae; genus Rhynchophorus; species Rhynchophorus ferrugineus. Next base: position 8,199,934 of record NW_027472586.1, on the reverse strand, counting down.
ACTAACCTGTTCTTTTCAACGTAATAGAATCGTTAGTGAATCGTTAATAGTTTTAAAATAGCTAGTGTTTAAACGTTGCCATGAAAAAGCACTATGCCAGCCCAGACAAGTATGGTAAGTGCACAAAACTTTGAAATATAAGTATAATACAATATAATATTATATATAAGTATGTATATTTTGTGAGTAAGTGATCAGTAAGTAATCATAGTCTTCTTACGCTGTCTTAGAGTTAGTTAAACCTCCACCAATTGTTAGATTTATGTACGTACTTTTAAAAAGTTAAAGTTTGACAAAGATGTCAAATTTATTTAATCTAATTTGGGAGAAAACTGTTAACATAAAGAAATAGAGATTTAATTTCATAGGAAATTTTGGAGAAATGTTTCGCGACGTCCAACATGTAGATGTCGCTACCTTACATATTACTTGTTTTATTCGCTATACTAAGAACGGCGACAGGATCTGATTGGTTCATTTCGCTCTATTGTTTGTTTATTTTGGACGCCATTTTCAATGTACCCTATATAGAGAAATGTGGTTAGCTTTTCATAACGTTTATACATTAAATTATTATATTATTTTATTAGCATATACAAGTCGGTAGTTGAAATGCATTCTCGTTCTAGGAAGTGTTGTGTGTCCTGATGCACAGATGGTGAGGAAATGCATCATCGTTTTCCGTTGAAAAAGTACCCGGCGATCTTTAAGAAATGAGTAGAAAACGTTAAAAATCCTAAACTGGTTGGGTTAAACATGAAACAGATTTGTGATTGTTACCATGTCAAACATTTTTGTGATACATTTAAACTTTCCTTTGAATATTTATAAACAATTTAGTGATGGAGAAAATAATACCACGAGCCCAGAATATGTATAAATGGAAATGGATCAAAATCAAATTTATATAGAAAGTAAATTAAAGGAGTCAGTCACATTTCTGTTCATAATTGTTACCATTAATTTCTACACTATCTTACTATATTTGTAGTGCCTATTTCCATCGTACCAGGCCCACATTCAGGGTGTTCGAAGCAACATCGACATTTGCACAAACTCCAAAAGGTAATGATAAAGTTTGTATTCATTCAACCAGTATCCCCCTCCCTGCTCATTCTTACTGTTAATTACTTGACTCTATAACTTCAATCCAGATGTTCCTATAAGAGCAAACAAAGTTTTACGTTGTACATTAGTGTACATCTCAGGTTATTTAGTAAAAATTAGTTGTTGTAGATTATATTTATATTTATTTATTTTTAAATATTATATTTATATTTAATTGAATATATAATAAATGTATTTAAGAAAAAAATTGTTTTTTATTCAATCAAATTACTTGAATGGCCCATTAGGGCGCCCTCTGGATGTTGAGCAATGCAAAACTTATCGCCAGAGTCCTCTATTGGGTTGCATATCTATTACTCTATGACTGTTTATTATTAAAAATATATATATCGTCCGCTTCTTTCCTCTATTGGATGACAAATTATTGGTCTATATAGTCTAAGAACAGTGGGACGGTATTAAAGTTTATTCAAAGTTATCTATTATATGTATATCTATATGTATTGCTGAAAAAATATAGAAACATGAAGTATCAATGTCATCAACTATCAAACAACCTAACCTAATTATTAAATTTGATGGTTTTGACATTTCTCTACATAACCTAACAGTTTGCACTTACTGTGACCATTTTAGAACGTGTAAACATAAATGAAACACTAATTTTATGACGTAAACCATGATGAAGCTTCATAACATTAAAATTACGATCAAATAGATGGGCAGTGATAAGGATTAATTCCTGGTCGTAGCATAACGGTCGGTCGGAGTGGGGACCCCTCACGGATGGAGCGATTAAGTCGAGAAAAGGTCAAGGGTGCGTGGACATGAACGCCAGTAAAATGTTTGCAGGCGCGTAGATCGACGACGGCGAGTGCGGAAGGGATGAAAGGGATGAAAAGGGAAAGTACTAAGTCAACATTTAAAGCGAAGTAGCCCTTGTAAATATGGATTTGTCGATGTCGTCTGGTCCCGAGGCGTTTGCGTATCTCTGTTATTTTTTGCGTTTAGCTTTTTATGTTCGTGTAATTGTTCAGCCGCAGGGAGTAGGAAGGATGACGAAGTGGACGATTTTCCATCATCGAGAGGACCGATCTTAAAATAATAATTAAACTCCATCTGTTAGGTGGAGTTTAATCGTTTATAAAAATATTTATTGAGAAAAATGTGTACAATAATGGTATAAATACGAATATTCCGATTCAGTGTCGATGTGGATGGCTGCCCTGGAGTAACCCACGATTATTTGCACTTGGGATTGTCCTAGTATATCCACATTTTATCTCCAGTCACAATACATCACAGAAAATTATTTTTATTATCTGGAATGCAGTGAAACCGCGACATTGAAACCTTTCGAGATAACAAGTCAATTGAAAAGTCCCCGGCCTACCATAGTACAACACATTTTTTAGCAATATTAATTTTTATTCAACATAATTCCCTTATAGAGTGATACACTGATTATAGTGATCCTCCAACTTTTCGATACCATTTTTGATACCAAATCGTACTATTTGTCATTTGCTTCAAAATAGCCTCAGTTTCGGCGATCACCTCTTCATTCGACGAAAGTTTCTTCCCCATTCTTTCAATGCATTCAATTCATGGATTTTTGTCATCGTTTTTACTGACTTGTAACACGGTGCGTTGTCTTGGTGAAGCAGCACTTTTTTTTCTTCCAATATGGCCATTTTTCTCGCTATTTCCTCCTTCAAACGGTCCAATAACGCTATGTAATAGTCGCTGTTGATAGTCATTCCTTTTTCAAGGTGGCTAATGAAAATTATTCCAAGCGCATCCCAAAATACAGACGCCATAACCTTTCTAGCCGACTGTTGAGTTATCCTAGGCTTTGGAGCGGGTTCATCGTGTGTAGTTCACTCGGATGACGGTCGATTGGACTTCGGAGTGAAATGATGGAGACATGTTTCATCCATTGTCACATATCGATGCAAAACTTGGGTTTATTACGCTTGATCATCTTCAAACACTGCTACGAATCATCAACTCTTCGTAGTTTTTGGTAAAAAGTGAGCTCGCGCGGCACCCACTTTGTACAGAGCTTTCTTACACCCAAATATTTGTGAATGACATAATGTACACTTTCAGTTGATATCTTTTGAATGTCTGCTATTTTGTTCAATTTCAATTTACGGTAATTCAAAATCATTTTCTGGATTTTTTTAATGTTTTCTTCGGTAACCTCTTTTGGGCGTCCACTGCGTTCACCGTCTTCGATGGTCATTTCACCACGTCTAAACTTAGCATACCAATTCTTGATGGTTGATTTTCTTGGAGCAGTGTCCGGAAACTCGGCATCAAGCCAAGTTTATGCTTCAACTGTATTTTTTCCCTTCAAAAATCAATATTTTATCAACACGCGAAGTTCCTTTTCATGCATTTTTTTCATAATAACAAAAGATGTTTCACTCAAAATGCTACAATTCACACACTAATGACCCGACAGCTGTCAAATTTATACACGCATCTTTTAAGGTTTAGTTCTAACTAAATAACATATGGATTTAATTCTAGTAGCGCCATCTATGTGTCCAGTCAACTTTTCAATTGACCTATTATTTTGAGTTAATTAGTATGGCAGCCATTTTCTCTTCCTTTGGGTCTTTCTACAACTACATACCATGGGAATGAGATGTAGCTTGAAGCTGTCTGAAATTTCTTTGAGAATTTCATCAGTATTTTCCTCCAATGTTTCCTCCAAAAGTCCTGAAATTCAAAGTTTTTAAATTTTGTTCGTTTTTCATATGTGTCTTTTTCACTGACATCAAAATCACCACTTTTAAATCGTTAAAACCAAAACCTACAATGGAGATATGATAAAGCAGCATCATCATGAGTTTTTAAAACTGACAAACTTCGGCAGAAAATTAATTCAAATCAAACAAAAGAATTATATCGGAAATGCTATTTTGAGCATTCCATGACTGGCGTTCCTCAATGATTCTAAATAGAAACCCGTTATTTTACATAGCGAGATGTCAAAACCATCGAATTTAACATTTGTTTACATTAATACTTCGGATATTTACCGATCAAAATATATGCAAATTGCTAATGATTGATTTTATCGGCTGTGCCTGACAATTAAGTTAAATTTCCAACAAATATCGAAAGTATAGTATAGTACGATGGAATAGATTAAATAAATGCCAGGTTGTTATGTAATTTACAATATATTATGTCGTGCTATAGCATATTTTATAAAACAAACATGATTTTGTGACTTTAGATCAAATGTAATTGGGTGTTAGTGTAAAAACAGTGAAGAACAAGATTCCATGAACTTCCCAAAGCACAGTCCTAAGCGGTCATTGTTATTTGAGAATGTATCACCGCGTCTAAAGTCAGTGTCTAAAGTCACCTTTAGCCGTTGTTGATGGAGAAAAATCTGAATAACACTTATTGACCAGCTTATAGATGCCGTGGAGAAGAGTTTATTGCAAATATATATAGATATAAACTAAAACTTACTGTTGATTGTACACTACATTGTACAGTTACACATTGTACTGTAACCTTTGGGTATAGTTGTCTTCTTTTATAAAAAATGTGTGTACTGTGTCATAAAAAATTGTATTTATTATAACTTTTGATATAATATAATATTTCATGTATATTGCGTGTGTGTGTGTGTTAAATTGTGCCTTAGTTAGATTAATTTTTTTTTGTTAATTTTATTTATTATTCAATTTTTATGCATTATTTATCTGCTCCAGAGAGTTATAAAAAATGAAAGAATTAATAGACTTCTTGTTAACGACATCTTATATTTACACTATCCTACATCAACCTTTTGTTAATCTTTTTGTTTGAAATACCTGCAAAATCAGAAAGTTATGGGTACAGAGTGGAGTTGGAAACTATCGACTGAAAACGACAAATCGATTGTTTAGTAATTGACTACTTTTAACTATCTAATTATTAATTTAACTAATAATTAATTTATTAACTTGACTAATTAATTTTTAGTTGCTATAGACTGTTTTGGTTTGACTGGTTTTACTACTTTTTATCAGTGACTGTTTCAGTCGACTGTTTTCAGTCGCTATTTTCGTCGTGTACTTTTAGTTACTATTTTTAGTTCTACTAGTTTCATTCCACTGATTTTTAATGTTCTGACTCTGTCGTCCTAGCCGCGACATTGACAAAAAGGTATATTAATATAACAGCATTTTGGAACGCTATTTTTCAAGATTGTTAATTAATAGAGTAAAAAGATTAAAATTTAAATAATAAATATTAATATACGTTTGACTGTTTTTATCGCAATAGTAAGTAATATTTTGATTACTCTTTCGATTTTTGTTAAAAAATATTTCTGTTCAATAATAAATAAAGCATTTGTATGTATATGTTTAATTAAAATACGATAAAACATATGTGGGGTGTTATTTCATTCCATAGAAAAATTCCATTCCTTTTTACAGATCCACAGAACATTCAAATATAAAAGTTAAAAGTTAAAGTTTTTTTATAATTAGTATGTGAAGGAATATATACATCTCCGTCTCACTTATACTACCGTTGGGAAATATAAGCACATATCAAACTGCTCCAAGCAATTATCTCCGTCCTTTCCTCTCTCATAAGTTATATAAGAAAGGGTTCGTATATCTTCGTCTAACATCACGAATTGAAAAAACAGTGGAACCGTGCGTTGCTAGTTTTTTGACTATCGACTGTTTCGACTGTTTTCAGTCGATAGTTTCCAACGCGTATACAAATATGACCATTTGTCATTATCATCTTTACTATAATCGTCAAACAAATTGCTCTATAACGATTTATAAAAATAGTGCTACAAAATTAGAACACTTTATAAGTAATCTACACTTTTCGTATTGTGTGCTGCTAGTTTTTTTTTATTAAACAATAGAGTTATCTGCAGGATTTCTGCTTTTACTATTGTCTTATTTTTACACACTCAATTTGATCGATCTGCAAAAGCTCCTACCAATTTCTCAATGTTCTCCATATTTTTATACCCTATAGTTAATACTGTTTTGTAAACAATTAAATTACGTTATGAAAACCGAATAATGGAAATCTTTTTTGTTGTTTTTTCCAAGATTTATGTCTCCAGACCAGAACACCCTCTAGCCATTTTCAAAATTTCAGACGCCCAAATTAAACTGCATTGTAGCCGAGAAGAATGAGCCTTTGTCCGACACTACCAAGATTACTCGTCGGTCGAGGGGACCTCCGACCCTATCGTTTTTTTTTGTTTCTGCGGAATCCTTGATTCGTTTTTTAATCGCCTTCACCTTTTCGTTTCAATTTCGTCCGTAATCGCCTGTATCTTTAATTGGTGTTCGACCAATAAAATCTATCCCGTGCGACTGGATGGCTCCACGGACGCGGAGAGGGGGGAGGTTCGTTGGCGCTAATTAGCGAGCGTAAGGCAATTTTTCAAGCCCGTCTGATTTTGCCCTAATTCCCCTAATAAATGATTTAGTCGTTTGGACGCCCATAAACGTCAAACGCTTTTTAATGTGATCCCTCGATCGGATATCGAAAAATAATAATCTTATTAGTCGTGGAATCGGAAATATGAGGGGCGACAATTTGTGTTTTGACTTTGGCTACACTCAGAAGACAAAATATGAAGACATATACAGACGGTAAGTTAAATCAAGCCAATAGGGCGTAAAAAGAATAACAGAAAAATGGCTGACAGATTTGGTTCCTTTGCTCCGAAGCCTTGATCTTTTTTTCTTTCTGTTTTCTGTTTAATTTTTTTAATAAGTCCCCTTTTTATCAACGAGGGTTTATCTGGACTGGACCTACAGTTTAACGTGGGCTCCGAACCACGATAATCGGCATTAAACATACCGATTGGCGAGTGACCAACTTAGAAATCATCCCAGAAGACGTCCGGTCTCACCCAGCCTGGCTACTGCCGTGACACTGATCATTTTCCTCGTCGGATTTTGTACTCTCACCTAGGTACAATCGCAATTATTAAACAATCACATACACATAAATTTATGACCAGGATTCGAACCCGCGACTACCTCAACAGTAGGAAGACCATCTCGTCGCCCTTACCACTGTGCCAACTAAGTCTCTTTCTGTTTTTGTGTATAATGTCAAATAAATTTGTTATTACGACATTATTTATGTAGCATTTAAGACAAAAATGACAGATTCATTTTATTTGCTCCGACGCTTCGACCTATTTTTCTTGCTGTTTTTGTGTATAATATTAAAGAAATTTGTTATTAGAAACATTCGGCTGGAGTTCCACAAGGTATTGTCTTAGGACCTCTCCTGTATCTGCTCTACACTGCTGACATTCCAACAACAAAAGAAACACTTCTTGGAACCTTTGCTGACGATACAATAACTAAGGCAAAAAATATATCTCTGCCTAGGGCAATAGAAAAAGTGCAAGTGGCAGTGAACAAAATCTACAAATGGACGAAAGATTGGAAAATTCAACTTAATAGCTCCAAATCTGTCCACGTTAATTTTGCATTGAGGCGAAATAATAAAAACTTATTTATATCACTCAATGGATACCCGATTCCTCAAGCAGAATCAGCTAAATACCTGGAATCCATCTTGACGGTAGATTAAATTGGAAGCATCACGTTAGACAAAAAGCAAAACACTCTCAAAAAGATACTCTCAACTTGATCTAAATTCAAAGAGGTTGATCTATAATATAATTATAAAACAAATTTGGACCTATGGAGTGCAAATATGGGGTTGCGCCAAAAATTCAAATCAACTAGTCATACAACGCTGTCAAAACAAGGTTCTTCGATTGATTACCAATGCCTATCGCTATGTAACTAATGAAGAACTGCACGATGACCTGGAAATCAAATGGATTTGCGAAGTTATCCAAGATTTCGCCTTGAAACACGAAAGAAGATTACTAAATCATATTAACGTGGAAGCAATACAACTGCTGGACAGCGTGCAGGATGTCAGGAGATTGAAACGAACAAAACCATACGAACTTATATAAAGTGTATACATTTAGTGTAAACTATAGCTATAAGATAATAATTAATAAATAATTATAATTTTATAATTGAGGAATACATACTGATGTATTTTCTCGCACTCGTCTTGCTTGTTAATTAATCCAAGTACATAGGAAAAGTAGTAATAAATTAATTGTAAATTAAGATTGTACTAAGCATATCTAATAAAGAAGTTATAAAAAAAATTATAAACATTATTTATTTTATTGCAAAAACACAACAAAATTGTTATTTTTCGGGATTCGAAGTTTCAAATAAAGTGAATTTTTCTCCAAAGAATTCAGCTCTAGCCCACAAATAGTTTTAAAAAGCAAACAATGATAAACTTAAGTGAATCTCTTATGAGCTCCTACATCTGAGTAGGAAGGTTTGTTATTTGCCTTTCAGACCAGATGAATATGGACCCATATGTGGAAGATCATTGCTCGACCAAGATGCAATCCCTAATTATTTTTTAAATAATAAGTCTTTCATTAAAGTCTACAACGATAATTGAACTCAAATGCATATAATGTGTATATTCACAGAACCTATCGAAGGGGAAAATATGGGTACAAGTTCACTATTAGAATCACCAGGTATTCAGTCTACATTAGAATCTCCAAAAAGTATTAGAAGTGTTGTGTATAATGTTATAATGTATTGTAAGTAAATTAAAATGTTTGAAAACACAAAATTAAAGCATACGTTACTTCGCAGATTTTTTTAGCCTATCCAAAATAGTAGTGAACATTCGTCATTAAGATGTTTAATGTATTGCCTGCCGTAAACTGTAAATTCGTTTTTCAAACACACAATATCTTCCTTTTTATTTTATTCCAGTTACAAAAGAGATACAACGATGTCTGATACGTTCGAACACGTAAATGAATTGGTGTGCAAAGTCGTTCGATTGTCAAATGTCGGTAATATTTTTTAAAATATTAGGTATAACAAGTACAGGTTATAAACGCTTGTTACTTGTTTTTTTTTAATTTCAAATCGCTGCTTATTATTGGTCTGATTGGAAATGTCGAAGCCAGACAGAACCGATTGCGTCTCTGATCAGTTACTTCGGACAGGAACGCGATAATGGAGGCCCCCTCTTCAGGTAAAGTTCGTTAGAGTGGTAAACATTTTTACTGTTAAATATTAAAGAACAATAGTTTTTATTAAAAATATTTTTAGCGTGTTGCAGCTGTATTAATAGCAACCATCGTATTGGTAAATAAACATATTTTAATTTAGTCATTGCTTCTGTCAATTGTCACTTATTTCAATCCCTGTTACTTCATATAAACGAGCGCCATTTTCATAAATGTGTTGTTATTTTAACGGAGGATTGATATGAGATGGAGTGGGATGAGATACTGCCGGTTCTTTGTTTAATCCAAACAAATACGGCGAAAAAAACGCAGGCGGAAGGATATTAAGACAAACTGTTGCCGAAAACGAAATTCTATGCCAAGAAGAACATTTATACCAATCGTTGAGCGTTTTAATTAATATTTGTCCACGGTCGTAATCATTATTTATCGTCGTCCACCTTCTTTCGTAGGTTTTGCCCTCGCGTTACCGGGCCTATTTATCATTTTTCGCCGGGGAAAAAGTAACGAGACTCATCCGAAATTCGAGGGTTTTAAATCCATCAAAAGTTAATTAATCATTTCCTATGGATCGTTAGTAAGAACAATGACCCGAGGAGGAATATTGTTGCGAAGACATTCGTTACCGAATTTTCATGTTGTCTTTCGATCGCTGTGTTATGTATTAACTAGCAGAACCGACACAATTTGTCCTGTCCTGTTATTTTTCATACCGAGCTACGTATTCAAGTTTTTTATATTTTAAAGTCTCCTTTTTACCAACGAGGGTTTATCTGGACTGGACCTAGTGTTTAACGTGGACTCCGAACCACGGTCTTCGGCATTAAGCCTACCGACTGGCGAGTGACCAACTTAGAAATCATCCCAGACGACATCCGGTCTTACTCAGCCTGGTTACCGGCGTGATTGTGATCATTTTCCTTGTCGCATTTTACACTCTTGTTTAGGACAATCACAAATATTAAACAATCACAAACATAAATTTGCGACCATGCCTCAGCAGGATTCGAGCCCGCGACTATCGCAACACTAGATTGACCATCCTGTCGCCTTTACCACTGCATTAACCAAGTTTATTAATGATTTTAATTTTTACACTATGTGACATTTTTTTTTGTCCTATAACATTAAATAAAACGGTTCTTTTGTCAAATTGTACATGCTGAACACAAAAGCTTAAACAGATTTTTTGTAACACGTGCCATATTAAGGTTATGATAAATTAAGTTACTGTAAATAAATAAAGACAGTATGAAAATTTTCTATTTATTTATTTATATTATTAATTTTATTAAAAAAAATATATTTACAAATAAACAATGAATCAAAACAGCCCATTTTAAGTGATATAATATGAAAGAAAACTACGAAATTATCCTGCTGTGAACAGTAGAATCCTGATTTCATTACAAACCAGCAATAATCCGCTAACATTCTAGCGTTCCATCTTCCTTGATAACGCTCTTCTATCTGTTTAATATCCTGGTGAAAGAGTTCGACTTGTTCGTCACTCACCAACCGCATGATCGTTATGACCGTTAAATTAATCCCATTAACATTCTTGTTAATTTATCATCCTGAACAACAAAAAGGTATATAAGATAGAAAGAATTTACTTATACAAAAATGTATATGTTGTACCTATCACTGGATTTCTTTCTTTAATGTTTAAATGATATCTATCTTCTCTTTTCCTAAATATCAGTGGATATTGTGAAGCATCGTAAGAACGATGATTGTCTTGGACGATCTGAACCATCTCTCCCGCCGGCCATAACAATTGCAACTTCATTAACAGTTAGTAAATTGTTTTTTTCTAAGTGATCTCCATATGGTACACCTAAAAAGGACACCAGGCCTTGAAAACAAAGAACCAGTTCGATGATACACTTGGTCCTGAATCTTAATACTGATCAAAATTCCGACCATCCTCATTCTTAACGATTTTTGTTGTTCCAGATGATGTAATTCGGAGGAAATAATTAAATTTATAAATTTAACGCACACAATCTAAATTTCGGCTAAGATGTGGCTTCAGCTAACAGTATTTTCAATAATATTAGTGGAACATTTACTGATGCGCAGCAAAGACCGACTGACAATGTTTGGGACCAATTTTACTATTCAGAACTTTCCAGAAATTATCTTCAATGTTTAATACATTATATATTCTAATCGCCGTTTATCTTCCATCAGTATTCAATATTTTTAGTCATATAATTTCCAAATTTGGCAAAACAACAACAAAAAAGTCGGTATTGATGACGGTGATCGTTGCACTTCATATGGAAAAACAAAATTGTTGTTTTTACTATTTTCCTCGTAATTATTCCCCATGTCCTCACCATATAAACCTTCGCCGCGAATATTTCACAACCAAAATCAGCCAAATCGGTTCAGCCGTTCTCAAGCTTTAACGAGACTAACGAACAGCCTTCCATTCGTACATATATTGACGTCAAAAAATTCACAGAATTTGTATTAACGTTAATTAAAATGTTAGTTAAAAAGTTAGTTTATTTTAACGGTTCACCAAAAAAAAACAGCCTTCAGGCTAGACAATTCCCTTTAAATAGTTCGCTCACGCCGACCCATGCTATACGCATCGATAATTATGCATCGAACAACGCGTCAAAGTCAATTTGATCTATTGTTTTCGATAGATGGTGCTGTACACGCTGCTTTGTTTACTGACGGCTAAACCTACACGGTCTGATTAGATTCCAACCCATAACAACCATAACATTTGTGAAAAATATCTCATAAATAGATTGACGCGGCCATTGTTATTGTTTGTTTCTCACTCTTAAGCTTTGCTCGCATTCCACATCGAATTGTCAATGGAAAAGGTATTCACTTAGATCAAATGATATGGATTGGAACAAGTGACAATCAAAATAATTTTTACGTCTTAGGTTAGGTAAGCTTATTAAAATCTTAATTTACAAATTAATGTATAAGGTTTGGCAAAAGTCCCGCTACCATTTTACAACATGGTACAACAGCAGGCAGGCCTCGTTCTGGAAGACGACGGACGTCTCGTAACGCTAAAAACATGGCTCTGGTGCGCCATAGTGTTGCAGAGTCTCCAGAAACATCAATTCGGAGACGTGGTTCCTAGTTACATATTTCTGCGCGCAGTTGAAGGCGAATTTTGAAAACTGATTTGAAAATGTTCTCGTGCAAAATTGAATTAGTCCAAAAATTGCTACCGAGAGATCCTGATCAACGAGTTGAGTACAGTAATTCAATTCTAAGTCTGTCTGATAAAATTGAAGATTTTTCGATTAACATGGTAATGAGCGATGAAGCCCATTTGCTTCTCAGTGGCCACGTCAATAAACAGAACAGCCGGAAAACACGAATTCCAAATAATTCATAAAACATCACTGCATCCACTAAAACAGCTGTACGGCATATAAAAATGACCAAGGTGTTACAGTTACTGTTACTGCTAAACGGTACCAAGAGATGATTCGTAATTTTATTGTCCTGAAATGGAAGAGCAAGGGCTAGAGGATATGTGATTTCAGCAAGATGGGGCCGCAGCACACACAGCTCGTTCAACAATTCAATTATTGAATGACGTTTTTCCACGAAGACTAATTTCGCGAAGTGGCGATTTAGCATGGTCAGCCAGATCTCCGGATTTAACAGCACCAGACTTTATCTTATGGAGTTTTCTAAAATCAAAAGTTTATGTGAATAAACCCTAAACGATTCTAAAGACAATATTCGTCACAAAATTGAAGAAATTCAGCCTCAGATGTTGCAGGATGTCATGAAAAATGCCTTAAAAAGAGCCGAAAGATGCATAGCGAATCGTGGTTACCATTTAGCCGATATAATGTTTCAGTCATAACCTTTTACGAAAACCAAACTCAGTTATGTTTTCTTTGAGCAAAGTTATAGGCAATGAAATTGGTAGCGGGAGTATTACATCACGTTGTAATACTACTGTCCTGTTGTGCTTACATTAATAGAAAAGTAAGGCGAGTACGGGATCAGCATGTATTTTCCAAATTAAATTAAAACTAAACTAATGAAATTAAAGTAACTAAATTAATGAAATATCAACAATTTATAGAGGAGCCTATTTCTGTGACAACTTCCACTGGGGAATTCGGCTTTGTAGCTATTTCCGTTTGATGAATAGGGGTTGTATCCATTGTAGGTTGTGTTTCAATTCATTTGAAACACATTTCAATCATTTTAATAGATAGCACTCGAATCATTGATCACTCAAATCTACAAATTGCTTTCCACGGCGGTTGTTATTCATATTTCTGGCCTAATAATAAAAAAACAAATATTGATGATCGAAATTGAATTTATTGGATGCCAAATCAGAACAGTACAGCTGATGTACCATCAATTTAATTCATTACGGAGGAAAGTTCTCAGAGTATTCAATGAATTTTCAGTAAAAAAAAATATTTTCATTTTCTAGTCGTCCACGGCTATTGGTCCAGAGCTTCAACAAACAATAAACCAGTATTCCTTCTCGCAAATGATAATCTAGAATGTTGTGAAAGTAGTGTTCTCATAGCCCCTTTCTTAGAAATACATTTCTTCGAATTTGGGAATCTATTGGTGCCATATCTAGAGAATAGGGAAGATTTTTAAACAGATAGTTAGCTAAATTCCCCAGTATTTTCATCGTTAGGTGCAAGTGCATTGTTCTAGTGAAAAAATATTTTCTTTCTCAAGCCAAGTCTACTCTCAGTAATATTGATATACGGATGATCAAGGAGATTGGAGTAATATTCGCGTGTAAGGTTCTGTATTTTTCAATGTAATTAATTAACAAGATCAATTTCACATTAAAAAACACCCACTAACACAACTACTGAGGAAAACTCTATACAAAATAGACATGTTTTTATTTATTAATATATTTTTACTAGTTGTTCTCGACTAACTTTTGTCAGTTTGTCTTTAGAGTAATTTTGCTAAAACTAGACACCTATCCAGGAAGATCCATTGGTCCTTACTTAGTATAAAATAAAATAAAAGTTAGTAACAGTTTTTAGTGTTTTTACCATCTAGTGCACTTTACAACCCATCTATACAAAATCACGCTGTTTGGCTCTCTTGAGTGAGCGTCCTAGTTCAGTGTTATAAAAGAGTTGCAGCATTTCGGGGTTTACATGAGAGTGGGGCCTTTCCCCATGTCTTGTCGCGAATCTCTTAATTTCTTATATAACCGTTGGAATCCAAAGGTCTCGGTCTGAGTAAGAATCCGGGTGCATCCACAAAACTTCTCAGGAATTTATGTGTATAGATTATGTAAGGTACAGGACTCAAGACAAGTCCTCACTTTTAAGAAAATAAACCGACAGTCTAAATTTAAACAGAATTACGGACAGAATAAATTAACAACCTCTTAACCGTTAATTTATTCAAAGAATCTCCGACGCTAACGAAGTAAATTAAGTGACAAAAGAGTTTTCCTTATCAACGTAAAATTAACGCAAAATATCAAAATCTATTTTCCCTTACTTCGTGGTCCCATAGAATATTTTAATGTGTTAATGACGTCAACCTGTTAAAAGTGGTATTGAGAGTATTCACCCTTCACCTCTAATCCCCTCCTACTTCCTCACACCCAGTCCGACTTTTGTATAATTTTCTATAATATATATACAAAATGTTATTAGAGTTTGACCTCTGTATGGGACTCGTTAGAATAGGACAGACGCAAGGACGTCGAAATGTAACTTATACTGGATGATTTAATGAGACAAAAACTATTTTTACTCGGTAATCGATACAGTAATATTAGCTGGTGTGAAAAAGTAATTTATTTTTTTTGTAAATCAATTTTATTTTTTCGAAATGATTAAGTTTGTGTTGTTATCTTTTCGATTATAAGGTTGAAGAGGTAGTTATTTCTGTTATTTCTAAGAGATGGCCTTAAGGTCATATATCACCAGTAATACTTATTGAACGAAGCCATACTATAGCCCGTTTGAAAGGTAACAGTTCCTAGAACAGTTACGTTACTTAGTTAGAAGTTCTTGCGCTTTTATAAATTTCGGGTTATTTAGTTATGGTTATGGTTAAGTGAACATCAGTGTCATTGATTGTTATGGAAATATCGATGTTAAAGATGTATCCCGACCAAGTCCACCAATCGGTAAAATCGTCGATGAAAATCTTTTAAAAAATCGAGATAGTCTGAAGCATTTTATCTCACACTGAATACTGAGTAAACATGGAACAGTTTTGGACCATTTACATGATCTGAAATACCAAGAAAAGGTCGATACTTGCGTTACATATGAGTTTACGGTGAGGCATCTAATAGACGGGTTTTCCACTTGTAAAACGAAAATAAATCGAGCGATTTTTTAAACAAACGACCCTGTTCTAAACTTGCAATGAAAGTATTTGGTGAGGTTATAAAGAATTCTTCATTAAGAGCTACTCAAATCTTACCAAATCCATAACTGGGCTCTCTAGTGTTAACAATAATAACAATAAAGTATCAGAATTCTTTAACAGAAAAGGTCACGCAACATTTTTAATAACTCAGCAAAAAGTTGTTCATCTGGCTGGAATTACTATCTCTAGCTGAGTACTAACTAGTCATAAAATAAATACGTGCTTAAAGTTTCCATATACATACATCATATATATCTACTACCCCTCTATTTTTTAAGCAAATCTTAAGGAAAACAAAATACACCACAATTCGGCTAAGTGCAAATGCACCAGTTCTCCTCACTTAGCACGTCCAATTTTGTTTTGAAACAGTAGAAGATTATGTATTGATTTTATCGAGTACAGAGAATTTCTACGTTTTCCAAATGTATCACCACTCTACTAGATTTGGCTCTTTATCGATTAAATTAGCTGCATAGCGTAAATATTACTTTAAATGAAGAACAGAAATAAAAAGCAGCTTCGCTTTCTAAAAACAAAGCTTAACATTCTTTTTAACTTAATTTTTTTATATTAGAATTGATTTAAATAACAAGTCAACGGTAATTAGAACGTTTCACTGGGTTATAAGTATCATTCGCAATAAAATATTTATTTTAGCTTGATACCACACCTAAAAAGAGTTTCGTACCGCTATTAACGAGCAGCAGGTGCTGTTGATCACAACTTCAGGTTCTTCCCTTTGAGGCAGATTGGCTGAATTATAAGTAATAGCACCAGAAATCCATAAAAATGCTTCTAAAGAACAAGTATCAATTTGTAATGTTCACGTGTATATCTTGGACAGACCCTCTTCAAAATTCGAAGATCTTAAATAGATTTTTAAGCTCTGTTAGGCGAAGACTCATTAGAAACTTTGAAGAATTTGTATGTCAGAAATGAAACACCCAAATAAGCAAGCTGGTTGGAGATCATAGCAAACAACGGACAATATATCTGTAAGAATTAAGTCATGAGTCTGACTGGAGTTCTTGGCTCCAGCTAGGTACTAACTTATTATGAAAGAAATGCTTGCTTAAACTATCCTAGGTTCATACAGGTCTTATCTGTATGCTAGCCCTCTCGTTTTTAAGGAATGTTTTGGAAAACATACTGCAAGAAAGTTTTTATCGATTAAATTAGCTTAAACAGGGAAATATTACTTTAAATGGAAAACAGAAATTAAAAGGTGGCTTCGCTTTCTGAAAACAAACTTAAATTTCTTTATAACGTTGAAATCTTAACCAAGTAAATAGTAAAGCGCTGGAAAACTGCAGTTTTAGTAAACTAGCTAATGTTCTATAAAGTGCAATTGATTTGAGTGGCAATTCTATACTAATTAGAACTATTCGCTGAGCTTTAAGTATCGTTCGCGTTAGAAATATTTATTTTAACTCGGTAGTCATTGCAGGCTTGTTTATGTTACCGTCTTACGCGTGTTTAATGAAATTACAACGTCCACTATCGATACCATCAAAGACATTCGTTATTGATGACGGAATTGATGGAGGAATGAAGGTGTGAATGAGAATTGTAAAAAGTTTCGCACCACCATTGACGAGCAGTGTATGCTACTGATAACAACATCCAGTTTTTCCATTTAAAAGAGATTGAATGAATAATAATCGGTAGCTGCATAACTCTGTAAAAAAATGCTTCTAAAACATAAAATTCAATTTATAATGGTCTTGGAGCTTTAATAGAAAAAAAACGTTTATGTCTTGGATAGACCCTCATCAAAGTTCGAAGATTTTAAGCGGAATTTTAAGCCTTGCTGTATGAAAACTCAACAAAACTTGTAGGTCAGGCAGAAAGCACCGAAAAAATGAGCTGATTCCAGAGATGGTGCAAGGTCATAACAAACAACGGACAACGTATTTAAACTAAACTAAATTCATACACGTCTTATATTTATGCTAGCCCTCTCGTTTTAAAGTAATTTTATGATAAACATACTGCATCGATAGTGTAAATGCACCAGTTCTCCTCACTTGGCACGTCTCATCCTGTCTTGAAACGACAGCAGATTATATATTGATTTGATTAAGTACAGAGAATTCCTACGAACAAACTTAAATTACTTAAATTTCTTTTTAACGTTGAAATTTTAACCAAGTAAATAGTAAAGCGCTGGAAAATTGCAGTTTTAGTAAACTAGCTAATGTTCTATACACTGGAATTGATTTAAGTGCTATTCAATGCTAATTAGAACTATTCACTGAGCTTTAACTATCATTCGCGTTAGAAATACTTGTTTTAACTTAATAAACACAGTATTAGCTTGTTCATATTACTGTCTAACGCGTGTCTAATAAAATTACAACGTCTGCTTTCGACACCATCAAAGGAATCGGTCATTTATGACTGCGGTGATGAAGGAATGGAGTTGTTAATGAAAAAGGTAAAAAGTTTCGTACCGCTATCGACGAGCAGCAGGTGCCGCTGATCACAACCTCGGGTTCTCCCGTGGGAGGCGACATTTTCCTTTTTTTCCTCCAATTCCGTAAGAACGGGCACTGGTCGGACGACGTTACGCGACCGGTTATTTACATTTCTGTGTGTGTGCGAGAGAGGGAATCGCGCTAGGTTCTGCGGAGAGCCAGGCGGCCGGCTCGACCTTGACGTCCGTCGACAGACTGATCGGCGTCGCCGTTACACCACCGCCGGCGTCCGCAGGACACGCGATTGCGCCTTCACAAAGGGTTTATCAAAATCTGTTGTTTTAGCGTTACGTCGTCCGTGTTTTGTTTGTCGGGCCCGGTCGGCCTAAATAACAGAAACATTCGCAACTATTGAATGGCCGGTCCGCCTAGGCACCGGTGCCCGGACCCATATTCGTCCGTGACGCAACCTCGTAGGTTTGGGCTTAGTGATTTTAGTCGAAATGACACTCATTCCAGCTGAAATAACACTACCCAACAAAATAAAATGAATATTTTTTTCACTGCATCAGTAAAACCCTACTAATGCTGGTTTAAAGCAATAGAACACGACAGAGAAACATTTTTTCCAGCTCTAATTTTCATGATGCACCACATATAAATAGTTTTTACATGTACGAACGACTATTAATGATACTTATATTCCAAATCATTGAAAAAACACCTACCAGATGGTTAGAGTGGTCTGGTGGTTCATTCAAAAGCTGTACTATCGCTTATCTGCTATAAGAAATGTCTGGACTAGCACTTATATCATAGAAATATCTTGGTGGGATATTTTTCCACGCTCATCGCTTACAGCTTCACAAACAGGTGCAAGAACTCGCTTGATAGAGAGGATGGAAATCATCTGGAGTCACATTCGTCCATAGCGTAACCTCGTGGGTTTAAAATGAGTCATTTTAGTTGAAATCACACTCAATCGAGGTGAAAGGACACTGTCCAACCAAAAAGATGGATGGTTCCTTCATTACTTCAGTGAATTCTTACTAATTTTGGTTTAAACAAATCGAATATGGTACAGTATATGTAAGAACACCTACTAGATGGTTAGAATCATTTGGTGGATCATGAAAGAGCTGTATTTTCGCTTACCTATTGTGAGAGATGTCTGAAGCATCCCTCCATGTACATTAGCAGTCACAGACAAGCATTGCTTCATTTCAATGGCCCTTATATCATTTTTCTTTATGCCCATCGCTTATAGCTTCACAAATAGGTAGAAAAACTCCCTTGAGTCATATATTATTTCTTAGTTCAAGGATGTTAAAGAAACAAAAGAGTTAGGACAGGTTTCTTGGGATAAATATGTCAGATATATCATGAAAGAAATCGAGTTTAGCTCTCAGTGTGGCCAAAAACTTGACATTCCATAAAACACACTGTATATGAAGCCCATTATGGAGGGAACTCCCCTCAGAAATCCAAGCATTCGCCGATTTAGGATTACTTAAAATCAACCACTTTATTTTCCTTGATTCCCATATGACTAGGAATCCAGAAAAAAAAGCAATATTTCTATTTAATGTGGTCAGTTCGTGTAAAGAATATTTAGGAATTGTATCATCGTAGGTTATGTGATTGATAGTAGTGAACACTCTGGAGAAATCCGTGCTTATCAGCCACTCAACTCAGTAACAACTCAACACTCAACTGTTTGCAACTGATGCAAACAGTTCAGCAGTGAAGGTAGGAGGATTGACTCTACAAAGAATTGGTGGTTTGTTATTAATACGCGTGGATTATTTAAAAATAGTATATGTCACCACAAGCTGGTCGAAAGCACGTTATTAACAACACTCAAAACAACATTGCTGATTATTTTTAAGGTTAGAGGTAGCAACGTTAATGACAGCGGTAAACAATTTGTTGTAGCTACACAATAAATAGTTTCTTCCCGCCATTATAGAGGGCGCGAGTGTACTTCTCACAGGGAGTAAATGTTTAACTTTCTTCCCTGTTGTTAGGGACGAAAGTTCGTACTTTCGACCGAGGTATGAAAAAAAATATATATCCAGTTGCGTTTTATGTCAAATTTTTTCAATGGTTTCTACTTCTTATCCATTTATATCGTTGGCCAAACCGTCCCATAGATGTATGCCCCGATAAGAACTAATTTCTGATCCCGATATTTAAGCTTATCGTAACGTGTGCTCGACCCTCCCCCGTCTCCTTTTTAAAAGTTCCCGCGGGAGGCGTCTTTCGGCTCGCGAAGGGCCCAAGAGATATCAGTAAAGTTGCGAGGTTCGAATTTGAATTCGGTAAGTCGCACCGGGACCCAGACCGAAGAAGACGCTTAAACGAGCGCTAATATCGAAAAGTCGACGTATTAAGACGCGGGCGACCCAATCCCCCCGCCCCTGGAGTAATACGCGGGCGAGACGAGAGACACGCATTCGATCTGGGATCGTATCCCGGACATTCTTTCGGGATGATGAAAAAAATATAATCGGATGAGATCCGATTCCATATTTTCGACGAACTAGAACGGGTATTACTTGTTTAGGTTGGGATCTGCCATTCTATTTTTTATAACTAACTAGTTGGTGGGGTATTAGTGGTGGTTCTTAATTTATCGTAATTCAGAACCCTTAATTTATTACCATAGTATGTCCAAAAGAACAGTTAACTCAAGTTAACGTCAAGATAATCAGTTATAAGACAAAAATCAGAGCAAATTAGACTCAAAGTCAAGCAACTGTACTGCTCAGTCGGAAGATACTCTCAAATTGACCTAAAATCAAAAAGCTTTGTTTATCAATCAATCATAAAGTCGATTTGTACCTATGGGGTGAAATAAAAAAAATGGTTAAATACAACACAATGGTTAAAGCGAAACTGAGTTAAACGTCACATAACCAATATAGCGCGAAATCAAAATAGTAGCAGGACTTTTGCCCCATCATATATATTAATGCAAGTACAAGAGAACAGTGGCCATAACTTAATGTGTAAATTAACACTGTCTAAGCATATCTAATCTAAGATGTAATTAATTAAAAAATATTCGAATTAAAAAGAGATACAATACTGTCTGATGCATCCAAATATGCAACCGAATCAGACTATAAAATTTGTCTAGTTGTCTGCAAAATATGTCATGTCAAAATTCTTCAAAACATTAGTTATAATAATTAGAGGTTATAATTCTGCAAACGTTGTCTTGGCGCTTTACTTGTTTTGATAAATGTCAAATCGCTGGTTATTTGTGATTACTCTATCGAATAGTTAAAGTCTTCTTCTTAAAATGTAATTTGTAATTGGTATTTGAAACTCCTTAGACATATACATTTAGCAATCTTCTTAATGGGTGCTTTCTGCAAAAAAAACAACACTAGAATTCGAAGTTGGCAACACTGCACCTGTACTATACGTCAAATTCTTAAGTATCTTGCCTATTGTTATTTTCTTACTTGTCTTTATCTTATCATTTATTATAGTTAGTGTTAGCATTTAAACTGCAAGCTTAGGAAGCCCTGCTAGCTCTGGTGATACCAGTCAGTACTAATTTTTCCAGTTAGTTAGTACTAATACTTCATCTTAGAGAATTTGTCTTTAATATCAATTATTCTTATTATTATCTGCTATTACTATAATTCCTATGGGAAGGGCATGTAACGATAATATTATATGTATTCACAAAAAATAAATTTTACTGTTTTCTCTGTTTACTTTTTTGATTGAGGACTCGAGTTTGGAGATAAAAAGACACAAAGACTATAAAAGCGATCATAACTATACTCTATTCAAAGTTTTTTTGTGCATACGTCATCAAAATGTTTAGTGTATTGCCTGCCGCAATTTGTAAATTCGTATTAGAATCAGGCAATGTTTTCCTTCTCATTTTATTCCAGTTAAAAAGAGACACAATGCTGTCTGATTAGTTCGAACACGTAAACGAATATGCCTGTCAAAGTCTTTCAGTTGCCAGACGTATGCAAAACTCTTGAAAGCAATAGTGATAAGAGGTTATATAAACTATTGTGGCAGTATAACGACTTCTAGTTTTTAGATGTACTAAAATGTTAAAATAAATTATATTTAATAACATTTTTGTTCAATTATTTTATTTAGATTAGTATTTTGTTGTATGTTATAGCCAAACTGAACTAAAACTCAGAGTTGATGCGGCAACATTGCGACGTTTTGACGTCACAAATTAACTTTGAATAGATTATATATAGAGTTTCTATTACTAGTCAACTAATATTCTAGTTCAATTAGATCCTGCTTATTGGGTAAATATTCAAGGACATAATCAAATGTAGAAAGAATAGTTATGTTTAATAAGAAATTGCCAGGGGGCTTCAGAAACCGACGATGACACTATTAACACAACTTTATCGATCTTCGAGAAGAATTTTATCGTGAATTACCTCCACTTTGTTAAAACAATATACGTGGATCATCATTATAACCTTTTAAACCGCCTGAATGCAAAAAATTCCTGAAATAATACCTAGTTTACCGAAGAAACAAAATTGCTTCTGTTTCCGTTCCGTGAACTTATCGAACGCTATCGTCGCACCTAAGAGATGCACCGCTATCGATTAGAGCGTGTTTCCAAACGCGATTACGAGTAAATTCCTATTGTGCGCTGTTTCTTATGCCACAAATAAAAAGGCCGGTAATTTAATTCTTCGATTTCCTAGAGAGAACGGCGAACCACTCAGCGTCAGGCCAAGACTGAGATAACGGGAGAGGAAGCTGCGACGACAAGGACGAAGGAAAAAAACTAGCGGGGCCAATCGATCGAGCCCTACCACTAGCACTCCGGCTGCAGTTTGCAAGTATTCGTCGGCAGTTGCCCGAGGGATTCGGACGATTACAATTTTCGATTTTCTTAGCAACACCTCTCCTTCTGCTTAATTGAATGGATAAATGTACGAAATTGAGGAAAAATAAATTTCGATTATTTTCATATTTCTCCAAAGGGAACTTATTATTCCTACCAGCCATCGCCCTGTGACCGAAATTTTACTACAATGTATTAAATTAATCATGCTTTTCTAATAATAGAGTATAGGGGATAATTTAAAAACGATATGTTGCTAAAACTTGTTTTTATAGTATTTTCAATATATCAGAAATGTATTTGATCATAACATTAATTAAAATAATAAACTTTACTGTTAATAATTCATAAGTTCAATTCTATTTGTCCCATGTGTTCCATCTATGCAAATTATGTAGTTAGTTTCATTTTAACTTATGCATATTTTCATTACTTCATTTAAGTATTCATATAGTCCTTATTTTTTTTCCATATTTGTCACCTAAAATATACAATACGAAAACAAATACACAAGGCTGATTAAAATAATAATTTCCTTACCTAATTAAAAATTGCATTGTTCTTTACTTATTTATTCACTATTCAATCTCCCCTTTGTAGATAGCTGATCTTTAGTTTGTCTTCTATGGCTTTCGTTTATCTATTGCTTTCTACTTTGTCTTATGTCCCACCTGGGAACCAACAACTCACCAACAAATGAGAAATTAGAATTCTCTAAAACTATTTCATAAGTGTTAATATTCTATGGAACATTCATTTGAACTCTTGATGCACAAATTAACTAATGAAACCTGAAATTGAACAACCTTTAGAATTGCCTCTAGTCCAATGATATACTAGGTCTCCTGAACCATACCAATTAACAACAGTCCTTAAGCAAGAACAATTTTTCTTTATTTTTTCTTTTTATTCATCAGGCATCAAAGTCAATCAAAAGTTGATTTCGAAAATCTAAATATCTTGTAAGCAAATAAAACTGATGATTCTTGTTATTCTCAAATTTTGCTAATCTATGTTGGGATGAAATTTGTTCATATGTCGAGTTGTTCTATCACCGCTGTGTATACCTTCCTATAAAACGGACACATTAATTTGTTTTCTCTTATTTTTGGTTCTCTAGGTTTGTTTACATATTTTGCATATATCTTTTTTTTTTTGAAAATATATGAGTCAACCAAAATATCGATACATCGACCAAAACAATTTGTATTTTTTAAAAAAATATCGATTAAAGGTACTGCAATAGAATCAAAGCCTTGGAGCCATACTTAATATGTCCGCTTTGTATTAACAGGTTATTAACATTAATTGAGTGAAGCAACTTTTGTTATTGTGAAAAAAAATTAATAAAAAGGAATTACGCGTGTTGATAAAATATTGCTTTTTGAAGAGAAAAAATACATTTGAAGCAAAAACTTGGCTTGATGCCGAGTTTCCGGACACTGCCCTAGGAAAATCAAACATAAAAGATTGTTATGCTAATTTTAGACGTGATGAAATGAGCACCGAAGACGGTGAACGTAGTGGACGCAATGGACGCCCAAAAGAGGTTGTTACCGACGAAAACATTTAAAAAATCCACAAAATGATTTTGATTAATCGTACATTGAAATTGAATGAAATAGCAGATACTTTAAAGATATTAACTGAATGTGTACATCAAATCATTCACGAATATTTGAGTATGAGAAAGCTCTGTGTAAAGTGAGTGCCGAGCAAGCTCACATTTGACCAAAAACAACGACGAGTTTATGACTCACAACAACCCAAGTTTTGCGTCGATATGTGGCAATGGATGAAACATGGTTCCATCATTTCACTCCGAAGTCCAATCGACAGTCATCCGAGTAGACTACACACGGTGAACCCGCTCCAAAACGTGGGAAAACACAATAGTCGGCTGGCAGAGTTGTGGCGTTTGTATTTTGAGATGCTCATGGAATCATTTTCATTGACTACCTTGAACCATCAACAGCAATTACACAGCGTTATTGGACCGTTTGAAAGACGAAGCCGCCGAAAAACGGCCGCATTTGAAGAAAAAGAAAGTGCTGCTTCACCAAGACAATGCACCGTGTTACGAGTCAATGAAAACGATGGCAAAAATCCATGAATCGGGCTTCGAATTGCTTACTCATCCATAGTATTCTCCAGATCTGGAGCCGCCCCCAGCGACTATTTCCTGTTCTCAAATTTCAAAAGAATGCTCGCTGGGAAGAAATTTTCGTCAAATGAAGAGGTGATCGCCGAAACTGAGGCTTATTTTGAAGCAAAGGACAAATCGTACTACAAAAATGGTATCAAAAAGTTGGAGGGTCGCTATAATCAATGTTTCACCCTTGAAGGGAATTATGTTGAATAAACAAAAAATAATTTTTCCCAAAAAATGTGTTTTAATATGGTAGGCAGGGAATTTTCAATTGACCTGTTAAAGTAAAGTTCTAGTAAGCCTAGAAGGGATGATTGGAAAGGGCAGGGTCTCTAAATAAAAGGCATCAGTACAAGAATACTGTATTTTAAAAAATCGACGATTTACTAAAAAAATCAATGCCGTAATTACAATAGTAAATAGTTCCTAGAGTAAAATAAATATTTTAGTTGTTTTTACATACGGTGGAAGGTAATGATACGCTTCAATGGCACGTGTGGCTCCGATACATCACACGCATGGTCAATAAATAAAGGCATCTCGTAAGAATGTCCGTGGTGGTCGGAAGCGCACTTAAAACTAGACATACAACAAGGGGGAGTCGAAAACGACCCCGTTACACTGTACAAAACAAGTTATCTCGGATAACAAATCATCCACGGGCGCGATGAGCGGAGACTGCTACTACTAGTGGAATGATGATCCTAGAGGGGGACGGGAAGACGACCCGAAACAACCGGATTCAGATCAGAAAGGGGGGTGGGTGCGTCCCCGTGTCCCCCACTGGGCGCTCGCGCAACTAACTTCGGCGTACGCAGAATAACAGACCTAATGGGAAACGACGCTTCATATATAAAACGCACCGAAAAATATACGTCTAAAAATAACAATTGTAAATCCATAAATCACAGCCAGCATGGGAATTATCCTCTCGACAGTCGGGGGGCGCGTGGCTCGGCCCTTCGCTAACTGTTGGAGGTGGAAGCTTTGCACGGCATCGCCGGGGCGGCGCTCACCGCCAGTCCAGAGTCAGTCTCCATGGCGAGACCCCTATCCTGAGTGCCGCTGTTGTAACACACTGCGCTGGCATGCCCCGAACGGCCTGAAAATAGGAAGAAACCAATGATAACTTCTCGAGAAAACATTTCAAGGCTTTTTCGACGATTTTGCGTCGGCGTTTCCTAATAAATAGCCTTAAAATTACATATCTCTAGTAAAACCCTTTCAAGAAAGCCATACAATAGTCTGTTTCAAAGGTAACAGTCCATAGAATGCTTTAAATATAAAGGTGGTGTCGCCTGTTTACTCACTTTGAAAATGATTCCAGGTCATTTTCATCAGATTTATCTTTCTTATTTTCATAAAGATAAAATACGGGAGACATTCATGGATACTCTGTCACGTTTATGTTGATAGGTACTTAAATAAGCGCCAGTATCAGAATGGGTTTGCTCGTTACCGTTACAGAAATAATTTTCGCATGCTACTTGTTTCAATATCTGCAGAACTCTCTTAATAGTGTAAATTTGGCTTAAAAATGGTCAGTTTTGGGCCAGAAATCATAGAAGTTAAGGAACTACGGTTTAATTGGAAACGGGACAAAATACCGTCAATTAAAATTGAACAATGTTTGGAAGAAGCATCAATATAAAAAAGAAATAACTTTCTCCCCAAAATATTAAATAGTAATTTGACTATTCGTTCTTCGGATCTCAATCTGCTCGAAATTCTGTAGAAAAGCTAACCTCATACTATATTCCCCCGTAATAAATACAATTGAAGCAAACTGGAAACACTACAGAATCGACAATAAACTTTTTATTCATTTATTATTTTTAAATCTAATTTGTTATCAGTTCTCTGTACTTGTAATCTAATTTTATCGAATTATTAGTGCTAAAAAAAGCTATTATTACAAATATGAAAACTTTTGTAAAATTCATTAGTAAATTGCAACGTTGTTTTCTTAAAATGTCAGGCGATTCCAGTGAGTGATAACTAGGAAAAAAGATGGAAAAAGAACTGGATATTCTTTCCAGGGTGCATCCCATAAAGTTCAATAATAGCTCCCATAATAATACGTAACTGATGTAACGTTGAAGCTAGTCCTAAGCACACTAGACTCCTAAAAAAGATGCAATTTTTTTTACGGACGACTATATAACGGATATTAGGGTGGATAACACCTTATTAAATATTGAATGGAAAACAAAACTGATAAAAAATTACCCAATAATATAAATCGGCAGAATTGGGATTTATTAAGAGCAGAGAGACTTTAGTATTTATTTAATTAACTTTAGTATTAAATTAATTTGAGTACTCAATAGCATAGCCTTTTAGTAGAAGTGTAATTCGTTAGAATCGATGTGTTATTAACAATAAAACGTAAAAGGGCCCATTAACTTTTTACTTGAGAGCAATCATAACAATTATTCACTGTAAGAAGTTCCACTTCCACTTTATATGGAGTTTTTAAGATGTGTTTAAGATTAAACGCAAAATCACCGTATATCAGTCACACAACAGGACAGGTTATTTACGACCCTTGACAAAATTATATATGTAATAGATAATACTACTTGCTTAAGATAAGTTATGGAAACAATTATCCATCGTTTTTTTCAATTTTCGACTGCATACTCGAATTGCTTGCCTTTAAAAACCGTCAGTATTATCTATACAAACACGTAAATTATTTTCGTATTGTAAATAATCGAATTGTACAATAACATATTATTTAGAAAATGAATGGAATCAGAGAAATAAAAAAGGAAAAAACTGTAATGTAGTAGTATTAGACTGATATTATGCAACCCTCCATACAGTTCCCGCGTTATACACAAGGCTATTTTTATTGGGTATATTTAGTGATGACGCACCAACATATATTTATTTATTGTAACATTATACAAGCAGACTTTTAATTCTCCTTTTACCACAATTATTATACATAAATTAGAAAACCGAATTCAAAAAATGGTTTACTCAAAGTGACTGTCATGTGATATCAGTTATTTCACCAATGAACGAATTTCGGAGAAAATCAGACTACGGAGATATGTAGTTCTCCATCGATGCCATATCATAGTAATAATCGAATTGAACATTAACATATTAATTAGATGATGAGTGAAATGTGAGAAATAAAAACCGAAAAAATAGTAATATAGTAGTATTAGAGTCTGATATATTATGCAACCCTCCATACAGTAAATAATCAATAGTTTCCGTGTTATATCCGAGGCTATCCAATTTTTATACATAAATTGGAACATGGAATAAGAGAAATGGATTACTCAAAGTGACTGTCATACGATATCAGTTATTATAGGCAACATATCGATGCCAGATCATAATAATGGAGACTTTTCCGCCAGTAGCAACTCTCACCTGACGTTAACGGGGTACCCTCGGACCAAGTGTCGGTGGTGGGGTCATATATCTCCACGTCATGCAGGAACTGCTGGCCGTCGTAGCCTCCTGTAACCGAAAAAGACGCAGGGTCGCGATGAGATAGCCAGGACGGTGGCTCGCGCCGACTTACCCATGGCGTATATCCGATTGTCCAGAACAGTCACACTGAGGGCACTTCGTGAAATCTTCATGCTGGAGAGAAACTCCCACATCTGATTCTCCGTGTCGTATCGCTCGACGGTATTTAGCTGACGGCCATTGTAGCCGCCGATTACGTAAATGTACTTGTCCATCGCGCAGACTCCGGCACCGCTTCGCTCGGTGTGCATCGGCGGAATCATCGTCCACTCGTTGTTCTCGGGATGGTAACACTCTGCGGAGCAGTGCCGTATCGTGCCGTCGAAACCACCAATCGCGTACAACAGCCTGTTGACCACCGCTACTCCCACAGCCAGACGGGCGTAGTGCATCGGCTTCACTAAGGTCCACTTGTCCATCTCCGGATCGTAGCTAGGCGGAACCAAGAAGAAATACGATTAAACGGAGACCTTAACGAGTAATATCGTGTCAAGATACATTATTTAGAAAAATGATTTTGGTCACAGTTACAAGGATAGTGCGCCTATATATTGCATAGAATAAACTATATTGTCTTCCATTTCTAATACAATAAATAATACAGTAAATAATTGAGAGTCGATCGAGTGAAAACAAAAAAAACTAGAATATTTAGATTTTGCACGGCACTAGTAATACTATGGGAATAATAACTAAATTGTTGTGTTTGATGGTTGGTTGTAAAATATGGAAAAACAAAGGTAAGTTGGTAATGTAAGTTTGCAAATGATTTACAAGAACTATAGCTTTGGATTGTTATCGTAATGTTTGTATAGTGATAAAGCATTACATAGTTTGATTTTTTCATTTTAAAATAATTAAAAAAAAGATGTTTACAAAAGGTTCTTCCTATTACCTTTTTTATATTACAGGAGATGAAAAATGCACCAAAAAAAGTTAACTTGAGTCTCAACAGAAATATAAGGTTAATTTGTGAATTCAAGATAATTTATTCTAATTATATTATATTCTTCAAATGTAGGTATAATTTTCAAGAACTGGCAACGTTACGAATTCAAATCCCTGCACGCATGCTATGCATGATTCTACAGAATTAGACTCTGAGACGACATTGAGACAAGTCGCCTGTTCTTTTTTGAACAAATCAGTTTTTAAAGTGAATTAATAGTGTTTATGTTATAAATGCTATGCGCTTCTATAATATGCATCTTGATGACGTGAGTTCCCTGCTATTTTGGATAGACTATATCGGTCTGTATTACCTCTAAAATAAACAGAACCCGATGTGCGTTCGCGCCGAATCCGACATCGTCTTTCTAAATAACGCGTTCTGATCCCCGCCAACTTACCACTCCACACTGTTGTGATATTTGGTGCATTCGCCACCGCCTACTGCGTACAGAAGCCCATCCATCACGGCGACGCCCACCCTGTTGCGCGGACAGGACATCGGATGGCACGGCATCCACTCGTCGAGCAATGGGTTGTAGCGATCCACCCAGTCGGAGTCATAACTGTTACCGGGAGAGTTATTTCGGCCGCCGACCGCGTAAAAGTGCCCCTTCAGAAAGGCGCAACCCAATCCCGATCTGGGTACTATCAGGCGGTCGAGCTTGATCCACGTCTTGTCATCGATGTTGAAACCTTCCAGGATATCCAGAGACTGTTTGAAGTAGCCGCCGGCCACGTAGATCACGCGGGGGATATTCGGGGTGCGTTCTTTCACGGCCGTCCGCACGTGCAACGTCAAATCCTGCAAAGGACCGCTGCTATACTATCTCGGAGGCGACCCAACCGCGTACTCACTTTGAAAATCTTCGCCAGATACTCTTTGCAAGCGGGAGTCTTCTTGATCACGTCGCATTTGTGTATCTGGTCCTTGAGAAACTTCGGCGGCAGGAACTGGCACCGTACCGCGGCCAGGATGTCCTCCATCTTCCGATGGCGGTTCTCCTCGTCGTACTTGACCCACTTGAGCACCGCATTGTACACCTCCTGTTCATCCTGCACGTTCAGCTCGTCCTTACGTATCAGCTGTATCACCTGGTGGGCGGTGAGCTGTAGGAATTCCTCCTCTTGGCAAATCTGAAAGGAAACCGGCATAGAACGCGGGGAAGATCCGGGTCGAAGACGTCGTCTCACCTGTACAAAGCGACGCTCGATGTACTGATTCGCCTTCTTCGATAGCTCCAAGCAGCCGTGCTGTTCAGCGAAATGGGCGATGCCAATGGCGTTGCTGGGGTCTAACTGTCTCTCCAGGAAATCACAACAGGCTTGTATGACGTTGGGAACCTGAACAGACACGACGATCATAGAGGATTAACGTAAATAGACGAAACCCAAGAATTGTTTTGCTTGGTACCACCAATGCAGGCACTGAGACCATTTGTTTGATTGGTTTGTTTGAATTTCCTTACAAAGTCATTTGATTGGCTCATTTTTATAACACTATTGTTTGTTTCAGTTTGTTTATGGCGTCATTTTTTGTTTGCCTGACATAGAGTAAATTTGGCATTTTTCGGAGTTTTCGCGACTTGATTATAACCACTATTATTTGATTGTAATGATCAAGCTAAACAGCCTATGTTAGCTAGATCAAGCATTTGTGCGTGACTTACCATTGTTTTTACCTGTTTACACATAACACGAAACAACAAAAGGAATCATGAAACATTAGAGAGAGTTCCCAAACACAAAATGCGTTTACACTACATTAAAAGTTTTAGTGCAAAGCCATTCAGCATAGTGCCAAATTTCATTGTCCTCTAAAAAGATGTTTGTAAAGTGCCTTCAATTAAAAACTTGATTATATTGAAGGGGTTCATTTATTTAAATAAATCTATTTTGACTTAAGGCTAAACAATGTGGGATTTTTTAGAATCCTAAACATATATTTGACATATATCATACAATTTAACCATTTTAATTCTCCTATTAACACAATTTTCGCTTTTTATATCTTAACTTTAAAATATCTTATTTAAATTGAGAGCACTAAAGAAATATGAAAAAGGATAAATGTTATTTGGATTTTATTCCAAATTTTATTGGCCAGTGCAATGTAATGTCAGATATGAACCAATGAAATGCCTTCATGAAAAAATATTTTCTCTATAGATGCAATCTAAACTAACCAATCAAATGCAGTGAAATGGCGATCCCATTGCCTTCTCTGCCAAGGCCGCACAAAACAATTCTAGGATTATATGTATCGAGTTAGCACTCTATGGAAACTATTTAATGCCGAAGGTACCTGCAACATAGTGGCTGCCGGAAGTAACTGGCAGACCGTGTTGTCGGTCACTCGAATTCTACCGGTGTACATAAAGTTGATTAACTTATGCATCGCGGTCGGCGATATACCCTGTAGTTTGACGCGACTCATCTCGCACTCCTTCAATCCTCCTGTGAACATAGCCTAAAACCGATAAATTATTTCCATACCATAATGCCACCACAATAATTAACAGGTCAATTGAAAAGTCCCCAGCCTGACACATAGATGGCGCTACTAGAATTAAATGCATATGTTTTTTAGTTAGCCCTAACCCTCAAAAGATGCGTGTATAAATTTGACAGCTGTCGGATCATTAGTTTGTGAATTATAGCATTTTGAGTGAAGCAACTTTTGTTATTGTGAAAAAAATAGATAAAAAGGAATTTCGCGTGTTGATAAAATATTGCTTTTTGAAGGGAAAAATACAGTTGAAGCAAAAACTTGGCTTGATGCCGAGTTTCCGGACACTGTCCCAGAAAAATCAACCATCAAGGTTTGGTATTCTAAGTTTAGACGTGGCCAAATGAGCACCGAAGACGTGAACGCAGTGGACGCCCAAAACAGGTTGTTACCGACGAAAACATTTAAAAAATGCACAAAATGATTTTAAATGACGGTAAATTGGAATTGAATGAAATAGCAGACACTCTAAAGATATCAACTGAACGTGTACATCATTCACGAATATATGGATCTGAATGAGCTCTGTGCCAAGTGGGTGCTGCGCGAGCTCACTTTTGACCAAAAACAACGACCAGTTGATGATTCGGAGCAGTGTTTGAAGATGATCAAGCGTAATAAACTCGAGTTTTTGCGTCGATATGTGACAATAGATGAAACATGGCTCCATCATTCCACTCCGAAGTCCAATCGACAGTCATCCAAGTGGACTGCACACGATGAACCCGCTCCAAGGCGTGGGAAAACGCAACAGTCGGCTGGCAAGGTTACGGCGTTGTATAATGCGCATGGAATGATTTTCATTGACTACCTTGAAAAAAGAAGGATCATCAACAGCGACTATTGCATAGCGTCATTGGATCGTTTGAAGGATGAAATCATCGAAAAACGGCCGCATTTGAAGAAAAAAAAAGTACTGCTTCGCCAAGACAATGCACCGTGTCACAAGTTAGTGAAAACTATAACAAAAATCCATGAATTGGGCTTCGAATTGCTTCCTCATCCACCGTATTCTCCAGACCTGGCCCCCAGCGACTATTTTCTGTTCTCAGATCTGAAAAGAATGCTCGCTGGGAAGAAATTTTCGTCGAATCAAGAGGTGATCGCCGAAACTGAGCCCTATTTTGAAGCAGAGGACAGATCGTACTACAAAAATGGTATCGAAAAGTTGGAGGGTCGCTATAATCAGTGTATAACCCTTGAAGGGAATTATGTTGAATAAAAAAACTAATTTTGCCAACAAAATGTGCTTTGCTATGGTAGGCCGGGGACTTTTCAATTGACCTGTTATTTAAGGTAAGCGCGTCGTATTCTTTGGCATATTATCATTTTGATTAATTCTTTCTTAATCATAGTCTAGATACTATTCCAGATATAATTCATAGCCCCCCGTAATCTTTAAACACACGCAAAAAATTTTTGACAAAAACGTGAAAATTATTTAATCCAATTTACGAATGACGTCATCCCCACGAACAGGATCCGGTTCCTTAATGTTCTTCCTATTTAAAATCCGTATGCATCCTTTATTTTATAATAAATAGCAACAATTACAACAATACGCGTCGAAATCAAATCTATGCTGCAATCCGAATATGACAAAAGAAATACGACCCGTCCGCGCTTACCTTGATTATGACCAGCAATTAATTCTTATCAGTGCCATCTATTAACAGTATTTTAAATGCTGCGACGATTAACGATAACGATTTGACAACGTCCAACTCGATATTTTTGATATTGTCACTGTCACGGGTCACATTTTACTCGTCATTATTAGTGCTTCGTTTATTGTTTAAGCGTGCTAAAAATAAACCGTCCAAAACACAATTTCGACGCGCTTTTCCTGCTCATTATGATGCAGTTCCGGTGCGTCCTATCGATAATTGATTCTAGCGGTTTTAAAGTGACTATATAGATCAGTCAGCATCGAAGAAGGCGTTAAAAAACAATAAAACCAAAGGAAACCGATAAAAGGTCACTAAAAATTTTCATGACTTGAGAAAGAGTATCGAAGAAGGCCCTTAGTAATAAAAACAAAAACAATTAAACAAAAGAAAATGGACAACAGACCACAAAAAGTTTACGTGATTTGAGAGAAAGTTTCCAAGAAGGCGTTAAGCAACAAAGGAAACATAGAAACAAAATAAAAACATCATTTAGTTAAAACAAAAGAAAATCCTTAGCCTGACAGAAAAGTCACAATTTTCTGTGTATCTACTCATTATGATGCAGTTCCGGTGCGTCCTATCGATAATTGATTCTAGCGGTTTTAAAGTGACTATATAGATCAGTCAGCATCGAAGAAGGCGTTAAAAAACAATAAAACCAAAGGAAACAATTTTCATGACTTGAGAAAAAGTATACCGTATAATACAGTACCTATAAAAACGTCGTTGTTTCGCAATCAAAACGTTAGAAGCTCATCCGCAGTTATAAACTGTTGCTCTACATTTGCAATAAAGCAAAGCAAAGTGTTGAGAACTATAGTCGGTACTACTAATGTTGTTCTCTCTAATGAAGTAATACAACGTGATATCCATCAGAACAAAACCCCCACCCCCCATTGTTGTCCCACTAAGAGTATTAAAAAAATTATATGAATGAATAATTATTACAGAACATATCTAATTATCACTATTTTGGCTCAAGAAGACTATGTAAATCTATCAAACAGTTTCAAAACCGATATTATTTTACTGGTATGCTTCCGGAACGATGAAAAACCTTTTAATCCAACCAGAATTGTGTCGTTCAAGCGGAAGGCGATAAGAATTAATTCCTGCGACCGACATCAACAGACAGTACCTTGAAATAGGGACTGGCCGCTGCCAATATGACACGATGGGCGTGATACGACTCGCAGCCCACTTCCAGGGTGACGTCGGTGAGCATGTGGTGGCTGCGCATCATATCCATGGCCTGAAACGTAAAACTGCTTCATGTTAGTCCAGATCCAGCGGTCGCCGGTCGCTGCTCGCGTCGCCACCCGTCCCGTCTCAAAATTACCTTCATCGCATCCTTGATGTAGTCGATCATCATGAAGCTCATGTCAACGAAGTCCCCTCCGCCGCTGCTGCTGCTCTGACTGCTCGCGCTTTTCGGGCAACCCGACGCGGTGCGATTTCGGCTGTAGCCCGTCGAGTCTTCATCTCCCTCCATCATGAATCTGAAAGGAAAAGGGCAGGCCCTCGTCAATAGATATATAAATATATGTGATAAACAAACAGCGATGTGCGTCAACGCATCGAATCGATGATAAACCGTCAACGTTGATCTCGAAATATTTTAGAAATTCCGCCAAGTAATGTACTTTAACGAGGTATTCTCGATAACAATTACAGATAGGCCGTATATTGGGGATATCTTCCCGCTAAGGAGATCACTTACAATGAAGACGTGGAAGGGGAGGACATTGGCACCCTCAGGAAGACCATAATTCCCATCCAACGGCGAAAAACAAACAAACACACACACACTGTCGCGCTCTCTTTACCAGCGCATTAGACACGATCCGATCGCTCCAACGACATCGAAGATTATGGCAAACCGCAGGTACACCCGACCCACCGTGTAACTTGTTTCAAAATCTACAACGTGTGATGACTTTCACAATTTATTTACGCGGATATTTTGCAGGTTTACACACTGGATTCATAACTCAGACTCAGGAAGTACGACGGTGAAATATCATCGCACAGCTTACGTACGCGTCCTTCCAACATGAGCGAAAACCGCGCGACATCATCAACGGACGTATCATCGTACCGTTATTTGTTTTCATTAATAGTCAACGTTCTGTTTGCCAGTTGCATTAATGAAATATCGAAAAAAAAAAACGATTACAGTACGTGTGAAATTCTCAGTTCTCGTAAAATAAGGTGGATTTTACTGTCCGAGCGGGACTCGGCGCATTTGCCTAACAATCCAAACCAATATCGCCATTTATTATACCAGATGACTAGCAGAAACTTATATTGTTTTTTCGAAACCTATTTATGAATTAGCCTTCACTATATTCAGTGGCGCCCACGGGAACATCCAATCGCCATTAAAAACGGCTTAATTAAATGGCCGAAACGCGTAAATCTAATTAAATTGGGGTAATAATTATCGCTCGCGGGATTACAGCAATGATACCAGTTCCTAAAGGTCACATTTTCGAATTTAATTAGTGGAAACACGTAAAATATGCGAGGACGCCACTGTCAAGCATGACAAGTTATTTTTCTAGAGTGTATACACGTAAGTTTATTTGTCAAATACACTGGAATTTAAATCTTATCGGCGGGTTCGTTTACTCACGAAAAGGCCTACCTTTTTACGAAAACCGACGGTATTTTTAAAACTTACTTTAATACATAATCATACGGTCACATAACCACATACGGAACTTATGTTTTTTTTTTTCAGCTACATTTGAGAAACTCAATTTTAACAAATTTCCATTAAACGGCTTTATTTAATACAAGTATGTGTCGTAACCTTACTTTGCTCGTGTCGATAACATAAAAGCATTCCTATATTACTCAAGATCATATGTAACACAGGTTTTCGATAATGTATCGCAATTAAGTAAGCATATTCCATGAAAACATCTTTTAACATACGACTGCTGCAGATCTCTGACCCAAATAATAGTATATCTAAAACCCACTACAAACTATTGTTTACTTACATGGTTCACTTCACTCGTCCTGGCGTCACAATAACAATTCCACATGAGAAAAATTGAAAATATCAAAAGAACTTTTAATTTCAAAAAATCCAACAGCCTTATTATCACTATGTATCCAATTCTCTCTGTTCAATCACTTAAAACAGAGATGGGAAAGTTGTAAAAAATGACGTAATTTACATTAAAGCTTAAATGTCACTATCCTTAAATTTAACATTGCTTTTTCCTATCACTCTCTTGGACAAATACTGCTTTATTAGAAATCAATTACAAAGATAGCCCAATACTAATGATATAAATCTATCAATAGTCCGAATTCCTGCTTATCTTCTTTTCTTTTTTCCGGCTATAAAAACGTTTTATTAGTGTGTAAGTAGCAATATGCAACCAAACTTACATTGTTTTATGTAAATTGTACAAAATCTAACGTCAAGCAACCGAATTGACAGCCACGTATCCGAAGTCGCCTTGTTGGCCGATATATATGTTTATTTTGAAAAAAGTTATCGTGTAATATAAGAGTGTAATAATAATAATAATGCTGACAAAGTTCGAAACAAAATCGGCTAGGGTAAAAGGCCTGTCCTTTCACCCCAAGAGACCGTGGATTCTAGCCAGTTTACACAACGGTTGTATACAACTATGGGATTATCGTATGTGCACTTTGTTGGAGAAGTTCGATGAACACGATGGCCCCGTCCGAGGAATCTGTTTCCACAGTCAACAACCTCTTTTTGTTTCTGGTGGTGATGATTATAAGATTAAAGTAAGTGTGTATGTTTCAATGTTCGCGATTGTTGAAATGTTTAACCTCATAGGTGTGGAACTATAAGCAAAAACGGTGCATATTTACCCTTTTGGGTCATTTGGATTACATAAGAACAACAATGTTTCACCATGAATATCCTTGGATTGTATCCGCTTCCGACGATCAAACCATTCGTATCTGGAATTGGCAGAGCCGTACATGTATATGTGTCCTTACTGGACACAATCATTATGTTATGAGCGCATTATTCCACGCCACGGAAGACCTACTAGTTTCAGCTAGTTTAGATTCAACCGTTAGAGTGTGGGATATTTCTGGACTGAGAAAGAAAAATGTCGCGCCAGGACCAGCTGGCCTAGAAGAACATTTGAGAAATCCTGGTTCAACAGATCTCTTTGGCGTTTCAGACGCAGTGGTAAAGCATGTGTTAGAGGGACATGATAGAGGCGTAAACTGGGCCAGTTTCCATCACACTTTGCCCTTAATAGGTTCGTATTAAGCTGCTTATAATTCTGTGAAACCATTTGGTTCCTTATAGTGTCAGGCGCGGATGACCGGCAGGTTAAACTATGGAGAATGAATGATTCCAAAGCCTGGGAAGTGGATACATGTAGGGGACATTATTATAATGTGTCTTGTGTCCTGTTTCATCCAAAACAAGAATTAATTTTATCTAACAGTGAGGATAAAAGCATCAGGGTGTGGTGTATGCAAAAAAGAATCTGTTTACATACTTTTAGAAGGTAAATTGATTTACACATTATCCTATTTGTTCTGTGTGCATTACTAGTGATTTCTAGGGAGCATGACAGGTTTTGGGTGATGACATCGCATCCGAACCTTAACCTTTTTGCCGCTGGTCATGACGCGGGCATGATCATCTTCAAACTAGAAAGAGAACGGCCCGCGTATACCGTCCACGGAAATCTCTTGTATTATGTGAAGGAAAGGTACTTGAGACGATTAGACTTTACAACTGCAAAGGATGTTCCAGTGATTCAAATTAAAGGTATTTATGATGTGATACAATACGTAAGGTGCGTTTTTTTTGTCATGACGGAAAATTTGACATTGTCGCCTACAGAAAACTATCATTGTATCTCAGCTGTCGTCTAGGAGTCTAACAAGATGTAAAATACTTTATTAGGATGGAAAACAATTACAAGGAAAACATCTCTTTTTTTTATTTCCACACATACACTGGATATACAACACTTTCAAGACTGAAGATACATTATAATCAAATGATACTGATTATAATTAAATCACAAAAATGCTGAACATACTCTATATCAGGCACAAATGATGTCATAAACAAACAATCGCATTATAGAAATAAGCCAATCAAATGCCTTTGTAGGACAATTCAAATGAAGCAATTAAAAAAGTGGTTTCAATGGCCGATCATGCAAAATATTTCGTCTGTCGGTTCTATTTATATTAAACCTCTATAATACTCTATGTTGAATATGTTTTTTGCGCTACTGTCAGTACGGTAGGCATAGTAAATTTTCCGTCATGGGAAGACATACACAGGGTATGTCTTGAACTTGATTCGTTAAACAAATCAACGCGTAGGTGGAGGGAAAGTACCTGTTTATGGAATGTCGTTCAACCCCGCCGAAAACGCCGTACTTCTATTTACCCGCACATCCAACTTAGACACTAGCGTGTACGACCTGTACGTAATCCCCAAGGAACAGGAGAGGGACGACCATGTTCCGGAAGTGGAGAGCAAGAGGTCTAGCGGCTTGACCGCCTTGTGGGTTGCTAGAAACAGGTTAGCGGAGATATCGAATATTACGAGCACGATTTCTAATTGAACCGATAGATTTGCAGTATTGGACCGAGCACATCAACTAGTGATTAAGAATTTAAAGAACGAAGTCACCAAAAAAGTCCAAACGCCATCCTGCGACGAGGTGTTTTACGCAGGCACCGGCATGCTGCTGTTGAGGGACAGCGAGCACGTGACGCTCTTCGACGTACAACAAAAAAGGACCCTCGCCCAAGGTACGGCAACGTGAAAACAGCTGGCTACAAGGCGTGTACTAACGATGA
Source organism: Rhynchophorus ferrugineus (assembly GCF_030347505.1). Classification (NCBI taxonomy): domain Eukaryota; kingdom Metazoa; phylum Arthropoda; class Insecta; order Coleoptera; family Curculionidae; genus Rhynchophorus; species Rhynchophorus ferrugineus. Next base: position 8,160,491 of record NW_027472586.1, on the reverse strand, counting down.
TGATTTTTCAGTGAAAGTCACCAAGTGTCGCTACGTCGTATGGTCAGGTGACATGTCCTACATAGCTTTGCTGGCGAAACACAGCGTGACGGTTTGCAATCGTAAACTGGAGATATTGTGTTCGATCCATGAAAACACCAGAGTCAAATCGGGCGCTTGGGATGACTCTGGCGTTTTCATCTATACGACCAGCAATCACATCAAATACACCTTAACTAACGGGTGAGTAATCTTAAATCGTTGTCGAGTCGAGATACCAACAATCCTGATGTTCTGTAGCGACCACGGTATCATCCGCACACTCGATCTTCCCATATATATTACCCGAGTCAAGGGCAGCCAGGTATTTTGCTTGGACCGCGAATGTAAACCGAGAATATTAACGGTAGATCCCACGGAATACAAATTTAAATTGTCACTGATTAATCATCGATACGAAGAGGTAAATACCTATATACAGAGACAATAGACAGATAATTAGTAGGGTAATTTCTAGGTGCTATACATGGTTCAAAAATCGAGATTAGTTGGACAAAGCATTATTTCATATTTACAACAAAAAGGTTACCCGGAGGTGGCGCTGCACTTTGTTAAAGACGACAAGACGCGCTTCACCTTGGCGCTGGAGTGCGGCAACATAGAGATCGCTCTGGAATCGGCGAAGGCATTGAACGACAAGGCTTGCTGGGACAAATTAGCGCAGGCGGCGCTGTGGCAGGTAATATTAGCGTTTCTCGGTGGGATTCCGGGTTTGATACGTCGATATTACTCCAGGGCAATCATCAAGTTGTCGAGATGTGCTACCAAAGGACGAAGAGCTTTGAAAAATTATCATTCCTGTATTTGATCACGGGGAATTTGGATAAACTCAGAAAGATGACGAAAATAGCGGAGATAAGGAAAGCTCGCTCATCTCAGTATCACGGGGCACTTTTGTTGGGTAAGCGTATCGGTTTTCTTTGCCTCGTCAATCTGAGCGGTGTTTTGATCGTGCAGGTGACCTGGAGGAACGCGTCAAGGTCTTGAAAACGACTAATCAGCTGTCGTTAGCCTATTTAACCGCCGCCACCCACGGAATGCACGAAGAGGCGCAACAGTTGAAAGAGCAAATCGGCGATGACAAGAAGTTGCCCGATGTGGACGTTAACGCGAAGTTTTTGAAGCCCCCACCTCCCATACAGCAAGCCGAGTCGAACTGGCCCCTCCTCACGGTTAGTAAGGTGAGTTAGAGCTTCGGTTACTCAAAGTAGGATAAGTTTTTACATAAGCAACACTCTCGTTAGGGATATTTCGAAAGCACCGCGGCACAATCGGTGACCTCCAGCAAACTGGCCGCGGAACCTGTGGCTTCGGAGGCCTTGGAGGAAGCAGGAGGTTGGGGCGACGATGATGATGACGATATAGGAGAAATAGGTATTTGGTTATTGACATGTTGTAATTTCGTGCTTGAAACAGAACTCCTCTTTACTAGAAGGCAGAAAACCGTCTGTGTCCGCCTCAGGCGATGGTGGTGAAGCGGGCTGGGACGTGGAGGATGCCGATTTGGTCATTCCCGACCTGGGACCGACACAGGAAAGCGAAGTCGCAGATAATTATATTCATCTACCATCGGCAGGTATTTGATCCGACGCCACATTACGAAACACGTATAAATTATCGCTTATTTCATTTTGCAGGTCCGTCTCCGCGCATTACCTGGACGAAAAACTCCCAATTGGCAGCCGATCACATTATGGCCGGTTCCTTCGAATCCGCCTGCCGCCTTCTACACGACCAACTGGGGATTGTCGTCTTTGATCCGTACGAAAGCCTCTTCGTTAATCTATACAGCAGTTCTAGGACCGTAGCCGCCCATCTAGCCAATCTACCACCCGTATTTACGCATCCGCTGAGGAACTGGAAGGAAGCGACGGCAAAGAACGGACTACCGGTCGTTGGTGTTAATTTGAACCGACTGGTGGCCGATCTGCAAGTATGCTACCAACTGACCACGGGAGGAAAGTTCACCGAGGCCATCGAGAAGTTCCAGAATTTATTGCTTTCTCTCACGTTGCTGGTGGTGGACACCAAACAGGAGATCGCGGAAGCCCAGCAACTGTTGCGTATATGTAGCGAGTACATTTGCGGCTTGCAGATGGAAACTTTGCGAAAAACTCTACCAAAAAGTAAGTTATTCCATTGAGATCTATAATTACATCTTACATTATATATGCTAAATACACTCTTAATTTACAAATTAATTGAAAGTCACATGAAACAAACAAGTCAACAAGTCAAATGAAACTAGTAGGTTCGAAAATAGTAACTGAGAGTACAGGACTGAAATAGTCGCTAGTAAAAAGTAGTCAAATCAGTCGAACCGAAAATAGCGACCGAAACAGTCGATAGTAAAAAGTAGTCAATTGCTAAATAGTCGATAGTTCCCAACGCTAATTTTAGGTCAAGTTGAGAGTATCTTCCGACTAACGACAACACTTGCTTGACTTTGAGTCTAATCTGCTCAGCATTTTGTCTAACATGATGTTTCCAATTTAACCTACCATCGAGATGTAATAGGGGTGGTGATGATGTGATTTTTTTTCAGGTAGCGCTGAGGAACAGAAACGACAATGCGAGATGGCGGCATATTTTACTCACTGCAAACTACAAGCCGTCCATCAAATCCTCACTCTAAGAACCGCGCTGAACATGTACTTCAAACTCAAGAACTACAAAACGGCAGCGTCCTTCGCCAAACGGCTGCTGGATCTGGGACCTAGACCCGAGGTGGCGCAACAAGCGCGCAAGATTCTTCAGGTAAATGAATTCTCCAACCACCAAAATTCAAATATTTTTTCGTTAACCACACCGTTGGCTTTGCAGGCCTGCGATTCCAATCCCAGCGACGAGCTGCAACTGCAGTACGACGAACACAATCCCTTCACTCTCTGCGGCTACTCGTACACCCCCATTTACCGAGGCAAGCCCGAGGAAAAGTGCCCGTTGTGCGGGTGCTCATATTTACCTAAATATAAGGGTGTCGTGTGCAACGTGTGTCGCGTGGCAGAAATCGGCAAGGAATCCATCGGGCTACGAATCAGTCTCCATCAATTCCGTTAAAATCTGTACATTCTAATTTATTGGTCTTTCCACTAATGCATTTTTTTACTACAGTTACTGTTGTTAGATCCTACTGGGGCAACATACAAGTAAAAAACAGCAGCTTGTTCAGATGGGTTGCATTATGTTGAATTATAAATGCTTCGAACAACTTGACCAGCATAATTGCCGGGGCAAGTTGCGAGATGTTGCCCCAATATTGATAGACCTGTATAGCCATAAGTATATAGAATAAAATATTAAGAAATAAAGTAATTAAATTAGGAATAAAGGAATATACTATAAATTCGATCATAATAGTAGCGTTATTTCAAAAACACTTCCATGGCACATTTGATTATCAGACTAAAACCACAAAAGATTGTTGTATGTGGGGACCATGCTTTGGTAAATAAAATTATTTATTAATTATATTCGTCTCTGATTAAAAGTAATAATTAAACAGTCTTACAGAAATTTATTTGTAAAATATTCCCAAAAACTATAAGCTCTTGTTTTTATTTAACTACTCTCAAAAACACTCGTTATCATAATATAATCGGCTACCAACCTACCTTCGAGTTCATTAATCAACAAAAATCAGTAATATAATGTTTTATTCTATTAAATAACCCATACATCTTAGAACAAAAATTATTTGGTGCACCAAAATTTAGCAATTGTCTCAGGAATGTTGAAACTAAAATCCAATTTCCAAGTATTTATTATAATAATTATTTATTACCAACGTAGGCGGTTATCACAAATAAAACAAAAGATATCCGGTAAGTTTGAATATTTTTGCCATTCATATTGGAATTTAAGTGTATTGTTCACTTATTCCAAAACGCATGAAAATCAACTAAAAGAATTTGTGTTAAACTCAAAGAAACAATATGATATTGAAAATAAATAGACGCAAGGGTATATCGTGAACCTAAAATACCGGTTTTTTCTTAATATGGACAATTACAATGCTTTTTTCGATACACCTTTAAATGTTACTCGAAACATGTTTAGTCATTTATTTAGATATTCCGATGTAATAGAATGTTGTCCTTATTTTTTGTTAATACTACTACTGACGGCAATAAATCGACTTGTTTAGTATAATTAATCAGATCTGAATATTGTATTGGTCTACATTAACATCATAGAATGTTTCGTTGGCGATTCACGGTTTTTCAACACGACTTTTGAACCTAGTACTGTAGATTATAGTACTAATTAGAATATATATAATTTTGCAACGCTACAAAATGGAATAGAATTTATAAAATTGTCCTACCCAAGACCTTTTGCATTTCGTAATTTATACTCGCAGAACAGACTGACTTTCTATGTTTTGTGCTTATACTCTATGGGGTTACCCAAATGTCAAACATCATCAATATGTCTAACTGATTTTAATCATATTTGAGGCCGTCATGTCGAGAGAAAACGTTAAAGTTTTCTACCGGGTGTTCCCGAGCGATGAACCGCGGTCGCCTCACATCAAGATCGACAGAAAGTCGAGACGGATCCATGTACGTCGCTTGCAGGAGCTATCAAAGAACTTCATGGGAGAAAGGGATCGATTCTGGCAGTTCCAAGCCGACGACATATTTGAGAACGTGTCCCAGGAGCGAGTGTTTGACGTGGTGGTGCGAGATTTGCTGCCTGAGTAAGACATACTAACAGCTGCAATTAGTCCTGTGATGTAACGTGTTCTTTTAGTATCATCCGAGGTCGTACTGCTACTGTCGTGGGTTTTGGCCCGACAGGTACGGGAAAGACCTTCACCTTGAGCGGATTAAACTTTTCCGAAAAGGTACTCCTGGACACTTACAGAGCCAATAGTAATCTTCACCGATTCCATACTCTTGCACATTCTCAAAGACTTCTCGTATTCCCATATACCATTTCAATAACAAATAACAATAAAAACATCTAACGAAATATTTCAGCAGCAAAAAGTACAGTACTAAACATAGAGCATTAAATAATTCGGATTAGAAACGAAGGCTTCATTTGCAGGACTTTGGAGTATTGCCAAGAATCGTGACGGGCTTGTTACAACTGATACACCAACAGCCAAGAAATCTTAAGACCTCCCTCGAGATATCCTACGCCGAGTTTGATGATGGTTCCGCGGTCGATCTGTTGCGAAGTACCTCGAGTCCCTTAGAGATGACCCGCATCTGCGACCTAACCAAAGCATCGATATCAACTGAATATGACGCGTTGAAACTGTTATTTCAAGGAAAGCCCCATTAGGTTTGGTTCTATTCGTTTTCACCATCTTATCTCTCCTTTCAGGAGAAGGCAGAAAGAGTTTCAACGTTTCGGAGACTGGTTACGCTTCGAACAACTTGACCAGCATAATAACTTTCCACCTGACCAAGAAGGACTCGGATCTGAGCAACGCCGTGAAGACTGTCTCCAGAGTAAATCTCCTTAACGTATTTTCGATGATTTTTATGCTGTAGTATCTCCTTTGAAGCTACACGTGGTCGATATGGCGGGAATCGGAACACCGGGTCCGGGAAAGAGTCCCAAGGACATTGGCAAAGCGAACTTGACCAGCGTTCAGTTGGAGCAACTTGTCCAGGCATCAAACAAAGACATACCCCGCTACACCAAGGCGATATATAGAACCAGCGCGTATCTGTACTTTTTGGGAGGAGATTTCGACGGATCGAATTTACTTAGGTTGGACGGTACATCCGTTCAATTCTCCTCAAATTCGTTTTGGTTATAATTAGGTTCATCGGTCATATAGCAACACGGACTGACACTTTGCAGTTGACCCTGTCAACTTTGAGGTTCGGGACGTCGATGAAAGGAATGAGATCTAAACAGGGCCGTATCCGATTTGATGCAAACGAAGATGTCCTCGTGAGGGTTTTGAAAGTAAATATATCGTTGTTCTTACCCGAACATTTCTAGTAGCTCGATCTGCTTTAGATCGGGTATAATCGGCTCTCGATGGGCGTGACTAATTTTCCGGAACATCCCGACAATGGGATACGGAGTTATACTACTTCAGCATTCTGAAAAATTAATATGTAGTAATTTAATTATTATTCATTTATTAATTTTTTATACCTTTCTTTTGGGAGGATTCGCCTTGCTTTCAAAACGTGTTTCTATTTCGGAAATCACTTCTTCCTTTGAGCTAAACATATCTCACTGCGGTATTCCCTGGATATCAACAAGTTGTTGACATCCTGACAAGACAGCCAGTAATCACCACTGGTCAGATCTGAATTAAATGGTGGATGGAAAAGCAATTAGAAGTGGAATTCGTTGACACAGTGCATTGTTACGAAAAAAAATCTGTTTTATGTTAATGTTTTAATTTTTGCGCTAAATGTCATATTCTCATGACATCATTAAACTAGAATAAGTACAGAAAGGTTAGGGCACTGCGTCAACTCTATATCAGGGTCTTGGACTAAATCGCTCGAAGCAACAGGAAATAAGATCGCTGGGAAAAAAAAACTATTTAAAATTATTTATCTAATTTTCTCCAACAGTCTATAAAAATTACTGAAAAAAGATAAATTAAGATCTATCAACATTGTTAACGAAAGAACTGCATGATGTAGATAAATGTACCTCTTTAATTTAAAAATATAGTTCAATGTTAATTAATGGGTTTTAATGTGATAATATTTTTATTTGTTAAGGAATACTTTAGAAGTAATCATTTTAACAAAATAATTCATAGAATATTACTATACTTATAAATCACTCCAGGAATGAATTAATAGGTATCTGATATATTATAAGGATGAAATTAAGTGCGGAATTATGGGGAAACAACAAAATATGTGTAGCCGAATATTCTCATTGTGACAAAACATCAAAACACTTCTATCCTATATATTTTAAAATATAAAATATATAGGAATTAAAATGGATTTGAAGTGACACAAATATATTTAAATAAGACTCCGCCCACTGAGAGTCGAAAATTCCCGAACGTCATCATCGGTACTATTAGGGCGAGTTAGCATTCATTAATTTTATTACTTTAAATGCCCAGGTAATTAAAGCAGTTTTATACCGACATTGGTAAGATTCGACTAATTGAGCGCCGTAATGGTTGCGAGATTTAGTAAAATCAATGTATGCTTGTTGGGAAAGTTATTGTATGTCGTTTTTATTAATTTTTGTCTATCAGGGGCAGGTGGAAATTTGCCGACAGAACAAGTACCTCGATTCTGTTTTACTGAACCACAATATGGTTGACGTAACCGATCAGGAACGTCGATTGCTTGTGGATCGTGCCGTAGAGAGTTATTTGAAGGGTACGATGGACGAGATTACCGTTATGAACGTCGTCGAAGCCAAGGATATATTCAGCCGACTCAGGACGCTGTACAACGAGCAGGACGTTCGAATAACCCGCCTGATTGCCGAGAAAGAACAGTCCCATCCGAAGAGCGAGGTATCGCTGAAGGTGAAAGGGTCCCGTTCGAGTACCAACGCTCCGGTAAGACATCGTACCGCCAGAGGTGGTCTCGTTCCATAATTCGGTGGAGTTTCAGGGCGGGAAAGTGACGAGGAAATCGAAAGAAAGCGTTTCGAACAGCGAGAAGAAGATCGGCGAGGAAAACGTGTCTGAAAAAAGGATGCGCATCTCTAATTCTGACTTGGGTAAAGTTACATCAATAGCCTGGCACTATTTGAACAGGTGTCGCCGCTTTTACTAGGTGCACCGGAAAGTCATTACCGGATTTTACCGAAACTCAAATATCAAATCATAAAATGCTGCTACAAAGGTTTGATCAGAAGTCATTCCTGCATCGAATAGTGGCGGGTAATAAAAAGTGGGTTTATTTTGAAAACCCCTAAACGCAATAAATCACGGTTATCACCTGGTGAAGTCGGCCGATCGACTCCAAGGCTCAATCATGTTGGTCGCAAGACAATGCTCTGTGAATGTACTGAAACAGTTAATAGTGGTCGCTACCGTCAACAAATGATCAATTTGAACCATGCATCGATCGAAAAACATCCAGAATGGGCCCGAAGACATGGTAAAGTGATTTTACACCACAATAACGTCTCATAAAGCTAAACCGGCGAAGAAAGCGTTGAAAGCAGTTGAATGGGACATATTATATCACCCGTCGTACTCTCCAGACCTTGCTCCGTCCGACTATCAACTTTTCGCATCAATAGGACACGCGCTTCGCCAATTTCGAAAAAGTTAAAAAATGGCCCGATGAATATTTTTGCTCAAAGGACAAACAGTTTTTTTTTTTGGGATGGCATCCATAAATTGCCTGTAAGATGGGCAAGATGCATAGAACCAAATGGCCAATACATTGAATAAATAAATTTTTCCATTTTCTTAAAAATTAGTTTTTTTTCCCCAAAAAAAAACCGGTAATGACTTTCCAGTACACCTGGTAACTATAACACCTAACTAACTGGTTATTATAGCTCTATCAGAAATATTGAATGAATGACTTAATACTATATGGAGATCTAATATCGATATTTTAAAGAAGAAATAAAAAATTGGTATAATGGCCCGAAAAAATATCGATTTTCTCTAAATATTTTACAAAGTAAGGATATTATTAATAAACCTTTACCTCGAACTTTAAAAATTAAGTACCAAAATGCACCAAAAACTTTATACACAGTTTAAAATTGGCACGTATTTTTAAAGGTTTATCAAAAATAATCAAAGGGTCTTTTAAAATGTTTCAGAAATATATCTAATTTTTTTTTCGAGCATATCGAAAATTATCGGTCAGAGAAATATCGATATTTTCTCGGATTCCCCACTTTAGACTCGTGCTACATGGCCTGCCTTTTTAAAACAAAATATTTAAGTCACTCATAACAGGTATAAACCTAGGAGAGTTTTATTTATTATTGTTATTTACTTTAAACTTTTACTAAACAATTAATAAATCAAAAATACTATACACTTTGTCATAGGTCTGAAAGATACTCATTGTGTATAAAAATAAAGCTCCTTAAAAATAAGATATCGATCAAACCTGTCGACTCTCGGGGGCATATTAAAAAAGGAACAATTAACAATAACTTGGAAAAATGGAATTAGTTGTTTGTTCGAATTTTTCAATGAATCTATACAGAGAAAAATATCTAAAAGTCATAGTAATTAATTCCCCATCCTTCACCCTTCATCGATCAGATATTTTAACAGATTACAAAGCGAAGAAAAAATCCCCCTCAGGAACCAACTCCAAACAGACTGCATCGGTCAAGAGAAGGCCCAGCAGCACGTCCGTCGACAAGAAAGATTCACGCGGCAGCGTTAAAAGCAGCGCGAGCTCCAATATACCGATTCCTCAAATACTTCCGGAACGAAAAGAATTGTGGACGCAGTTCACAGAACAAGTGACTTATGAAACTATCGTGGACGAATATAAACGCAACGAAAATTCTCTTCGAGATCAATACAAAGTATATCTGGACGAAATCTCGGTCCTAAACAAAAATAAAGACGCCGAGGGGAAATGTTTTAGGGATCTGGTCGCGGTACACAAACAGGGAACTACGTATAATGTCCGATTATAGGCGCAAAGTTTTAGGAAATTCAACAAACCCGACGAGGTCGATCAGGACGGGCTCTTAAAAACCAGCTATGCCGAGAGATCGTGCCAAGGATATCTAGATACGGCTCGTCTTGAGCTCCTCAAACAACAAGAACGTGTGTTGCTCGCTCAAGAAAACTTTAAAGCTATTTTAGACAATCGACAACAACTCGCAAAAAAACTCAACGACGAATTTGACACCTACTGCCTGGAAAATGCTTCTTTCCCAGCAGATACTCAGCTGCTTGAGGATGAACTGGTATGTATAGTGTTGCGAAATATGCATCGTTACCTAAAACTATTCCAGAAATCCATTTCTGTTGATGTTAACTTGGAACAAACCGAACGCGATTTTTCCTGTCAATTTTCCGAGGGTATACCAAAATTACCTGAACGAGAACAAATGATTAAAAATCTTCAAGGACTAATGCAAATCGAAATAAAAAATCGTAAATTTAATGAATCTCAGAAAATCAAAAAATGGAAAAATATATCGGTAAATGACAAATTATAAATAAAAATAAATGTAATATGCAATTATAGCTGTGTATAATTTGCGTTCCGCGATTAGATAACCAGTGAAACATCAAACCTATAATAAAATAATGGCTGTCTTATAAAAATTTTAATGTCATAAAACTATTATTAAAAAAAAGTTTTGAAATTTCCTTCTATAATATGTGACAATTACGAAATCCGTCCGTCACTATTTCAAATTTACCGGCTCTTGCGCAGGCTCTATTTGGTGGGGGCAAAGGAAGTCCACCATTTTCTTTCTCATCGTACCGGGTTTAAAGCACGTGTGATTGATAAAAACTTGCCGCTAAACTCGCGTTATTTATAAGTCTCCGTGTTTTCATATATTTTCGTCAATAAACGATATTCGGGCGTGGAATAATCGATAAAAGCTATACCGCAACCATGAACAGTGAAAAATTGAAGAAACTTCAATCCCAGGTGCGAATCGGCGGCAAAGGAACCCCAAGGCGTAAGAAGAAGGTTGTCCATTCTACCCAAGCTACTGATGACAAAAAACTTCAGTCGTCTTTGAAAAAATTATCCGTGAATACTATCCCCGGCATCGAAGAGGTAAGTATTGTTAATTTAAATACAAACCATGTGAACCGTAAAAATTACTAATACATTTCCATAACAATATCCGATTCTAAAACTACAACTTAATTTCCTTTAGATTATTTATAGTATTATTGATATTCCAATATTGTTAGCTTTAAAATCGAGGTTTCCTACTTTAACAAATATTTTATTGTTCAATGTCATTGTGTTGAAACCAATTTTCCGATGTCATTGATTGTTTTCTAATAATTTTATTTTGATTTTAGGTAAACATGATCAAAGAAGATGGATCTGTGATTCATTTTAACAATCCAAAAACACAAGCTTCTCTAGCCGCCAATACATTTGCCATAACTGGCCATGGGGAAAACAAACAAATTACAGACATGCTCCCAGGAATCCTCAATCAGTTAGGGCCTGAAGGTATCACTCAGTTGAAACGTCTGGCTAATTCAGTAGCAAATGCCGGAGGTGTTGGTAAAATCGTGCCAGAGGATGAGGAGGATGTTCCTGATCTAGTTGAGAATTTCGATGAGGCCAGTAAAGCAGAAGTTTCAAAAAAAGAAGATACGAAGCCTGAAGAGAAAGCAAAAGAGAGTGCTTAATCTACCACCTAATAAGTTTGTACTAGATTAGGGTTGGTGTTGCCGTTTAGAGTTAAGTTTTGAGTTTAAGAATTGACTAATGTACTTTTAATAAAAGAGAAATGAAACGTTTTTGGTTGGTCTGTAAATTTATGTGTGTTTTTAATCTTGAAATTTAACAGTAATGGTAATACCAGACCTCAATAGGGCCTTTCGAACGTATTGTGTTGATTGCCAAGTTATTTTTTTATGGGCTTGGTGATATACATATTATTGTTCGATAGTCGTCTACGGCAAGTGTAAAAAATTTAATCTATAAATTCTGTTTTACTACCAACTCACTACCAAAAATTTTTGTTAATGCGAAAAGTAGAGAAGAAAATGTTAAGATGTTTCTTAGGAAATATAATGCTATATATAAAATTTTTGTTGTTTTTAATATCTTCCATTTTTATTCCGTGTTTAGCTCAATGCACAGACTTAAAAGTGACCCATAAACCGACTTTCAATCATCCTTCAATTTGAGATTTAAATTTCAATATTTTGTAGTTCCTGTTTATAAATATATAGCCTATAGGCAACCTCCCAAACTCTATGACATGTGCCAGACGTGAATATGATTACTAGATGATTAAATGACATTCTGAAATGTTAGGTTAGTTTTGTTGCCCGGAAAAATGGCAAATTTATTAAAAAATAAGATAAGTCAACAATTGCAGCAGGCTAGATATTTGCCCAGATGGGTTCAGAGGCATGTGAAAAGTATTATCGAGCCGAATAATTATAATCCCATTACTGACAGTGTACAACCGCAAAACCAACACGACCCGACTCAAAACAACATTTTGCCTAACAAGAATACTGATAACAAAACACAAGTTTCTTCAACTATCAGAAAAACAAAAGAAAAATGTACAGGTTTATTAAAAACAACATTCGACACAGATGGAAACCTTGTATATACCAAAATGGGTAATAATGATATACGCGTAAGTAAGATAATGGCTTCGGTGAAATCAAGAAGTGTTAAAGAAAAACAGAAATTGATGCTTCTCGAAGGTAAAACACTAATTAAGGAAGCTCTACAGTCTGGCTGTAAGCTGAAATATATTCTGTTCAGCAGATCGAAAGAGGTATATTTGATAACTTGAAATTTAAATTTGAGTTCACTTTTTTATATTTTAGGTGGAATATTTGAAACCATTTTTACCTAAAGCCGACACAGATATATTTAAGATACCATACAGGGAGTTACAGTCTTGGTCTGACTTAGTTACAGCTCCAGGAATCATGGGTAATATGATTAGTGTGTTAGAAAATAATAAGTAAGCTCACAAAAATATTTTAGCAATATTTCAAATTCCTGACTTGAGCAGGTTTGAACCAACCAACCCTTTACCTATAACAGTGGTCTGTGATAATATCCGAGAGCCAAGTAATTTAGGTGCTATTTTAAGAATATGTAGTGGAGCGGGATGTGAGAAAATAGTTTTGACCAAAGGTATTAATATTTGCAATGTTCTCTGTTGTTTTTTGATTCATAAATATATTTAGGGTGTGTAAATGTGTGGGAAACCAAAGTACTCCGTAGTTCTAGCGGGGCACATTTTAAGATTAAGGTAGTAAATAGACCTGAAGTGGATGATCTGAGCACTATTCTTCCTAAAAATTGTAACATCTTTATAGCTGATAATAAAACAGTGAATTTTGCAACAAATGAACATAGTTCTGGCAATCTTCCGATTGTACCATACTTTTCAGTAGACTTCAAATTATCCCAGCATATAGTTTTAGTTATAGGTATGTATTACAATTTATGTATTGTTTTAAAGGAATTATGTATTATTTTTAAAGGAGGCGAAACTGAAGGAATTAGTGATAAATCCTACCAGTTGGCTGCAGATCACGGTGGTGCCAGACTGAATATTCCTTTGGAAAATGGCCTAAACAGCTTAAATTCTGGATCAGCCTTGGGTATAATTATTTTTGAAATAAAGCGACAACTAATTAATTTAAAACAAAGTGAGTTGGACACATGTATAGTTGAAAGAATCAAGGAACATGCATAATAAACATATTTTGTCATATGGTTGTTTCCTTTATTATAAAAAATCAATTGATAAACAAGCTTTATTGGTTATACTTCATTATTTATACAGTATGATCTGTACAAATTCATTCTATAACAGTGGCAGCTTTCCAGTGATATTTTCAACATGTTCTTCTATCCCAAATAAACTCAAAACGGTAAGTGAACCACTTGCTATTTGAGTATGGCCAGCATCTCGTACTAAATAGGCAGGTAAACCTTCACTAATTGCTTTGTGATATAGTTGTTTTAAGTGCTCCGCATCATTTCCTTTTAGTACAACTTTTTTTTCTCTAAAAAATATGTTTTATTAAAATTTTAATTAACTAGCAATAACTTAAACTTACCCTAACTCTTCCCACTGATTTAGTTCTTCCTGGTTCTCTTTAAACATAGATCTATACAGGCCTAAACAGGCGTGTCCTACCTGAGCTGCAATCTTACCTGTCTTCATCTTCAAAGAACAATTTACTACATGAACCATTTTATAATTAGCGAGGCCTTGATCCTCCCAGTCAGCATCACTAGAATCTTGCATACCTAACATTTTGAAGATCATTGAAGGCTCCCAATATGGTTCTTAATGGCACAAAATTACCTTTACCAGAATCCTCACATCTTCCCAGCTCATTTCTCTCGTCTTTATTGTTAACTATATAATTAATTGCATCATCTACAGATTTGTTCCCAGTACAAAAAAGAGCCTGTAAAGATAAATATTAATACGTTAAATACTGTTTACGTCTGTAGCTAACCTCCTTAGCAAGGTTTTCATTTATTCCCATCTGAATGAGAGCAGCTAGGAGATCTTTATCAGGCACAAATTTATCAGCTTCTTCACTCATTTTTTTTTATATTTAGGCTATGCAACAATATTAATTTCAATTGTTTATAGTGGAGAACAATTGGTTAGAGATTTGTAGTTTGTGAATATTTCACGTTCACGTTAAAAATTCAAACATGACGAACAATACAGCAAAGAAAATGTTCTACTCTATGGACCATAGAGTAAATATAGAGCATAGAGTAAATATAGAGGTTTAACTTAAATAGGCAAAATCGTGGAAATGTTTTGCGTGGTCCATTCAATGGCGGCTCTGAGACCACTTTTTTGATTGGTTCCTTTGAATTGGCCTACGAAGGCATTTGATTGGTTCATTTCTAGAACGCCATTGTATGTTTCAGTTTGTTTACGATGTTTTTGTGTGTCTAATATAAAATACGGTTAGCATTCTTGTGTCTTAAATATAATCACTATTATTCGATTTTAGTGTATCTTCATTCTCAAAAGTTTTGTATCCAGTGTTTGTGCGGAAACAAAAATTAAGGATTTGTGTGACTTAGCATTGCTTTTACCTGGTACGTATACAATTATTTATATAAAGCATTTGTGTTCATATATATTATTATTTACAGCAATATAACAAAAGAAATTATGAACATATTTCCCACACTCTAAATCCAAAATGTGTCCAAATGAGGCCATGGTAAAATTACATTGAACGTAAATGTAATTATACTACATGAAAAGTTTTTGTTACCCTTTAAAAAGTTGTTTGTAAAGTGCCATCAATTTAAAACTTAATTATTTTGAAGGGGTTTATTTACTTAAAACAAATGTATATTGGTTAAGATAATTATAATTAATATCTTGGCTTAAGGCTCCTTAACCGAGAACTTCTTCAACAAGGTGAGCTTGATTTTATAAACAAGAGATTATCATGCTTGTTTTATTATATTGTTAATAGATGCCTAAGCTGTCTTTTTAACTCCTCTATTTTATCATAATAAGAGCACAGCAGTAATTTTCAAATATATCATGTTTTAATTTTTTGTTGGTGTTCTTTAAAGTATTACTTTTTGGTATGTTTTCTCCATTCTGACATATATCATACGATTTAAATGTTTTAATTATCCATTCCATAATAACATTGTAAAAATAATAATAACTTGCCTCAATACATTTGTGTTGAACAAGTAGGTAAAATATTAACAGACTTTCTGCTGTGCTGCTTTGCTTTTAGTATGAGCGAACAATAAGTTAGATATTTTAATACATCTTATTTGAATTGATAGCACTAAAAATATATAAAAAACAGAAAGAGCTATAGACATTTTTGTTTATATTTGCTATGAGATATGTTATGTTTTTAATTAGATTGCAGGCAATTTTTATATCCACATAAATTATTTTTTATTTATATACATTATATATATATTCTTATGTTTTAGCTTTTTGATATATAATATTTCTATTTGTACAGATTTTTATATTAATAAATGGTTTTGAAAAGTTACATTTTGGTTTTATTTAAAATTTAATTGCTCAGTAGAATGTGACGTCAGAGGTTAGTCACGTGATAGGTATGAAATCGTCGACCAATGAAATGCTCCCCTTATAAAATATTTTCATTACAGGTGCCTGTAATGGTAATTTAAACTAATAAATGAAATTCAGCGAAATGACGTTCTCAGGGCCTTTCTGCTGAGACCACGCAAAACAATTTTGAAATTATTTGTATTAAATTAGCATTCTATATATTACTCTATAAATTAGACCACACTAAAATTCGACAATGCCAAAATTTCATTTGTTAACACTGCACATGCGCACTTCCGATATTCTTAAAAATGCATCAGAGGGCGAATAATTGACAGGAATCCATCTGATTGGGGTGGCGGTATTTAGGATTTAGGTTATTGACTGATAATTTGGATTGAATAATAGAAAAATTAACATATATGGATAACTATGAATCTAATATGATAATTTTTCTTTGTGAATTATGTATATAGGGATAAGAATAAAATTTGTTTAAGTTTTGATTAGTTATTTAAGGTTGAGTTACCCTCTACTTTGTTATTTTATAGCTAAGAGTATAATTTAAAAGGATATTTATTATTTGTACGATGCCCGAAGGCTATTAGGAAATCTGTACAAAAACATTAACACAACATTAACAAAATTAGGAGTCAGAATTAAATAACAGCCATTCATATGAAAGTAAACGAATGGAATACAATATGCTGTCTTTTTCAAACAAGAAGGTAAATATTTACGGTAATATAAGTAGTGCTTATATTTAATCAGCTGTTAGTTCGGTGTCTGTCCTAGGTGAAGGGCATGGAGTATTAAAACAAGACTTTGCTGTAGGGTTTATGAATAGTATAGTGGAAGAGAAATTAAAGCATACCCAAGCATAATGTGTTGATGGAACAACTCATGGTACAAATAAAAAAGTAATGGACCTGACTGTCATAATTATAAAAGATAATAGAAATAGTGGTTTCCCGTTGCTTTTTTTTGAGTAACAGAGTGGACCAGCAGCTTCAAGAAGTTTTCCTAAATATTTTTCAAAGGATTGCATACAAAATTTATCTAAATAACTTGTTAATATTGAATATTTATTATAGCCACTTGTAAAGAAGAGATTCAGGAGCAGCTAAAGATTCTGTATTTTATGTCTGATGATGATACCAAATATTACAATGCTTGGGTAAAAATATTGGCAGGTACTCCACAGAGACTCTTATGCACCTGGCACATAAAAAATTGGAACATCCAAGTAAAAACAAAATTAAAGATGCTGCTCTAAGAAAATTAAAAAAAATTAAGAAACATAATATGTAAGATTTCACGAAACGGGTGAAGTGGAATTTATAAATAATTTAACGAGGTACATATAATTTTACAGTAATATACTGTATATTTATGTTTTTTAGGTATTAATAATATATAACTTCAATTTACATAATTAATCTGTCACTTTAATCAAAACATCTGTCAGACCAGCAATTTCTTTAGATATGCGCGCGTACCTATTTTCTTTATTTTGGTTCCGTTCTTTTTATCAGTGTTGGATCTAAACATCACAGGTAAATAATTGTATTGGATAACATAACATAGAACAGAGAGACTATTTCTCTATTCTATAATAATAAATTGGATTATGTCCATGCAACAGGCAATACACATTGTCAAATGCTTCATTTACAATTATAACAATATTATCAGATTCTAATAGTAAATAATATGAAATAAATAGAGGATATAAATATAAAAACTTATTTTTATGTCCTTCTATTAACATGTTTTAATATATATTTGCGAAAATAGGCTAGTTATAGTTATTAGGCTAACGAAATTATGTCGATTGTGCTCAATGCCTTTTTCAATTTTTTATATATATATTTTAAGTCTCCTTTTTGCAACTATAGGTTTATCTGGACTGGGCCTAAAGTTTAACATGGACTCCGAACCACGGTCCTCAGCATTAAGCCTACCGACTAGCGAGTGACCAACTCATCCCAAAAGACATCCGGTCTTACCCAGCCTGGCTACTGGCGTGACTGGGATCATTTTCCTTGTCGGATTTTACACTCTTGCCTAAAACATTCAAAAATTTTAAACAATCACAAACATAAATTTACGACCATGCCCCAGCAGGATTCGAACCCGCGGCTATCGCAACAGTAGGAGGACCGTCCCATCGCCTTCACCACAGCGTCACCAAGCCGGCGACCTTTTTCAATTTATTCAACTTTTTTTTTTGGTAAAAGTGATGGGGAATATTTTATAATTGATGTTTTTAAAAATGCGATGTTGCCAAATATAACTTTTTAGTTCAATTATATTTTTAGCGGGTTTTGACTAAAAATTACGGCTTTTTATATTGTTTTGTATTACTTTCAAAATATTTTCATAATGTATCTTTATGAAAAGATATGCTTGCCAAAGAAATTTATTAAAAAATGGGGATTTAGGTAAAGAAACACGGTGTAATTAAAAAAACGAAATCAATAGTTTATTAGTTTAAGAGCTTCGTCTATGCATCGCCATTTGGTTGGAAGGTAGAATGGTTCGAAGACGTGAGGGAAAGGGGTGTCCGGTCCGGTTACCCTGGCGACTGGAGCCTCCAGATTCAAGAAGCAATCGTTCTGATAAATCCACCAAATAATATCGTTAAATATTGGTGTGTTAATTGTTAAATAAGAATGTGTCGTTGACGTACCTGAATCGTTGCTGCCAGTTCCGCGCCGAAACCTGATGTTAGCGGAGCCTCGTGAGCGATCAACGCCCTGCCAGTTCTTCGCACGGACTGAAAGTTGATATGTATCAGTGCTAAGGAGTTTTTGCGTAATTAAGGGCATACTTCACAAACGGTCTCTCTGTCCCAGGGCAGGATTGATACCAGATCAATCACCTCGCACGATATGTCGTGCTCTTTGAGTAGGATTTCCGAAGCTTCCATTAAGACGTGGACCTGTGTGCCCCAACCGATCATGGTAAGATGTTTTCCTGAAACAATTAGCGTTTATTATAACCGAGAGTCGCTTATAAGACAGACAGGGTACCTTCTTTTAACACATCAGCTTTTCCAATGGGTAACTGATAATCACTAACGGGTACTTCCTCAACGGCCGCTCGGTAGAGGGCCTTGGGTTCGAATACTAGACAAGGGTCCGGGTCCCTAATGCAACTGAGCAGTAAACCTTTGGCTTTAATCGGTCCTCTGGGTATTACTACCTGAAATTGTTGAATGTAGAGTTGTCAGGTCGACGTCGAGGCGTATATTACTTTTAAACCAGGCGTGTGAGCGAAATAAGCCTCGGGACTCTGGGAATGGTACAACGCTCCGTGCCCCACGGCACCGCAAGGGGCTCTGATGGTCAGTTTGCCGCAGTCGAACTGGTCGCCGCTCCTGTATCTGTATTTAGCAGCCTCGTTCACGATCTAGGACAAAGAGCAAGTCAAGATAGATGCCGGGGCATCGAACTCGCGGATTACCTGATCGAAGGCGGGGAATATGTAATCCGCGAACTGTATTTCGGCAATGGCTGTGGATCCCGCCGCTGCTGCCCCTATTCCGAAACCAGCTATGCCCTGTTCGCAGAGAGGCGTGTTGAAAACTCTGTCTTTTCCGTATTTCTTCTGCAGATCTAACGTACACCTGGAGGAGAAGTAACGCTAATCATTCCCGTTGATCTATATCACGCCAGTAACGGTACCTGAACACGCCGCCAAAGCCCACGTCTTCACCGAAGATAATGGCTTTCGGGTCGGTCCTCAGAGCCGTTTCCAGGGCGTTGTTGATGGCTTGGAACATGTTCATCTTGGTCTTCTCGCCTAAACATCTAACGTGGTACAGTCAAATATGCCAAAAGAGGACTACGAGAGGCAATAACATTCAGATCATGCTGATGATGATGAGGGAACATGAACAAAATTCCTATATATAGTCTGGTCAATTAAACAGTGACCTGACGTCACCTGAATTGATGACGTCAAAGCGTCGCAATGTTGCTGCATCAACATATTATCGAAGGACTTAAAACTACAATTAATTATACAGTTATGATAATTGTCTAGGTTGTGTTTTATTATATTTACATTGAACTCTTTTCCACATCACCTAGGAGCATATTTTATGTAGTGGTATTCACTGGAGGCCTAATCCACCTAATTGACACTTTTATATCCAAGTAATATATCTTACTTTCATTGGAGAGCATATTTATATTTTAAGCTTAGTTCTTGTTTCCTTGTAGAGTCATTTTAAAAGTTAAAGTTATATCATTGTATTCTCCTTATTTTGTTCTGTTACTACCTGTATACATAATTCTTGATAAAACTAGATTTAATCACTGCATTCTCCCTAATGCATTTGGCATATTTGAAAAACAGTATTATTTCTCTCCCCATACATTGCGACGTTTTGATGTCATACCACATCATTTATCATCATCATTCATCGACTATATATCGATATTAAAAAAATCAATATAGCCTTTCCAATAAAGCAGCCAATGCACGTCACCAAATTCATGACGCCAGCGCGTCGCAATGTTGCCACATCAACTTAGAATTTTGGTTTAGAATGGTTTGTAACCTCTAATTATTATATCTAATGCTTTGAAGAATTTTGTAAATATTTGACAACAGGGCCGACACAAATCGAATTTTATAAAGTGATTCGGTTACATGTTCTGACGCATCGGATAGCATTCTGTCTCTTTTTAACTAGGGTAAAATGAGATGGAAAAATACGGGTCCGAGCTTAAGACGAATATCACATTTTTACAAACTGAATTTGGCAATATATTCGGCTTCATCTATGACATTGGCTATTTTATTCGAAGGACTACATATCGGAGATTAGTAACATCGATATATTGAGCATAAATATATCGACATTTTTTGGATTTATGGTGCTAAAGAGCAAAAAAAGATCATCGCTTCCGAAGACCATCGGATTGCTGAAAATATAAGGTTGCTAAAGCACAGCAACGTTGAAGCGATACAGGTACTGGACAACAAGCAGGAAATCAGAAGGTATAGAAGGTATAGGTAAGGAGTATAAGTGTATTCTTAACTTTAGCTTAAATGATTTAGTTTTATTTGAATTTGGGAAATACATACAGATGTATTAATCCAGTACTCGCCTTACCTTGTGAATTAATGCAAGTACAACAGAACAATAATAAATTCATATGTAAATTAAGACTGTAACGAACACATGATGTAATTAATAAAAAAAATACCTTTAATTGCTGGTTTGGGGTCAGGGCTGTAGGTGAAATGGCTGCTGCATCTGTTGTGTTGTGAAACTCGAACATGTTGTCGATTAAGATAGGGCGATATTTTAACGAAAAAACTCGATTTATTCAACGCCATTTACGATTTACTGGACACATTCACAACACACACACACACAAACAATTACTATTCGAATACAAGGCGATGATAACAAGATCCTTCGAATGGTACGGATAAGAATTCCGTTTTTCTAATCTGTTTCGCTTTTATCGCAAGTTTTCTACGAGGTTTTATAATTTGTTTGTCGGTTCTCGATGGTGCGACACCAAACTGAACGCCAGCGATCTTTTTAAACGAAAACTCGGCCACCTTTAACCCCGCTGGTAAATGTTTTGATGTTATAGCAACCGTAGCGCGTAATCCCAATTCTTATCGTTTTTATTTACTGTTGATAAGACTTGACTGTTGTCGAACAAGACAGGTTTTCGTCAGTCGCGCGTAAATGTTCAATTTAAAATTAATTTTTAAGAAGTGTACTGTGTGCTAATATCCGAGATTCACGACGAAAAATAGAAAATGAAAAGGTTTATTGTTGATGAGTTTATTTATGGATTTTAAGCCGCAGATACAAGGGTTTCTCGATAAGTTTCTGTAAATTAGCTGAGCTATATACGTGGGGATGGACAGAATAATATGAACACCTGACATATACCCAATATTTATTGATTAGTAAGGTGTTGAGACGCCATTGGCTTTTAAAATAGCTATAATTCTTCGCGCAATAGATTTGTAGCATGTCTGAATAGTTTCCTATGGAATATTGAACCATTCTTGTATCAAAATGTTAAAGATGGAAATCTACTATTAATCTTTGCTGTGAAATTTCTCATAATGGTTCAATTTTGTTGAAGTCTGGCGGTTATGCTGGCCAAGGAATATAAGGAATATGCAGTCCATAAATGTCCTGGCTTTTTGATCGTTGCAACTTATTTCACAATTTAGCGTTAGATTCCCTTGTAAACGGTTTTGCAGTCACAGCCCTTCCAGAATGTTAGCTTTGTGGAGCTCCCTCTGTACTGTTTTTGTTGAAACAGCATTACTATAATGAGTGTTGAGTTCTGCTGTCACTTTTACCGTGTTTACCGTGGTAGTTTATGTTATCTGGTCACAATACTTTTTCATTCACAACATACGGTCTCTATTCCTATTCACCGATGAAGTTTTATTATGTTTTATGTATGCTGTCATTACCGTGGATAAGCACTTAAGAATGTGTGCGAGGAAAATTAAGAGTAAATAGCACTTTGTTAAAGCTTTCTCAGTAAATTAATGAACTGGGAAAAAATTAAAGAATCGTGGAAGATAACGTATTGATCAATTTTGAGTAAAAGAATGACCCACTCTTTACATCTAGAATAATACATGAAGCTTTCAAACGTGTAACAGTATGTGTAAATGAAAACATATTACTAGAGATATGCAACTTCAAAGGTATCTGTTAGCGAAAATTTAGTAACAGTTATTTTTTCTCCAAGCTTTTATAAGACTTCTTATTAAAATAATAACCTTTTTACAAAAAAAATCACAAACATTTTTTAAATCACATTTTTTTGGGTCTAAATAAAATGAGATGGGCTATATATACTATATATATATATATATATATATATATATATATATATATATATATATATATATAGTATGTTCAAAGTTAGTTTGTACATACGTCATTTAAATTTGTGATATCAAAATGTCGCAATGTTGCCGCATCAATTCTGAGTTTTAGTTCAGTTTGGCTTTGACATATAACAAAATTCTAATCTAATTAAAATAATTTAATAAAAATGTTATCAAATATAATTTATTTTAACGTTATAGTACATCTAAAAACCACAGTTAATTATACAGCACAATAGTTTATAGGTTAGAGTTATAACCTCTTATCATTATCGCATTTAAGAATTTTGCTTACGTCTGACAAATGAACGACTTTGACAGGCTCATTCGTTTACATATTCGAACTAATCAGACAGCATTGTGTCTCTTTTTATCTAGAATAAAATGAGAAGGATAATATTGTCTGATTCTAAAACGAATTTACAAATTACGGCAGGCAATATATTAAACATACTGATGACGTATGTACAAAAAGCTTTGAATAGACTATATAAGATAGACGAGAGTAATGGTTTTAATAGGTGTCCGTTTTTTAAAAGCTAGTACCATTGAGAGAATGAAAATTGACCACGAACTATGATGTGTAGAAAAACTCTCGCGAGAATTTAAAAGAGGCATGTCGAAAGCAAAAAAAAAATCGATATCGATACGTCAGAACTTTCAAAAATATCAATACCCTTTGGGTTTATTGTAACTACCAAAAACAAGTGATTGACTGACGACTAAAAATGGTTATTGGCTTTGTAAAATATATGAGTTTGTTGAAAAAATCTTTTTGCTGATATAAAATATAGGCAAAAATATCGATATAACAAAATAAAAAATATCGATATATTGTGAAAAAAGATCGTTATATCTAAATAAAAAATAGCGGGAAAAATTATCGAAATAAAAAATTGATATATTTCTTTAAATATATCGACATGTTAAGAAGTCGATAATAAAAAAATCGATAATATCGATTCTGTTAACTAAAAAAAAGTTATTGGCGTATATATATATATATATATATATATATATATATATATATATATATATATATCAAAATAAAAAATATTAGCGAAAACATCGATATATTAATAAATATATCGATATATCGAAATAAGAATATGGAGCAAAAGTATCGATATATTAAATAATCGATATGTCGATATTTTTCGACAACACTAATTTATGATATGGCTGCTGGCCGATTCTTATCTCCACAAAACTTTTTAAATTTCAAAAAAGATATGTTTACGAAAATATTGTTTATTTGGTAAATAAATTAATATTTAATACAAATAAATATAAAAAGGGTGAATCAAGCCATGTCTTTTTCCTCGGATAATTCTTCGATTGGACTAGGAATATTAGCGGGAGGACCACGCTTATAAGCTTGTGAATTTGTCTTTTCTTTTGTCAAGGTCCTAATCTGCAACCGGACACGCGTACGTGGTAAAATAACGCTATTTTTGCGTATTGTACGTTCGACTTACCTCATCGATCAGTTGCCTCTCTTTTTCGGCGGCTGCATGTAGGAGAGCCTTGACCTTGTCCAGTAATTGACTCTTTCTAGTTAACTCGGTCTTGGATTGATTCAGTTGCGTCTGAAGCTGTTGACACAATCTACAGTCTCTACGGTCTCTCTGCGGCAGATTGGCTTGCACCTGCAACTGGTTGATCTTTTGCAGGCTCTCCGCGTACTGCTCCTTCAGGCGTACGTAGTCTTTCTTAAACTTCTCCGCGGATGGCTGAAAATCAATGTTAACTAATCTTTGTCAAGTCAATCTTCACTTGTACCTAATCTTATCAGCTTTTGCTTATTCGACGGGTTTATTCAAACGAAGAAGAATTGAAAAAAGAAGAATCTAAAAAGAATTAATATTCGTGGCATATAAATTCTATACATCATAAAAGTATCTGCCAATATAAACCCAACTGTCGGAAGAGAAGAAAAAGACTTAACATATGTTAGATAAATCCGATTAAATATAACACAAAGTGTGTCTGTCGCTATAGTTGGCATATTTCGATTATGTAATTCATATAGGAGCCCATATTAACTGAACTGTCAAAAAAGAGGAGAAAAAGAAGAAGACTTGATGTATGATATATAAATCCGATTACGTATATCACCGAATATCTTAGTCCAACTGCCAAAAAAAAGAAGAAGAAAAGAATTGACGTATGTCATTGACTGTCAATATGACTTATTATATGACGTATATAAATAATTTATGGATCACAAAGTCTTGAAAATATTTGTTATCTCAGTCGTTATGATTGATATACGATTTATCTTAACTTAATCGATATATTTCCATTCTTTTGAAATTTCATTGATGAAATTCAATATTTCAAGTAGAAAAAAAATGTATTTCCATTTCTACAGATATTTTTATTTAGATAGAGATGGAGAGAGAAGGAAATAAATAGATAAAAAGAGAGATAGAGAAAGATTAATATATATATATATATATATATATATATATAGAGAGAGAGAGAGAGAGAGAGAGAGAGAGAAATAAATAGAGATAAAGATAGTTAGAGAGCAAGAGAGACAGATAGAGAGAAAAATATGGAGAGACAAAGAGACAATGCGAGAGAGATAAGAGGACAGAGAAAGTCAGAGAGATAGAGAAAGATTTATATATATATATATATATATATATATATATATATATATATATATATATATATATATATAGAGAGAGAGAGAGAGATAAAGATAGTTAGAGCAAGAAAGACAGATAGAGAGAAAAATATGGGGAGAGAAAGAGACAATGCGAGAGAGAGAAAAGAAGACAGAGAAAGTCAGAAAGATGAGAAAGAGGATGATATATAAAAGAAAGAGAGATATATGGAGGAAGAGAGAGGGGAGGGAGAGAGAAAGAGAGAAGGAGAGTAAGAGAGAGAGATCCTCTTAAAAAAATGTTGCTTGGAATTTAAATAAAATACTCTCTAACACTATACAGATAAAAATATGTCTTGAAGACGCACAATTAATTGAGAACTACGTTTCTACATTACCGATCGATCAGAGAAGTGACCTTTCCCGCTAGTCAGGCGTTTGTTTTCGACTTGAAGCTTCTCCACCACCCGCTTTAAGATAAACACGGTCCGTTCCAACTGGGACACCTTCTTATCCTCGACTACCTCCTCGGCTGGATCACTGTCGTGCAGTTTGCTTTCGTTCTTCAAGACTTCTATGTAGCTGAAACATAAACGAACATTGAGATATGCGGGCGGGGGTGCAGGTCGAAAACGCGCCCCAATACCTTTCCAAGTGCTGAATTTGTTCTTGAAGGTAGGGCGTCTCCTTCGAGTGTTTCTCGAGGTCCATCTTTAACTCCAGATTTTCCGCCTCCAGGCAGAGGTTGGTTTTCTGTAGGTTGGAGACGCTCAAGTGGAGGCGTTCCATTTCGTTGCGTACCTCGGTGCTTCCCTGAAAAATATTCGTGGTGACATTTATGGTGACGCTGCTCCGTCATATCTCAAGTGTCAGTTTTGGTTTAAACTGTATTAGAATGGCGATTTTGGTGTTAACGACTGAAACTCTCAAGGAACTTGCAACCAGTTTGGTTAGTGGATGAATTCATCGTTTCCAGACGTATGAAATGAGAAACATCTAAAAAGAGGGAAACTGGCTGCCATACTGACTGACTGAAAATTCCATTTCGAAACGTTTAAACATCGCAAAATTATTGCTTACCAGGCGAAAAATGAAGCGTTTTCTGTGATCAATTGTAACGAGCAATGAAAAGTGTATCTACTACGACAACATCATGCGGAAAAAGACATACACATGGACGCTGCAGCGGAATATTCATGGCCATAAAGTCCTGCCGTGCAGAGGATGCAATCAGCAAGGTATATTGTATTATTAGCTACTAAGGCTGAATAAAATTGTTATTATACGTATCCATCATTATCAATTGAAAAATTATATGATATATTATTGCAATGCAAAAAAGATGTAGGCAAAAAGACCAACAAGAGCAAGTAATAGACGCAACGTCATCATATTCTGGACTAGCCTCCTCTGATTAGTATTTGTTCAGAATGATGCCGCGTGTCTTTGCTGGCAGATGATTCCGAAATATGTCGAAAAAGTTCGAAAAACCACCGTTACGTGGCCGGAAAGATAGGAAAATATTGAAACTGACGGAAAATATTGCAAATATAACGATGAAAGGCCTTTCTTCTTCCACCACTTACCTTTCCGCTAAGTTCCAGCACGGCAATCTTCCTCTCCTGTGCCTCCAGCTTCTCTTGCATGATGGCCGCGCCTAGAGCCCCGGCCCCCTGCTGAACTCCCTCGAACCTCTTCAGCAAATTGCACAATTCGTCGTTCAAACGCGAGTTCTCGTCTCTTAGCGACACCAACTCGGCAAACGAGGCGTTTTTGCTCTGATCGGACTTTAACGATCTCAGCTTGCTCTCCAGCGTCAGCTTCTCCCTCTCCAGGCGATCGATCAACAACCTACCAACAGAAAACACGAACCCTCAGGGCCCGGAACCAGACCGTCTCTTACTTGTATCCCGAACAGGTCTGTTGCGACTTGGCCAGCTGTTCTTCCTGCTCCTGCACCTTGGTCTTGTACTTTTCGCAGTTCTCCTGCCAGTATTTCTGCTTCTTCCACTTGTCGAAGTTGTCGGCGGCGTTCAGCTTGTGACGTTCGTTGACGAGCTGCTGCTGGGCCAGCTCGTTCCTCGCCTGGTCCAGCTCGGCTTGGAGCAACGTGATTTTGTTCTGGAGCTGGCCCTTGGTCGCGTTGCCCGGCCTGTGTTGCAAAAGCATCTGCCTTGGATGGGAGAAAGATCAACACGGATGGAATCGAACGCGTCTACTTTACCTGCTTCAGTACCTCTTGGATAATTGCTCTCGTAGCGTTCGATTCTCCTCCAGCAAGCTCTTGTTCCTTTGCAGGACGGAGTCGTACTTCTTTCTTTGGATCTCGATTTCCTTGGATCGTTCGAGGTTCCGACGGCCACTTGTTTTCGCTTCGATAGGGTCTGCATCGGAGTCCAACTGGACATCAGAGCAAAAGTGTTAATAAAAATCCAACCACACTTTGGTGGATTTGGTCAAGATCTTTACCAACTATATTCCTCACAATCACTCAATTTCTGTACACCACCTACCTGTTTTAATTTAGATGATAACTCCTTGATCTTCTCGTCTTTCTCCCTAAATAGCTTCAGTACCTCGGGATCGGCCAGAGACGATTTCGCGGCATTGTTCTTCGCCTGCCCGTCCTTCGCCATGTTAATCAGCTTCTGGTAGTCGCTCCTATACTTGCTCATCTCTTGCTGGTGTTTCTCGTCGAGGCTGTAAAGAAGGACGGAACAATGAACGAGGTCCCGGTACGGAATTAGACTCAACCGACTCTTTCCCCAGGTCCTCCATCGCTATCAACCGATCGTGGGCCATCTGACGCCATCGGGAAGCCTCCTGCTGAGCCGCGTGCAGCTGGGCGTCCGCCTGAGCTTGTCGCGTGTGCAGCTCGGCCAGGTGACTCTCCAACACGTGCACTTGCTGGACGTATTTCTCTATTGCCGAGGATTTTTGACACTCCATCTGTTCAAGGCTGCGAAGCGAAACCGTAAAATGTAGTGAAACCATAATCCATGTTAAATATCAGTTTTATATCGACAGAAAAAGCCAAGATATGGCGTTGTAGCTTGTCTCGAACGACTTTTCAAAAGATATAAAGGATAACAATATAAATAAAGTTTATCCCTTGTTCCAAAGTTGAAAGTGGTGTTACACTAATTCTGTCTTAGCCTATTCAAAATAACAGTGAACTCACGTCATCAAGATGTTTAATGTATTGCCTATCTCAATTTGTAAGTTCGTTTTAGAATCAGACAATGTTTTCCTTATCATTTTATTCTAGTTAAAAAGAGACACAATGTTGTCTGATACGTTCGAAGATGAAACCAAATCAGCCTAGGAAAGTTGTCCGGTTGTCAAACGTCTGCGAAATTCTTCAAAATATTCATTATAATAACTATACGTTATAAACCGATAAACATTGTTTTAAAGTTTTGCTTGTTTTGATTGAAAATGCCGAAGCCAACAGAACAGATTGGGTCTCTTCAGTTACTTCGAACAGAAATGAGATAATGTAGGTCCCTCTTGCCGGTATAATTGGTTAGAGAGGTAAGAATTTTTATTGTTAAATATTAATTTCCTATGATTTTTATTGAAAATATTTGTAGCGTTTTGTAGCTGCACTGAATATAGTACAGGTACGGTCGCTGGAATATCTTAACAAATGATTTAAAAAAAAGAGAAATATAATCGTGAATTAACGGAAGAAAAATCGTCCTCATACGAAGCGGGTGACGAATCAAGATCAGCTTGATGTTAACTCTATAAGGGATCAATTATATGAAATGCATAAAAGTTGTAAATATCTGTTTTATATCGATAAAAGAGCCCGTTCCTAATATGGTAGAAAAATAATAACTAGTAGAAGGAGTTGTAGTTTATGTCGAGGGGCTCGTTCAAAAGCCAAAACTCGTGTTATTAGTTCCATTAAAAGGTACTAAAAGTAATTTGGAGCAATCCATGGTGACGCCAACTTACCTTTGGTTCTTTTGTTGTTCGGCCATCAAAGCTTTCTGCAAAGCTTTCAGTTCCTTTTGTAATGTGGCGGCCGCCGAACTGTGCTTGTCACGATCTTCCTTCAGCAAGTTTTGGTATTTGGTGATGTCCATGTCTCTGCGAACCACATTCTCCCGGGCTGAAGCCAGCGCTGCCTGGAAACATCATCAAAAAAGCACTAAAATACAGAGGAAATTTGATATGACAGTGGCTTTTTGAATTTCCCGCGCAGTAACTTTAAGAATTCCACTGCTACTCCCAGCCGCCACCTGTTAATAAACTACTGTGAGATTCTGAACAGGATGCGTCATATAGTTTGTGTTAGAGAGCCACTCCACTACAATGGAGACTATGCAGCATTAGTTTCATTCGTTAAGGAGTGGTATACCGGTTGTGGTCATACTAGCACCAGGATCTGAGCAATTGACCTTAAACGTTCACGTGGCTTAAACAAGGTCGTCACGTCAGAAATCTTCGTTCCAGTAAAATCTATGGAATGAAATTGGACGATCAGAGAATGAAAGTATGTGAGGTGGCCAAGACTGCAGGTACCTCACCTAGGCAGGTACAAGAGGGTGTCGTGATTGTTTACACTCGACCATAAGTACAACCATGTCACCTCTCCAAAGAAGTGCTTATCGATATTCAGCAACCTGAACCAGTTCTTACGCTATTTCTAAACATGGATACATTAAAAAAAAAACAAAGACCTAGAATCAATCAAAACAGTGGGTTTCTCCGGGTGAACATTCCCCAAAAAACATTTCTATCGACCACAGTTTTCTGAAATACACAAGGTGTCATTCTTATCGATTACCTTGAAAGGGTATTTGGCGAAGGAAATTGTTGTTCCATCAAGACGATGCACATTTATGAAGAAAAGAATCACAGACGTTATAGAGAACGACTACAAAGAGGCTTGCTATTGGAGACAATAGTGAAGCAACCAGAAAACAGTAACGCGCAAGTAATATCATAAATAGATGGATTCAGACGTGCAGAATAAAAGCCAACGAGAACTAATCAGTGAATAGTTTATTCACATACAACCAAACTGTTAAGCTACAAATACCAATAAATATATTTTTTTTATTAATCTCTTAGAACTTCAACAATCTGCCTGTGGGCAATAAGTATTATAATATGATTTCTGTTATACAATATAACTCTAGTGACATGTAGAACAGGGTGACGAATACACTGATGTCCATCCAATATATTCAGGTGTTACGCAGGGCAGCGTTCTTGGCCCATTGTTATATCTATTGCATACAGCTGACATATCGACCTGAAAAAACACTACTGTTGCAACATATGCTGACGATACAGCGATTTTATTATCACATAGGGATCCAATATCAGCCACAAGAAACCTTCAACTTCATCTTAACAAAGTCGAATTGTGGTTGAAAACGTGGCGTATCAGAGCAAATGAGAAAAAATCTTCCCACGTGACATTCATCCTTTTTAGAAGAATATGTTCCTCAGTAAAATTGAATAATCATGAACTTCCGCAAGCAGGCACCGTTAAATATATGGGAATGTATTTTCATCGACGTTTAACATGGAAAAAAACGTATAGCAAGCAGCTTGGACTTAAACTAACACAAATGTATTGGCTGATAGGGCGTAAATCTAAATTATCTTTAGATAACAAAGTTTTGCTGTATAAGTTTATACTTGAGCCATTTGGACCTTTGGTATTGGTACTACTAGCAAATCTAACATATATATTCTCCAGATGTTCCAGAATAAAGTGTTGCGAGTCATCGTCAATGTCCCATATTACGTCTTCAGCAAATTAATTCAGCGCGATATCTCCTTAGAATTCATAGCAAGTGTTAGTGCGAAGTACTCTGAAAGACCATTAATGCATCCCAACGCACTCGCCAAATAGTGAAATATGCGTGACAACAGTGAAGTGAGTAGGCTCAAACGTAAACTACCATACGAACTGAATATGAGATACATAGAGTGAGATATAATAATATCTACAATAAGTTGGAATGGTCTTTAGAATAAGTTAGGATATACTTTAAAATTTGGTAGAATAGTATCTAGTATAAATGAAAAGAAAAGACCGCCACGACCCTTTAGGCCACCACGCTTTCAGCTACAACAAGTTCAAAGGCTGTCAACGCCGGGGGATTGGTACCATGCAGTTCCAGGCTATAAAAGACCATCACGACGACGTCTCGCCATCTTTTCTTTTCTCTACCCCCTTGTAACCGTACCACTTCCACAGCGCTACCGTACTTCCTCTACCTAACCTAATATCCTGTCCATTCTCCCGTTGACCACATGTATCATTCAATAACGAAATAAACAAGTTTTATTCAACCAGTGTTTTTAGTTATCGTGCAAGTTCCTTCCAAAATAGTAGTGAGTGTTCGGACAAACAATCGCATAGACAGCCACACATTTCGACCGACCAGACGAACATTCCTACACAATAGTGAAAAGAGGTTATAACTCTAACCTATAAATTATTGTGGCTGAATAACTAACTGTAGTTTTTATATGTACTTAATGTTAAAATAAATTATATTTGATAATATTTTTGTTCAATTATTTTATTTAGGTTAGAATTTTGTTGTATATCAATGCCCAACTGAACTAAAATACGGAGTTGATGCGGCAACATTGCGACGTCTTGACGTCACAAATTTAGATGAGGTATGTACAAAATAACTTTGAATAGACCATAGTTTTAAGTCACTGCAAAGACAAATTGTAAGTTAGTCTGCAACGACTAGTAATAACACATCAGAAATTGAAAGAAATCGTAATGAAAAACCCATTATCTGGAAGGAGAAACCCTGCACTAAGTGTATAATAAAAATAAAACACTAAAAAGTCACTGACTTGCCAGACTGTCCTCGCACATAATCGAACGCTTACCTTCAGCGAAACAATCTGCTCGTTGAGAACAGGGTTCGGTGGTTCCTTTCCATCACCGCCCCCCTTGTGCTCGCTCTTTTTGCGGGTGCTCTCGTACTGAAGATTCTGCACCTTCTGATCCAGAGCCGCGGTCCTGGATCTCTCCTCATTCAACAACCTCCTGGTCTCGCCCAACTCGGAATCCTTAACGATTATCTGTTCGTTCTTCTCCTTTATTTGATTCTCCAGCTGCCTGATTCTGTTGCGGAGATAGTCCTGTTCCTCGTTCCAGTTGTGTTGGGGCTGAGCTGCCTCCGTTTGGGAGTACATGTTGTTCGTCAGCGGTGGTTCGTTCGGCGCCAAGAAGCTCTCGGCCACCACCAGGTGCCTGGTCAGGTGCGCCGTGGACCGGCCGGCGGGCTTGGAGTCAGAGAGGGGGATGTTCTTGTAGGTGGAGAGCAGCTCGTGTTCCAGTTTCGCGATGGTTTGGGCCTCAGACTCGATGCGACCTTCGAGGAACTGGATTAGGTCTACCTCCTGAAAAAGGACATTGATTTTTACTCTCGGCGATGATGGTAGTTAGCAGTTACCTCCCGCTTCGCCAAGCCGCATTTCATTTTCCTGATTTCACGACCGTCCCGAAACAGTTTGATCTTCTCCCGATTCAGGGCGGTGATCTTGTCGGTCAGAATCTCGTCGATGGCAAGAGGCACGCTACCAAAATACTGCAACCTCAGGTTCTTGATGATATCCTGTAGAAGCCTGGAAAAAACTCGTTAACAAGCAGAGTTGTCGAGCGTGAACAACCTCGCGTTACCCGATCCTTTTTTCGGTGGATTCGTGATCCCTTTCCCGCTTTCCTGCCGCATCATCCACCTGGGACGCGAGTTTGATGACCTGGGACTTCCACGTCTCGGTTTCCCGCGCCAAAACCTCGAACTTGAGGGTCCATTCCTTTTCGATCTTCTTGTACCTGTCCAAGTCGGAATGTAACCGGTGAATCAGGTACTTGTCGTCGGTGGAGGCCGCGAGATCGACTATCTGGTGCTTCAGATCTGAGGCGAATCATTGAACAAAACAAAACCATAGGAAAATTATACCAAAAGTTTACAAATCCGGGTCACATTTAGGAACCGAACAGATTATTCACGTTATTTGACGCTCTGAAGTCAGACCTTCAATCCGTGTGTCAAGATTGGTTCTAGTTTTCGTACATATTAGATTGTTATATAATTAATGTCAGCTTGGTGTTAGCTCTATCAGAGATCAAATATATGAAATGTAATAAAAACAGTGAATAGTTTTTTCATGAACATAATTTAATACTACTATTTCAGACGAACACAGTCCGGAAGGTATTCATAGAAAGTTTAGAGATATGCAGCTGTTTGAGGGATGTAGAATTTAAATGATGTAAAAATAATCGACAAGAATAATTAAAAGAATATAATAAAATCGAGACATTGGACATTTTGTTGGTCATTACCAGATGATAATGAAAATAGTGTTAGGACAACAAAAGTTAATTGCTGCATTGTTCTTCAAGCTGGAAACATGAATGTTTTTATTCCTCGCGCAGAATTTGTGTTTTCCTCTAACTCCAAGGGTGGCTACCAAGGAGAAATGAACCATAACATTATTTTGCTGTGGTTTGAAAATCAGCTCTTAGAGAACTTGGAGGAACCATGAGTTTATTACGAATCACTGACGATTCGGGACGGGACGGAATTAATACACCACTTATGGCCTTGGAACAAAAGAGAAACTTTATTTTGATCCCTGGTAATTTATACAAGTCACAGCGCCCTCTACTAACTTTTCTTCCTCCTTTCTATACTGGCTCTTGTATCGAGACAAGTCATATATTTAACAGAGTTATTGTTATGGATAATGCACCGTACCATAGTATACTGGTGGAAAAAATTCCAACAAGTGCATAGACAAAGGCTGTAATTAAGATATGGCTTGCGAATAAAATAATATACGTTTCACTACATACTCAATCCAGCCGAAATGGAATATGAGGTGTGGCAAAGAATTATTATATAGACATTCAGGTCGAGAAGAACAAGCAAGAACTGTCTGGATATGTAGAAATAATCATCGTCGACAACAACTTCGGTTTAGATGAACTTAATTAATTAATTTAGGAGAAATTAACAAATTATGGAATCGTGAACAAGTCTTAGATAGATTGGAAATTAACACCTTAGTTATTCATTTGAATAGTCATTTTGAAACTGACAGTGATTGAATGAAACATTCTGGATGTGACATTATGATTCACTGCTGATATTTACCAAGATAGGGTGTATATAATGTATACCCAAAGTGAGTATATAATTAATATATAGAGTGTGAAAGATTTATGTGTATTGATATGTGTGTAATTGTTCACAATATACATTTGGTTAAATATATGAGAAAAAGTAATATATACTAACTATTTTTAGGTATGTCAAACGTATTACTGAAAATGCAGTGGTTAAACATAATTTTATCGAGAAAAATTTACGCAAAAACTAATGAGAAATACAGTGATATCAAAATAACTTTACAAGAAAACACTACACCGAAGGAAACAAGAACCGAACGTAAACGGTAAAGATAATCATAGTTCAATGTATATAATAAAACAAAACCCTGACCTAAAAACAATTACGACTGTTTAATTAATTGTATAGTCTATCCAAAGTTGCTGCGAACACATCATCAAAATGTTTACCGTATTGCCTATCGCAATTTGTAAATTCGTTTTAGAATCAGAAAATATTTTGCTTCTCGTTTGATTTTAGTTAAAAATAGACGCAATGCTGTCTGATATGTTCGAACATGTCACCGAACCAGCCTCTCAAAGTTGCCCGGTTGTCAAACGTATGCAAAATTCTTGAAAACAATAGTAATAAGAGTTTATAACTCTAACCTATGAACTATTGTGGTTGTATAATTAACTGTAGTTTTTAGAAGTACTATAATGTTAAAATAAATTTTTGTTTCATAATTTTATTTAGATTAGAAGGCTAAAAGAAAATAAACTAAAACTCAGAGTTGATGCGGCAACATTGCCGTTTTAACGTCATACATTGAGATGGCGTATGTTCACACCAAATTTGGATAGGCTATAGATGAAGTCCTTCGATAATATATGGATTAGATATACTATTATATTAAAATAAATTATATTTGATGGCATGTTTGTTTAATTATTTCATTTAGATTAGAATTTTGTTACATATCTGAGATAAAATGAACTAAAACTGCGGCAACATTGCGACGTTTGACGGTGAGTTCACTGTTTTATTGAACGGACTATATGTCTGAGTATTCTGTGAATGAAACGTATAGTAAATCGAGCCAAGCTTACCCAGCAGCTGCTGTTCCTTGTGGACATCCCATCCCAACAATTCGACTTGGGCCACCGCGGCCTCCTTCAAGGTCAAATTCTCCTTCATCAAGTCCTCACGCTCCCTCGCAAGATTGTCGAAGTCCTCTCGGAGTTCCTGCGCAAGAAAATCACCCAGTAATCCACGAAAAGTACGCAAAATCCCGAGGCACCTTGTAACCTTCCGCGTCCAACGAGTTTACCAGTTCGTCCTGCAAGTTCTTGACCTGCTCCTGCAACAGCACGTTTTTCTGCGTCAGGTTCTCGCTCAGTCTGAGCAACTCGGTTTGTCTCTCCTCGGATTTGCGCAGCTGCTCTTTGACGAGGTCGTAGAGATTCGTCATGTGATTTGCGCGATGCTTCTCCGAAACCCCTTGCTCTTCTGCCGCTGTCACACGTTTCGTGAGTTCCGTATAGGTGTCGTTCTGTGCGGCACTCTCCAGTTGTTGTGACAAATTCAGCAGCTTTTCTACGATGCTTATACGTTAACAGGTCAATTGAAAAGTCCCCGGCCTACCATAGCAAAACACATTTTTTTGGCAATTTTTTTTATTCAACATAATTCCCTTCAAGGGTGCTACACTGATTATAGCGATCCTCCAACTTTTCCATTTTGTAACCATTTTTGTAGTACGATTTGTCCTTTGCTTCAAAATAGGCCTCAGTTTCGGCGATCCCCTACTCATTCGACGAAAATTTGTTCCCAGCGAGCAGACTTCCCATCTCCATCAAATGCTTATTTTAGATGTTAACTCGGTCCGTACTCCTCTACGGATCTAACGTCTACTTCAAGTTTGTTACACCCGACTAGGTGAAACGGCTTCAAGTTTTCCAAAATAAGCTCTTCAGGATAATCTTAAACTCTCCATGGTTTGTCAAAAATAATCCAGAAATCAAGCACTTCATATCTCAATCATTCCATAAACAACAACTCAGCTCAAGTTCTTATGAAAACGTGCTTGTCCGCGAGCTGGTCGACATGCTGGGAGCTTAGCACCGCGTCACTGCTAACCTCCCCTTTTCCAGGCTGAAACCACCTCATCCGTCGCTGCAGTCATAACTTTTGCCCCCATACTCAAGTTCGCGAATCAATAGAATCGCCGGGTTCTCTTGCCCAATGACGACTGCCCGATCAGCGGGTGGCATATCCCCAAATTTAATGCAGTAGCAGTAGCGATCAAGGGTCAACAGTGAGGCGGTTTCGGTTTAATGTGAAGTTTTTAGTATTTGTTAAATGCTGAAGAAGCGTTGTGCTAACAAACCATCGTACTTTCCAAACAGTATCGCCGTGCTTCCAGGAAAAGTTGGATACAATTTTATTTAATATATTTTGTATACATTTTTCTCAATAAATTCCTTTTTAATGTGAAAAATTATCATACATGATAACTAGTAAATAAATAAAGGTAATAAAAGTCCCCGGCCTGACACATAGATGGCGCTATTAAAATTAAATCCATGTTTTTTAGCTAACCCTAACCCTCAAAAGATTCGTGTATAAATTTGACAGCTGTCGGATCATTAGTTTGTGAATTATAGTATTTTGAGTGAGTGAAATTTTGTTGGAAAAAATAGATAAAAAGGAATTTCGCGTGTTGATAAAATATTGCTTTTTGAAGGCAAAAAATACAGTTGAAGCAAAAACTTGGCTTGATGCCGACTTGTCAAGCCATCACTTTGCCATCAAGGATTGGTATGCTAAGTCTAGACGTGGTGAGATGAGCACCGAAGACGGTGAACGCAATGGACGCCCAAAAGAGGTTGTTACCGACGAAAACATTTAAAAAATCCACAAAATGATTTTGAGTGACAGTAAATTGAAATTGAATGAAATAGCACACGCTGTAAATATATCAACTGAACGTGTACATCATATCATTCACGAATATTTGAGTATGAGACTGTGCACGTATGAGATTGAGTAAGCTCTGTGCAAAGTGGGTGCCGCGCGAGCTCATTTTTGACCAAAAACAATGACGAGTTGATGATTCGGAACAGTGTTTGAGGATGATCAAGCGTAATAAACCCAAGTTTTTGCGTCGATATGTGACAATGAATAAAACATGGCTCCATCATTTCATTCCGAAGTCCACTCAATAGTTGTCCGAGTGGACTGCACACGACGAACCCGTCCAAAGCGTGGGAAAACGCAACAGTCAGCTGGCAAGGTTATGGCGTCTGTATTTTGGGATCTGCATGGAATAATTTTTATTTCATTGAAAAAGGAAGAACCATCAACAACGACTATTACATAGCGTTATTGGACCGTTTGAAGGACGATATCGGCGAAAAACGGCCGAATTTGAAGGAAAAGAAAGTGCTGCTTCACCAGGACAATGTACCGTGTCACAAGTCAGTGAAAACGATGGCAAAATCCATGAATTGGGCTTAGAATTGCTTCCTCATCCACCGTATTCTCCATATCTGGCCCCCAGCGACTATTTCCTCTTATCTGATCTGAAAAGAATGCTCGCTGGGAAGAAATTTTCGTCGAATGAAGAGAAACTGAGGTCTATTTTGAAGCAAAGGACAAATTGTACTACAAAAATGGTATCGAAAAGTTGGAGGGGCGCTGTAATCAGTGTATCACCCTTGAAGGGGATTATGTTGAATAATAAAACCTAATTTTGCCAAAAAATGCGTTTTACTATGGTAGGCCGGCGACTTTTCAATTGACCTGTTACATGTAACCGATAATAACAAAATATACAGAAACGTGGATTACTTTTACGCGATGCCAATATTTACACGCTCACTGACCTTTCAATTCCGCGTTCTCTTTCCGGAGGTTCTCCTCGTTCGCCGCCACGATGGCTAGTTCCAGCGTTCTTTCATTCTCCATCACCTCCACGTCCTTCAGTAGACGCCTGTACTTGACCAAGCAGTCATCGAGTTCTTTGCGGTCGGGCATTGTCGGTCTCGCCTGTTGTCCGATTACGTAACTCAAATGACGTTGCGTGAGTTTTCTTAACAGGGTTTCTTCTGTCCTCGCAGCGGCCATCCGCAGACGGTCCATGCTCAGTTGAACAACGGCGATGTCGTCCTCCAGTTTGGCGTTTTCGGCTATCAATCTCTTCACTTTCTCCCTCTCGAGCGACAATGTTGTCCTCAACTCGTTTTCGTCCAATCCTTCGACGTTCACTTCAGATTGAATGGACCACTTGGTCTCTTTAAGATTTCTCACTTCCTCTACCAGTTGCTGCTTTTCTTTGTTGCAGTTGTCGTGCAATAGATATATGTGATCTCTGAGCTCCACGAAATCCCTCTCTAATTGCTCCTGAGGGTTGCCCGATGACTCACATAGATGCTATAATAAAATGTGGTGGTTGAATATTTGCTGCAAACAGGAATATTGGAGCTAGGGATGTATCAATATATCGATATATAAACATATATCGATACTCCTTCTTAACGGTATCGATATCGATCAAAATTATTTTGACGACCTGGCGGGGGAACAATTCCCTCAAACAAAGTTAGATACACTACCTCAAAAACCCTAGGTTTTAATATCGATATTTTACTCAAAAAATTGACGGAGGGCAAAAATCAGATTCAAGGTTCGATAGTATATTTCAATACTATCGATATTTTGAAATATGTCGATACTTCTTTTAAACAATATCGATATTTGTTCTTCCCAACCTTAGTATTTTACCTAAAATTCTTTTGACGACTCGTCTGAAAAAATTCAATATTTTTTTTCAAACGATTGGATTTCAGTATCGATGTTTTTCCACTCCAGTCGTAATTTTCACTGAGAAAACTGTTCATGCTCATGAGCGAGGAATTTAAAAGTTCGATATTCTACTTTAAAAACTTTAGGATAAAAGCCTAAACAAATTTAAAACCGAAAGGGGAATTTTAAATTAAAATTTCGATACTCTAGGATTAAAGCCATCGATATTATTTATCAATAACCACTAATATCGATATATCGGTCAATATATCGATATTTTTCTACATCCCTAATCGGTACTTACCATTATTATATTGAGCATGTTAACTTTTATTCCTTCCAAGAACTGATTTCCATTTGTTAGGATATTGTTCATAACTGTGGTCCCCTCACTTTGCATTATATAATCTGTCTCGGTACTCTTATCGATACGAGAAGGTTTTGAGTCTTGATTTTGTTTCAGATCTTCCACCTGAGACCTGAATTAGCACCGTCAACGCAGAATTCAAGATGATACTGTCATCTACATACCTCACTAGACGTAACTGTTCCCTCAACTCGCTGTTTATCCCTTCCAGATTATGCAGCTCGGCCTGGAACATGTAAAATAAGAATTAAGCTGCCGGCTATTAATCGTTGACGTTATCCTGCCCTACCTGCAGTCTCATAGCGGGATGATACCAACCGGAGACGTGCTTAACATCCAACACCCTCAACAGCTGTTCCAAGACCTCGGATTTTATTTCCCTCGGGGAGCTCTCTGGAATTTCGATTAACGTTTTCCTCCGTGACTGTTCCAGTTTTACTCATCGCCACTCACCTTGTTTACGCTGGACGCTACCGAGGATTTCGTGAAGCCCCTTTCTCAAAGCTTCGTTTTCGTCCGACAACGTTTTAAGTTCCACCTCGGTGTCTGATTTTTGCTTCAGTTTGGCCAACTGAAAACGATAATCAGGGTATTCAACGCAAATTTACAGGCACGTCACTCAATAAGTCTTGGATCTTATATATAGATGTCGCCACCTTCTAACTTTTCTGATCATAATCTACTTATCCTAATCATCAAAGAATATCTGTCAAAATTTAGTGACAATGTGACTTTTATTAATGTGTAGTTTAATAGTTACCGTTACTCCCTCTCCGTTACACATACCTCCTTGTTTAGATTCAGTATCTCCAGTTTCAAGTTAATGTTCTCTTCTTCGTTGCGTTTTGCATCTTTTTTAGCCCTCTCGAGCAGTTTGGATTCGTCCCGAGTGACTCTTAAAGAAATCGTCCTTCCCAAGTCGATCCCATCGCCTTCGCCATTACATGATTCTCTGAAAAATAAAAGAAACGTTATAGAATACGCTTGGTGTCGTTGTTTGGCATCACCCACCGTAAGGCATCTTTGTGCAGGTTAATTTTTTCCATGGATTCTTGTAGTTCGTTGATATCCTGAACCAGATCGATGATTCTTTTCTCCTTCAGTAGGTTTTGAACTGTCAATTTCTGTACGTCTTTTAAAGCATCAGCTGCGTTAATCTGGCCCTTTTCCTTGAGTGTTTGATGGATGGCTAAGAGCTGCACATAAACCATGTACTGTATTCATATACCGGTTGAACATATATCACATACCTGTGCTTCGAGTTCTTCGTTGATTTTGCGTGTAGACTCAACGGTCGTTTGGAATTTGCGACAGCGACTGTGGGACTTCCTGAGCTGTTCTTTTAACTTGTCGTTCTCGTCGTTAACGAGTTTTAGTTGAGTTTCCGCTGCGTTACTTTGATTTTTCAATTTTTCTATTAGTTGGGCGCTTTCAGTGACCTCCTTCGTGCAGTCCTTCATTTCGCTCTTCATTCTTGCGATCTGAGCTTCAGCTTGTTCTAGGCCCGCCCTCAGTTTCTTGACGTACTCTAGATTGTAATCCTTTTGTTCGATATCGCACCGCGACCGGTCTTCATCCTCCATTGGTTTACCAGTTTTAGTCTTGAGTTTATCGATTTCGGCGTTTTTATTATCCAGAATTAGCTAAAAGTGTTTTTTTTACTAATTGTGATCTACTAACTAGGGATGCAGAAAAATATCGATATAACGATACAATGACACCAGGTGTACCGGAAAGTCATTATCCAGTTTGATGTCGACAGATGTCGCTGGGCTTAAGTATGCAATGCTATTATTTGTTACAGATGTCATTTTATTATACTGACATCAAGCTTCAAATGTCCAGTTTCGTGCTTAAAAACATGCATTTGTGGAACGCACTACTTTTCTTATTTAATTAAAAATCGGCTGAAAATACTTAGAAACTTTGATTTTGATGTGCAAGACAAAGAATGTTCTGGAAGACCGAAAAATTTTGAAGATACAAAACTGCAAGAGTTACTGTATGAAGACCCAACTCAAAAACGATTGGCAGAGGCGTTAAATGTAACCCAAGAAACAGTTAGCTACCGATTACGAGCAATCGGGAAAATCCAAAAGATGGAAATGTGGATGCCGCATCAACCGAATGACAGGGTATGGCTGAAAGTCATTTCTGCATCGAATATGCTAAATGCTATTAAAAAAAATAATCTAAAATATTAATTGTAACCATTTGGAGAAGCTATAACAATAATATTCAATTATTGTTATAGCTTGATATTGATATTGTAATAACTTGAAAATTCACAAGAGATAATATGGTTTACAAAAAAACACCAAACAACCACCTTATTCATATTTAGTACACCTTATACTTTAAGGTGTCCAAGATATTTAAATAACTTTTGCTATAATAACTAAAGCATCATCATTTTTGTCTAAAAATCAGGTAGCATCATTTCTCTTAAGTGTAAACAAGATACATTCTTTGTACACTAAATATGTCAATTGTTGTGTTCCAGAATATATAAAATTATGACATTTGTGACAATGAATGCGATAATTTGAAGACGCAAAAGTAGGTGACAACTAACTCATCAAGCAATTATATGGTCTCAAGGCCATAGGTATGGTACAACAATCAATTGTGATGACAAGATCCAACGATAGCAATTAGTGGAAACACCTATGAATCCAGCTTAAATAAGCCATCATTGTAGAGCGTTACCCATAAAAATTGATGCAAATAAGCAGAGCATTGAAATTCAAACCCCCTCAATGTGTCAAAGACATGACTCGGTCACGTATTGCAGAAGTCAAGAAAGAGAACTTTAGAGGCGATTTACCCTACCACCGTATTCACCAGACAATACCCCTCTTGACTTAACATCCTAAGAAGAAAATTATGCCAATTCTTGGGTCGTAGTAAACCATGTACCAACTAACTAATACCAATAAAGCCTCAAAATTCCAAAAATAACTCAAAACTTATCTGAATACCCTGTAGAAGCCGTGAAAATGCGTTTCTATAGATATAAAATCGTGTATTCACTATCGAACGACAAAACTGACAGAACGATCTAATATACCTTCCATTGGTCGATTTTCTTTCCAATCTCCTTGGCGAAATCGTTAAATTCCATTTGGGCCTGGCCCTTTTCTTCTTTGTACTGGTCGATCTTGTCGTGTAAAATCCGAATATCCGACATATGCTTCTCGAGTTCATCTGAAAATTATGTTATTTTTATAGCTAGGGATTGTCGAGTTGAACTACCCACCATTTCTTTCTTTTAACACCAGTTCCTTTGATTCAAGAAGAGCTGATAACGTAGATATTTCTTTTGTCGCTTGTTCGAGTTCGATTTTGGCATCATTTAACTTATTCCGGAGAGTTACGTTGTCTTTTTCCGTTTCCTGTCATATTATAATTAACATCGAACGCCCTAATGTCAAGTAGACGTAAATACGTACCTCAATGTCAGATAAAAGTTCTGACAATTGTTGATTTTTCGACTGGAGCAAAAGTGCGATATTTTCATTTTGATGGGCATGCGCAGTTGATAGACTAGACACGTCCGATTCGCTATTGTCTTTATTGGTTTCCGCATTACGAAGCTGATTTTCTAAATAGTTATAGTCCTGTTCCAACTGCTGCAGTTTTTTCTTTAACTGAAAACGACAATCACAGATCAATATTAGTTTTATTCCAAAATAATAAAAAAAATAGTACTACCGTTTGGTTCTCTTTGTAAGTCGTATCGCTGTTCTCCATGGATCTCTTGTACTTTCTCTTGAGCGACACATATTTTTGTTCCAAATCTAAAATATATAATGTTATTGTTATGAAATTACCGAATAATAAATATTACTTTCGTATTCAATGGTACTAGCACTTTCCGTCATTTTGTAGGTTAGTAGTTGGTAAGTCAAGAGATGTTAAAATAGACAAATTGCAGTTGCTTAGCAACAGCTACGATACAAACAAAATCCTATATTTAATCGATATTTTGCATATGATTTGTGTTTATATTCAGAGGGAAATAAATTAGTTTCGATTTTGACACATAACGAACATCTGTTGTGATTCATAATTATTCTCTTTGAAGTTTAAATATATAATATAATTTTTGTTTTAAGTTTCCCTAGAGCATGTTTTGTACTGTTATACGGAAAACTGTGTTATTTAAAACGTTACATTGTCTGATTATCACGTAACTGACATCTGTCATCAACATAACCTTCAAGTAATAACAATAATATATCACCTTTCACAACTCAAGAGTTGATTTTAAATTCTATAACATAGGAGTATTACATATTTTCTAACAACTTCTTTTCTTCTATTTGAATTTTGAACCAAATAAGCGTCACAATAGCGAATGGAAGACAAAAAACGTATATTATTGATCGCAACAAGATAGTTTTATCTCCTGGTATTGTTTCTCTTTTAAATATGTCGTAATTTATTTTAAATGTGATAACAGTAATTAATGTTTAGAATATCAGGTCATCGGTGTTTATGCAACCCTGTTATTTTATTTATACAAATGTCAATCAAGCAAATATAATTTGTGCTAACAGTTTTGATTACTTAATTCTTTGATATCCATTTTGGGACGGCGATAAGAAACTTGAAAATGGTGGAAGAGAGTAGTTGGGAAACGGTGATCGAACATGAAAAACAATAGAGTACGGCATCGGGTGTCATTTATTATTAAATATAATGATAAAAACAAGTGAAAAACTAAAAATGTTTTATTTGTAGGAGTAAAACAATTATGTTTTAGCCTTCAGCGACTAGCGTGGATAGTCGGGAAATGGTCAATATCACTTTCCATACTCAAATAATTATCAATGCAACAAAATCTTATTCTAATCCGTAGAGTTTCAACGTCCTGTCCATGGACGTCGAGGCTACGTAGCGGGCGTGTTTGC
This sequence comes from Rhynchophorus ferrugineus, assembly GCF_030347505.1. Classification (NCBI taxonomy): domain Eukaryota; kingdom Metazoa; phylum Arthropoda; class Insecta; order Coleoptera; family Curculionidae; genus Rhynchophorus; species Rhynchophorus ferrugineus. The sequence goes on along the minus strand of NW_027472586.1, from coordinate 8,116,064 downwards.
CGAATCTTACACCGGTCGCAGTTGCCGTGTGGTCGTTGAAAACTTTCAATTCTTGCCATTGCTTGCACAAATACACCCTAAAAGAAAATATCATTGTCAGGTATATCACGAGATGACATCACAAGGTCAGAAAATGCGAAGTTAATTTAGGGTTAATTAAATTAAGGTCCTAATGGCAGTGCAATTAATTTATGAAATTTTCTGTTGATACAATTGAAAGTTATGCAAGCAAATTAACAAGCGTCACGTGCAACTTTGAATGTCACTAGTTTGACGTTTACCTGACATCTGTGCCCGCCACACCGAGATAGGTACCGCTCTGATCGAAGCACAAGTCCTTGATCTGGTAGCCTTCGTCAAGCTGCAATGTTTTGAAGTTCTTCAGCTTTCTCAAATCCCACAGTTTCACGCAAGCATCATCTGCGGCCGTCGCTAAATAGTAACCGTTCTCCGAGAATGAAATGGTAGTGATCGCGCCAGAATGACCTGGATAATTTAAAAAAAAACAACGAAATTAATACTACACCTCTAAACATAAAATTACGCTCAAAGTTTTACCGGTGAAATTGGCAACGTTGCTTTGTTCCTTCAAATCCCAGATCTTCACTTGAGAATCCGCTGTTCCGGTACCGAAAATGAGACCATCAGGATGAAGCTGAGCGGTGGTCAAAGGTGCGTTGGAATTATCGGAAACTAAAAGAAAAAAAGTAATGAAAGCTAGGGCTTCAAAAAATCTTATTGATCATACCTTTAGTTAGTAATCTTCCCGTATTGATATCGGAGAAAGCCCAATGTTGGTCCTCTGACGTCGATAAGACATAATCTCCAGTAGGATGTAATGATAACCCAGTGACAGGTCCATCATGACAACGTAGCAACAATGTTGTCTGCGCAGTAGGTACATTCCAAACTCTAATAGTTGAATCTGGCGAGGCTATTTACAACAAAAAACATCATCCTTACTTTATTTCTTCTGATAGTATCACAATTACTCACCAGTTAAAACAATATCCTCATTTGAATGATAGATAACTTTAGTAACTTTCTTGGTGTGTCCTTTTAGAATAGCCACTACTTGTTCAGTATCTTTGTTGAACACGGTAGCATTTTTATCATTTCCACCAGTCAAAACTTTACTGCTATCTGTACTGTGCACATCCAAAGCCAATATACCGGGTATACTTGCTGAATGTAAACCCTAAAAACTATGATTTAAAACCAACAGCAAATAATGAGGTAATATTTATTACAATTAGAGAAGCTAAAGTTTTAAAGGATCGTATTTGATCTTGTGTTGATAGCTCTTCAGGAACTGTCCTGCCCCTCTTTTTTCTTTCTTGTGTCAAAACCGTAGCCTTTTCTTGCAGTTTCTGTATCACATCAGGGGTCATTCCAGCTTGCTCGATTGGTTGAGCTGCTACACCAGAAGGTTCAGCAGCAACAGCCTAAAATTATCATTAAATCAAAATTTGGGGTTCAAACAGTTATATCAACATACAGGTTGTGGTACAGTTGTAATGCCTGCTTGTGGTTTCAATGTGGCTAAAGCCTCTCTGGCAGCTGTTACTTCCTTATTTAACCTAGCTATAACGCGACAAGCAGCGTCATGCTGGTATAACGCGTGACTTAACTCCTGGCGTGCTGTTTGTAATTGTTGTCTTTGGGTAAAGCTATATAACATCACAGCATCCCATTCATCTTGGAGTAGTTTCAATGTGGCCGGTATGCTAGTTGCGCTCGGTGGCTTTGGTTTTACTATAGGAGGTGCTAAAATGGCATTTTTCGTAATTTTACCTTCTATATACAACATTTAAACAAAATCATACTTTTAATTTCAATTAAATCCTCTACGGTCAACTCCTTGCCACTTATCGGGTCAATACCATTTTCCTGAATATATTTCTCAATTATTCGCTTCTCGAATATAGCCCCAGACGACGGGGACACAACAGGATGATCCGGAACTTCGTTAGAAACTAAAATTTGTAGGTTACATAAAAATACCGCCTAAACAATCGGTGTTAATGCAAATTTATCGCATTGAAGATAAACTAATGTGAAAAACATGGGTTAAAAATACTTACTGGCACAAACTAAAGCCATCGTTTACTGTTACATATAATTTTTGCTTTATAAAGTTATAATTTGCAATTCAAACATATAAACATGTAGAAGCTTTGAAACGCTGATTTTTATATGTCATTAGTGTCATTCATTGCATCTACTCTTTTGATTAAATTTTACATGACATGATGTCAAAACGAATATTAGATGACCAATAATACAAAAGCTGATGAGTGATAGTTTGTCACTTTTGAATATTGAGACAGTTTATTTTTTTAAAGGAATATATGGGAGGTTTTTTATCGAGGTAAGTTAATACTATTTTCTTCCTTACGTATTATTATTTATTAATGTTGAATTTTACAAATGGACTTACTTTAATATAACGAAGTATAAAAGTGTAAAATATTCCATATTAATTATTATAACTAATCTAATTCATTTTCGGTTTCCTCGTCGTTATGCCGCATATTTGCGCTCCATCCGGTTTTGTCCGGGCTCAACGGGGACCATCCGTTTTCAGTCGCCCTCATTTTATCATCGGTCATCATCATCATACGGTCGGTACCCGACTTCATGGACTCATGCACTCCCCCTACCTTCTCGTCTTCGATTAGGTTGTCCTTGATCTTCATATCTTTCTCCTTTTTTTCGGCATCAGCAGCCCGTTGTTTCGTGATCTCCTCCATTTTCTTCATGGTATGTAGTTCCTTCATCTTCAAGGGCATCGTGTCTTCGTCCGCATTCCTGTATCCCACCCCGTATGTTGGTGGTGGTTTGTAGGCGGGTGGAGAGGGATACGAATAGGCTGGAGGAGATGTGTAGGGTTTCGGCGGTGGAGCATAGGGAGCAGCGGGGGGGCTATAAGGTTTGACGGGCGCTGGGGGCGGTGATGGCGCATAAACTGGTGCGGCCGGTGGGGAGTAGGAGGGAGCGGGCTGCGGTGGTGGTGGTGCTGGTGCACTATATGCTGGCGGAGCTGGGGCTGGCGCGGGGGCAGGAGCTTGTGGAATATACGACGGAGGTGGTGGTGGTGGAGGAGGAGAATAAACTGGCGGGGGTGCCGGAGGGCTATAACTCTTTGGTGGAGGGGCGTAAGATGATGGAGCCGCCGGTGGCTGGACCTTATATCCCATATAGCTCATAGCCCCATAGCTGGCGGGTGGGGAATACGAGCCGTAGAAGGGTCTGTTATAGCTATTCACGGACGATCTGTAATAACCACCGGGAGATGGCGGCGCTGCTATTGCCCCGTGAGAATAACCGGCCAGATTGGGCTGGCAGGTAATGACCAGTCCGCTGTGCGGTTTCTTCTTATGCTCGGCGGGCACGAAATTCAAAGAGTGAGGGGCCGGGGGGTGCGGTGCGTATCCTCCTCCGTAGGGCGGAGACATGGGAGGCGGCACTCCGTAACTAGGCGCTCCGTATCCGCCGTAACCTCCGGCTTTCCGCATCATCGAGCCTACTTCTTCGTTCGAAGCCATTCCCATCATGGACATGTGTTCGGAGCTCATGTCGTCTTCAGCATCCCTGTAGCTGGCATACGAGGTACTGTGAGCGGCGGCATAAGGCTTCGGAGCTGGAGCTGGCGCCGAGTACGGTTTAACAGCCGGAGCGTAAGCCGGTGCTGGTTTGGGAGCGGTATAAGCAGCTGGTGGAGGCGCTGGCGGTTCTGGCGCGGGATACGAAGGAGTATCACAAACTTGGTAAGGTTTTTGGTCGGGTCCAGGACGGATTTCCACGCACAAGGTAGTGGTGGCCGATTTCTTCCGTCGTTTGTTGTCGTTCATGGTCTCGTCGGGCGCTTCATCTGTTTTGCTGGGTTGAGGCTCCCCCACTGACGGCGATTGGTCTTCTGTCTCTTCTATTTCGGAGCACCGAATCGAACTGGTCGCGAGAACGACAAGAAAAACGACACCGAGTACTTTCATGCTTGCTGGTTGTGGTGTAGTGTGCTTGAACCGGGCCACGAACCACTTTAAATAGATTGTTTTTGTTGATTCGGCAGTTTATATGCTCATGTATTGTAGTACACATGATATTTTGGTTGTGGCGAATATTTTACTTACTCGTTGGCGAATTAAATTGAATTAAATTTTTCAAAATAAAAACGTAAAAAAAAACATTTTGGGCTATCCATACGACAACAAAACAAAAAGGCATTTTTTCTTGGCGAAATACGTGTTTAATTTTATGTGTTTGTTGTGTTGCCTAACAGTTTTTTCTCCTAAAATTATCACCTTAAAAAGTGTTCTAGACATAGTCAGGTATACAAAAAATGTTGAGGGCAAAAACAATGGATTTGTGTCAAAAAATATTGATTTTCGTGCTAGTGTTGATGAAATAAATATAATTGAAAAAATTACTTTTAAAAAATAATACATAAATGTATATATGAAATTAATATTAAATATGCAGTTAATTGTATATCGGTCCCGAAAAAATAATTAATATTAAAACCGTTGATTATTCACACACCCAATATAACTGCAAACATTTTAAAACCATTCATTCATAGTAATGCATCTGTTTTAGTACTTTCCGCCTTGTCGGAACTTTTAGATGCTCTTCGAGCACTATTTTGTCCGCATTTACAGGATTTTTTTGATATACTGTTCAGTAAAGGGACCCTAATGAGGTCCAGAGGTATGAAAGTGTCGGAAAGAAGTGGGCTCACTTGCTGGATGATCTTCAACAGTTTGTCGTCGGGATGCGGTAAAGAAAAAATCGTTTTATGACCTTGAGGTGGTGTTGTCGTGGACTCGATCGACTGGCACAACTCCTTGGCGTCTTTGACATATTCTAAATCGACGTTCCTGGCTGAGTCGGAATCTAAAGCCTCCTGGGACCGATCGAAGAAATTTATCGGTACGGGGAGATGATCCTCTACTTCTCCGTAGTCTGACGGGAGTACCGAGTATATGGGTATCTGATCAGCGATTCGGTTCTCTGTTATGACGGGCCTGAAACAACCACAAGCCCACGGATGCTTCGAACACGACCCGAGCTTGGGGTAACCATGCAACGATCCCACGTGGAGGGTAATGAACAAGATAACGGCCGTTGCTTTGAACGAGTTCATTTTCTCTCGACTGTGAGTTATTTAACAGATTGGTTCAAATATTTATAAGCACATATCCCGGGAACCTTCGTACGTTTTAGGTCATCAATCCTTAAAATATGTCATGTTGCTGTTTAAAATACACGCTTGCAGAAAAACATAACGTATACTACTACGAATTGGGGTCACTAGTCACGTAATCCGTTGCGATTTTCTGTCAACAAATGTTCCTATACAGGGTGTATTAATATGACCGGGATATTATGTTTTCCAGGTCCAGCGTGTATCAGTGTATGGGATGTGGGGAAAAGGAGATCATATCCGAGGCCAGTTTAGGCGCCATCGAAGAAATCGTCGAGAGTTTGAGAAGAAGTAACTAATTTTATAGTGAGCCCTCAGTTTTATACCGTTAGCTTTAATATTTTTTTTGTAAAAACACTTGAACGTAACGATGGCGAAGACTAAATGATCCCAAAACGTCTTAGATGTTCGGGTGCTGGGCAACGGATGGATATTTCGAGGCGAAGGTGTGGCCAATCAAGGTGTAGTCAACGAGATAGTGTCGGCAATCGAGAATGGTTCGGCCAGAGGGTTTGCTTTAATATCCCTGTTTGTTCTGATTCAGTAAAATCGTCCTAGGAACCCCCCGGACCGTTAGAACCATGCTAGATGCTGGCTGGAGAGTCGAGGCTGCCCAGGCACTTTACATATACCTCACCCGCCTGGAACAACCTTTAATACCGGCTTCGATACAATCCTTAGTGTTAGGTATATTGCTCGTTACGTAACAGCATCGTACTTTGGACCGTTCTGTTTTAGACAACAACAACAGAAACGTACCACCGGAAGTGGTAGCGTCGGACGTCCTAGGCCTGATAAAGGATGAACTCCCCCCTCGTCATATAGCTCTAGTTGCCCTGATCCTAAACCTCCTCGACTGCAGCATAAAAATGTCTCCCGCCGACGAGCTGCGAGGTCACACGTTGCCCGTATCGATGCTGCCCCATTTTTTCAACATCGAGGTGAGTTCGGTTTAAGGCCCTCCCTCTATTGATCCGGTCTCTCTTGCAGAACCACCATTTCATGGATGAATGGCGTCGGATATTGGTGATTTTCGTCGAGCTGATTCGGCAAGCCTCCACCACACTGATGCCCACGCCATCTACATCGACGGCACACCTTCGATAAATATTATTGTGTGTTCCTTACTTTATGTGCGGTATACCATACTGTTTATATACGGCGAAATATATTAAAGTTTAACTTACATCGTCGGAGTAGCTTTATTTCAATCATTTTAGTCGAAGAAATATTTTGAAATAATGTAACGATAACGAGGGATAATACAAAAATGTTTACTTGATTGAACATATTACGAATATAAATAGCCAACAACAAGGATATATTAATTTATGTATATAGATAAACTATAGATAAACTTTCAATAAATTAAATAAAATAGAAGACAGGTTAATTAATCTTTATTATATTAGCTCTCCGAAAACAGCCAATAATTAAAAAATAAGGGTAATTTTCAAATAGATTAGAGCATTTTTAAAAATATTTAAACTTATTTGTTTTATTTTACTTCGATCAGCTTCGGCGGTTCTCTACTAATACGAAAAAATCTGTCAGTAATAATGCTTTTTATATTATTTTGAAGATCTATGTAAAACAATTTCTTTAAAGTACACTAAAAATTTAATTTAATTTGGGACAATTCCACTAACTTAAAGGTTTGTAAACATTTTATAGTTTCGATTCCTAGATTCCAGGAACACACAAACCCGCTTTCTCCCCTTCGAATTATGGACACCGTTCCAAAAAATCAATAAACGTTATTTCAATTGCTTTCAAGCGAAATTAGTCAAAATCCGCAGGATTAACCGAACAAGAGGTCATTATTATAGGATATGAAACATCAGTTAACATTTAACAGAAACGAGTCTCATATTGATTTTGTTTATTATAATTTTGTTTTCGTATTTGTAAGTGGACAGATAACACTAAAAATGAATAGCTCTAATAATCATTCATAAAACCATTTTTTTGTGATTATAGTGGCAACGTGTATAATTTTTTAATTAAACTATATTTTAAACAAGTTTTAATTTGTTCAAAAATACATTTTATTTTACTTTGTGCCATTCTCTATTCACTTGCTTTTGATACATAGACTTAATACTATACAATAACTGTCTTTCACTATGACAACACGATTTTTTCGTACTTGACATAAGGTCAAAATCACAAAATACGGAGTACTTTATTTCGCGGCCAGAACCGTCCTCAAAAGAAAATATCTTGGTTATTATAATGTATTTATGATACCTATGGCCTTAATTGAAATATTTTGTTTCTGTAATTTACAATCAAGCAACAACAATTCAGATTCGGCAAAACCGCTGACGCCACCCTTGATGTTTATCAAAACACGAAAATTGTTTTAATAAATTAAGGTCAATCGGTCGCTGGCTCAGTAAAAACCCTCCACATACGAACAAGAATGTATATTTTTTTCTGCCATTTAACAATTAAAAACAAATACTGTCCACTAAACGTTAAATATCGAACACTTTGTTCCATTTGTCGGTGAAATAATTTTAATGCTTTGTTGGTACGAGCAAGGACGAGAGGTTTTTTGATAGCAGTAGCGGCAGCAGGAATTCCACGTATTAACACTCCGTTCGGTCGGCCCGATCCCGGTCTTTGTTCTCCCGATTATCCTTGCTATGTCTTCTCTTCTTGGGCTTGTACTTTTCCCAATGTCGGTGATTGATTTTGGTAAAGTCGGCGCAGTGTTCCGCAAGATCCTTGAGGTATTTCGATAGACGCAGAAGCTCATTGTCCTTAAACCTAAAAAACGAAATGAACAGTACACAAAACCATGAAATACGTGTTTTACCTATTTAGGTGGGCTTCTCTGAATGGTTTAATCCTCAGTCCGTTTTTAGGGTTCATGATGAAATTCCTTCTGATATCGTCGAACATTATCGTATTTTTTGGTGAAAACTGTTCGAATTTACCCCATATTACTCCTAGAGGTTTTACCTGCATAAAAGAAAAATCGATAGCCCCATGACATCCTAATTCATACACACAGAGCAACTCACATCAATAACCCCATACTTTGGTGTGTGTACAGATATCATTGCCAAAGAATCTAAGTAAAAAGCAATTTTATAGTTAGGATGCTTGTCCACGCCGAGTAGCTTCATTTTCTCTATGATCCATTTCATATTGGTAGCTGACCAAATAACTATATCATAATCCTCATATGCGCTAGTTAAAAATTCATGCAAGTAAGGTCTCATCAATTCAGACCCTTTAACATTAATTATCTTTCATTATATTACTCAAATGTGTGGATAACGACAAACCTGATTGAGCTGTAGTTCTATGGTCAAATAAAGTGTAATCAATGTCCAGCACCAAACATTTTTTCCCAGGCCTTAACCCATTTAAAATGTTAATTTCATATTCTTTGACTCTACGTGCAACTTTGGCCAAATATACTTCTTGATTTTCTATAGCAACTTCCTCATCTGAAATACATTAACCTGATGTTCAAGTAAAAACTATCTATCTTATGCACCTTCAATATCAAAATCGTTAACGACTTCTGGCATATTAGTTGGAGCTGTATTGGCCTCAACAATATCTTGTTCCAGAGACCCCATCATCATTATTTTGAAGTTTGGTTTCAGTTTTAAAGTGCTTATTTTACATTCTTCGTCCGTAACTTTTCCTTAAAAAACATACAGTTTATTTTATTCCAATGTTACTATATAATTATACCCTTTAATTTTAAATTCAAAAGTTTCTGTCTCTCTGGTCTCACTGCAGTTTTGTATAAAATTTCCCTTTTTAAGTCAGCCACTGAATCTTCCTCGGATATATAGATCTCGTATTCTTTCCCGCTCCATTTAATTATGAGCGGAATCTTCCCGTCCATGGCTGAAAATTTTCGAAATTTGTTTTGAATATCGTTTGGGGTTATAGATGACAAAAACTCAGTTTGTTAGGTTAGGTTCTATGGATATGCATCAAATTTGATTTCAAATTTTCAGTAAATTATGCAGTTTACAACGAAAATGCATCCGAGTGACTCGGATTCAAGCGACGATGAGTTTGGGATTCAGAAAAAAGCTCTAGATGTATCTTTACCTGAAGATTTCGATCCCAATTCTATACCACAAACAGGTATTAAAGTTCTGATATAATCAAGATTTAAACTTTATCAGTTATTTCGAATATCTAGGGGAGGAATATTTGCAACATGTTATATATGAGAGGACCAAGAAATGTAAAAAGTGGGTTACAGCTAACAAAGATTTCTCGAGGTTTAACAAAAACCAAACTGTTCATATAAACAATGTAAGTTATGAAATGTATAGTTATTATTTTGCAAAATATTGTGCAACTTTTTAGGATGTCGTTAATAAAAAAGCACTAGATAAGTTTTATCCTACCAAAGAGTGGCAAGATAAAGCACTTGAAAGTTTTACTCAACTAAGGAACTTTGTGAATAACACTGAAAAACCAGCGCCTGGGAAAGATAGGTTCAAATATGATGATTTGTTGGCATACATTCAAGGTGCTCCACCAATATTTTCGGAAATAACACAGTATTCACAGGCAGCAAAAGTACAAATGTTGCAGGACATATCTAATGCTTTAACCACTGATAATAAGCAGTTGACACCAAATGCCGGAGCTTGGATCTATGCAATTTTAGTCTTGTTAGAAAAACCTTTGACTCCAGACTGTTGTTTCATACTCAGAGAATTCACAAAAAAGTGTTCAGATATTCGTGCTAATCTAGATAGTAGTATTAGTATAGAGGATTCATTACCTTTAAGTTTATTTATTTGTATTATATCTAGGTTTTTTAACCAGCTGGATTTATCTGACTAAATACTTTGTGTAAAGTAAATGTATTTTATATAATTTGTTGTTTTAATATACACATAAAGGTATACAATCAAACATATAAAGGGAATAAACATAGGAATAATTTGCTTAGTTCAAACATTCAACCCATTTTATAGAAATTATATTTTTTGAGTGTGGGTATACATCTATTTGGGTTTACACGACAAACTCACGTTTACAGCACGTAAATAATCTCATGATTAATACAAGCGTTCCGGCTAATCGTCTAAAAAATTTACAGGGATTTCCTTGAACTGATTTGAGAAAGTATTTCGCATGAGCTAGCAGCATTGATTATTCTCCCTTCTTACTGATTATTCACTTTTTTTATCCCGTTCTCGCTCACACCTGCGTAAGTGTCTATTTTGTATTTTTGTTACATTTGTTTTGACGTTTCTTAACCTCAAGGTTGACTGTGTTTTGGTTCAGTGACAGCTCCCCGTGAAATTTAGAGATTTTGTGGTGTTTTAAATGTTAATATGGAATTGTTTCGTACCAACGAGTTTTATATTTTTGTAAAAGACGAATATTCCTTGTGGTGGGATCGAAACACTGGAGCTTTCATCCCGAAAACAGGTAGGTTGTCGGAATAATTCCTTTAACCCAGTTTCATCTTAGAGTTTCTGTACTGACTGCATCACAGAAATTGCATTCTTTATGGTTTCAGGATGGGACCTGCCTGATGCGGAGGACCCTGTGTGTTTGGGGGTATGCGATGGAATCATTGGGAAGGTAGAATATGTTCCTCTGTTTGATCCGAAATTGTTGCTGATAAAAGACAGTGCTTCTGTGGGAAAATTACATGGTGATAATGACGTTTACAAAATCAAATCAGTCGTATTTTTGCCGCTCAATCACGAGGAAGTGACGCTGAATTTAAAACCTTGTCAAAAACATCAAACAATTGGTTTGAAAAGGGTGACTAATACGAATTCCCTACTAGAAATTCAAAAAAACACTTTGAGCAAGACATGGGGAACACTTAAAAGTGCTGGTAACACTATAAAGAACACCACTCAGCAAGCTGCAGCTATCGCAACTGGGATGCCAAAGAGAGATATCAAAGATAAAGATAAATTCGAAAAACAGATAATTGAGGAGTTCTATAAAATTTTCACAGATACTAATTCATTTTATTATTCACGCACTACCGACCTAACCAACTCATTACAAAGGTTATGCAATCTAGAGAAGAATAACTTGATTGATTCCAAATGTCTTTGGAAAACTGTGGACGATAAGTTCTTCTGGAATAAACATATGTTGGGGTGTTTGATAAACAGTCAGGTTGGTGTGGAATGTTTTAAAATATCGCCTCAACAGTGGAAGGAATTATTTTATTTTAGAATAGTCTCTGTGATCCTTGGATATTACCAATAATTCAAGGATATATCCAGATAGAAGACTGCAAAGTAGATGTAGGTAATTTTTTAGATGATGAAGACAAGGGGAAACACTATGAAATTTTCACCTTATGTATATTATCAAGGAGAAGTCGGTTTAGAGCTGGGACAAGGTTTGTTATACGCGTCACCAATATTTTTGAGTTGTACTGGAATCTTGTGTTTTAGGTATAAAAGACGTGGGGTAGACGAAGATGGCGAGGTGGCGAATTATGTGGAAACGGAGCAGATTATAATGTATCAAAGTCACGAGGTTTCATTTCTTCAAGTCCGGGGTTCAGTGCCTGTTTTCTGGTCTCAACCCGGATACAAATATCGACCGCCTCCTAGATTGGATAAAGGTAAGTCACCGTTAAAACTATTAGGTATGTCAAAAAGTAATCCATGTTTAATGACAAAATTGTTTTTTAATAAAAATTATCGTCATTAGGCAACTGTGGAGTGCTTTTTCACGTATCTAGTAGGTTACGTTAAAGCATCCTAACTTTCATAATGATTCAGGTGAGAATGAAAACTGTGTGGCCTTCGATAAGCATTTTACAAAAGAAATAAAAAAATACGGACCGATCAGTGCCGTTAATCTGGTCGATCAGACGGGGAAGGAGAAAGTGATTTTCGATGCCTATTCTAATCACATGTTACAGCTTGACAGTCCTTTCTTAACGTACGTCACATTTGACTTTCACGAGTACTGGTGAGTTGATTTAACTCGGAGTTTTATCTCGGGATTTGTCATGTTCTGTTTATAGTAAGGGTATGCATTTTGAGAACGTGTCGATATTGATCGGCGCTCTCGAGGACATCCTGAAGGATATGAACTATTGCTGGCGGGACAAGCAGGGACATATATGTTCGCAAAATGGTGTTTTTCGCGTAAATTGCATGGATTGTCTTGATAGAACGAATGTGGTTCAGGTAAAAAAAAACAAGCGGGCGTTGGAGATGTTTTAATTTCGGTGATTCCCTTTTGTAGACGGCTTTGGGAAAAGCCGTGATGGAGATGCAGTTTTGTAAGTTGGGTCTGGTATCTCCCGAAGGAGAGATACCCAACAACATCAAGGTTACCTTCCAGCTTTTGTGGGCGAATAACGGAGATATTATCAGTAAACAGTACGCCGGTACCAACGCTTTAAAGGTAGTTCCGCTACGGTTAGTATCCCCCTGTTTCTATCTTCTAAATGGTTTTATAGGGCGACTATACGAGAACCGGCGAGCGAAAATTCACCGGAATAATGAAGGACGGCATGAACTCCGCGAACAGGTAAGACAACCACTCGAAATTCCCGGCTAGTCCTTTGTTTAACGTTGCAATTCAAGGGGGAAAACATCCGTACCTCACCGACTTACGCTTAATGCCCGATTGAATAACTCTAAAATCCCGTTATTCCTTATCCTTTGTAGATATTTTACCAATCATTTTAAGGATTCCGTGCGCCAATGCGCCCTAGACGTGGCTCAGGGCCTCCCCCTGAGGGACTACGAAATTCAAGATTTCTGGGCGTACCTCAGGGTGGCTAGTTGCATCGCCACCGAGTACCTGCCCGAGGAGGCCCCCTCCGTGGCCCCCCATCTCGCGCTGCAGCAAGAATTCGAACTAGCCCATCTCGTTTATCAAATGTCTAGGTCAGTGTCCAAGACTGTTTCATCATTTAATTTTAAACTGCGCTGAATTAAAATACGTACTAACTCCCCCTTGGTTGTGTTTTTTTTTCTGTGTGTTGTTTTCTTGTGCGTAATTTTTAATGCCTTATAACAGGTGAGAAGGCTAGTGTTCAATGGGTTTGCAGTAAGTCAGATGTCCTGTAAGACGCGTGGGTCGGTTACGGCACCGATACTAATTGCCTGTGATTTATTTTAGGTACTACCTGAGTCGGTTCAAGGATTCGGCCAGGCAGGGCACGATAGACATAATGTTAGGTACTTATTCCGATTAAATACTTAACCTGACCGTTCAGAAACCTCTTGTTTTAGGTAACTATGTGTCGGAGGATGTGTTCAGTGACGCCAAATCGAATTACGAAGAGGATAATATAGCTACGGCTGAGCATGTAAAGTTGCTGATCGAGGACTGTAAGAAGATGCTGATCAATCAACCCGAACTGGTGGTTGGATCCTGGGGCTTGATCAATGCCGATCCGATTGTCGGAGATCCTAGCGAAACCGAGATGGACTCTATTCTAATCTTGACCAGGGATTCATATTACGTAGCAGATTATGATGACCAGGTAACAGTTCATTTTGTTTAAGACATGAATGATTGAATGGCTCCACATGATGGGGTTGTCTGAGGCGGGACCCATATCGATATATTTATATTATTATTGCTAGTTCGTTGTTTCTGATACCTTTTTTTGCTCTTCGGTTTACCGAATCTAACAAAATCACTATTTGTCCAGTCAAGGACCCGTTTTCATATCTTCAGTATAATAAGTCTTTTAAAAAATCAGTATTTTTCTGATATATCATTTTTTTCCAACCAATGAATTTATTTTGCTCTTCATTATGATAATTCTTTAAAAAATCAGTATTTTTTGGATCTCTCAATATTTTTTGACAAACCTCCTTTATTATTTATGATTAACTATGGGTTTTAGTCTGTACATTCTATTAGTTTGATTCCCTTTTTATGAAATATCATTGGCTTTCTTTCTCCTATTTTTATTATTATGACTGATACCATGAATTCTGTAGGGTAATTATCCGTCCTGTTTTCTTGTTCATTCAATGATCTGATTGTTATTTCAGGTGGATAAAGTTACCAAATACCAAAGAGTGGAACTGAAAGATATCGATCTTTTGGAGTTTGGAATGCCTCAGTCGACAGGTAACCTGTTTAAACTCACCAGAAATAAGCACTGTATAAGAATCAACTATAAGGTCGACGGCGTTTCCGGTTATTATCACATGTTCAGGTCGACTCAGCTGAGGTTCTTCAATAACATGGCGGTGCTCATCAAAAACGTCGACGAGGAAATCGGTAATGAGCCATACGGTGGGTCAGCGTGTCGTTTTATCGTTCCTTCTGATTGCAGAGTCTTTGAAGACTATTTGCGAGGCGTTCTCAGTTGCGATTGACATTGCCGGGTTGCCTCCGGTGCCGTTGAACTTGGGTCAGGCCTTGGACAAGCGAAAATCGAAAGTCCTGGTCGACCGTAGCACCACGAGCTCCAGCATTTACCTGGATCTGGCGAGTCTGCCTCAAATCACCAGGAACGTGTCTGAGACTCAACTGTCAGCTATTAAAAGTGCAGGTAACTAGTTCTAAGTTAGTAGGTGGGTGAAAAAGTAACTCCCTTTTTTTAATAACTTTTATCCCACAAAGCTATTGCCGTTAGCACGAATAAATTTTTACCAAAATGATACTCCGCTAGCATAACAGGTCAGTTGAAAAGTTCCCGGCCTACCATTGTAAAACACATTTTTTTTGTCTAAAATTTTCTTCCTTCAAACGACGACTGTTGCGTTATTTCACGCTTTGGAGCGGATTAATTGTGTGTAGTCCACTCGGATAACTGTCGATTGGATTTCGGAGAGAAATGATGGGGCCATGTTACATCCATTGTCACATATCGACGCAAAAACTCGGGTTTATTACGCTTGATCATCCCGAAACACTGCGCCGAATCTTCAACTCGTCGTTATTTTTGGTCAAAAGTAAGCTCGCTCGGCACCCACTTTGCACAGAGCTTTCTCATACCCAAATATTCGTGAATGATATGATGTACACGTTCACTTGATATCTTTAGAGTGTCTGCAATTTCATTCAATTTCAATTTACAGTAATTCAAAATCATTTTGTGGATTTTTAAAATGTTTTCGTTGGTAACAACCTCTTTTGGGCGTCCACTGCTTTCACCGTCTTCGGTGCTCATTTCGCCACGTCTAAACTTAGCATACCAATCCTTGATGGTTGATTTTCCTGGGGCAGTGTCCGGAAACTCGAAATCAAACCAAGTTTTTGCTTCAACTGTGTTTTTTCCCTTCAAAAAGCAATATTTTATGAACATGCGAAATTCCTTTTATATATTTTTTTCACAACAATAAAAGTTGCAGTTGCGACAGCTGTCAAATTTATACACGCATCTTTTGAGGGTGGATTTATTTCTAGTGCCGCCATCTATGTGTCAGGCCGGAGACTTTTCGTGAATTACTTTACGTGCATTACTTTTCTTGTTTAATCAAAAGAAAAAAGTCGCTAAAAGTCATCATTTGCTGGTAGAAAGTTACGGTGAGTTACAGTTACGCAAAAGCGGTGATTTCAATATGATTTCAATTCCAAGACAAATAACGTTTTGTTAAACCGAAAAAGTGCAGAGACTGCAAGAGTTATTGGACGAAGGCCCAACCCAAACTCAAAAACGATTGGTAGAAGCGTTAAATGTGGCGCAAGAAACGAATAGCGACAATTTATCAAGCAATGGGGAAAATCAAAAAGATGGGTGCCACATCAATTGAATGGCAGGCAAATGGAAAATCGAAAAATCGTCTGTGAAATTCTGCTTCAAAGGTACTATCGGAACTCATTCCTGCATCGAATAGAGACACGGGTGATGAAAAGCGGATTTATTTTGAAAACGTTAGGCACAACAAATCATGCTTATCACCTGTCGACTCCAAGGCCAAATGGTTTTCGTCGCGAGACAATGCTCTATGTTTGGTTGAGTTTCTTTTCCGAAAAAAACGTTAAAGACTTTCCGGTAGACCTGGTATAGCTTAATTTTTCATGTTCTAATATATGTATAACACCTTTTCAGGATCCAAGGCGATATCGAATATGACCCAGCAATTTTCCAAACTCAATAAGATATCCTTTAAATCCAAGCTGAAACCCAAGCCGCGCTTCACCATAGGACAGTCCACTAGACCGGACAGCACCAGCGAGTCCGACGAGGAATACGAAGACTCCATCTTCCAGCCGAGGACCTCCCCTGGATCCGGTACCGATTCCAGCGGTGCAGCTAGCGTGGAACAGGGTCTGGAATGCACCGAAAGCTCGATGCTGAACGAGGACGTGTTCTTACCCAGCGTTGGAATTGTTATGGGTCAAAATAATAGTACAAGCGACGGCAGCGAGGGTATGTTGGAGGAGAAGAAAAATATGGTGAGCGGAAAGGAGACATCACAGATGAATCACATGCAATTAACTGGTGTTGTACACGGAGTTGCTCCAGAGATTCAGGTATGTAGCTACTGTGGAGTTATCGATCAATGTTATTTTCACCGTTATCTTTACAGGTAACTACCGAAAACGTACCGAGTATAGAGCAGAAGCTCTCACCACCGAGGTCACTGAAGCTGCACGAGAAACACAGTCGTTCTTCGGGTGAAATCGACGACCCCTCCCTTATCGTCGAGTACAAGGCGGCCATGGATCGTTCCTCGTCCGATTACGACATTCAAAAGAACATCTCTCAGAGTCAGAGCGACTCGGGCCTAAAGAACCGTCTCGCCAGCCCGGTATCCAGCGCGAGGGAGCTGTTTTCGCCTCTTAGCAGGTTAGCTAAAGGCGTACAAACGTTCGGCGCCAACTTGGACCCGAGAAAATTAGCGACTCAGACGCGTCAGATGACCGCCAGGGATGTCGAGGAGCACAAGAAGATGATGGAGAAATGGTCCGGCAAGAAATGCAAGCTTATCGCCCTGTAAGCCGGGCGGGGAGCGTCACGGATAGTAGCCTAGAGAGTTGTAGCAGTTCGATCGATACGTACGAGCCCTTTATGTGTGCAAGTTCCTAATCTTTTTTTTTAAACGATGTTCTCGTTTTTATTTCAGGAAGTATTCATGAGCTTTAATACTGTACATGTGTAGAGTCGTAATGATGGATTTAGTCGGAGCAAGATTAGGCAGTTTTAATAATTGTATCGGATAGGCAAAGCTGAGTCAATTATATAACGATAAGCTATCAGAAGTAGTTAAATCTTACTGGTAGTTTTGTTTACCCGGCTTTTTTAGACATGTTATATATTTTTTAACAATTCTTTTAACTGAATTTAAGCTAATACCGGTATTATATATAGGTAGTAAATCCCTACTTTTTTTTAAATGTATTTATTTCAAATAACAATAAAAAATACGTACATATTTAAGAGATATACGCAATAATTTATGGAGCAAGAATATTGGATTGTTTTTCCTCTGTTGAATATTTATAGTTTATCTTTATTGAATTTAGATATAGATTTGTAGGATTCTCTATTTATATTGTTGACTATGTTTTGACCAAATAAATCTTTGTATAGAGCGAACCACTTAATATAGCATGTGATATTATATGTAATAAATATATAAGCTGAAAACAAAAACAAATGTAATAAAAGCAAGGCATTTACGATTATTTTATTGATACTAATTTTCAAAATACAAGTTTGTGCTATAAAGCAGTAGTGTGGATAGTCTTCCTCTTCAACGCTGTCCCTTGTTACAGACATGTGTAGGAAAGGCAACAACACAGTTTTCCATTCATATGACACGGCTTCTTTGCAAACACTTACTCTGCTGATCCCATCAAACATGAGCTTCAGACACAGCTGCGATATGCGGGAAATTGGCTAAAATTCAGATATTTACAGAATAACTGGAAGAGGGCTCAGGTGCTTCTGTTTTGTTTTAAGTTTTTAAAGCCGAACGAAAATTTTTTAAATACATACAGTGTAAATATAAGCCTTGTATTGCCTTTAACCGATGTCCTGTCCATCCTTTCAGTAATCACGTGTAACTTTGTATCCACACGTGTTAAACGATTCCGTATTCCAGTTCCCATGTAAGCTTTAACAACGATTACTTTTTGTTTACCTCTACCTCTGATCTACCGTATATTTTATTAACTGGTGGTGCCACCTAACGACAACAATGGGTGTTAAAAAGTATGTTGCAGATGACAATCTATTCAAGCAATCAACTCGCACTTTGAAATCGTTGGTTGGTCATACTTTGGCGCAGGTGGTCGCGCGTTTTTCACCCGACGACAAATATACAAGCCCAATTCATCTTTCTTATACCTGACAAGAATAAGTTACATACCTATAGTGTATAGTATATATGGTTACATACTACATAAAAAAGTTAAGGCCAGTCAAGCGTTTGTCACATGCTCATAAGCTTATTTATAACAGAGGTCAGATAATATTTGATGTCAAATGTCTTAGAATTTGTCTTAAAAGGGAATTAAAATTGTATTTAATAAAAATAGTTATTTGTGTCTTTATATTTCAGTTAAACAAAATAAAATTTGTTTGTTCTTATATTAGGTAAGCCACGAAAATTACCGTAACGTCACAATTATTATGTTTGGGATTAGACTGTGGTTGCGTCTGGCTTTTACGGACAGAATAATTGCAATGCCATGACCGAAAAAATTTATATAACAAAATTTGTTGTGAAGTCAAATACAACATAAAGAAAATGAAACAATCAGAATAATGCCAACTTGATTTATTACAACACTCTATTTTAACATCCTTGTAACACCCATGGAATAAAAATAAACTATAAATAATTCTTTGGAACATTTACAGCATTTTTTGTACATTTTGCAGAAGTATATGTACATATATGGCCTTATTAAATACATATAGTTTAAATGACGGTTTCTTACTGGCTAATTTATTATAATCTAACAATAAATATTTTAAATTATTACAAAATATAATATTCGAGATATTTGGTTTGAATTGACTAGCATTAAGTAATACAAGAATTTTTAGTAATGAAGGAAATACTTAGCATACTCTGTATATCTATATAGTTTTTTTATTACATGTTCGCATGACTTGTATAGGTCCGAAGGTCTCTGGAATATCATGATTGACTAGACACAGTTAATGGAAACAATCGTATTTTAACTTTCGCGTGGGTAAGTTTGAAATGATTGTCTCGATACGTTGTTTGTATGGGTGTATTTACCTAAGACCTATAAAAGTCCTTTATTTTTTATAGCCTACTATATACAGTTTTCTTTAATTCTAACAGAATGGAATTATTCTTAACAGACTTAACTTTAGCAGTATATTTCCCCTTAGTTTTTGTACATATATCTTATTATGGACGATTTGTCCTTGAAGTTTGTTGCTGCAACCGTTAACACATCAAAGCCCAAGATCCCACACATAAAAGACTATTTCACGAATGACATCGTTTTATAAAAGCTGAATTATTGAAGTCTTTAACTGACACTGACATAGACAGTAACTTTGACAGAATGTTGAACAAATTTTCTGCTCAAAAATATCGTACAAAAACGGGTATGTATATTCACCTCAAATGTCAATAGAATGTTATATAAGATATAATCAATTAATTATATATATCATTGATACTTGACAATGTAATGAACAATTCATGCACTACACAGGTTAGTACTAAGCGCCAAAAATGTTTGTCAATCTTAATTGTCAAATTTTTGTTTGTAGATAATATTTTTACTAATTATAAACTTGTCAACATTTTTATTGTTAATAAATACGTACGTAATTTATATATTTTCTTAATTACCTGTGTTAGTTCAAAGAATAAAGAGATAAAATTTACCGTTTTCGTTTTTCAACCGCCAGACGGCGTTTCAGTTCTGTTTAAATCGCCCCTTATTTCTGCACTATAATGTGACACATGACAGATGTCAGATTATCTTTGGTCGTTGATCCTAAAGTATTTATTTGCTTATTTGTGTAGTTATATGAAATAATTAAATCAAGTTTTAGTATAATATCAAGGGAGTTGCGTTTTGTGTAAAAAATATCGGCAAAATAATATTGTTTTCCGATAAAATGCTGAAAATATGTCAAAGTTTGTTAAAATTGAGGAAGGTATATAATCTTAAATATAGTCTATCCAATAAAACAGTCAATGCGCGTCATCAAAAATTATAATTGCAACGTTGCCACGCCAAATTTAAGTTTTCGTTTATTTTGAATCTGACAAAATACTAATGTAAATAAAATAATGAAATATTGAAAATAATGTGATAAAATATAATTTATATTAATATTGTAGTACATTTAACGCATAATTATTAAACGACTTAAACTAAAGTTAATTAAACAGTCATAATAGTTTGTAGGTTAAAGTTGTTTTATTATATTTACATTAACATATGACAACGGTGACGACCAGTACCAACATAAATCGAATTTTATAGAACGATTTAGTTAAATGCTTGGATCAGATAACATTCTGTCTCTTTTTAACTAGAAAAATGTTAATTAGTAAAATGATAAAGAAAAATGTCCCGAGTTTAAAAGGGATTTTATGTTTTTATAAACTGAATTTGGTAAAACGTTCGATGGTGTTGATGACGTGCATTAGCTGTTTTATTGGATGGACTCTGCAAAGATATTGTTTTGTCAGTTATGAAAAGTGGTTGTCACAAAGCCTGTTATGAATTAAATACATAGCTCAGTGTTTACTTTTATTCAGATTTAGTTTTAAATGAATTTTAAAAGTTATATTTATGCAGTAGAATGAAATATAAAGTGTAATATTATGGCGATGATAAAAATATATAAAAAAATGGCCTTTAATAGGGTGATATTTAAGTGATTTTTTCTCAGGTCCTATAAAATGACGTAAGTCTTTAGATAATGGTGTCTTGGGCTTTTTTGAATATACAGATTGTGACAATAAATGCATTTTGGAAGCATATGTATGTACATTCCTGTTTACACTCTGGATTCTTTTACCGAAGTGTGGCTCCACTTGACGGGCGACTGACGCACGATCAACGATTTCGGGAACTTTCACACCTCGTCCTCTTGTCATTTGGCCATCAGATTGCCGGCTTCCGCTCTTTTTTGCTGGGAAGCGACAAACTCCCGATTGTAGGTGCCCCTTTTGAAGTGCTTCACCGTCAACCGCCAGAAGGCTATTCTGAAGTCGGGACTGTAGAAGGCGTAGATGAAAGGGTTTATGGCCGAGTTGATCCAACCCAGCCACGTGCAGCACTGCATGATGAGCTGGTTGACGTTGTTCTGTTGTATGAAGGGCGTTAACAGGTAGAAGATGAAGAAGGGCAGCCAACACAGTATGAAGCCACCTGAAAATCGAGAACCTGAGCTGATTCGGTGACAGAGGGGTGAGAGGATGCTTACCCATAACTATGCTAAGTGTCTGTGCAGTCTTTGTTTCTCTTCTGAACGATGATACTCTGGAGGCTGGCTCGTAGTTTAGCATGGAGGCATCCAGATGTATGTGGGGTTCTGGTCTGGTCCGCGGTGGTAAGGAAGATCTAAAACAGTTGCTGGTTAGTACATGTCCTCGAATATTAGATTGTTCCTGTCTTTATTTATTCATAGTACTTTAATTTATCATAACTTTAAAGTGGTACGTGTTACAAAAAATCCGTTTAGGTTTTTGCGTATAGCAAGTACAATTTGACAAAAAATCCATTTTATTTAATGTTATAGAACAAAGGAAAATTGTCACAGAGTGTTATTATAAATTTATTTTTTCCCAATTTTCCAGGAGTTATTAAACAATTCGGATTTGCCATGTCCTCAAAAATATCCTCCCTAGAGGTTTCCTACCTGAAAAAGCTACTGGAACTTTTCACGGGCGTCAGAGGCTCATGATTGGGATAAGAAAAACTCATGTTTGGCCGAAGCAGTCTCGTGGAATTCGAAGACTTCTTGGGAGTCTCCGCGGTGCTGTTCCGGTGATTGCTGAGGATCTCTAGGTTGTGACTGCTAAAATACGGAAAATATCCATCAGTTTTAGTTAAACGGCAGCAAGTGCTTGAAGAAAACAAAAGATGTAGGGCCATTGGATGGTTAGAGGCGATCAGAAAGGGTTATAACAACATAAAGAGAACTAACCATGCATGCAGATGTCGGTAATACCTGGCGCATCTGTGGTTTCCCTCTTCCGTTTCCGACGACGCCCTGTCCACGTCCGATTCCTCTGCCTGCAGAACGTTTTGCTTTCCCTTCTTGAACAAAGCGAACAATTAGAATTACTTACTAAAGCGCTTTCCTACGTAAATATTAGTTAATAGTGCTCAGCAATTCAGATTTAGGCGAACTATATTACGAGGGTAGTTCAAATATGATCGAGAAAAATATTCTGACACGTTTATTTACTATGGAAAAAATGTACAAAAATTTACAGTTTTCTAGGTATTTCCCCTCACTAGTTACGCATTTTGTCCATCTTTCCGGAAGTTTTTTGATGCCGGTGTCGAAGAATTCCTTGGGAAACTCGGACAGCCATGTGCGCACGAACTCCTCTACCTCGTCATCAGTGTTGAATCTTTGACTTCCGAGGGCTTCTTTCAGTGGTCCAAACATGTGATAGTCGCGGGGTGATAAATCCGGAGTTTAAAGGGTGTGTTCCAGTACCTCCCACCCTAATTCCGATATCATTGCATTGACAAACCAATTTGTTGTTTTGCGCGGCGAAGGTTGTCTGGTTCACGATCATGTGGCTAATTCTCGAAGCTTTCGCGGCCGTCCTTGAATGCTTTGGCCTATTTAAACATTGCAACCCTACTCAGGCACTCACTACCAAACTGATTTCGCAAACTCAGAAAAATTTCCGTCTTTTTAACGCCTTCCTACCCCAAAAAACGAATGACAATACGTTGCGCTACAGCGGTCGGAACTTGACGTTCACTCATGGTCGTAGCACGCACGTGAAGCATGCGTTCCCGACGAAAACTATGCCACAATTTTCATAAGGAACTCATCTATCACATACACAAGCCACGACCTTCAAAACATATATGCGCGTCATCTCCAGCGTTTGTCTTCATCATATTTTAACCTCCCTCGTATATACTATACTAAGAAGATACAAAAAGGAAGATTCCTGAAGCTAAGGGTACCGAAAAATATCGATAAATCGATATATCCATATTTTCTCAAAAAATATCGATATTTTTTTGCCCGATATTTCGATATTTATGTTAGTTGATATTTTTCCATAATTTATCAAAGAAATTAAATGTATGTCTTAAAATTTATAAAAGCCATTTAATTGTTTTTAATAAGCATTCAAAACTTTTACTTAACTTTAAAGGTTTATTACACTTTGATCATCACTACATAGTATAAAACAAAGTCGCCTTTTCTGTCCCTATATCCCTATGTGCGCTTAAATCTTTAAAACTACGCAACGGATTTTGATGCGGTTTTTTTTAATAGATAGAGTGATTCAAGGGGAAGGTTTATATGTATAATACATGCATAATATACTAAGGCAACATTGCTAATTTTAGAGGATTCTAACGTGATGTCGTAAATTAACCAATTTTTTTAGGCTTATTTAGCAATTAGCAAAAACGCTGCCTAACCCTACGAGTTAGATCAAATTAATGTACTACAGTATTGTACACCATAAAAAGGTCTACAAAAAAGTCCGCGATGGTATATGTTTATCTTTTAGGGATAACCCACATTAACCATTTTTATTGTTTACTTTCTACGTGAGAAAATGGCTTATTTACGAAGGTATTTTAAGCAATACGGCATTAATCCTTATCGAATTAAGTACCTTAAATACAGTGTGCAATTAATATAGATCAATATGGTTCCTTACAGCATGTAAATTAAACAAATATTTTCGGAGATATTACAAATTTAAAATTTGCGTTTAAAAATGTGTAAAAAATGTATGAATTTAGATATTCCAAAGATAGCAGGAAATCTTCATAGTAAGTATAGGGGAAGAGGAACTGTTTTACTCCAAATTTAATGCGTGCAGGCCAAGGGCAGTAATGAATGAACCAAAAATACTGGATCAATTTTAATCATGTTTTCATTGAGTGACATAGGCATATATATTTTATGCCCGTGCAAAGTCGGAGCGGGCCGCTATGTTTTTATATACAACGTTCATATTTTGTCTGTAGTGTATTTAATTTAGTATCAGCATTGCACCCGTGCGAAGCCGGGGCGGGTCGCTAGTATAGAATATTAATTAAAAATACCCTTAATTTTTAAAATTTTTAGAGAATACCGATATTTTTTTTTGCCCCGATATATGATGTATTTATATATTTTTTTCTTAGCGTCCCTTAAGTACCAAACATATTAGCTAGGCTATAGAGTATCGAAACTTTTTTCTTGGGACTGTCCTTATTCTCCGAAAAAAATATATCGAAGTTAAAATAGTGTATCAATACCAAAAATATTAACTCGGCTTTAGACTACTATCGAACCCTGTTCCAGGATTTCCTAGGATATTAGGCTGTTGTCTAGAAATATCGATATGGTTAAAAGGATGTATTCATATTTTTTATTCTCCTACATAAAGATATATCGACATTTAAAAAAAAATCGACGCCGACATACCGATAATTTTGAAAATGTATTTTTATGTTTGTATTAAATTTTATTTAAAAAATAGTTATGAATAAAATATCGATATATATTTTTTGATCGGTATTTCTCGATATTCTTTCAAAAATATCGATAGTTTTGCACTGGAGTAACACACCTTGAAACCTAGATGTCTCCCTCCTGGCAATATTTAAAATTAAGTACCAAAAATATTAACTCGGCTTTAGACTACTATCGAACTCTGTTCCAGGATTTCCTAGAAGATTAGGGCTGTTGTCTAGAAATATCGATATGATCTAAAAATATCATATTTTTTATTCTTCTACATAAACATATATCGACATTTAAAAAAAATCGACGCCGACATATCGATGATTTTCAAAATGTATTTTTATGTTTGTATTAAATTTTTTTAAAAAAATATTTATGGATAAAATATCGATATATTTGGTCAACATATAGATATTTTTGTTCATATATCGATATTGATATTTTTTAAAAACCTATCTATTAGATCCACTATCTCGAAGTCAGTTATTTAGTCGAATTATTTTCTAAAATTTCCCATTGATCATTTGACACAAGGTGTGGGGTTCAAGGAAGCCCTAAACTTGGTGCCTTAAATATTGTACGTGGAAGATTGCCTTCTGGGTTCTTCTAGATTTTACGTTCGATTCGCCGTACGTACCTGGTGGTATGACGTGTCGATGTGGCTGAGTTGGTCGTGCCTCTGGGCTATGACGCACGAGATCCGCACGTAGACGTACAACATAACCACCATGGGTATGAAGAACGAACCCATGGCGGAAAAGATCACGTAGCCCGTGTTTTTGTTGTATCTACATGTTTTTTGATTGTGCCTTCCTGGTTCATACCTGAAAAAGAAACACAAGCGTTACGAGGTGGCATTAAAAATTAAAAATAATAGCAAACTTTCTGTTCTATACCCAATAATGTACATGACACAAAGGCACTCTTTAGAATCTTATAGTTTAACAACATAAACTAAAAAAAACAATCTCTGGGAGTATAGACGAGTCTAATATGAATGAATTTCATTTTTAAGAGTTCAGTTATAAGAGTTTTATATTTTTTAATTTTTAGGTTTCATTTTTCATAAGAAACTTTCTCTCCTATCTGTCAGAAAATTGTGTATTTAAAATTGTGCTTGTTACAAACAATGGTTGTTTACGAGTCTTGAAGATGTCTTGTCTTGTCCGAGTCTTATCCACTTGAAGTTCTATATATTTTTTGCACATTTTGAGTTGCAATACCTCGTTATCTATCGATAACTTCAAATTGCTTCCAATAACGTTTGATTGAGTTTAAGTTCAAGTTGTTTTCGTTTAGCAAGCATGTGCTTCTAAGTTAGATGTTGGTCTAGATGCATGACAAGGAATGATTAAAAAACTATTAATATTCATTGGAGGACATGCTCTTCTAGTTCTGAATTATACCAAGAAAGCACTATTACGCCAGTTATTTAAGATGCAAAAGGAATTCTGTTAGTCGATCGCCTCCAAACTGGTGAAGTAAACAATTCGAATTCTTACGGTAATCTTTAAGATCAATTGCATGTAAAACTTTGCGAATAAAAATCTTTTAAGTAAAACTATAGTTATGGGGATATTCTGTGAGAAGAAATATCAACGTAATATAAGTATTTTAGAACGAGGCGAGGCCTGAGAAATATTTTGGGTCCACCCAAAAACTGTAGGAACAATTAATTACACCGATGCCTTCAGATTTCAACTCCTGCAGAAGAAATTAAGAGATCCGCGACAAGACATGGAAAAAAACCACCATTATGTTAACACTAAAGTGCTGCAAAACTTGGATAACACTGAACTAGAAAGCAGACGCAAGAGCTTGTGTGGTGCAGTGTACTGAATAGAAAAAAACATTGAAAAGTACTACTAGTTTTTATTTTATTAGAGACTAAGTAACGACCAATGGGTCTTCCTAAATAAGTACCTAGTTTCTGTAGAGAAAAATTCTGCTGTCGAGTAGCAATAATACGAGGGTGGTTCGAATATGATAGAGACAAACGCTGTAGATGGCGCGCATGTATGGTTTGAATGTCGTGGTTTGAGTATGTGATTGCTCGGCCCCTTACGAACAGTGTGGCATTGTTTTCGTCGGGAGCGCATATTTCACGCTCGTGCTTCGACCACGAATGAACGTCAAGTGCCGATCGCCGTAGCGCAACGTATTGTCATTCGTTTTTTAGTGTGGGAAGGCGTTAAAAAGACAGACTTTTTCTGCGTTTGCGAAATTAGTTCGGTAGTGGGTGTCTGAACATCCAAGGATGGCCGCGAGACCGTCGAGAATGCCACGAGAAGCCACATGATCGTCGACCGCGAACCAGCATCACACCAGACCACATTCGCCAACTAATTTTGAAGGACCGTAGGATGAGTGTCCGAGATATTTCGGCTGAACTCGGCGTCAGTATTGGTAGTGCAGAGTCTATCATCCATGAACACTTTCAATATAGCAAAATAAAGGCGCGATGGGTTCTTAAACTGCCGAACTTCGAGCAAAAATTTACGCGGTCGAAGGTTTGTCGTCGTTCGCTGACGCGATAGGTGGCGGAGGATGGTTTTTTAACGCGAATCTTCACTACAGACGAGACATGGGTACACTATTACACTTCCAGGCAAGATGTCGTCTAAAGAGTGGAGCAAGAAGGAGGAAGGGCCGCCAGTCAAAGCGAAGACAACCAGGTCTGCGGGTGAGGTTCTGTGTACGGTGTTTTGGGACCGGCGGTGCGCGCTGTACGTCGATTTCCTGTGCACTCAACGTACCACTAATGCTGCATACTACTCTAACCTTCTGAAAACACACATGAAGCCCGCTTGTCGCTCGAAACGGAGTAGCATTCTAGCACAAAGTGCGATTCTTCTCCAGGATAACGCGCGCCCTCGTACCGCGCGTCTCACTCACCATACAATATTGGAATTAGGGTGGGAGGTACTAGAACACCCCCCCAACAGTCCAGATTTATCAGCCTGCGATTACCACATATTTGGACCACTGAAAGAAACCCTCGGAGATCAAAGAATCAAAACCGACGACGAGGGTAGAAGAGTTCGTACGCACATAGCTGTCCGAGTGGCCCAAGGAATTCTTCGATACCGGCATAAAACACTTCCGGAAAGGTGGACAAAATGGGTTTTTAAAAAAATTCTTTCGTGGAAAAAGATCTAGCTACTCTAGAGGAAATACAAAAAATGGAAAATAAAATAAAAACACTATAGTGACATGATTCTTGGAGTAAGTATATCTAATTCGATGAAAATTATATTGAAAATTAAAGTCATTGAATGAACTATGAATATTTTTTAACATTTCTGTTCTGTATTATTGAGAATTATGTCCATTCTCCTGATCGGAAGCTGCTGTAATGTACCAACTATT
Source organism: Rhynchophorus ferrugineus (assembly GCF_030347505.1). Lineage (NCBI taxonomy): Eukaryota > Metazoa > Arthropoda > Insecta > Coleoptera > Curculionidae > Rhynchophorus > Rhynchophorus ferrugineus. Next base: position 8,087,913 of record NW_027472586.1, on the reverse strand, counting down.
TATACATATGAAAACGTACTTGAATGTGGTTGGTGTTAGACGAAAAAGCAATTAAAGTTATATTTATTGGCCACGTAATTGTCCGCATTTGTTAACAGGGACAAATAACCGGTGAGTAAATAATCATATCGGTCCTGCTAGGGCTCGGGACACAATGAACATGTCGGTATCCGAATAGAAATCAAAGCCATCACCGCTATTCTTCCGGAGCTGTGTTGTAGAGCGTTCAATAAGGTTAACTGTCATTTGACAGATGACGGAAACCAATTTGTTTTGACACGTCCGTTCGGCACACTTTGATAAATATTCATGGAGAGTTTTGGTGACAAAACAGTGTTTATAAATTGTAGAAATTTATTAGGTATTTCGAATAATTTGCGGTGGAGCTATTGGAGCGTTTTGTTGTTCTCTCCAAACATTTATCCATCGAAAAACTGCCGTTGTTAGTCGTCCATATCAAACACATTTTATTTGGTTAATGTATTTGAGTTCTGAAACGTATAGTGTTTGAAATAAAAATAAATTAATTTACTTGAAAATTATAATTTATTTTAACGGAATGAAGTGTTGATTTCTTCGAACTTTTCTCGTGATATAACAGGTCAACTGAAAAGTCCCCGGCCTACCATAGTAAAACACATTTTTTTGGCAAAATTAGTTTTTTTATTCAATATAATTCCCTTCAAGGGTGATACACTGATTATAGCGACCCTCTAACTTTTCGATATCATTTTGTAGTACGATTTGTCCTTCGCTTCAAAATAGGCCTTAGTTTCGGCGATCACCTCTTCATTCGACGAAAATTTCTTGATCTGAGAAGAAACAATTTGAAGCCCAATTCATGGATTTTTGCCATCGTTTTCACTGACTTGTGACACGGTACATTGTCTTGGTGAAGCAGCACTTTCTTTTTTTTCAAATGCGGCCGTTTTTCGGCGATTTTGAACTTTAAACGCTCCAATAACGCTATGTAATAGTCGCTGTTGATGGTCCTTCCTTTTTCAAGTCAAGATTTTGCTTCAACAGTATTTTTGCCCTTCAAAAAGCAATATTTTATCAACACGCGAAATTCCAAACTAATGATCCGACAGCTATCAAATTTATACACGCATCTTTTGAGGGTCAGGGCTAACTAAAAAACATATATGCGCCATCTATGGTTAACATATCCCTCCTGAAGATTTTCACCAATTTGACCTTGATGATCTTCTGACTCTAATAATCTATGACTGAGAAACCGAGCCACTGCAGTTCGTATTTGGCAGCAATACAACCTGAACTGCAAGCTCCTGTCCAAGTTCTAGTAGATTAGGTCAGTTCACAGTAAGTTCAGTTCGCCATTGGTGATCTGATATCCTGAATTGCGTTGTTTTTATCAGGAATTCATGGACTAGGGTTGTTTCTCAAAACATGGATGTTTCCTAATTCTTAACACCTCACGCCTAGATGATTTTCAACATCTTTAATCCATTTTTGGTGACCCTACAGGTTCTGCTGTAATAATTTTGGTCGGACCTTTAACTACAGTAAGGAATGCTTCGAGTAACTGCGAAATGATTGCTAATCTAACCTCAACTTGTCTTCTTTTTATGATAATTAAGTTGATTCTAGTTAATTTAACGAATTGCGGATTGTTTCTGCATTATACAGTAATATTTTGGTTTATTTATCTCTTACTTCTAATTCACTGTCTTCATTTGATTTTGTATTTTTATAATTGGTTTTTCCAATTCTCCTTGTTTTTGTCATCTTCTTGTTAATTCCTATTCCTCTTCATTCATGGTTCCTCTTTTGATCCTTTAGTTATTTATTTTTCTAGTAAGGAAAACAAAACAGAACAAAAGCGATTACATTTCAGACCAAATTATTATGGTCCCAAATGAAGATGCAATTTCTAATTGCAATGTAAATAAGTTTTTCATAAAAGTCTGTGTCGATAGTTCAAATACATAATATGTCAATAAAATAAACTAAATTGTGCTGACTTTAAGAGAGTACATGATGCAATTGCCAAATAATTGCTGTCTGGTTAATAGAAGAACCTATTGGATACGTTTTGGGGTGGCATTAGATTTCAAAGGCTCATTTTACATATGTATATATATAACACGCGAAATTACCTTTTATCCATTTTTTTCATAATTCAAAAGTTTCTATAATTCACAAACTAATGATCCGACAGCTGTCAAATTTATACACGCATCTTTTGAGGGTTAGGGCTAACTAAAAAACATATAGATTTAATTCTAGTAGTGCGCCATCTATGGGTCAGGCTGGGAAATATTAACATATCCCTCCTGAAGGTACGAGCCAATGGAAACTTTCACCAATTTGACCTTGAGGATCTTCTGAATTGTACCCCTATTACCAAAATTTATATGGAATGGTTTCCCAAGATTTAGTGACGCCCGGGGGCTTTTAGGGACTCGAATAATCTATGACTGAGAAACCGAGCCACTGCAGTTCGTATTTGGCAGCAATACAACCTGAACCGCAAGCTCCTGTCCAAGTTCTAGTAGACTAGGTCAGTTCACAGTAAGTTCAGTTCGCCATTGGTGATATCCTGAATTGCGTTGTTTTTATCAGAAATTCATGGACTAGGGTTGTTTCTCAAAACATGGAACATTTTCATATTAAATATAAAAATGGAATGAATGGAAATATGGAAGAGGATATGATTTACATACATTATATCTAATATCTTAAAAAATACGTATTTCACTATGTCAATGAACAAATGTTTATGTTTGAGTGTTGACTGATATCAAAATTAAGTGTTTTATTAAAATTGTGTCTTAAAATTTCCCGCCATAAATATTCCCGCTTGGCGTGCCCTCTGGTGACTCAGAGGCGCAACACTTTTTCACAACATATTCCATGCCTCTTTATGCTACTAGTTTTGGCGTGTCACGGATGACGCATGCTTCAAAAATAAATCAACAGATGGCCCACCTTACACTAACGAGAACAAAAAAAAACGTTAATTCAGGTAAAATTTGCGTTAATTATTTTTTGTGCGGATATTATTACGTTGGATTCGAATTATTAATACAGTCGCTGCCGGCGGACTGAGGCGAAAGGCTGATGTGACGTCAGGGCTTTCCCGGAAAAGCAATTACCTCGATTAAATAAACTGATATTGACATTGGCCCCTGTCAGAAGACCCGCAAATGTATTTTAAATAACGGTCCAACAACACGAGACCGTACAATTCTAATTTTATCCCGTAGAAATATAATTGAGATCAAAAAATAGCAAAACGTCAAAATTGTAACATTTTTTTTTGCAGTTTCAGGTTGTCAAGAGGAATTGATCGACAATTTTTTGATCACTGCAGAGAAACGAAAGATATTTGTTAGGTGTACAAATTCGTCTTAGTGATTTGTCATAAAAGAAGGTGTTATCAGTTACAAATAATATAAAATTGTTTAACGAAACGATATCAAATGGCAGCAAATGAAATAAAAATTATTTGTTCTACCATTAGGCGTTAGGTAGAACTACTCTACAGTGCTGACATTCCAACAACAAAAGAAACACTTCTTGGAACCTTTGCTGATGACACAGTTATTATGGCAAAAGATATATCTCTGCCTAGGGCAATAGAAAAAGTGTAAGTGGCAGTCAACAAAATCTACAAATGGACAAAAGATTGGAAAATTCAACTTAATAGCTCCAAATCTGTCCACGTTAATTTTGCATTAAGGCGAAATAATAAAAACTTAATTATATCACTCAATGGATGCCTGATTCCTCAAGCAGAATCAGCAAAATATCTTGGAATCCATCTTGACGGTAGATTAAATTGGAAGCATCACATTAGACAAAAAGCAAAACACATTAGAACCAAAATAAAACAACTATACTGGTTAGTCGGAAGATTCAGATCAGATTCAGATTTAGATCAACTTGATCTAAAATCAAAGAGGTTGATCTATAATACAATTATAAAGCCAATTTGGACATATGGGGTTGCACTAAAAATTCAAATCAGTTAGTCATACAGCGCTGTCAAAACAAGGTTCTTCGATTGATTACCAATGCCTATCGCTATGTAACCAATGAAGAACTGCAGGATGACCTGGAAATCAAATGGATTTGCGAAGTTGTGCAGGATTTCGCCTTGAAACACGAAAGAAGATTACTAAATCATACTAACGTGGAAGCAATACAACAGCTGGATAGCGCGCAGGATGTCAGGAGATTGAAACGAACAAAACCATACGAACTTGTGTGAACATTTAGTGTGTATTATTAGTGTAAACTACAGCTATAAGTTAATAATTAATAAATAATTATAATTTTATAATTGAGGAATACATACTGATGTATTTTCTCGCACTCGTCTTGCTTGTTAATTAATCCAAGCACATAGAAAAAGTAGTAATAAATTAATTGTAATAATAATAATAATTCAGATTGTATCTTATAACTACTAAGCGTATCTAATAAAAATGTTATAAAAAAAATTAGGCGTTAGGAATGACACATTAGATATATTTGGATTTTTTTTTGAATAGAATACATTATTTTTCTTCTTGAAGGTATCCTGCTCTATGTCATTTAAGGATAATTGAACATTTGAAGAACATAATCAAATAGGTTTGTAGTTTGCCTTTTAGATGGACTGACGGTAAAGCCAAATATGCAAGACCATTGAATAGGAAGTATTTCGTCACTGCAAATATATATAATTCATATTGAATATATAACATGTCTTTATTTACAGATCCTTTAGTTCCACCAATACAAAGCTAATATATAGATATAAATTCAACATCGGCAACAGTAGAAGTCATTCTGTCTATTTTATTTAGATAGGAATCTGTAAAAAAACAAGTATAAACATATCTTTTTAAATGTCACATAATGGTGAAGGAAGGAACAAACTGAAATAACTTCTTTCGAAACACTAGGCAATTCAACACCAGTGATCAGTGAAATACTTCTGGAGTTCCCCAAACAAAAGATATATCTTTGCCTAAGCTGTAGAAAAAATACGAGTGGCAGTCAAAGATAATTATATATGTATTAGAGACGTGCAAATACAGTTTAATGATAATAAGGAAATGATAAAAATCTAATTATATCACTTGACGGATGCCTGATTCTTCAAGCAGAATCAGCTAAATACCTCGGAATATATCTCAGTGGCAGGTTAAATTAGAAACATCATGTTAAACAAAAGTAGAGCAGATCAAACTTAAAATTAAGCAATTATAATGGTTACTCGGAAGATATTCTCAACATCGCCTAAAATTAAAGAGATAAGTTTATCAGTCAATCATAAAGCCAATTTAGATGTATGCAAATATGCATTAAAACATCAAATCAACAGTAATCCAACATGGCCAAAAACAAAGTTCTCCGATTAATTACCAATGCTTGTCGCTACGCAACTAATGAAGACACGATGACCTCTATACACGCCCTACTTGTGTGTTAATGTAAGTACAATAGAACAGTAGTAATAAATTAATCTCTACTAAACATATCTAATGTAAGATGTAACTACTAAAAACATGTCGGGGAATCAAAGTCAGGAAATCTCTCAACGACATCATTTGTCTTCTTCTCAATTATTTAAGTTATGAGCGTCTAAGGACCATAAACAACAGTAATCTTATGAAACTGTAGCAAAAAAATTTAACTCTATTCCCTATATAAACCAAAATTCTATATCATAACTGTTAAATATACACTTCCAACGATAAAAAAACAGTTTACTTATAACATTTGTTTCTACAACAAAACGGATGCGTAAAGTTTACCTCTGGTTGGCATGAAAAAACTTCCTATCGATTTATTAGCGGAGAATATTTTCAGTTCGCCGATATTTACTAGCCGCTTTTATTGCACTCTTTTCCGAACAGAAATATACAGTGATCCACCTGGCGGGGTTTCAAAGAAATGTCTATTTCTTTTTAAGCGAAACGAACAGCTTTTCTTTGATGTAAAGTGGAAAGCTGTAGATCCGGGCGTAACAGATAGGTAAGATATATATATTTATCAATGAGAATGGCACTTGGAATTTGAGGAGGGATACGGATAAGACGGGACAAAAAAAACAAAGAGCACATTGTTTCTTTTGATATGGCCTTGACTGGAATAGAACAATAAAAGAAGATACACGATGGCTATTTAATCAAGGCGGCCTTGGCGATTTGTTCTTTTTTTTTTCGTTGTTATTCATCGACATCAGATATGATTTTATATAATATATTTTCATGAGTGACTAAACCAATGAATTAGCTGATGATGGTCCGAAAGTAACCAAAATTATCAAGTTTGACATTAATCTAAAGATATCACCAGGTTATGGCTTAATAACAGGGCAGTTGTTGCAACAACTACCAGGAAAAGCAATTATAAAGCCTACCAACTTAATTAATACAGTATTTCGACTAAAAAAAGTTCCAGACGTTTGAAAGATGACTGAAATTATCATGATCCGAAAACCTGGAAAATCTTACATAACAGCCAGAATGTTGTACAGGTGTACCACAAGGAAGTGTATTGGGACCAATTCGTGACTTACTCTAAACATGTGGTATACCAGAAATGGAAAATATTACGATGGTTACATTACAAACATTAAATAGATTAATTTATTTATTGAATATTGATTAAGATAGGTTTAAAAGTTCATTGACTTTTAAAACAGATATCGACGAAAATTACCTAAAAAGAGACTAAAAATATTGAAAATCATCAAAAAATGAACAGAAATCAACGTAGTTCATCAAAAAAAGGTACAACGATATTTTGTTAGTTCCTCACGATATCAGTTATCATGAACACCAAAATGTACTTTATTTTCGAAGTTTTATGTTTCATATTCAAAACGTACATTAATATAACGTTAATAGTAGGTCGCACAGCTTACCATCCGAACATAGGGGGCGCTGTAATCAGCGCGGAACTAACCCAAACTACCATGATCATCCAGAAGGCCAATCTCTTCGACCGACGGTTCCTGGAGTAACTCAGGGGCTGCGTGACGGCCAAATATCTATCCACGCTGATGGCGCACAGGCTGAGGATAGAGGCCGTGCAGAGGAGGATGTCCAGAGACACCCAGATGTCGCACAAGATCCATCCCAGTTCCCACGCGCCTGTAACATACAAAATCGGCTTTGTATCAGTGTTTAGACGTCACGCGGTGAGCTCTTACCCATGATGAGGTAGGCAACGGCTGGGGGCATCACGAAAATCCCCACAAGCCAGTCAGCTACCGCTAGCGACATGATGAAGCAGTTGGTGACGGTCCGCAGTCGGCGAGTGGTTATCACGGACGCTATGACCAACGTGTTGCCTACGACCACGATGACGATGACAATACTCAGCAGGATGACCAGGACCGTTTGCTGCACACCGAATGGTGTCGACGGTGTCGACGATGCCGACTCGTTGACGCTGGACGCGTTGGCCACCGATGGCGCCACCGTAGATGACATCTTCCAATGTCATTTCTGAAAATCAAGATACGTATTATAGATATTTCGTTAGCGGACATCGTTTGAAACATAACATATAAGCTAGAACGAAACTGCCATAGAAGAATTTCTCTTTATACCTTTCTATGTGGCGCTGGTGTAGCTTTATACGATATTATATTTAACCTCGTCCCATATTATATCGATTCATTGAAGCTAACTTATACATTTGTGTGTTTATTACAAATTATAGAACATGTAATTATATGAATTATATGAACATGTATTTAATATAACTTAGTTAATAGTCTTAACTTTCAAATTATACGTGTCAATATTTCGTGATAATTTGGCGGTTAATTTATAAACTACAGGGGTATTAGTAAAACAAGATTTGTTGTCCTCGAACGTTTAATTTGCTTCGAATTGCTTTGTCATCCATCGTATTGTCCGGATCTATTGACCGGCGGCTTTTGCGCGTACAGATCTCAAAGGAATGCCTTGGCGAAGGAAGAGAAAGTCTATTTTGAAAGGAAATAATTCTATAAAAATATATAAAGTGTTAGAGAAGCGAACTTTTATTTTATTTTAATAGGGACTAAGTAGTGCGTATTCCTATATAAGTATCTAGTTTTAAGTTAGTCTAGAGGTAACATTGTAAGTTAGTTGGCAACGACTAGTAATAATATATTAATAAAAAATCTCTCATAATTCATATGAGTATGATACGCATTTAATTGTTGTACTAGCATGGTCATAACTCTTGAGTACCAGATACATTTTGTTTTGTATAGATATGAAAACATACTTTTCCTTTACTTAAAAAAATATTATCACAAATAGAAGTAGAGAGCTGTTGGATTGTGTAGAAAATTTTCGCTTTAATTTATTCATTTTGTCACGCTTTATAGTAACAAGATAGTTTATAATACCATTTTTTTAAAAGAAACTTCGTGAGAAAACATGAATAATAGAGAGTAAGTTCAGATTACAATTTAAAAACCTTAAGTGCTCAATATTTTGTAAAACAAATTTCATTTAAAAAATTACGTTTAAAGAATTCTCGAGATAGCTATAAACATCAGTTGAAGAAAAGATATATAGGTTATATGAATAAAGCCGGATTTCTTGTAAGATTTGATGTAAAATAATAATTTAAAATTTAAGTATTGTCTACAATTCCAAGGACAAGGCTTACGGTACAATAAATGGTAAGGTGTACAGTTCTTAAACGCTACGAAGCAATTTCAAAGCTTTTGATATAAAATGAAACAAGCTTTGTGTGACATATTAACGAAACTTTTCTTGGATGACGTTGGCTCTAAAAAATTGATGAATTACGGTTTATTGGCATTCAGAAAACCCACAAGAATGTCATACAAAAACATTTTATTTAATTAATTTATAGAACTAAATTTGCCCAATTCATCGACTATTCGACTGTTATTTCACTAAACAAAAACGGGGCGAATTCATGGCAAAACCGCAGGATAATCGCAACCGGCTACCGAATTATTAGGCGGTAAATCATGGTGCCACGTGAGCGCATCATTTCTTCCCAATGCGAATCCGTTCGGGCTTTAGATAAAGAACTGATTTATCGTTATTGATGGCACGTGATCAGAATCGATAGAGTGCTGTTTATTATGGTAGCAATTATGGATATACGGACCGTCTCAAAAGTTATAGGAATCATCCTCTCCAGCGTCGTGGAAGAGTAAACGGACTGTGGCAAATGGTGGAGATGATTTTCAACTAAATGGTGTGTTTTTCTTGTTACGCTCGAGATAAAGGCTCAGTTTTTAATGTAGTAAATTGAAGGCAAACGGTCTTTAGATCTTGGTTATGATAATTTAGTGGAAGCATGGTGTGTACGGGATACATAAAATATTTTGACAGTGTTGGGAATCTAAAATAGACAAAAACGTCGCCTAAGTAGGAGAATTTTTAAATTTCGGTCACCGATTGAGAATGAAGGCGATTGCAGATAGTGTAACTAGTCATTGGTCAATGTTCACCACATTTTACATATGCCCTTATCATCAGCGACTTTCTTAGGATGCATGGGGCAGCAACACTGCCCTATCCCTTCTTACAGTTCAGAGTTGGAATTACTGGGCTTCCTCTTTCGAAGATTGAAGGTACATAATTTGGAGACATAGGAGATATATCGTATATATATGTCAAATAGTACAAATTATTTCTAGAACTAAAACCAGTATTAACTAAGTAACTTAAATAGAAATAGAAAAAGAACAAATAACTGAACAATATTTCTCTTTGTAGGAAAATTCAATCATAAAATAGGAAGCAATTATGTTAACGCATTTATTTTAGGTTCTTATATGTGTTGCTTCAGATCTTTATAATCATTATACTACCTGGGGCATCCTTCTGGATCTTAATTTTTCATAATTTTTAAAGCATGACACCTTTTATTCATAGACTTTTTGAATATGTGATTCATAATACATTTTTATTGGTGTAATGACTTTGTCGAAATCTAAACAGGAGCAGTTCAATATATTGTGATTATAGTGGTGTTGTCAGGAAGTTCTTTCATTACGGCAACACAAGTTCACAGACATGTCTGACGGGCTTGCAAAAATTCAGATAGATTGCCTCGGAACTTCACTGCATGCATCATCTGTATAGCTCCAATCTATTCCCATCTGTCCATTGTTTGCTATAGTCTTTATTATACTGTCTTTAATAGTATACGGTTGACTTCAAAAGAGTATATATATATATATATATATATATATATATATATATATATATATATATATATATATATATATAGTGAGTGAGTTATGAGTTGACGATGAGGTGACAATTGACGTAAATAAATTAGCAGTATAACCCTCTTGCCAATCAAAAGTTTTAATTGGAAGTTAGTTGGATGGCGAAAAGCTCCCGACTCCAAAATCAAATATTGATGAATATTTCAGATTTATATAATTCACACGCGAAAGTTCTCGTCGATAAACTTCGGATCGTGTATCGTCGAGATAACCGGCACAAATTTACCGTAACTCTAAACTAAAACGCGAAGAGATTCGACTGAAGTTATTTACACGGACGGGGGGGCCGTGGGGGGACGGGGGCGTTTTAGCCGAAGGCAGGTCCGAATAAATTTACAGGCGCAAAAATATCTTCGAAAATTTAATATTTTAAATTGCGAAAGCCCCTCGGCGCTCGCTATTAATTCCGCTATTTAATTGAATTTTAAATTAGACGGTCATTCATTAAACGATACCATTATTTATTATATTAAAGAACTTTGTCAAAGACGGTGACTTTTTTTACTCTTGGTTACGTCAGGTCTTCTAAAAGTTGATTATGATGTTTTTTAACTCACCGAGATTTCAACAGGTTTAATTGACATGCGACAAATTTTGAGCATTGACATATTATTGTTGAAAAATTGGTGTCAAAGCAAAAATTGTGTCTATTCAAAGTTCTTTTTGCACATACGTCATCAAGATGTTTAATGTATTGCCTACCGTAATTTGTAAATTCGTCTTAGCATCAGACAATATTTTCCTTTTCATTTCATTCCAGTTAAAAATAGACACAATGTTGTCTGATTAGTTCGAATATGTAAACGTATGAGCCTGTCAAAGTCGTCCGGTTGTCAGACGTATGCTACATTCTTGAAAGAAATAATGATAAGAACTCTAACCTACAATTTGTTTGTTTGTCAAAGCCAAACTGAACTAAAATTTGCTTGATAAAAGAGTTGATGCGGCAACATTGCAACATTTTGATGTCACAAATTTAAATGACATATGTATAAAATAACTTTGAACAGACTATAAATGTATATTGGTATTTGTCTATTGGCAAACCAATGTGACAGAGAAAATTTAGGTTTGACTTTATAGGTAATTTTGGAGAAATGTTTCGTAACGACAAATAGATTATTTTCAAGAGACAACTTTGAAGTTATTTAAACTGGTAAACTTGATCCTATATAACCAGTAGGTGTTTTACTTTTATTATTTTCATTAAAATAATTATGAAACTAACATTTTTATATGATAATTATGATAATTTGCAGATTCGAATTCGTTAATGAATAAAAATATTCATTGGTTGATTATATTCGCCTCTATACATAACTCAAGCGAAATGGGAAACCGCGAAAGTCATGCTAAAGCATCATAAAACATCGAGCAATTAGGTTAATACACTTTTTTTAGCCTGCAAATTTAGGTTCGGATATGTGTAGGCTTATTTTTTTGTTATTTAGTGGCACAATAATACACAGAAGGCCGAAATAGTGCAAATACTGTATAAGATAAGTTAAAATCAAATATTTATAATCAATATACTCTCTTGAGCCCGTAGAGCCAACATATATGCACTTAATCTATATTAGTTATTGTTTAGAATGTAATTACCACTATAGTTTACGTTATATAGGTCATGTTTTATAGTCTTCCTAGCTTTTCATAATTTATAACGGTATGATGCTCCCTTTATTAATATGAAATAAATTTGCTGAAAATGTTATTATTATATTATGTGCTTTTATCGTGTTATATTGTGTTATTAGAAGAAATATTAATGTTTTGATAACGCTTTGACGGAATCTCATCTGCCATCTTCAGGTCTTGCTTCCTTGTGTTTTTGGTTAGTTCTTGTCTATTAGACTAGAATTTCACTCACTATTTCACCCTAGTATATATGTAAGTAAATCATGAAATGGGAAAGAATTTTAATTAGAAAAACCTAAAAAAACTGATTTATTCAAGGAGGAAGAGGCGACTTATTGAAAGGCGATACAAAGTGACACTGGGAGTTCTTGTCTATTAGATAACATAAAAACCCCTCTCTGTCGCTCATCATTCAGGTAGTTTGGAAACAGATGTTCGGATAGTCAGGGCAGTATTACATAATATGTATTATGGCGTATACATATACATTGTTTTGTATTTGAAGTTTTATATTAGACTTTTTAGATTTTAACTTATTTATCTATTGCTGCAAAAATTTACTTCTTCGTAAAAAATTACAATATTTTACTAAAAATCTTGAATTCTTATAAAAAACAATAAAATATTATTTATACAAAAAATGTTGTTTTAAATTGTGATTCGTAATATGTTAATGTAAAGTGCATAATAATATAATATAATAAAATAAATTTGCATATATTGTGCATTTCGGGTTGTCTATACATCTATATTGATTGTTTTATATTGTATTGATAATTGTAATTTATCGACTAAGTATAACATTAAAGATATATAAAAATAAAGGTATCCGCCTGATATATAGGGAGTAGTATAGTTTAATATTAGATTTAAAACTATAAAAGCCAAAAGTATGTAATTCCACTATATATGCGCGTGAATAAAAAAAATGTTGATTTTCATGTAAAAAATATCGATTCCGTTTTCCTGGCGCCTCGAATAAAGGAGATTATAACGAATGCGGTTATACCGTAGGACGTAATTAAAAAAGTTTCAACCGCGAAAGCTGCAACAGGAGGTCGCCGTCTTATGGCTGCGTCAATTGCCGTATAATCCCTTTGAATCTTTTTCCTTTGTTAATTAAAAAATTATAACAAGGCGAGACGGCGAGCGAGAATATTTTCGGAGAATTTTCGTAGGAAAAACACAATATCTCTGCTACTTAGTAGGTGGGGCATTATACGAACAGAAGATAGATAAGTAAATCATCTATGCTATACATGACTAGATAATCATTTACTAGATAGTAGACAATATAATTAAAAAAAAATAGTTCCTTAACATTCAAAAGTATTACGAGGTTGTTAGAAAAAGAGGAATATGTATAAACATTCTATAAACTTGTAAATATAAACGGAGTAATTATATAACAAGATATAGAGAGGTGTATCATACCATTATAAATTATGCAGAATTTCGACTCAATTTTAAAGAGTATATAGCAGTTGTTGTTTTTGTCCATTTATCTCACTCTCGATAAAGAACTATTATGAACAGAACTGCTGTTTCTGCAGGGGGAGAAGAAAAAAAAAGAGAAAAGTGAATAAACATTATAAAACTTGTAAATACAAATATGAAATCCTCAAAAATATGTAAAACATTTGGAGTAATTAGTATGAGGTCACCAACTGAGCGAGACTGAAAAGGCCTTTGTGGTCGCATTGTCTGGGGCCGCAATTAATTGTCGAGAGTACACACTCCAACAGGAAGTGCAGAAACCTTTTTAAGTAGTTTTATTCATTAAAATTCTCTTCTTCAAAACCGTTTCTTTTAATTGTAAACGCCATTTTCTTCCGACCATTTGCCCTTGCTTTCTAAATAGTCTTTAACATCGACATTTAATCTATACATATTACCCTTCTTTTAAGGACTACAAATAGAAAAGCTGTTTGACTAAAATTATTGTTACTTTTAAATTTAACATTGAATTCCATAGGTGCCGTTTGGGTGGTTATTTAAAACTGTTTAGCAAACGGCTAAATAATTTCGAAGGTGTCGATTTCCTGTTAGACCTTATTGAAGGTCAGTTCTAGACTTTGAATGAGTCCGGCCGAAATTTCTATCATTCAAAATGCTTGGCAGTATGTTAGCTCTAAAAATTACCTAATTATAACTTCATTCGATCTCAATACATCTATTAAAATGAATCCTTCAATTTGTCACTGTAGTAGGTTCTTGGAGATTCACTATTACCTCTTTGTTTAATTAAAATAATTTTGCTGTGAAATAATTTATATATATGTATATGTATATATATATATATATATATATATATATATATATATATGCCAAAAATATAACATAACGAAAGTAGTCTTTTGTTCTATTAAATTACTTTCAATCAGTTGATAATCTTCTAAAGCCATATCCTGAATTTTCATTATTCATTGTATTACGCTTCGATTATTTATAAGGATATAATTGTATTTTCATACTTTTCAAGCTTTAATATTTATAAATCTTTTAATAATAATTTTATTATTATTTTTTTAATCTTTAAATTGAACTCTTCCACTAGACGTCCTGTATATATTGTCACTATTTTCAATAGTTGCAAGAAAAACCTCAAAGATAATCTCAAATTTATCTTTAAAAAAAGCACTTCAACCCTAAATCCTCCACTTTATCCGATACCAATTGCCGCGTAAAATTGAGAACAGACAATAAACGCGCACAAAAAAAATGAACGACGCAAAATTGATGGGCATACTTGGGGAGGAATCGCGGAGGGCTGGGGCAGCGGCATGTCCCGTAATTAAAACTTTTTTAATTACATTTTTCCAATCCACATCTCGACTAATTCCTCGTATCTAATGAAAAGGAAGGGCGGGACGGGTAGCAATAAGGATCGGGGCGAACTTAATCGATTTTTCATAAGGATAATTGCGTTTCGTTTTTTCTTTTCGGACGTCGAATTTATTCGCGCGAGATCCGCCGGTTTTCTGCATCGTTTTATTTTTTCTTTCGGCGGGGTGAGAGGGGGTGGTGGCGTCCGTAGGAGGGTGAGGAGGCGTAATTTGAATTTTTTTCATTAGCAGCGGAAGATGCCGGATTTCTAACGAGCGGCGGGGCGCTTATTAATAAAAACGAAAATTATGTCTCGGTGCAGACAGAGGCATTTTCTTAATCGCGAGGTAGTCGGCGATGAAAGAATTCGATGAAATTGCGAGACATTGATTTTCTCCTCAAAAGATGGCAAATACCTGATGCATATTGAAGAATCCATCGAAGAGGACTTTCGAGAGACCAATCACTATAAACGATTATTACCGATATTTAACAGCTGCATAGCGATTCTTTACCCTTCATCTCCAACTCCTTAACTCCTTAAAGAACTGTTATGAGTTGTATTGTTTTCTTATTAATTATGACTAAATAAAGTTAGCTATAAAAGGAGGGAGGATAGAAAAAGGTGAAGTAAATACATATTGGACACTACAAAAACTATGCAATATATTTATTATTTGCGAGACACTGATTTTCTCCTCAAAAGGTGGTAAATCCTTTATGCATATTTAAGAATCCACTGAAGAAGACTTTCCACAGACCAGTCACTAAAAACTGTTAAAAAATCATAGCAAATATACAGGGTATAAAGTCAAAGAAAATTCGACAATGTTTGTTACAGATATATAAAGATTCTTTGCTATCAATTAGAATGGTAAAAACATGAGTTGGTTAAGATAAGTTTGACATTTTGATGACAATTTCCATGAAGGTTATCCATAAAACACTGCAAGGCCAAAAATCGTATGATCTGGAGACGGAAGAAGAGAGATGTATCATATCATTACAAATTATGCGGACGATCGATTTAATATCAAAGAGCATTTAACAGCTGTATAGCGATTCTTTACCCTTCATCTCGAACTCCATAAAGAACCGTTATGAGTTGTATTGTTTTTTTATTAATTATGACTAAATAAAGTTAGCTATAAAAGGAGGGAGGAAAGAAAAAGGTGAAGTAAATACATATTCTAAAAACTTGCATATATAAAACATAAAAAATCAATGACACTACAAAAACTATGCAATATATTTATTATTTGCGAGACACTGATTTTCTCCTCAAAAGGTGGTAAATACTTTATGCATATTTAAGAATCCACTGAAGAAGACTTTCTACAGACCAGTCCCTAAAAACTGTTAAAAAATCATAGCAAATATACAGGCTATAAAATCAAAGAAAATTCAACAATGTTTGTTACAGATATATAAAGATTCTGTTATCAATTAAAATGGTAAAAACATAAGTTGGTTAAGATAAATTTGACATTTTGATGACAATTTCCATGAAGGTTATCCATAAAATACTGCAAGACCAAAAATCGTATGATCTGCAGACGGGAGAAGAGAGGTGTATCATATCATTACAAATTATGCGGACGATCGATTTAATTTTAAAGAGCATATAGCAGTTGCATCGCTCTTCTTTACCTTCTATGTGGAACTCCTTAAATAATTGTTATGAGCTGAGTTGCTGTTATTTATTATCGATAATTAAATAAAGTTAACTAAACGATTTTAAACTTTGAAAGGATGGAGCAAAGAAAAATATAAGAGTGAATACATATTTTAAAAATTTGTACATATAAAAATGCAATGCAATAATGTTACTATATGCGAAACTGATTTTTAATCAAAAGGTCGCAAAATACTTGATACTTACTCAAGAACCTACTGAATGGGCCTTTAATAAGACCAACCACTAAACACCGTTAAAAATCGTAGCAAACATACAGGGTATAACATCGAGGCAATTTCGATAACGTTTGTTACATCAATTAGAATAACAAAATTATTAATTATTAGGTTAAAACAAGTTTGACATTTTGATATCAATTCATATGAAGGACGTCCGTAAAACACTTGAAAACAAAAAATTGTAACCATTAAAGGTATTCTTCATAATTTATTACAATGTGATACACCTCTCTTCTCACGTCTCCAGATCTACGATTTTTGTTGTGTATTTGTATTTGTTGTCTTAACCAACCCATATTCTTACCATTATAATTGAAGGCGCGAAGTGTTTTTATATATTTTTAACAAAAGTTAACGAATTTGCCTTGATTTTATATCGTGTATTTTTTCTGCGGTTTTTAAAGGTGACGAATTTTTAAAATCGTCTTCAAGATTTCAAAACGAATATTTATACATTTTCAGTAAAAGTTGTCAAGTTTACTTTGAACAACGAATAAGCTTTGAAACTTCATACAGAGTTCATAAATAAAGGCGATGAATTTTTTTATAGAACAAGCAATTAGAAACCAATAGAACGTTACGTAGTAGTAACGTGTCATCGATAAAAGCGAGCTGGGCGGTGGTCTTCATTGAAATAATGCAACACGAGCGAATTGATTAGTCTCCGTGGCCCATTAGGCTAGCAAACAGTCGGTATGTGCAAACATTCTATCGGCCACCTGGATCGGTTCGCGTCACTCTTCGATTTTAACGAGCAGGTCAAGAACTTTCTGACGCGGAAGCGAAAGAATGACACCGCAGGCTCTCGCTGACCTACTTGAACTTGACAGGTTCGTTAGGGCGTTTGCGGAGGTGTCAACTTTCGGTATTCTTGTTATTGTGATTTAATTTCATTCAGAGCAATCGACTTGATTAGCGCAGTGGTTGAGGTAACAGGATGCTTCTTCTGCTTTTGCGATAGTCGCGGGTTCGAATCTTGTTGGGTTATGGTCATACATTATGTATTTGTAATTGTGAATGCTCAAGAGGCAAGAGTGTAAAATCCGTCAAGGATATTTAATAAATATTTAAAAATATTGAACCGACTTCAAAAAATAAGCAAGGAACTCACTAAAAATTTTTTTGTGTTAAAAGTTTGGTTATTTGTTACTTTTTAGTGAAGGAACCCGGTTATTTTTTTAAATATTTTATCCTATCTAAAGTTATCGAACAACAGGGTATATAATATATGTGCGAAGTAAACAATAATATAACCTTATAACAGGAATGTTGTAATTGCTATTAATATACAACATTCTAATTACAATGTCGGACACTTATTCATTATAAGTGGAACGACTACTTATGATAAGCTAGGTGATATTTATTGTAATGCGAAAGTAAATTATATTTGTGTGTTATCGCTTTTAAATACTTTTAAAAATTAATTCAATATGAACTATAATAGTTAAATTAGTTAGGAACTTTATCACTGCTTTGGGACGGAAACAAATTTGTAAGAAAAAAAACTATAAAACGGTTTTTTAATGCACAGTAACATCAGTTATTAGGTGCACAAATAATTATGTTCCATTGAACAAAATAATAGGAAATAATCTAAAATTGCAGGATTTTGACATTTGTCTATGACAAAACCTTCAAATCTTATCATCTATAACTATATGGTAGATTTTCTTCCGTAAGGTCTGATATTACGGCTGTCAGATGGCATCTAATCCAATGCTATTTTATATATCTTTGCTAAATCGTTGATCTGATGTAGGAAAATTTGTTCTTTATGGACAAAAGTTCGCTTAACTGTTAGATTATAAGCACAAAGCCTATTAATAACTATATAATATTGGGTCTTATACTTGCAATTGTATAAGATTTTGCTGACACAATGAACGTAATGGATCTAGTGCCGGTATTTTTAACAATTGTGGCAATTTTATTTTACCACTGGCTCACTTACTGGCAGATGTCGCCTTTTAGTACGTGTCACTTTGTCGAAGCGTAGACAAAAAGTGTTTTCAATACGTTGAACATGTTTTGTATTTCTACCGAGTAAAGTATTTGCGGCAAGTTTTTTTTTTACTTCAGCTTGAAGAAATGAGCGGCTAAGCATGTTCCATCGATTTAAACACGTCAATGTTGGTTTCGGCGTTTTGAAAGTGACAATTTTGACACTGAAGACAAACAGCGTTCTGATGTTCTGTTCTACTACATGATAATCTATGTAGAATGCAAGAAATATATGGAAAATTGTTCTACGGAAATATACAAAAAAAATCTAATGACTTGAAGAACATGGGAATGATCCAAAAGCTTTGATATTTTGTACTGTATGAAATGAAGCCAAGATTTTGGCATTGTATTGTTACTGGGGATTAAAAATGAATCTATTACGATAATACCAAGCGAAAAAATCATGGGGACCATCTGACTATACATCAACATTAATAAATATGAATATCTATGACCCCAAACTGATGCTCTATATTTGGTGGGATCAGCTTTGATGTGGGATTCTATGAGCTGTTAGAAAATAATGAAACCATCTTGGAAACCATTGTGGATTACAATTTATTATTTAGCATGACAAAGCTCGCTCACATGATGCAAAACCAGTGAAAATATACTGGGAAACATTAAAATCGTAAGTGCCATATTTTCCAGACCTTGTTACTTCTGATTACTACTTGTTCCGACATATGAGTCGTGACCTAGCTGAGTAGTATTTCACTTTCTATGAAGATAATCGTTCATATCAAAAGATACATGGTTATTTTGACATGGAATACGTAAATTACTTGAAAGTTGTAAAAAAGCAGCGGCTATCGATAAACGATACTGTGAATAAAATACATTTTACGGATTTTGAGAATAAAGCTTCAAATTAGAAAGAAATCTGATTTAATGAAAATTAATTTCTAGGCCTATACAACAAAAAATAAAGTAAACAAATATTTCTACACCCTATATTATTCGTTGGAGCAACTTCCTGCCCTATCTGTAAGTATATGTCGGAGATGAGTGCTTTGGGTAGTGTCATTCAAAAATAACGTCAAAGGTGTTAATGGAGCTCGAGTGAAAAATGATCGCCGAGTTCAGCGATCGAGTATGTTGACCAAAGGGGTCTGATACGTACGAAAGGTAAATAGAATTCGATATGTTAAGCCCTTGAAACTCGATCCGACAGGTCGAACACGGATATAAATCAATCTATTATGCGTAAAAGTCCCGCGCGCGGACGTGTCCTCGCATTTTTCTGCTTCCGCCCCCATGCCGACGCATTGATCCCGAAAACAATATGTTTTATTCAGCGCCACCGGATAATAAAAGGAAACATTGAACGCATCAAGAAGAACCTTCTGCCTACAAACAACTTACCAGCCGTGAATTTTTAACGAAAAAAAACAAGTCTTTCACCTCTCTCCTCCACCCGACCCCGCTCGTTCCTGTTCCGACACGCCAACGACGAATGTTTAACGAGAAAAAGTAATTCGCGTTCTTAACTTTGCTTCCAAAGTAGGTTTCTACCTTGCACATCACAAAAAAAATTTCTAATACCTACCTAGTGTGTAGGGTTTATTAAC
Organism: Rhynchophorus ferrugineus; assembly: GCF_030347505.1. Lineage (NCBI taxonomy): Eukaryota > Metazoa > Arthropoda > Insecta > Coleoptera > Curculionidae > Rhynchophorus > Rhynchophorus ferrugineus. Next base: position 8,067,714 of record NW_027472586.1, on the reverse strand, counting down.
AAGAATTCCATAATTAACCAGTTACACAGAATAAATATGAAGATAAAAAGATATCTTCAGCTATATTCTTAGATGTAGCACAAGCGTTCGATACAGTATGGCATGACAACACAAAAACAACACACTGAATCATTAAAACCTTACATTGCAGTCAAAATATTTTTTTTACTCTTTGTAATTCCACAATCTGCCCTATAGGCAATAAGTATTTCTTATGCCTATATTATATATTGTAGAAAATCACTTCATTAAGTGATCTCCTGTATAAAATATTATCTTAATTAATTAATCTTATTCTAAAGCTTATTCTAAAGTCTATATATGTCCAGTAATCAGATCAGGTGGTGTTAAACGTTTTAGTCTAGGCACTCTTTCGAAGTACTTCACACAAACACGTTGAATTACACTCGTGATAGGTTCAAGAGGAATATCACGTTGTATCACTTTATTTGAAATATAGTACGGTGCACCAACAATGGCATGCAAAACTTTATTTTGGAACCGTTGAATAATGCATATATTAGATTTGCTAGCGGTACCCTATAGTTGGATTCCATATGACCAAATAGGCTTGAGTATAGACTCATACAGCAATACCTTGTTATCTAATGATAACTTAGATTTGCGCCCGATGAGCCAATATATTTGATACAATTTAAGTTCAAGTTGTTTCCGAATAGAGAGTATGTGCTTCTTCCAGGTTAGGCGTCGATCTAAGTGCATACCAAGATATTTAACATGCTCTGCTTGGGGGAGTTGACGATGAATGATATTCACTGGTGGACATGTTGTCAAAATATTTAAAGTCAAACAAGAGAAAGGTTACTCTACAATAAAAGAAGCTACAGCAGGTGTCGAACAAGGAAGTGTATTGGGGCAAATTCTTTACCTATTCTACACATGTGTCTACATTTGTTGATGACACTGATTGTTGCTGTTGGAGACAATAGCGAAGCAACCACATAAAATTAAGTAATTAAGATAATCAATCAATACAAGCAAGTATTGCAACTCTTGGATAATACCAGAACATGGCACAGACTCAAAAGAATGAAACCATTTGATCTTGCATAGTTTAGTGAGATGAATTTAATAGAAAAACATCAGTGTTGATACACTTACATTATTACATCAGAGACTAAGATAGGGTTGATAGATCCATAGATTACTAGATTTAAGTTATTTTAAAGAGAATTTGTGGGTTTGTCGGCAATAACTAGTAACAATTTATTACATAAATAAGAAAAAACTTCTTCATTTGGGCTTATTATCATCGGAATTGCACGAAATAAAAGTGGGAGTGCTACAGGTTATTTTATAATTAGTATTTTCTTAATCGTTATTTTTCTAACCTGCCTTATAATCTGCCTTATAATCATTTCTTGTTTTATTTATTTTTACTTTTTTCCTTCGCTATTTTTTTCATTTTTCCTATATCTCATCTGGATTAATCTTTGATATTATGTATGGGATAGAATACATTTGTTCAGTTTTCCTTTTCTTTTTTCTTCTAATTCTTTAAAGTTTCTATTATTTTCCATTAATAGCTTAAACTTTATCAACATTATTATTACACCTATTTCCTAATTTTCGTGGACTTTTTGCCCTGTCATGGTTTAGAGTAATTTTGAGAATTTTTTAGGTTTCTTGGTCCTGATATTTAATGACCCAACTATCCTATGTAGAAACTAGTGTAATAGAATTGAGAGAAAAATGGCGCGAAAAATTTTATAATACTAGTACTTATTTTGACGTTAAAGTTAATAGGTCAATTGAAAAGTCCACGGCCTGACACATATATGGCGTTACTAGAATTAAATCCATACGTTTTTTAGTTACCCCTAACCCTCAAAACATACGTGTATAAATGTGACAGCTGTCGGATCTTGTCAGTTTGTGAATTATAGCATTTTGAGTGAAGCAACTTTTGTTATTGTGGAAAAAATGGACAAAAATGGCGTGCTGATAAAATATTGCTTTTTGAACGGAAAAAATACAATTGAAGCAAAAATTTTGATGCCGAGTTTCCGGACACTGCCTCAGGAAAATCAATCATCAAGGATTGGTATGCTAAGTTCAGACGTGGTGCAATGAGCACCGAAGACGGTGGACGTAGTGGATGCCCAAAAAAGGTTGTTACTGACGAAAACATTGAAAAAAAAAACATTGAATGAAGTAGCAGACACTCTAAAGATATCAATTGGACGTGTACATCATATCATTCACGAATATTTGGGTTTGAGAAAGATCTGTGTAAATTGGGTGCCGCGCGATCTCACTTTTGACCAAAAACAACGACGAGTTGATGAATCGGAGCAGTGTTTAAAGATGATCAAGCATAAAAAACCCGAGTTTTTGCGTCGATATGTGACAATGGATGAAACATGGCTCCACTATTTCACTCCGAAGTCCAACAGACAGTCATCCGAGTGGACTGCAGAGGATGAACTCGCTCCAAAGAGTGGTAAAGCGCAACAGTCGAATGGCAAGGTTATGAAGTCTGTATTTTGGGACGCGCATGGAATAATTTTTATTGACTACCTTGAAAAAGGAAGGACCATCAACAGCTACTGTTACATAGCGTTATTAGACCGTTTGAAGAACGAAATCGCCGAAAGAAGGTCGCATTTGAAGAACAAGAAAGTGCTGCTTCATCAAGACAATACACCGTGTCACAAGTTAGTGAAAACGATGGCAAAAATCCATGAGTTAGGCTTTGAATTGCTTATTTACTATTTCAGCGACTATTTTCTGTTCTCAGATCTCAAAAGAATTCTCGCTGGGAAGTAATTTTCGCCTAACAAAGAGGTGATCGACGAAACTGAGGCTATTTTGAAACAAAGGACAAATCATACTACAAAAATTGTATCGAAAAGTTGGAGGGTAGCTATAATCAGTGTGTCACCCTAAAGGGAATTGTGTTAAATAAAGAAAACTAATTTTGCCAAAAAAATGCATTTTACTATGGTAAGTCGGAGACTTTTCAATGGACCTGTTATATTACCTGATAGTATTAAATTCGTCATCATCGTCAATGATTTAATAACAATTAACGGGTTGAAAACACGGCGTCAGAATAACATGGGTGCCAACATCGACTAACCCTGAATGAAAAATCTAAAAAATAACGTAAAGATGTATAAAGCAGACAACTGATTTCAATCAAATGGAATTTATTCTTATAAGACAAAAATGGATTATTTCTTCACGAGACCCAACAAAAATCCGGATCGACCCCACTGCGAGACCGCATCCCCGCGACTCAGGGATGGAATACCAATACAGAAGCTCGTTCCGTTCTCCCGACCGACGTTAAATATTCTCCCGGTCTCTCCACGCGATTTACCGTTTCTTTGTTTTTTCCTCCGTCCTGCTGCGAGGGAGAAACGAAAGTAAAAGTCTATTAACGGGCAAATTTGCATTGTATATCGATGGAGAGCCGCATTTTTCCCTCTGTTTCCTCTTGGAGAAATATACTCGAGCGGGTTTTTATTCCCGTTTATTTATTTACGTCCCCCGATGCGGATTAAACGATTTGCAATGTCAATAATTCGGGATGATGTAATCTCACGTATTTGGATCGTTGTTCGTCTGGAATAAGGCCGTTTTAAGAGGTGTACAATAGTGGTTCCAGAGTTTTATTTTATAGAATATCTTAGCGGTAAGTAGTGGTCGAAATATTAGTTGTATAATTTTGTTTGTATAGATTTTTCAGCTAGTTTACTTCAAATAAGTGAGTTTGTTTACAGAGTACTCTAGTTCTCCCTTTCTAATTCCCTTTTATTATTTATTAAACCTCTATTTATTATATTATATTTATTATTGTATATTTATTAGCGTTCATTTATTATATTTTAGATACTATTCAGTATTTATTATTTTCCATCTGTTATTCTCTATTCATTGTCCTATATTAATTTTTTCATTAATTCTTTTATCGTTATCTATTTTACTCTACTGTCTTTTTATTATTTCTTCAAATCGTCGTATATTCCCCATAATTCTTAAATTATGGTAAATCAAAGTTAATAGCTTTATGACTGCAACTGTAAATATAAATTATAACTATTTTATAAACCAGAGACTAATGCCAAAATGGCCAGAGTTACTGATGTGTAGTTATGATCTATGTCTGCTGGCTTTTGGTGGCAGCGTGTTTGGCGTGTAGTCTTTGGCCTTTTACCTTATACGAGGCATCCAACGCGAAAATAACTTTAGCACAGCTAAGTGTTCATGTAAAATCGCATATATGCTGGTGGAACTAATGCTTAGGGATGTCTCAATCTCACAATAGGTGACATGACGATCTTGCTTAATCATTTCGCACACAGCATCGATGTTTTCTGGCACAACAGCTTATTTTGGACGACCTTCACGAAACTCGTCGGACAGCGAACTACGACCACGATTGAATATACTAAACCAGCGATATAGGGTGGTTTTTAATGGAGCCTCATCGCTAAAAGTCAAATTAAGTTGATTGATGCACTCTTTTTGTGATAATCCACGTCGTAAATCGTAAAAAAACATCGCACGAAAATGTTCACGATTCAGTTCCATTTTTTGCCGAGACGAAACTTTCAACTAAATATAAAATAAACAAATAGCGTTCGTGCAACAAAATGTTCTGAGTACGTATATCGTAAAAAATATCAATCAGATGGACTCACGTGACAACAGTGTTGCCAATTCCCGAAATATAAATAGTGACCCTCGTACGCATCGCACGTTCATCATGGATGGAGTTAATAGAAGTGAGTACGTAATAGCTACAGAGTTTCTTATTTGTTGATTAACTTATTTACATATTTACTTATTTCTATATAAGGATAAAACAACGAGCTCAACAGGATATTGCCGTTTAAAAATGCGGATAAGGCTACTTTTTGTATAACTCCAAAGCTTAGACCTCCCCAAGAAGATGTTCTCAATGGATTTTAGCAAAATTACCATTATTTTCAGTGTTGGTCGACTATCTTCATGAAGATAAATCCTCTTGAAAAGCTCCGTTATACTATATCTATACTAACAAAAAGCTGAAGCATTTCCTGACGATCTAGAAAAAGTCTTTCAAACCAACCAAAAAGTGATATTCAGTATAATTTGCTGAACATAGAATGTGAAAATTCCTCGATTGATTTAGTCACGCCGAAAAAAGTTAGAAGTTAGTTGTATGTCTCAGCATTAATGTCTGAATACTTCTGATGTCTGATACTGTCTTCATTTAACTGTTCGAATACAGTGGTCTGAATTGTCACTGGTTCAAACCTTTATCGGGACATTATTGTGCTTTGGAAGTGAAGCATTAATTTGAAAACGATATTTAATCAAGCAGAAACGCGATCATTAGTTTTTGGATCAATGGGATACGGCCTGACTAATTTTAGCAATATTATTTATTGTTGAATATTCTTTGGTAAAAATGTGTGTGACCATTGACCTGATTCTGATTGTAGAAACATTGTAAATATGGCAGAACTGTGGTTTAATTAGCCAGTGAGTAATAATTTTACGCAAATATGCATTTGTTTATCTCTAATCCGCAGTCTAATACTTTGATCTCTGTTTCCACCGAACGACAAATCCCCACTAAGCCCGTCGAATTTTTATCCAACCCAAAAATAACTGATAAAAATTAATTTTCGAACAAATACTTGTCTGTGGATGTCGAATGATGATTGTCTGTTATAGTACTGCTGGATGAATTTATATAATCGAAATACATCGATTAAATTATTTGAATTTTATTTTTTTGTATATTTTAAAGTCTCCTTTTACCAACGAGTGTTTATCTGGACTGGACCTGCAGTTTAACGTGGGCTCCGAACCACGGTTCTCGGCTTTAAGCTTACCGACTAGCGCGTGACCAACTTAGAAATTATTCCAGAAAACATCCGGTCTTACCCAGCCTGGTTACTGGCGTGATTGGGATCAGTTTCCTTGTCGGATTTTACACTATTGCCCACAAACAATCACAAATGTTAAACAATCACAAACATAAATTTACGACTATACACCAGCAGAATAGTCCTGTATGTCTGTAAATAAATTGTATATAAAAACTAGCTAAAACCGGTAACTTTTATTATATATGTTGCTAATTTTTTTTCGACTGAAAAAATTAGTTAAATTAAATAAAAATTAAAAAAAAAGTTTCTGTGATACAAAAGAATATACATAAAAGATTACCATTAAATTTTAAGTAGATTGTTTAAGTAGAACTTGAGATATGCGGATGAAGTCTATAAAAGTAAAAAAAGGTCTCGTGTTGGAGTTGAGTACAGCGTTCCTTGATTCACGTTTTGGGCAAAGTTCTTCAATTTTCTTAAAAATAAGCATTTTCTCAAAATTTATTAAATAAGCTGGAAACAGTAGCGAGAAACTGCTCTAGCTTTCTTGAAAACTTCCCATATCCGATTTCAGTTCAGATCAGTTTGAGCTATCGTTATCAATGTCCTTTATAATATTTAAAAACAGTAAAAAGCTTTCATTAAAAATAGTAACAACTATATAATTATTAATTCCGAAACATTGGGTTAAGAATATAAGTTATGAAATGCAAAGGGTTTAAAATACAAAAACTTCTAACCGCCAATAACCATAGTTATTACCTGATGAAGCCGATCGACTCCAAAGCCAGATCGTTTTAGTCGCGAGATAATGCACAGGTAGGGCAAAAGTCCCGCTACCATTTTGATTGCGCCTCATCTTGGTTATGTGACGTTAACTTCAGTTTCGCTTTAACCATTGTATTGTGTGGACGTCCAAATTTTATTATGGATAAGTATACGCCACAAGAACGAGTAGAAATAGTGACAATATTTATTGAAAATAATCGCCATAGGGTAAGGCTTGTTTATTCCTGCGAGTCTTTCCGACCAGATATCCGTAACAGGATTTCTCTTTCCGGTTCCAGGCCAAAAAAAGTCATTCCATTATTGCCATTTAGCGGAAATTGCGTCAAACATATTCTAATCGTCTAGTACATCACAAAACCACAATTTAGCGTATACACGCGAATTTTCAACAGTATGGTACGATAGCAGACAGGTCTCATTCTGGAAGACAACGGACGTCTAGTAACACTGAAAATGTGGCTCTGGTGCGCAATAGTGTTGCAGAGTATCCAGAAACATCAATTCGGAGACATGGTTCCCAGTTGCACATTTCTGAACGCAGTTTAAAGCGAATTTTGAAAACAGATTTGAAAATGATCTCGTACAAAATTTAATTAGTCCAAAAATTGTTACGGAGAGATTAAACACGGTAATGCAATTTTAAGGTTATCTGGTGAAATTGAAGATTTTTCGTCTAAATTGATAATGAGCGATGCAACACATTTTCTTCTTAATGGCCACGTTAATAAACAGAACAGTCAGTTTTGGCGAACACAGAATCCTCAATTCATTCATGAAACATCATTGGTCCCTATTTTTTTGGAAATGACCAAGGTGTTGCAGTTACTGTTACTGCTGAACGGTACCAAGACACGATTCGAAATTTTCTTGTGCCTGAACTGGAAGAGCAAAGACTAAAGGATTTCGCGAAGTGGCGATTTAACATGGCCAGACAGATCTCCGGATTTAACAGCACCAGACTTTTTCTTATGTTGTTTTTTAAAATTAAAAGTTTGAGTGAATAAGCCCCAAACGATTCAACATCTGAAAGACAATATTCGTTACGAAATTGAAGAAATTCAGCCTCAGATATTGCAGAATACAATGAAAAAAGCCTAAAAAGAGCCGAAAGTTGCATAGCGAATAGCGGTCAGCAATTAGCCGATATAATTTTTTAATCACCACGAAAAAAAAATGTAAAGACCATATAAACTTTTTACGAAAACCAAACTTACTTATCTATCCTTTGAGCAAAGTTATAGGCAGTCAAAATGGTAGCAAGACTTTTCCCACGTTCTATAAATAAAATTTTCCACTTTCTTGAAAATTATGGTTTTTTTTTTCGGAAAAAATTGTAATCACCGCAATCGATATCGGAGCGAAGAGATGGGGGGCATCGGGAGCGGAGGGTCGATATATATTATGTTACGCGTGTGAGAACAAAGGAACAACATTTTATTACGAAAAAAAAACGAGGACCGAGACACGAAAACGAAAGCGTGTCCTAAATAAAAGTTTAAAACTGAAGGGTTCCCGGTTTTAATCAAAATCGAATCGGATCGGGACGACTTCCGATGGGCAACAGTGAGCACGGATAAAGGGCTCGATCGAGTTACGGCGAGAGGGGGTAGTTTAATTTAATCTTCGGCCCGCCACCGAGACACCGACGCGACATTATTTCGAATGAAACAATCGGCGGCGCCTCCGCCATTCGGATCGGGTTCCGATTCGGTTCCCGTTTAATTAAGGGATTCGTGGCATACCTGCGAGATATACCTGACGTTGCCGCATCACTATCTCCCCCGGCTGCCGCCGTCGTTTCCCCCGCGGCTTTCTTCCCGCCCCATCCCCCTCCTCCCTTCAGCGATCCTTTTGCGTCAAAATCCGGCTCGGTAGAACTTTTCGACACAGTTTACCGCTTCAACATCCCACCGAACTCTCTCTCACCCTCGTCAGGGAAGACACCGGTAATATAAGCGTTGAAAAATGGTGCCGGTGTTTATTTATATCGCACAGCCAACATTTTCTAGTTCGATTCAGTCAGGAGGGGTAGGGGACGACACTATTTATTTGCTTTAAAAATTATTTTATTAAAAAACCTCCTACCGGTCTATTAATTTAATATCGATAATCTCCAAAGGTTTTGAGAAACTACGTAAAGATGCTAAACTAGCTAAGCATGGAACTATAGAACAAGTGCATAGATTTGTAAACCAAATAAACATGGACCTAAATGTAAAAAGATATTTTTCGGCTGCTTTCCTAGACATATCTCAGGCTTTTGACAAAGTATGGCATACGGGCTTACAGGTTAAATTAAAGAAACTTCTCCCTCATCCGGACTATCAGTTACTAAAATCGTATCTCACAGATCGTCATTTTACTGTAAAACAAGGCGATGAATATATCGAATTACATCCAATATATTTAGGAGTTCTACAAGATAGTGTAGTGTACTGGGTCCAATGCTATATCTTCTATATACAACCGATCTACCCACCACAAAAATAACTACTGTAGCAACATACGCAGACGACACAGCAATCTTAGCATCTCATGAATATCCAGTCACAGCATCAATGAACCTGATAACAAGGTATTGCTGTATGGGGAATCGCTAGCAAATCTAATATATCCATCATTCAACGGTTCCAAAATAGTGTTGCGTGCCATTGTTGATGCTCCGTACTATGTTTCAAATGAAGAAAAATTAAAACAACGCGATTTTCCTCTAGAACCTGTATATATATATATATATATATAGATTTTAGAATACGAGTGCAAGTCAACCCAAGTCAGTGCATCCCAATGTACTAGGTGATTTGAGAAATGCTCTAACTAAACTAGAACACCAAATAATTATTTTCCGCGACGGGAATCGAACCTGCGACCTCTGATTGAGAGCTAAACGTTTTAAAGATTACGCCACAGAAGAAATCGTCTATAATATTTCTACGAGGTCTTATATGCTATAGTCAGTGCTTAAAAAGCAAACTGAATGGCTTATTAATTGAACAATTTCCGAATTTCTGTCACTTCAACTCAGCAATAACATTATATACAAATATATTATTATTTTGGATAAAAAATATGTGAAAACTTCGTACGTGTCTTTGAATTTTGAGCATTTCCCCCGATTACCCTCGATTTCCCGAGAACAGGAAATAGTCGCTGGGGGCCAGATCTGGAGAATACGGTGGATGAGGAAGAAATTCGAAGCCCAATTCATGGATTTTTGACACGGCGCATTGTCTTGGTGAAGCAGCACTTTCTTTTTCTTCAAATGCGGCCGTTTTTTCGGAGATTTCGTCCTTCAAACGGTTCAATAACGTTATGTAATAGTCGCTGTTGGTGGTTCTTTATTTTTCAAGGTAGCCAATGAAAATTATTCCATGCGCATTTCAAAATATAGACGCCATAACCTTGCCAGCCGACTGTTGCGTTTTCCCACGCTTTGGAGCGGGTTCATCGTGTGCAATCCACTCGGATGACTGTCGATTGGACTTCGGAGTGAAATGATGGAGCCATGTTTGATCCATTGTCACATATTGATCCAAAAACTCGGGTTTATTACGCTTGATCTTATTCAAGCACTGTTCCGAATCATCAACTCGTCGTTGTTTTTGGTCAAAAGTGAACTTTGCGCAGAGCTTTCTCATACCCAAATATTGGTGAATGATACCATGTATATCTTTAGAGTTTCATTCAGTTTCAATTTACGGTCATTCAAAATCATTTTGTGGATTTTTTAAACAACCTCTTTTGGGCGTCCACTGCGGTCATCGTCTCCGGTGCTCATTTCACCTTGTCTAATGTTTAAACTTAACATGCCAAACTTTGTTAGTTGATTTTCCTGAGGCAGTGTCCGAAAACTAGGCATCAAGCCAAGTTTTTGCTTGAACTGTATTTTTTTCCTTAAAAAAGCAATATTTTATCAACACACGAAATTCCTTTTTACAAATTTTTATTAATTCACAAACTAATGAACCGACAGCTGTCAAATTTATACACGCATCGTTTGAGGGTTAAAAACATATGGATTTAATTCTAGAGCGCCATCTATTTGTCAGGCCGGGGACTTTTTAATTAATCGGTAAAACCTCCCCCTTTTTCGAAGTCGGTTAAAAATAATAATTGTCAGTGGTATCAGACCCAACTTGTATACCACATAATACAGAAATATTTCCAATCTGTAACTAATTTACAGATAACATAGTTCTTTATTTTTAAAAACGCGATAATTAAAAATGCAAAACACATTAATAAAAAGAGACTTCTTGTTCTAGAAGAATCCTAGGTTCCGGATAATCTGATATCGATTGAGAAGTAGACACTCACCCCAAGCACAAAGTGATGATGGGAATAGACATGAAAATAAAGTCGCGGATCATCATATACCGCTTCATTTTTTTGCCCTAATAACACGTACCATGAAAAGATAGGCACGAACATATTTTAAACTGTTCATTGCATATTTATGCGACCGGTTTATCCCGATCCACCCCCATCTCCCGTGATCCCCTCCTTCCTCGCACCCCACCTACATTACTTGGCGGGATAGGCCGATGTTATAGTCTAATTTTCTTTATGTTATTCGTCTTTTGTTTCTCCGGTCCTTTTAAGGCCGCCAAGCAAAAGGGGTGAATTTAAAGTACAACACGGGAGCCCAGCTCCCCGTTCTTCTTGTCTCGGAACGACTAATTTCTCGTTAAATTAAATGGCTTATTGATATTGCGGCCTGTTTTCGGACGGGTTGCTGATAAACACGCGGCTCGATATCCAAGGTGAACTTGTTTCTGAAGCCGTCGAGATGGAGTGACGATGATGACGGCGATTAACTTGCTGAAACGTGGGACAAGGGCTCATTGTATAAACTAGTATTCGAGGTATTTTATTTTTCCCCTGGACGCGCAATCTTGACGTCAGCTGGTAGAGAATTAAACTATAGCGTAATACATATAGTTTATTCAAAGTTTTTTTAATAATGCGTCAAGTCTATTTGTGACGTCGAAACATTGCAATGTTGCCGCATCAACTCTCAGTTTGGCTTTGATGCACAACAAAATTTTAATCTAAATAGAATAAACAAAAATGTTATCAAATATAATTTATTTTAACATTATAGTATATCTGAAAACTACAGTTAATTATGCAACCACAATAATTTATAGGTTAGAGTTATAAACTCTTATCACTATTGCATCAAAGAATTTTGCATACGTCTGACAAACGGACGGCGGCTGGTTGTCAGACGTACGTAAAATTATTCAAAATTATTTATTATTAGTTATTATTACTACATATTAAAAACCGACAAACGTTATTTTAGCCCTTTGATTATTTTGATAAATTTTAAATTGCTCTATTATATATTACTTTGTTTGAAAATGCCGAAAACAATAGATATTCAGGGTCACAAATTGATTGCGGCTTTAATAGGTTATTTCGAAAAGGAACGGGATAATGGAGACCCCCTTTTGCCTATAATTTCCGTTAGAGAGGTAATTATTGATGATATTAAATAATATAAGTCCCTACAATTTTATTGAAAATATTTTAGGCGGGTTGCTGCGGCGCTAAATATTAGTGTGGGTACTGTGAATAATATCGCTTACAAAATGAAAAATAATACGTTGGATTCACCCAAGAAAACAGTAGATATACAAAATGTATAAGGACAGTAAACACAGAAACTATTTTATCGATCTAAACATAATTTAATAAAATTATTTTAGAGAAAATTGTCTGTCTGGAAAGTATACATAAAAGAGCAGCTTTTTGAGGGATGTAAGACATCCTTTCATACACTCTTACAGGGCATAGGGTTTAAAAGGTGTAAAGATAACCCTCGGAGAGGTTTAATAGAACTTCCAGACATTACCTTAAAAATAATTAAATTTTTAAAGGCACAAAATAGAACCCTGGAAGATAAACTATTTGAATTTGTTTATATTGATGAAATTTGAATATTTCAAATGGTTCATTATGGCACTCTTGGCAAGATAGTAACAAAAAAAAGTGTAAAGACAACAAACATTGATGGAAAAAGATAAAAAATACAATAGCATTCGATTAGGTTTTGTTAGTCATTATATTTATCAATAATTAATTGCAAATATTGCTGGTCGAGAAGGATACTCCATCAAAAACTGTTTGGATATGTGGAAGGAAGCATTGTCAACCATAACACCTTCGGTTTGGATGAACTCGATAAGACATACATAGGAAGTAATTGATAAATTGTGGAATCGTAAACATGTTCTAGACAGGTTAGAAATTAAAAGTTTAGTAACTGAATTGGAAAAATGAGTCGGAAAGTGAAAATGACTGAAGGAAACTTTCAGGATATGTGATAATGCTGCGCAATGCTGGAAATTCCTGAGACAGAGTGATGAGAGTGGAAACAAGTAAAGGTATGCACATAATTAAATGAATATAACTGTAGAAAGTGGTACTGTAGCGCGTGAAAGATTTCTGTAAGCAGATATGATTGTAATTGTTCAAAATTAAACATGAGCATTAGGCTAGAACGTACGACGAGAGAATGAATACTAACTGTTTTGTAGATATGGTAAATGCATTAGACAGAATTCAGTGATTGATTTTATGAAGAATGGTGTACACAGATAGTAGTAGAAGAAATAAAATATACAGTGATACCAAGGTAATCTGACAAGTAAACACACCATCGAAAGAAACAAGAACTAAACGTAAAAGGGTAAATATATTCTCGAATGAAAGTAAAATATCTTTCTCAGATATACAATTGTCAATTAGGTGGATTTGGCTTCCTGTTGTTGGTCTACAAATTGTATTATTTAATTTTTTATTAATGCATTTTAACATCCTTGTTGAAAAGGTTATCTCGGTTAAGGAGTCTTAAACCAATATACAAATTATAAGTATCTTAACCAATATATATTTGGAACCCTTTCAAAATAATTAAGTTTTTAATTGATGACCCTTTACAAACAACTGTTTAAAGGGTAACTTTTAATATTATTAATATTTGTGATTGTTCTAGGCAAGAGTGCAAAATCCGACAAGGAAAATAATCCCAGTTACGCCGGTAACCAGGCTGGGTAAGACTGGATATCTTCTGGGATGATTTCTAAGTTGAAGTCGGTAAGCTTAATGCCGAGGACCGTGGTTATAGTTTATAGTTAAGTTGGTAAAAGGAGAAATATATATAAAAAGTACTTAACTTCTGTAACAAACAAAGGGTGAAGTCATACTACTCGAACAATAACACAACAGAAAATTCTAATGACGTTTATTGGTCCGAATCATTACAGCAATGTGTATAGATTGCGATGGAATAAAAACGTTATCCGGTTTTTTTATTGATCAGGTTGATATGTATCGCTCATCCCCTGACTGTTTGGAAAGAAAACAAACCGTCAAAAAATGCGGCGTGATTATTTTCGTCTCGGAACAGAAAGACGGTCGAATATTTGTCCATTTTAAAATAGACTGGCTTCGATCACTACAAGAGATGATAATAAAAAATCAATCAATTTTCACTTGTAGTTAATAAGAATTTAGCAAATAAAAAACTCTGCTGTGTTATACGGGGCTGTTCAATAAATTGATAGAGCTGTATCTGTTCGCTAAAAGATCTGTGGATCTAGAAATTCGACTTCATTTTAATAAACACCTTGCCATTCATAAAATGATAACCAAAACATGTCAGCGATTATGTTCTCATCACTCATGCCTAAATTATAAATCAGTGAGTCTACATTGTGGAATACAATGGTACAGTTGGTCACAAATTTCAGTTCCGATTTCAAAGCATTTTAATTGATAAAAACAAATGACAAAGTAGGAACAGAAACGGTCTAGATTGTATTATAAGAATAATTTAAGAAATATACAGGATGAATACAAGTGCCCTCCTTGTAGAAAACATAGAATAAAAATCCTTCAAAATCCAAACAGGACAGGCGTTGAATATACAAAATAATTGAATAAACAGATGCATTTTGAGTATCTGGTTATAGAAATCTAAAGTAATGGAAAACAGGAGATGAAAAGGAATGTCTGGAATTGGAAAAACAGGAAGTATCAAGTAAAACTAAAATAGAGGTGTATAATGCAATTTACAGAGAAATTTTACCATTTGTTTGAGAGATTTGGATATTTTCGAAAATAGATTTTTTCTATTATTTAATTAATACATTGTTACTAGTCATTTCAGTCTAACCTACAATTTGTCTTTATGCTAACTTAAATCTAGGTATATAACTAGGAAGACCCATCGGCCCTAACTCAGTCTCTGGTGAAATAATGTTTATACATGTCACTGCTGAATTTTTTAATATATGCACCTCACTACACAACACTACACAAGATCAGATGATTTGATTCTTTTGAGTCTGTGTCTGTGCCTGTGTTTTGTTACATATTTCATTGAGTAGCCTTGGTATGCTTTTATCAATTAACTTATTAATTTTATTTAATAGCTCGTAATGATTTGTTGTATATTCCTCCCAACTTGCCTGAGTAAATTATTGTAATTTGTGTCTTTGTATCAGTTTTTCGCACTGTGTATTAACTGGTGGTTAGTTAGAAATCTAGATCGATTTTAGTGTAAAATATTTGCTCTCTGTGATTGTTCCAAAATTCCAATAAAAAGTCTCCTTTCCCACCAACTAAAGTTACTCCCTTTTTGCCCAGCCTGCTTCCAACGCCGACTAAACTCACACCACCACGAAACTGATTTTATACACTGTTAGTTTTCGGTTTTTCGTTATTGTTCGTGCAAACTTTTTACGCTCTTGCTGCTGCGGCTGATTTTACGACGTTCTAAAAAACACCATCTCCATATACGCGGTATGTATTTTTATGAGCTCGCGCGGCATTTTCACCTCTTTTTTTCCTTGCTCGGGCGAAATAATAAAGAAAAATTCACGATAATGTAGACTGTTTTCTCCCTTTTATTTTAAAACGTCCGCACAGAGTGACGTAACAGCTTGGGTGAAAGAAAAATGGTTACCATTCTTTTCTGAATGATTGGGCTGCCATTCGAGACTCCTATTGATTGGCTGGCTTTTTTTATTAATGAAAGATTCGATAACATTAAGGGACTACTCTCCTTTTACCTCCCTATTATTATTATCCTCCTTAAACTGCGAAGTGCAGGTAATATCAGAAGCGTTATTTTTTTCCACAGTCTGTACGGAGATGGCGTTGATGTTTTTGATAGACGCAGATCAACAGCGGATCCCGAA
Organism: Rhynchophorus ferrugineus; assembly: GCF_030347505.1. Lineage (NCBI taxonomy): Eukaryota > Metazoa > Arthropoda > Insecta > Coleoptera > Curculionidae > Rhynchophorus > Rhynchophorus ferrugineus. Next base: position 8,051,864 of record NW_027472586.1, on the reverse strand, counting down.
AAAAAGGATTATATTTTCGAGAACCATCGGGGGTTTTTAAATTAGCCCATTTCGAGATAATCCGGACAGGTTTCCATTATGTCCGGGCCATTGTTGTTGCCGTGAGCTTAGTTATTTTATTGTTCCGTTTCAAAAGATCCCCGAAATGATATTATTTGAGTGGCATAATATGTAATAATTTTGCGAATCGCCGTTTCCATTTTCGGTAATCCGACATCGTCGATTTATCGCATTGTATGCGGTAGATATTCATTAGCGTGTAATACTGTCAAAATCAATGACTAATTGAAATAAATAAAATTGTTAGTTGCGGGCTTTGGGATTATGAACTGCTGTTTTCATAGTAACAAAAAATAATCAATTTATATTATCATGGATATCTTTTTAGGATGCATTGAACGACGTAAGTTATTCCTTCATACACTGTTAGGAAATATACAATTTAACTGGCATAAAGATAACGACCAACAGGTCTAATGGAACTTCCAGATATTGTTTTTAAAATAATACAATTTTTAAAAGCATCTAATAAAATCAAAGAAGACTTTAGAATTATTTCAACGTGTGAATTTAGATGAGACATAGATATTTCCGAATGGGATTAATATACCCAATGGCCACTTATTGCAAGATGATAATAAAAATAGTGTTAAGCCAACAAAAGCTGATGGAGAAAACTATAAGTTAGAATGACATTTGATTAGGTTTTGTTAGTCATAATATTTTTATTTATATAATTCATTACAGATATATTGTTCTTCATGATGGAAACAGGAATGGATTTATATGGAGCAGAGTTAGTGTGTGTTTCCCTTTAAGTACAAGGGCGACTACTATGGAGAAATGATATATTTGATCAGACTTGAAAACTTTCGGGATATGGGTGGAAAGTGGTGGTGAAGAGAGTGAAAATAACTAAAGGTGACTATATAATTAATATAGATTACATGTAGAAAAAAAAAATTGTAGAGTGTGAAATATTTGTGTGCATAGATGTCCATGAAGAGAGAATGAATACTAACTGTTTATATAGCAAATGCATTAGTGAGAATACAGTGATTAAATCTAATTTTATCAAGAAAAATGCAACACAAAAAAACTGAGGAAAAATACCCTGATATTAAAATGGCTTGACAAGGAAACACAACTAAGGAAACAAAACGTAAACGTAAAAAGGTAAATATGCTCTCTAATGGTACTAAAAATATTACTTGGATATACAATTGTTAATTAGGCAGATTAGACCTCTACGTAATACCACTACACAAAAAATAACCATAACGTTAAAATAAATTATATTTGATAACATTATTTTTGTTTCATTGCTTTATTTATATTATAATTTTGTTACTTATAATAAATGTAAATAATGTTGTTAATTATAATATGTCAAACTTAAAGTAAACTGAACGTCAAAGTTGATGGGGTGATATTGCAAAATTTTTGCGTCATAGATTTTGATGACGTGAGTTCACTGTGTTATTATTATTGTTTATTGTTCATTGGAATGCAGGTCTACCAGATATAGTCTAGTCATTGCCAAGTCCATTCCCTCTAGCTATAGTTGTTTTACTGAATAATGAAAGAATAAATATTTTTTAAATTAATTTTTAGTTCAATAGTTCAATTAGTTCAATACAATAGTAGTAGGTATTTGTCAGGGATTTATTGACTATTTTTCAATATAATAGTAGATGCAACTATGCATTCTTGGTCGAAACGATGATAAGTTATATTTGTTGATACAGATACAGAAGGTTTCGACTATTCTTCTCGATATAGTTCGCATTGCAAAACTATATAAATGAAAACAAGCAAAGAAAACACCAAAGTATTAACAATTCACGTATCTTCAGCTATTTTAAATCTCAACATGATCCAGTTAGAGCAAGTGAAGGAGTTCAGGTACCTGGGATAAGCAATATTGGAGAAGAAAATAGCCAAATTGCATGAGCTTTCGTTTCTCTGGAAAAGACGAAGTATTAAATTCATTAGTAAAATCCGCGTCTTTCGAATGTTTAATTTGTCAATCCTTCTGTGGAGCTTCGGGACTTGGACACACTTTTGTTTTTTCTTGTTCTGGCCCAAAACCAGGCGGTGGAATGCATGACGCATACTTTATTGCGGATACTTGCCCTGGAGTGACAAGTTGGGTTGTGTGGGCTTATCAATACACTAAACCGAAATCGCCTCACAGTTGACCCCTGTGGGTCGCTACTGCTACAATAAATTGTAGTTTGAGAATATTGAAGCTTTTCAACGTTGAGGTACATCTAACAACACTTCCAGGGAACTGGAATCGATGCTATTAATACATTCGTTTCACTTCAACGTTAAAAAACGTAGAATACGTAGAATACTATTATTACATCACGAACTCTTCCTCCGCATCAGCTAAACGGGTGGGTTTTACATTACGCCTAAACTAGAAGAGGAATCATTTCGATTTGTTTCTTCAAACAATTTCGAAGTACATACGGATGACGAGAAATAAACCGACGAAGGCGTGAAAGCAAAGAACGCGAACTCTGCTCACTTTTCTGGTATAGTTCTGACGGTATTAGAGATCCTGATATATCGATAGTTTTTCAATAAAGTATAGATATATTTTTGCCCAATATATCGATACTTTTTCGAAGAAGTATGAATTAGTGTTTTTTTTTATTGCGAAGTTATATATAAGCAGTTATTCTTCGATAGGTACCTTGGGCAGTGAGGTTTTGCTTATAACTTCACCGAACTAGATTAAATGGTTTCATTCTCTTTGATATAATAATATAAATTTGTGACATATACACAAAATTAAATTATGAACAAAACAGATCTAATTTTATACTCGTATCGACTTCAAACTGATCACTTGATAGTAGTTAACATAATATTGTAAATAGATAAATAGGTTCAGTTAGGTATTAAGCTAAATTGTGTGCATATAGTTGAATATAAAATACGTGTGATAGATTGGTTAAATAAGGTTTTTGTTTATTTTTATTTAGTTACTAGCGACCCGCCCCGGCTTCGCACGGGTGCCATGCTGATACTAAATTAAATACACTACAGAAAAAATATGAACGTTGTATATAAAAACATAGCGGCCCGCTCCGACTTTGCACGGGCATAAAATATATATGCCTATGTCACTCAATGAAAACATGATTAAAATCGATCCAGTATTTTTGGTTTATTCATTACTGCCCTTGGCCTGCACGCATTAAATTTGGAGTAAAACAATTCCTCTTCCCCTATACTTAATATGAAGATTTCCTGCTATCTTCGGAATATCTAAATTCATACAATTTTTATTACATTACACATTTTTAAACGCAAATTTTAAATTTGTAATATCTCCGAAAATATTTGTTTAATTTACATGCTGTAAGGAACCATATTGATCTATATTAATTGCACACTGTATTTAAGGTACTTAATTCGATAAGGATTAATGCCGTATTGCTTAAAATAGCTTCGTAAATAAGCCACTTTCTCACGTAAAATGTAAACAATAAAAATGGTTAATGTGGGTTATCTCTAAAAGATAAACATATACCATCGCGGACTTTTTTGTAGACCTTTTTATGGTGTACAATACTGTAGTACATTAATTTGATCTAACTCGTAGGGTTAGGCAGCGTTTTTGCTAATTGCTAAATAAGCCTAAAAAAATAGGTTAATTTACGACATCACGTTTTAGAAACCTCTAAAATTAGCAATGTTGCCTTAGTATATTATGCATGTATTATACATATAAACCTTCCTCTTGAATCACTCTATCTATTGAAAAAAACCGCATCAAAATCCGTTGCGTAGTTTTAAAGATTTAAGCGCACATAAGGATATAGGGACAGAAAAGGCGACTTTGTTTTATACTATGTAGTGATTAGGAGGATTATTATGTACATATTTTATTTTAAAACGTTTTTTTTTGGTTAAAAATCTAAGTTTGATTATTTTTAACTTTTTAGGGAGTTCCTTATTTATTTTTTGAAGTCGGTTTAATTTTTTTAAAAATATTTTATTTTCTGTTAGATATCGATATTTTTCTGAACGGTCGACATCCCTACACCGGAGAGCGGCCGACTCAGAGCGAAAATGGCGATTTCTGAAAAGCGCCGACGAGGAAATAGCGTTTTTCCTTTTCGGCGGGCTCTGCGCTACGGATCGTGGGCGGCTATTAATAGCTCGTATGTTTACCATCGAGGTAACAATATGGGCCGCGCATTTTAATAAGCGAATATTTCAAATTATACGTCGGCTAATTGCTCGCGGTTTGTTGACGTTTACGTCGGGAAATAACAAACTATTCCAAATGGAATTCGTGTGTTTTGATAAAGCGTTCGTGTGTATGTGTTTTTTTTATGCCGTGGAGTCTCTTTCTGCTAATGAGAAACCATCTCGAAATGTACCCACGTTTCTGTTAGTAATTGGCAATTCCTTAGAATTTTTTTTTCGAATTTTGACTCGACCTGTGACGTCAACAATCGAGCAGGAAAGCTTCCTGTTGAAGTGCTATACACATACATATTAAGGGGGTGTTCTATTAGGTCTATACATTAGTTTTCTTTTAATGTGAAGTATTATTATGAATAATCGGTATAATGTATTTAATTCAAAGTATTGTCCATCGATATTCCTTACATTTTGCCATGTTTCAAGCAATTTAGAGTTTCTCTCCCGAAAGAACGATGTATCTTATATGAGAAAGTATAGTAAACACAAGGTACAAGGTCTGGGGAATACAACGGGTGGAGCAGCAATTCCAATTTTAATATTTTCAACTATGTTTTCGCCGGCTTTGCAACTCAAACGCATCAATTGTAATCGATGACTACCGGCAATGATGGTTTCATCGAGTAACGCCTTCAAATACTTTTCGCTATCCAGGGCTCCATAGTCGGTGTCAAAAGCATAATTTTTCAAACGTCGAAGCCAGTATTCACATATTGAAATCGATGGAACGCGGTTACCGTAAGCTTCACACGGCATTCGAAGACCTTCAGTCGCATGTTTCATCAAATTGAAGTAAAAATTAAAACTTGAAACGTATTTAAAACATTTCTTGTTCACATTTCGATGATTTGAGACATACCGAAATGCTTCAACATAAAGTTGCTTACAAATTCAGCCGATGTGATTTAATAAGCAGTATCACCATGCGTTTTAAATTCTTTGAAATTAATTTATAGGCCTAATATTCCAGAAACTTGAAATAATTTTCATACACTAACCCTTTATGAACATAACAGGTTAATTAAAAAGTCCTTAGCCTGACACACAGAAGGTGCTACCCTCAAAAATTGCATGTATAAACTTGACAGCTGTCGGATCATTAGTTGGTGAATTATAGCATTTTGAGTGAAGCAACTTTTCTTATTGTGAAAAAAATGGATAAAAAGGAATTTCGCGTGTTGATAAAATATTGTTTTTTGAAGGGAAAAAATACAGTTGAAACAAAAATTTGGCTTGATGCCGAGTTTCCGGACACTGCCCCAGGAAAATCAACCACCAAGGATTGGTATGCTAAGTTTAGACGTGGTGAAACGAGCAGCGAAGACGGTTAACGCAGTGGACGCCCAAAAGAGATTGTTACCAACGAAAACATTTAAAAAATCCACAAAATGATTTTGAATGACCGTAAATTGAAATTGAATGAAATAGCAGATACTCTAAAGATATCAACTGAACTGAACGTGTACATCATATCATTCACGAATATTTCGGTATGAAAAAGCTCCGCGCAAAGTGGGTAGCACGCGAGCTCACTTTTGAGCAAAAACAACGATGAGTTGATGATTCGGAGCAGTGTTTGAAGATGATCAAGCGTAATAAATGGATGAAACAAGGCCCCATCATTTCATTTCGAAGTTGACTGTAAACAAAACACAGTCGGCTGGCAAGGTTATGGGTCTGTATTTTGGGATGCGCATGCAATACTTTTCATTGACTACCTTGAAAAAAAAAGGACCATCAACAGCGACATTTACACATCGTTATTGGACCGATTGAAGGACGAAATCGCCGCAAAACGACCGCATTTGAAGAAAAAGAAAGTGCTGCTTCACCAAGACAATGCACCGTCTCGTAAGTCAGTGAAAACGATGGCAAAAATCCATGAATTGGTCTTCCAATTGCTTTTTCATCCACTGCATTCTGCAGATCTGGCCCCCAGCGACTATTTCCTGTTCTCAGATCTCAAAAGAATGCTCGCTGGGAAACAATTCTCGTTGAATGAAGAGGTGATCGCCGAAACTGAGGCCTATTTTGAAGTAAAGGACAAATCGTACTACAAAAATGGTATCGATAAGTTGCCATAACTAGTGTATCACCCTTGAAGGGAATTATGTTGAATAAAGAAAACTTATTTTACCGAAAAATGTGTTTTATTATGGTAGGCGAGGGACTTTTCAATTGACCTGTTATCCCTAAGATAATTTTTCTAAATTTAAATTATTATCAGAGACAAGGCTGTCTTGATAACTTGGTATCTATAATAAACCATCTCGTAATCAACTTGAAACTTTGCAGGAATTCTAGAAAAAAAATCGATGTAGACTAGAATACGAGCTTAAACTAAATCTGTTGGATAAATCGATACCCTTATAACTATATTTTAAATATATACGTATGTAAATGGACGGTATGGAAGCCCATCAATTATATAACCGACGGATATTATAAACATGGCCGGCGATCGTATATTAATGGTACGACATTATTTTACGCCATATTTAATTAATAAATTTCAACGTTTTGAACACGAAATACCAGGCAGCGTACAAGCCGCCGCTATTCAATCAGCGGGCGTATTGATGAAAAATGCTCAGATCGTTTATTATAATGGTTATATTCAAATAAATTCCGGTTAATATTCAGTATTTCTGTATGTATCACTTTTTTTTTGGAGTACTGCAGTAATTATTAATCCCCCCACCTCCACTAAATAATAATTTGGAGAAAATAATTCGCGTTTTTTAAGGCGAGTCTTCTATATATCCAAAAATGATTTACTATTCGTTAGTCTTGCCAAAAATTGAGATCGGCTGGACCGATTTGGCTAATATTGGTTCTGAAATATATGCGGAAGCTCAGGGTAGGTTTATATATTGAGAAAATGTGGATTAATTGCGGGGAAAATAGTAAAAAGAACTATTTTCAGTCACTGTTATCAATAATTTTCATTGTCGTCGATTGTCAAATAATTATGTATACGTTCAAAAGACACCGCGATTAGAATATACAATGTATTAAACATAGAAGATAATTTAACTATTTATACAAATATATGTATTTTGGTAGGTTCATTGATTCGATAACCTGAAAATTAAGTGAAAAATAATAACATATATAGTCAATTCGAAATAGCAGTGACACGGGAAACGTCGCAATGTTACCGCAGCTACTCTGAGTTTTATTACATTTAGGCTCTGATATATAATACTATTTTAATATAAATAAAACAATCAAACAAATATTCTATTAAATATAATTTATCTTAACGTTATAGTACATCAAATATATTTATTATCGAAGAACAGAAGAATTTTACAGCCACAATAATTTGTAGGTTAGAGTTGTTTTATTATATATATATATTGAGCTTTTTCCACACTAGTATCGGTAGGGTTCTAGACGCGTTTTTAAATGTAGTGGTATCCCCCGAAGGCCTAATCCACTTAATTCACAATTGTATATCTGAGTAATATATTTTACTTTCATTAGAAAGCATATTTATGTTTTACGCTTAGTTATTTTTTCTTTCTATGCAATGTATACTTGTAAAGTCATTATGATATTACTATATTTCTCTTTAGTTTGTCCTGTTACTATCTGTATACATCTTTCTAGATAAAACTATATTTTATCACTGGATTCTCCTTAATGCATTTGCCATATCTGCAAAAGAGTTAGTGTTATTTCTCTAGTCATACATGTTAACCACGTTCATGTATATTCTGAACAATAACACATATGCTCATTAAGCTTTCACACTCTATAATAGAATTCCCTACAATTAAGTTTCCTCTTTCATCACCCTGTCTCGGTAATCGTCAGCATTAAATCATAAACCAACATTCATAAAGTTTTATTAAATTTCAGTCACTTTCAGAAATACTAGTCAAGTTAATAACCAAGCAGTTTATTTCCAATCTATTAAAAACTTGCTCATGATATTACCATTTGTCAATTTCTTCTTCAATGTGTCTGATCGGGCTCATACTAACCGAAGGTGATATTTTCGACAATGCCTCTTTCCATAAATCCAGACAGTTTTGGTTTGAATGTTCTCCTCGACCTGAATATCTATTGTAATAATTCTTAAAATAAAACCTAATAGATAGTTAGTCCAACATTTACCTTTTTCCACGAACCTTTGTTGTCTTTAATCTATATTTATTATCATCTTGCCATGAGCAGCCCAATGTACCATTCTGAAATATTTATATTTGTTTTAAATATATAAATTGATAGAGTTCTTCCTTGATTTTGTTGCATGTTCTTAAAAATTGTATTCTTTTAGAAGCAATCTTTGGAAGTTCCATTAAACCCCTTCGTGGATTATCTTTCTTTGCACCACTTAAATCCTATATTATCCAACAATGTAGGAACGGATGTTCTACATCTCTCAATATACTTTCCAGACTAACAATTTTCTCTGAAATAATTTGATTAAATTATGTTTCGCTTGAAAAAAACTACTTACTGTTTTATATATTTCGTATATTTGATCTCTGGACTACCAAGATTGATCTTGATTCGTCACCTGTTTCGCATAAACAGGGTTGCTTTTTGTCGAATTTAAGGTTATATAGTTTTTTATTTTTTGAGGTAAGTTGAGATAGTTTGACGGTTTATGATCTAATTATGATATTTTGAAGAATTTTTAGACGTTTGGCAAACGGACATCCTTTGCCAGCTCATTCCGTTACATGTTCGAAATTCTCTAACAGAATTCCATGTCTTTTTAAATAGAATAAAATGACGAGGATAATATTGTCTGACTGTAAAACGAATTTACAACTCTAGATAGACATATATTGACACTCGTGTCACTGCTGTTTTGAATTGACTCTATGCTAGATATGATATTTACTAAGAATATATTTGAAATATGTAGAGACAATTTATGGTAAGGCATACTTTGTAAATATATTTCAGGTTTATTATTACTTCGCGAGAACTCTCATTACTATTATTACCATTATTTCAAATATTAACAACATAGAAAAAATATACTGAGTTAGGTCGTCAAAGCCAATAAAAGTTTTGTCAAAATCGTACGGAATTAAAATACTACGACGAATTTACTGGGTTATGTTGTGTTGGTGGTAAGTACATTTACATTACATTTATCTGGATGGGGAAAATTATAAAAATTTCGGTTGGTATTCAATATTTCTGCATATCAATGGCGAATTCATTCATATACATAATCAATGCTATTGTCATTTCAATCAGTTATAATCAGTCAATTTAGTATAACAAATAGTAGTCAGAGGGAGCTTTTGCGGGCCATTCAGCGAATGATTTGGTCAAGTTCACAAGCAGCTAATGTCGAAAAATTCCTTTCTAATACCATCAAACGTTTATCACCAATTTCCTTAGCATCAATACGAAGTTTGTGATCTTTTCGGATGTATAAAATCAAAAAATTACAAAAAAGCATAAGATTATCCTTCCAACGCACTATAACATGCCTTCATTGACTGAGTATTACTAAAAATAAGCGACTTTAAAACTATGTGTTAGGAAAAACCGATAATACTTTTTTTCCAATCATATATTTATTATCCTCTTACTTTATAGTATCCCAGATCTTACAGGTATTAAGTTATTCAATAAGATTTATTATTCTCTGATAATACAATTTAATCATTGAACAGATTACAATATACTAATTTCAGTATAATTCCTGAAACATATTGGAATACACCGGTTCCATTGTTGAAATAGAAACATGAAATGTTGTTAAGCTACCTTTGGATTCGATAAAAATCGTTTTCGCTTGAGTTGTTGTTGAGTAAAGAGTAATGTTGTAAGTTGAGTGAGTGGGTCCTTTGCCTTAGTAAACTATTTTTCTGTTAATTAGGTATTTTCTTGTGAATATCTAGACAGACTTAAAATGTTGCAGTAATAATTGGAGATAATGCACTAACGAAGTTTCCGTTACATCTTAAACAACTGATGTTAACATATCTTTTGGAATCGATGTTCCGAGATTATATCACTCCGTAGGCCCTTTTTTTGTCAATCTCTTAGAACTTTAACAATCTGCCCGTGGGTAATAAGTAGACACTATTCTAACTTATTCTAGAGATAATCATATCTCATACTATGTGTCTATTAATCGTATTGGTAACTTGTCGTATGGTAGTTTGCGTTTGAGCCAGCTGGAACTTCTAAAGGATACTTGTGTTTGATATGCTAGTAGTACCCGACAGTTCAATATCATACGTCCAAATGGACCTAAGTCAATCTAATTGTTCAATGTGTCAAGGTGTCATAACTTGGTTATCTAAGGATTTAGATTTATGCCCAAAATATTATATTGTATATTATATATTATATTATTTAGATCAACCAATATATTTGGTTTAGTTTAAGCACAAGCTATTTGCGTTTTGTCACTATATGTTTTTTCCATGTAAAACGTCGACCAACATTTATTCCCAGATATGTGACATTGTCTGCTTGTGGGACTTCATAATTATTCATTTTTACTGAGGAACAAGTTCTTCTACAGGATGATGGTAGTGCACTCAATATAATGGTTTCCTAGTTACGTTCTAATCTATTGAATTCAGCACTATTATGCATAGAGCCTTCTAAAGACCAAAATATTATCCAAAATATTGATACTGTTTGTTATTGTAACCTAACAGAAATGATGCAAATAGAACGGTCATGAAAAACAGTTAATTAGGTGAAACACTATAAAGTTGTAACGATTTGTATATTAGCAACAACTGCTGCATCCAAAAGAAATAAGACTGCAGTATCAGATTTTACCATCCTATAATTACCCTTCAGGGAAACATTTGCGCATGATTTATGTACGTTACGTCCTAGTTAGTTCTTAATTAAAATGTTGTAAACCAAATATGTTGGGGAAAGAATTTTATTCAATTATTCTTGAACATTAACAATAAACTAAACTAAGAGGAAGAATTAATAAGCACGCCTCTGGTTGACAAGCGTATGATCATATCATGGCGCATAACTAGTTGGCGACTCATTCAAGGTGCAGATTGATCTATTAATATTAATCGAGCTAATGAAATAATAAAATTATTTAAACAAGTTGGTAGTTGGTGACTACACGTGTACGCCATACCGTTCAACTTCAATTAGTTCTTCGTGACCTCGTAAAATACGAATAATTTCAGGACTCGTTGCCTTCCGGACTCAGTCGAAATGAATTGTTAATGTCAGAAGACTATATATTTAGAGAGAAGTACTATTTCAAACGAGGCAAAATTCTAAGATTGTTAGCATTAGAAAATGAAGACTTCCCACTACTTAGAGATTCTGAATATTACTGTGAGATCTATGGGGAGTGAAAATATCAATTTTATATTAAATATTGTGAATGTACACGAAAGATTATAAGCACAAAGTCTTCTTACATAGCAAGCGCAAAAGAAAATGATTATCATCAAAACTTAGAAGCAAATGCAGATTCTGTATCACAATGAAGCTTACATCGTACAAATCAATGTGGAACAAGGACATCAATCTAACCCTAACAGTAGATTCTCTTCAATGAACCATTCACAAACCATAGTTCTCATAATTTCTGTGTCATTTATATCGATAATTAAATAATACTATTTTAGCATAGTTAATTTTATGTCGTAATATACTCGTAATTTTAGCTAATAGTTTGATTAATAATTTAAAATTTAAATTATTTTGAGTGGCCCCTGAAAATAAAATCTTAAACACGTTTTTCTCAAAATTGTGTTTTTTTTCTAAAGAGCTGACATGATATCGCAAATTCCACTGGACTGATTTACTTAAAATTCGGTGTGAGTTTTCTTCACATATTCTACTATAACAAAATTAGGATTTTTACTATTTTAAAAATATACGGAAATGTCGAAATTTCGCGAAAATATTTTGTTTAACTTTTTTTACTGAAAATAATTAAAAGTTTCTAAATATCGATTTTTACAAATTTCTAGACTAGGATCTCCTGTAATTGGTATGTTGTTGTTGTTGTTGTTGTGGCATAAACACCTTCGAGAGGTACCTATTTTTTAAATCGTCCCGTCCTCCTTGGGTATCAACGGTTTCGTGACCGAAAATCTTGGGGAAAAACAAGGTTAAGATATGCACGACATTCCGAAAATAACCGACTCTGAATAGGGAAAAAAACGTGTAATTTGACGCGATAACAGCCACACGCTACCTGAATTTACGTGAATTTCATTTATATTGTGTTAAATGCGACAGAAGGAACACATTAACTATCGAAAATGGAATCACAGTTCAAGGAAGTCATAAAATATCGTTTTATGATTTATGTGTTTTATTCCTTTGCTCACAAAATATTTTATATTGTTTGAAACTATTTTATTTTCACGGAAGTAAGGGTCGACCACACTGCAGATATGCTGACGATACAGCGGTTTTATCATCACACAAGGATCCAATATCAGCCACAAGAAACCTTCAACTTCATCTTAATAAAGTCGAATTGTGGTCGAAAATAAATAATCATAAACTCCATCAAGCAGATAACGTTAAATAACTGAAAATGCATTTTGAAAAGTCAATACTTACGCCCATTTGGACCTATAGTATTGAACGGTAAGGTGCTACTAGCAAATCTAACATAGGTAATATAGATATAACTCCAGAGGTTCCAGAATAAAGTGTTGTGAGTCATCTTCAATAGCCCATATTACATCTCCAATAAACTAATTCAGCGCGATATTCCCTTAACATCCATAATGAGTGTGATTCGAAGTGTTAGTACAAAGTAGTCTGAAAGTCTATTAGTACATCCCAATGCACTCGCCAAGCAGTTAAATGTGCATGATGGACAGTGAAGTGCGTAGCATACGAACTGATTAACAGACACATAGAGTGAGATATAATAATCTCTAGAATAAATTAGGATATTCTTTAGAATAAGTTTAGGATAGAGTTTAGAATAAGTTAGAATAGTATGTATATACCAACCACCAAATGTGACTTGAAGAAATGGTTTGGAGCTTGAACTGCTTTTAGAATTCTCTATGACCTCCAAAAGAACTCCTATCGTTCGAACCCATCGTTGGTCGTTCTAAATTGTGAACCTCATAAGCCGTCTAATCTCTCGTCAAATGTTAAGACCTTCCTTCAGCTTTGCTTCTAAGAACCCTCGAAACTTTTTTGAACCTATCTTTATATCTGAGAAGTGATTTTACAAATTGTTTCATCTATTCCAACAACAATAATTGGAGGTACCAATTATATATTTATCAGCTTTAAGTTCCCTAGACGGCCAACTCTTTTTGGTGCAGTGATTTGCTAATTTCCTGTTAACCCCTTGACATAAAAAGTAACGGAATTTCGGAAACTCAGCTTGTTGTCCCAGCAACATGCATAATATTTTAAAACGCCGTACGTCTAATGCGCGAAGAATCAAGTTAAAGTCCTTGTAGATCTTTTCGACGTGATGAGTGACCTAGAGTAATGGGAATCTGACATTCTAGAGTTCTTGCACCATAGTATTTTTGTTTTCAGCACCCAAAAATACATATAAATAAGTTTAATATACTCAAACAGTTTTTTTTGTCGCAGATTAATGTTTTATTGGACAAAATATGTGCGTTTTCAATGATTTTAACATGCAAATAACATGTGAACATTTACGAACGATCAAGTTGATTTAAGGGACATCGAGTGTGATGGACCATCCGATAACGCGCGAGAGGTATTTGATTTATATCTGACAAGAGAATAAGCCTTTCGTCAAAATAAATCGCGAACGTTAACCTTATCTAATCGTCATGTTTACCGATGTTGATAATTCTAATTTTTTTTTATTTGCGTTTTACCTATACGGGTCGTGTCGCGATTAGCCGGATACGGCTTCGCTGATAATTAAAATATCACCACTCGACTGCTATCGCCTAATGAGAAAATCTCTTTCGTATCGGGAAGCGTTTTGTTTGCTCATTACCATAATTAGAACACAACGGTGAAAATAACCCGTCGAGGTATTGTCGTACTATCCTAATAGGTTCTGGCTCCATATTTGTACATGTGCTTTATGGATATTTACAAATGTGAGAAAAAATATTTCACGTTATTAATTATAATAACACCATGAGTTAATTTTTGTATACCAGGAACTGAGCACCATGTCACTGCTGTATGTTTTAATATATGCACCTCACTACGCAACACTACGCAAGATCAGATAGTTTGATTCTTGTGAGTCTGTGTCCTGTTCTGGTGGTATCCAAAAGCTGCAATATTTCAATATTCTCATGGGAATGGAGTCTTTCCTCATGCCCCCTTGCAATTCTCTTGATTTCTTGACTGACTGTGGATATCTGAATGTCTCGATGTACGTAATCAGTCTTATAGTATTTGGGTGCACCCACAATACCTCTCAGGACTTTGTTACAAAAAATTAAAGATATAGGTTTCAATATTTGTTTATATAATAGCAATTTATTATGTACTGACAATTGTGATTTTCTTCCAATTAGCCAGTACATTTTTCTGTACCACAATTTCAGTTTTTTTCTTCTTTATATGTTCCTTCCAGCGAAGTTTTGCATCGAGATTCATTACGAGATATTTAGCTTTGTTGTTGTATGGAATGATAGTATTATTTAATGTTATTGGTACGGTATGTTTATAGGTGAACTGCACATGTGCACAGTTACTTTCATTAATTTTTATGTTCCAAGCTTGTGTCCAATTATTTATATTGTCACTTGCCTGTTGAAATTTTCGTGACGCTTCTTCACTATTATCTCCGACAGCTATAATGGCAGTATCATCAGCAAATGTAGCCATCGTGATATTTTCCATTTGTGGTATATCACAAGTGTAGAATAGATAAAGCATTGGTCCCAGTACACTTCCTTGTGGTACACCTGCTTTAGCTTCGTTTATTGTAGAGTAAGCTTATTATTGTTTGACTCTAAACATTCTGGGTATAATGTATGATTTTAGTAGTTCGGTGTGTTGTTTTGGTAGCATTGTTTGTTGATTATGAACAAGACCTTCATACCAAACCTTATCGAAAACTTGTGCCACATCTAAGATCATTATAATTATAATAATTTCCTGGGATCATTATAATTTCCGCCATCTTCCAAATGTCTGAGACATGTTTTAATCTAAATGCTGTATTGATCAAGTTGGTGAGTTTTATAATTCCCTTTCTTGGTAGCTTTTGCAGTAATTCTCCGGTTATTAAATCGTAGCCTGGTGATTTCCTGGGATTAATGTTAGTTTTAATAACTTTGGTTAAATCTTTCGGCGTAAGTGGAAAAGTGAATCAATTGATTACTAAACGAATAAAACGGCTATAAAGGCACTTTATATTAAGCAGCTATCGAAGCGATTCTTTAATATCACCAGGACAACTAGTATTCTAACATTTTTGGGCCATCGAGCTGGATCATCACAGGAGAAATTCACGTTTAAGAAGTCAAACCAGAAAGACCCAAGTAAAAACAGGCCTTGACTCACTTAATTGTAATTTTTTTAAAGAAAATAATATAGTTTCGAGATTATTTGTTAATTTACAAGAAAGTCTAGCTGAAATCGTCAGCTATAAGCAACCAAGGCACAAGTGAGTCAAGAATTAACATCAACAAAAGGGGCACTTTTTGTTCTCGGAGACGGATAATAGTTCGATAAATTATTATTAGTCACAGTTTCTTCATATAATATGAACAAAAAATGAAGTCGGTGGTAAATATTTATCTTAAAGACGCGCAACAATTTAAACAATACGTACATCATTTTGCAATCCTATTCAATATAATGTAAATGCGTACTTTATATTTATAGCGAAGGTGGGTTTTAAAGGAAACTAACAAACAAATAAACAACAGCTTATGCGAATAGTAAATCAGAAACGCAGCACTTGCAACTTGCAATGAGATATTGTTATTATGGAAAATGTACTGAGTCTTTTGGATTAGAATCTAGTTAAGAGGCTATTAAGGAAAAGGCTATTTTTTTGGAAAATAACTATGGACAATGGAATGGAAATTATCACAATAAGCATGAGAGGGTGTCTGCACTGAGATGTTTAAACCTTCAGAAAATTTACGCGCATTTCCCATCGAGGTAAGAAAGATGGATAGATTTCCGTATCTAGAAAGCATGTGGCGAAACAGCTAACCTCTTAAGCAATCACCAGGAACCAAAGGGAGCATTTTCACTGTAAACAAGATAGTACACTGTTTCTACTACTTGTCAAGTTCCAAGATTACTGAAGCTTCTCACGATCGGCAGTTCAAAAGGAATTGCAGAATTCTTCATGCAGCTCTACAATCATTATTTACAATTGGTTTAGTAACCCCTCCAGCAATAAACGTAAAGCATTCCGGAAACTATATTTTCTGATGATGATCCAACAATGAATGCTGGACTCGATCAAGTGACGATAGAAGTGATCAAAACTAGTGGGTTTTTTATTGATTTTCACTCTGCTTTCGACAATATACACTGGCCAGGTATTAGACTGATTCAGAAGTAGACTTCTTCCTATTTCTGGATATATATTGATGATGATGACAATAACAATAGAGAGCACCATGTGGTACACACATTATTATTATTAGTAATAATTAAGTATTTATCAGTAAAAAAAGATGGACTAAGATCATCGAAAGCGATTTTAAAAGTGGCAGAACCAGAACCAGTCCTGCGAGGTCAACAGCAGGATGTTAATTCAGAAGTAGACTCTCTCCGATTTCTGGTCATGGATTGATGATAAAAATGATGATAACAATGGAGAACACCATTGTGCCTCTTGTACAACGTGGGGCAAAAGCCCCGCTACCATTTGACGCAATTTCCGCTGAGTGGCAATAATGGAAAGGTTATTTTCAATAAATGTTGTCACTATTTCTGCTCGTTATTGTGGCGTGTATTTATCCATCATAAAATTTGGACGTCTACACAACATAATGGTTAAAGAGAATTTGAGTTAAACGTCACATAACCAAAATGGCGTGCTATCAAAGTAGTAGCGGTACTTTTGCCCCATCCATTAGATTTATAGTGGAGTCAGTGCCTTTAACTGTACCACAATATTATTAGTATTAGTTTAAGTATTTATGAGTTGACATAAATATAATGAACTTTTTTGCCAGTTTCTGGTTATTGTCGTAGCTTTGCTTAATTTTTCCCAATATAAACTGAAGGAACACGCTAGAGTCGCTACATTAAAATTTCCCCTTTACATAATAACCTCAGAACCACTGCACCAAATACTATGCCATAGATAAATTCGATTTTTTGCTGTTGTGTTACTTATCACTAGGAAAAGGTTTCTACAAAAAAATATGAAAAACAAACTTACGGAGCAGTTTTCTACATTGAAATCTTATAATATGAAAAGAGTAATAAAAAAGACTTTTAATAAAACATTGACAGATTGGACGTTTTCTTAAATTGATTAAATGGCGACGAAACTGCGCAAATAAATTAATAAATCCATATTCACAAGAGCAAAAAAGGAGATTTACAAGTGCAGCTAGGAATAAGCAATTAAAATAAGGTAATCTAAAATATTGTCAAATTAATATTGAGGTACCTGGAGCCGTTACTAGAAGAAATACCCTTTAGAGTAATCTTGAAGTACATAGAGAATCACTCTGAAAACATAATCAAATTCATCCTGGCATCCTCCTGTTTGGTGGTGATTTAAAAGGAAATGACGAATATAAATGTACTGTATTAGCGGCTAAGCTCCCATTATTGAATGGTATCTCCTTACCCATCAGGATATAGTCTCGGAACATTTTCTATATATTATTCGTAAATAAACACTTTTAATTCCAAGTTTCGAATGTTTCTTTTAAAGACAATCATTATAATTGTTTTTAAATTAAGGCTTTTGTTCATATTTATCGGTATCAGATAGTAAAACATAAAACAATTATTTCTCTATTAATAATAACTGTTGTGCAGTTAATTAGATGTTATTTGTACGGATATTAATACTATTAATTTTTTATCGTTTTCCTTTTAGATCATAAACAACGTACCGCTAAAAAACGTATTTAATATTCAACTAGTTGACATATTATTACTGATATTTAAGCTTGTCGGGCATCAGATGACGTAACCTAGTGCCTAGCGTTGAGTCAAAACATAATTGTTTTACCAGAACCGCATCGGAATTCACAATAAACAACTCTCCTCGGCGCCAACAAACACACATCCCCACTATTTAATTTACCATCTCACGTTCTTCCAAGGCTTCGCGTCAATAAGACGCATTGTTACGTTCCATCGGCGGTTTCACTCTCGACGATGCTCGATTTTCGCACCACCCGCGGCCACCCCGGCGAGGGTCACGGTCGGAGGACGGCGAGAGACGCGCGTCGGACCAACGGAGGAGCGCGAAAAACAAACCACAATCGGCACAACGCGGGAAGCGATGGATCGTCGTTCGAATATACGATCGTGGCGGCGCGGCTACTGCGATTGCCGATCGAAAAAACGGAAAAGGATCGCCTGGGGAAATAGAAACGATAGCAGGACGACGAAGCGTCAGGCGGTTATCGGAATCGCGTCTACACGGTGGCCGAAAAACGACATCCGACCAAGGAATCTTTGTTACCAAGTAGTGCTCGACAAGATATAGATAGGGATGTCGAAAAAATATTCGTATTTTATTTATTATAGCGAACAGGCAAATCAACACTAATAATTTGCCGGCTTGGTTGGTTCTCCCGCCATTGCGATGGTCGCGGGTGGAAATCCTGCTGAGTTATGGTCGTTAATTCATGGTTATGATTGTTTAAGGTTTGTGATTGTCCTTAGGCAAGAGTGCAAAATCCGACAAGGAAAATGATCCCAGTCACACCAGTAACCACGCTGGGTAAGACCGGATGCCTTCTCGGATGATTTCTATAGTTAGTCACTCGCCAGTCGGTAGGCTTAATGCCGAAGATCGTGGTTCGGAGCCCACGTTAAACAGTACGTGCCGCATTTGAAGAAAAAGAAAGTGCTGCTTCCCCAAGACAATGTACCGTGTCATAAGTCAGTGAAAACTATGGCAAAAATTCATGAATTGAGCTTCGAATTACTTCCTCATCCACCGTATTCTCCAGATCTGGCCACCAACGACTATTTCCTGTTCTCAGATCTCAAAAAAATGCTCACTGGGAAGAAATTTTCGTCAAATGAAGAGCTGATCGCCGAAACTGAGGCCTATTTTGAAGCAAAGGACAAATCGTACTACAAAAATGGTATAGAAAAGCTGGAGGGTCGCTATAATCCAAAGGGAATTATGTTGAATAAAAAAAAGTAATTTTGCCAAAAAAATTTGTTTTACTATGGTATGCCGGGGACTTTTCAATTGACATGTTACGTCAAGGACGTGACGTATCCTCGAATCCCGTCATGAAATCTTAATTTGATTGCAGGATCCCATAACCTGCGGATCAATTAGAAATGGAAATCAGGCCGGCTCCCCGAACATTTATATTCATCCCCCTCGGAGTTCCAGCCAGCGATCGCTGAATATTTATAAACCACTTGTTACCCAAACTACTTTTTGCCGATTTCTATTCTCCGTATTTATCATAATCCGATTCCGGCCGAGATCTTCGCCCCCGTTAAATTGCTAAATTATTCATGTGGCCTTAGGTGTGGGCCTCGACGACGGCAAACAAAAAATAATCAGCTCCTGCCTCCCTTTGGAGGACCTGGCGGAAATTTGCGTCGCGTCCCGTGCAACTCAGACAGCGGGAAAACTCCATTTCATTTTTCATTTTTTATCTCATTGATCTCTCGACAATGATGTATCACGTGCCTTGTCAGATTTCCATGTACCGCCTGGATTTACTTCGTAGCTGGGGTCCATTCGTTATCCAGTTCTTCGTCAGAGATATTTATTTTTAAATGGCCTTTAGACAGATTTACCACAAGAATATCTTTAAATTTGAAGCTTTATTGCTAGAAATCGGTACATTGAATTGTATTAACCGAATTCGAAAAAAGGAGGAGGTTCTATGTTAGGCTGTATATATATGTTTTAATGTATGTTCGCCGATTTCTCCGCCAATTGTAGGTCGATTTTCATAATTAATTTTTTATTCGAAGGATAAACGTCGTCCCTTTGGAACCAAGTCAGGATCTGAGGGGGGAAGGGGAGAAAATCGAGGGAAACGCTCAAATTTCAAACGCTCGTAGAAAGCCTTCACATATTTTTATATAAAATAGTCAGATATTTGGATATAATGTTATTGCTGAGCTAATGTGATGGAATATTGGTAGTCGTTTAGTGCAAAAGCCATTGAGTTAGCTTTTTAAGCACTATTTATAGTATATAAGACTTCGTAGAAATATAGTAAAAAATTGTTTCTATGGTGTATTTGTTAATGTGTTTAGCTCCCAGTCTATTTTTTGTCAATAGTTTTTTGGTTTTCTAATTTACGTACAACATTTGTCAAATAATCTAGGCTAGGTAGCGGACTAAAAACACTTTAAATATTAAATTACACATTAAATACAACCTAATACCTTGAAATCTGTCTATGATCATTTGAAAGTAGATTAAAATGGAAACATTACGTTAGACAAAGAACAGAGCATATCAGACCCAAAATCAAGCAACTGTACTGGTTAGTCGAAAGATACTCTCAACTTGACCTAAAATCAAAGTGATTGGTTTATCAGTCAACATAGAGCCAATTTGGACCTATTAGGTGCGAATATGGGGTTGCATTAAAGCATCAAACCAACTAATAATCTAATGCACACAAAATAAAGTTCTACAATTAATTAACAATGCCTATCGCTACGTAACTAACGAAGAGTTGCACGATGACTTCAAAATCAAATGAATATACGAAGTGGTCCAAAATTTCGCCTTAAGACATGAAATAAGGTTGCTAAATCAGAGCAAAGTGGAAGCAATACACCTGAACTAGACACACGCAAGAAATCAGAAGATTAAAACAAACCAAACTACACCATCTTGTTTAATGTATAATTCTTAGCTGATGAAGTAGTTTAGTTTTATTTTAATTTCAAAAATCCATAATAGTTCTGTATTATTTGCATCATTTTATTGATAATAAGCGGCTCTTTTATATGTATCTCAAATTACCTTATAGATACAAAAACGAAGTTGATAAACTATATTTAGATGGAGAATTGTTTGCCTATATCATCGATCTCTCTTGCCCGCCATATAATTGATTGGTTCTAGATAAAAAAATACATATTATTTTTGTTTTTTTTTCTCGACACTGTATTTCTTCTTCTATTCTCTTCTATTTATAGTTAACATAGTTTGAAAATGTCGATATCGATATTTGGGGTAAGACATGGATAGATAGATACGAACCTAGTATATTTAGTCTAATCTGGTTCAATAATATCACATTACTAAATAAATAACAATCAACTGACAGTAGTACTTATTAAATAATAATTATTTAAAAATAATATCTAAAATCAACAAGTATAGAGAATGTTTTTAGTTATTAAGTGGCCCAATGTTTACCTCAGAAGGATAGAAGAAATGGTCTTGACGTCTGTTATTGGAATCTGTTATATTTACAGCACTATATCAAATATTTTAGAGCTCTTTCAGCAAATACTGAAGTGAAACGGCAATAATCAAACTACACTTTTTTCTGTTTATTATTGGCTGGTGAAGATATTATCTGTCTGGTCTATAATCGTTATAATTTTCCTATGCCTGGAAAACAATCAAACTGAAGAATTTTCCGAATTTGAGTTCCGATAAAAGTTGATATTTGCGTTTATATCTCAAGCATATTTTCTGTGATGATCTAGATGTGTGAATTTATAAATATGCTTATAGCGATTGTCTAAAATCGTTGCCAAAATTGAAGACATGTAAACTTTTTCTAGTGATTTTATAATAGCACTAAAAGCCACTGACACGAGCACTAACTTCCACCTGGGGTGAACATCAAGTGTCATGACGAGTTAACTGGTCAATTGAAAAGTCCCCGGCCTGACATATAGATGGTGCTACTTGAATTAAATCCATATGTTTCTTAGTTATCCCTAACCTCCAAAAGATGTGTGTATAAATTTATTAGCTGTCGGATTATTAGGTTGTGAATTATAGCATTTTGGGAGGAGCAACTTTTGTTACTGTGGAAGAAATGGATAAAAAGGAATTTAGCGTATTGATAAAATATTGCTCTTTGGAGGAAAAAAATACAGTTGAAGCGAAAACTTGGCTTAACGCCGAGTTTCCGGATAATGCTCCAGGAAAATCAACCATCAAGGATTGATATACTAAGTTTAGACGTGATGAAATGAGCACCGAAGACGGTGAAAGCAGTGGACGTCCAAAAGAGGTTGTTACCGACGAAAACATTAAAAAAATCCACAAAATGATTTTGAATGACCGTAAATTGAAATTGAATGAAATAGCACACACTCTCTCTAAAGATATCAACTGAACGTGTACATCATATCATTGACGAATAGTTGGGTATGAGAAAGCTCTGTCCAAAGTGGATGCCGCGCGAGCTCACTTTTGACCAAAAACATCGACGAGTTGATGATTCGGAGCAGTGTTTGAAAATGATCAAGTGTAATAAACCCGATATATTGCATTGATATGTGATAATGGATTAAACATGGCTCCATCATTTCACTCCGAAGTCCAATTGACAGTCAACCGAATGGAATGCACACTATGAACCCCCTCCAAAGTCGGCTGGCATAGTTATTGCGTCTGTATTTTGAGATGCATATGGAATAATTTTCATTGTTATTACCTTGAAAAAGGAAGGACCCTCAACAGCGACTATTACATAGCGTTATTGGACCGTTTGAAAGACGAAATCGCCAAAAAACGGCCGCAATAGCACTAAAAGAATTTGGCTGTCTTATCTGAATTGCAACACTTAATTTTGTAAAAAGTTTTAGGTAAAAGAAGAAGCGTCATGCATGAAGTATGCCTTTAGGTATCGAGGAATAGAGACCGAAAGCAATGGAAGCTAGAAGATTGAAGTGAATAACAGAATTGGAAAAACCATGTCTATATACTTCGTTCTAAATAAGAGAATCACTAATAGAACGCGAGACATGGATATTGTCAAAGAGAGATAAAACTAAGATAGTGGTAGCGGAAATGAATTGCCCCGAAAGAGCCAGGGATACAATAAAGATGGAGAAGAAATAAACATAGAAAGGAGAATCAGTTGGGAGACTTACAGCAAGCACCGTGAGGAGAAAAATCAGAGGGCCACCTGAACAAACATAGGATCAGATATGTATCAGATAAATATTGCAGGAGAGAGGAAATACAGTGACCGAAGCAAGAAGACTGAGCAGAGATGGAAATAGCAAAAAAAGGAAATATTTTATACACGAAGAAACAGGGCATAGACAATAAACTTAACACACTTAATTATAATAATCATCATCGATATTCATCCGTTGCTTTTATTTTTTAGCACATTTTACATAAAAATGTTAAAAATATTAATTGGATCTGGCAGAACGGTATTAGATTTGAAGATTGACTAATGCATCTAAATGCGATTTGTATATGCATTGCTATGTAATAATTAGTTGTCAAGGAAAACCGAATGTTCCGAGACAAAGAGACGATCCAACAAAGTTCCCAGATGAATAAAACGACAACCGAAGAAAAATACCATCTAGAGACACGGGAAATATGTAACGAAAATACATATTCCACCATTCCAACAGAAATAAATCTCGGGATAGGCTCTCTTCCCTTATCTGGTGGAATTTTATCGACGGTTGCTCCAGTCGAAAGAAACAGATTTTCTTTCGGGGACGGTTCCATAATTAGGCCATAAAAATATATATGTGGGTGTGTGTTCGGATGTATTCCAGTAAAGCGAGAGACAAAAAAATGACGGGCCCGTAAAAAGAGTATAAATAAAATTCGCCATTGCAAATAAACTTTTCAATTCTTGCCCGAGAGGAAGAACGCAACTTTTTTTTTAATCCTTTTATATCGGGACAAAGTGAGAAACGAAAGATGGCTCGAGAGAATCGCTCGTTGAAAGTTTAAAAAGTCTTTCGACAATACAGCTCTTATATATTTTATCGTTTTTTTTGTCCGTGTTGTAGTATTAAAGAGTGAAAAAGTAATCCATGTTTTTAACGTCGGAAATATAAAACATAAGTTTTCCTAACTGTTATTCAGTAAAACAAGGGTCTAATACTTGAAACGCTTGGCATGCGATGTTGTCAGTTCTCGCAAACTATATGTGTATTTGAAGAATATAATATAAATACAATAAATTATTTTGAATGAACTTAAACTTCCCCTTGAAACTTGAGTTAACATTTTTTGGTGCAACTTTCATTTTCTATAATACAATAGCTGTAATATGAAGAGCCTTTTATACAAAACTGTAGTTGGTAAATTATACTTAGATGCAGATTTGTTTGACTATATCATCGATCTATCTCGTTGTCTGTGAGTCGTAATTTTATTCTTACGAAGGTTAGGGATGTCGGCTGTATCGATATCGATATTGTTCCAAAACTGATTTATTTTATGGTAACTGAATAGGTACATAGTAATTTTAAATCTATATAAGTGGCGTTATAACAAATTAATTGAAAAGTCCCCGGCCCACCATAGTAAAACACATTTCTTTGGCAAAATTTGTATTTTTCATTTATTTTATTAACATAATTTCTTTCAAGTGTGATGATGACATTAATGCTAGCGACTGTCCAACTTTTCGATAACATTTTTGTAGTACGATTTGACTTTTGCTTCCAAATAGGCCTCAGTTTCGGCGAACACCTCCTCATTCGACGAACATTTCTTCCCAGCGAGCATCCTTTTGAGAACTGAGAACAGGAAATAGTCGCTGGGGGGCAGACCTGGAGAATACGGTGGATGAAGAAGCAATTCGAAGCCCAAGTCATGGATATTTGCCATCGTTTTCACTGACTTATGACACGGTGTATTGTCTTGGTGAAGCAGCACTTTGTTTTTCTTCAAATGCGGCCGTTTTTCAGCGATTTTGTCCTTCAAACGATCCAATAACGCTATGTAATAGTCGCTGTTGATGGTCCTTCCTTTTTCAAAATAGACTTCGGAGTAAAATGATGTAGCCAAGTGTCATCCATTATCACATATCGACGTAAAAACTAGGCTTGATTACGCTTGATCATCTTCAAATACTGCTCCGAATTATCAACTCGTCGTTGTTTTTGGTCAAAAGCGAGCTCGCTCGGCACCCACCTTGCACAGAGCTTTCTCATACCCAAATATTCGTGAATGATATGATGTACACGTTCAGTTGATATTTTTAGAGTATGTGCTATTTCATTCAATTTCAATTTACGGTCATTGAAAATCATTCTGTGGATTTTTTAATGTTTTTTTCGGTAACAACCTTTTTTTGGGCGTCCACTGCGTTCACCGTCTTCGGTGGTCATTTCACCACCTCTAAACATAGCATACCAATGCTTGATTTTTCTGGGGCAGTGTCCGGAAACTCGGCATCAAGCCAAGTTTTTGCAAAAAATAATATGTCATCAACACGCGAAATTCCTTTTTATGCATTTTTTTCGTAATAACAAAAGTTGCTTCACTCAAAATGCTATAATTCACAAACTAATGATTCAACAGCTGTCAAATTTATACACGCAACTTTTGAGGGTTATGGCTAACTAAAATCATATGGATTTAATTCTAGTACTATAATTTAATCTGTCTTAGACCGGGGCTTTTCAATTAAGCTGTTATTATCCAGATTATAGATAGGCAGTTGGAAAAAGTTCTTTATTTAGATACAACACTAGTTATTTTAACTGTATCAAATTAAGAAACTATGAGTATTATTTTAAATAACCGGGTTTCCATTTCACACATTTTGTATTTTTAATGGATGCTATCTAAGATATGTTACCTTTCATCGGCGTTAAAAGCTATTCTTACTGGAACCGTATAACTTACAAACTCTGTAACCTTTGGCACCGTGTTTCTGCTCAACCAAACCCACTTGAAACTGTTCACTTATTTACATAGAACGCTTAAAGTGAAGGTCTAATTGTGTTTTATGGGATAATTTCGGGAGACTTGCGTCTTACCAGATGCGACAGTTTTGTTTATTTACCAAATAGTTCGGTATATTATTAGAAGCATCATTGCATATGATATTTCGGATATAGGACGATTAATATTTTTTCTCGAAGTGCGAGAATACGAATACACGAAGCTAATATATTTGAAAATACGTAAGCATATCTTTAATTTGTAAATTCTTATGAAAATTTATTTGAAACTTCGCGAAAATAAAGCTATTAAGTGGAAAATATTGTTTGAATAATTAGTTATCATTAGATGGTTTCTAGGTAAATCATTTAGAAACCAGAAAATCATTCGGTAGGAATTATTATGGCTTCGAATAAACTTGTCCGTTTTAGATATATGGTGTACGAATTAGTTCTAAAGTTTTTTTTGATATTTTGAAGTTTTCTTCGTTTACTACTAACCAGATTAATACACTTATAGAATAGCTTTTAGTATGACATAGATTAATAATTAAATAATGCTATATTTTATAAGTTTGTACAAGAGCTGATTTACTAAAGTGATCTTTTGCATAAAAAAAATAATAATCGGAAAATAAAAAATAGGTAATCTTTGGAATATCTTTCACACAGTAAACGTAACACAGTTCTAGATCCGGCGAATAGGGGTATTTAAAAACTCTTTCACAAGCGTTTATCGATGAGATGGTTGCTCATTATTCTTCGCCATATTCTTGTCAAATCTCCAAATCTGTTCATGTTAAGTTTGCACTGCGGCGAAATAATAAAAACTTAATTATATCACCCACTCGATGCCCGATTCCTCAAGCAGAATCAGCTAAATACCTCGGCATCCATCTTGATGGTATATTAAATTGGAAACATCATATTAGACAAAAAGCAAAATAGATTAGAACCAAATTAAAACAACTATACTGGTTACTCGGAAGATACTCTCAATTTGATCTAAAATCAAAGAGATTGATTTATCAGACAATCATAAAGCCGATTTGGACCTATGGGGTGCAAATATGGGGTTGCACTAAAAATTCAAATCCACTAGTCATACAACGCTGTCAAAACAAGGTTCTTCGATTGATTACCAATGCTTAGCGCTACGTAACCAACGAAGAGCTGCACGGTGACCTGGAAATCAAATATATTTGCGAAGTTATCCAAGATTTCGTCTCTAAACACGAAACAAGATTACTAAATCATACTAATGAGGAAGCAATAGAACTGCTGGACAGCCCGCAGGATGTCAGTAGATTGAAGCGCACCAAACCATACGAACTTATAAGTGTATATGTTTAGTGTAAACTATAGCGATAAGTTATTATAATTTTATAATTGAGGAATACATATTGATGTATAATTAATCCAAGTACAAATGAAATGTAGTAATAAATTAATTTATAAGTAAGATTGTACTAGACATATCTAATAAGTTCTTTATAACCATCTTGAAAAAGAGTGAAAGGACTTAATGGAATAGCCTATCACCTTACTACGATACTAACCTATAACCTTACTAATCTAAAACCAATGGATAGTTAATTACAACAAAATGTGTATAAAAGTTATAATGACCTTTAATATTACTTCAAGTACAATAGTATATTGTTTCTTTGATACCATCAGCAACGTTTTTATTTGAACAAAAAGAATAATTTTCTTTTTTGCTTATTGTTATCGTTTTAAAATCTGCAGCTATACCGTTTTGTTAGAAATGTTGAGATAATATTCCCACTATAAACAAAATTGATGCTGTTTGGAAATACTTACCTTTGTTCTTCCATATTTTAAAATCAATGTATGTTACAACACTAAGAATAATACAACAATTTAATTATTATTGTTATAAACTTGTTAATGCATCACGATGTTTTTACTCGGTCAACGGTAAATTTTAAAATACTCCATTATACACAGTGTAGGGGGAAGAAGAGACTGGGATATAGCCGATTATACGCATGCGTTAACCCGAACATTCTCTTCTGTATATCGTATTCTTATGTGAATGGTTCAAAACTATACACATATCAAAATTAAATTAAATAAATTATTCATTTGGGAGTACAACATGGTATGCGCTAATTTCATAAATAAGTCATAAATAAGTTTAAAATCTTCAAAAAACTCGAAAAACATTTGAAATATAAACGTTTTCTTTGGAAGACTTAAATTAGACGAATATATAAACAAAATGTAAAACTCTAGATACGACATCAAAACGACATTTTGCGAGATGGAACACCTTTATGACCGCAAAACGAATCGAAAATCCACGCAAACTTGATCGTCCCTCGCAAGAGAAAGAATTCATCGGATATACGTGCTGTGGGGCTCTTTGTATCGCAGGCATTCATCCCCTGGCTCGATTTATCGATAGATATTCGAGGTTGCGGTCATAATGTAGTGCTCCACCGTGACAGGAATAAGTTAAACATCGATAGGATCAGAGACACAAACGCGCTGAATTATGTATTAATAAGATTAACCCCTCCTATTACCGTTACGATTTGGGCTGTGGTTTACATTCAATAGTTTTCGCATTTGTCATTATATCCTTCAATATCGTGTTTTCGATGATAATTCTATTTAGTCCAAGAATTAGTGGTGTAGCGGTGTTTCTGTTACATTTTTTAAAATTAATCTCCTAGAACGTCAACACTCTGCCCGTGGGCAATACGTATTATTATATGATTTCAACTATATAATATAACTATACTGACATGTAATAAATCACTTCAGTAAGTGAGCTACTGTACAATTTATAATGTATATCTTATTCTAAATACTGTTTTAACTTATTTTATAGTCTATCCCAACTTATACTAAAAACTATTCTAGTTTATTCTAGAGATTATTAAATCTCACTCTATGTGTCTATTAATTAGTTCGTATGGCAGCTTGCGTTTGAGCCTACGCACTTCCCTGTCATCGCGCACATTTAGCTGTGCATTAGGATGCACTAATAGTACTTCGCACTAACTTCTAATCCCACTCGTTATGGATTTTATGGTGCTATCACGCTGCATCAGTTTGTTGAACACGTAATATGGGGCATCGACGATGACCAGCAAAACTTTATTCTGGAACCTGGAGGATATCTATATTAGATTTGCTAGTAGTATCCCATAGTTCAATACCATAGGTCTAAATGGGCTTAAGTATTGACTTATACAGCAAAATCTTATTATCTAATGATAACTTAGATTTACGCCCTAGCAGCCAGTAGATTTCTAAGGAACGCTTGGAGAATAGAAAAAATCCAAGACTCGCAACTAACTAAATAAGAAGAATTTTTAACTTTTTAACTAAATAAGAAGAATTTAAAGAATTTTTTCATTCATTTCCATTATTCATTCTAATATAGGTGTATTATTGGTAGAAGTGGTATCTAGGATTGTTCCTTGTAGTACTTTCTATTTAGAATATACGTTTTCGTGTTTAATTCTGATGAGTACGTTTGAAATCTGAGATATTGGTATATTCTATGTACTGCTATGGAACCAATATTCAAGCCGAAAATAAGAGTTTTTTAAACTATTGTAATAGACGATGATTATTTTATCTACTAGAACAATTTCAAGTAGAAGAAGTCATGTTCTGATTATTTGGTGGAAAAAAGTTGTTCAGATTCATCGAAAATATTTTGACTAATACAATGTGGTGTCCCGCTACCATTTTGATTGCCTATAACTTTGCTCAAAGGAAAGATAAGTAAGTTTGGTTTTTATAAAAAGTTTATTTGGTCTTTACATTTTATTTTCGTTATGATTGAAAAATTATATCGGCTAAATGGTGACCGCGATTCGCTATGCCACTTTCGGCACTTTTTAAGGCATTTGTCGTGACATCCTGTAACATCTGAGGCTGAATATCTTCAATTTCGTGACCAATATTGTCTTCAAGATGTTGAATCGTTCGGGGCTTATTCACATAAACTTTTGATTTTAAAAAACCCCATAACAAAAAGTCTGGTGCTTCATGAATTAATTGAGGACTCTGTGTTCCTCAAAACCGATTGTTCTATTTATTAACGTGGCCACTTAAAAGAAAATGGTCTTCATAGCTCATTATCAATTTAGAGGAAAAATCTTCAGAAAAGAAAAAATTTCACCAGACAGCCTTAGGATTGCATTACTGTACTCAACACGTTGATCACTATCTCTCGGTAGCAATTTTTGGACTAATTGAATTTTGTACGGGAACATCTTCAAATCAGTTTTCAAAAATTTCAAAAATCCTAAACTTAAACTGTTAAAACGAAACTGAGCTATACGTCACATAATCAAGATGGCGAGCAAGCAAAATGGTAGCGGGACTTTTGGCTCCACCTGTTATATGTTGCATTTTTAACATTACAGTATATCTAAAAACTACAATTAATTATGCAGCCACAATAGTTTATAGGTTAAAGTTATAACCATTTATTACTATTGCTTTCAAGAATTTTTCATACGTCTGACAACCGGACAACTTTGACAGGCTCATTCGTTTACGCGTAATAAAATGAGAAGGAAAATATTGTGTGAATTTAAAAATTGCGGCAATAAATTAAAAAATTTCTTATATTTCAGTATATTGTATGCTTTGTTTTTTTTATGATTAAAACAAGATATTGATAAAGGTGAATAGTGGACGAAACTCAAAGTAAACGGATGAAGACTGACAAACATTCAAAAGGATTGTGACAAGGCAAGATAAAACTACTGCGGTTCGATGTGACAGCAGAAATCAGCCCTCATTTGGGTAATTCTATTTTGACAAAAACAGTCTGGTTGGAGCTTCATAAATCTAACATTCATTGAAGAGCTGCGATTGTGAAACTCTTTATAACGGAAGAGTCAGAGTTACGCTGCGAAAGACGTGGTGTAATGATTATAAAAACAGGTTAGTTGATGACTGGAAGAATGTGGTATGGTTCGATGAACGGTATGGAATGATTCAGACTGTCTATATAATACAGCTAAATCTGAAGGACATTTCGTTACAATATAGTGGTTTGAGACTAGCATATTGGTGCTATTCCAAGATGATAATGCCTCCATAAATACAGTCAAAAAGTTCCAGTTTGAGGAGCACCAGAATATCGTAAAATACCTTCCCTGGTCAGTACAATCGCCAGACCTTAACAGGATTAAATTTTTATGAGGAGTTTGAGAGCAGATAGTGAGAGGTAGATTTCCATCTCCAGCATCATTGTCGAAATTATCGGATCTTTTCGTACAAAAATATGAAAACATTTCGTTGAAAACGATTTCGACACTCTTCGAATATACTCCTCGAAGAATTGTAGGTGTTTTAAAAACAAATGTTGACTCAACGTCTTAGTAATAAACAAATATTGTGAATATGTTAGATGTTCATATTATTCTGTCCACCCCCTGTATATCTATAATTTTTCAATTACTATATGCAATTACGTAAAAAATTATAAAAACTAATACCTTGAACGCTATATGGATACATTATTCTAATACCATCGTATGAAAACAGAGCATTACGAGACAAGAGATGACGCCGCGTCGAACAACAACAAAGCCGACGACAACAAAGCTGAAATGGGAAAGAAAAGCAGAAAACACGGAGCGCCACACAAAAAGAGGAATCCGCCAGGCCAGCAAACAACAGCCGCGGATATTATTCCGAAATGTCTCTTTTCCAAGTCGAAGATGGAAAAAATACATTTTTATGTAAATGAAATAATATAAAATTCAATAAATCTTGTCTGGGGGTAGCGTTCCTTTTAAATTCGATGATTTATGGGGAGAAGGAACGCGATCTGCGGCGCCAGGAAATTGTGCTGCTCAGAATAGAATTCGAATAATTGAAACGGATAATAATGGTGGCGTCCTTGGTACCACTTGTTACATCTAGTCGCATGATTATACAGTTAAAATATCATTCTTTGTTTGAATACTTCCACCTTTCTAAACAGACATAAACATGGCACCGTTGTTGTAAGAAACACGCATGGGGTGGACAAAATAATATGAACACCTGACATGTATTTACGACAAGCACATCATTTATTAATAAGGTGTTTAGGCGCCATATCCTTTTTTGTTTCAAAAGTAATTCTTCGTAGAACAGAATCGTAGAGCTTCAATGAAATTTTGTCATATTGTTGCAAAAAAGCACCACCCAGTGATGCTGGAGATGGAAATCTACTACTCACTGACTACCCTAAAACTCTCCATAAGGGTTTCATTATACTGAGGTTGGCCAGTGAACAAGTTTGATGATATTCTGACGCTCATCCAAATCAAGATTGAACTTTTCGTCTATGTGAGTGGGCGCATTATTATCTTGAAAAATTGCAATATAGTAAGGACTTGATGATGTGAACAGGAACACCAGGTGAATCTCACGATATTACCACCTAAATCATAACAAAATCCTACTTGATTGTCGTAAGTATGTAATCCGGATTATAGAGGTTCTTCTTTTGGTTTTCTTTTTTCAGAGTTTTCTTTCTACATAAATCCGACTTTTTGTAGGTAACAATATCGAGATGATTCATCGAACTATACGACTTACCAACCATCAAGCGTTCAGATTTATCACTTATTTCACAACTTAGCATAGACCTTTCATGAATGTTGGATCTATAAAGCTCCCGCCATACTTTGTCGAATTTTATTTCTGTAACATTTTCTAGTATCGATAGCATTTATGGACGTCTTTTATATTATTTTATTAAATTAATTAACCATTAGTAAGAGATGCTATCGATAATTCTGAATGCAGTGTAATTTACGTATGACATAAAATTATAAGAATACAAAAAAACATGAAAGGGGTATCATATTATTATAAATTGTGAGAACAATGTATTTTATTCATGCCCAAAGAATTTATTCAACTCTATCAACAAATTGATGATCTTTGAAACCCATATACTGTATTTTGGCCACATTTACTAGTTCGGCTACATTTCTAGATATTTTTTCCTTTTGATTGAATTCACTATCAGCTTTAAATATTTTTTAAAATTAACAACTACAAATAAGGGACAGTATCGATAATACTGCATACAGTATTGTTTAAGTTTCAAATAATATTGATAACATCAATGGACGAGCATCAGAGATAGCAAAACATGAAAACTGAACTGTTTATTCAAATGTAAATGACGCACCTTGTTATAATTTTGAATATTTTATCTGGAAGATCATTATGGAGTCTACAATTAGAAGGTTTCAAATTTACTTTTTAAAAGATATTTAACGAAAAATATGTTAAATTATCGACGTGTTAATAACGCGGGTTAAAATAAAAGAGATAGCTCAAAGACCTACTAACAGTATAATAAAATAATTTTGTTGGAGTCTGGGACATGAGATATTGCCATGCCCCTATAAAATCAGTTACAAGTTGTGGGTCTGTTGAGTTACTTATAATAGAATGCAAACAAAAATTACAATTAATTTCATTTTTCAAAAGTTTAACTAAACCGAGATATGCATTAGGGTACAACGTAAAATATTGTTTGTTCGTATAGGAATTCTTCCAGAACTTATGATGAGCGCTTCAAGTGATTCATTTAAATGAATCTTCAAACATACTAGCCCTAATAAATGGGCCAATAACCGGCCTAATAAATAACCGAACCAAACAGGTTGTTTCAACAAAAGTAAAATAATTATCCGAAACTATCGGACAGGACGAAATCGAAGAAAAACATCCGAAACCTTCCCTTTATACCACGGTTATTACTCGGGCTAATTCCCGCTAATCGTCTCTATATTCCGGAAGGGCGATCCCGTTTCTTCTTGCTGGCAAAAGAGACACATTTAAATCTCTCACCGACTTCGGATCTCGCCTCTCTAGCAAATCAATAAATCGAAAAATCCGGTAATACCCAATTAATCCGATTAGTTCCGCAGGGCTTCGGGGGCCTTATCTTTGCGGCACTTACTGCGGCGGCTTCGACTTTTCTCCGGTCTTGATGTGGTCGCCCGCTCATCCGCCCGAAGTAGATTTAGGCCGGACCGTAGGCCCGAAACTAATAAAATCCAATGACGCCGCCGTTTAGAAAACAGAGAGGACGTCCAACAGCGTCGGGGCCCTACCCCCACCAGAGCTTAAAACTTAAAACCATTACGGGCACATCCGGATAAATTTAGTGTCCCGTTCCGTGTTATTAAAGGCCCTTAAAGTAAAACACCCTGTAATTCGCCCTATTTTTATATATATGAGTTATAATATAGTCTATCCAAAATAGCACTGAACTTCAGGTTATCTCAATTTATGACGTCGAAACATCGCAATGTTACCGCATACAACGTGGATGTTTTACACATTTTTGTTTATTTTATGTTGAATATAGAATAACATTATAATATAAATGAAATAATGAAATAAAAATACATCTAATGCATATAATATTGAAGGACTTAAACAGTTACAGTTAATTAAACAGCCACAACGGTTTGTAGGTTATACTTATTTCATTATATTTTCATTATACTCTTTCCTGAGCCACCTATAGTATCTCTGGAAGCTTAATTCACCTAGTCAATAATTGTACATCTAAGTTATGTGTTTTATTTTCATTAGAAAACATATTTACTTTCTTATGTTTAGTTCTTGTTTCCTTTGGTGCTATGTTCTCTTGTGAAATCATTCTGATATCACTGTATTTCTCATTAGTTTCCTCACCTCTGTACATTTTTCTTGATATAATTATTTGCCATATTTGCAGAAGACTTAGAATGCATTCTCTCCTTGTATATTTTAACCAAGTGCTCACATATATTCTGAACAATTTATGTATATAAATCTTTTATACATTACTATAATTTATAGTTATCCTATATCTATAGTCATAATTATATATTATATATAATTATTATACTATATTTATATTTTCATATCTATATATATTTATTGTTATCTAATCTAGAGAATAGTTATCCTATATTAATTACTAACCTTTGGTTTTGTCCATTCTCATAGCTTTCTCTTGGTACTATGAGCATTGAATCATAATCCAACATCCAGAAAGTTTCATTCGCTCACTATCATATTCTGAACCACTATTCAAATCAATAACTAATCTGCTAAGTTCCAATATAACTGTAGCGACCACTACAACCCTTTAGGCCACCACGCATTCACGTACATCAAAGTCTAAGGT
The DNA here is from genome assembly GCF_030347505.1 of Rhynchophorus ferrugineus. Classification (NCBI taxonomy): domain Eukaryota; kingdom Metazoa; phylum Arthropoda; class Insecta; order Coleoptera; family Curculionidae; genus Rhynchophorus; species Rhynchophorus ferrugineus. The sequence continues at coordinate 8,016,496 of NW_027472586.1, read as the reverse complement.
TGGCAATGCTGGTGGATTGGTATCAAGCGGTTTCCAGGCATAAAAGACCACCACGACGAAGTCTCGCTCTCTTTTTCTTTTCTCTGCCCCCTTGTAACTCTACACTTTCACAGCGCTCCATAATTCCTTTTGCTAACCCAATATCCTGTCCATTCTCTCGTCGACCACATGTATCATTCAATATCGAAATAAACAAGTTTTTATTCAACCAGTTTTTTTAGTTCCCGTGCGAATTCCTTCCACAAAAATAGTAGTGAGTGTTCGGACAAATAATCGCATCGACAGCCACACATTTCGACCGACCAGACGAACATTCCTACTAGTGTTAGTTCACAATTCCATCATTTGTCAATTTTTGATTTTGTATGCCTGATGGGCTTCGAGTTCGAGTTCGAAACCGAAGCGTGTTTTTGTATACAATCCTTTTCACATATTCAACAGTTCTTGCTTGAATATTTTTCTCCACCTGCACGTCTATTGTAGTTATTCTTTGCCATATCCTATAAAAAATCGATTTGCAATATACAGTGGTGACAGGAAGACGTTACTCTCTGTGGCCATATTGTTTAGACATCTGAATTAGCCGTGTATGATGGTGTAACTATTATTACTCCATCATATTTAGAAATATTTCTATGTTGAAACGTAGGCTACGTCTCTTTTTTGACAGCGAAGTTTTTCTAAATCTGGTCAATAATTTTTTTGTGGCAGTTGGGTTTATAATAACATCTTCCCATCTATTTGGAGAGGTAAACTTTTCTATTTCTCAACACAGTGTGGCAAAGTTTTAATATAATAATTATAAAATTATTTGGGTTATTTTGCCCTAGATTTTTTTCTCTCATATTCCTAAAGTTTAAGGGAACCCTGTCAGGAGAAAATTAGAATAATTTAAAGAACAATTAAGGTTATAAGGCTGGAGCATATCGAATTATGAAAGGGGGGAAATCTGCTCTAAACTTCCCAAAAGTTAAGGTGATAATTTTAAGAGATTTACCAAGTGTCCAGTTACGAGCTTTCTCATTTTATTTTGGTAATTCTGAGGTTTTTTCTCTGGAGTTCCATGGTGCGTCAAAGAAGCAATTCAGCTAATTTTGTAAAATATAATAATTGTCTTTTGCATTATTATATTACCGATTTCTAGAAAGTTTTAAATAACTGTGATATTAACACATACAAAATGAATATCAATACCATCTGTAAAATATAAAGAGTTGAATTTTGTGGGATAGAAATAATAATAATGGCACCCTTATTCCTTGTCTACAGAAACACATTTCCATAGTTTCTACTCGGTATATGATTTAAACAATATGTTTTCGGATTATCGGGTTTCTGGATGAAATGTTACAAATATTATGTTAAGGTGAAGAATGGTAAATTGTATAATATATTTTTTAGAATTTTGTGTTCATCTTAACTTCATAAAATCTTATCACTATTGCTTTCAAGTATTTTGCATACGTTTGACGACTTTGACAGGCTCATTCGTTTCACGTTCAAACTAATCAGACAGCATTGTCTCTCTATTTAACTAGATTAAATTTTTTATATAACATCTTTATTAGATACGCTTAGTACAATCTTAATTATAAATTAATTTATTACTACATTTCATTTGTACTTGTATTAATTCACAAGCAAGACGAATGCGAGAAAATATATCAGTATGTATTCCTCAATAATAAAATTATAATAACTTATCCCTATAGTTTACACGAAAGGTATACACTTTATATAAGTTGGTATGGTTTGGTTCGCTTCAATCTCCTAACATCCTGCGCGCTTTCCAGCAGTTGTATTGCTTCCACGTTAGTATGATTTAGTAATCTTCTTTCGTGTTTCAAGGCGAAATCTTGGATAACTTCGCAAATCCATTTGATTTCTAGTTCATCATGCAATTCTTCGTTGGTTACGTAGCGATAAGCAATGGTAATCAATCGCATGATCTTGTTTTGACAGCGATGCATGACTAGTTGATTTGAATTTTAGTCCAAATTGGCTTTATAATTATCTTATAAATCAACCTCTTTGGTTTTAGATGAAGTTGAGAATGTTTTCCTACTAACCAGTATAGCTGTTTTATTTTGGTTCTAATGTGTTTTGCTTTTAGTCTAACATGATGTTTCCAATTTAATCTACCGTCAAGATGGATTCCGAGGTATTTAGCTGATTCTGCTTGAGGAATCGGGTATCCATTGAGTAATAGAATTAAGTTTCATTATTTCACAGCAATGCAAAATTAACGTGAACAGATTTGGAGCTATTAAGTTGAATTTTCCAATTTTTCGTTCATTTGTAGATTTTGTTGACTGCCACTTGTACTTTTTCTACTGCCCTAGGCAGAGATATGTCGTTTGTCATAATAATTGTGTCGTCAACAAAGCTTCCAGGTAGTGTTTCTTTTGTTGTTGGAATGTCAGCAGTTTAGAGCAGATGTAGGGGAGGTCCTAAGACGCTGCCTTATGGAACTCCAGCTGAAATAGTTTTAAATGCCTAGAACGCCATTTCGTGCGATACTCTAAATTTTCTTCCGAAAAGGTATGACTCCAGCAGTTGACAATAGTTACGCGGAAACAATTTGCTCATATTACAGGTTAATCCCAAATGCCAAATCCGGTCAAAAGCTTGTAAGACATCCAGAAATATTGCGGGGCATTATTACTTTTCCTCAAATGCTTTTTCAATAGCCGCAGTTACTATGTGCACTTGATCAATTGTTGAATGATGATTTCAAAAACTGGAAATTTTGTATTATCACAAAAATTTTAACACGTTTAAATATGCGTCTCTCAAATAGTTTTTATATTGCAGGTTGCGGCGAAATAGGTCTATAAGATTCGACTTGTTCTGCAGGTACTAGATTAAAATGTGAAGGAAAATATTGCCTGATTCTGAAACGAACTTTCAAATTGCTGCACGCAATACATTAAACATCTTAAACATCTTGCTGACTTATGTACAAAAAACTTTGACTAGACCATACATATATACTTCTTAGGATTTTAGCTAACTTTATTTAACACATTTGTACAAAATATCAATTGAAACCAACCAAACAAGCTCTCTATATTATTTCAGGTTTATATTTTGTAGTTAGACGATTTATGTGATCATTATACGTCGTATGTCATTTACCATCATGCTAAATGGTTTCAAGTGTGATTTTATTAGGATTTAAGGCCCGGGCAGGGGAGGGGCGGCGTTCTTTGTGCGAAGGGAAGAAGGTCTAGATAAACGCGGGAAGTGGATTACCTCAGGAAGGGTGGAAGGAGTATCGGCCTTATATCGGGATTATGGTGGTGAAAAATTGTTAACCTGAGTTGTATTTTATGAGAGGGGGGCCTTTCCTTTACGGGCCGGAGATTTCCGATGGCGAAATTGACGGTTTGAAGGGAAAATATCGATATTGAAAGCTGGCGAAGGGGCGGCTTTTTAGCGGAACCGTTCGTCACAAATCGGCCGCGCGCGGTTTTTTCATTTCATTTACCGCGGGCCAATATCGATACGATCGATATTGGGTCCGTCGTCGTAATTTTCCCCTAATACTAGATAAGTCCGATACGGGCTCGGAGCTCGGGGGGGTCGGGGAGTGAGTTGGTTAGCCGAGTTCGCTCGAGACAAAGTCACGAAACACAGGATCAGTATGGGCGAGGACGTTTACTTATTGAAACTTTACTGCAGCAAATTTACATAAAACCAAACATTACCAAGTCTACCGGAGAGTCTTTGCTGGCTTTTGTAACAGACATCGCTAGGCTTAAGCATCCAACATTATGATTTTACACATATGTCATTTTATTCTACTGATATCAAACTTCAAATCTATATATATTATATTTTGCGATAGTAATGCTATCATAGACATAAAACTCCTTGAAAATGTGAAATTTCGTGTCTGAAAACGGGCATTTGCGACACACATTACTTTTCTTATTTAATCAAAAGGAAAAAACCACCAAATGCCATCGTTTGGTAATAGAATCTTACATCTTACTGTGATTATACTCTAATTTTGAAAACAAGTTTGGCATTGTCTCGAAAATTCGAAAGTGGTGATTTTGATTTACAAGACAAAAAATGTTCTGGTAGACCGATAAAGTTTGAAGAAGTTGCTATTGAATGAACACTCAACCAAAACTGAAAAACAATGGACAGAAGCGTTAAATGTGGCCCAAGAAAGAATCAGCGACGGATTACGAGCAATGGGGAAAATCCAAAAGATGGAAAGATGGGTGCCGCATCAACTGAATAACCGTTAACTGGAAAATTGAAAAATCGTCTGTGAAATACGTTCAGACGTTCAGAATTTGCTCGAAGATACGGTAAAGCACACAATTCGTCGTCTCATAAACCAAAACCTGTCAAGGAAGCGTTGAAAGCACGTGGATTGGATATATTATCGCATCCACCATATTCAACAGATCTTGCCCCATCCGACTATCAACCGTTTTGCGGATATGGCAAATGCATTAAGGAGAATGCAGTATGCAGTAGTTTTATGAAGAAAGATGTATACATATAGTAACACGATTAACTAAAGAGAAAAATAGAAATATCATAATGACTTTACGAGGAAACATTGCATGGAAAGGAAGAAGAACTAAGCGTAAAACATAAATATGTTCTCCAATGAAGGTAAAATACATTACTCAAATGTACAGATGTTAATTAGATGGATTAGGCCTTCCGGGGATACCACTACATAAAAAACGCACCTAGAACTCTACTTATACTAGTGTGGAAAAAAGTTAATTGTAAATATAATAAAACAACTCTAACCTATAAGTTATTGTGGCTATATAATTAATTTTAGCTTAAATAGCTCAAAATAAATTATAATACGTAACATTTTTGCTTCATTATTTAATTTAAATTAGAAGTTTCTTATATGTCAGAGCCAAAACGTACTAAAACTCAGAGTTGCTGCGACAAAATTAGGACGTTTACGTGGCAGATCATGTGCGTCACTACTGTTTTGAATAAACTATACGTGGAATTTTCATGAAGTAGTTTTTCAAAGATGGTCATCTAGCCTATTCTAAAATCACAGTACTATATCTAATATTTGATTAAGAAAGGCATATGTTTTAAAACAAATCGGTCGAGGTTTTTTCCTTCGCCCAGTATACGGCTACGCCGAGTTCGGGGAATCTCTCCTCGGGTCCTCGTAGATCTCCTAGTCGATTCCAATTTTAATTCCTCCAGCGTTAATATAAGCTGAAGCGAAATTTATTTGACACTGCCGTACAAATATTTTGCCAGTCGCAGACGTTATTGGTCTCTCGACCGAGCGTCTTAATGGATTAGTTTCATTTGGTTCGCTGCGTGGAAGACGTCTTCTTTGAACTATTGTACTATTGTACTACAAGGGAATAATCGGCATACGTTTAGTTTCGTTTATATTATACCTTCAATCAAGTAGTAAAACGTACTAGTGATTGCCTTGTGATCGGAATCACTCCGACCAAAATTTATTAAGTTAATTATGTTTCTCTCTTGACAGAGTAAAGGGAAACATTTAAAAATTTTATGTTACGAAAACTTGTTTTCGAAGGACTCTCAATAGATCAGAAATGTACTTGATATATAATATTAACGTTCAAATAACGAATGAAAGAACTATATCATGCACTAACACTGACATTTTGACATTTAATTAAACCTAACTTCCACTAAGTGTCAAAAATCAACAAAGTATTGATAAGTATATTTACCACACCACTGAACTTTATAACAAAGTATTATAAGTAAGATTATTTTCAGGACTGCAAAAACATTAGAGCATCAAACATAAGTATACATGATCTTTCTCTAGTTTTATGTTATCAGCATGTGGAATAATAAATGAAATAATACATCCTTGTATATTAAAACAATTTTGAAATTAATATTCGATATTAGCATTACAATAAAAACAATGACGGGCACAATTAGGTAATTTATTTGTTACAATTTAGAAATATGTGTTAAAAGAATGTATTTATAATCATTAAATTAACTATTGGTCCTTCATTACTTAGCTCTATAAAGTAAATAATCAAAATAACTGATACAAAATTCCATCATATGGTCACATATCTTATTAAATACCTTTCATTACTTTATTTATGTATTTATATAATATTTATATTTTATCCATATTTCTTACTTAAAATATATACTGCAAACACAATAAATAAACCAGGCCAAAATAATAATTTTTTATCTAAATGTTTAATAGAATTGCATCGCTTTTTACTTATTTATTCTAGTCTTCGATCTGACTTATATACGATCTCAAAATCGCCACAATTCTTTAACAGTTCGAACAATACTGAAATGACCAAAAATAATACAAAATCTTAAATCATACTGCATAAAATTAAGTAACTTCTTTTAATAATGTTTCGACACACTCACTATCCGTTTTAATATCGTTTCAGATGCCAAATTTAGAGACTAATATTCTGATTCAAAATTACCTGTAGGTATTTTGCGCTACAACGTTGCCAGATTTTGATTCTAATAAATACGCGTTCATTGTTGATTTATATACAACAGAAACGACGAACGAGCTACTATATAAAAGTGGTAGCTGACAGCGTGTCGTCCAGAGCCTGAAATATTTGTTTCTATTTTTTTTGGCACCAATCTGATGGCTATTCTTGGTACTTACGTAAAATTTTCGCTAAGCCCATTATTATATGGATATTTATTGTTAGTGAAGCAAATCCAATAAAAGATGCCATCCCAAAAAATCTGTTTGTCCCTTGAACAAAACCATTCATCGAGCCATTTACTAAATTCTTCGAAATTGAAGAAGTCCTGCTCAGAAAACTCATATTTTCGCAAAGTATAATATATATAGTTTGAAGCTTGATGTCAGTAGAATGAAATGACATATAGTTTAAATAACATTGTGTATTTAAGCTAGCGACATCTTTAAAAAAACGGTAACTTTTTTGAAATGACTTTCCGGTACACCTGATATATATCGATGGTCAAAATACATGTAAGTACCTAATAAAAACGAAATATCCACACCCGTCGGCCTACGCCCTGAACCTGAAGGGGTCCAACAAGACCTGGCGTAGCACGAGCTAGCTAAAATCATATTAAAACCTCTTTCAACTCTTAATAAAAAGAAATAATATCTCCCGGTATTTTCGCAACTTAATAATAAACAAAGCAATGTCGGAGGGATCGCTGAAAGCTCTCGTTCTTTTACCGGGCGTTTTTTTTTCGGTCCAGAGAATGATGGATGAAGAACAAAAAGAATTACGTTCATTTAGCGGATAACTGTTAAGCGGGCGAGAAAGAGACGTATGAGAAATATTTTTGATATATAATATATTAGGTTGTAATGTATACTCGTCGGATTTTTTCTTTATAGCGCTGAGAGTTATCTGCAGCGACGGGTTTCCTAAGCTCATATCTGTTTAAGCTTGTATAAAAATTTAGGATTATGAACATTTATAACTTGATTCCGAAATACAATTTTATTAGAAAGAGTAATTTGTAGGTTTTAGGTTGTCTTGTAATCTTGAGGATTTCCTCATAATATTCTCTCTACTTTGTTTTTGAAGGTTTTCGACCCAGTTTTTGTATTGAACTTATTGCAGCTCGGCTAAGTTATGAGTCATCTATTGGAACATATGGTAGTCAGAAGGAGCAACCTCTAATGAATAAAGTAGGTGGTGTAAGAATTTTCATCGAAATACCTTTAAAGTTTTCCTGAGGACTTTATTTTGCTGCTTTAGTCAAATTGTTGTTCACTGGCAAAGCTGCCACAGCCTCTTCACAGAAAGCCAAGTGCTGCTAGATAACACTATGTATCATTAAAAGCAACAAGTTGTTATTGGAAGGAGAAATCAAACAGATATATTAAAATAAATTTGTCTTGTTCATAATTTAAATTTGTGTATAACAGGTCAATTGAAAAGTCCCCAGTCTACCATAGTAAAACAAATTTTTTGGCAGAATTAGTTTTTTTTATTCAACATAATTCCCTCCAAGGGTGATATACTGATTATAGCAACCCTCCAACGTTTCGATACCATTTTTGTAGTACGATTTGTCCTTTGTCTCAAAATAGGCTCAACGATCCAGTTGCGGCGATCACCTCTTCATTCGACGAAATTTTTTTCCTAGCGAGCATTCTTTTGAGATCTGAGAACAGGAAATAGTCGCTGGAGGCCAGATCTGGCCAATACGGTGGATGAGGGAGCAACTCGAAGCCCAATTTATGGATTTTTGCCATCGTTTTCACTGACTTGTGCCACGGTGCATTGTCTTGGTGAAGCAGCACTTTCTTTTTCTTCAAATGCGGCCGGTTTTCGGCGATTTCTTCCTTCAAAAGGTCCAACAACGTTATGTAATAGTCGCTGTCCTTTTTCAAGGTAGTCAATGAAAATTATTTTGTGCCCATCCAAAAATACAGACACGATGACCTTACCAGCCGGCCGCTGCGTCTTCCAACGCTTTGGAGCCGGTTCATTGTGTGCAGTCCACTCGAATGACTGTCGATTGGACTTCGGAGTGAAATAATGGAGCCATGTTTCATCCATTGTCACATACCGACGCAAAAACTCGGGTTTATTACGCTTGAGCTTGATCATTGTGGATTATTTTAATGTTTTCGTCGGTAACAACCTCTTTTGGGCGTCAATTGCGTTCACCGTCTTCGGTGCTCAATTCACCACGTCTAAACTTAGCATACCAATCCTTGATTGTTGATTTTCCTGGAACAGTCTACGGAAACTCGGCATCAAGCCAAGTTTTTGCTTCAACTGTATTTTTCCTTTTCAAAAAGTAATATTTTATCAACACGTGAAATTCCTTTTTATCCATTTTTTCACATTAACAAAAGTTGCTTCACTGAAAATGCTATAATTCACAAACTAATGATCCGAGAGGTGTCAAATTTATACACGCATCTTTTGAGGGTTAGAGCTAACTAAAAAACATGGATTTAATTCTAGTAGCGCCATCCATGTGTCAGGCTGGGGACTTTTCAATTGACCTATTATATTATAAAGTTATATTATAATTTTTGTATTGTTTGGGCTCGGGAGTGACTTCAAGCTGATCAGTTGGTACTAGTTAAAATAATATTGTAAATAGATAAATAGGTTTAGGTGGAATATAAAATTGTTCAGATAGGTTAAATAAGGTTTTTGTTTATTATATAGTTATTACATCGATTATTATATAGTACATATTTTATTTTAAAATACTTTTTTGTGTTAAAAACCTGAGTTTCATTATTTTTTACTTTTTTAGTGAGTTCCTTATTTTTTAGTTATAGATATTTACCCAATAAATTACGCTGTTATTTTATAAGTATTACAATGGATAGGTCAAGAAAAGGTGCAGCCCGTATCAGGAAAATTAGGGATAAAGAAACAATGATTGAAAATAAGGAACGTTTCAGGCTCCAGGGTCCACTACCTAGCCTAGGTGATTTGACAAATGTTCTAACCAAACTAGAACAACAATAGAAAGTCGTTGCCCACGTCGATAATCCAACCCGGGACCTCCGCGTGCGAGCTGAACGCTCTAAGCATTACACAATAGAGGCAGTTGCCTGCAATTTTTCTTTGGCTTCTCATATGATATGGTTAGTACTTAAAAACAAACAACAGCCTTTGGATCGAACGACTTTGCTAAACAAACCCTTACTAAAAACTTATTAAAAACCACTGAGGGTATAGCGGCCCAGTCCTCGCATTCATTGTCAGCTTACCTAAAAAAATTTAAAGTATATAATTACCTATCTGTACGTCCCCATAATATTTAAAGAAATATCCTCTCCTAACCGTTGAGGAATTGTGTCTTCCGTCACATCAGCACAGCAATAACATAGTACACAAATAGCTGATTGTTTTATATATAAAAATACGTGGAAACATTGTACGTGCCTTTGAGATTTGAGGGTTTTCCTCGATTTCCCTGGATTCCACCATCATATCCTGACATGATTCCAATGGGATTACCTCAGAAGTGCGCTCTCTCGAATAAAAATAGAATTTTGAAAATCGGTCTACAGTTGACGGAGAAATCAATGAACATACATAAAAAATATACAGTCGAACATAGAGCTCCTCCTTTTTCTGAAGCCGGTTAAAAAGAAGTAAGAAAGCAAACAAGTAAATCAAACATTGTAAGAGAGTTTTGTTGTGATCTAGATTCGACAGCGCTCAGTATAAAAATCAAGTCTCCTTCAGAGGATCCCAGTCAGTTTCCGAGGGGCTTGTTGGTAGTTAGAGCGGGCATCCGTCATTGTCATAAAGGCGCGTTTAATTTCCTTTTAATAAACGATAATTCGTGTGCCGTGTCGTGATTTGAACTTCGTAGATAAATGAGGCAGCCGCTGGCCCTTTCGCCCGGCCGGACGATGCTACGTGCTCGCCTTGACCGAAGCCGGGCAAAGACAAATTCGTTTTAGACCGTCTCCAGGAAATAATCAAAATAATATATATATATATAATTCCGCTGAGGGACGAGCTCTCTCCATTATTTTCTCGGAGGACGGAAAGGCCACTGGAATACCGACTCATAAATAATTAATCATCTTTCCTTTTTTTCCATTGGCCACGCTAAATTGAATCAGTATCCAAAGAAATTGAAATTTTGTCCTTCTGAACAGCACAGATTTGTAATATGGTGACTATATACGCGTATATTTATTTTAATTTTTATTTTTAGTTATTTTAGCAAAATTAGTTTTTTTTTATTCAACATAATTCCCTTTAATGGTGATACACTGATTATAGCGACCCCGCAACTTTTCGATACCATTTTTGTCGTACGATTTATCGTTTGCTTGAAAACAGGCCTCAGTTTCAGCAATCACCTCTTCATTCGACGAACATTTCTTCCCAGCGAGCATTTTTTTCGCTGGGGGCTAAATCTGAAGAATACTGTGGATGAGGAAGCAATTCGAAGCCCAATTCATGGATTTTTGACACGGTGCATTGTCTTGGTGAAAAAGCACTTTCTTTTTCTAAACATGCGGCTGTCGTCGGCGATTTCGTCCTTCAAACAGTCGGATAATGTTATGTAATAATCGCTGTTGATGGTCCTTCATTTTCTAAGGTAATCAATGAAAACTATTCCATGCGCATCCCAAAATACAGACGCCATAACCTTGCCAGCCAACTGTTACGTTTTCCCACGCTTTGGAGCGGTTTGATCGTGTGTAGTCCACTCGCATGACTCTCGATTGGACTTCGGAGTGAAATGATGGAGCCACGTTTCATCTGTTGTCACATAACGATGCAAAAACTCGGGTTTATTACGCTTGATCATCTTCAAATACTGCTCCGAATCATCAACTCGTCGTTGTGTTTGCTCAAAAGTGAGGCATCCACTTTGCACAGAGCTTTCTCATACCCAAATATTCGTGAATGATATGATGTACACGTTCAGTTGATATCTTTCGGCGCGGCGATGATGTATGGCCTCACGAGTGTTCGTTTAATATTTTATCAACACGCGATATTCCTTTTTGTCCATTTTTTTCACAATAACAGAGGTTGCTTCAATCAAAATGCTATAATTCATAAACTAATGATCCGACAGTTTGTCAAATTTATACACGCATCTTTTGGGAGTTAGGGCTAGCTGAAAAACATATAGATTTAATTCTAGTAGCGGCATATATGTGTTAGGTCGGCGACTGTTCAATTAATCTGTTATATATTTATTATTTCATTTTATTCAATTATTGTTTTAATAAAATGTGTTATTTAAAAAAATCAATCCCTATGTCCCTCTTTATATATAGCTTCAACATTATATCAAATATTTATGACATTTGTCTATTTTTATTTATAAAAATAATTTCTTAAATATAAGATATTTCTTAAGTAATGTATCTACGACAGGAGTTGGGCACAGTATCCACTTTTCATCGCCAGTAACAATAAGCTACAGAAAGCCCTTCTTTTCGCCTAACAAGCAATGAAATTACGTGTGCTCATTGTCAACTATGTGGGTAGTATTATGCAAGTTGTATAATTAGAATCATATTCACGCTCCATAATCTGATAATAAACAAATTTCAGATCGTAATGAAAACGAAAACTCGTGAGCCCATACATCATCGCCGCGCTCGTGTGGATCGTCAGTCCCCGAACAACCTTAATCTCCTAGGCAAACAATTTATAATTAGGGTTCATTAATATCAATATTTTCGCCACGGCCGCCTCTGTTTTTTTCGCATAATCGCCGGCGATGAATTATGAAAAACAAACGGCAAAATACGATTTCATTTTATCGTCGGCAGTTTTTTTTCGGGGTTGTGATTGATTATTTTAGATTATCTTATTTGAACACATTACTAGGTCCGAAAATTAGGTCGATCTATTAATGGTAAGCGAGTTTTTTTTTGCGGCTCTTACAAATCTCGCCTGTAGACCTCTAAGAAATTATTTTATCTGTATGGAAAAATAACACAAACCTTGACTAAAAGTATAAATAATGTATATGCAATTTAAAAATGGACACAAATAGAAGACTAGGAACACTAAAACAACAATAGCGAAGCAGAAATTCTATCCAGACAGCACCCATTACCAGGTGGTAATGGTGAACCCCAAAAAATATCGATATCTCTCGGTTAATATTGATATTTCCTCAATTCAGCGCTAGTTTCAAAAAAAAAAAATTCGAAAAACTCCTTCAAAAACGTTAGGTTTTAATATCCAACTTTTTCTACTCTAGACCTTATGTTCATTAAAATAATTTTAAATATTTGGAAAAAGCGGCTTGGTTGGTGCAGTGGTCAAGGTGGCAGGACGCCAGGCAGCCACGATTTTTTGCGCTTAGTGTTAGAGTTTGGGTTGGATCGTCATCCAGTAGCCCTTGCAGTTTCGTATTTTCAATTGCTTCTGCACGTAGTTTAAGAAGGCGATTTTGAAAACTGATTTGAAAAGGTTCCCGTACAAAATTCAATTAGTCCAAAAATTGATACCGAGAGATCCTGATCAGCGAGTTGAGTACAGTAATGTTATCCTCAGGTTGTCTGGTGAATGAGCGATGAAGCCCATATTCTTCTCAGTGGCCACGTCAATAAATAGAACAGTCGCTTTTGGAGAATACAGAATCCTCAATTAATTCATGAAACATCATTCCATCCACTAAAAACAACTGTATGGTGTGGTATATATGCTGGAAATATGATTGGTCCTTTTTTTTGAAAATGATCAATGTGTTGCTGTTACTGTTCCTTCTGAGCGGTACCAACACATGATTTGAAATGTTCTTGTACCTGCAATGGAAGAGCAAGGACTAGAGAACATATGGTTCTAGCAAGATGGGTCCACAACACGCACAGCTCGTTCAACAATTCAATTATTGAATGACGTTTTTTCACGAAGACTAATTTCGCAAAATGGCGACTTAGCATAGCCAGCCACATCTCTAGATTTAATAGCACCAGACTTTTTCTTATGTTCCTTAAGTTTATGTATAAGTCCAAAACGATTCAACATCTTAAAGACAATATTCGTCATGAAATTGGAGAGATTCAGTCTCAGATGTTGCAGGATGTCATGAAAAATGCCTTATAAAGAGCCGAAAGTTGCATAGTGAATCGCAGTCACGATTTAGCCGATATAATTTTTCAATCATAATGGAAAAAAAAATGTAAGGACCAAGTAAAGTTTTTATGAAAACCAAACTTACTTATCTTTCCTTTGAGTAAAGTTATAGGCAATCAAAATGGCAGCGGGACTTCTGCCCCAGGATGTATAACAAAAAATATTTTTTTGAAAAATATATGGATATATCGATATTTTTCGGCATCCCTAGACTATCTTATTTAAAATAATAACTCCGAAACCTTCTATGAATTTAGTTTATGATTTCCTTAATCCCCATTACATAGATAAATTCTTTCGGAATCCGTTCCGGTAACAAGTAAGATTTAACCCTGCACAATTTTCTTTCAAAAGCACGCGGTGCAGGAAGCAAACGAGCGAACGACGGAAGCCGGCGCCGCTACAAAAAGAAAATGAATGTCCGGCTATAATTACGGTTCGGACTTGTCGCTGCCCCCACGAGGGAAACAGATAAATCAAACGGTATTGTCGAAAGTTGGCGAAATTATTTCGAAAACTCCGGAGACCACCGTCCTGGAGCCGCAGCCAGTCCGTGCACGTCTCCTTTGTCGTTGCGACGTTAGATTTACTACGTTTTCGTTTTATCTACCGGACGAGAACGGCGGGAATGCGCGCGGTGTGGTCATTTAGGCGGGAGGGGAGAAGAGGAAACATTTTCGAACATTTTGATCTATAGTCTATCCAAAGCAACAGTGAATTCGCGTCATGTCAATTTATGACGTCAAAACGGTGCAATGTTGCCACATTATACCTTCGATTTACAACAAAATTTTATATGAAATAAAAATAATGAAAGAATAATGTTATAAAATATAATTTATTTTAACATTATGGCACATCTAATGCATATTTATCGAAGGACTGGAACTATAGATAATTAAACAGCCACAATAATTTCTATGGTATATGGTATCCCTTGGTGGCTTAATACACTTAATTAGACCGAAGTAATGTATTTTATTTTCATTAGAGAACATATTTACTTTTTTATGTTTAGTTCTTGTTTACTCTGTTGTTGAGTTTTATTCTCATATCATTTTGATATCACGGTACTTCTCCTTAGTTTCTTCTATTATTACTTGTGTAATCACTATATACTCCCTAATGAATTTGCTATATTTGCAAAATAGTTTGTAGCCAGCACTACGACCCTTTGGGCCATCACGCATTCAACCTGCAACCACAACGACAATGTCTCGCTCTATTTTCTTTTCTCTATCCTCTTTTAAAAATACCACTTCCACAGCGCTACCGTACTTCCTTTACAACAAGTATTTCGTCAACCAGTGTTTTCACTTCTCGTGCGAATTCCTTCCACAAAATAGTAGTGAGTGTTCGGACAAACAATCGCATCGACAGCTACATAATCCGACCCACTGATAGGACGAATATTTCTACAATTGGTGACTCCGACGTGATCGAAGTGCCTAACTGGTAAATCAGCTCAGTATAAACCACTCGACAGGTGCTTGGCACGTGCATGGATGGATGGATGTTATCCCACGAGACTAGCCTGATGGACGAAAATCACAGAAGCTTATCATGCATAACATTAACACATGAACACTCCTGCATCTCGGAATGGGACACGTAAGGCACAACACTTATAGGTACCCTCAAACAAATCAGAACGCCCGAAGACATTTGTTTGGTCCAACCCTATATTGTTACCTAAGATTCTTAAACCAATCTCTTTGATCTTAGATCAAAATGGAAGTTTTTTCCGACTAACCACTACAGTCTCTATTTAATGTAATTTATATAAAAATTTGAATCCCCTATTGCAATTTATATATTAAATAATAGTAATACATCAAAGTTTTAATGTTTCGAACCAATAACCAAAATACTTGCCAGATTTCTCCCTCTGACGTAAAAAATCTTTCGTGCTAAAAAATGTAGTATTCTGTACTGAAGCCGAGAAAGTAATTAGTAAAAGACAATCAAATAAGCCCCAATAAGCTTGAATGACATAATAGGTTTTACGGAAACAATCCGAATTCCCGCTCAGATTACAATTAACAATAAACTTAATTTCTTTATGGTGCGCTTACATTAATTAGCACTCCGGAACTGTGTAAGTCGTCGGAATTGCCGAACGTAATAATAAACAAGCAATAAAACCACCATAATACAGCTACGAACCGGGGGGGCCATACACACATTCTTATAAATAAAAGGGTAATTAAGTGGGTATAGTTTACATAACAAGGGCCCCGTGACAAGTCACATTCTACGGGTAATTAAGTACGTGGAGACACGGTCCCCTACGTCCCCCCTGACCTCTCCACGTTCGAAGCTCGACGGACCGGCACTTGCCAGCCGAATTTTCCACTGTTCCTTCGACATCGGCTCCTTCGTAATGGAGCTGCCTAGCATTTGTTGCCTCAAAAGAGCCGGCTTCTATGGGTAATTAGGAGGAATAGATCCGTGTTCTCTAATACTAGCCTCTCTTTGTTGTCGAACAAATAACGAATTAACTTTGATGCTCGGGCGAGGATAAGCCCAGAGGCAGTTCCGTTGGAAGAAAGCCGTTAATAGATTTTCTAAAACATTGTAACATAATGTTGTTTTGGATTTTCAATATTCCTTCAGGTTAAAATTAGAACTGGTCACAACTAACATTTTATATTGACTGATTTTTATTATATATAAGCCTATCTATTTGTTTTAAAAGGATTTTTTAAAATTCACTTCAATTTAAAAGCACTGTCCATCGATAGCCGCTACTTTTCCCGATATTCAGGCAATTTATGGACACCATCCCTCGAAGAACGACCTTTTAATGATATCCAGGATTCGACACATTTTTTGGTGTCTTCACAAGAAGTGAAGGGCTGCCTATACAGGTCAGGGCTCATGTGTCACAATAAGTAAGAATCAGAAGAAACAACGCCTAGATAATATGGCACGTGAAGCACCATTTTACTGTTTCCAAGTATTTTTTAACCGTTTCTGCAACATATGGTCGAGCCTTGTCTCGATAGAGAAAAGCATTGTTATGTCTTTGCTCGTATTCTGGCCATCACCACTGATGATTTAATCTAATAGTGTCTTCAAACTCCCATCCTTTTCTGACTATCGATAATACTCTTTGTCTTTGGTGTTAAAACTATTAAAACCAGCATTCACATATTGAAATCGATGAAGTATGATAAACTTCACACAGCATTCGATGACCTGCAGATGAACACCGTGACGTTTATCTGGGAGATTGATGAAGGGTACTTTCAATCATTCAGTTGAGAATTGCTACCATCGACTGATGCAGTAGCAATCTCCAGGTAAAACTGCTGCCAGCTGTTTCATCTAATTGGATTTTCCACATTTAATATTATATCAATAAATAACGGACACATCATGTAAACACCTCTGTTCACACTCCATATTCTGCCCTCAACCCTTTATTGAAGGAGACAATTGCTTGGTGAATTATTTAAGTGGCGTAAATCTCAAATATTTAATGTCTTATTACATTTTCTTTAAGACTCTCCAAGAATAGTTTTTTAACGACTGAATATTCAAATGCGGTTGCCTGCGATCGCTATATTCTCTGGGAATTCTTGCGTACGAAAAGTTAGAAGAGTTAGGAAGTTAGAAGAAGAAGAGTTATATAGAGAAATCTTATTAAGCATATAGCAGCTAATATTACATATTTAATAAGAAACTATTCTATTTATGAGAAATATGAAAGGTAGTTTATAAAAAGTATATGGTATCGACTGCTCATAATTGCCTTGTTTCTGAATAATCTATTGTCTAAATGTTTCATAAAAATTATTATTAATAACAATTATGTAAGTTATTGATGAATACAAGTGGTGGTGAGTAGGATACAAGTCTGATGAATACGGCCCCTTGAAGCGAATTTTTGTTTTAACAGCCTGTAGAAAGGTTTTCATGGATCTTTAATTTCCTTTCGCTCGGATAAATTGAAATTTACCGAGATCCTTCATGTTAATTTTGTTCTATCTAAGTTCCTCATCTTTAAACCTTACTGTTTACCTGGATGGTTTCTTGTCTTCAAAATTATACAAATAAAATTGTACGCTATAAGCATCCGCAAGATGACGATGGAATCAAAATTTAAAGTTTACTACAAAAGCAAAAAGTGAGGTTAACTTGAAATCAACTCGGTCAACAACCAATTTATGTCAAAGAAACGGTCTCTAATTTAACATAGGTGGAAATTAATTTATATGTTAATAAATAATGATTAACACAAAAAATATGTTTGTCTTTATGTAAACTTTTATGTAAAATCGTATGTATATGTGTTTGCAGAATATAAGAAAGGCCAAGAGTTCGACTCCTCCGACATTTTGATGTTATTAGCTATGAGATCGTTTGTTTTTTTAGGCCAATAAATTCTTATGGAAGTTCCGAAGAATTTGATTAAAAGTTGAATTGTCGATTTTCGTTCAAAGGGCCCCTTTCCTCCGGAAAAGAACTAGACATAATCGAGCGAAACAATCTGAAACCTGAAGACTTTTTTTTAATATGTAGATTTCGCGCTTTCTTGAAGGAGTGGGTTGAAATAGTCTTGATTTTTTTTGTGAAGAATAGCGATTTTAGATTTTAAATTATTTAATTATTATTTTTAGGAGAGAGACTTACCCCTGGAAATCTTGTTAGAGGATATGGCCAATGTTTTAGTTTACCAAAAACTGTCCAATACAAATTTTACATTTTCAATTTATATACATAAATTTTGGATTCAATATAAGTTTGGGAACGAGCTGGAGTCCAGAATGTAATTAAAAAGGTATCAGCATTAGTACTAACATAAGATCGAATAAACTTTAATTATTATTCTAATTTTTTGACATGTTTGATACAATACTCTATACAGCTTATCCTCTTTGCCTTCTGACGTCTGACTTTTTATGTTTCAAGTATTTCAGGGAGCTCAAGTTGAGATAATTAGTAAAAATACATAAAAATACAACGAAATAATCATGAATAAGCTCAAATGACCTAATGGGTTTTATAGAAATAATCTGAATGCGCAAGAGTAACTATAAAATTGATTTCTATATTGTAATATTTCAGACTTCACATTTTTCACTGGCATTTTTATTCTTAACTACTGAAGAACTATTGAAATTCAGGGAGATCCAGTGGTGACAAGAGTGGGGAATTTGATGTTGGTGGACAAATAATAGAAGAAAGAGAGGAAGAAAAACAATATTAATAAAACCTACTACAAAATACACAAAATATTATAATATGCATAAATATAGAGTAATAGAAACTGTAGAGGTGGTGGATGTTTGTGTAGAAATGGAAAAATGGATATATAGCCTATTCAAAGTTTTTCGTACCTACGTCATCGAGTAAATTCGTTTTAGAATCAGACATTATTTTTCATCTCATTTTATTCTAGTTAAAAAGAGAACACGTAAACGAATGAGCCTGTCAAAGCCGTCCGGCTGTCAGACATATGCAAAATTCTTAAAATCAATAGTGATGAGAGGTTATAACTCTAACCTATAAACTATTGTGGCTATATAATTAACTGTAGTTTTAAGATGTACTATAATGTTAAAATAAATTATATTTGATAACATTTTTGTTCAATTATTTTATTTAGTTTAAATTTTTTTTTGTATCAAAGCCCAACTAAACTAAAACTCAGAGTTGATGCGGCAACATTGCGACGATTTGACGTCACAAATTTAGATGACTTTGTACAAAATAACTTTAAATAGACTATATATCATTGCTGTGACCTAGTGGTACCCTAGGTACGGTTTCTTTACCAAATGTTTCTCTGATTATTCCAGATAATCCGAGAAAATATATTACCAGGCCTATTTTCAAACTTTTTATTGAATTCAGTTGAAATTGGCGATGAAAAACTGAATTTAATTCCGTGGGGTACCTTCGTTTTTTCGCACGACCTGCAGCGTATCGAACGACCGTTCTACGGCATGGTGTTAAACATGTTTTAATCGGTTACGAGTAAATCGCGTTTGTAGTAGGTTTTACTATTTACTTCATATTGAAGAAGATACACGGAACAACAGAGCAAATGCATAGATTAGTCAACTAAATTAACAACAACTTAAGCGATAAAATATATTACTCCGCTGCATTTCTCGATATTTATCAGGCCTTCGACAAGGTGTGACCAGACTGCATGTTAAAATGAAAAAGCTTTTGCCCCATACGCACTTTCAATTGCTGAAATCGTACTTCATAGACACACATTTTATTGCCAAACGGGGTGACGAATACATTGACTTACATCCAATATATACGGGTGCTCGGCAGGGCAGTGTTCTTGGCTCATTATTATATCTTATATATCCAATATCAGCGACGAGGATCTAATATCAGCGACAAGAAACTTCCAACTTCATCTTAACAAAGTCGAATTGTGGTTGAAAACGTAGCGTATCAAAGCAAATGAGTCAAAATCTATCCATGTGACATTCACCCTTTGTAGAAGAACATGTCCCTCAGTAAAATTGAATAACCATGAACTTCCGAAAGCTTAAATAAAACGTTAAATATCTGAGAATGCATTTCGATCGACGTTAGACATGGAAAAAACATATAGTCACAAAACGCAAACAGCTTGTCTAATCTAAATTATCATTAGATAATAAAGTTTTGTTGTATAAGTCAATACTTAAGCCCATTTGGACCTATGGTATTGCACTGCATTCAGAGGTTCCAGAATAAAGTGTTGCGAGTCATCGTCGATGCCCCATATTTCGTGTCCAACAAACTAATTCAGCGGGATATCCCCATAGAACCCATAACGAGTGTGATTCGGAGTGTTAGTGCGAAGTACTCTGAAAGACTATTAGAGCATCCCAATGTACTCGCCAAACAGTTAAATGTGCGCGATGGCAGTGAAGTGTGTAGGCTCAAACGCAAACTGCCATACGAACTGATTAATAGACACATAGAGTGAGATTTAATAATCTCTAGAATAAACTAGAATAGTTTTTAGAATAAGTTAGGATAGACTTTAAAATAAGTTAGAATAGTATCTAGAATAAGATTTAGATTATAAGTTGTACAGTAGATCATTTACTGAAGTGATCTACTACATGTCAGGATAGTTATATAATGTAACTGAAATCATATAATAATACTTATTACTCACGGACAGATTGTTGACGTTCTAGGAGAAAAAATAGAAGAATAAAGTGGTCATCAAATCAAATGATCTTTATTAGATACGCTCAATACAATCTTATTTATAAATTAATTTATGACTGTATTTCATTTGTACTTGGATTAATTCACAAGCAAGACGAGTACGAGAGAATACATCAATATGTATTCCTCAATTATAAACTTATAATAACTTATAGCTATAGTTTACACTAAATATATACACTTTACATAAGTTTGTATGATTTGGTTCGCTTCAATCTCCTGCAATTTCCGGACATCCTGCGCGTTCTCCAGCAGTTATATTGCTTCCACGTTAGTATGAACTAGATACAAATCAAATGATGTGTAAAGCTTATTGGGAGCGAAAACCAATAAGAATACATAGTTAACATAATGGTAAACATTCAAATTGGCGATAGAATGTTGTTTCCTTAAGATATTATTTCAATAATGCCGATTGCCATTTCAGGGCTTTAGTGCTAAGCGATTTAGCCAAAGCTCGCCACTAAACCAAAATCTCGAACCAAGTTTGCGCGATCAATTGTCCTCAGCTGGCTCCCGCAGTTGCACGAACTTTAATCGCTGCTTAAACTTACAATTTGACCGGCTTCGGCTGGAAACAGACCTGCCGTTTAATATGCGACACGAACCGATAGAGGGAGGGTCGATCTCCCGTTATCGAGCTTGTCTGCTGTTGAAAAATCCGTTTCTGTTCAGTCCTAATTGGGCAGAGCGATGATAAGGACGGCACGGAGGGAAAAATGCCGAAATCATCAAAGAAACGTCATTAGTCTGGGGCCCCGTGTGCCTTTTAACGTTCCGAATTTTCTCCCGGATGCCGTACAAGCAAAAAAATTCTAATTTAATAAGTAAATATCGTCGCCGATACCCTGACGGCCTTCATTTTTTTGTTGTTGGAGAAAAAAATTGGACCAGATACAAAGACATAGTAAAATATAGTCAGTTCATAACAGTAGTCACACGTGTGTCAATATGTGTCTGTCTAAAGTTGGAAATTCGTTTTACAGTCAGACAATATTATTCTTTTCATTTTACTTTATTCAAAAAGAGATAGAATGCTGTTAGAAAAAGCCTGCAACAGTTGTCCGTTTGTCAAACGTCTGCAAAATTCTTCAAAATATAATATTATATATATGTTACAAACAGATGACGAAACAAGATCAGCTTGTTGTTAGCTGTATCAGAGATCAAATATACGAAATGTAGAAAACAGTAAGTAGCTTTTTCACTCGAAACATAATTTAATACAATTATTTTAGAGAAAATTGTTAGTCTGGAAGGTATCCTTAAAAAGTCAAAACATATATAGCTATTTGAGTGATGTAGAGCATCCCTTCATACACTGTTGGGTAATATAGGATTTAAGTGGTGTAAAGATAACCCACGAAAGGGTTTAATGCAACTTCCAGAGATTGCTTTTAAAATAATACAATTAAAATATTAACAGAATCAAGGAAGAATTATTATATCAATTTGTATATTTATATGAGACATAACTATTTCAGAATGATACGTTGGGTCGCTCATGGCAAGATGAAATAAATATAGTGTTAAGACAAAAAAGTTAATGGAAAAAGGTAAACGTTGGAATAACTATTGATTAGATTCTGTTAGTCATAACATTTATTAATAATTCATTGCAGACATATAGTTGTTCTTCATGCTGGCAACCACCATGGAGAAATGAACCATAACTTGTTTTAGCAGTAGTTTGAAAATCAATTTCGATTCAAACATCTCAACAAGTGCATCAACAAAGGCTGCGATTAAGGAATGGTTTAAAGTACATAAAATAAGTTTCCAGTTAAATAATGAAATATTTAAAATGTTTACTGGGTAAATATAAATGAAATATTTAATTGCATTGTATTTAATTTATTTTTTTAGAAATAAGCCTGACAAAAAATACATGGTAGATCAGATTACTGAACGTTATGGCCACAGAGTATTATGTTTTTCTCCCTATGACTTCATATTTAATCCAATTAAGTTCATACTCAATATACAGGCGTACTGCAATAGACATTCAAGTCGAGAAGTATATTCAAACCTGAACTCTCTAGATTTATGGAAAGAGTCATTGTCGAAAATAACACCTTTGCTTGTTGAAGAAGAAATTGATAAATCGTGGAATCTCGGCCAAGATTTTGATAGATGGAAAATAAACAGCTTAGTTATCAACTTGGTCAGTGTTTCTGAAAGTGACAGTGTTTGAATAAAACTTAATGTGTTGTGAAATGTGAAATTTTGGTTTATGATTCAATGCTGACAATTACCAAGACAGGGTGATAGTGATAATATAGTTTAATTGTAGGAAATTGTATTATAGAATGCGAAAGCTTCTTGAGCATGTGTTATTGTTCAGAATATGCATGAACATTGGGTTAAAATGCATGAGGTGAAAAATAATACTAATTCTTTTGCAGATATGGCAAATGCATTAACGAGAATGCAGTGATTAAATGTACTTTTATCAATAGAGATGTATACAGGTACTAACAGGACAAACTAAAGATAAATATAGTAATATCATAATGACTTTACAAGGATACATTTCATGGAAAGAAACAAGAACTAAGAACTCTCTAATGAAAGTAAAATACATTACTCAGATATACTATTGTTATAATTAACAATAGGTGGATTAGGCCTTCGGGAGATACCACTACATAAAAAAAACGCGCTTAGAACCCTACCTATACTAGTATGGAAAAAGTTCAATGTATATATGATAAAACAACTCTAACCTATACATTATTGTTGTTATATAATTAATTGTAGTTCTACGTTCTTCGATAATATATGCATTAGAGGTATTATAATGTTAAAATAAATTATAATACATAACATTTTTGTTTCATTATTTTAGTTATGTTAAAATTTTGTTATATGTCAGAGACCAAATGTACTAAAACTCGAGTGCGGCAACATTGCGACGTTTTGACAGGTCACCGGCATCACTACTGTTTTGAATAGACTGTATAGTCTATTCAAAATAACAGTGGACTCATGTTACCAAGGTCTTTAATGTATTGCCTATAGCAACTTTTAAATTTGTTTTAGAACCAGACGATACTTTTCTTCTAATTTTATTCTGGTTAAAAAGAGATAAAATGCTATCTGATTCATATACACTTAAGCGAAACATCTTATAAAAGTCGTCCGGTTGTCAAACCTCTGAAAATTTCATATTTTGATGAATTTAGTAGTCTTGCAATCACTACAGGTTATAAAACACCAAACGTTATTTTAACGCGTTGCTTGTTTTGATAAATTTCAAATCGCTGCTTGTCATTACTCTGATTGGAAAGGCCGGAGCCATTAGATAGTCTAACAGGATACTTCTAACAGAAACAAGGTCCTCTCTTGTTAATAGAATGCATTGGAGAGGTGAGCATTATTACTTTTAAATACTTACTGTGGACTTTATTGAAAATACCTTTTAACATTTTGCAGCTGCACTGACATTAGTATGGGCACAGTCACTAAAATGTATCAAAAAACGAAAAAAAAAATCTAGGATTCACCGAAAAGAAACCGTCCTTATATGAAGACGACGAATGTGACGAATCAGCTTAATTTTAGCTCTATCAGAGATCGAATATATGAAATGTGTAAATACAGTGAGTAATTTTTTTTATATAAAGATAATTTAATGCAACTATTTCAAAAGAAAGTGTTGGTTTGCAAAGTATTCATAGAAAACTTGGAGAGATGCAGCACTGTTAGATAATATAGGATTTAATTAATGCAAAAATAACCTATAAAGAGGTCTAATGGGAGTTCCAGATACTGCATTTAAAACAATACAATTTTTAAAGCATATAATAAAATCAAGGAAAACTTATTTCAATTTGTGTATTTACTGAATGCGTCAATAAAAAATAGTGATAGCAAAATTTGATGGAAAAATGTAAACATAGAGTAGTAGAGTAGAGTTAGTTTTTCCTCCAGGTCCAAGGGAAATGACTAAAACCATGGAGAAATGAACCGTAACATATTTTCTTGTGGTTTGAAAATCAGATCTTAAAGAACTTGGAGAAAACTAACGAATATGACATCGGAAACAATTCGTACTTAAATTCAGTAGTTAAGGGATTAATTAGTTTCATTACTGTTAATCTAAGCCACATCTACCAATGATGTACGTAATATATAAAGAAATATTCGAATATGCTTTTATTATATTGTTAGTGAACTCAACAACCATTATACTACCCTCTATTGGTTAATCAGTGAGCTTCTACAATCATACCCCAACACACCAAAGACCCCATTGATGCAGTTCTTTGATATTTTTTTATGAATATTATCTTAGAGACTTGTACGACCATTCTTAATCGAACTTACCAACTATTGTTTTTGAAGGAGCAGATACATGTCAACATATTTACTATTTTGCTACGGATTTATCTAGTCTTGAATATTTTTTGCAGAGAATTTTCTGAGAATCATTCTGTTAATTTTTTCGAAATATAAATAAGGTAATAATAATAGAAAAACTATTGAATATAATAGTGCAGACTACTGTTATAGACGACACTGATAGGTATTAATGTAGACTTTTACGAGCAGTTAATTATTATCTCATTGTCATCGATTTGCTTGTGTTTCAGTTACGGCTTGATTTTTGCTTTACGTCGTAAAGCTGGAGCTACTTTGTCATTAAATTCTCTCTTCGTCTTGTCAATCTGTCGACGAGAGCCTTCAAATTAGACGCAATTAAGTCTAACTGAGCGAGATTAATGGAATTCGGGAGGGTTTCTTCTCGGGCAGTTGTTATTTCGAAATATTTGCGTCGTTTTTTCATCATCCGCGACTTTTTACGGGTAGCTGCTGTTCCGGAATTTTGAAGAGTATTTTTTTGGTCACGAGAGCTGTTAATGTTCATCTTATAAACTGAGAAACTCGAGAGTTTAAACTTCAGAGTGTATATTGAGAACTTTTTGTATATTTTAAGGTTACCTTTTTACCTGTTAGGGTTTATCTGCACTGGACCTACTGCCCAACATGGGCTCCGAATCACGGTCATCGGCATTAAGCCAACCTACTGGGGGTGATTAATTTAAAAGTCATCTCAAGACATCCGGTAAGTTTACATCCATGTTCCAGCTGGATTCGAACCCGCGACTGTCGCGACAGTAGGACCGTCTTGTCGCCAACCAAGTCGGCAATTTTAAATTTGGAATTACTTTGTAAATTGAGATTTTGGAAAGTTATTTCTTATTAAATTTTGCAGATACGTATGCAGAGTATTCTTGAACGAATACTCTGGGCAGCTAAAGGCATACCTACACACATAAATTTTACATATCTATAATATAGGGTTTCACAACAATTTTTTTCAATCTTACCTCTATTATAATATAAATACGCCTTTGTTCTACAGTAGTCTACAAAATTACTGTTACTAAATTATAAAATTTTATTAATAATTCATACCTTACATGCACATTTTCGTATTGTCCGCTGCTAATTTTTTACATTAATTAATAAATAATTATATTACCTCAACAAACTTTTATGAACATAAAATTAACTAACTATTATTCTATAAAACTGGGTAGCGAAATGATTAGTATTAGTAGAAATTATTTCAGTCTGCACAAGAACATGGAACCAAAGAAGATTCCCGTAAGCCCTCGCGTGGTGGCTGGCTGACAAATCAGGAACAGATTAAAATCGTAAATATCGAACGCGGATCCGTTCAGGAAAACGGGAGATCCATTGCGGAAACTCGGAAGACCGTTTAAAACGATGGTCCCACTAGGCACGTACAACTGTAAAGGCGTATTAAGCTGTTTCTCATAACGCATATTTCAGGGAGAACCGCCCTTGGAGCGGGTAATTTTTCTTGCGCAGCTGTTTGAATTGTGCAATTTAAGCTGATTTCGGTCAACTCTTATTCCCTTTTTGCCATTTTATTATACCGTCTCGGTCTTAAGACGTTACACGGGTTTGGGAATCTGGGGCAGGATGGATTTCTTTTTAGTGTCTAAATATATCTCGAATATTTTTCCAAAGTCTTAAAACACTAAGAGTAGTAATCTAGCGGATCCTAGGTAAACATTACTTGGTGCCAATTTCTTGTATAATATAAAAGGATTGGGAGAAAACGCGACATAGTTTTTTTTCAAACATTTCAAACACTAATGCGTCGTATATGATCGTGATATGATATGATTTTTGATCCATGATCTTTTGCCACTTCTGTTTACCTACGTTGAACATTGATACAACGTTGTCAGTTATTGAAAATAATACGTGTATTTGAAGAATATAATATAAATAGATTACATTATCTTGAACTCGCAAGTTAAGTTAATATTTCGGTTAATATTTGAGTAAAAAGATTAAGTTTATAGTATATTGTATTAAGTTTATATATAATGTCTAAGTTATATGACCTTATTACATATCCAATTTTGTAATGAAAAATACAAAATAATACAACATGTAGGCTAACCAATATAATTTACTTATTAATATATAAAAACACAAGCATCTTGTTTTCTCATTGAATATCTTCCATATGCAAGAACACAGCAAGGAAATCGCTCTCTCAATTCATTCAATAAAAGCAAGGAATGCAATTCGTATCGATATGCATTAAGACTGTATGTAGAATATACATTCATATTGTCCATCATTTATTATGATTAACATTTAATCTTCTTTCTCCAAATTACGGTAGGTACACAGACACTAAGATTGTGGCTTGTATAACACTCATTCTGTATTTTTGATCTCATTTACCCATGCTTCAGCATTTGTAACGCCATTTTTCTGATTTGTATCTGTGGAATTCAATTGGTTTGCTTGCTGAATATTGTATAGATCATTCTAACTCAATTAATCTAGACTTTTCAAATTACCACTACTTAAATTACCTCGGATTTGGTCCAATATAGTATCCATTTTAACTTTGGCAGCTAGTTTGGCTGCATTTACATTTTTATCTGATTTTAATAACTCTAACCTCTCACTCTTTGATCCATTCTTATGAATTCCTGATTGCTCAAATTTAGAAATAGAAATATTTTTACCAAAATATGAACCCCCAACCTTAGAAATCTTCAAGCGAGCCAAAACCCAATGTTTCTCGTTCAATTTTAATGCTATGTATTGACTATATGATCAACGAGTTGCATTTGGATGAGATATACTCACATAAAGGACATCGAGTCA
Organism: Rhynchophorus ferrugineus; assembly: GCF_030347505.1. Lineage (NCBI taxonomy): Eukaryota > Metazoa > Arthropoda > Insecta > Coleoptera > Curculionidae > Rhynchophorus > Rhynchophorus ferrugineus. The sequence goes on along the minus strand of NW_027472586.1, from coordinate 7,988,546 downwards.
AATTTATCTGTACTTTTACTCTTTAACAGGGTCAACTATGCCTAAAATATAATGAATTTGGTATAGAATTGAATAAAATTTGCAATCAAATTAAATTAAAATTACTATAAAATTCATACATCGATTATCTATCTAACAACAAGCACAGTACAAGAACAAACAAACTATAAACAACAAAATTATTAACCGTACAAAACAGAGTTGTTACCAGCACCAAGGTCAATACAAACAGGTATTTAAAAAAAAATGGTCCCTCCATATGGCTGCGAGAGTCAGGGAAGTAACCGGCATATTATGTACATGCATGTGTTTAACGTGAAATAAGAATCGGCGAACATGCCTCATATATAAACCACATTTTAATTGCTTATCATTCTCCGAGGTCCTCGATTGTTCCCAGTGAACAGATAAGAAAATTGAACTGATAAAATTTAAGGGCTCCGATCGACAGTTTGTCTTTCCAGTCTCCCCGTGGAAATAACAGGTCAAACCCGAGTTTTTGCGTCGATATGTGACAATTGATAAAACATAGCTCCATCATTGCACTCCGAAGTCCAATTGACAGTAGTCGGAGTGGACTACACACGATAAACTCGCTCCAAAGCGTGGGAAAAGCAACGGTCTGCTGACAAGGTTATGGCTTCTGTATTTGGGATGCGCATGGAATAATTTTCATTGAATAACTTGAAAAATGAAGGACCATCAACAGCGACTATTACATATCGTTATTGAACCGTTTGAAGGACGAAGTCACCGAAAAACGGTCGCATTTGAAGAAAAAGAAAGTGCTGCTTCACCAAGACAATGCAATGTTTCGAAAATCCTTGAATTTGGCTTCGATTTGTATACTCCAGATCTGGTCCCCACCGGCTATTTCCTGTTCTCAGATCTCAAAAGAATGCTCGCTGAAAAGAAATTTTCGTCGAATGAAGAGGTGATCGCCGTATCTGAGGCCTATCTTGAAGCAAAGGATGAATCGTACTACAACAATGATATCGAAAAGTTGGAGGGTTGCTATAATCAGTGTATCGCCCTTGAAGGGAATTATGTAAATAAAAAAACTAATTTTGTCAAAAAAATGTGTTTTACTACTTTAGGCCGGGGACTTTTCAATTGACCTGTTAAATAAATGTACAATAACCCACCAACGGACCAGCTTAGAAAACCTACGTCCCGGTATGGATGTCTTTGTCTGGAACCGGCCTGATCGTAATTAGCAGGAGACGTAGGGGAAAGGGGGGTAGAGCGGCCGGAAAAAAGTTCAATGTCGAATAAAGGAGGGACCACCACCATCGTGGGGATCGCCTGCAATTGCTCACAAAAGCGGCCCAGGAGCGGGAGCCACCGCTATTTTTGGACGGATGCCAATCCCGAACAAGACGCTCTAATCTGGATGCGGCGAGGCGGAAAACGACGGGCTTTTTCCCGAATTTCCTCTCTCCCAGCCGCCGCCGTCGACGACGATCACACAATGACGAACGCGCATTAATTTCGCCCGTCGATTGTGGGATTCATCGTCATTCAGGTGGCGCCGCGGTCGACGGGGGATCATCATAAAGAACGCTCCGTCACGAGCGTCGGTAATTTCATCGAAATAACTACTGTTTCGTGATTATTTCTTTGTGGAACGGGCGGTTGCGTTTATGATGAAAGCGAAAAGCCACAAGTTCCAGATTTAGCGCTCTTTGTTATTGTTCTTTGATGTTACGCACCATTATTATTGCTTTATCTTATTACGCTTTTTTTTCAGATAAAAAATAGTCCATTGAAAATCGAATTCAAATTATCTTCTATATACTCTTCTGCTTAACGGTTAGTGTTTGATCACGTTTTGAAACCTCTACCTGACTTAATCTGAATCTGAATCTGGTTTATTTGGTATATGGGAAAACCTTTATAATTGGCCATTAGCGAGAAGAGAAGGTCAATGGCAAATGCAGTATACTTTGGGAGTAGGCGTGACATACATGCCACCTAAAATAGTTCGAACCTAGGTGTTCCAATCCTCTTTAACTAAAATTCGCTAAACTCACAATTGACGATAATTCAATTGATTAATTAGTAAATATTCGAGAAGTCTAGATAGAAAGACCCATAAGAAAGATTGCTTTGGTAAAGTGCCAAGAAAGAATTAGTTCTTCTAGAACTTCAACAATTTGCCCGAGGGCAATGAGTATTTTTTTTCGCAGAAACTGCTTCAGCAAGTGATCTGCTGACCCAGTTATAATCTAAATCTTATTCTAAAGTTCATCCTAACTTATTGTAAAGACTGTTCTTACTTACTCTAGAGCTTATTATATATCACTCTACCATGTTATGTAGTTATACAGACACTTCACTGTCATCGCGCACATTTAACTGTCAACCAGCATTTTAATTAATCAACTAAATTAACAAAAACTTTTGCAGGTTTCTGCAATTGCCTGCAGGTTAAATTGAAAAAGCTTCTGTGCCACACGCACCTGGAACTACCGATATCACACTTTACAGATAGGCATTTTATTATGAGACTGATTGACAAATACACTGATTTATATACAATATACTTAGCTATCTGGCAGGGCAGTATCTTTGTTCTATAGTTATATATATTGGGTACAGCTGACGAAACAGTGGTCTTATTATCACACGAGGATCCAACATCAGCTACAAGAAACCTTCAGCTTCATCTATAAAAAAACGAATTGTGAACGTGAAAAAACATATAGTTACTAAACGCAAACAGCTTGGGCCTAAACTAAATCAAATATATTAGCTGATAAGGCGTATATAAATAAGGCTAAATTATACTTAGATAACAAGGTTTTGTTGTATTAGTCAATGCTTAGGCCCATTTGCACCTATAGTATTGAATTGTGGGGTACTACTAGCAAATCCAACATAGATATCCTTCAGAGGTTTCAGACTAAAGTGTTGTGAGCCCTCGTGTAATGTTCTATATTATATTTTCAAGGAACTACCAGCGCGATATTCTCTTGAAATCCATAACGAGTGTGATTCAAAGTGTTATTGCAAAGTACTCTGAAATATTGTTAGTGCATCCCAATGGACTCGCTAGAGAGTCAAATGTATATCAAAATCAGTGGCTGTTTGTTAGTCTCGCTAAAACTTTAAGAGGTCTAATGGGAGTTCCAGATACTGCATTTAAAACAATACAATGTTTAAAGCATATAATAAAATCAAGGAAAACTTATTTCAATTTGTGTATTTACTGAGTACGTCACTCAATAAAACAAACATTGTAATAACATTGGAATATCAATTGACTAAGTTTCGTTAGTCATAACATTTATGATGGAAATAAGAATTCCTGGAGTAGAGTTAGTTTTTCCTCCAGGTCCAAGGGAAATGACTACCATGGAGAAATGAACCGTAACATATTTTGTTATGGTTTGAAAACGAGATCTTAAATAACTTGGAGGAAACTAACGAATATGATATCTGAAACAATTGAGTAGTTACGGGATACTTTTCCTAGCCGTGTGAGAAAGTACGTTATATTGATGAAAACATCACATACATCGAAGTATTGAAACCTTAGATACTAATTAGTTTCACTACTGTAAATCAAAGCCACATCCACAAATGATGTAAGTAATATATAAAGAAATATTCGAATATGCTTTTATTATATTGTTAGTGAACTCAACAACCATTATATTATTGTGGAAGGTTTATATGGTGAGAAAATATATAGTAAAAATAACAGTTTTCACTAATTTCACTGTCACCAAACATCTATATTATTGGTGGTTTTTTGATGAAGAAATATTTCAATGAATTTCTGCTCGTTAGTCTCGCTAAAACCCAAAAACGATTTGGCCGATGTGGTTAATTTTAGTTTAAAGATACTTGTGGAAGTCCAAGGAAGGTTAATATGGTGAGAACATAGGATGAGGTATACAGGGCGATCACTATCTGAACTTAAAAGTAAATATGGTCTCCAGTACAAGTAAAACACATCACTTGGGGATACAATTGTCAGTTAAGTAGATTAGGCCTCTAGGGGATACCACTGCATAAAAATGATTCTCTAGCCTTACCTAAGGTGAAGCGGAAGAGAGTTCAGTGAAAATATAATAAAACAACCTTAACCTTATATGTATTAGATGTACTGTAATGTTGAAATAAATTATATTTGATAACATTATTTTTGGTTCACTATTTTATATACGATAGAATTTTGTTATATGTCAATTATGTTATTTTAGGTTTATTTTTGGCAGAATTTTTTTAATTCTTTATTACTATCGTCATGTCTATTGCTTTGCAACACGTTTTAAAACTTCAACAATATAGACTGCTTCTTACCACAGCTAATGTATAAAAGATCACGATCAATCTCCAAAAATTACATAAAAAATCGACCAAAACACAAAGCAACGCTACCAACCATTACAAATCTTTCCTTCATATAAAATTTTCACCGATTTTACCATGCCCATGTATATTTCATGTTTTATTCTATATGAAACCTGAAGGTACGGGGGCCAAAAAAAAAAACAGAAAATCCCCGACGATAAATCCTGCGGTATCCGAATGGCGGGATAGTTTCGAAATCGACCGGCGCCCTCGTCGGCGAAAAAATGGAAAAGTGCCCTTCGCCATTTACCAATTGACAACGGATTGAATTATGAACGGTATCCGGATTTCATTTGAATGGGAACCAAATCAATTCAGGTGCCGGTTTATTTGGTGGCGGGCTTTTTTCCATGCGTGATGGGGGGAGGGGGGTTATAAGGCGGTTTAATCGATCCATGTTTATAATGAGAGTAAAAGTGGATCTATCTCCAAGATAAGGCAATAATAGTTTCGGTCTGGTGGTTTTGGAAGACAGATTGAGCTCATTTTGTCGTTTTTCTATAGGATTATGGTTTATAAATAAAGAGCTCTGTAGACAAATAAACTTTTCACTTGGGTATGTTTTCGCTCGACGCTAAATCACCGCCTCTTAGCTAATAAAATTCTTCCTCTCAACTTGTTTCATCAATCGTTATTATATGAATATTTTATAATTTCATCGGGCCTATAAATTCATTTTAAAAGATTTACAACAGATGATATTACTGTGTATTAAATCGTCTTGGCTACATTTTTTTTAATACATATTTTAAAGTTTCCTTTTACCAACTATAGGTTTATCTGGACTGGACCTACAGTTTAACGTGGGCTCCGAACCACGGTCATCAGCATTAAGCCTACCGAATGGCGAGTGACCAACTTTAGAAATCATCCCAGAAAACATCCTGTCTTACCCAGCCTGGCTACTGGCGTGACTGGGATCATTTTCCTTGTCGGATTTTACACTCTCGAACCCGCGGTTATCGCAACAGTAGGACGGTCCGCCCTATCGCCTTTACCACTGCGCCATCAAGCCGGCCCGATTACGTTTGTAACCAACTTCATGTTGAAGTCTCAATGACAGGATTCACTGTTCGTTGAAAATATTTGAATTTGTAGCGAGTATATATCATTTTCGGGAAGTTTTACTTTTTTTGCATTATCCTGAAGCAGTGTGAAGCTTAAGGTAACTAAGCTTCATCGTTTTCACACCCAAGGCAAAGAGCTTTTTGGACAGTCAAAACAAATGTTAAGGTGAGGACTTGATGGAGGTGTGCATATGAAAATTTTATATTATTTTAAAATTTTAACTGAAGTTTTTTATATTTACAACATGGAAAAGAATTTGACCTGATAAAAAACATAACGTTCGCGGTATATCGAACGTATGTTAAATATAGACAGGCAAAATGATACCAAGTAAACAGAACAGACGTGTTCAACAAGGATGATTCCATCGGCTCGTTGTCGAGTGTTTAGGATAACCAGGGTTTAAGTACCGAGGCTAAACGAAACGTGTCGGATGGTAGACCTGGTAGAGGACTCCTTATAGCGCCTATAACCATAAATACCAAGAAGACCCGAATTCGTGGAATTTTTGGGAATTCCTTAAGAGACCGAAACGCACATGTTTTATCAGCGTGAGAAATTCTAATTGGAAGAGTGTTTCCCACCCCGATATTCTCAGCGAATTGTGGTACAGAAAAGGGTTTCTTGGACCAGCCTTGTCCGCCATCACCAAGAACCCAAGGGAGGAGCCTCAGCGATAAAACACTGTGCATCCACAACGAGAAGACAGTCTGACAGTAATTTGCAATAATACGGAGGGAAAGAGTTGGAAAATGTAGAAGAAGAAACTATTGAATTAAGTGAAGAAGAAAGAATTGAATGAGCATTAATTGAAGAAATTATTGTATCAGTATCAGCTTTTTCTTTAGTATTGAGCTATTAAAAGTGTTCATAAAATACCTTTGACATTTATGGTGATTTCGTCACATCCTAATTGTGGCTTTTGGTTTCAATGATTCGAAAGTGGTGATTTTGATATAAATACAAAAAATAGAATGGAAAACACAAATTTTGATATAAATATGAAAGAAAACATTGTGTTCAAAAGTTGTTGGACTGATTCCAAATATAACATATATTCGAGATACTATATATGTCTGGTGCTAAAAAGTGGATTTACTATAACAATCCCAAGCGCAAAAGGACATGAGTTAGTTCAAGTTTACTTTTTTCTCTGATAAGATATATGGAATAATCAAATTTTAAGTAAAATGGGTTTAGTAGAATATGAGATATGTCTACCGTAGGTCAAGACTTTCGACAAAAAAACATTTAAAAGTTTGTAGTTAAATGTGCCGGCACTAAAACAGCAATATCTTCATAAACAGAGATTTTTTAAAATAATCGTAAGGTAACATTCTTAAAAGGTTAAGCTCTGAAGCTATGAGAAAAAAATGTTTTTCTCAATTTCTAGACTAGAAGACTTCCATTGATTCGGATTATTTACGAGATGACTTAGATTACGTCAAGATTTAGTTGTCTTCCAAAATAATAGAAATTGCGAAAAATCATCTTAATATGATATTCTTAAAGGGTTTAACTTTAAAAATATGAAAAAATATATTTTCCCAATTTTCAGACAAGAATAACCTCACGGTATCGGGTCAGTTACGATATTATTTAAATTCCACATCACTAAAACAGCGATATCTTCAAAAATAATTGAAATTTTGAAAAATGGTCCCAAGATAACATTCTAAAGAGGTTAAACTTTAAAAACATGAAAAAAAAATTAGTACTTCTCAATTTATAGACTAAAATACCTCTAAAGTTTCGGGTTAGTTACGAGATGATTTAGATTCGCGTCACTAAAACTGTTATATTTACAAAAATAACGGGAAATTTGAAAAGTTTTCTTAAGATAATATTCTTAAAAGGTTAAGCTTTGAAAATATCAGTAGAATTGTTGTATTTTCAGTGTCTAGACTAGAATACTCCAAAAGTTTCGGGTTAGTTACGAGATGATTTAAATTCCGTGTCACTAAAACAGCGATATCTTCAAAAATAATTGAAATTTTGGAAAATGATCCCAAATTAAGATTTTTAAAAGGTTAAAATTTAAAAATATTAAGAAAAAAGGAGTTCTTTCCAATTTAGAGACTAGAATACCACCAAAGTTTCAGGTTAGTTACGAGATGATTTAGATTCGCGTCACTAAAACTGTTATATTTACAAAAATAACGGGAAATTTGAAAAGTTTTCTTAAGATAATATTCTTAAAAGGTTAAGCTTTGAAAATATAAGCAGAATTGTTGTGTTTTTTCAGTGTCTAGACTAGAATACTCCAAAAGTTTCGGGTTAGTTACGAGATGATTTAAATTCCGTGTCACTAAAACAGCGATATCTTCAAAAATAATTGAAATTTTGGAAAATGATCCCGAATTAAGATTTTTAAAAGGTTAAAATTTAAAAATATCAAGAAAAAAGGAGTTCTTTCCAATTTAGAGACTAGAATACCACCAAAGTTTCAGGTTAGTTACGAGATGATTTAGATTCGCGCCACTAAAACTGTTATATTTACGAAAATAACTGGAAATTTGAAAAGTTTTCTTAAGATAATGTTCTTAAAAGGTTAAGCTTTGAAAATATAAGCAGAATTGTTGTGTTTCCAGTGTCTAGACTAGAATACTCCAAAAGTTTCGGGATAGTTACGAGATTATTTAAATTCCGCGTCACTAAAACAACGATATCTTCAGAAATAATTGAAATTTTGGAAAATGATCCCAAATTAAGATTTTTAAAAGGTTAAAATTTAAAAATATCAAGAAAAAATTAGTTATTTCCAATTTATAGACTAGAATACCACCAGAGTTTCGGGTTAGTTACGAGATGATTTAATTCCGGTTCACTAAAACAGCGATATCTTCGAAAATAATTCAAATTTTAGAAACTCCTCCTAGGGGCATATTCCTAAGAGATTATTCTTTGAAAATATTTCTAGACCAGTAACAATCTCAGTGTAATATACTTATACGTCACTGTTTTTTAGTTCTCGCCATATCATTGAGACAAAAAGGAGTCGGCTCCTACATTAGGGCTAACGGTTATATCATTCACGGTCGCGTTATTTCGATGTTAAGTATAAGAACGAGCGAACGGTCGCCGAAATTAACTTTATCATTCACGCAGCCGGGCAAAAAACGGCCCCGAGAAAAAGTCGAGTTCCACTACGGACCTCGTTAAAAAGAAAACGACGGGCGGATTTTTCGGTCTCCCTTTGTACGAAAAAAAAATCTCTTAGATAAAAATCGTAACGATGGTACTTGTTACGGGAGATCCCCGTCTCGTTACGATAGATGGCGGGGCGCTCGATTGAATTTGCCGTCGTACTTAGTGGTCCGCCGTTATTTTTGTTATTGTCTTATATAGATAATTATTACGCTTCGACGATTTAGATTCTGTCTTTATATGTAAAAGTTCGGCATCCGTATTTTTGTGCTGGCAGTCTATGGTTTTTCTTGGAAATTTTACACAACACTGCATTTTGGTATAGTAGTATGTTTTATATCAGTAATAAAAACATTCGAACGGTTGATAGTTAAAAAAGTAGCCTAATGAAAGTCAGCATAAAACCGGTTACGATAAATCTAGGCAGTATAAAACTAGCTAACATAAAACTAGTCAGTATAAAACTAAACAATATAAAACTATTCAGGATATGACTGGTTAGGGTAAGCCTAGTCAGCATAAAACTAGACAATATAAAATCAGTCAATATAAGAATAATCAGTATAAAACTAGACAATATAAAAGTGGTCAGTATAACTAATCAGTATAAAACTGGTCACAATAAAATTATTCTAACTAATGGTTATAAAACTAGTCAGTATGAAACTGATTAGTATATAACTATTAGGTCAGAAATAAATGTTAGTTAGGATTAAATTAATCAGCATAAAAATGGTCGGGGTAAAATTAATCAGCATGAAACTAGTCAGTATAAAACTAGTCAGCATAAGACTAGACATAATGAAAATAGTCAGTGTACAACTAGTTAAAATAAAATTAGTAAGTGTAAAACTAGTCAATATCATCAGTATTATCCGCACAAGAATAATTAGTATAAAACTAGACCATATAAAACTAGTCGGTATAAAACTAGTGCGCTAAGGCAATTTTGTAAGACTAGTCATGATAAAATTAGACAGGATAAAGCTAATCAGTATAAAACTAATCAGTTTAAAATATTTAGTATAAGACTAATCAGCATAAAACTAATCAGTATAAAAATGGTTAGTATATAATTATAAAGTATAAAACTAGTTGGCATAAGACTAGTCAGGATCAAATTATTCAGCATAAAACAAGTCAGTATAAAACTTGCTACCATAAAACTAGTCAGTATAAAACTAACCAGCATAAAAATAGTCGGTATCAAACTAGCCAGCAAAAGAGTAGTCAGAATGAAACTAGCCAGTATAGAACTAGTCAGCATAAAACAAATCAGTGTAGAACTAGTCAGTATAAAACTAGTCAGTATACAATTAATTAGTATATAACTGGCCAATATATAACCAATCACTGTAAAACTCGGTATAGGACTAGTCATAATGAAACTAGTCAGCGTAAACTAATCAGTACAAAACAAGTCAGTATAAAACTATGCATATGTCATTTGAATGAAGTAATTGTGAATGAAAAGAGTATTGAATGAAATAATCAGCTGCTTGATTGGATATTTCCGGAGCATAGTTTGTATTTATTCCAGGATTTCAATAGATATTTGGGCAATTTGGGCAATTTGTAAAGTTAACTAATATACTAAGTTAACTTACAGTTTATCATAATTATGTTACCATTGGTAATTGCGACAATATTTTATAAATTTATGTATATGTGTAACTATAAAGAGTTTATTGTAAAGCTGTACGTAATATGCAAGAATAATAATTGCAGGAAGATAAATAGACTACATAGACTAAATTTTCTATGAAACCAGGCCGTTTATTAGAAATTTAAGCAAGGAATTAAACTTACTGTTAGACAGTCTTTCAATGGATCAACGGCCTTTGTTAACAGCGTTCTGTAAATTTGTATTTATGGCATAGAGTAAGAACCTTTTTCAGGAACATTTATTACGGCCACCGCCTTGTCCCGATTCTTATTTATTGCATGGAAAAACCTCCAAGTGTTTATTAGTGTTTATTGGGTCTATTTGTCACATCCATTCTTGGAAAGTATAAGATTTTCTCAGGGTATAGCCGAAAAGCATCCTATGGAGGTTTAATATTTTAGAACTCGAAAATAAAGCATCACTTTGTTTACTTCGTTGTATATATTATATTTTGTTATAAGAAGTATTTGCTCAACAGATATACTAAATATTGATAGTATTTTGATTAAATTTAGGTATAATTGAAGTAGTAACCAAGGTTCAAGCTTATAAGTGGTAAACAATGACGTCAGAAGGTGAACTACTTTACAACTGATGTACTAGTATGGCAGATGAGGGTGTAAGGACCACAAAGGAAGATTGGAGTAGCTGTGAACTCACCTAGTTTATTGGAATTGGGCAGAGCTTTATAGTTTGGGGCGATAGCTACCAAAGATTGCTTTAAGTCGATTTGACAGCCGTGAACTATTGAAATGTGGGGGATAATAAAATTTGGGAAGAAAACGTCATCAATGCTAGATGAAGGTATATTATATACTGCAACTGTAAACGGTCATCACGGAACAGTAACGTACGTTACTATTTGGCAGGAGGTGTTATATCGCGCAACTTATAATACGCCACTGGCCTTTGAAAAATCGCATTCTATAACTCATATGCGTTTGCAACTACAGATCTCGTTGTATTATTATATCTTATATTATATATACAACATTCTATATAAATTACACGGGTCTTTAATAAACCATATATCTGCAATGCATAACACCACCTACCATCGCCTATATGCAAAGTGCCTGTGGGAGGACGGACTGACTATGGCTCTATGTACCTGTATATATATGAGTTTTATATTTATGACTCGGAAATTTATAGTAGCACGATAGCAAAGCTGTTGGATTCGAATTTTTTATTTTACGGTATGCCTGATTTATTGGTTATTTTAGCATAAAATCGAGCACATAACCTGTTAATAAATAAAACAGATATTAATTAAAATGTTGCACCAATCATGTTGAAAATTGAATGGTTTATATAAAATTCCACCGATTTTAGAAAAAAGATGGTATATTGAAACATAGATAAGATACTTGTGCAAATAAAACTTATAAGTTATAATTTATAATTGGTGATATATCTCTTTCAACACGTGAATATATTTTTATTTTTTTTCCAAGTACTGATTGATATATTTTTACATACGCTTAAACCTATTTTCAAAGCATTTATTCCATTCCGAATGAGGTATCTTCAAAACATGACTTTTGAACGCTTAAATAACTTATTCGGGCGATGAAAATCGTTGACCACACAGTTTATTCTTCACGGATGGGAACAAAAAGAAGTCATTCGGTGCCAAATCAGGGTCGTATGGCAGATGACCCATCAATTCGATGTTTTGAGGTCTCAAATAGTCTCTTGTTTGAGAGGTTGTAATATTATGATAAAGAACAATCCGGCGTCTCTTGTTTCTTTTGCTTATTTCACCGAAGATTTCTGGCAAGCAAATGGTTGTGTACCAATCAGAATTTACTGTTCTACGATCCTCTAGAGGCACTGTTGCAATATGACCAGTTTCCCCGAAGATACAGGTCACCATTTTCGTTGAAGTGCTTCGTGCGCGAACATCTTTTGTTGAATTTGGTTCATCTTGGAACACACATACAGTCAACTGCTGCTTACTTTTGGGCTTATACGAATATATCCATGATTCGCCGTTAGTCACTATTTTATAAACGTCTTTCGAAGCACCGCGATTGATTTTCATAAGCGTTCCTTTGCACCAATCGACACAATTTTGACAAATTGTCAAATTGTGTGGGATCCAAACGCGAATATAACTTTCGCACAGTTAAGTGTTCATGTAAAGTCGCATATATGCTGGTGGAGCAAATGCTTAGGGATATCTCAATATGACAATGGGTGACATGACGATCTTGCTTAATCATTTCGCACACAGCATCGATGTTTTTTTGCACAACAGCCGATTTTGGACGACCTTCACGAAACTCGTCGGACGGCGAACTAGGACCTCGATTGAACTAACTAAATCAGCGATACACGGTGGTTTTTGATGGAGCTTCATCGCCAAATGTCAAATTAAGTTGATTGATGCATTCTTGTTGTGATAATCCACGTCGGAAATCGTAAATTACCCACGATTCAGTTCCATTTTTTGCCGAGACGAAACTTTCGACTATTGCATATAATAAACAAGCCTGTGCGACAATATGTTCTGAGTACGTATATCGTTAAAAATATCAAACTTTACGATGGAACTCATATTACTCATATTACATATAAGACTTTTTAAATAAGGCTAAACATAAAGCACCAAGATTTTAAAACTTGAGTATTAACGAAATTATTTATAATGGGTACATAATGTTGAAGCTCTGGTGTATTTTAAGAAGGCAAGAGCCTTAAAAGATGCAGGAGGGTGCTATTATGTTATGTGCCATAATATCGATTTCGAAGTTTCCAAGGTTTCCGTGTGAAATATGTTGAAGGTTTATAAGCAGACGAAAAAAGTTAATTGCTATTTGTCAGTACAATAATGATAAAGAATCGCATGGGTTAGTATGCATAGAATATCGATAGAGGCGCATTTTTTCTCCTCAAAATTTATGGCGCTTTTAATGAACAGATTACTTGTACTGCGACAAATTTTTTTACGTTAGCATTAAACTAGTTTATTGCTGTTAGGGCAACGAATATCGATATAATTTGTTAATTGCTGAATACTCTAAAGTGGACGACTTAATCGAATAATCTCATCTAAATAATCATCTCATAACAATGCCTTCAGATATCGTGAATTTTTATCACAAATTTCAATGTAATGCAAGTCAATTTAAAAGTTCTCTGCCTGACACATAGATGGCACTACGAGAATTAAATCCATATATTTTTTAATTAGCCCTAACCCTCAAAAGATGTGTGTATAAATTTGAGAGCTATCGAATCATTAGTCTGTACATTATAGCATTTTGAGTGAAGAAACTTTTTTTATTGTGAAAAAAATTAGATAAAAAGGAATTTTGCGTGTTGATAAAATATTGAATTTTGAAGGGAAAAAATAGAGTTGAAGTAAAAACTTGACTTGATGCCGAGTTTCTGGGAACTTCCCCAGGAAAATCAACCATGAAGGATTGGTATGCTAAGTTTAGACTTGGTGAAATGAGCACCGAAGACGGTGAACGCCCAAAAAATGTTGTTACCGAAGAAAACATTTAAAAAATTCACAAAGTTATTTTGAATGACCGTAAATTGAAACTAAATGAAATAGGAGACACTCTAAAGATATCAACTGAACGTATACATCATATCATTCACGAATATTTGGGTATGAGAAAGCTTTGTGCAAAGTGGGTGCCGCGCGAGCTCACTTTTGACCAAAAACAACGACGAGTTGATGATTCGGAGCAGTGTTTGAAGATGATCAAGCGTAATAAACCCGAGTTTTTGCGTAGACATGTGATAATGGATGAAACATGGCTCCATCATTTCACTCCGAAGTCCAATCGACAGTTATCCGAGTGGATTGCACAAGATGAACCCACTCGAAAGCGTGGGAAAACGCAACAGCCAGCTGGAAAGTTTGTGGCGTCTATATTTGGGATGCGCATTGATTTTTTCCAAAACCGTTTTGATTAAACGCAGCTATTATAGTTAAAACTAAATGAAAAAGCCACCACTATATATGAAAGTAGTGAAATTCTCCTAAAGATCTCTATATATGATCAACAATGATCTCTACTATTCTTGATCCAAAAACCCCATTAATGAATTGACTACCTCGAGCTTTCGATTAATGTATTATCACTTACTAGCCTAAAATGAATGGATTATTGTACTTTTAAACTGAAAGAAATCTCAGTCAATTCATCATTATTTTTACAAAACTATAATTTATTTACTTATACTCTTATATAATAGTGTATTTTCGTTTTCATATGATCATTAGGGTGTCATTGATGGTTTTATAATTTGTTTATTTGTTTCAGATCTAGTTTTATTAGCAAACTTAATTATTTTATAGTATCCTTATATACTGTTCTTACATCTTAGCAAAATGCTGTCTAATTCTTCTTCTCTGAATTTCGCATTCTTCGAGTTTCACTCTCAACAAACTCTAACTACATCTTAGCTATAAAATACAATTTAAATCATTACTAAAATATATTATGTTTAAAATAAATGTCTAATTACTACCAGTTACTACATTTTTGCTACTATTCTTGATGGACAAACCTCATTAATGACTTGACTACTTCCAACACAGCAAGAATCATTTCCTTCTCTGTTCTTGTTATCATTAAATTTTGGAATGTCTTTGTCGTTGAGAATAATGTGTTATGAATTTGGCAGCTAACATTCCCACCGTTAATAAAATTGATGCTGTTTGGATTTTATTACTTTTAAAAATATAACCTTACATTCTGTACTTACCCTCGTTCTTCCATATTTTAAAACCAATGTTAAACCACCAAGAATAACACAACAATTTAATTATTATAACTATAGAATTATAAATGTAACACAAAATCTAAATACCCTAGATTTTTAGAAGACTATATTTTTTATTCTTTTCTATAGTTTATTTTCTGAAGGAGAGTGCGCATGCGCCAAACCCGGAGATGACTGAGGAGTAACGAATCCTACTTTATATAATGCCACTTTCTCGTTTATGTCATACAGCATGTAAAACCCATAGTTCTACAGATCCTGTCCTAGCACAGAAAAATTTCAAAAAGTCGAAAGTCTTCAGAAACCAATGAAATTGAGATGTGATTCGAAAAATGTACTAGTGATTTTGAATCAGCTTCACTTCTTTAATTCTTTACCAGATAAATCAGCTGATGAGACACATAGCGTGCTGAACGGAAGGTAGGGCTTTCTGGTCGAATGCAAATAAGGTAGTGATAAAACATCAAGGAAAATGCAAACATTAATTCTCAAAACTTATTTCTACGGCCTTTTTAACGATCTGATATTTTTTGACCTCATTAAAACACCGTGTTTGTATATATTTTCGAAAATTGCCAGTAAACAGAGCCAGTGGCTCGTGAAATGTATTCTAAACGTTTTAGCGAGAGATAAAGACGGTCTGGTTGGGCTAAACGTCGGGGAAAAATGCCATCTTTTACCGCCAGCCGAGAGATTCGTAAAACGACAGCATATTCGAACAATCCGGCAATGATTGACGAGCTGAAAAATTAGATTCGTAGAGTGCGAGATGGAGACAGGTCGACCGAATAACAGCCCACCCGAATTACGGGGACACCTTGCGGAAAATTGGGTTAAAACAAGGATCACTCGGCTTGGCGACAGTCCGCGCCCCCGTAATTGACTTGACTATCAATGAGATTATAATGAAATCGTTTACTTTTCACTAAATATGTCATCGTCAATCGATTTTCGGATTCGATAAAGAAATCGAAGATTTTGCGAATCTATAATGAAAACTTGCAATATAAGAGGTCAATTGAAAAGTCCCCGGCTTACCATAGTAAAACACATTTTTTGGCAAAGTTAGTTTGTTTTATTCAACATAATTCCCTTCATGTGTGATACTGATTATAACGACCCTCCAACTTTTCGATACCATTTTTGTAGTACGATTTGTCCTTTGTTTCAAAATAGGCCCCAGTTTCGGCGATCACCTCTTCATTCGACGAAAATGTCTCTCCAGCGGGCATTCTTTTGAGATTTGCGAGCAGAAAATAGTCGCTCAAGGTCAGATCTAGAAAATACGGTGGATGAGGAAGCAATTGGAAGCTCAATTCATGGATTT
The DNA here is from genome assembly GCF_030347505.1 of Rhynchophorus ferrugineus. Lineage (NCBI taxonomy): Eukaryota > Metazoa > Arthropoda > Insecta > Coleoptera > Curculionidae > Rhynchophorus > Rhynchophorus ferrugineus. The sequence goes on along the minus strand of NW_027472586.1, from coordinate 7,972,227 downwards.
TTGCCATAGTTATCACTGACTTGTGACACGGTCATTGTCTTGGTGAAGCAGCACTTTCTTGTTCTTCAAAATTCCACTGTTTTTCGTGATTTCGTCCTTCAAACAGTTGAGTAACGCTATATAATAGTCGCTGGTGATAGTTCCTTTTTTAAGGTAGTCAATGAAAACTATTCCATGCGCATCCGAAAATACAGACGCCATGACCTTGTCAGCCGATTGTTGCGTTTTCCCACGCTTTGAAGCGGGTTTATCGTGTGCAGTCCACTCGGATGACTGTCGATTGCCACGTTTCATCCATTGTCTTATATCGACGCAAAAACTTGGGTTTATAACGCTTGATCATCTTCAAACACGTCTCCGAATCATCAACTCGTCCTTGTTTTTGGCCAAAAGTGAGCTCGCGCGGCACCCACCTTGCACAGAGCTTTCTCATACCCAATTATTCGTGAATGATATCATGTACACGTTCAGCTGATATTTTAGAGTGTCTGCTATTTTAATCTATTTCAATTTATGGTCATTCAAAATGGATTTTTAAAATGTTTTCGTCGGTAACAACCTCTTTTGGGCGTCCACTGCGTTCACCGTCTTCGGAAACTAAGCATCAAGTCAAGTTTTTGCTTTAATTGTATTTTTTCTCTTCAAAAAGCAATATTTTATCAATACGCGAAATTCCTCTTTATCCATTCCATCATTTTTTTTTCACAATAACAAAATCTGCTTCACTCAAAATGCTATAATTCACAAACTAATGATCCGATAGTTGTCAAATTTATACACGCATCTTTTGAAGGGCTAACTAAAAAATCGATTTAATTCTAGTAGTGCCATCTATGTGTTAGGCCGGGGACTTTTCAATTAATCTGTTAACTGCATTATAGCACTGATAGCACTGATAGCTTAGTCACATTGTTTTTCTTAGTTTCTTTATACCGTATGAAATATAAAAGGGACCAGGTGCACAGGAAAGCCATTACCACTTTTTTTCGGAAAAACTACATATTTATAGGAGCGTTCGTGTTGTCAGTCGGAATGTGTGGTTGTCGATGAGGTCGTTTATCGGAACACTCACTACTATTTTGTGGAAGGAATTCGCACTAGAACTGAAAACACTGGTTGAAGAAATACTTGTTTATTTCGATTTATTACTGTAGAAGTGGTACTATTACAAGGGGGTAGAGAAAAGAAAAGAGAGCAAGACGTGGTCCTTGTGGTATTTTATAGCCGGGAACCGCATGGTACAAATCCACCAGCGTTGCCAACCTTTGAACTTGCTGTAGATAAATGCGTAGTACCCTAAAGGGTTGTGGCGGTCGCGACAACTACATCACTCCCCTCCTAGTGGAGCTGCCTCGGAACGTAGGTTCCGGAGTGCACCCGCAATCACGCAACGAATCGTCCAGGGACTGCTTATGAGATGGGGATCCCAACCTGAGCGAGGAGTTTTACTGGATCAGCCGCCATATGATAACGTTCGACCACATGTTGCAAAACAGGTAAAAACATCCTTGGAAACATTATAATGGGAAGTGCTACACCACCCGCCGTATTCTCCGGACCTTGCTCCTTCTAATTACTAGTTGTTTCGACAAATGAGTCGTAAGCTGTCTGGGCAGCGCTTCGTTTCTTATGAAGATTCATAAGTTTATTTCCTCAAAAGATACATCGTTCTTGCAAGATGGTATCCGTAAATTATCTAAAAGATGAGAAAATACATTGAATAAAATAGATTATACGGATATATCAAAATAAAGTTTCCAATTAAAAAAAAATCCTTTGAAATTAATTTATAGCCCTTATACTTATATGATAAAATCTAGCAAACAAACCCACCAACAATTTAGCATAAACAGATAGTTCTGAACTATTAAATAACCCCCCAAAAGTGGAAAAATAATCAATATGGATCTCGTGCCGGATAGTGGCCCGAACAAAGTGATGGGACTAAGAGATTCATTTCCTTAACCGCCCTTATATTTCCGATAGTCGGCTACACCGACCTAACTTAATGGTAGGTCTTCAGATTAGGAATTGTCGCTAGGGCACACAATCTGATTATCCTGTAGCGTCGCCGTTACCCAGCTCGGTGACACCACCGTCACCAAACTTCATTATTTCCAAAAAAGGCCCTAGAAATAGAATAGCAGCAGAAAGAAAAACATAAAAGCTATTATATTTAATAAATGTATATATATATATATATATATATATATATATATATATATATATATATATATATATATATATATATATATATCTAGCCTCTTTTGTTTATTATCAAAATTACAAACAAAATTTAAAGAAAATTCTCTATCAGTTATTATGCCAGCAAATAGTGCTTTAGTAACGATAAGTTATGATGAAAAAATAAATAGGTTTACAAAGGGCAAGCATGAGAAATATTGAATGGCTACATATAATATGGATATCGTCCAATTATATAATTACTAGATTCAGTAAATAGAAATCTTGTATTCTTAAATATATTATTGATTCTCAATATTTATTTTTTAATTTATAGTTTTTTAGTTTACATTAGAAACTATAAGACGATAAATTAAGGTAATAATAATGTACAATTTGAAAATCAGTTTCAATTTATTAATGATTAATGATTTTAATTAAATAATGATTTTTATGCATTTTGAAAATGTTTCATGCATAAAATATTTTTAACAAAAAAATTGAACCGACTTCAAAAAAACAAATAAGGAACTCACTAAAAAGTAAAAAACAAGCTTAGATTTTTAACACAAAAAAAGGTTTGAAAATAAAATATGTACATATAGTAATCGTTGTAATAACTAAATAAAAATAAACAAAGACCTTATTTCACCTATTGACTACACGTATTTTATATTCTACTATATACACAGAATTTAGCTTAATACCTACCGAGCAACAAGTCAGATTTGTTTTGTGCGTAATTTAATTTTATCTGTATGTCATCACTACATAGTATAAAACAAAGTCGCCTTTTCTGTCCCTATATCCCTATGTGCGCTTAAATCTTTAAAACTACGCAACGGATTTTGATGCGGTTTTTTTCAATAGATAGAGTGATTCAAGAGGAAGGTTTATATGTATAATACATGCATAATATACTAAGGCAACATTGCTAATTTTAGAGATTTCTAACGTGATGTCGTAAATTAACCTATTTTTTTTAGGCTTATTTAGCAATTAGGAAAAACGCTGCCTAACCCTACGAGTTAGATCAAATTAATGTACTACAGTATTGTACACCATAAAAAGGTCTACAAAAAAGTCCGCGATGGTATATGTTTATCTTTTAGGGATAACCCACATTAACCATTTTTATTGTTTACTTTTTACGTGAGAAAATGGCTTATTTACGAAGCTATTTTAAGCAATACGGCATTAATCCTTATCGAATTAAGTACCTTAAATACAGTGTGCAATTAATATAGATCAATATGGTTCCTTACAGCATGTAAATTAAACAAATATTTTCGGAGATATTACAAATTTAAAATTTGCGTTTAAAAATGTGTAATGTAATAAAAATTGTATGAATTTAGATATTCCAAAGATAGCAGGAAATCTTCATAGTAAGTATAGGGGAAGAGGAATTGTTTTACTCCAAATTTAATGCGTGCAGGCCAAGGGCAGTAATGAATGAACCAAAAATACTGGATCGATTTTAATCATGTTTTCATTGAGTGACATAGGCAGATATATTTTATGCCCGTGCAAAGTCGGAGCGGGCCGCTATGTTTTTATATACAACGTTCATATTTTTTCTGTAGTGTATTTAATTTAGTATCAGCATTGCACCCGTGCGAAGCCGGGGCGGGTCGCTAGTAAATTATATTATTATTATATTTCTATTATTTGGGCTCGGCACTGACTTCAAACTGATCAGTTGATAGTAGTTAAAATAATATTGCAAGTAAATAAATAGATTTAGGTAGGTATTAAGCCAAATTGTGTGTATATAGTAGAATATAAAATACATGTAGTAGATAGGTGAAATAAAGTTTTTAGTTATCTTTATTTAGCTATTACAACGATTAATATATGCATATCTTGCTTTAAAATGTTTTTTTTTGTGTTAAAACCCTAAGTTTGATTATTTTTTACATTTTGGTGAGTTCCTTTTTTAAATCGGTTCAATTTTCTTGTTAAAATATATCAATTTTCTCTTTTTAGTGTTAGATATTTACTCAATAAATTAGGCAATTATTTTATTAAGTATTACAATGGGTAGGCTAAGTAAATGTGCAGCCCATGTGAAGAAAAATGGGAATAAAGAAACAATGATTGAAAATAAGGAACGCTTCAGGCCTTGGTATCCGCTATTTAGTCTAGGTGATTTGACAAATGTTCTAATCAAACTAGAACAACCAAAATGTTGTTGCCCCGTCGGGAATAGAACCCACGACCTCCGCATGTGACCCGAACGCTCTACTCATTAACGCAGTGAACGCAGTGGACGCCCAAAAGAGGTTGTTACCGCCGATGTGATGACCCTGAATTGAAACTGAATGAAATAGAAGACACTCTAAAGATATCAACTGAACCTGTGTATCATATCATTCACAAATATTTGGGTATGAGAAAGCTCTGTGCAAAGTGGATGCCGCGCGAGCTCACTTTTGACCAAAAAGAACGACGAGTTGATGATTCGAAGCAGTGTTTGATGATGATCAAGCGTAATAAACCCGAGTTTTTGCGTCGATATGTGACAATGGATGAAACATGACTCCATCATTTCACTCCGAGGTCCAATCGACAGTGATCCGAGTAGACTGCATACGATGAATCCACTCCAAAGCGTGGGGAAACGCAACAGCTGGCTGGCAAGGTTGTGGCGTCTATATTTTGGTATACGCATGGAATAAATTTCCTTGGCTACCTTGAAAAAGGAAGGCCCATCAATAGCGACTATCACATAGTGTTATTGGACCGTTTGAAGGACGAAATCGTCGAAACATGGCCGCATTTGAAGAAAAAGAAAGTGCTGCTTCACCAAGACAATGCGCCGTGTCAAAAATCCATGAATTTGGCTTCGAATTGCTTCCTCATCCACGGTATTCTCCAGATCTGGCCCCCACCGACTATTTCCTGTTCTCAGATCTCAAGAAAATGCTGGCTGGGAAGAAATTTTCGTCGAATGAAAAGGTGATCGACGAAACTGAGGCCTATTTTGAAGCAAAGGACAAGTCGTACTACAAAAATGGTATCGAAAAGTTGGAGGGTCGCTATAATCAGTGTAGCCAAAAAAATATGTTTTACTATGACAGGCCGGAGACTTTTCAGTTGACCTGTTATAACCGCTTAACTTGCTACCCTTCGCTCAAAAGTCGCACAAAACTTGAACAGAACTTCATAGATGACATATCTCCTGTTATTATCGGATTTTATCGTAATTAAGCGCGGATAATTGAAAAGCGAATTACTCTCGCTGTCATAGCCGTCCTCGATCGTAAAAAGCACATGTCCCCGAGTGACTCCAAGTTAACGGCAACTTCAACGTCGAGCAAGAGCGCAATAATGGACTTTTATGTCGGATCGATATTAATTTATGTACCTATAAAACGCCTAATAAACATCGGGAAACGTTAACGGTTTCGAACGGAATCAGTATTAATATCGGGGCTACGGACATCGCGCGTCGTTCCGCAGCCTCGCATCCGTCCGCCTTCGCTTTTAAAGCCATCCTTTTCGAGTCGTCGTCAATTTGCAGGCCCTTATATCGAAGCGAAACGTTCCGCGTTTCGAAGTTTAAAACGGTCGCGAACCGTCCTAACGTCGATTAAACACGGCCGGATCCGACTGGGCCCCCGCCATTAAAAATACGACCCGTAGCGCCATCTATCACACGGTTTATGTTACTTTATTGCCGGTTCGCATCGCTACAACGAACTGGGTGCTGATTTATTTCAACTCATTCGACACGGTGGAGTGGGAGCCGGCAGAGTACGAGACGAAGAACCAGCAAACAAAGGAAAAACGAACGCTGGATACGATTGATTCGGAATTAGTGGATACCGATGCAGTATCGATGCTTTCTTGTAGCGAAAGTTTATTTCGAGTAAAAACAGTAATAAAAATCGTAACGATCATCAAACATCTATCGGAACCCTTTGACGTCACCCTTTCTTTAACATTTCCTTAGTTTTTCTGAAAATAACACGTCAGTTGAAAGTCCCCGGCCTACCATAGTAAAACACATATTTTTAGGTAAAATTAGTTTTTTTTATTTAACATAATTCCTTTAAAGGGTGATACACTGATTATAGCGACCCTCCCACTTTTCGATACCATTTTTGTAGTACGATTTGTCCTTTGCTTCTTTTGAGGTCTGAGAATAGAAAATAGTCGCTGAGGGCCAGTTCTGGAGAAAACGATTGATGGGGAAGCAATTCGAAGCCGAATTGATGGATTTTTGCCATCGTTTTCACTGACTTGTGACACGGCGCATTGTCTTGGTGAAGCAGCACTTTCTTTTTCTTCAAATGCGGCCGTTTTCGGCGATTTCGTCCTACAAACGGTCCAATAACGCTATGCAATAGTCGCTGTTGATGGTTCTTTCTATTTCAAAGTAGTCAATGAAAATTACTCCATGCGCATCCCAAAATACAGACGCCATAACCTTGCCAGCCGACTGTTGCATTTTTCCACGCTTTGGAGCGAGTTCATTGTGTGCAGTCCACTCGGATGACTGTCGATTGGACTTCGGAGTGAAATAATGGAGCCATGTTTCATCCATTGTCACATATCGACGCAAAAACTCGGGTTTACTACGGTTGATCATGTTCAAACACTGCTCCGAATCAGCAACTCGTCGTTGCTTTTGGTCAAAAGTGAGCTCGCGTGGCACCCACTTTGCACAGAGCTTTCTCATACCCAAATATTCGGGAATGATATGATGTACACGTTCAGTTAATATCATTAGAGTGTCTGTTATTTCATTCAATTCTAATTTGCGGTCATTTGAAATCATTTTGTACATTTTTTAAATGTTTTCGTCGGTAACAATCTCTTTTGGGCGTCCACTGTTTTAACCATCTTCCGTGCTCATTTCAGCACGTCTAAATTTAGCATACCAATCCTTGATGGTTGATTTTCCTGGGGCAATATCCGGAAACTCGGCATCAAGCCAAGTTTTTGCTTGAACTGTATTTTTTCCTTCAAAAAGCAATATTTTATCAACACGCGAAATTCCTTTTTATCCATTTTTTTCACAATAACAAAAGTTGCTTCACTGAAAATGCTATAATTCACAAACTAATGATCCGACAGCTGTCAATTTATACACGCATCTTTTGAGGGTTAGGGCTAACTAAAAAGCATATAGATTTAATTCTAGTAGCGCCATCTATGTGTTAGGCCGAGGACATATATGAAATTATATTTTGAATTACGCTTGGTTTTCTTTTCCTTATATATTTTAAAGTCTCCTTTTACCAACTATGGGTTTATATGGACTGGACCTAAAGTTTAACGTGGGCTCCAAAGCACGGTCCTCAGCATGAAGCCTACCTACTGGCTAGTGACCAACTTTAGAAATCATCTCAGAAGAGATCCGGTCTTACCCAGCTAGGTTACTGGCGTGACTGGGATCATTTTCCTTGTCGGTTTTATACCCTTGCCTAGAACAATCACAAATTCTAAACAATTACAAACATAAATTTACGACCATGACCCAACAGGATTCGAATTCGATTCACTTTCTCTTTTTTCAAACAAAATGCACAATCACCAATGAACCGTTGTTATCTCATCTCCGGTTTGCACTGTGTCGGGATATTAAGATTACTCCGCAAAGTAATCGATCTGAAAGCTTTTTTATGTTCGGCCTCGATGGCAGATAGCTTTGGCTTATTTGTCACTTCGTTAAACGATCATCGAATACGCAAAAGCTTGGAAATATTGGCCAAATGTTAATAATGTTTTTATGGGACAACACAAAATAATTCACGTGTTACTTTATTTAATCAATGATTATTTATACGCTAGTCAATTAATAATTGTTAAAAGTACGAAAATAAATGGATTAATAAATAATATATTAGTTTATGTTTGAAGAGAAAAATTCGAATCTTTTTTTAAGTATATCTTTCGGATGAAAAGGCGTAAGACTTAACATGGTTAAGGTTTATAAGAAATAGAAATGTGAAAAACTAACCACTAACTTCTATAAATATCTTTTCTGTATAATTGTTCTATTTCTTCGTCCAGCTTTTTATTTTTATTTCATTTTATTCCATAGCAACACTACAAATAAACGTATGCTCATCCTCATTTTTCTTTATTTCTTGGATTATCATCAGCACGATTGAACAAGCAACATCTTTACCATCGAATGTTTACTAACACGCTTCAGACCATACTAATAATTAATTTTCTCAATTTCTGTCATAAATTAAACTAACGAAACCTTAACCATAACAAATTTCTCTGCAGATGCTTTTGAAACAGTCGAAGCTGTAAAACTGATATGTTGATAAAGACCAGACAATTTAATACCAAAAGGACTAAGAACTAAGTGTATAGACTGTTCAAAGTTATTTTTAACATACGTCACCTAAATTTGTGACATCGAAACGTCGCAATGTTGCCACATCAACTGTGAATTTTAGTTCAATTTGAGTTTGACATACAACAAAATTCTAAACTAATTAAAATAATTGAATAAAAATGTTATCAAATATAATTTATTTTAACGTTATAGTACATCTAAAAGCTACAGTTAATTATACAGCCACAATAGTTTATAGGTTAGAGTTATAACCTCTTATCACTATTGTTTTCATGAATTTTGCATACGTCTGACAACCGGACGACTTTGACAGGCTCATTCGTTTACGTGTTCGAAGTAATTTGACGGCATTATGTCTCTTCTTAACTACAATCAAATGAGAAGGAAAATATTGTCTGATTATAAAATGAATTTACAAAATGCAACAGGCATTACACTAAACATCTTCATGACGTATGTACAAAAAACTTTGAATAGTTTATATATATTTGGTAATATTACAATATGTGGTATGTATATTTTCTAAATATTATTAAAGGGTACTAGGAATCTATTTTGAATAGTTTGTGTGCAAAATACGTTTATTAGCAAAAAAATATATAAGACTAAATTTAAGGAAAATTACCATTCAGATATTACGTCACCATATGGTGATCTTTTTTGTATTTGTATTATATACAACATCATGAGCAAAGGCAATGTAATAAGAAAAACAATAATTAGGTATTGCTTGTTCTAATAGACGAAAAAAACAATTAGGATCTCAAGGGGTTATTTTGCTTGGCTACATATAATATAGATAGCGTCCAATTAAGTATCTATGGAAAGATATTCCAAAAATAAAAGGTCTCAAAATCACAATTGTAACATATAGTTATTATATTTCAGTAAACTTAAATATTGTATTTTAACTTTACTTATTCTTATTTTTGATGTATTTGAAAAATGTTTCATACAAATCTTAAGTAATATTGAAATAAAATATTGTATACAAATTCTATTCTATTTAATTTCCCCTTGTAGGAAATAAATCTGCTTAGCGCGCCCTCAGGTGGTTTAGACGAACAGAACTTGGTTTCAACTTTATACATGAGAGATTGCATTTTATGTTTGTCTATTCTACGTTCATCGCACTAGATGTGTCAATATAACGACGAACCTAATAACGCCATCTATTTCCGCGTAGAAAACTTATTGAACAACACATCCATTGTATTTCTAAAACTGTCATGTTAAGGCTTGTTACCGGATTGGTCGTAAGACCCATGATAGTCACCTTGCATCCTGTTACGTATAGTTGTATAAATGTAAACGAGGACATACGGCGCAGATGTTAGGAGCCATTTACAAAATCTGCATGCGGATGACGCTCGAGTCAAGCTGTAGTTCCGTTTCGTGTCCCCAGTGATAGATGAATATTAAAAAAGTGCAATTTAATTCCTTCCTGCAGTGGCAGGGAAATGGAAATGGACTTGTTTCTTTATTACTATGAAACGCCAGCAGTTTTTAATTATTTACCGGGAGTTAATTTATATCAGTGTAGACTTAAACGAACTGAATATTTTAAAAATCCTAACCTAGCGGGTAAAGTCGATGATTTTTACGTTCATTTACATTAAATAATAATTTTACATTTGTTATTAAGAGTTATTCATTAATTATATATATATATATATATATATATATATATATATATATATATATATATATATATATATATATATATATATATATATATATATATAAACATTAAGTATTGATAACATTAAACAGCAAGTTGCTGGGTTTTTACGGAAAATTTTATTAGCGTGTTGCAACTGCATTGAATATTAATAAATCATTGTGCCTAAAATATCTGAAAAGTTGAAGAACAATATAACATGATTCACCAAACAGAAAATCCCCAAATATGAAGCGGGTGATGAATCAAAATCACAGTATTTGCAATCAAATATTACATTTCTTTCCGGGAAAACTATTTGGCTGGGAAGTATGCTTAGAAAACTTGGGAATATGCAGCTATTTGGGAGTGTTGCTCATCCCTTCATACATTGTTAGGAAACTTAAGTTGTAAAGGGTTTAAATATTACCCACACTAAACCACAGGTCAAGACATCACTTTTAAATCATATCATAAAATTGATTTAATAAATGCATAAATACAAATGAAACATGGATATTCCAAAATAGAAAGGTGGACCACTTCCGGCAAGCCGTTAATAAAAACAACAAAATAACAACAAATTGGTTTTGTTAGTCATAATATTTTTTAATAATTCATTGGAGATATATCAGTCTATATAGATGCGAGTTAGTGCTTTCGTCTATGTCCAAGGGAGTCAATCAACTTGGAGGAGTCATCAGTTATTGTTGGAACACCGATGGAAAAGATCGTAATAAGTGATAGAAAAACATATTATCAGGCAATAGCATGCGAAACATAAATTAAATTTTAAAAAATAAATAATTTAAAATTATTAGTTGGCAAATATAAATGTTTTACTGTGTTTTACTGGGTAATTTGTATTTTTAGAAATAGACTTGAAAAAAGATACACTGTAGATAATATAGCTGGACAAAATGGACACAAAATATTACACTTTCTTCCCATCAATGCATATTTACTCCAATCAAACTCATGTGGGCTATGACAAGGAATTACTACACAATGGACATGCAGCTCGAGAGTGATATAAAAGCAAAAACTATTTGGATATATTCACAGAAAAATAAACTGAAACAACACAATAATGAATGAAATGGATAATAATAGCGAACAAGCATTAGAATAGATTGGAAATTAATAGTTATATTGACTTGAATAATGATTCAGAAAAGAAATGTAGGGGGATGAGAGTGGAAATAAATAAATGCGAATATACAATATATATAATTATAGGAAATGAATATGAATACTAAGTCTTTTAAGAAGACACAGCAATTACATTAGAGAGTATGCGGTGATTATATCTAATTTTATCAAGAATAATGTACAGTGGTACTAAAATAACTAAAGACAAATACAGTAATATCAAAATGTTTTTACAAGGAGACGCTGTACCGAAGGACACAAGAACTAAACATAAAAAGGTAAATATGTTCTCTAATAAGAATAAAATACATTACTTAGTTGTACAATTATTGGTATAGAAAAATTGTATATAGTTGGTTTAAAAAAGAGTTAAATGCAAATATAATAAAATAGCTCTAACCTACAAACCACTGTGGCTGTTTTATTAACTGAATTTTAAGTCCTTCGATAATATATACAAGTTATCGAAAATTGTGACGTCGAAACGTCGGTATGTGGCCGCATCAACTCTGAGTTTTAGTTCAGTATGGCTTTGACATACAACAAAATTCTAATCTAAATAAAATATTTGAACAAAAATGTTATCAAATATAATTTATTTTAACATTATGGTACATCTGAAAACTACAGTTAATTATACAGCCACAATAGTTTATAGGTTAGAGTTATAACCGCTTATAACTTTCGCTTCCAAGAATTTTGCATAGGTCTGACAACCGGACGACTTTGACAGGCTCATTCGTTTACGTGTTCGAACTAATCAGACAGCATTGTGTCTCTTTTTAAGTAGACTAAAATGAGAAGGAAAGTATTGTCTGATTCTAAAACAAATTTAGAAGCTGCGGCAGGCAATCCATTAAATATCTTGACGACGCATATACAAATAAACTTTGAATAGACTATATATGATATTTAGTGTTATTTATGTTAAATAATTCTATTTACATTAGTATATTGTCATATATCAGAGTCAAAATAAATCAACACTCAAATGTTCTGTTTTATTGTAGGGTATATAACTTGATTGGTTATACGTATACTAGAATAGTTTTCGTTGCCCTACGGCTCATATTGTCCCGCATTCCGCTACTCCCAATAGTACGTATAGTGTTTAACTATATTTATGTAATAATAATATTATGTAAGCCTGATGGACAACGTATGGCTCGGGAGAAGGAAATAAGCACAGCCCGCGTTTTATTTATTGTGATCGCTCTCGAATTCTCCGACCTTTCCAGCTCGGCGAGGTCTCCCCGGCTCACTCAGAGTTACGTCCTGCGAGGATTGGACTTTTTAAGGTTGTTTTAAATCGCGAAATGTTTTATTCTATATATAGCGTTCTGAAATTGCAGAACAAACGGCCCGGGCAAGCCGACAGGGGAACCGAAAGGTCCTTACGGCCTTCATTGTGTCAATTTATCTAAACTTTTTTCCGTTTTCGGAATATACTTTTATAACTAGATGATCCGGTGAACTTCGTGTCACCTATCTTGCAAATTTTCTCCGATAATAACCGGAGGCTCTTGTTGTATAGTAAGTAGGCGTTAGGCCAAGTCTGATGACGATATTATGACTCCGTCAGATGACTTCCGATCCGAAATTATTTTGGATATTTCGACTGAATCGTAATTCTGATGAAGAAGCAGTTGTAGTTCTTGGATTGTCAGCGCAACGCCTATCAATTGCCGTATCGGGATTGTCTATACAATAAATTTGCAGGAATTGATGATGTACATCTGGTAGTGATAACAACATTCCTAGTAAGTGATACATTTGTTCTTGCATCTGCGACTGTTTAAGTTGTTGTTATTATTTAATTTTACCTAAAAATGTTTATGGTACGAAGAGGAATCAAATATAAACGATAATTTTGTAAAATAAATTTATTGATCACTGACAGGTCAACTAACAGGTCATTTGAAACGTCCCCAGCCTACCACAGTCTACAACACATTTTTTTTTTTGGAAAAATTAGTTTTGTTTTATTGAACATAATTTTCGATACCATTTTTGTAGTACGATTTGTCCTTTGCTTCAAAATAGGTCTCACTTTCGACGATCACCGAAAATTGCTTCCCAGCACGCATTCTTTTGAGATCTAAGAACAGGAAATAGTCGCTGGCGGCCAGATCTGAAGAATACGGTGGGTGAGGAAGCAATTCGAAGCCCAATGCATTTTGCTATCGTTTTCACTGACTTGTGACACGGTGCACTGTCTTGGTGAAGCACACAAAAATTCGGGTTTATTACGCTTGATCATCTTCAAACACTGCTCCGAATCATCAATTCGTCGTTGTTTTTGGCCAAAAATGAGCTCGCGCGACACCCACTTTGCACAGAGCTTTCTCATACCCAAATATTCGTAAACGATATGATGTACACATTCAGTTGGTATCTTTAGAGTGTCTGCTATTTCATTTAATTTCAATTTACGGTCATTTAAAATCATTTTTAGATGTTTTCGTCGGTAACAACTTCTTTTAGGCGTCCACAACATTCACCGTCTTCGGTGCTCATTTCACCACATCTAAACTTAGCATACCAATCCTTGATGGTTGATTTTGCTGGGGCAGGGTCGGGAAACTCGTAATTAAGTCAAGTTTTTCTTCAAATGTATATTTTCCCTCCAAACCAATATTTTATCAACACGCCAAATTCCTTTTTATCCATTTCTTCACAATAACAAAAGTTGTTTCACTCAAAATATTATAATTTACAAACTAATGATCCGGCAGCTGTCAAATTTATACACGCATCTTTTGAGGGTTACGGCTAACTAAAAAAACATTTGGAGTTAATTCTAATAGCGCCATCTATGTGTCAGGCCGGGGACTGAGATACGGTTCGAACCGGCCACCACGTTTGAGCGTAAAACGATAACGGTCGGGGGATAAAAACTAATGAACTTTTTAATTCTCTACTAAAGCGATACGATAAACCTCATCGACAACAGCGTAAAATTTTATTAGGTCGATGGGTAAGGGCCATAAAACAAACTTCGTTAAAGTTAAATATCAACAGGTCCGTCCCCCTCACGCCTGGAACGTCGTAATAGCCGACGAAATCCTAATTGATTGTGACCCATTAAATGGGGTCTTCGGAAGGTTAACTTCAAATGTCAATAAACGGGCTCACCGTTGTCCAGACTGGCGTCAATAACCCTTTCGTCGACGATTATCAGTCAGAAATGCATATGAACATCGACGTTTTACATAAAATATGTTACGGAGCACAATATTTATTTATTTTCAATATGTCTAGTCACGACTTGCTTCTAAAACAGCTGAAATTCGCCGAAGAATAGATTTATAGAGTTTTAATAGTTCCCAAAGGAATATTGACCCATTCTTGTACCAAAACATTCGCGAACTGCTTCACTAATGCTGCAGACGGAAACCGACTTCTCATTCTCTACTATAAAACTCCCCATAACTGTTCAATTATGTTGAGGTCTAGCGATTATGATGGCCAGAGAAGATATGTGTTGAACTCTGTGAATGAGCGTATTATCATCTTGAAATACGGCAATGTTTCGCAGCAATGCGCTATTATTGTAAGAATTTCATCACTCAGAATATCGAGATATTTATTCCTAGTAATCCAGCAACTGATGTGAATGTGAGGACCAGGTGAATACTACGATATTGTCGCCCGAATCATACCGGAATCTGCCTCATGTTTGATAGTAGGACGCAGACAATCCGGATCTTAGATTTCTTTTGGTATTGGTCATACATTAGTCCGCCAATTTCTAGGAAGCGATATAAACAATCATTCATCGGACCATACTACCTTCATCCAACCATCAAGTCTCTAGGTCTTGTCACCGTTACAGCACTTATTTCCTAGCTCAGAGTCAGATCCATTATAAAGGGTTTGCAATCGCAGCTATTCCATGAATATTACTACACAAATAGAGCTCTTGCCATGATGTCTTCTCAAAACAGTATTATTCAAGTGATGAATTCTACTATCACTGCTACCGAATTAATTTTATGCTGTCTAGCCAAAATCCTTTTTAATGTTCCTCAGATTCTGACAGTTAACTTTTAATGGATTCCTAAACCAACTAGCACTTAAACTAGGTTTAGTTCACTATTTTTCTTCGCGGAAGATATTTTACCAGAGTTGCCAACATATAAGACTTACTGTATGGCATTGTATTCATATTAATATTGTTTTCTTTATCCTCTATAATATCTATAACTCTCTATATATCCATATTTCTATATCTCTATCTTTCCATAATAACCTATAGATATTATGAATGGATTCATCATTATCGTAGGTTTAATGCGATCTAATATCTTAATATTTTAATTAGCTGGTCCTATTCTAGATATGATTTTAAAATCTATATATATCCTATAACCAGATCGGGTTGTGTTAAATGTTTTAGTCTACGCACTTCACTATCATGTCGCACATTTATTTGGTTAGCTAACTGGTTAACACTTTTTAAAATATTCAACACATACATTTTGAATTATTCTTGTTATGGGTTCTATACGGATATCGAGCTGTATCACTTCATTATTCTGTGGAGAATTGACAATGACACGCAGCTATTTGTTTTGGAACTGTTATAACATAAAATGGTTATATTAGACTTGCTAATAGTACCCCATAGTTGGATTACATCTGATCAAATAGGCTTACGTGTTGATTCATATTGTAAAACCTTGATGAATGTTGATGAATGACTTAGATTTGCGCCTGATAAGCCAATACATTTTACAGTAGTTTGAATCCAAGTTGTTTATGCTTAGCAAGTAGGTAGTTCTTCCAGGTTAGGCGTCGGTCTAGATGCATAACAACAATCACTTGCATTAATGGGCCATGTCTTCAGCCAGCGTATATTATCAAGGCGTGTTTAGAGGTTTTTTGATGATGTTATTGGATCTTCGTGAGATGCTAAAATGGCTATGTCGTCTGCATCTATTGCCGTAGTAGTGTTTTTTTGTAGTTGGTAGATCAGCTGTATATAGGAGATAAGTATCGGATTTAGTACATTGCCTTGTGGAGTTCCTGAATATATTTGATGTAATTCAGTGAGTTCATCGTCTTGTTTTATAGTGAAATAAAGTCTATCTGTGAGGTAAAATTTTAGTAACAGAAAATGTAGATGAGAGAGGAGTTTTTTTAATTTAGCCTGCAATTCTGCACATCGTACTTTGTCAAAAGACTGAGATATGCCCAGGAATGCAGCCGAAGAATATCTTTTAGTATTTCCAGTCCATATTAATTTTATTTACTAGTCTATGCACTTGTTCTATAGTCCCGTGCGTATTACAAAATCTAAATTGGTGTTCTGGAATTATATTTTTTTTGTCATGTTATAATGTTGAATATTGAGTTAGGAAGGAATTGACGAATGTTTGCGGTTTTTGTCTTCTGGAAAAACAAAACTTCTTTTCATTTATTCAGTTATCCATCAGTTTTAATTAACCGATTTCCAAAAGGAAGGAAGTTCCATGTAAGACTGTATGTTTTTTAAAGTATGTTCGCTGATTTCTCGGTCAATTGTGAACCGATTATCAAAATTCTTTTTTTGATTCGAATAAGCGCACTTCCGAGGTGGTTTCATTGAATCAGGATCTCATGGTGAAATCCGGGAAAATCGAGGGAAATCCTCAAATTTAAAAGGCACGAACAAAGTTTTCATATATTTTTTTTCTAAAATAATGAGATATTTGTGTATAATGTTATTGCCGAGCTGATGCGACGGAAGATACAACTCCTTAACTGTTATAAGTTAGAGGGTATTTATTTAAGTATTATGGGGACGTACAGACAACTAATTGTATATTTTGAAGTTCTTTAGGTAAGCTGATGACGAAGGTATGGACCAGACCGCTATATCCTTTAGAGGTTTTTGAGGAGTCTTTAGTAAGGGTGTGACGGAAGACACAAGTCCTCAACTGTTATAAGTTAGAGGGTATTTCTTTAAGTATTATGGGGACGTACAGACAACTAATTGTATACTTTGAAGTTCTTTAGGTAAGCTGATGACGAAGGTATGGACCGGACCGCTATACCCTTCAGGGGTTTTTGAGGAGTTTTTAGTAAGGGTTTGCTTACCAAAGTCGTTCAGTGCAAAAGCCGTTCATTTTGCTTTTCAAACTCTTTAACTGTATCATATGGGAAACCGTAAAATATTGCAGGCAACTGTTGCCTCTGTGATTGTTGTTGTTATATTATGTGTTGTTGCTAGGAAAATAATTCAATAAAGAAACAACGAAAAAAAAACTATGAAAGTTCCGTATAAAGCTATTAGAGGACATTAGATCGATTAATCCAATAGTTTTTTTCGCATTGTCATCACTCTTGATTGGTATTACTCATTGCGTTGGTGTACTAACGGGCATATTTACTTACGGTGAAACAGAAAACCAAAAAAAAAACGCGCGTCATTACGGGGTCTGAATAGCAATCGTGGAAACATAAATAACGACTGGGAGATAGTTCGGTTGAAAAACGACTGGAGAACGCTTTCCATATAGAACGGGTCGGGGCGAGTGGGGCCATTATGGAAATGACCGGCCGTTTTAACGAAATCTTCGACAAATTTTTATTAGGGTCTTTTTTTTCTTGCTTGTCCCTCGACGTTTCTATTTGGGTTACAAATTGTTGCTGTACGACGTCAGGTTTCCGACAGATATGCCACCTGACAGAGAATGATAGCTGACTTGTCAGAAGAATATAATAATTTGTCTATTTTAGTAAAAAAAAACATGTGTTTTTGAGTGTATATATATTTATATTGAAAAAAATTTCAATTGAAAAAACTACTTACTATTTTATACATTTCGTATATTTGATCTCTGAAACACCAAGGTGATCTTCTGAAACACCGTGTTCGTACTAATATATAGTGCAGCTGCAAGGCGCAAAAAACATTTTGAATAAAAACCGCGATAAAAATTTCAAAATTATTAAAACAAAGCGTTAAAACAAGTTTGCAAATGTTTTCAATAATTGTGGATCCTAACGTTTTAGCTCAGGAATAGGGGGACTTCACGGCTTGATGTAAACTAGAAACCATTAGATGTCCTTGCACATTAGAACTAAACCAGGATTGATGGTTGTTATTGATTTTGAAACTAGTCTTCTTGATTTTTAAAACATAAAAAAATACCCGACCCTAAAAATGTTGTATGTTTTTATTTCACTTGAAAAACCTCCTCAACACAAACCTTCCCTTAATAAAGAATGATAATTTTCAACATCACGGCAATGTCCTGGCATGTATCGGATACTATATGATGAATTCGATCCATGAATATTATGAAACTTGTTACGGTCCATATATAAAGATCGATTAGTATAATAGTCCGACAAACATTCCCTTTGAACAGTTGCTGTAATTTGTCAAAAGATTTACAGGTAAAATTATTACTGTCAGTCTGCCACTGCATATTAATTATATTTACTGATATGGCAGCGAATTTGCCAGGAATCTATAACAACTGCCGTTAGATAATGTTTATTGTAACAATATAGACAGATAACTAGTGGGGTAATTGGTGTAACCTCCGTGAAATACCGATTAACATACTGCAACGTTTTGTACCAGTTCATGATTTGTTTTAGTTATGTGGGAATGTTCGTCGGGTCGGTCACTCGGTCGAAATGTGTGGCTTCCGCTGCGATTATTTGTCCGAGCACTCACTACTATTTTTGGAAGGAATTTGCACGAGAACTGAAAAACACTGGTTGAAGCAATACTGTTTATTTTAATACTAAATTATACATGTGGTCGACGGGAGAATTGACAGGATATTAGGTTAGGTAGAGGAAGTGCGGTAGCGCTGTGCAAGTGGTACTATTACAAAGGGATGGAGAAAAGAAAAGAGAACGAGACGTCGTCGTGATGGTCTTTTCTCGCCTGGAACTGCATGGTACCAATCCACCGGCGTTGCCAACCTTTGTGCTTGCTGGTGGTGAATTCGTGGCGGCCTAAAGAGCCGTGGCGGTCGCCACAGTTAAAATTCTAACCTTAACAGCTTGAAACCTTAGTTTATCTTGTACTAGCGAACCGCCCCGGCTTCGCACGGGTGCAATGCTGATACTAAATTAAATACACTACAGAAAAAATATGAACGTTGTATATAAAAACATAGCGGCCCGCTCCGACTTTGCACGGGCATAAAATATATATGCCTATGTCACTCAATGAAAACATGATTAAAATCGATCCAGTATTTTTGGTTTATTCATTACTGCCCTTGGCCTGCACGCATTAAATTTGGAGTAAAACAATTCCTCTTCCCCTATAATTACTATGAAGATTTCCTGCTATCTTTGGAATATCTAAATTCATTCAATTTTTATTACATTACACATTTTTAAACGCAAATTTTAAATTTGTAATATCTCCGAAAATATTTGTTTAATTTACATGCTGTAAGGAACCATATTGATCTATATTAATTGCACACTGTATTTAAGGTACTTAATTCGATAAGGATTAATGCCGTATTGCTTAAAATAGCTTCGTAAATAAGCCATTTTCTCACGTAAAAAGTAAACAATAAAAATGGTTAATGTGGTTTATCCCTAAAAGATAAACATATACTATCGCGGACTTTTTTGTAGACCTTTTTATGGTGTACAATACTGTAGTACATTAATTTGATCTAACTCGTAGGGTTAGGCAGCGTTTTTGCTAATTGCTAAATAAGCCTAAAAAAATAGGTTAATTTACGACATCACGTTAGAAACCTCTAAAATTAGCAATGTTGCCTTAGTATATTATGCATGTATTATACATATAAACCTTCCTCTTGAATCACTCTATCTATTGAAAAAAACCGCATCAAAATCCGTTGCGCAGTTTTAAAGATTTAAGCGCACATAGGGATATAGGGACAGAAAAGGCGACTTTGTTTTATACTATGTAGTGAAGAGTTTCATTCAATCTAAATTTCTATTGTCATATTAGGCTAATAAATTAATTAATAAAGTTTCGTGTTTAATTTGAAAGTTGTATATCGATACCCGCTACTTTTTCCACCTTTTCCCGAAAAGACGCTGTATCTTTTGAAGCTGTCGACACATTTTTGGTATATTCGTAACAAGTGAAGCGCTACTCAGACAGGTCACGAGTCATATGTCGGAACAAGTAATAATCAGAAGGTGCAAGGTCCGGAGAGTACGACGAGAGAGCGTAGCGAATCAATGTCTTCGCATGTTTTCGTTGTCCAAAACGCTCTTTGTGTTCGGTGTCAAAACCTCACGAATTTTAAAACTTTCCGAAAATGATATTTACTGTTTGAAAAAACTGTTTGTTCATCCTTCGATGAAATGACACATTCTGAAAAATTAAGGCTGTCAATGACATGAAGTTTATTACAAATGTACCCGTAGATCCTTTAAAATTTAATTTTTAATTTATAGGTCATAGAAAATATGATATTTATATATTGCTGATAATTAAAATATCTATTTTACTTCGATAATAAATTAATGTTCTCGTTTAAAAATCGATACAAGTGCATCAAGTAGAAGAATCACTAAATTAGTATCAGTACAAATAGGTCTTGTTCAAAGATATACTATATTATTAATTATATTAAGGAGTGTTTCTACTTTCTTGAAAAGAATTCATATTCCATTAAAAATAAACTATTTATTCACACATATTTAGAGATAAATTATTTAGAACAGTAGAATTACAAGAAAAAGGAAACGAAATTTAACAATTTCAATGTCAGAAGGTCGATAAACAAACTAACTTAATGTATAAATATAAATAAATATTTATTAAAAATATATAAACTCTACTATACTATACAACCAAACCAAACCAGCAACATGCGAGAGATTCTACTTATATTCCTTATAATTTCTACTCCAGTTTAACCTTCCTTTTGTGAGAAATCGCCATGGACATTCGGATGATATTATTGGTCTTAACATGAAAAACAATTTCATTAAATACCTAAAAAAATTATTCAAAAAAAACTATATTTGAAAGAGCGTTTAGACCCGGACTAGCCGAAACGATGTGTGTAACTTTTTATTAAATTTCACCGGGAACATAGTTTAAAAAAAAACCAGACGGATTTCCGACAAAGAGTCGAGCAGGCCTTGAAAAAAAAAGACAAAACCGGATTAACAGCGAGGAGGAAAAGGTTTTTTTTTGAAAAATATAAAACTTTTCCGTTCAGGCCAGTCAAATCTGAATTTGAATGCAGTTAGGCTATGTCAAAAAGCGAGTTTCAGACGAAATATAAACTGTTCGTATTTATGTCACTTTGTTTGCCGACTATGGATGAAAAAACAATATAAATTTTCTACTTCTAGTTGAACACTTGGGCCTGTTTAGTAGTCTGATTGATTATCTGCGTTAATCTAGTATTTAATTGATGCCGATTATTAACTTCCTGATAATTTTGTTGTAATTTGTTTAATATAAAAAAATAAGACACAATACACAGTTTATCAATTATCTTAAAACTACAAAAATGATAGATATTTAATAATGTGGTATTATATCATTGTATTTTGTAATAATTATTAGAAATGTTTTTCTGATGAACTCATTGTTTACAAAAATTCATTCATTCAAGACACGGATTTTTTGAAGAGCAAAATGATTTTCTATCAAAAGAACAATATATTTTGATTATTTTCTATCGTTTAGAAACATTTGCATAAAGCTATGGTACAGAATATGGTCTACAGAAGACCTAAACCATTTTCTATCAAATTAACAATGTTCTGGTTTGTTTGTGTCCTTTTGGGACTAATTGGATACAAAAATTCATTACAAAATACGACTTATATAAGAGCAAAACGTTTTTCTATCAAAATAACTATACATTTTGATTATTTTCCATATTTTAAAACTGTTTGCATAAAGATACGTTATAAAACACGGTCTATAGAAGACCTAAACGAATTTCTATCAAAATAACAATAAGTTTTTTTTGTTTCCTTTAGAACTAATCAGATACGGAAATTCATTATAAGATACGATTTACAATCGAGCAAAGGGATTATCTATCAAAATAACCATACATTTTGATTATTTTCCATATTTTAAAACTGTTTGCATAAGGATACGTTATAAAACACGGTCTATAGAAGACCTAAACGATTTTCTATCATAATAGCAATAAGTTTTGATTTGTTTGTGTCCTCTAGAACTAATTAGATACAAAAATTCATTATAAGATACGGTTTACAGAAGAGCAAAACGATTTTCTATCAAAATAACAATATATTTTGATTATTTTTTATATTTAAAAACTATTTGCATAAGGATACGTTATAAAACACGGTCTATAGAAGACCTAAACGATTTTCTATCATAATAGCAATAAGTTTTGATTTGTTTGTGTCCTCTAGAACTAATTAGATACAAAAATTCATTATAAGATACGGTTTACAGAAGAGCAAAACGATTTTCTATCAAAATAACAATATATTTTGATTATTTTCTATATTTTAAAACATAAAGATACGTTATAAAACACGGTCTATAGAAGATCTAAATGATTTTCCAACAAAATAACACTCACCACTCAAAAAGTCATGAACATCCGACCTATTCGTTATATTTGTCTGCTATCTAACTTCTGGCTTTTCTGACACCTCAACCAATCTTTTATGGAAAACGATTTTCATACAATTGTGAGATAACAGCTGACGTACCGTGTAAATCTGTATAAATCCGCGAAATTACTAAACAAGCCGGTAAAGTAATATTAAAATATGCTATATATTTTTAATATTTATATAACCTTTTTAACGGGGCACTTATTGCGGAAGGACCTTTAATTCTTTATGCGAGAAATATTATATTAAGTCAAATTTATTAATTTACACCGACTACATTACGACCTTGTTACAAGTATTAATGCAAATGACTCGTCGACGTTAAAAAAAGCCTAGCATAAATCCTTACCGGGGCTGATAACGGCGCTAATTCGTCGGGGCTTTACGGCGTTCATTTAAGCGGGCGGGTTCTCCATTTACAATGACTAAAATGTAGTAATAACCGGCTAAAAATACTTGGAACAAGAGGCGCCGGGCAATTTCCAGGATAGATGTCGCGTGATGACGACGGGCCGGGCTTTAAATTCCATCAACCCCGTGCCGAAAGGGTTGGCGGGTTCGTCCGCTGCCGTCTAGACGTGATATCGCGATATTCTTTAACCGTAAATGCGTCCGATTTGTTAGTTTCGCGCTAGTTATCAGTTTTAACAATACAACGGTATTTGTCACATCCATTGTTACACTATACCAGTAGATAATTCGGTATAATACGAGAAATACTGTCAACCAACAAAAACAAGTGAACACTCATTAAAAATCATAACATAAATCACAAAAACAAAAGTTTCAACAAACCCGACACTCAAAAACCAACGCCGTAAACAAACTATAACATAAACACGAAAAAAAAGCTAAAACTATTATTGAAGAAGAACAGAGCTGTACTTCAAAATCGATAGTTATTAATAACAGATTTATAATAAAATAAACAAAAAATAAATTCAATCAAGTAGACAAAATTAATATATTAAAAAAAACTAAATAGTATTAGAATTATAAAACAATAAGAATAAATAATCGCCACCCTAATACATAAAACTAATATCAACACTAGAATCGAACTTTTTGGACTTCGATAGTGGTGATTATTATTAGTTGTCAACTAACGTCTTAACGACAGCTCTATGCAACAAGTATTACACTTTTAACAATTTAAAAGTGGGCACCAGTGTAATAACAATAATGAGTGAGTATTTATACGAAATTATATTTTAATTAAAATTGTTTTTACATGGTTCTTATATAATTCCACAGAAATTCCTCCGAAATCAAAATATAATTGCCTTTTCGGAATTTAATTTAGGGAAAAATGTAATTGAGCCGACTGAAGATGACATTTGTGACCGTGGCAATGTTTATGGTGATTAAAATGTTTTTTTTTTAATAAAAATTTATGGATGTTTAGTAAATAAATTGGTTATTTCTTATTTACGTATAGTGGTGTCTAATACCGCGTTTTATATGTAGAAAGGAGAATTATGTTCGTAAAAATTACCTTATTTTTCAGTGGTCAGTTAAGGTCCTAATAACAGAGCAAGAACGATGATAATGAGTGAGTATTCAGACAACATTACATTTTAATTAAAACGGGTTTTCTATGGTGGCTGTATAATTCAACAAAAATTGCTGGGAAATCGAAATATAAATGATTTTTCGAAACTTAATTAATGGAAAATGTTATTTGGTCGACAGACGATGACATTTGGTATTTTATGAAGATTACTTATGAAGATACTTTACAGGTTTGTGGATATTTAGTAAATAAGGTACTATTTTCCTTATTTACGGATAACAGTTTGTAATATAGTGTATATTATATATAGAAAATAAATTATTATATCAGTATTGGAATTATAAAGGAACGTTGGGCTAAGTAATAAGTTGTTCACAGAAAAGGAAAAATAACATTATGGTTATAAACATTATCTAATTTTTAGGTATAATTATCCTAATTTCGTTAAAATAACTGTTTTTCATGATTTTTTCAAATAACTTCATTCAATCAAATTCAATATATGTTTTTTTCTCTTAAAAGACAGATTGTCTCTTGAAACGGCCACGTAATCTGAATTTATCAGTTCAGTTTATCAGTTTTTATCCAAGAAAATGACGCTAACACTATGTTTTGACCATTAATATTGCTTGAATCGATTATTTAATATAATTTCTTTGGATTAATATAATTTATTAGCGTAATCGATGATTATTAATTCATTTGTAACACAGCCAGTCATTTATTTCGACACAATCATCCAATATCAGATCGATAATCGACGCAATTTCACGCGAGGCATCTATATGGCAACAATTCCCTTTCATAGACTATTTTTCGACGTGATGCGCGACTATTACGGCGGG
Source organism: Rhynchophorus ferrugineus (assembly GCF_030347505.1). NCBI lineage: Eukaryota > Metazoa > Arthropoda > Insecta > Coleoptera > Curculionidae > Rhynchophorus > Rhynchophorus ferrugineus. The sequence continues at coordinate 7,946,983 of NW_027472586.1, read as the reverse complement.
CTAATCAAACGAAAACAGCTCAATATCTCTCGATTCGAGCGGTGTTATATGTGAGGAATCGTGCACCATGCGTGCGATGATGACCAGAGTGAGATGGAATCAGTTTACACGTCCGGACTGAATTTATTGTTTTTGACCGACTTCGTAAAAGGAGGAGGTTCTATGTTCGGCTGTAACAGGTCAATTGAAAAGTCCCCGGCCTACCATAATAAAACACATTTTTTTGACAAAATTAGTTTTTTTTATTCAACATAATTACCTTCAAGGGTGATACACTGGTTATGGCGACCCTCCAACTTTTCGATATCATTTTGTAGTACGATTTGTCCTTTGCTTCAAAATCGGCCTCAGTTTCGGCGATCATTCATTCATTCCACGAAAATTTCTTCCCAACGAGCATTCTTTTAAGATCTGAGAACAGGAAATAGTCGCTAGCTGGGGGTCATATCTGGAGAATACGGTGGATGAGGAAGCAATTCGAAGCCCAATTCATGGATTTTTGACACGGCGCATTGTCTTGGTGAAGCAGCGCTTTCTTTTTCTTCAAATGCGGCTGTTTTTCGACGATTTCGTCCTTCAAACGGCCCAATAGCACTATGTAATGGTCACTGTTGATGGTCCTTCCTGTCTCAAGGTAGCCAATGACAATTATTCCATGCGCATCCCAAAATACAGACGCCGTAACCTTGCCAGTTTTCCAGTCGAGTGAAACAGTCACTGGTAAGAAGTAGTAAAACCAGTCGAACCAAAAATGTACGCCTGAAACAGTCGATAGTAAAAGGTAATCAATTACTAAACAGTCGATAGTCTACTTCAGTCGATAGTTGCCAACACTAATAATTTCTCAAATTGGTCTGAAGGCACGATAAAGTGATTTTGCAGTACAATAATGCGTTGTCTCATAAAGCTAAATCGGTCAAGGAAACGTTGAAAGCACTTGGATGGGACATTTTATCGCATCTGCCGTACTCTCCAGACCTTGCCCCGTCCGACTATCAATTTTTGGCATCAATGGGATACGCGCTTGCAGAACAGCCTTCGCTAATTTTGAAGAAGTTAGAAAATGGCTCAAAGGACAAACAGTTTTTTTTTGGAATGGTATCCATAAATTGACTGAAAGATGAGCAAGTTATATAGAATGAAATGGCTAATAGCTTATTATTTTCATGTTTTCCGGTACACCTGGTAACTCGAAAGTATTTTAAAAGTAGTTAGAACAGCATAGGGATATTAGTTGGCGCGGATATGACAAAGTGATGATGATAGTCCTTTCCCTTGTAATAAACGGGCAGTATAATAATATATATATTTTTTTTTTATTATTACTCTTCGTGAGTCCACAATCTGCCCTATTGGCAATAAGTATTTCTTCTGTTTATATTATATATACATGGCATGTAGAAAATCACTTCATTAAGCAATCTTCTGTATAAAATATTATCTTAATTAATTAGTCTTATTCTAATGCTTATTCTAAACTCTACATATGTCCAGTAATCAGATCAGGTGGTGTTAAACGTTTTAGTCTACGCACTTCACTATCACGTCGCATATTTAGCTGATTAGCGAGTACATTGGGATGCACTGACACTCTTTCGAGGTACTTCACACAAACACGTTGGATTACACTCGTTATAGGTTCTAGAGGAATATCGCGTTGTATCATTTTATTTGAAATATAGGACGGAGCATCAACAATGGCACGCAACACCTTATTTTGGAACCGTTGAATGATGGATATGTTAGATTTGCTAGCGGTACCCCATAGTTGAATTCCATATGTCCAAATGGGCTTGAGTATAGAATCATACAGCAATACCTTGTTATCTAATGATAACTTGGATTTGCGCCCAATGAGCCAATACATTTGATATAATTTTAGTCCTAGTTGTTTCCGTTTAGAGAGTATGTGCTTCTTCCAGGTTAGGCGTCGATCTAAATGCATACCAAGATATTTAACATGGTCTGCTTGGGGGAGTTGACGATGATTGATATTTACTGGTGGACATGTTCTTCTACGCAGGGTAAACGTTATATGCGTGGATTTTGATTCATTGGCTTTAATGCGCCATGTCTTCAACCATAATTGTATTTGCTCCAGATGGGTTTGCAGGTTTATTGATGCTGTGTCTGGATCTTCATGGGATGCTAAGATTGCTGTATCGTCTGCATATGTTGCCACAGTAGTTATTTTTGTGGTGGGCAGATCAGCCGTATACAGAAGATACAGTACTGGACCCAGTACACTACCTTGCGGAACTCCTGAATATATGGGATTTAATTCGGTATGTTCATCGCCTTGATTTACAATAAAATGTCTGTCAGTGAGATATGATTTTAGTAGCTGATAGTCCGGATGAGGGAGAAGTTTCTTTAGTTTAACCTGCAAGCCCGTATGATATACTTTGTCAAAAGCCTGAGATATGTCTAGGAAAGCAGCCGAACAATATCTTTTGGCATTTAGGTCAGCGTTTATTTGGTTTACAAGTCTATGCACTTGTTCTATATTTTCTTTTTTCTATGATATAGTTTAGTTTTTTTATGTATAATTTCTCGAAAACTTTCGAGATTATTGGTAATAAACTTATAGGTCGGTAGGAGGTCACATCTTCTGGTATTTTTCCTGGTTTAAGTATCATTAATATTTTAGCTACTTTCCAGATACTAGGGAAGTAATTAATTCGTAGCATAGCATTAAATATATATGTTAATAGTTTTATAGCCTTTTCTGATAGTTCTTTTAAAATTTTGCCAGTAATTAAGTCATAACCAGGAGCTTTTTTAATATTAATCTCTCTCATTATTGTATGTTTAACTTTTTTGACCGTTAATTTCTCGTGCGGTAAATCCATTTGAAATGGCGAATCTAGAAAGCTAGTGATTTTATTTTCGTCATCTTTATGTAGCTGAGACTGGAAAGGTTTAAAAACATTTTTTAAGTGTTTTGAGAAAATGTCGGCCTTCTCTTTATTGCTTCTCGCCCAATTACTTTCGCTTGTTTTAATAGGTGGGTTATGCTGCTGGGATCTCCTAAGCTTTTTTGTTGCTTTCCACAACGAATAGTCTGTAGCCTCAGTTGACGTCAAGTTTTCTAGGTATTCTTGAATGCCTTGGTTCTGTTCGATTTGGATTAGATCTCTCAGCTCTTTTATGGCCCTATTAAATTTTCTTTTATTCTCTTCAGTCCTTTGCTGTTGCCAATTTCGTCGTAACTTTCTTTTTTCTGCTATCTTTTTCTGTATTGTACATGATATATGTGTATTTTTTCTTGGAAATGTTTCACTGTTGGGAGTCGCGGAATATGCTGCCTCCTGTATATTTTTTGTAAGATTTATTGCTGCTATTTCTATATCCATTTCAGTTTGTAACGGTAAGTTTAGAGAGATGTTTCGGTCTAAGTTTTCTTTAAATGAGGGCCAGTTAGTTCTATTATTGCACAGAGAAGGGGGTTTATCTTTGATGGTAATTTTTGAAGAAATTGTTACTATTATTGGTGAATGATCAGAAGACAGGTCGAAACATGATTCTGCCTGACACTTTTTTGGATCAATATTTTTTGTAATACAGAAATCTATTGTATCTGGTTTTTTATTTCTGTCTGAAGGCCAATATGTTGGTTCACCAGTAGAGATATGTTGTAAGTTATCTATCCTTATGGCTTTGAGCAGTTCTCTACCTTTTGAGGTTATTATTCTTGAACCCCACATACCCCACATTAAATGTTTTGCATTATAATCTCCTCCTGCTATAAATCTATTACCTAGCGTACGGAAGAATTCTTGAAATTGTTCTGCCTTGTTGTTATGTTTGGGTGATAATAATATATAAAGATACAATTATATTTTAAGACGGATTATGAGAATTAATGTAAATGTGCACAGTGAGCTAATAATTATAACCCGGTGAATGGGAAAGGGTCGGAAAGGGAAGGGACTCTACGAGGGAAGAGCGCGTGGCGGTTCCGGATTGCATCCGCGGGACCTTTCATCTTCGGGGAATCGCTAAGCGTCTCGACCAATTACGTAGTTTAATTAAGGGGGCCGCGCGGCTTAAATGCACCGAAACGAACCGCCGTTAGATGTCGTCTATTTCGCCCGTATCGACGTAATGTGTTTTTGTGTAAATACCGGGCGTCTGATTAGTTAATAAGAACGACCCGGGCGTTCGGGAATAATTGTTCCCGCGGGATCGGCAGCCGCTACGGTCTCGGCCTTATCGACGATACCGAATCGGTCGGGACAATGGATCGGATTCGGTTCGGGTTCAATTTTTTTCCTCGAAGAACGGCTCGTAAATCCTGTTGTCTTGGGTATAGCTAACGATGGATCTGCTAACGTGCAAAATAAAAATCTAGATAATTATCGCCACAACAATGTCTTAATATAAAAACGAATTTTTACGAATTTTTTTGAGATACTTGAAAAGTCTCAAAAAAAACTGCAGAAAAATTTAATTTATCCTAACACGAAAATATTATACCGTAATAACAATGTTTTATTTATCTGATTCTTCATGTGTTTAACAGGTCAATTGAAAAGTCCCCGGCTTACCATAGTAAAACACATTTTTTTGGCAAAATTAGTTTTATTTATTCAGCATAATTCCCTTCAATGGTGATACACTGATTATAGCAACCCTCCAACTTTTCGATACCATTTACATTTTACATTTTACTACGATTTGCCCTTTGCTTCAAAAGAGGCTTCAGTTTCGTCGATCACCTCTTCATTCGACGAAAATTTCTTCCCAGCGAGCATTCATTTGAGATCTGAGAACAGGAAATAGGCGCTGGAGGCCAGATATGGAGAATACGGTAGATGAGGAAGCAATTCGAAGCCCAACTCATGGATTTTTGCCATCGTTTTCACTGACTTGTGACACGGTGCATTGTCTTGGTGAAGCAGCGCTTTCTATTTCTTCAAACGTGGCCGTTTTTCGGCTATTTCGTCCTTCAATGCTATGTAATAGTCGCTGTTGATGGTCTTTCTTTTTTCAAGGTAGTCAATGAAAATTATTCCAAGCGCATACCAAAATACAGACGCCATAACCTTGCCAGCCGACTGTTGCGTTTTCCCACACTTTGGAGTAGGTTCATCATGTGCAGTCCCTTCGGATGACTGTCGATTGGACTTCGGAGTGAAATAATGGAGCCATGCCATCCATTGTCACATATCGACGCAAAAACTCGAGTTTATTACGCTTGATCATCTTCAAACACTGCTCCGAATTTGTATCGAGCTTTCTCATACTCAAATATTCGTGAATGATATGATATACACGTACAGTTGATATCTTTAGAGTATCTGCTATTTCATTCAGTTTCAATTTACGGTCACTCAAAATCATTTTGTGGATTTTTTAAATATTTTCGCCGGTAACAACCTCTTTTGGGCATCTACTGCATTCACCAACTTCGGTGCTCATTTTACCACGTCTAAACTTAGCATACCAATCCTTAATGGTTGATTTTCCTTGGACAGTGTCCGGAAATTCAGCATCAAGCCAAGTTTTTGTTTCTGCTCTATTTTTCCCTTCAAAAAGCAATATTTTATCAACACATGAAATTCCTTTTTATACACGCATCTCATGAGGGTTAGAGCTAACTAAAGAATATATGGATGTAATTCTAGCGCCCTCTATGTGTCAGGGACTATTCAATTCAATACCGGATGTCTTCTGGGATGATTTCTAAAGTTGGTCACTCGCCAGTCGGTGCTAAGGACCGTGGTTCGGAGAACTAGAACTAGATCTAGTTACATAGAACATTCACAAATATTAAACAATTACAAACATAAATTTACGACCATGCCCCAGCAGGATTCGAACTCGCGGATATCGCAACAGTAGGAGTACCGTCCCATCGCCTTTACCACTGTGCCACCAAGCCGGCAATTGCATTTCGTTTGTTTAAAGCGAGATGGTGGCATCCATTCCGAATCGTCGGAGGTAGATTAAAAACGAGACGGCAGAAACAAAAAGAGCCGGACCACTTTCGCATACCTAATAAACGATAATGGAGCCGTTGATAAGTTTTTATGGTCCTCGGGTGGACGATATTCGAGTGGGGCGCGAGAGAGAACGCATCCAGCCGTTTCATTGCGTGAATTCGAAACGCGAAGCTACAGCACCGGCCCAGTTAACACCTTGATACGCTTGTGCCGGTTGATTTACCTCTTTCAGCTGACGTTATCTCACGTCCGATTACAAACCCTCCTCTACCCTCCGGGTTCGTTCGATGGACGCCGACATCCTACCGTTTCTGACACGGAACGACCGAGGCCGCCGCCACGTTTTTTGCGGCGCGACCGCCTTTTGTTTCGGGGGACGACCTCGCCCCGGCCGGTATATTAAAAATTAATTTAACACTTTTTTCCTTTGATAATTGGCACAAACGAACGCTCTAATTAAGTAGCCCCCTCGCTGTCGGGCTGTGAAATTGGCCGGAATTGTAAATGAAATCGTGCCCATCCTGCTATCCTCCTTTTTTGTTAATTCATGTGGGAATTATCTATACATGCAAAATTCCCCGGCTCGGACGCCTTATCATTGTACAACTCGGGCTGTTTTAGTTGTGTTAAATTTACGTTTGAATATTTGATAAAACGTGAAAAAATAATCGAGGTTCTTTAATTTAAAATATGAAAAGGAAATCTACCTTTATTAAAACAGATTTATCATATAATTGCGTGTTTTTTCGTATGCAAGGAAATAATTTGCATATTTAAATAAGACTTATCAATTAAATGCGTGAAAAGTAATATGTATTTTTCGAATTGTATTAAATGCGTAAAAATATATTTCCATACCTTTAAGTCCGTGAGAAAACAATTCGCACATTTAAATAATACGCTTGAAAAGGTAATCCATACTTTCCTAAACCAGTTGTATTAAAAGTAATCTGTATTCATTAATTAATGTAAAATAATTATTTAAGTGAAAAGTAATCTAGTTTTATTAATCCAGACTTATCAATTAAGTGCGTGAAAAGTAATATGTATTTTTCGAATTGTATTAAATGCATAAAAATATATTTCCGTACCTTTAAGTCCGTGAGAAAACAATTCGCACATTTAAATAATACGCTTGAAAAGGTAATCCATACTTTCCTAAACCAGTTGTATTAAAAGTAATCTGCATTCATTAATTAATGTAAAATAATTATTTAAGTGAAAAGTAATCTACTTTTATTAATCCAGGTTTATCAATTAATTACGTGAAAAGTAATCTATGTTTTTCTAATTGTATTAAACACACACACACACATTTAACACTTTTAAATAAGATACGTGAAGAAGTAATCCATTCTTTCCTAAATCAGTTGTATTAACATTAATCTCTATTTATTAGCTAATGTTTAATAGTTATGTAAATGAAAAGTAATCTAGTTTTATTAATCCAGATTTTATACTCTATTTGTTATGATTCTAATTTTTTCAAATTGTATTAAATCCTTGAAAATGTATGCAAAAAAGATGTGGGAAGAAGTAATCCTTATTGTTTTAAATCAGCTGAATCAAAAGGTAATCTATTTTTATTTATTAAGATGTATTAATTATTTGAGTGAAAAGTAAACTACTTTTATTATATCAAATTTAATTAGTTAAGGGCGTGAAAGGTAATATATGTTTTCCAAATTTCACACGTTTATTAAACGCCTGAAAATGCATTTCCATGTTTTTAAATGCATGAGAAAAGAATTGGCATTTCTACATAAGGTGCATGTAAAAATAAACCATATTTTCTAAATAAATGGCATGAACAAGTATTCTCTGTTTATTAATTAATAGAAGTAACCTAGGTTTCTTCTAAATCAGTTGAATGAAACAATAATCCATACAAATTAATTATGTGCCTGACAATTAATCTACGTTTTTCAGAAATACGTGGAAATATATTCTGGTGTTATTAAGTAAACGACAAAATAACTAGAATTTTTAAATAATATAAATTATATGGAAAAGTAATCAACGTTTATTTTTAATTATGTGCGTGATAAAATGTTATATTTTAAAATATGAAAAAGTAATCTATGTTTTTAAAATTATATTAAGTGCGCGAGAACCAAACAATTAGATGCATTGCATAATAAAAAGTAACTAAATCCACTAATTTCTTTAGAAATGGATTACTTATGACAACCCTGGAAGGACAAAATATACAGTGTGGAACTGTGGTAAAACTAAGATTAATATTTAAATTTAAAATACAAAAATAAAAATTGTTCTTTCCGATAATTTAAATTAGTTTTGTTGAATGATGGTTATTTCCAAGAAACTTGTGGGGGTTTATATTTAAGCATAAAACGTACATTTTTTATTTATTTATGATCCCTTTATCTTCGCCTTATTTCCTAAAATAGCCGATAATATGCGTAATATATTGAGTCCGGAATAAAATATTGCGGCTTTTAGCAGTAAATTTGCACATTTTTTACATTTAAATTGACTTTATTAAACCAAGAAAATTTCATTGTGATATATGACCTTTTACCTTTTTGTTGGGTAAAGCTATTATTCTTAGATGTAGGGCTGTTTTGGGCCAATAAACCGAGACTAGTTATCTTTTAATGTCAAGTTTATTCCGTGATGTACATTTTGCGTAGGTCGAATAAAATGTAAAGATATTTATTCAATAAACTTGAAGCCGAAGCTAAGTATGTTTCCACCCTGTTTCAGCATGAAACCGTCTCATCAAATAGTATGATACATTCATCTAAATAAGTAATAATTAGACGGTACCATACTGGTTGATCTCTGGTTTTAGAATCAGACAATATTTTCTTTTTCATTTAAGTCTAGTTAAAAAGAGACACAATGCTGTCTGATTAGTTCGAATACGTAAATATGAGCCTGATCAACGTCGTCCGGTTGTCAGACGTATGCAAAATTCTTGAAAGCAATAGTGATAACAGGTTATAACGCTAACCTATAAACTTTTCTGGCTGTATAATTAACTGTAATAATGCTAAAATAAATTATATTTGATAACATCTTTGTTTACTTATTTTATTTAGATTAGAATGTTGTATGTCAAAGCCAAACTGGACTAAAATTCACAGTTAATACGGCAACATTGCGATGTTTTGACGTCACAAATTTAGATGACATACGTACAAAATAAAATTGAATAGACTATAACTATTTGAATACACAGACTTTCTCTAATTGGTCTTATAATCAAAGGTAATAAAGCGAATTATAAACTAATTAAGTTTAGAATGACAACTAATTGCTAACTGTAATAGAGGAGAAAAACGTATGCCTGAATATTCACGGAACAGAAGAATATCTCTCTTAATTACTTTCGAGAAATTGTTAACGTAATAAATAACTACTGTTCGCTTGTGCTTTGTTTATTCTATCTGTAACATAAGTCCCGTGTGCCATGCCGAATGCCATAACTTGGTGTTAAACCTAACAACTCACTAAAATGTTGAGTTATTATTGAGGTATTTTCGTGTTAATATTACTGCGTGGTCCAATGGGAGAGTTTTTTCAAGGAGACCTGTTGTTTCGATATCACGAAGGTGTTTCTGTTATTTTTTATGTTACAAAGGAAAATATATTGCGAACGATAATATAGTGAGTTATTTTTCTTTCTTCAACCAATTCGAAATATCAAGTTATTTTTAACAATTTTATTTTTAAAATAAGCAACGCATTACGTATTAATTTTCCAGATCCTGCTTTCTTTCATGTACACGTATACATTGAAGAATATCGTTATATAAGGCGGCTGTTGTTGATTTCGCAATTTCAATAAATGTATAAGCAGGTAGGTCAGCATATAAAAATATAGCATATTTTTAACATAAACACTCCTACCAAATAAACAATAGTTTTTGAAATAATATTACTGTTTTAAAAAATTTAAATAAGAAACTGATTACTATAAATATTGTCATACAATATTTTTATGCTTTTATGGAAAATCCGAATTACAATTCTGATAAATATTATATCATATATCGACAGAATGTGTTTAAGGCGTGGTAAAGTGTTAAATATATGTCGAAATATACGACTATATTAAATTGTATTGATAGATTTACAGATATAGTGATATAGTCTGGGATATAATATTAAACTTTTTCTGGTTATTGTGGTTTTTCACAATTTTATAAAGTATGAACCACCTTTTATGCGGGCAAAATATTTTTTGACAAACTTATAAAACTACTTGATTTAATCATGATATTTGATCAATTGATTATGTCATTAGCCATAATTTCTATGCATGAAAATAATCGTCAAAAAAGCGATTGAGTTCTGTTGTATCCTGAGGAACAGCCATGGCAGAAATTATCAGATATTATTTGTATTAATATTCCCTTTAAAATAAAAGAAAATGTTGGAGAACCTAAAAAGGCTTTAACCACAGTATAAACAAAACAAGAAATTAATTCATTAATCATAAATAAAGATAGAAAATTAGCATAAATGATATAAAACATAATGACATAAAATATAGTCACAACGTCAAATGTAAAAATAAAATTATTGGCTTTAAAACTACTAATGAGTTTTACGTACACAAGCTAAGCTTTTTGATGTTTATCAAAGGCATTCCTTAAGACTTCCCACAGAAATCAAGTCGTCGTCTGTTCTATTGATATAAATTGCATTCAACCAAGAGCTGTTTAGTTTAACATTATACTCTGTACAAACACGAGGGTATTCACCCTTGAGAATGTATTCGAGTATCAACTTGCAACGGCCCAACCTCAAACGGATATGGATAAAGAGATTCCACCGAAAGGCATTCACCTATTCAGGAATCTCATGAAAACCTCCTTATCTTAACTAAATTATTATTTTACTATATTTGATATTACTTATTTGTTTATAGGTCCTCGTATATACAAAATGTGAATAATACTTCACAAAATTGGGATAGGGCTTAAAAATAAAACAAAACCATAAAAAGGTGATTTGAAAAAGTTAACTTAAAACCCAATTTGCAATATATTGAAAGGATATATAAACCGTATTTTTACAATCAATGCAAAATATATATCTAATTGATTGTAGTATCTTTGTCAGGTATAATTTAAATTGGTAATACATACATCTCTTTCACAAGTTCACATTAGAAGTCGTTTTCAAGAACTTATATCAACCAGCGATTCATGGTCCAGAGTCATACAAAGTTGCAATCATTCTTCGCAAAATTATAATGAAATTAACAAACGGTTGTTCAGAGTTTTGTAAAATATGTTAATCATTTTGTATATATGTAAACCTATAAGCGTCTTTGTTTTGCCAAGTCAAATTTAAATTAATAGTATGTTTCTTTTACAATGCGAGGTATGGAAATAATAGGTTGAGTATATACAAGGTGGCAATCAGACGCTGAAAAATCATATTAAATATATAATTGTAATTGTTTGGTTTTTGAGACTTTTATCCTGGTAAAATTTCAATTAGTAATGCATATTTCTCTATTGCTACTGGAGATAAATATGGAAAATAAATATATGAATTCAAGAACTTATCCAAAAGCGATAGGTAGCATAAAGTCATACAAAATGATAAGCATATTTTGCAAAATTGTGATTGCGTTTAAAAACGGGTGTGCACAATTTTGCTAGATATGATAACCGTTTTGTATGTATGTAGACTTATACACTTATTTTTTTACAGATCTTTTACTAGGTAGTTTATCTAATAGTGGTGTATTTTTTCTTACGTAAGGGGTGGCTTAGAAACAAGAAGTTGATATCTAAAAGGTATATCGATATAAAACTATACATAACCGAAACTCATGAAAAGTGATGATCATACTTTGCCAAATTGTGAAATCATTTAAAAAACATGTTCACAATTTTGCTAATTATGATAATCAATTTGTATGTATGTAATGTTATAAAAGTATCTTTTTGATATTCAAAATTTTTACAAGGTAGAAGATCTATTAATAATACATGTTTTTCTTGTGCAAGGACAGGCTTGGAAATTAGAAGTTGGTCTCAATAACGTATATAAACGATATGAAACGACACGTAGTCCTAGAGTGAAGATCATACGTTGCAAAATTGTGAAATAATTTAAAAAACGTGTTCACAGTTTTGTTAACTATGATAATCGTTTTGTATGTATATAATGTTATAAAAGTATCTTTTTGATGTTCAAAACTTTTACAAGGTAGAAGATCTATTAATAATACATGCTTTTCTTGTGCAAGTACAGGCTTGGAAAGTAGAAGTTAGTCTCAAAAACGTATATAAACGATATAAAACGATACGTAGTCCTAAAGTGAAGATCATACGTTGCAAAATTGTGAAATCATTTAAAAAACGTGTTCACAATTTTGCTAATTATGATAATCGTTTTGTATGTATGTAATGTTATAAAAGTATCTTTTTGATGTTCAAAATTTTTACAAGGTAGAAGATCTATTAAAAATACATTTATTTCTTGTGCAAGGACAGACTTGGAAATTAGAAATTAGTCTCAAAACGTATATAAACGATATAAAAGGGTACGTAGTCCTAAAGTGAAGATCATACGTTGCAAAATTGTGAAATAATTTAAAATACGTGTTCACAGTTTTGTTAACTATGATAATCGTTTTGTATGTATATAATGTTATAAAAGTATCTTTTTGATGTTCAAAACTTTTACAAGGTAGAATATCTATTAATAATACATTTTTTTCTTGTGCAAGTACAGGCCTGGAAATTAGAAGTTGGTCTCAAAAACGTATATAAACGATATAAAAGGGTACGTAGTCCTAAAGTGAAGATCATACGTTGCAAAATTGTGAAATAATTTAAAATACGTGTTCACAGTTTTATTAACTATGATAATCGTTTTGTATGTATATAATGTTATAAAAGTATCTTTTTGATGTTCAAAACTTTTACAAGGTAGAAGATCTATTAATAATACATGCTTTTCTTGTGCAAGTACAGGCTTGGAAAGTAGAGTTAGTCTCAAAAACGTATATAAACGATATAAAACGATACGTAGTCCTAAAGTGATGATCATACTTTGCCAAATTGTGAAATCATTTAAAAAACATGTTCACAATTTTGCTAATTATGATAATCAATTTGTATGTATGTAATGTTATAAAAGTATCTTTTTGATGTTCAAAATTTTTACAAGCTAGAAGATCTATTAATAATACATTTTTTTCTTGTGCAAGGACAGGCCTGGAAATTAGAAATTAGTCTCAAAACGTATATAAACGATATAAAAGGGTACGTAGTCCTAAAGTGAAGATCATACGTTGCAAAATTGTGAAATAATTTAAAATACGTGTTCACAGTTTTGTTAACTATGATAATCGTTTTGTATGTATATAATGTTATAAAAGTATCTTTTTGATGTTCAAAATTTTTACAAGCTAGAAGATCTATTAATAATACATTTTTTTCTTGTGCAAGGACAGGCCTGGAAATTAGAAGTTGGTCTCAAAAACGTATATAAACGATATAAAAGGGTACGTGGTCCTAAAGTGAAGATCATACGTTGCAAAATTGTGAAATAATTTAAAATACGTGTTCACAGTTTTGTTAACTATGATAATCGTTTTGTATGTATATAATGTTATAAAAGTATCTTTTTGATGTTCAAAACTTTTACAAGGTAGAAGATCTATTAATAATACATGCTTTTCTTGTGCAAGTACAGGCTTGGAAAGTAGAAGTTAGTCTCAAAAACGTATATAAACGATATAAAACGATACATAGTCCTAAAGTGAAGATCATACGTTGCAAAATTGTGAAATCATTTAAAAAACATGTTCACAGTTTTGCTAATTATGATAATCGTTTTGTATGTATGTAATGTTATAAAAGTATCTTTTTGATGTTCAAAATTTTTACAAGGTAGAAGATCTATTAAAAATACATTTATTTCTTGTGCAAGGACAGGCTTGGAAATTAGAAATTAGTCTCAAAACGTATATAAACGATATAAAAGGGTACGTAGTCCTAAAGTGAAGATCATACGTTGCAAAATTGTGAAATAATTTAAAATACGTGTTCACAGTTTTGTTAACTATGATAATCGTTTTGTATGTATATAATATTATAAAAGTATCTTTTTGATGTTCAAAACTTTTACAAGGTAGAAGATCTATTAATAATACATTTTTTTCTTGTGCAAGGACAGGCCTGGAAATTAGAAGTTGGTCTCAAAAACGTATATAAACGATATAAAAGGGTACGTAGTCCTAAAGTGAAGATCATACGTTGCAAAATTGTGAAATAATTTAAAATACGTGTTCACAGTTTTGTTAACTATGATAATCGTTTTGTATGTATATAATGTTATAAAAGTATCTTTTTGATGTTCAAAACTTTTACAAGGTAGAAGATCTATTAATAATACATGCTTTTCTTGTGCAAGTACAGGCTTGGAAATTAGAAGTTAGTCTCAAAAACGTATATAAACGATATGAAACGATACGTAGTCCTAAAGTGAAGATTATACGTTGCAAAATTGTGAAATTATTTAAAAAACGTGTTCACAATTTTGCTAATGATGATAATCGTTTTGTATGTATGTAATGTTATAAAAGTATCTTTTTGATGTTCAAAATTTTTACAATGTAGAAGATCTATTAAAAATACATTTATTTCTTGTGCAAGTACAGGCTTGGAAATTAAAAGTTATTCTCAAAAAAGTATATAAACGATATAAAACGATACGTAGTCCTAAAGTGAAGATCATACGTTGCAAAATTGTGAAATAATTTAAAAAACGTGTTCACAATTTTGTTAATTATGATAATCGTTTTGTATGTATGTAATGTTATAAAAGTATCTTTTTGATGTTCAAAATTTTTACAAGGTAGAAAATCTATTAATAATACATTTATTTCTTGTGCAAGGACAGGCTTGGAAATTAGAAGTTATTCTCAAAAAAGTATATAAACGATATAAAACGATACGTAGTTCTAAAGTGAAGATCATACGTTGCAAAATTGTGAAATAATTTAAAAAACGTGTTCACAATTTTGCTAATTATGATAATCGTTTTGTATGTATGTAATGTTTTAAAAGTATCTTTTTGATGTTTAAAACTTTTACAAGGTAGGAGATCTATTAATAATACATGTTTTTCTGGTGCAAGTACAGGCTTGGAAATTAGAAGCTAGTCTCAAAAACGTATATAAACGATATAAAACAATACGTAGTCCTAAAGTGAAGATCATACGTTACAAAATTGTAAAATACTGCAAAGTATGATTATTAGCCTCTAAATATATAGACCTTTAAATGTGATTATCTGATTTTTGTATTTTCAGCCAGGTAGGACTTCTACTTGCATTAAAATTTTTCTTTCGCAAGGCGAGATGTGCGTATTAAAACTGATTTCAAAAGCTTATATCTAACAACGATACGTATAGCGCACCAACGCCCTCAGACGCATATTAAAAATAATTTAAAAGGAAAGGCGTTTTTTCGCCGCTATCTCGTTATTTTCCTCGAACAAACGCGCTCTTCGAGCAGAAATAAAACCTAATTCTACGCTCGACACATCAAAGCCGTGTCCCCGTTACCGAAAGTTGGCGCCGTATCTCGGCCCCATTTCTGTCTCCGTCCAACGGGATGGAAGGTCGGTCGCGATCTAACCGAATTATTTTTTCAACAAGTCATTTTCCCGGAATGGTCCATTCTTTTTCTCTCCTCCTTTTTTTCTCCTCCATATCTCCATAACGAATGGATTCGTTTATTTACTTTATGAAGCGCAGATACAACAGGTTATTGCTTAGCATTTTTTGTATGACAATGTTCGGAATCCTCCGACGGTATTTAAATCATCATCATCACCATTGTTTTTAATATAAAACCAAAGTCAGATAATAGAGTGGCAAGTTACTTACAAAATTGGAACATGTTGATGGTAAAATTCCCCTGAGTTTCACCTCAAATATAAAACCACTTCAATCGTTCAAGACAACAATACGAATTGTCACAAAATAATCCTTCGATTTGTCCGTTCGAGTCCTCGCGAGCTCTCTATTCTGAGGACGCGCAAAACTCTCGCGTAGGCTCTGCGACGACGAAAAGGACTACCGTCCGGACGCTACGGTGATCGGGCATCAACTAGCGTTGGCTTTCCGCGTTCTGGATGGCGCGTCTGCATTCTGCTCGCAGAAGGACACAAAGTCCAGATTTTTATGTAATATCGAACGTATTCTTACGAAAAGATTGTTCTCTAGTTTAGCTTTAAGTATCAAAATGTGATAATGGTATATTTTTATTTTTCTTGGTTCTGTTTAGAAGTCAAAAGGAATCTCCATCAAATAATTATTTATTTATTTATATGTTTTTCAGCCCATCAGCCTCTTGGGCTGTTTAGAGTCACACTGTGGTATTTAGTTTAAATATAATACCTCATACAGTAAATACGTAACACACTTAGAATAATAAATAACTTAGAGTGCAAAAGGACATAATATCTAGTTTCTCAGTGGATGTTATAAGAGCTGGAGAGCGCGACTGTCAAGAAGTCGATGAGCAGGTCTACTTGCGCGGGTTGGACCAATTGCTTCAATGACCTCGGCATCCCGAGTTTCTACTTTACAACTCCATGCTTTCGACTATTTAGAAGGATGTGCTTGACGCTCAGCTGAGTCTGACACTGATCACACAGGGGTGGGCCTCGTCCTTTCAACAAATGTCTATGGGTAAGTCTGCAGTGCCCTATCTGTAGTCGATCGAGGATACCAAATTTAAATCTACTATTATTGTTGATGTTGGGAAGCTGGTGAAAGTTCCTCTTGATTTCCCATAACTTTTTGTTCTTCGTAAGGAGGTCCCAGTTTAGTTGGTCCAATTGTTTATAGAGAGATTTCATGCAAAACAGCGCACTTAGTTCGGTCAAGTTTTCCTTCCTGCTCGCCAAAAAGTTGGCTTTTTCATTTCCGGGTATTCCAATATGGGAGAGGACTCTACTCCTTATTCCCTTCTTTTGAAATGTTGTATACAACTCTCTAATATATATAGCCAGAAGGTTGACTCTCTTTGCCGATCTCAAGCTCTCCAAGGAACTCTTTGAATCTGTTATTATCAGTATTGGTCCGGTTATCAATGACTCCTCCAAGGCAGATAGGATCTTATAGATAACCAGCAGCACCGCAGAGAAAATACTGGTCAGAAATGGAAGCCAAAAGTGCTCCCTAAACAGACTTGAAGTATATGCCGCACTCACGAAGTCTTCGCACTTTGAACCATCTGTATAAATGGCAAGATGGTTCGGATATTTCTCCTCAATTATCTGCCAGAATTTACCTTTTCTATAGAGGAACTGATTGCTTCTTTTCACAGAACCTTTATGGATTAGTCTATAGGTATATTTGAGAACTGCTATGGTGATATAGCCGTGATTCTGTTATCTGCAGCGAGGATCACAATCATCAGTCGATTGCAAGCTCTCCGAAAATCTGACGACGGACATGTATGCCTTTGTGTTGTGGAGAAGTTGTCTGTGTTCTCAGAGAAGTTGGAGTGTCTAGGGGAAGTTGAATAATTCATAAATAGTAGTTCTTGCCGTGAGACGGGTGATGGAATTTCTGCTTCTCATTATAGGCTTTCGAACGGGATGGTGGAGAATGCTACCAATATAATTATGAAGGCGGTGTTTCGAACTTGGTCTAGTTTCCCCATATAGGACGGGGCTGCGGTGATACAGCACTGGCTACCATAGTCGAGCTTACTTCTCATCAGTGCTTTGTATATATTGCTTAGCGATATTCGATATGGCATATATATTAAGGAGAATGCAGTGATTAAATTTAAACATATGTACCGGTAGTAACAGAATAGACTAAGGAGAAATACAGTGATATCAGAATGAATTTACTATTAAACACTGTACTGAAGGAAACAAAAAAAGCTACGTAACTTAGAAACTATTATAACTGTATAATTAATTGTAAGTTTAAGTCTTTCGGTAATATATGCATTAGATTACTATAATATTAAAATGAATTATATTTGATAACCGTTTTTTTTTAATTATTAGTTTATTATTATAAGTAGAAAACTCATCATTTATATGTTTACTTACTTGTATGTTATTTATTTGTTTTCACTGTTTTACTGTACGGACTATATATACGGTACATAAGTATTTCCACATACTACTCCAGTGAAATGGTTAATTTTAAATAACGTACTTAACATAATCAACTTAGAATTAGAGAAATTCGAAGACCTACTGCTAAAACTTTAAAAATCTTCTGATTAACTGGCCCTTCCGGCTATAGTTTTCCACCCCGCGTGTGGAAAAAAAAGGCGTACGCTATCTCCGGGCGATGTTTGACTGGGAAAAGGGACGGGATGATGGTTTTTAAAGGTTGCTTCCCGGACCTAAACGCTTTTTGTCTCCCGGGCTGACCGACGGTGGGACTGGGCCACGACAAAATGTAGCACAAGCACAAAATAAAAGAGTCTTTCGTTAGACCCGGGTCGATTTAGTTGTCTTCTCCCCCTTTTTTTTCTTTTCGCTGTCACTCAGTTTGTCTTCAACTTTACGAGTTGTCCGAAAAAAAAACTGTTTTTGCCGGACCTTACCTTCAACGCCATGACAACAGGAATAGCATTCACACATTTTTCGTAAATTTTATTGAAAAGAACAATTGGTATAAATTAGACCTTATCAATTTTTTGTCACATATATTCGCTATTTTTTTCTGAATTTCATGATTATTTTACAACCTGATGAAGTAAGAAATAATCGCCAAGAATTTCCCATTGTGTCCTAAAAAACAGCCATGGCGTACATTCTCACAAATTATTTGTTATAATGTTCTCTTATATATATATATATATATATATATATATATATATATATATATATATATATATATATATATATATATATATATATATATATGTATATATACACATATATTTGATATTAAGTGTTCACAATTTTGCAATATATGGTTATAAATTTCTGTGTATGTACCTATGAATATATTTGTGGAAACCTTCTTTAATTAACTAACGTATTCTCATATACCATGTTTCAAATAGTTTATATTTAATTTGATTATAAATCTTTATACATACAAAATGATAATCATAACCTGCAAAATTGTGAATACATTTTAAAAACGGCTGTTCACAATTATGCAAAGTATGATTATTATTTTATAATTATGTATATATTATTCTATAAATATATTTATTTGATTGTTGGATTTTTAGATCTGGGATAAACGGTAGGTAAGAACAATAAAAAACTATTACTCCCATGATTATTTTCCCTTCAAATTATCATACTTTTAGAATATATCTTACTAACCTCTTCTATATTTACTATTATAACGCAGAAAACACTACGATTGCCTATTTACAACGATATCATCCATTTGTCCATCTAATAGTTGTTTTCCTTTTTTTGTAATCTTCTTCAAGTTACTCAATAATTTTGCAACTACTGCTTCAGCACTTCTACTTACTTTGACATGAGTTGATACGTTGACATGATACATGACAATATTTCACAAGTGTTTGATGGCACATGGTTGAAAATGTCATCCAATAAAATAGGAAATACACAGAAAAATATATGTATTTAGTATATAAAATCACACAGTTTGAGACACGCATATCCGAGACATCGACAGAGGATGATACTGATGAATGAATATTACTCTAACCAGTACTGGAATTCAAATTCTGGCTGGAGACCGAAATATAAATTTGAAAAACAAGAAAACCAATAAAGATTGAAAAATGTAAATTAAGCGTATAGTGTGATGTTTTTAATAAGTAGTACAATAAAATACATACCGCTACAATGGCTCCAGAGAAAAACAGTCCACTACTATTGGAATCATTAACAGACCATCAAGAGAAACCAAAATCAGAGAAATCTTCTAAAAATAATAATAAGCCGGTGATAATTAATAAATTATGGAACTGGTAAGTATGTGACTGCGAAAAGTAAAAGCATCAACTGATACAAGGTATCCATTAGAAAGGTAAATAATTCTCATGGAACACCACTCAACAGACCACAAATAAATCACACAAAACTCGAAGCCAATGTTTGGGCAGAACAACGTCTAATAGCCGATAATAATTCATTCGTAGACTAGTTGTAATAATTCCAGACCGTATTCCTTCGACATCTATAGAAAATCGATGAGTTTTTTGTCAGTTTTAGTTTAGTTGCCACCAGATATTTGAATAGTAAGTGAATTCCGTCGGGCAGATGTTCGCCGGTATTAATTTATTGAGTATGCCGAATTTGTTCTGTTTTATCAAGCGATTTAGACGGCTGCAGAGATGTCTGAGCTCCAGACTAGGTGGGAGTTCGCATAGTGTTCGAATAAAAAGGATTATAAATGTTATTGGACGAGAGGGAAAAAACTTTTAGAGAACTTCGCGAGATATTTATTAAGTACCGTTGTTTAGCCAGCGGATTTCCCTGGATACTCGTTTCATCTTATATATAAATATGTTCATAATGGCCACTGTTTGTTTTTATAATGTTCGTAATGTCTATTTTCATAATATCAGATTTTGTTACCGACTGTTGGAATATCCCACAAAATATATGTGGGAAAGGTGTTTTTCAACAAATAAAGATGTAATAACAACCCTAAAGGAGTATCTCGAAGGTTTTCGCAATTATTTCAGATTTTCTCACCATGTAAACTTTCCCTGGACTTTCACACAAACCAAAACCAAAAACATCGATCAATCATTCATTGCTTGTGAGACAAAAAATTAGTTTTCTGTGGCGAATAGTGACTGGCGACTAAAATCGATCTAGTATAACAATCTTAACCTGAAAATGTTGTGTTGGATCATGGGTATATATATATATATATATATATATATATATATATATATATATATATATATATATATATATATATTTATATATATGTATTACAACAGGAAACAATTAGTATTAACCATCCATTCGTTATTGTAGTACACTGTGGTAATTTTTTTAATGGGAATGAAACATATACTTCATTTTTGTTCTTTGGCTATGACGATATATGATAGTCTTTAATTTGCCGATTATAGAACACGAAACATATGTATATAAGGAGCAATAGGTTTCTAGATCAAAGATACAAAAACCGCGTTCATAACTAACTGCAAATTATTATACAGAATGTTGAAAAACGCACTCAGGATTTGAGTTTAAAAATATAAAACAGTTATTTTTTGATTGAATATTTTATTGAGACATACTTACACATTGAAGTGCGAATGTTTCAAACCAATTTACCCCAATTCATCTAAATATTATGTGATTTTAACTGGCAATTATTTCTTAACATAATGTGAATTACATGTCAAAAAAATAAGAAAGTTTCGATATATAAATGTTAAAAAATCATAGTTGTTTAAATGAAGTTACATGATTTACATATAATAATATGATATTATTAAAATGATAATATTAGGTTCTCCACAAAGTTTACTGAATCGACTTCCTTTTGATATAATGTATTTTCTTATCGTCTCTGAAGTATTCATTAGTAATAATCCACCATGTTGATATTTTATTGCCCTTGGAGTCATTCTTTGATCTGTTTTATGTTCTGATGAGACCGTTTGCCTTGTTTATATACTCATATCAAGTATTCAGTAAAAAATCAAGATTATTATGCAAAAACCTTTCATAAAATTGACAATAATTATTAATTTATCTCTCATGTCATATTGTAGAACTCATTCTTACATCAAGAACTTCATATACATACTGCTATTTAGGAAATCAATAGCACTGCAAGGGGGTATAAAGAGAAGGTCCGTTCTCACTCCAATATCGAAATATTAAAACCCTTGGATAACACCAGAACAGAGCACAGTCTCAAAAGAATTGAACCGTTTGATCCAGTGTGCTGTAGTACGGCGCCTTTAATATAAACATTGTTAGACCAGAAACTAAGAGAGCGCCAATGGGAGCTCCTAGATATATACCTAAATTTAATTATTTTGTGAACAATTTGTAGGTTACTCGGAAACCACAAGTAACAATGTAATAAATAAGTTCTTATTAATTCTAATCTTATTCGGCGATAAGTTAGATTAGTCCCAAATTTTTTAAATGATATCCAAATTTGGAAATATTGAAATAGGCCTTATTGAAATATTTATATATTGCGATGTTTAGGCAAAGTTTTTACATATTATTTTAACAAGCCCAACTTATGTGTGATGGAGGTAAAAAATATATTTTAGGATTTGGGTGTTAAAAGAAAGTTTATTCAAGCTCTGACGTCCCAGTCACATTTTGAACATGGTAATCTTGTAAAACCCTTTTGTTGACCAAGGACCACGAAGTCAACCTTGAAACATTTACACGGCATCCAATTATAAGGTGTATAGTTCAATCGCTGCAATAGTTTCGTAGAATTATCATCATATAGGCTAAAAGAGCAACAGATAAAGAAACATAAGTATATCCTTTATGTAATAATAAATATTTTAAAGGTGTTTCCAATACCGAAATATTAAAATATGGGATATTGGTGGATGAATAAATTTATAATAAAAAATAATTATTAGGCAAAAATGTATTTTTAAGAAAGCAATTTAAGGTTTCATAAAAAGAAAACAAACAACTATTATCGAACGTCGAAGATAACCAATTGAGAAAGAAAGAGAACAAAGCGTGAATTAAAAATGGGAACGGACCCGCGGGAGACCCCCATACTAATTCATCGTTCTCCAAAGAGACGTGACGTTCGGACTGGCCGAAATCTGTCAAAGCCACAGCGCCAAATGGGCCAATAACGTTGATAACGTGGTGATATATGGAGGTGCTGCTTGGGACCATTTTTCTCGGACGCTTCTTCGTTACAATGCGTCTGTATGTGTGTGAGTTTAGGCGGCGGCCGCAGAAGGTCCTGTTCCTTTTCACTGTAAATAAAACTATTTAGTTGACGCGTCACAAATCAGTTTGTTCCTTCCGTCCTTTGTAACAGATTGGGGATTGTTTTTATTATTTTTCTATTTTTTTTTATACATCTTTATTAGATACGCTTAGTACAATCTTAATTATTATTATTATTATTATTACAATTAATTTATTACTACCTTTCCTATGTGCTTGGATTAATTAACAAGCAAGACGAGTGCGAGAAAATACATTAGTATGTATTCCTCAATTATAAAATTATAATTATTTATTAATTATTAACTTATAACTCTAGTTTACACTAATAATACACACTAAATGTTCACACAAGTTCGTAGGGTTTTGTTCGTTTCAATCTCCTGACATTCTGCGCGCTGTCCAGCAGTTGTATTGCTTCCACGTTAGTATGATTTAGTAATCTTCTTTCGTGTTTCAAGGCGAAATCCTGCACAACTTCGCAAATCCATTTGATTTCCAGGTCATCGTGCAGTTCTTCATTGGTTACATAGCGATAGGCATTGGTAATCAATCGAAGAACCTTGTTTTGACAGCGCTGTATGACTAACTGATTGGAATTTTTAGTGCAAATTTTTCAAATGACTTTGAATTATTATTGTTATTGTTTCAGTGCATTCATATTATATTTATTATATTCTTTCATAAAACTGACTAGAGTTATTAACTCATCTCTCATGTTGTCTAGAGCAAAATACTATTAAAATATATAGGTACACCCAGATACTGTAGGACTCATTCTTACATCGAGACCTTCATATATATACTGTAATTTAGGAAATTAAGAGCATTGCAAGGAGGTATAAAGAGAAGCTCCGTTCTCATGCCAATATCGAAGTATTAAAACTCTTGGATAACACCAGAACAGGGCACAGTCTCAAAAGAATGAAACCATTTGATTACTATTAAAACAACTTACTATTAAAATTACAATTAACGGTTTCATGATGGTTAAGCGATGATATTCCATACATGGGTGCATAATAGTATTGTCGGCCTGAAATGATAAGAATAAACCTTTCTGGTTTCCTGAAGTTTATCTTTGATTACTTTAAAAAAAGTTCTGCACTAGAGCAAAAACCTTTGAAAAAAATTAAACCTTAATATACTGGAAAACAACACAATATTAAAAAAGAAGTCATAGCAATATATTTCCATAAAATATTACATAAATATAAAATTGAAATAATGAAAAAAGCTTTTCTTGCATTTATACATCCTACTCTTTAGTGGTTAAGAGACACAGTGAGAGTATGGTTACGAGTATGATCATTTAAGGTCCCACTCTATATATCTATATATTGTGCACTTAAATCAGAATACTATTAATTGACACTGAGAGTATATTTTAGGTATTATTTCCACGAAGTAAAATAAAAACCTTTTATAGATCCACATATATAGAATTCTTATTTTAAATAAAATGCATTTAACAGCACTGAAAAATTTTTCTTGGCTTAAACGAAAAGCGATCTCTCAAGGTTTTATTATTTTCCGACTGAGAGTTCGTAAAACGCGTAACGTGTGAAATAATGCAACGCTATGGAAACGGAGAGCGTCCGCATCGTCCTGAATGTCAAACAGACACCCAAAATTATCAGTTTTGCGTCAGTTTTGTTTCAATACGAGAGTTAGTGAACGAGTTTTTGTGTTAGCGGTCACGAGAAATTCCCCTAAGCCATGGTGAGTCTTTTGAACGTTTGCGAGAGGATGCTCCGGCGTCGACATGCGTAAGAGCCACCGAAAACGCACGGTGGTTACCGCAAAAAATAAAAGCATCCCCGCTACTAACACATTGGCTGAAAAGGTCCGGGCGTAACAAAGAAAACGCGTTTTTTGTTCATAATTGGCTATAATCATCAACGTAATCACCATCAAGAGTCACACAATCATTTCAACGACGCTCTAACATTTAAATACCACTTTTATAGAACGATTTATCTTTTGCCTCAAAATAGGCTTGTCATCAGTTGCTATTCACTCAGATGACGATCACTTTGATTCCGGAGTGAAGTGATGGATCCATGTTTCGTCCATTGTCACATATCGACGCAAAAAATCCGATTTCTTACGTTTAGACATGACCAAACACTGTTCAGAATCATTAACACGTTCTTGATTTTGGTCAACAGTGAGCAAACGCGCCACCCACTTTTAATAGAGCTTTCTCCTAGTCAAATACTCATGCAAAATAAAACCAACTCTATTTTTTGAAATGTTTACGATGTTAGCTAACTCACGCAACTTCACTTCTCGATTATTGACAACGATTTGGTGGATTTTTTTATGTTTTCTGGTGTTATGGCCTCATTTGGACGTCCACTGCGTTCTGCATCATCGGTGTCTCTACGACCACGTTCGAAGTCAGCAAACCGATGTTTTATTGTTGCTTCTGATGGAGCGCAGTCCTTGTAACACGTTTCAAGCCATTGTATCGCTTGGAAGGTATTTTTTCCCATCAAAAAGCAGTGTAAAATTAAAAGACGACATCGTGTTACTCTTAGCACAATAACTGACAAGTTTTTGAATAGAATATAGTGAAATATTAACAGCTTATCTTGTGAAGGTTAGTACCAACTGAAAAAGTGGTGAACGCAATAAACTAATGGCATCTATGCGTTAGATCCGGGACTTTTCATCCCACGTTTCAGCTTTTTGTGACATCACCTTTGACCGTTGCGACCGCTCGTCGAAAAGCACCGTGTCTAATCAATTAAAAGGCTATTATTAGCTGTTAGCGGTAGCCGTTCGACTAACACCACCCCCGCGACTAACACCGCCGAAGTGCCAGCACGCGAAATATGTTTTTTTAATTAATTAACTCCGTTCAAGTCCATCAGATGATCGTAACGATCTAAAATTAAACTGATCGATGACAAGGTTCACTGCATTCGTTGGCTGCCGAATCATCAGGTGTATATACAGGGGATAGACAAAATAATATGAACACCATGCAATATATATAGTCCATCCAAAGAAGTTTTGTACATACGTCATCTATCGTCGTCGTCGTCGTCTCAATGTTGCTGTATCCACTCTAAGTTTTAGTTCGGTCTAGCTTTAACATACTACAAAATTCTATTCGAAATAAAATAAATAAAAATGAAGTAAAACTACACTTAAGTAAACAGTTATAATAGTTTTTAGGTTAGATTTGTATTTGATTATATCTATATTGAAATATTTTCCAAACCACCTGTGAGTTAGAGTTCTAGGCGCGTTTTTTATGTAGTTGTATCCACTTAATCCACCTAATCAACAATTTTATATCTAAGTAATATATTTTTCTTTCATTAGAGAGTATATTAACCTTTTACATTTAGTTCTTCTTATAAAGACATTTGGATAACTGATGATGTTAAAAGTCTGTTTACATTGCATGTAAATATTTGAAAACGGTGTATCAACTAACCTGTCTGAAAGTTCCTTCCGATGGCTGGGCTTCCGTCCAATAAGTCTCTAGGCCCAGGTCTTTGTTGTTTGTGATTGATATCAAAATCAACACTTTTAAACCGTTAAACCCAAAACTAGCAATTGGGATATAATGGACCGGCATCATCATAAGTTTCTGAAAGTGTTTAATGGGCTTCGACAGTAGATTTTTGAAAATGAAATAACATAACTTATGCATGTCCAAAATGAAATTTTGAGTGTTCAATAATATTAAATGGAAAACTGTTATTTTATGTAGAGATATGTCAAAGTTAGGTTACTTAACAGTACATTTATACTTTGCAACTGCACCAATAGATATCGCTGAACACTGAATCATGCAAGCACCTAATAATTCAACCTGATAATATCACAGTCCGTTAATACTTTCCGATCAAAAGTGTATAAAAACACACGTCTGCTAATTATCAATATTGTCTAAACATTCCAAGCTAATACATGAATATCTTTCGGAGTTTTGCGGACATAAAGGCTTTATAGTTTTGAATTATTTACCTCGTGATGACTTATTGGTATTTCGCGTACTACATTTATACCAATCGAACATGAAAAAAAAACATCACTTAACGTTTCAAAACGTCCCGATTGCTGTTCACTTCTTGCCAATATTACGAATCTCGTTATCAATCAGCTAAAATCAAGGCTCGGTCAAGAAAGAGCAGCCCTACGTTCACAAATCGTCAACAACGTTTCCTCTCGGAGGACGAGGCGCCACCATCATCAGGATCGATCCGGTGCGAGATGTCGGACCCAACCGCGAAAACATTTCATTATCGAGAACGTCCGTGAAACTTTCGAATACAATTTGCGGACGGGGGGAAACGAAGGACGCGAGAGGAGGGGGTGGTCTTGTTTTATGCCCCGGCACACCCCCGTCCCCCCGATGCCGAACCGAAGTTTATTCCGGAGGAAAGTTTGAACGGGAAGGGAAATTTAAAGCTGGCGTAAGGCGAAAAAATTACCAGTGGAAACCGTTTATTCTCATCCGGCCTGGCCGAGGACCGAGGATCCGGGGCGGGGAGGGGGAGAAGAGTGGCGGGGGCGTTTGGCGGATGTTAATTTGAAACTGTCAATTTCACGCGCCTCTTTTCCGACGCCATTTATCAATTAGAATGGTTCCTGGGTGTCAATCTGTTGGGAGAGGGTCATCGATATTGGCGTGAAAAAAACCGAGACAGAACGCGGAAACTAAGCCTAATTATTGGGTACGCGAAAAAGTAATCCGCCTTCTTAGTAAGAGATGTTAACGAACCCTCCGTTGGGACGCAACAATATTTTGGTTATATTATTGGTTTTATTATATTTTTGTATAACTAGTTCTAAATAACTATATTTTATATACAAGGGGGATATATATAAACGGTAATTTTCGTCTATTGCACAAGGCATCATCATCATAAAGTTTTTAACCAATGAAGGCGTTAAACCATCGGAAATTTATTTCAATTTCAATTTCACTCGTTTGAAGGCACAGTTTGGGGATGCTACATTGTCTCAGAATGGAGTCTATAAGTGGGTCAAGGTGTGTGTCGAAGAAGAAGGAATATTCAAGCTTCCAAATCGGCGGTAAAAGTATGCAAAGCACCGAGGCGACTACATTAAATATTTAGTTTATGTATACCATTGATTAATAAAATTATTTTACAAGATTACCATTTATATTTAATTCCTCCTCGTATACATATATATACATATATATATATATATATATATATATATATATATATATATATATATATATACGTACATATAAGTACATAAGTATAAAATGTTTTCATCTACCAGAAAACAGAGCAATCCCATCTCACTCATTCACAGACGGGCTTTGTACATGGCTGCGATAGTCAGGGCCGTAACTCTGAATTTTATAACACCTCCTTCCTAAAGAAACGACCACAGAACTGTTCGTGGTCGTTGTCCCATCTGAAAGGCTTATGGTTGTTTGAATATCTTCGAAATGGCACTGTTTCTACTCATATTTCTATGGTATCCCTCTATGGAATGGTTTTCCACATTTTGGTGACTCCGGATTCCAATATTCTACTCAACAAACTAAGCTACTACAATACGGTTTTGGTGGCCATTCACCCTGAACTGTGACAAGGGTGCCGAGAATCCATGGACTACGAGTATTTTTCAGAGCTTGAATGTTTCTTACTTGGAATAGCTATGGCTAGAAGCTAGTCTTTGAGCACCTTCAATCTGCCTTTTGTGAAAATTCACTTAACTACAACAAAGAATACTTCGAGTAACTGTGGAACGAAAGTTAATTTAATCTGAACAAAGGATCCAGAGCCAGAACACACGTGCAGTGATATCATAACATTAATGTTTCAATATATTAAAAACAACATTTAATTTTAACCTAAAAGAATCAGAACCAAGTACAACGCAGGCCAATGCTCCTGATTTGACAGTCAGGGCACAGTTGAGTCACAAATTCAGAGACGCATATTACAGTGGTATAGACATGTCTATCAAATGAAAGATGACCATCTTTTTGGATGGAAAACGCATCGAACATCTCCGAAAAAGACATGGATCATGATCATATCAAACAATCTGAAAAATAAGAGACGATTGCGGCCGATCACTAACTGCAGCAAAATTTTGTGAAGAGTATTCGAGGTTCTGAAGCACCAAGGCGTATTGCTTGAAAAGTATATATTCTTTTCGGGCGTCAGCTATGGATTTATGGCAATCATGACAATCGTTAACTAAAATGAGCACTTTGAGAGTTGATTTGAAGCTTGATCACAATTAGTAATGTTATCATGTGAATATAGACCGCAATATATAGGGAACGAAATGTTGATAAAATCAAAAAAATATTGTAACTCTAATAACTGTTTTATATCATATACAATCTCAGACTATCATAGCTCAGCACCGAAGTATTGGTACCGCTATAAATTTAATGAATAACAATCAATAAATCTTTTTAGGATATAAACTACAGCCAGAACTATCCGGTCTGTGATCAGGAAGCTGTATACGGTTACGACGATCACTATGAACAGCAGCCCGCAGATAACCCTGCTGACCTGCAGGTACCTGACGCACGTCTATATGCTGAGGTGTGATTTTCAAACGGGTATTTGGAACCGTTTAACCTTTCTGCTTGATTATCAGGGTTTTACAGATGTCGAGCAGTATCAGAGATTAACAAATTATCAGGATCCAGCTCAAGAACAAAATGATGTTGATGAAACCCCACAACCCAGGACATATTACTATGAGAATCAGTACCAATCACAAAGGCACCATCCTCACAGGACCAGGGTACCCAAGCCCCACCTGCACCATTTTCCGAGATATCGCTATCAGCAGGGTCACGGCGGATACGTCAATTGTCCTCTGGTGAAAGAACAAACTCGCAATCAGCAGGAGTACACGGAAAGTTACCACGACCCATACGCCGACTACAGGGCGGCGCAGAACTACTGGGCCATGTTGTACGGAGACCACAAGAATAAAAGTTTGTATCACTCTCAGAAACCTTCCCGCACAACTGGGAATAAGAAGTACCCGGTCACTGTTAAAACCCCCAAGTAAGTGTCTTAACGTTGTTATTTTATTTGATTTAAATTAAAGATATAAAAAACAAAAATTTAATTAAATGATTACCCAAATATTAATAGATCTAACATGTCAATTGAAGTCCCCGCCTTAACATATAGATGGCACTACTAGAGTTAAATCCATGTGTTTTAGTTAGCTCTAACCCTCAAAAGATGCTTGTATAAATTTGACAGCTGTTATATAGCATTTTGAGTGAAGCAACTTTTATTAATGTGAAGAAAATGGGTACAAAGGAATTTCTTTCAGTCTATCTTTCTAGCTTTCCAATGGTACATATTCATAACATTTTATAGCGCGAACCGTTCAATAATAATACATTTCCATTATCTCGATTCTCAGTGATATGGGCATTGTAGAGAAGAATCTGTTCATTCATTATTAAATTTCCTTTCACATGATTCCTTTTTATAATGAAATGGTTCAGTAGAGATAGGACTTAATAAAGAACGACAGTAAGCTAATAGATAAGGAGTAGCTTTAAAATCCTATCATTTTGACTTAAAACAGGCCACAACACATCAATATTACTAAACTAATGATTGGACAAGTTCACGCATACCTATTTGATGTCAATAGTCTCTACTCTAACATATAACAATTGGACTCAAAACCTCATACTCTTGTTACTTACTATTCATTGATGGTTCTTAGCACCAAGAGCGGTATACCTGAGACAGCTTGGCAGCATTAATCACTTATAATAATTTAAATAAACTTTCGGAAACCTCTGACATTAAAATTAAAATCGAATCGTCTTTATCAATTTGTTCTCTTGAGATATTGCAAATAAGCGAGCTTCCGTCACAGTAATTTTTACAATATGTCCATTGGGACAGATTAAATATCAAAGTTTTAGATATACGACGACAAAATAGTTCATTTTGAAGGAATAATGTTCCTCATTCGGGTTAGCTGCGACACAATATTTGCAATATCACAATATATTAGGAATGAAGAAGGATTGAAAATAGGTTGCCTGGAGAATAAATATTCTTTGTGTCTTTGAATCTTAAGACACAATAATTTTCCCGTAAAATTATAATAATCGAAATAATGACATAATTAAGAGAAAAGTTGACTCAGAAAACCTAAAATGACTTAATCCGTTTTTTATCTTGTGATGTACATGATGACCATCCTGTATATAGAGTTAATCGCTGCATTCTTATATAAAAGTCTTATATGTATACATTATATTAATAATTTATGGTATTTTAATACTTTCTCCTTGAAAAGGAATAGAATAAATTGGCATATACGGAAATGTTTTAAAAAACTTATATGTTTTTAGAAAAACAAAAACCCTATCTTTATAATGGTACGCATACCAGGTAAGAATGACCATCCTGTATATACAGTTAATCGCTGCATTCTTCTATAAAAGTCTTATATGTATACATTATATTAATAATTTATGGTATTTTAATACTTTCTCCTTGAAAAGGAATAGAATAAATTGGCATATACGTAAATGTTTTAAAAAACGTATATGTTTTTAGAAATACAAAAACCCTATCTTTATAATGGTACGCATACCAGGTAAGAACAATGCTGTGTACATATTTGTTTAATCCAAATAATTTAGTATTTTTGTAGATCAGCATAAGTTAAACAATCGAGGCAATTTACCGGCCGTACTGCCAACAAGCCAAAGACAACCCGAGCCTCTGGGACTGCTAACGACATTATTAGTGAATAGTTTACCATTCGGGGTCATTTGCAATCAAAGCCGGGGCCTCGCCAATCTAACCGTATCGGCTGTGTGCCGATACCGCCTGTTAATAAGACCCCCAGGGAGGGGATGGAGGAGGGCAGGAGGCGGGCGGGTTCTCGAGATGGGACGTGAGCTGATTGAATTATCGGCTCGGTATGCATCCGGAAGAAACAAACGCGCCGGCATTAAGATAGCGGCCGAATTAAGCCGATGGCCCACGACCTCGATCCTTTGCCATTATCTGATTTTCGTTGTGGCTCCTCTACCTAACACCCCTCCCCCCTCCGTCTCTGCTGATATATGCCGATAGTGCCATCGAATTAAAAGTAAACGATACTAGAGCGTAGCAACGTTCGATACTTTAAAATTTTAAATGGAGAAAAAAGTCACTTCGTAACTTAACTAGAGTTTATTCATATAATTCTCAAAAGCTGATTAATAATATACGATTCGTTTAATGGATGCATTTTTGGCAGTTTTCTCTTAAAACAATCGTTTCGACATCTACTGAGATTTCTGCCCAATAAACTAAACAAGTAGAATAACACCAGTAGAAATTAAACCCCTGAAAATAGTCAGGGGTGTAACTAAGATGGACAGGTTCGGAAGTATAGTACTAAGAAAAGACCTTGCTATTTAATCAATGGAAAAGTACATAGAAAGGAGAAAATTCAGATTGTGAAAACATTTACAGAAGATAAACATACATGATAAAATAAGGAAAGGAGAAAATTAAAAGTGCTTTACGAAGACGGTTACAAACGATAGACAGACGTGGCTATACGATTTAACGGGTCATTTGAGAAGTCCCCGGCCTAACACAACTCAAAAGAGATATATGGATAATTTGACAGCTGTCGTCATTTGTTTGTGAATTATAGCATTTTGAGTAAAGCAACTTTTGTAATTGTGGAAAAATGGATAAAAAGGAATTGATTGAAGCGTTTTGATAAAATATTGTTTTTTGAAGGGAAAAAATACAGTTGAAGCAAAAATTTGGCTTGATACCGAGTTTCCGGACACTGGCCCAGGAAAATCAATTATCAAGGATTGGTATGCTAAGTTTAGACGTGGTGAAATGAGTACCGAAGGCGGTGAACGCAGTGGACGCCCAAAAGAGGTTCTTACCGACGAAAAAATTTAAAAAATGATCTTGAATGACCGTAAATTGAAATTGAATAAAATAGCAGATACTCTAAAGATATCAACTGAACGTGTACATAAAATCATTCACGAATATTTGGGTATGCGAAAGCTCTGTGCAAAGTGGGTGCCGCGCGAGCTCAGTTTTGACCAAAAGCAACGACAAGTTGATGATTCAGAGCAGTGTTTGAAGATGATCAAGCGTAATAAATCCGAGTTTTTGCGTCAATATGTGACAATGGATGAAACATGGCTCCATCATTTCACTCCGAAGTCCATCCCAGTGGACGGCACACGATGAACCCGCTCCAAAACGTGGGAAAACGCAACAGTCAGCTGGCAAGGTTATGACGTCTGTATTTTGGGATACGCATGTAATTATTTTCATTGACTACCTTGAAAAAGGAATGACCATCAACAGCGACTAGTACATAGCGTTATTGGACCGTTTGAAGGACGAAATCGCCCAAAAATGGCCGCATTTGAAAAAAAAGAAAGTGCTGCTTTACCAAGACCATGTGCCGTGTAACAAGTCAGTGAAAACGATGGCAAAAATCCATGAATTGGGCTTCGAAATACTTCTTCACCCACCATATTCTCCAGATCTGGTCCCCAGCGACTATTTCCTGTTCTCATATCTCAAAAAATGCTCGCTGGGAAGAAATTTTCGTCGAATGAAGAGATGATCGCCGAAACTGAGGCATATTTTAAAGAAAAGGACAAATCGTACCGCAAAAATGGTATCGAAAATATGGGGGGTCGCTATAATCAGTGAAGGGAATTATGTTGAATAAAAAAACTAATTTTGTCAAAAAAATGTGTTTTACTATTGTAGGTCCCCGGCCTACCATAGTAAAACTAGTAGTAAAAATAGTAGTAAAACGTAATTTTCAATTGACCTGTTACTTACCTCTTAGGGAGGTACCTCTTAGTATATGAAGCCTAGTCTCTTGATCTCTTTTAAGTCACAAGTGCAGTATATTCAAATAAATATATTGCACCCCGACAAACTTAGAATAATATAAATGTCAACAAAACAGTTTTATTAACAAATTTCGGGCCCTCCACATGTACAGTGTTTTATATAAATTTTTAGGGACTTGGAAAATCCGCTCTCGGCCATTATTTAGATCGGAAATTTCGAGTCGCCGCGGGGGTGAATGGCAATTTCCCAATTTAAATGGTTCGCATTAAGCTCATCCCCCCGGACTATCGTCTTCCGTCGAATACCTTTTTCTTCGCGAGAACCGGGAGTGGGAAGAGGAGGTCAGAGGAGGCGCGTCCTCTCATTTCGACTCTGCGAAAGACGTAATAGCCTGCAAATACGGTCGCGGAACGTTTGTATGCAAAATTATACCGTCGTAAATTAGTTCTTAAATAGATTTCGGCGTACGCGCCAAAGCGTCGCGACTGCTCCTCTTCTCTTCCATCTAATGCTGCAGAGGATTTAACAGTCCGGGAACTGATGGCGCAGATAGGGCTGAAAAGAAGCTTATCGAGATCATAAAGTTGTGCCCGCGCCGAACGCGCCAGCGGCTGTATAGGTGGCGCCGGCGAGTCATTAAGGCGACTCGCTTTCAAAGTCTTTCAATATGCATTGAGATCAAATAAACTCATGTAGTGACTACACCGCGTAAGATCTAATGGTCCATCTAGACTGGGAATATTAATTCCAAAAATTAAGGCCTTAACAGTACCAGCTAGTATTCATGATTTTAATATTATAAAGTTTAATGAAGAACGGTGCATCATTGAATAAAAAATTATGCTATATATATTTATGAGCTTAAAAATATTTATCATAATTATACATATATAAGAAAATTAATGCAACTTCTGCAGTCATAAATTAGAAACTAAAATCTGACATGGATATTTTAAATCGGAACTGAGCAGATTCCTATGAAATCATTGGGCTATGAGTTAATAAGTGCTACCAAAAAAGACAATTATAAAACTCGCCGACTTCATCAATGCATCGCTCGGATTACGGTTCATCTACACTGTCTAGTCTTTCATATTCTATCATCTTTGATATTCTTTCCATGTCGAATCCTTAATATAATTACGTTCTAAAAATAATCAGGCATAATAGCATAGGT
The DNA here is from genome assembly GCF_030347505.1 of Rhynchophorus ferrugineus. Classification (NCBI taxonomy): domain Eukaryota; kingdom Metazoa; phylum Arthropoda; class Insecta; order Coleoptera; family Curculionidae; genus Rhynchophorus; species Rhynchophorus ferrugineus. The sequence goes on along the minus strand of NW_027472586.1, from coordinate 7,912,118 downwards.
AGACGAGAATATTTCAAAAACATCCTCTAATAGCTAAGTGTGTCTAAATGTTTGGTATTTATAGTTTTATAATTACCACTTGTACTTTAATCATTACTTATTACGCTATTATGATATATTATTTGATATAATTTCCATTTCATTTCATTTTCGCATTATTTCACCCATTCCTTATATTTCTATTTAAACCCGTACATCAAACTGGCGTGGGTATATCTCAGCTTTATTTCAACATTATTCAACTAATAACATTTGGATAGATGTAATAAAGTACAGATTTGGATATATATATTTTTTTACTAAGAAAATCTGTATAAACACTTTTTAACAACGATAGTAACATTTTAATTTTTATAGCTTTTTAATTAGATTTTCAATTAAACATTTTTTTTAGTTACAAAATATGTATAATGTTTGGGTAACAATCATGTTAATAATTTTCAGTTTTGTGCTGATTTTTATAACAAGTCCAATATCGTCTAAAAAAATCAATAAATCTTGAAAATATATCTGCAGTAACATAACACTAATATTCCAACATATTGACAAACCACTATGATGTTATTAAAACATAATAGATTGTTTTAATAAGTTCAATAACAGAATATATTGTATATAATTGAATCATCGTTGCTGAAACAGTACCAGTCTTTGATACACCTATCCACTAAATATATTTACACCTTGTTGGCCTTGACAAATTTGAACAAATGCTGGAGACATCACATTTTCTTTTAGAATAAGAAACAAAGTCAGCTCCTCTTGGCCAATCTTTAACTTCATAGTGGTTTTTGGTGTCTCAACTGCCCCACAAGTGCCCAAGCAATATAGCAACAACTTTTAAATCAGCACAAACTTTCCAGTTGTATTCTTTGTATTTGATAGTCATAAGTTGCTTCTAAAATTACTGAATGTGAAAGGACATCGACTGCCATTGCGGAATAATACAGCTTTTAAGGATAAATAGTATCCACACTATTACGAAGGAATGTGAAGTACTTGACAACTATATCAATAGACAATATATTTTAAAAATGGAATAAGAAATTCAAAACACGTAATCTTATTTAGGTTAGAAAAATTGTGTCACACAGAGGGTTATTATAGCATTTTACGGTATGTAGTCTTAGTGTGTACATGCCTTAACGCCATCAAAACATATTAGTACGCACGAAAGGGGGGGAATAAATCTAGACCACGGTTTTTTTTATTAAACCCGATGCAGGACTTATTTTATTCCGGTTGTAAACGTTTTACGACGGCACATTTCTCTTTTTTCATCAGGAAGCTCTCGCAAGGGACCGCGGGGGCGGGCAGGGATCCTTATACCTTTACATACCTGCAATTGTGTCTATTTATCGATCCATCTGCGATTGTTTCTACGCCTGGCGCGATATCCGTTCTTTTACGATCGCATCTGAACAAGACCTTTCTTTCCGTCCTTTCAGGTACGTCACCCGGAACGTTGCCGCCCAGTGTCTTAACAAAAAGCCGTCGGCTTTGAGCCTGCCGGTGGTTACGCAGCCCGATCCGGCTTTGTTCAAGAAAAAAAACAGAACCAACCACGTAAGAATAGAGCTTTTTTTGCGATCGAATTAATATTAGGCGTAGGAAAATGTAACACGATTTTTTTTGCGTTTAAAGCGTAATAAGTTTCCTTGAAGTAACTCTTATTCAACAGCTATATCGTCAATGACACTATCTTTAAGCAAAATAAGATCCTAATATCTCACAAACTTGATATAATCGACTTTAAATAATTAAAATACCGTAAAATATTTTTCACACATCTAATAAGGAGCAATTACAGGGCATAGATAAATAGAAATCTATGCTATATACTACATCAATGTTGGCAACGTTGCTTCCGTGTCAAAAATTAGACCTGTATATATTGCTATGCCAAGTCGTGTCTATCCAAAGTAGCAGTTATCTCAATTTATGGAGTCAAAATGGTGCAATTTTGCCCCATTTAATGTTGACATTTTACCTGTTTTAGTTTATTTTAACTTCGATTTATATCAACATACTCATATAAATAAAAAATGAAATAAGAATATTTCTAATAAAAACCCCAGCAGCTTAACTTAATAGTATCTGTACTTAACTCTCTAACGCGTCTTACTGGTAAGAACAGGCCCATTCCACTACCTCATTCCTGGTGGAAGTCATTGATTAAAGACGCAATAAGTTCTTGACTGATTACTTATTTGGCCTCGGCATCTTCAACCAGAGTAATCAAAAATATTAATCGCCGAATCGAAATCTATCAGCACAAGCAAAGCGACAAAACAAAGTTTGCAAGCTTCTAACCATTTAAAATTAATGATTCCAAGAATATTGCAGACATTTGACAACCGAACATGCATTTGCATGCATGATTGAACATTTAAGTGTGCGAACGTATCAGACAGCATTGTATCTACTTTTAACTAGAATAAAATGAGAAGGAAAATATTTTCTGATATTGAAACGAATTTACAAACTGCAACAGGCAATAAGTTATAAATATTGATGACGTGAATTCACTGCTTCGTCGGATAGACTATAGGTTATGTTTCAGTATATTATACATTTTGTTCTGCGACAGTTAAAACAAGGAAAATCGCTCTTTATTGGTTAGCGATGACGAAAATAACTGAATTCTTTAGCATAAGAGGCAAAAGCTATAGTGGGCGAAATCGAAAGTTAAATGACTACTGAGACCGACAGCAGAGAATAGTATTCTTACATCATAAAACTACCACAGCTAAACTCAGCTTGAATAATATTCTTAAAAAAAAATAATACAGTTAAGTTACACAAAGTTAACATTCATGGAAGGATTGCAATTTCGAAACCCTTTATAACTTACGTTAACGCCAAGCCGCAGAAGAAATGGAGAAATGATCATCAAACCTGGACACTTCATGACTGGAAGAATGCAGTATGGTCCGATGAGTAATCGTCCAGATATTTTCCTACAAACGGCGGTATTAATGTATGGAGGACCCTAAAAGAAACCCTGCCCAGAAATCACTGGCGCTGTAATCACTGACACTAATCAGTGCGAATGAATGTATGGACTTCCTCAATGACGAAGTTCTTACTATAACAGGTTAATTAAAATTAAATTTAAAATTGACGGCTGTCGGATCATTAGTTTGTGAATTATATAATAACATTTTGAGTGAAACAACTTTTGTTATTATGAAAAAAAAGGGATAAAAAGGAATTTCGAGTGTTGATAAAATATTGCTTTTGTAGGGAAAAAATACAGTTGAAGCAAAAACTTGGCTTGATGGCGAGTTTCTGGACACTACCCCAGGAAAATCAACCATCAAGTATTAATATGCTAAGTTTAGACGTGGTGAAATGAGCACCAAAGACGGTGAACGCAGTGGACGACCAAAAGAGATATCACCGACAAAAAAGCCACGAAATGATTTTGAATGATCGTAAATTGAAATTGAATGATATAGCAGACACTATAAAGATATCGACTGGATGTGTACATCATATCATTCACGAATATTTGGGTATGAGAAAGCTCTGTGCAAAATGGGTGCCGCGCGAGCTCATTTTTGACCAAAAATAACGACGAGTTGATGATTCGGAGCAGTGTTGAATAGTGAAGATAAAGCGTAATAAACCCAAGCCTTTTCATCGGTATGTGACAATGAACTCCGAAATCCAATCGGCAGTCATCCGAGTGGACTACACACGATGAACCCGCTCCAAAGCGTGGGAAAACGTAGCAATCGGCTGGCAAGGTTATGGCGTCTGAAAAATTTTCATTGACTACCTTGAAAAAGGCGACTATTATATAGCGTTATTGGACCGTTTGGAGGACAAAATCGCCAAAAAACGGTCGCATTTGAAGAAAAAAAAAGTGCTGCTTCACCAAGGCAATGCACCGTGTCACAAGTCAGTGAATTCGATAGCAAAAATCTATGAATTGGGCTTCGAATTGCTTCCTCATTCACTCTATTCTCCAGATCTGGTCCCTAGCGACTATTTGCTATTCTCAGATCTCAAAAGAATACTCGCTGGGAAGAAATTCTCGTCACATGAAGAGGTGATCGCCGAAACTAAGGCCTGTTTTGAAACAAAGCCAAATCGTACTACAAAAATGGTATCGAAAAGTTGGACGGTTGCTATAATCAGTGTATCACCCTTGAGAGAATTATGTTGACCGGGTACCGGGGACCGAGATAGACCGGGGACTTTTCAGTTGACCTGTTAACTAGCAAATTGCTGCCAAACACTGCCATATACACACAGTCTTAGTTTGAATAGCACCAAAATATAATCAAACATCTCCCCTGGCCAGCACAATCGCTAGACCTCAACATAATTGAGCCCTTATGGAGGGTTTTACAGCAGAAAGTAGAGTGAGTAGTTATGGTACAAAAACGGGACAACATTCCGCAGGAAACTATCCATATAATATTCCAGAAGAACAACAATTGCTTTAAAAGCAAATAGTGTGTCAACGACTTATTAATAGATAAATGTTTTATATATATATATTAGGTGTTCATATTATGTTATCCATCTCCTGTATATTATATTATAACAATTATATTTTTATATGCTCACAACAATTGAATAATAAATTCCTACTATACCGATTTTTAGATAACCAAACGAACACTGGACCAATCCGAACCGTACTACCCCAATACGGGCGAGGAAACCGCCCCCTGCACTTACTCGGCCCACCAGATGGACTCCGAGGGCGACTTGAACAAGCAGCACCAGCTGAACTACGAAACAAACAAATTGGGACCCGTCCAAAACAACGCTCGCGAATCTCCCTCGAACGTTAAGGCTTTCGCCAAATTTCTGAAACCACGGGTCAGTATGGCTCTCGGTATCCATTTTTTTTTAGTTTATTTATTACATTTTTACTAGTAGTTACTAACCTACAATTTGTTTTTACTTAAATGTTAAATTGTTATTAACATAAATCTAGGTATATGTGAAGGAGGACCCAGTGGCGCTATCTTATTCTCTGGTGTAATAATAATTCTATCAAATGCTTGCTACACTACACAAGATCAAATGATTTGATTTTTTTGAATCTGTGTCCTGTGCTGGTGTTATCCAAGAATTGTATTACTTCGATATTGTCATGAAAATGAGGTTTGTGCTCGTGTTTCCCTGCAATTCTTTTGATTTCCTAAGTAAAAATATCTGAAGGTCCCTATGAAAGTAATCAGTCCTGTAGTATCTCCTACAATTCCTTTCAGAACTTTGTTCTGGAACTCTTGTATTGTATATATATATATATATATATATATATATATATATATATATATATATATATATATATATATTATGTACTATCACTACATAGTATAAAACAAAGTCGCCTTTTCTGTCCCTATATCCCTATGTGCGCTTAAATCTTTAAAACTACGCAACGGATTTTGATGCGGTTTTTTTCAATAGATAGAGTCATTCAAGAGGAAGGTTTATATGTATAATACATGCATAATATACTAAGGCAACATTGCCAATTTTAGAGGTTTCTAACGTGATGTCGTAAATTAACCTATTTTTTTAGGCTTATTTAGCAATTAGCAAAAACGCTGCCTAACCCTACGAGTTAGATCAAATTAATGTACTACAGTATTGCACACCATAAAAAGGTCTACAAAAAAATCCGCGATGGTATATGTTTATCTTTTAGGGATAACCCACATTAACCATTTTTATTGTTTACTTTTTACGTGAGAAAATGGCTTATTTACGAAGCTATTTTAAGCAATACGGCATTAATCCTTATCGAATTAAGTACCTTAAATACAGTGTGCAATTAATATAGATCAATATGGTTCCTTACAGCATGTAAATTAAACAAATATTTTCGGAGATATTACAAATTTAAAATTTGCGTTTAAAAATGTGTAATGTAATAAAAATTGTATGAATTTAGATATTCCAAAGATAGCAGGAAATTTTCATAGTAAGTATAGGGGAAGAGGAATTGTTTTACGCCAAATTTAATGCGTGCAGGCCAAGGGCAGTAATGAATGAACCAAAAATACTGGATCGATTTTAATCATGTTTTCATTGAGTGACATAGGCATATATATTTTATGCCCGTGCAAAGTCGGAGCGGGCCGCTATGTTTTTATATACAACGTTCATATTTTTTCTGTAGTGTATTTAATTTAGTATCAGCATTGCACCCGTGCGAAGCCGGGGCGGGTCGCTAGTTCTCTTATATTTAGTTCCAGTTCTTTACTTTTCGTTTTTTAACATAATGTTCATGTTACCAGCCAAGTTTTGCATCTAGTTTCATTCCGAGGTACTTGTTGCTCTATTGGATGATATTGTTAATTTATTTTTTTAGCTAGTTGAGCCGTCTGATTATATGTGAATTGCACATGCACAGATTTACTTTTGTAAATGCATATTTTCCAAGTCTGAGGCGAATTATTTATATTGTCACTTGCCTGTTATACTTTTCGTGTGGCTTCTTCGCTATTATGTCCAACAGCAAGAATCGCGATTTCATCAGCAAATGTAGCCATCATGATATTTTCCGTTTGTGGTATATCACATTTGTAGAGTAGGTAAATAATTGGCACCAAAATACTTTCTTGTGGTACACCTGCCTTAGCTTCTTTGCATATTGTAGAGTCAGCTTCCTCGCATTTGACTCTAAACACTCTTGCTGTAATTTAAGATTTCAATAGCTCAGTGAATTGTTTCCGTAACATTTTCTGTAGCATGTGAATAAGGCCACCATCCTATACCTTTTCGAAGGCCTGTGCCACATCTAAGAATATAGTTCAATATACCTTTTTACCTTCAAAGGCTTTTTTCAATTACGTCTGTTATTCTATGCACCTAATCAGTAGGTATCACATTTTTTCTTACTATTATTCGGTACCCATTTGATAACTGAATCTATCACCGAATGACCTCGCACCCGACAACAGGTACCACCATCCATACGAGCTAGGCAGGAGAAGGTGGCACAAATGAAGGCATCGTTGAATATGCTGGGGGTGCCAATCCAGCCCAAGATGAAGGTCTCCCTGGATAAACTGCTTAACAGGTTACAAAAGTGCGAGTCCCAGTTGCCGGAAGAAGAACCGGGCGAAGAAGTCCCACAGAAGACGACCGCGAGAAAGGAAGACGAGAGGACCAGCAGTTTCAATTACGAAAAGCTCTCGCAGAAGGTAACGGCGCCGGAGCCCGAGGAGGATCTCAAACCCACCGCGTCCTCCTGTCTGGAGATGAAGCGGTCATCGCGAATGACCCGTTCACTCGACGATCACTGCGCCCTCGACCTGCATCGGTCCAAGAGCTACATCGTGGATCTGATCGACAAGGCGTTGAGCAAGGAACTGGGAACCATCCCCAGACAACAGCCGGTACTACCTCCATCGACTCCAGCACACATTTTCTTCTAATGGATACTGATCAAAGGTTCACCACGACATGAACCCGCGGAGGGCCATCGAGACCATCAGCAGACACCGACAGGCGGGTTCCAAAGATCTCTGCTACGAGGTTACCGCGGCGCTGACCGATTCGTTCATATCCAACGTCACGGCGCCCCCAGCGGTGGACTCCGAGCAAGTACGACCCAGCCACAGTGAACGGCAGGTGCAGAGCGACGATGACAACAAGAAGAAGATGTGTAAGTATCGACGAAGGGCGAGAGGGGTGTCACCTGTAGTAGGATAATCCTTTACAGGCAATCCCAACTACATAAAGCAGCTGAAGCAGCTGAGATGGGGACACATCCGGCACATACAGCACGAGGCGCGCAAACTGGCCGACCTGGAGGAGTTCCTCGAGCATTGCGGCGAGACTGATTTGTGAAATGGTTTAACGGGATCACTGTGAATTGTAAAAAAGTGTTAATAAATCGCCCTATTCTGATTTGCATAGTCACAATTTGGAAAATATAATGTGGATTTCTTTTTCACACGCCTTCTGTATATTATATCTTCATACTGTTTAAAAAAGCATGAAGACATTGATTACCTTTTCGTATACTCTGAATTTCCTCTTAGTTTTTCATACTAATTAAAAAAAACCTGAAAAATTAATCTCTAGCATCTCAAATATAAGATGAAAATGTGGAATACTTTTCACACATCTAATATGAATTACATTTTCACTCAGTATTAATTTTATTAAGGTAAAGAAGTAATGTTTTACACATTTAATACATGTGAAATAATTGTCGCACTATCCAGCATATGAAAATAAAATGAATTAAGAGTACTTTCACGCGCATAATACTGATTACTTTTCACGCATCTAATATAGATTATATTTTTGGTCACTACTAATATAAAAATGATAAAAGGTTATATTTCATACCTTCAATACATATGAAAAAAGGAAATTACTTAAAACTAGTCTATCACATACAATATTAATTACTTTTCGCACAACTAAGGTGAAATAGTAATATTTATAATGCGAAGAGGCAAAGAATCAAAGCACCCAATACAATATGAGATTACTTTTGAGACATACAGATTACCTTTTGAAGCACCTAGTATGGAATCATTCCCATTCAAAAGTAATCTTTTAGGCATCCAATACAATATGAAAACTTGGATTACTATTTCACCCATTCAACGATGATTATTTTTCACATACTTAACTTAGATTACTTTTTCGCACTAAGTTAATGTGAAAATATAATATATATACAATGCAAACAGATAAGGAACCAAGGGATCCAAGTCAATATGTAAAACGTATTACTTTTCATAGTAAAACATTTTAACTTTTAGTTTTTAGTAAACATTCGTAAAACGCGTCTATGTAAATTACTTTTGTACAAACATATAATTTAAAAAAGGTAAATAATTAATATATCATACATCCAAAATATATGAAAAAAAGGAAATATTTAAAAGTAGTTCTACACACACAATACTGCTTACCTCTCACTAATGTAGATTAAGCTTTATCAGAGTTGATGTGAAAAAGTAATACTTTTTCGTTTATCCACATAGATTAACTTTTTATGTACCTAATGTGGACTCCTCACTATAACTTTAAAAGGGTGATAGAATAAACTTTTAGGCGTCTAATACAATATATGTATTATTGATTCACTCGTTTAACAGTTATTATTTTCAATGTTCTTTTAAATGTTTTTCCATCAAATTGGACGTTAAATTTTAACGTTAATTTTAAAAGTTTTTTCTGCGGAACTGCTGACTATCTACAAAGCTCTATCTGCATTGGAAAATCCACCCGATGAACGAACCAATACTCAAAATAACAGATTCAAAATGTTCCTTGGAGAGTCTGAGACCGACAAAGTCAATCCACCCTCTGGTTACACATATAAGAGAGCTGCGCACAACTTTGCAAAAGAAGGGAGTAAGGATTACATACTTCTCGGTTTCCCCTAAGGGAATGCCTACCCGGAAATGAAAAAGCCGACTTTTTAGCTAGCAGGATAGAAGATTCGACCAAAGTATATGTGCTGTTTTGCAAGAATGATGCTAAAACACACATGAAAGATTTCTATAAACAATTAGATCAACTGAGTATCCTAGCTCGTCTGCGGATAGGGCATTATAGACTCACTCACGAATACTTGTTAAAATGACGAGGCCCACCCCTGTGTGATCAATGTCAACTACTGTCAGAAATATGTAGTTTTAAGGCAGCAACTCGGGATGCCGAGGTCATTGAAGCAACTGGTCCAACCTGAGCAATTAGTTGCTGGTGGACTTTTTGACAGCCACGGACCTGCTCCAACACTTATAACATTCACTGAGAAATGAGATATTTATATCCTTTTACGTTTTAATTTGTTTTCCTAAATGTCTTGCCTTTAACTTATTTTACATTTTATTTGTGCTATACATTGTTAGCGTTATATTATATGTTATATATTTACTGTATTGTTTAATATATATATATATATATATATATATATATATATATATATATATATATAAATTAAATACTACATTGTAATCGACCCTAAATAGCCCAAGAGGCTGATGGGCTGTAAAAAAAATAAAATAAATAAATAAATAAAAGCGTGAAACATGCATATTAATACATATGCATAATCCTTTTTCATGTACCTCAAGTAAATTGTTTTTTTCACGGTATCTAAATAAAAACATCAACACAAAATTAAATTTTTTATTGGTAAGATTAGTTGTTGAATATATACAGAGGTCATTAGTATATAGATGTATATATATAAAACGTTTTACACTAATATTACATATCACAGTAATGTTAAAATGTTCATAATTTTCATCCCGACCTGAAGACGTTCACGCTTCGAAACGTCCGTCGCTCGTCAATCTGTACCACACGTCACCACCGTACGCGTCCTTGGCTGTCATCTTGACATCCACATTTTTCGTATTTCGGATCAAAGGATGCACCGTGACGGCTTTGAATGGGGAACTCTTGGATGTGGACGTCTTTTTCGGAATCTTCTGCACGTAAGATTGAAACGGTTTCTTCGAGGACGGTTTCTTGGTAGTAGAGGTGGTGGTGGTTGTGGTCGATGTAGTGGTTGTTGTCAGATCCTTGGGATCGATCAGGACTGTTAAAGGAACGGAGAGAGTCTTATTTGTTTTCTCCCCACGCTTCGGTATTCTCTGTACCACGTTCCTTTGGCTCTGATTCGTTTTGGTGGCAGTTTTACCGACGATATATTTTACCACCGATACGTTGGATTTGAACGAGAACGGATCGTTTGGCAATAAGCTGGCCCAGATTGATTTACGCGTGTTTGTTTTCGGTGATTGGGTGGTACCAGATTGAACGGTCGAGGGATTGGTATCAACAGGTCTGAAAATGTTTTTGTTCCATCGAGAAAGTGTTGATGGTGTGGTTTGTTTGGAACGTGCGTTCTGGATAAAGATGGGCGCTCTGCCGGAAAGCAGTCTGAGCAAAGGGAAACGAGGTTTGGCACTGGGAGTTGGGGCAGTAGTACTCGAAAATGGTAGCCTGTTTGATTGAGTAGTACTATCAGGTACATTGGAAGGATTTTGTAAAATAATTTTTGGCTGTATTGTCACGCTACTCTGAGTAGAACCACTAGTAGTACTTTGTATAATCGTATTTTCATTTATTTCTGTTTTTCTGGTAGTGGTACTTGAGAATTTCGAAAGAGTGGCTTCCGTACTAGTAGTACTGTCTTGAGAATCCGGACCAGAAGATCCTATGAACAAATTAACGTGAACGCTGTCTTCCTGCAGACCAGTGTCGTTGTTCGACTCCCTCTGGACGTTCATGGTAACGTTCGGCTTCTGCCGGATCCAGATCAAGTCCGTCCACTTCCTCGGCGTATAACTCTCGACAATGGGAAGGATATTCCGCCTTGTGTAGTCCTGGGCCTGCGTTAGGATCTTGGCGAAGCCCTCGGGCAAATACTGGATGGCGCTAACGAAATTATCCAGAGGCCTGAAGTTTTCATCCGACTGCGTGGAGATTTCTTGCCCCTGCTTTCGCTGCTGCTGCTTTACCCGCTCCGCCACCTTCGGTGACCTGGAGGCGTCCTGGCGCTTCGTCTTCGGGCTCGGCGAATCGATTTCGATGGAGAAGGAAGAGTTTGCACGGTTGAACGTGTAGGTGTTAGTGAGTTTGGAAGTTGAGGTTATGGAAGAGCCTAGAAGAGAAAGACAGCAAAAAGAAACAGAACCAGACAGGGTGAAAAATGAAGAGGCACGGTTTGGGGACAATCTGTCACTACGAGGAGAAATTATTACCGATTAATATGTCATTTTTCTTAAATTTAACATCTTATTCATCGGTAACATTTTCTCGTTGTAGTAACTAGAAAAAATATGGTTGTTCAGATAAAATTTAGATTTATAGTTACGTAATAGTTAATTGTTAATTGAAAAATACTGAGGCAGAGTTAGTAGACGGTCTTGGAAACTTTGAAGAATGATAAAAATATTTTTTAAAGTGACAGAACTTGTCATATTGTTCACCACAAACTACTTCGATTGGTATTATTTATAAACCTTCAGTACTCCTATGGGATAAATTCATTTACGTTCTAATTGTAACCATTGAATTCGAATAATACCAGGCGTACCGAAAAGTCATTACCGTTTTTTTTTTTTAAGAAATCTACCTAATTTTCAAGAAAATGGAAAAATGTATTTATTCAAAGTATTAATTATTTGTCTCCATACATCTTGCCCATCTTTCAGGCAATTTATGAATGCCATCCCAAAAAACTGTTTGTCTTTTGACTGTCCCCTTGTGACGAAAAGTCGAAAGTCGGGCGGGGCAAGGTTTGCAGAGTACGGCAGGTGCGATAATATATCCCATCCAAGTGCTTTAAACGCTTCCTTGGCCGGTTTTGCCTTATAATATGACGGGCTATTCTGACTTTCGCCAGTTCTGGCCCAACATTTGTTGTCGATAGTGATCACTATTAACTGTTTCACCAGATTTCACTGATCGCATCTTAAACCACATTTAAAGCTTCTGCCCATTGGTTTTGAGTTTGGATTGGATCTTCATCCGATAACTGCTGCAGTTTTGCATCTTCAAACGTTTGGTTCTGTCAAAACGCTCTGATAGTTCTTTGTTTTTCATATCAAAATCGCCATTTTTTAATTTTCGAAACCACACCTTACATGTTTTTAAGTTTAGAAGGGTCTCCTGTAAATTTATACCAGAGAACGATGAATTAAGATTTCCCTTTCAAGGAATTGTAAATCTATGACAGTGTTACATTGGCGAACTATAACATGTACAGCTTGGAAGCTTAATATCAGTAGAATGAAATGACATATGTGTTAAATCATAACATTGCAAGTTAAGCCTAGCGACATCTGTTAGAAAAAATGATAATGACAACTGATAATAAGGTAGTTTACTCAAAGAAAGTTTAGAGTTTCGGGCTCCTAGGAATATTGAGCAAAATAATCTATACTATTTGTATCGAAATAAGAAAGCTAAAAAGACCTGGAACTGTATTAAAATAAAATAAATATATTAAAATAAATAATTTTTTATATTTAAAATAAATTTCATATTTCTATTTGTTGTTTATATTCAAAATACTGTTGTTTCAAAAATATGGCTCTTTTACAAAATCAATTCAGTATGTACCATAAATTCGTCGAAATTCTTTAAGGATAAACATGTATCCCACACTAATCAGTTTGTATGTATAAAAATTACTTGCACTATCTGTCAAATGACAGTTAAACTTCTCCAAAATTCTATCACCTTAAAAAAACACCCATAGAGTAGAATGACATTTGGCAAAAAATAAAACCGATATTTGCGATAGTTCTTTGTTTATTATTATCGTTCGAAGTATAAACCAGTCTAAAAATAAATAATAAAATATATATAGATATATACAAGTAGTCTCTAAACATCTTCTAAAATTTCATTTTATTTAGGAGGATAAATCAAAAAGTAACATGAAAATCTTGATACTTGCTTCGAGCTGTTCGTTGGTATCGTGACGTAAATGACTTTCTAACTTACCCTCAACATCTCCCTCCCACCTCGACTGACCTCAAGCTATCAAGCAAGCCTATTTGGTTTTATCTCGATATAATAGACTAGAATTATTCCGATTAGAAAACAGAATTGAATTATTTCAAACTGACTAAAGCACATCGCTTAACGGAATGTATTTTCTCTCTGCACCGCCCTCTTCGAAGACCGGTAAGTTTACGAAAATGCTTTTTTTCTTTGACCCTTTTTCACCCTTACTTTGCACGGAGCTTGTTTCCGGTGATTGCGTCGTGGACTCCTTCCTGGCGATGGTGGCTTCTTGTTTCTTCTTAGAAATGCGCTGGATGTGACTGTATTCCTCGGTGGTGCTGAATACCGGTATGATGGGCTGCAGGGTGGGGAGGTGTAGGGTTCTCGCCTCGCCCGGGACTTGACCCACGACGACCTTCCTGGACTGTGCCGGTTCCTGAACTTCCGTCTCTTCGTAACTCAAAGGAATATAGACAGGAGCTGGCTTGGGCCCGATGAAGTCGGATATAAAGCGGGGGGTGTAGGTACTGACTAGGGGCAGGATATTCTCTCTTGCATATTTTTCTGCTTGCTCGAACATTCGGGCAAGTCTCTGCGGTAGTAGTTGTACGGTGGTGACGATGGTATCCAACGGGTTACCGCTTGGTTCACCACCAGGTCTACAAGCAACAATAAAATCAACTACATCAAGCACTAAAACCAAACGACTTACCTAACATCGGGCTGATAATCTTTCAGTGATTTAGATTCACCCTCGCGCCTGTTCTGCTGCTTTTTATCCATTTCCGAGATCGCCACGTCATAGTCGGGCTTTCTGACGCTATTAGTAACGTTTTTGGCCATCTCCCCCATGTCCGTGTCAGTGATCTTCGACGTGGTGGGACCCAGAATGGGCTCGGTGATTTCGGGTTTCGCCTTCTCCGGATCGTGAGACCTCGCGTTCTTGGTCGACTGTGCTTTGAGAATGGGTTCCACCACCTCTCTCTCGACGCCATCTTGATTCTTATTCAACTTATCCGAATGGGCCAGGCGAGTGTTAAATGCTCGACTAGATTCAGCTTCGTTATCCAGGAAATTACTTTCTTCTTCTGTGTAGAGAAGAATTAACAAAAATTGAAAGGAAATTACAAAAACATAGGACAAGTAATTCGTAATATTAATCAAATATAAAGTCGAAAATAAATAATAATAAATTAGAATATAGAACTGATGGTGTAAAATGGAAATGGGTGAGTTTATAAAGAAAGGCGTATCACATTCTGTGATATTAATATTATGCAAAAAAAAAACGATTTTTTTTGTTTGTTTTTACATCAACTGATTCTTAGACATCCGATGATATATAGCATATGCTGATAAAATATTTTTGCTATTTTCAAAGTCAATGAAAAGTTGTAGCAGTTATAAGTCGGAGTCAACCACCACTTTCACATGGGTTGGGCACTTCTGCTTTATATTTACTTTGTAGTTCAAAAAAGAATTTCTTGTTAACATTTGTAAAGGTTTAAGTTAAGAATGGAAAGAATGCCGGATTAATTTGTTTTATGTTTGTCAAATAAAAAACTTCAACATCAAAAATATCCAGACAAAAAGACAGGTGATGTTAGGAAATGATCCACCACTGAAGAATGAAGCTTTAAACAATTGCAAATAGAAAGGAAACGAAATACTCTATGGATCAAATATAGAGTATTAATGATAGGAAAAAGCTTCATAGTTTAAATCATATTAGACCTTTCAAACACATTTTCTTTAAAGTTAAGTGTGTTTCCACTGTAATTGTCTCGCACCAGGCATCTATTTTAACTAAATTAACGTACAAAATTACGAGTACCTTTTCCTTTTCATAACCACAAATATTATTAGCCTTTTAGAATTTATGAAAACTGAATTACTTTACTCAAAAGTCAATTACTCCAAAAATGTTCAAGTCATTTTAGCTCTTTCCATAAGCATAGATTCTCAAGCTAAAATGTCATTTAGTGTTTTGGATCGTACAGACTGTCAACATTTGCATCTTTGGAGTCCTCTAAGACCCATTGTTATGAACATTTTAGTCTGATATTAATATGTTTTTAATTTTTGTCAAAAAATCGCCCTCATTCAAAGAATAATTTGATAATATAAATTTACCTTAACAAAAAACGTACTACCAGTCTTGTTTACATTTAAAACTTACCAGGTTTCCATAACGGTGAGTTAGAGAAGATGTCTTTGTCAGACAGTGAGGCATCATCATCCTCTGTCTCCTTTATGCCAACTTTGATCACTTGAGTAGGGACGAAGCCAACGTCGATTTCTTTATCGCTGTCGTAGCTTTGGTCCTGCATTCTGTCATCTGCTTCCTTCGGCGAATCTTTTTCTGGATCGCATTCCCCGGGATGCAGTGGCAGAACCACCGGTACTCCTGACTCCAGCTTCAACGACTTTTTACAAACCGACGACCTAAAGTTAGTAAGAAAAGTTAGGGTAATTTGACGCATATTTTTCATCGATTACATTTTGCCGAAACTGTCCATCAGTGTCACTCTGTCCACTTTCCACTGAGCCAATCCAGAGGACAACCATCCGCTGTACGCCGTGTAAAGTATCTCAATTCTAGTTGGCTGAGACAGAATGGGATGAGGCACAAGTATCCTCGATATGGACCCGCCTAGTTTCATTTCTTCATCCTCCTTCCTGAAAGGAAATACCTTATACACCGACAATAGGAAACCAGTCAACAGGGACGTACCTAGTCATCATAAATGTCTCATTCAAAAACGAATCTCCGATCAGCGTTATCTGAATCTTGCCGTAACTTTTCACTGGTACGGGACCAGGCGTGCTTTCGATTTTCACCAAGTACTGGTGAGCTACAAAAGGGAAATTATACTGAACTATTTCTCGACTATATCGAAGATGATAGTACCACAAAAAGGTTCCTCGTCCCTTGTTATCAGGTACAATTGACCACGGCCCTTGGATCGGTCCGCGTAATATCCCATGTTCCCACATTTCCTATCATAAAAAAATATTTTCCACAAAGCTCCTCATCGTAAAAACCGACCTACCTTTCGTCAGAGCACGGAAAACATTTTCCCGCTATAAAGTCGTCGTAGGAGTCACAGGGGAAGGCAGGGAAATGGCACCTGGGTGACACCGAATCGATGAAGAACTTGTAGGCTCTCCGATGGTTACACAATGATCGACCTTCGACGGCTGATGCTGAAATGTACAGACAGATATTGCGTGGATTATAATTACCGCTAATTAATGGCGAAAAAGCACATTGCGTGTTATTCTTGTATAATATTTCGATCATTATCACATAATTAGTCGGAATAATAAAACTAACTAACTTTCTTTGGGATTCAGGGTCGGCCAAAATAAGAGAAAATATTGAGTGAAAAAACTTAATATTATGAGACAATATTCTTAGAAGAATTGCAGGTATCTTCATACGGTATTTGTATTATTCTATAAAATCTCCTAATTTTATTACTACTAGTTTCGTTTTAATGCATGCACCTCGATTACTATAAAAGAAAAAAAATTGTTGCGAACATGTTGGGAAAATGATCATTCATTCACAAACTTTCAATATGTGGTTAACTTCGCCAGGCACAATATAGCAAGAAAATCAATCGCTAGATCTCCAGTCATGTAGACAATAAAACAAGGATTTTGAGTAGTAAGGCATTTTCTTACCTTCCATATTGTAAGGATCTATTTGTTATAATGAGCTTGAATAGGGCTTTATATAAATAAGTCTACATGCAATTAAAGGCGATTCGACCAAAACAATGCCGGGTCTATAGTACAGAGAGATTATCATCACATTCACAAGATTATTCAAGATTAAATTTCTTTAAGAATGAACATTAAACAAGAAACAACGCTGATTACTTTTTGCAACGTTAATATAAAACGACGACTTACACCAGATAATATCACTGACGGCACCCACGAACAGATGACTACAGCCCTTCTGCATCCTACCGCCGTTGGGATAGAAATCCACGTGTCCCATGGGCTGCGAAGAACCCAAGCCCCCCAGAATCAGATTCTCTCCGTTGCTGTGGATGACATCCACGAAGGCGGCGTCGGTCTGGTCCAGTCGCGCCCTGGTGTCCTGCGACTCAAACAGCGGTCCGGCCGGATCTAAACCTGTACGAGACGGTCGCATGATTTAGCGGAGATGATTGTTATTCCGGTCGTACCCGTAATGCGGCTGAGGTTTCCCAGATCGGCGCCAGCAAAGCCAGCTATGTGCGCACCCAAGCTGAATCCAATCAGGTGAGTGTCTCTGAGAGACAGGCCATTTTTGTCGACCAGTCCACGAAGTAACAGCGATAGCTGTTTACCCACCAGACGGGTGTTGGCTGACGCTTTCACGTAGTTGGGTAAGGAGGCTCCGTTAGACCAATCCACACAAATAGTATTGACCTCTTCCTAAAAACGATATTCTTGTATATCATAATATTAGAGAATTAAGTTAAAATACAATCTAGAAGTTGTTTCTTCAGCATGATTAACATTTTTGGGGTTTTTCTGAAGGTTTGCTCATATTCTGCAAACATGCATTGCTTTTATTGCACTATTTTTCAATTTATATCAATTGATATTTATGTAAAATATTCATGGAGTTACGAATGTATGTATTTTTTGTATTTATGTAACACTAGCGACCCGCCCCGGCTTCGTACGGGTGCAATGCTGATACTAAATTAAATACACTACAGAAAAAATATGAACATTGTATATAAAAACATAACGGCCCGCTCCGACTTTGCACGGGCATAAAATATATATGCCTATGTCACTCAATGAAAACATGATTAAAATCGATCCAGTATTTTTGGTTCATTCATTACTGCCCTTGGCCTGCACGCATTAAATTTGGAGTAAAACAATTCCTCTTCCCCTATACTTACTATGAAGATTTCCTGCTATCTTTGGAATATCTAAATTCATACAATTTTTATTACATTACACATTTTTAAACGCAAATTTTAAATTTGTAATATCTCCGAAAATATTTGTTTAATTTACATGCTGTAAGGAACCATATTGACCTATATTTATTGCACACTGTATTTAAGGTACTTAATTCGATAAGGATTAATGCCGTATTGCTTAAAATAGCTTTTTATGGTGTACAATACTGTAGTACATTAATTTGATCTAACTCGTAGGATTAGGCAGCGTTTTTGCTAATTGCTAAATAAGCCTAAAAAAATAGGTTAATTTACGACATCACGTTAGAAACCTCTAAAATTAGCAGTGTTGCCTTAGTATATTATGCATGTATTATACATATAAACCGTCCTATTGAATCACTCTATCTATTGAAAAAAACCGCATCAAAATCCGTTGCGTAGTTTTAAAGATTTAAGCGCACATAGGGATATAGGGACAGAAAAGGCGACTTTGTTTTATACTATGTAGTGATGTCTCTTTAGAAAGTGTAATTTTGCCCCAAATATATCACACCAGACATATAAACTGATTTCATTATGTAATGTCTTAAAATTGAACAAACTTTATCTCCAACAAGATGGGCAACCACAAAACAATCAGTAAACTACTGAAACAATCGGAAAACTACTTGAAATATTTAGTATAGTCTCTTTCTTAAACTTTTCGTAAATCTATTGACAAGGCTCTAAGAGAAAGTCACAAACAATCAAAAATGCGATTCTTTATGGGGAAACAAAATTGTTGTTTTGACTACTTTTCTCGCAATTATTCCATACTTTCTCACTATGTAAACCTGTCTTGGACTTCCGCTAATATTTTAGAACCAAAACTAGCCAAATTGGTCCGGCCATTCTCGCGTTTTAGCGAGACTAACGAACAAAAACTCATTTTTATGTATATATAGATTATTAACATAAAAATAATGTCAAATACTTTATTGTACTGTCGATCTAATTAAAGAATCTTCTTATAATTTCAGTTCAAAACTTGAAAACACCCTGCAGGTTATTATAGCTTTCATAATTTCGCAAATTATAATGGATCCCCAATGTTTACCCAATTATATCGAGCGAGATGTGTCCTTACCACTGCCATAAGAGCGCTACGTATCTCGTATGCCCAGATGTAGCCGCAATCGCTGCCGAAGCCGTGGATCAGTACCTTGGTGGGCAGGCTCTTGTTAAATCCGCTCTTGGCCCACTCGAAGGCCTCCGTCAGTTTGTCGAAGGGGATTTCCGCAGGTGCCGACCCGCTACGCCGTCGCCTGGTCCTATTCAAAGGTTACCGTTAATTGGTTGTATGACGACAAGCTATAATTTCAGTCGCAGTTATCTTCGTTTAAGTAACGGCATATTAGTTTATGTACCGAGCCAATTTTTTTTAATAACCCTCGTTAATAGGTGCAACTGTACAAGGCGATTTAAGGAGTTACATGAATTTCTAGATAAGGCGAAAGGCAATATATTTTAAATAATTTCCCATGATCTAAATTCAATAGCACTGAAAGCCTAGAAGTTTTTAATTATTATATGATTTAATTTACTATCATTTACAACGTAACCTAAGCAGTATTATATGTTATAGTTCAGATTTTTAGTACAGATAAGATCGTCTGCAGATTGTCTACAATGTTCAGTCAATGTTATTATATGTATATGTATCATCAAAAGTAGCAGTGAACTCACGTCACTATAGATAAATAGATAACCTATTGCAGTTTCTAAAATTGTTTTAATACCAGAAAATATTTTTGTTTTTTTTTTGGAAAAAGCTAAAAGTTAAAATGATATGTGATTAGGTCTTGTAAATCATAATATTTTTAATAATTCATTTATATAAACAGGAATCCAACAAAAAAACCAACAGGTGGTCGGCTAAGGCTGTAATTAACTAATAGTTTGAAAAACATATTTTAAGTAATGAATATACCATGTTAAAGAATGAAAATATAAATGAAACGTTTTTTGTAATTTACTTTTTTATTAATAGGACTGAAAAAAGGGACAGAGTACTTCAGATGTCTGAACAATATTGCCACAGAGGGTAACTTTTCCCCCTATCACTGCATATTCAATCAAATCTAAAAACTACAAGACAAGGTAAAGAATAACTACAATAGGCATGTCGAGAAAGATATACACGCAAGAACTGTTCGGATATGTGGAAAATATTGTCTACAATAACACCCTTCGGCTTGGATGAACTCCATTAGACGCACAGAAGAAGAAATTCATGTTACCCCTTAAGAAATATAGCTGCATAATATTTTCAAGAACAAAAAATTGTCACACACCTAGCGGGGTACATCAGAAACTTCGTGTTTATCTCCTCGGGCTTGTTGGGCAACATGTCCAGGTACCCGAACGGTCCGGAAGCCTCGAAACATCCTAACTCCGGATAACAAACGCTCGGTTCCTCTCTCTTTGTCCTGAAAAATCACCAATTACCCTCACCACCGTCAATTTGATTCGATAATAATTCAACTGACCTGTTGGTGGACCTCCTCAAGTCTCTACGCTTCTGCCAGTCGTTCATCGACTTCATCACCGCCCTGTACACCTCGGCATCGTGCAGATCCTCGGTCAGGTCCAGGTAAGATTGAGGCCAAGGCAGGCAGTCCGCTGAACGACCATGAAAAAAAGCACAAGGAGAAATTATTAATAAAAGGACAATTAAGACTCTTGGAATCGACGCTTGGGGAGGGGGGCGTCTTTTATTCTCCACGCCGAATTACCTCAAAACAAGCGGCCGCCTAATTCTCGCCAACCCTTGAGAGAGCGAGCCGCGCCGTCAGCCGAATGACTGTAATTAAATTTCGTTAAAATGAAGGCGACAAATACGCTTAAAGTCGTTACAGCGCCTTGTCCGTTTCCGGTAAAGAATCGCTCAATAGGCTCGTTAATAAATGACGCTCCATTAAAATAATCAATTGTGATAATTAATTCTCGAAAGATGCTCCAGATTACTGATAAAAAACCTACATTTATCAGTGGTTCGTTCAAGAAAATGGGATCAAAGTAGAGAATAGTTTAACCAACGATGCGTTTTTAAATACTACGTTGTTCAATAATTTCCAAGAACATATGTTCCTCAACAGTAAATTACTTAAAAAAATTTCTCAGAACAGAAGACTTCTCAAACTAAAGAATGGTTTTAACCCAGTTCTTCCGCTCTGAAGAAGGTTCGTATAATGTAAAAAGGTGCATTATATCAAAAGTGATAAAATAATACATTCAGCTTTGCAAATTTGCGCACCAATTTATATGAATAAATTCGCGAAAAAAGATCCAGTTACAAAAGAATATTTTTTACTATATATTTCAATATCTAGCTTATTTGCTATAGAACCATTGTCAAGACTTTTTTCCGTTGAAAACAATTTTTATCAAACAATAATAATTACCGTAAACACATCTAATCTACTAGACAAATCTACCGTCTATTATCTCTTTCTCCATATATAATTTCCTTCCCTTTTTATGCCTATTCTTCTTGCTTCGACCGAGCTTTTTCTTCTCATCTTAAGCATTTCTCTAATACAATCATTGTAAGTTCGTCTAGGTCGCCCTCTGATTTTTCTTCTGCTCATTTCTTGCTTTCTGTGTTCTGTCTTTCATCATCCATGCGCGGTAAGTATCCCCACCAACTGAGATGTCTACATATATATGTTATGTTATGAGAGGAAATCATAAAAGAGAAACTAAAAATATAATTAAAATAAATGAAAATGAAGGGGGGGGGGGCTTCAATGAGAGCTTTGTTAGATATCCTTTTAGAAAAATGTGAAAAAAATCAAGCGGCGTCAGGTCCGGACGATGTTGAACAACTGACTCTTGGCTCAGTTTTAATGAAACTATGACGGGAGGTAAAGAAGCGTTTTAACAGAGGAATCAGACGGTCTCTGTTCACAAAGTTCCACCACGCCACCCTGTAATCTTCATCGTCAAAATTATCGTCATCTTCTTTCTCTCTGTCTATTTTCGTGTGTTTGAATAATACACTCTCGATGGAAAACTAGCTGAAGGGGCTGCCGAAGAGAGTGCAAACATTTTAAGGTCTCCTTAAGACGCGCGAAAATAAGCATAAGTATGAGGAGCCATGAATAAAGCCATTCTGTTGGAGGGCTTCTTGAACCGTGACAAATTTTAAATAAAACCGATCAATCTCGTTGACGTTATCTTAATTGGTTATTAAAGATACATTTAATGGAAAATATCGGGTGCCGGGGGAATTTCCATACTTTATAAATTAAGCGGAATCATTCTTCTACTCCGGGGAAGTCGTACCTCCCACGTTGTTCTTGTAAATTACCAACGCGAGGTGTTTTATAAAGAAAAGGGTGACACTTAATGTTATTTTTTAGTGTATATGAAAAGGTAATTCGTTATATATGGAAAACTAGGACAATTCAAACAGACCGAATGTCAATGGAGTTTGGAAAACTTCTTCAGGACTATATTTATTCAAAAGTCGACATTTTAAATAGTATTAACTTTCAAAAAATAGGTTTCAAAATTATTTCAACAATTAGTTTTAAATTGATACAATTTCAAGAATTGTGTAATCGATTAAACATTACTTTTTGATGTAGAGAAATATTGTTAAAGTGAAACATTGACTTGTTCAGCGTTACGATGATGCTGTACTAGGAGTTGGAAGAGAACCCTGGATATTTCTTCCTTTCTACTGTCACCGGTCGCTATTTTCCTAAGGCAGATGAAGAGGCACTTACAAGAAAAAATTCTAAAAATTCATTAACATCATCTAGTACATTGCTGATTAAATCATCCTCTAAAGATTAAAGAGTAGAGGTCTCTGAAGCGACAACTTCCTATTCAAAAGCTGGTTTCAGAAAACTTAGCGATATAAAAACAATACCTGAACACTAAGAAAAAATAACTCTAAGATGGACTGTAACATCATAGGGACGAGAAATATCCCTAAGCATCAATTAAATTGACACCAAGAAAGAATGCTAAATGATTAGTAGCGATAGAGAGATAGAAAACGCTGTCTTGCTGATAGACCAGATGAGTCATTTGTGACAAAAAGATTTTGAAAAGGAGTTTGATGAAGATTATGTGATTGTGAGTATTAGTTACACCATGGCTGCATAAAATATATTCATGAAATCATGAAATACATGTTACTAAATAGAAACAATATATTAGTTTATATTATTGTACATGATCTAAATATTTGACATACTCCAAAAATACTGTTGGAAATTTCAAACCTGTTCTAATGATGTTTGCAGCCAAATATATGGTTCAATTCTAATTAAACAATGAATATACAATATAACAGTTTAATACACATTGTAGAAAAAATTATCATTTCTCCCTTACCTCCACTATGTAAGGGAACTTATTTTTACATCAAAAATGTAAAATCAGTGGACTAAAATACGAATCATCTCAACATCCAGCTTATTCGTTAAACTTAGATCTGTCTGACTTCTTGCCTTGCTCTTACCCCAAAACATTATCTCATGGAAAACGATTTCCATTAAGTGAAGCTTGCTTTTACACGCATTTCCCAAAAGCACTACTAATAGTGTATATTGATAAACCAAAGAACGAAACCCCGAAACTAATTATGAAATAATTTCACTTTCCACCATTGCCTAAAATCATTTCGCTTTCTTGTCCATACCCGAACTTGGAGACACCAAAAGAAACATCAAGATTTCTCTTCAGGTCGTTTTTGTCACTTAAATCGGTCGCTAATTGTTTGGACGTGTCTTCAACAACAATTCAATTCAAATCAAATTCTAATTTTACTTTCAAAATGGTTACAAGCATGTAAATCCAATAAAATTTAACGGCTAAACACATTTAGAAAACGGTTCTGTTGATGTCAGTTTTAAGATGACATACCGAACATTGGATGTTTTTTACTTTAGTTGACCTAAATAACAATAATCTCAATACCAATTAAAGGCTTTTACAAAATAACACGGATTTCAAAGAAAGTTAACATAAAATAATTTTACTTTCATACATATCACTGTCTAATAATGTTTGTTTCTCGCGTTTGTTTGTGAATTCAAATATATGATAATGTTATGGAGTATTAAAAAATAATCAAAGAACGTTGGAAAGTAATCCTAATTTTTTTTTCTTTTTTTTTCTTTTTTTTTACAGGCCAAAATACCATTCATTTAAAAAAAGAACAGGTAAACTCGATTAAAATATACAGCAGAGCACAAGAATTGAAATCATGGTCCTTATAAACAAGGGCTACATTGAGATTTTAACTTAAATTGTGAAGATTAATCAAAACAGAACTCTTTAAGAATGATAGAGGAGGCCTTAGTTCTGGAGGCATCTTTTTGATCTTGGTATAGGGACGAATTAAATTTCTTTCAATTGTATTAACATGATAAGTAAAATGTGACCCTATTTTAAGACAAGTTGCCGGCATACACAGCCAAAGTAATTTTAAGCAACATTTTCGTATTTATATGACCTCCATAAGACCCAGATTTACTTGGAAACATCGACTTTATCACTTGGAAAGTTCCATCAAACAAAATAGCAAAATAAAATTTCAAACCAGCTAAATCAAGGCCTTCAAAATATCGGAAAATGTTATAGAATAAATGTTTGGCAAGCAAATAAAGGAATTTAAAATTATTTTCGAATATGTTGGCTTTTATTTTTTCCGTTTTTGAGACACTATGTGAAAAGTATTAATAGATTTTGATCAAAATACGAGATGTGTTCTAAAATTAATGGTAATACTGATAATCTAAGAGCTTTTTGGTCGAACTGGCATATCAAATCATATCAAGAAAGTATCAGCACTATTGGTTGATTATTATTTTTATTAGGTATTAAAAGAATAGTACGTATATATATATGGAGTGGAAAACACAGCTTAATATCACGAAATCCGTCCATGTCAATTTTCCATTGCGGTAAAAAGATAAAAACCTAATCATAATAATAACCTGAAAGATACTGATAACTCAGGCAGAATGAGCAAAACACCACGGCATCCGCTTGAATTGTAGATTAAATCAAAAATATAACATTAAGCAAAGGGACAAGCACATCAGACTCAAAATTAAACAAGTCTACTGTACTGGTTAGTCGTAACATAATGCCAACTTCTTCTAAAATCATAGATATTAACGTATCGGTCAATAATAAAGCCTATTTCGGCTTATAAGGTACAAATATAAATAAAAATAAATCATATAAAACTGGCTAATAATCCAACACTACCAACAAACAGTTGCACGATGACCTCGATATCAGAAAGATCAACAAAGCAGTCCAAGATCCGTGTACAAAATAAAGGTAATAATAAATTAAATTAAAAATTGCCATACCTCACAGGCAGACATTTTATTGTGAAGCAGGGTGACGAATACACTGACCTACATCCAATATATTCGGGTGCTCCGCAGGGCAGTGTTCTTGGCTCATTGTTATATCTATTGTATACAGATGACCTACCTACCTCAAGAAACACTACTGTTGCTGACGATACAGCAGTTTTATCATCACACGAGGATATCCAATATCAGCCACAAGAAGTCTCCAACTTCATCTTAATAAAGCTGAATCGAATTATGGGAATTGGAAGAGGCAGTAGCATAAATGCGTAACATTTTAGTGGGAAAGCGATATCATTTTCTCGACTTTTAATCGGTAAGATCTTTATCATCATGAAATTGTATTACTTATTGTCTTACAGAAATAATTATCTATTATTTGTTCTATTGTTCCTTAGATCTTAATAAGCATATCCATTCCAATACGAGGGTCACTATTTATATTTCGAGAATTGGCAACAGTGTTGTCATGTGAGTCCATCTGAGGGTTCCATCGTAAAGTTTGACATTTTTGACGATATACGTACTCAGAACATTTTGTTGCACGGACGCTATTTGTTTATTTTATATTTAGATTTTACGATTTTCGACGTGGATTATCACAACAAGGGTGCATCAATCAACTTGAGTTGACTATTGGCGATGAAGCTCCATCAAAAACCACCGTGTATCGCTGGTTTAGTGAATTCAATCGTGGTCGTAGTTCGCTGTCCGGCGAGTTTCGTGAGGCTCGTGCAAAATCGGCTGTTGTGCCAGAAGACATCGATGCTGTGTGCGAAATGATTAAGCAAGATCGTCATGTCACCTATTGTGAGATTGAGGTATCCCTAAGCATTAGTTCCACCAGCATATATGCGATTTTACATAAACACTTAGCTGTGCGAAAGTTATGTTCGCGTTGGATCCCACACAATTTGACAATCGCTCAAAAAAAGGCTCGTGTCGATTGGTGCAAAGAAATGCTTTAGAAATTCAATCGCGGTGCTTCGAACGGAGTTTATAAAATATTCGTATTAGCCCGAAAGTAAGCAGCGGTCGACTGTATGGGTGTTCCAAGATGAACCTTTCTTCTGGAAATCTGGTCATATTGCAACAGTGCCTCTAGAGAATCGTAGAACAGTAAATTCTGATTGGTACGCAACCATTTGTTTGCCAAAAGTCTTCGGTGGAATAAGGAAAACAAACAAAAGGCGTCGGATTGTTCTTCATCATGACAATGCGAGCTCCGACGCGTCGGCTCAAACAAGAGACTATTTGAGCACTCAGAACATCGAATTGATGAGTTGTCCGCCGTATAGCCCTGATTTCGCACACAATGACTTCTTTTTGTTCCCATCCGTGAAAAATAAACTGCGTGGTCAACGATTTTCATCGCCCGAAGAAGCTATTGAAGCGTTCAAAAATCATATCTTGAAAATACCTCATTCGGAATGGAATAAATGCTTTGAAAATTGGTTTAAACGTTTGCAAAAGTGTATCGATCATCGTGGCGAGTACTTTGAAAAACAATAAAAATATATTCGCAGCTTAACTAATTGTTTTTTTCCTATTTCTGAAATATAAATACTGACCCTCGTACCAGATTATTTTTTACTATTACTAGATTTAAACTTTCTTCCAATATAGTTTCCGGTTTGCTTCATTATGTCGATGTTTATGCCGAAGCAATAGAGTGTATACTATTCAATTAGACAGACGATCAAACAAAAATAAAAGTTCAAGGTTGATTTGAGACGAATTGCAGCTAGTTCTGCAATGTCATAGAAAGTGGTCTGTCGACTGTCGATGTGAAAGAAGAGAAAGAGAACGACAGTGCTCGCTAGACATGATAAAATGGACGGGAGAGAGTGAAAGAGATGACATTGCTCGTTTAAGCTTAATTAGCTTAAAACATATAATCGGCCATTTCAAAATTTACTGTTGATCAAGTGAAAACAATAAATAATCAGGAATATTTAGATTTTCTAATACATTAATAAGTCTATAACAGTAATAATTAAATTGTTGTGTTATTCTTGGTGGTTTAACACACATTGGTTTTAAAATATGGAAGAACAAAGGTAAGTACAGTAAGTAAGAGATGTTTTCTGGCACAAGTCGATTTTGGACGACCTTCACGGAACTGGTATTACAGCTAACTATGACCACGATTGAATTCACTAAACCAGCGATATACGATATGTAAATATGGTTCCTGAACTTGATGTAAATATATTTCATATGATCTCTATATAAATATGATTTTTTCACTCCGCCTTTTTTCAGTTTTATAATATTTTCCAATAATAGCTTAATATAAATGCATATAGTGATAGGAAGAAAATTACAGCTACTATTTTAAAGATATTGGAGCTGAATAAATAAATAAAGAACGATGTAATTTTATTTAAAAATGTAGGTAAGGAAGTTATTATTATTAAAACTATTCCCTTTACTCTATTATGACACTAACATAATTAATTTATTAAATAGTGACTGAGTGAAATAGTGACCACAGTGTAATCACTAGTTAAAATTAATGCTTCATTATGAATGTCTTCACTCAAAAACTAGAAAACTATCAACATTGTTTATTTCCCCACCATAAACCAAAATTAACAATGTTGGGCAACAGAAAGCCTAACAATAAACATCATGTTTTGAATTTTTTAAATTATTTAGTCCAGTTATAATTGAATATTCATAGTTTAGACAGAACAACGTCTGTGAAGTCAATTGGTAAATAATAAAGCTTCAAATGTTATTTAAATAATACGAGGACACTATTCCATTTACTCTATTATGAGGGTAGCATGATTAAGTCATTAAATAGTAGCCGAATTTCGACCACAGGGTAATCACTAGTTAAAATTAATGCTTCATTATGAATGTCTTCACTCAAAAACTAGAAAACTATCAACATTGTTTATTTCCCCACCATAAACTAAAACTAACAATGTTGGGCAACAGAAAGTCTAACAATAAACATCATGTTTTGGATTTTTTAAATTATTTAGTCCAGTTATAATTGAATATTCATAGTTTAGACAGAACAACGTGTGTGAAGTCAACTGGTTAATAATAAAGCTTCAAATGTTATTTAAATAATACGAGGACACTATTCCATTTACTCTATTATGAGGGTAGCATGATTAAGTCATTAAATAGTAGTCGAATTTCGACCACAGGGTAATCACTAGTTAAAATTAATGCTTCATTATGAATGTCTTCATTCAAAAACTAGAAAACTATCAACATTGTTTATTTCCCCACCATAAACTAAAACTAACAATGTTGGGCAACAGAAAGCCTAACAATAAACATCATGTTTTGGATTTTTTAAATTATTTAGTCCAGTTATAATTGAATATTCATAGTTTAGACAGCACAGCATCTGTGAAGTCAATTGGTAAATAATAAAGCTTCAAATATTATTTAAATAATACGAGGACACTATCCCATTTACTCTATTATGAGGGTAGCATGATTAAGTCATTAAATAGTAGTCGAATTTCGACCACAGTGTAATCACTAGTTAAAATTAATGCTTCATTATGAATGTCTTCATTCAAAAACTAGAAAACTATCAACATTGTTTATTTCCCCACCATAAACTAAAACTAACAATGTTGGGCAACAGAAAGCCTAACAATAAACATCATGTTTTGGATTTTTTAAATTATTTAGTCCAGTTATAATTGAATATTCATAGTTTAGACAGCACAACGTCTGTGAAGTCTACTGGTAAATAATAAAGCTTCAAATGTTATTTAAATAATACGAGGACACTATCCCATTTACTCTATTATGAGGGTAGCATGATTAAGTCATTAAATAGTAGTCGAATTTCGACCACAGGGTAATCACTAGTTAAAATTAATGCTTCATTATGAATGTCTTCATTCAAAAACTAGAAAACTATCAACATTGTTTATTTCCCCACCATAAACTAAAACTAACAATGTTGGGCAACAGAAAGCCTAACAATAAACATCATGTTTTGGATTTTTTAAATTATTTAGTCCAGTTCTAATTGAATATTCATAGTTTAGACAGCACAGCATCTGTGAAGTCAATTGGTAAATAATAAAGCTTCAAATATTATTTAAATAATACGAGGACACTATCCCATTTACTCTATTATGAGGGTAGCATGATTAAGTCATTAAATAGTAGTCGAATTTCGACCACAGTGTAATCACTAGTTAAAATTAATGCTTCATTATGAATGTCTTCATTCAAAAACTAGAAAACTATCAACATTGTTTATTTCCCCACCATAAACTAAAACTAACAATGTTGGGCAACAGAAAGTCTAACAATAAACATCATGTTTTGGATTTTTTAAATTATTTAGTCCAGTTATAATTGAATATTCATAGTTTAGACAGCACAACGTCTGTGAAGTCTACTGGTAAATAATAAAGCTTCAAATGTTATTTAAATAATACGAGGACACTATCCCATTTACTCTATTATGAGGGTAGCATGATTAAGTCATTAAATAGTAGTCGAATTTCGACCACAGTGTAATCACTAGTTAAAATTAATGCTTCATTATGAATGTCTTCATTCAAAAACTAGAAAACTATCAACATTGTTTATTTCCCCACCATAAACTAAAACTAACAATGTTGGGCAACAGAAAGTCTAACAATAAACATCATGTTTTGGATTTTTTAAATTATTTAGTCCAGTTATAATTGAATATTCATAGTTTAGACAGCACAACGTCTGTGAAGTCTACTGGTAAATAATAAAGCTTCAAATGTTATTTAAATAATACGAGGACACTATCCCATTTACTCTATTATGAGGGTAGCATGATTAAGTCATTAAATAGTAGTCGAATTTCGACCACAGTGTAATCACTAGTTAAAATTAATGCTTCATTATGAATGTCTTCATTCAAAAACTAGAAAACTATCAACATTGTTTATTTCCCCACCATAAACTAAAACTAACAATGTTGGGCAACAGAAAGTCTAACAATAAACATCATGTTTTGAATTTTTTAAATTATTTAGTCCAGTTATAATTGAATATTCATAGTTTAGACAGCACAACGTCTGTGAAGTCAACTGGTAAATAATAAAGCTTCAAATGTTATTTAAATAATACGAGGACACTATTCCATTTACTCTATTATGAGGGTAGCATGATTAAGTCATTAAATAGTAGTCGAATTTCGACCACAGGGTAATCACTAGTTAAAATTAATGCTTCATTATGAATGTCTTCATTCAAAAACTAGAAAACCATCAACATTGTTTATTTCCGTACCATAAATCAAAACTAACAAAGTTAAGCAACAGAAAACCTTACAATAAACATCATGTTTTGAATTTTTTAAATTATTTAGTCCAGTTCTAATTGAATATTCATAGTTTAGACAGCACAGCATCTGTGAAGTCAATTGGTAAATAATAAACAAATGTTAAATAAATGATATGAGGACATTTCTCACTAAAATTACGTAAGTCACCGACGTTTTAATGCTTGCTGCAAGCGATCTGATATCGAAAAAGTGACATATCAGATGGCATCCTTCTGGGTGCATGGCGCGACACCACCATAACAAAACCGCACGCCTTCTAAATATTTTAGTGCACTCGGGTGGCGATTGGTCACCAGCGTTCGAAACACTTTCACCAATTAGCTGTGAATCGGGTCCGATTGCCAATCGGTTTTGGTACCTGTTTGTACTTTCTCATGAACGTAATCTGACGGCTAGCAGTTTTTTTTGGACGCCGGTTACATTTTTCTTTGTCGCAACTTTATTTACATCGCTGGGCAGGCGTCGACCTGCTCTGCGGTGGCGGATATTTAAAGCAGAATTGCGTGTTTTCCACCCAAAGGCCGTCGAACTTTCGGCTGGTGTTTCGCTTTTGGCGATTGCTAATTAAGACAATTCAATTTGATTTTGACGTTTTCCATTTCCCGAAGGCGTGCTAATGCGTCTAAAACTGAAACAATTTGCCGAGGATAAATTGATTCCCGTTCTTGTTTATCTCAAAGTAACCGAAGATGTTTTTGTAGTAACAGTGCTTTCAATGTGGTTAAACTCCGCCAACTTGTTTCTTAAAAAAATCGATTTCTTTTCATATTTCCAAAGATTAACCTTTTAAAAATAAACTCTTAAGAGGATTTTTCGAAATATAAGTTATTTTCGCAGATATAACACATCAAAAGGAAAGTCCCCAGCCTGACACATAGATGGCGCTACTTGAATTAAATCCGTATATTTTTTAGTTCGCCCTAACCCTCAAAAGATGCGTGTATAAATTTGACAGCTGTCGGATCATTAGTTTGTGAATTATAACATTTTGAGTGAAGCAACTTGTTATTGTGAAAAAATGGATACAAAGGAATTTCACGTGCTGATAAAATATTGCTTTTTGAAGGGAAAAAATACAGTTGAAGCAAAAACTTGGATTGATGCCGTATTTTCGGACCCTGCCCCAGGAAAATCAACCAAAAGATTGGTATGCTAAGTTTGTACGTGGTGAAATGAGCAGCGGAGACGGTGAAAGCAGTGGACGCCCAAAAGAGGTTGTTTCCGTCGAAAACATTAAAAATATCCAAAAATGATTTTGAATGGCCGTAAATTGAAATTGAATGAAATAGCAGATACTCTAAAAATATCAACTGAAGGTGTATCATTCACGAATATTTGGGTATGAGAAAGCTCTGTGTAAAGTGGGTGCCGCGCGAGCTCACTTGACCAAAAACAACAATGAGTTGATGATTCGGAACAGTATTTGAAGATGATCAAGCGTAATAAACCCGAGTTTTTGGGTCGATATGTGACAATGGATGAAACATTTCACACCGAAGTCCAATCGATGCGCATGGAATAATTTTCATTGTCTACCTTGAAAAATGAAGGACTATCAACAGCGACTATCACATAGCGTTATTGGACTGTTTGAAGGACGAAACCGCCTAAAAACGGACGCATTTAAAGAAAAAGAAACTGCTGCTTCACAAAGACAATACACCGTGTCACAAGTCAGTGAAAACGATGGCAAAAATCCATGAACTGTGCTTCGAATTTCTTCCTCATCTACCATATTCTCTAGATCTAACCCCCAGCAACTATTTCCTGTTCCCAGATCCCAATAGAATGCTCGCTGGGAAGAAATTTTAGTAAAATGAAGAAGTGATCGCCGAAACTGAGGCGTATTTTGGAGCAAAGAACAAATCGTACTACAAAAATGGTATTGAAAAGTTGGAGAGTCGCTATAAACAGTGTATCACCATTAAAAGTTAGTTTTGCTATTGTAGGCCGGGGACTTTTCAATTGACCTGTGAACTGTTTTAGTAACCCGGTTAATTAAAAACAATTTACTATAGAAAAATATAAATAGCGCTTACAACTCTTATAGGTTGCCCAATTGCTAAAACACAAAGAGAGAGTATAAAAAAATAAAGAAGGCTTTAAATTGTAAAAATACACAACGATTCACTTTAATTGGACCAAAAGGAACATATTCTACGTGATCTAATTTAAAACGGCCACTTATTGCCACACTAGACGTAATATTTGTAGATAATTCGAACCTGACCGTTTCTGATTGTCGTTAAAGCGTTTGTTTGTTGCGTAATGCATCGTAATTTCGCTGTTTCGATGTCTCCGTATAGCCAATATTTATTCGCGCTGAAGTTTTTAATGGAGACGCCATTAAACGACGGCGAATTCGCGACGAAGGGACCGATTGTATTTATTCGGTTCTCCCGCAGGTGGATTTAATTAGCGCCGTTCTAATTTCACGGTCCTTGGACGTTTTCGCTTTCTTTCTCCTCGGAAGCGTTGCTTGCGCAATCGCTACGACGAGTAAACAAACTTCGATGTGATTGTGGCCATTCTTTATCGCGATGGTGTTGAGCATAATCGATATAACGGGACAAAAAAACATTGATAGCGAGAGCTATGATTGGTTCTGTAGGTTTGGCCGAACTAACTACTCTTCCCACCCTTGGCGGGGATTACAAAAGAACGTTTTGTGTATAGAATAAGATAGTATAGAAGGAGGGAATATTTGTATTAGCGCATGCGCATAATCGGCTATATTGCTCTTTCTCTCTCCTCTCTCTCTCTTTTTCTACTTACAATATATACATATATAACCTGCCATATTAAAATGTACTCTTGATCGAGTGAAAACAGCAAATAATTTACAATATTTAGATTCTGTGATGCCTTAACATGTCTATACCAATAACAATTAAATTGTTGTGTTCTTCTTAGTGTTATAACATACATTGGTAAAATATATGGAATATAAATATGGAAGAATAAACGTAAGTACCGAAGGTAAGGTTACATTTTCAATAAGTTAAAACATAAAATAACACATTTGTAAAAAATCAATATAGCTGCAGATTCCAAATCAATAAAAAGAAACAAAGAAGACCATTATTATTTTTGTTCAAATAAAAACATGGCAAAGGATATGAGAAAAATATCATAAAATTGTACTAGAAGTAATATTAAAGGTAATTATAACTTTTATACAAATATTATTGTAATTAGTCATCAATTCATTTTAGGTTTGTAAATGTACAATACGTCAACTACAAGCTAGATAGTCAGTTCAGTAGTCAATTCTACAATGGGGTCTGTCCATCAAAAATAATACGAACAATTGTAGTAAGTGATAAAAATTAGACATTTACTTCAATCATGATATATTGTAGTAAATATTTAATTTTTCTTTTATAGGTAAAGTGTTGCTAGAATTTGTTTAAGGAAACTCAAGAGAGTTAAATTATAATAATAAAATAATTGATAGGCTTTTTAAGGATGCAAGAATAGTGGAGGAACATACTTTGAAAAGATCAAAATTACCAATAAGAGTTGTCCTGAGTCGAATAAACAACACATATAACATTAGTCATCAACGACACCCTAATGATCTCTTACCTACTGCTCTGGTGGTAAAAGAGTGGGAGAAATAAGAAAAAAATAATGCATTTTTATACAAGAGCGTAAGGAACTTACTTTTGTTTTGTAAAAAAATATATATGATGTATTGACGGAGACTTATTTCAGGTAAAAAGTACGTTGGTCTGCAAGATGAATATTTTGATTTGAGATAGATAAATAGATTTATGTAAATAATATTGGATAATATCATGATTTTATATAAATATTTTTTTTATATAAACAGAATAGCTTGCAAAACTCAGCTTTTAAATAAAATGTTTTAATCAAATATGCTTATTTAAATTATTCACACCAGAAATTATTAAGAAGTACCTATACTTCCACGGTTAAATATTACCTTACTCATATATATTAGACATTTGAATGGTAATATATAATTGAAGCAAGTTCAACTAGCCAACATGAATTCCAGATGACAATGCAGAAGTGCAGGAAAATATGACATACCATTAATCCTGAGGAGGTAGTTGTTTGGAAAAATATTGTACTTGTTACAACTAAACGATTTTTTGTTATCTGCCAAAATATCAAGAACCGAAAAAAAACCTACGTTCCTAAGAAAATAAAAAAGAAAATACTTAAAAGACATATATTTACCCAAAAAAAAAAACACAAAATTATTGTATATAATTAAGTTTTTAGGTACTCACTAAATTTCATTAAATATAGTGTTGGTTTTTTTCCTTTTTCTAAATCGAATAATCATGAATTTCCGCAAGCAGACAACGTTAAATATTTGGGAATACATTTTAATCGTCGTTTGGCATGGAAAAAACATATAGTGACAAAACACAAACAGCTTTGGGTAAATCCAAATTATCATTAGATAACAAGGTTTTGCTGTATAAGTCATTACTTCGGCCCATTTGGACCTATGGTATTGAACTATGGCGTAATACTAGCAAATACAACATAGGTATCCTCCAGAGGTTCCAGAATAAAGTGTTGCGAGTCATCGTCGATGCCCCATATTACGTCTTCAACAAACTGATTCAGCGCGATAACCCCTTGGAACCCATAACGAGTGTGATTCGGAGTGTTAGTGTGAAGTACTCTGAACAACTATTAGTGCATCCCAATGCACTCGCCAAACAGTTAAATGTACTCGATGACGGTGTATAGGCTCAAACGCAAACTACCATACGAACTAATTAATAGACAAATGGAGTGAGATTTAATAATCTCTAGAATAAGTTAGGATAGACTTTAAAATAAGTTAGAATAGCATCTAGAATAAGATTTAGATTATAAGTTGTACAGCAGATCACTTACTAAAGTAATCTTCTACATGTCAGGATGGTTATATTATATAACTGAAATCATATAATAATACTTATTTCCCGCGGGCAGATTGTTAACGTTCTAAGAGATTAATTAAAAGAAATATATAGATACCTTCTAACCAGTGTGCTACGCCTCCGTGCTAAGCTTTCGATGCCTGGCGGGACATCGTCATAAAACAATTTCCGACCGTGACGTCGCTGCGTTTTTCTTGCTTTTTCTTCCTTCAGACAAACAAGTGTGTCAGTGGGTGACGGCGCGGATTGTCTTTTGTTGCCCGCCGCGTTCTTTCGCTCTCCCAGAGCAGCAATTAATATTGTTTCCCGTTCGGCATCGAAAAGTTTTCAAAGAATCAGGCATTCCGGGATCTTTGTCGGGAGATCGATCGCCGAAAACTGCCGAAAACAATCCCTTTTGAAGTCGATCGGCTGAAATGCTAATTTAACAATCAAAATCCCTTTCGGTCATTGGTTCCATCAGACAAGAAACGTGAAATTGTAATAAGGATTTTCTTGAATTGTTTAAAGTTGTTCAATATTAGTTACGAAATGTGTAGGATACTATCGTCGCAATTCTATTTTAATATACACGAAGCCCTAGGTTTAAACATCTCATTCATCACATCTTTCAATTTAGTATAAACACACCGTGTTGGTCCTTCAAATAGCTAGGGCTGTTTCAGATACCTTCCTCTTACAGAAACGACCAAAAGGGATATAGGTGGTCCCATTTGGGCAGCTTATAGTTGTATAATATTTTCAGTATCCCCTGTACCTTTGTCCGCCAGTTTTGCTTTGATAATCACCTGAATAACGCTAGTTTTACCCAAATGTCCATGGTATTCCCTTTATAGAATAGCTTCCCTTTGATAACTCCAAATTCCTAGGCTGTTGGAGCTGAATAACTGCAACCTTTGGTTTCATTTGTTATTACACCCTAAACTGCAAGCTTCTATCCAAGGTCTTGTGGAGAATCTTAGTTCGCAACAACTTCAGTGGGTCTTTGGTTGCCTTAGGATGCCTGACTAGGGATGTTCTTCAAGGTATGGCTGTTTCCTAATTGTAATAGTTTATGGTCTTTGAGCACCTTCAATTTTGTGGCCTTATAGTTTCAGCTGCAGTATTTTTGCCTGAACTCCACTTAACTACACCAAGAAACGCTTCTAACTAACTGCGGAATGATTGCCAATCCAAAGCTAATAAATATATACGAAATGTATAATGTATAAAAAAACTATTGGCTCTGCTCAGGTAGATCGGCTTCAACAAAGAATCCGTCGAATTTAACGGTTATATTAGGTTGTTTGGCAGTATATATAACGCGATTGTTGCTGTTTAAACGCTGTGTATTTAATAAATTCACTATACAGTCCAGACATGTCTTCGTGTGATTTTTTTTAACAAAAGAATGATTCACTTGTGAAGAAATCATTATTTTTGGAATGTTAGCACTGTTTGGGACTTCTTAACAGTTTTGTCATCCTTATCTTTCTACCTGAAGACCTAAAGATATCTAGAGAAGTCTATCTAAAGAAGTCTAGCCGGAATCATCAGCTGCAAACAATCAATGCAAATTGAAGTTAGCGCCAGTCTGTGAATCGATGGTGTTAACAATACAAACAAATAAAAGGACTTCAAAGGCAGTCAACTACGGAAGCTATCACAAAGGTTTTCCAATATCGAAGTTTTACTACGAGAGAACAAGTTTTACTAACAAGCATAAAATAATTATTTACATTAATGTATAAAATTTTGAAGCGTTGTATAATTAACATATTCTCTACATAGTCCAGATATATCTCCATGTGATTTTTTTAAACAAAAATATGATTCACTTCTGAAGAAGTCATTATTTTTGGAATATTATCACTGTTTGGAACTTTTTAACAGTTTTCTGATCCTTATCTTTCTACCTGAAGAACTAAAAATATCTATTAATGGGCCAACAAACCCATATAATATCATATAATCTGATATGCTCTGCGGGCGTGAAAATATAAGGGTAAAACAATCACGTTCAAGAGGTTGAGTTGAGAACACTTAGAAAAATCATCACCGCCTTGCGTCACTTCAGTGTAAATAATTTATTGATAAATTATTGTTAATTACAGTGCTTTATTATGTGGATTCAAATCTAACCGAAATCCTCAGCTGTGACCAATTAAAGCAAATTGAAGTTAGCGTCAATCTGTCAATCGTTGGTGCTAACAATACAAACAAATAAAAGTCCCCAAAGGCGGTCTACTACGGGAACTATCAAAGAGGTCTTCCAATGTCAACAAGAGAACAAAATAATTATTTATATTGGTGCATAAAAATTATGTCTAATATAAGTTTTTTCAACGTTACAAACTTCTATCAGTAAATAATAAAATGTATGTTTACGTAAAATGAAACAACGGAAAATCGGTCAGGAATGTCACAGGTGCGGTTTCATGCGACACACTCCATGTGGCTTTAAATATTACAAGGTCATAGAACACAGAAAATATTTCTCACCTATCGCCCAGAGAGCTACGATCCAAAAACATGTGTTGAGTTGCGGTCTGAGTTTCATTCTGGTAACGTATGGCGCTCTATCATGTCATTGGAGCAATTGTTTGGATACATCAACGAGTCTGGTACATTTTGAACACCACTCTGTCAGGTATAGTACCTAAAAATAAAACAAAGTTGCATAAATTACGTTAAAGAATAAAAACGTATTCAAATTGTTCCTTCGAACGCTTTTGAAACATTTTAAAAACGCGATACAGTAGAAGTTTTAATGAATGGCCATTATCCCAAGTATCCCTCACTGACAATAGGCGGCGTAAATATTTTTACCGTAAAAGATCACTTTCCAAGCGAAGCAGATACCGCGAACAAAAGAACAAAAAAGTTATTCATTCAAATATCGTACGATATAATAAATAGAGTAATTTTTATTATCATCACCCTCAGAGAAAAAGAGAATTGGCTTCAAAAAAATTGTTATTAAACGCATTAATAAATTTCTTGTTTTCAATAAAAGATTGTTGATAACATTGACTTTTAGATATGTATGATTTTGTATTAACATCACATATATTTGTTCTTATACGGCCTATATAATTAAAAAACTGTTGCTAACCAGTAGAAATATAGCGGATAACAGACAGTCATCCTCTTACACAAATGCTGAAGAGATTTAAACAGAGTCAGACTCATAAATGACCTCAAAAGCGTCAGAAGTCTGCCTGTAGAAAGTGCTAAACCAGCTTGTACCATTTTTTCACAATAAAAGCCGATTGGAGCAAAAAATGAATTAATTTCTACTTCCAATATTAATCAATACACCAGAACCAATTCGAACTTTTCTAATTTGGGCTTTGTTTGAAGTTAATCAGAGTCAAATCAGTTTTGTTTTCAATTATCAGTCGAAGCTGAAAATTAAAAGCGCAATATTCCACTTGTATATGCTGGTAATTGATTTCAAAGGGCTATCCATTGTCTAAGCTCATGCTAGGTGCTTAGACCTGTTAACTGTTAAATTTCATTGTTTGATTTACATCAAATAACATTTTTTCATCTAGTGATATTGGGTTATTCAGTATATACAGATGTTAATCAAATAACTAGTATAAATATAGCGGGTATGA
This sequence comes from Rhynchophorus ferrugineus, assembly GCF_030347505.1. Lineage (NCBI taxonomy): Eukaryota > Metazoa > Arthropoda > Insecta > Coleoptera > Curculionidae > Rhynchophorus > Rhynchophorus ferrugineus. The sequence goes on along the minus strand of NW_027472586.1, from coordinate 7,872,512 downwards.
GGTAATAAATAATTCCAAAAGCCTTAGAAAGTCTATATGTAGAAACTGATAAATTAGCATGGTACAAGCTAATTTGTGTTTTGTTTGGGATGAATCAGAGCTAAATCAATTTTGTTTTCAATTATCAATTAAACCTGATAATTAAAGCCGCAATATGACACTTGTATATGCTGGTAATTAATTTCAAAGGACTATTGATAGCCCAGGTTAATGTTTGGTGCTTGTTTGTATTTCAATCAGCAATATCTATTAGTGAAAATGTGAAAGTATCAATGTACTCAACCTAATCTAACCTAATATTAAATTTGATAATACTGATCATAATTTCTCTAAATAAAATAACAATTTTATTGAGTTATTCAGTGTATACAGACGTTAATTAAGTAACTAGTATAAATATAGTGGGTAAGAGCTAGTCATCCTCTTGCTCATATGCTGAAGAGGTATGAAAATAGTCAGAATAATAAATAACCTCAAAAACGTCAGGAAGTCTATATGTAGAAACTGATAAATTAGCATGGTACAAGCTAATTTGTGTTTTGTTTGAGATGAATCAGGGCTAAATCAATTTTGTTTTCAATTATCAATTAAACCTGATAATTAAATCCGCAATATGCCACTTGTATATGCTGGTAATTGATTTCAAAGGACTATGTATTGTTTAAATCCATGATAGTTGTTGGTGTTGTATTCTGATCAGCGATATATATATTGGTGAAAATGTGAAAATATTAAAAAACAACTTAATCCAACCTAACTGTTAAATTTCGTTATTTTAACCATGCTTTCCCTACATCAAACAACATTGTTTCATCTAGAGTTGTTCAATTATTCAGTGTATACAGACGTTAATCAAGTAACCAGTATAAATATAGTAGGTAAGAGCTAGTCATCCTCTTACTCCAATGCTGAAGAGGTATGAAAACAGTCAGACTAATAAATAACCCCAAAAACGTTAGAAAATCTATCTGTAGAAACAGATAAACTAACTTGTACCATTTTTTAACAACGTATTGGCCAAGAAAGAACAGCAATAGAGCTTAATAGACGTACAGTCGTCTTGTAGCAAATTCGCTACTCAGCCAATATCATTCTTTCGACACAGTATCGCCATGATGCCAGAAAGATTCAAAGAAATTGTAGAAATGATGGAGACAATCTTGAGTAATACATATTGTATCATTTTTTTTTAATTAAATGCAAGTTGGAAATTGTTGAAGTGAAAAAATAACAGAATACGTGAAAGCATCTTGACGGCGGTTATAATGAACGAACCCCGTATATAAACTCTGCAATGCCACACAAATCTTCATTCTGCCAGAGGAATTATCAGGAACATCCATTAAGCGAAGGAATTAAGATTATTAAAATCCTTATTAACTCGAAACTTAGTTCCGAGACTGGTCTATTTCAAGGAACAGAGAGCCCTTGAATTTAATTCGAGCCACCAGCAGTCGCGGCGTTTGAATTCGGTTTGGGTTTTGAGGAAAATGGCGGCCGGTAAGAAAGTCGACGGTCATGTACGACCAACGGGTTTCAGAAAATACCTTCACTAATGGCTAGTAGCCTTGCGAATTGCATTTTTTCCCTACTTAGAAGGTTTCCATTTACCTGTACACGCCTTGGTGTTGTCCGTTTCTCTTGCGGAATGTTCTCGATTATTATCCGTTTCGAGTAAATGTCGAGTGCATCAGGAAGAATCGCCATTTTCTCTTTATTCATCGTTGTAGCTTTGAATGTATTATAACGTGAAGTTATTTTTTATTCGACACGCTTAGTATAATCTTAATTTATAAATGAATGTTGGATTACTAGTTGATGAAAACCAACTTATCTTAGTACAGCTAAATATTTGCACTTCATGAACCTATATAGGCTCTATTATGGATTAATCAATCAATTTTTATTCTTAGGTCAAGTGAATACAGGGTTGGGTAACATTTTTTCCTTTTGTTGTTCGAATATCGGCTTTATTTTTATATCCGAAGCACGCAGTTCTAGAGGAAAAACATTTTCTATGTGTATGTAAAAGTGAAACGCCATAAGTATTTTTTATATATATATAATTTAATTATTACATTGTTACTAGTTGTTTCCGGCTAACCTACAATTTGTCTTTATTTAATGTACATTTAATGTGGTACACCTGCTTTAGCTTCTTTTATTGTAGAGTAAGCTTCTTCTTGTTTGACTCTAAACATTCTGTTTGTAATGTATGATTTTAATAGTTCGGTGTGTTGTTTTGGTAGCATTTTCTGTAGTTTATGAATAAGGCCTTCATGCCAAACCTTATCGAAGGCTTGTGCTACATCTAAGAATAAAGCTGAGCATAATTTTTTACTTTCGTAGGCATAATATAAGCATAAAGAGGAAACCTATAGAGAATTCCATACATTAACAATTTAATGAAGGTGGAAGCCACTAACCGTTTTTTCAGATTGAAAATATAGACAAATATCTTGATCAAGTAGGCTTTATGCTTCTAGTTAAAAGTAAACAATTGAAAGTAACCGAAAATGCAATGAAAATTTGCAATGCGTGTCACAAAAATTACTTGTAGTAACAATATATTCTTATAGCAATCGTTGCTAAGCAATGCCAATAAAATAAAGCAATTTCAAAATGGATATATTAAAAAGTGAAGGCCGAAGTTCGATCGGAATTAGACTGTTCCGAACTCGATCATCTTAAATCAGAATAGCAAAGAAAGTTAAAATTTACAACGGAGCCAGAAAAAATATTTCATATTAAAACGGTAACAGCTGAGCGCCAGAAGAGAAATGAAGACGTTGCTAAAATGTGTTGGGACTAGAACAAAAAGTCTCAAAACCATTTTTTTGCATATAAAAGTTTAAAGCTTGAAAAATATATCTTTCGGAGGAAGTTTTGAAATTCGAATAATAACCAAGAGTAATAGATATTTAGAATTTTAAAAGCACAAATCAAACCGACAGTCGAAAAAACTTTAAAACAGTTTAAGATCGTAATAAGTTTTCTAATTAATTCCTTTTGAGGTAAGTATTTAATAAAAAGAAGTGAAGGAAGTTTTTTACAATACAATACAATAAGTCAAATCAGGAAAGAACAAATAAAAGCTAAAAAATAAGATAATAAGGGTAGAGAATGTTCCAACCGTCCATACCCCTAACCTAGTAGTAGTCCTCATCTTCAAAAGATACAAATCTAGTGACAATATTGGCGGTAAAGGCTATAATCACAGAGTAACTATAGGTAAGTTCAGAGGCAACTTTGTAGAATGTCGTGGCATTCAACATCTAAATACCATTACAACCACTTCAAGAAGAAGAACAAATGAACGACGTTTGTAAAATTATTCCTGGTCACACACAGTAAAAAGATTTTCTGTATTTAAATATATATATATATATATATATATATATATATATATATATATATATATATATATATATATTATATATATATATGAAAAAACTTGCTTATTTACTTTTTGTTTTATTAAACAATTTGCAATTTCCAAAACAATGAATAAAAAAATGTTTTGGGTAGCTAGAAGAGTATAATAGTAAAATAAATAGTGTCTTTGCACCAAAATGTGGTTACAGATATAGATCCCTACTATACGCTTAATTCAAAAAAGCCACAGTTGTCAAGCAATGCCTAGTGAAAGCCGTTCAAAGTAACAAAAATCCCAAACGCCAATAATAACTCTATATGCTGCCATGCACATGCAATTTTGTTCAGTGATTAGCATGAGAAAGAGAATTATTAGCAGTGAATATTACTTTAAGTTATTGGATCGACTAAGAAAGAAATGAAAATGACGAAATGAAATGAAAATGATTATGAAGAAATAAAAATGACAAGGAAGAAATACAAAAACGCGTGGATTCATCAAAATAACACTCAGACGGTACAGATTTTGGTCAAATTGACCCAACTGCGCTTCGAATTGCTTTATTATCCACCGTACAGTCCAGATTTGGTCTCCAGTGCCAGCTACCAAAAAAGTACTGGATCAAAGTAGGTTTGAATCAAGTGAAGAAATGATCGCCGAAGTTGGAGCCTATCTTGAAATAAAAAAAACAAACATTAACTCTATTGAAGTTTGAGGGTTTTGCCAAAAATTTCCTGAAGAATTACTCGTCCCTAGAGGTATCTCAATGTATTAGTCTGCCTCAACAGGCTATGTATTGATCGAAATAATTAATAGATCGAAAGAAACAACATATGTATAATGTAATAGATGGCGTGGGACTTTCTATTTGAGTGTTTCCGCATATGTTTTGGTCGGTTTCAAAACAAATGTTCGTGCTAATAAAAATACCGTCACATTTTTAACTGTCTCTTCCTTTAAATAGTTATAACGGTTCCATTTCTCATCGCCGATGATAGTTTTATTTAAAAAAAAAACATTCATTTTATGTGTTAACTGAAGTCACTGAACATTCACTGCTGTTGACTACTGATCATTTATTCTCAAAATATAACAAAAATGGTTATCATCATGGTTAGATTAGCAAAAACGAAACGAAATTATTCGATGGGCTATACTTCACCAGATTAAGGGTAAATGATAACTATTTGACTCAACAATATGATTTCATCAAGCTTTTACAGCCTTGTATGTGTATTATGGCAAAGAGACATTTTAAACATTTAGAACAATAGTCACATACAGACAATATATGAACTAAATGTCTCTGAAGTCAATTAAAGTAAAATAAACTAAGCAGATATCTAGTTGAAGAATTCGTAGGATAACTCGATATGTTAAAGCATGTCTAAACACAGATTTTGTAAAGTACTTGATGAGTTATTGTAGTTGCACATGCTTATAACATAAGATTGTAAATCTACTATTTAAATGAACTTCAAATTTACAATTAGTGCATTTTATTTACCCAAATATTACAAGGCAATTTGATTGATAAATCCAAGTTCAATTATTTCATTTATGTTTTCTTTCTCCTGGTTGCACGAAACCAGTATTTCAAGCTTGCTAAGAAGTTCAAATCTTGGAATGTGGAAATGATGGCTAGGAAACGGTACGTGACGTCATTGTTTTGTAGCGTTTCTGATAAGTGTTTGACTTGATATGGTGAATTTTGAAATTTTGTGTTTTTATATCTGGTAAAATCTTAGTAATTCCACAAATAAATGTGTTTTTGGCAATCCACACATACAAAATTTTACTTTCACCGTCTTGTAACTTATTTAAATACTTTTGTTTATTCGTATATTTTCACTATATCAATAAATATCCCGCAAAATAATGAATAAATAAACTGCGAAACAATGGTTTTGTTTGCTTTCTATCGAGCTGCCTAAAACGTCACAAATCCACGCCTCTAAATGGTCGTATTAGAATTAATTGAGATCTCATACGAGATAACGTCTCAGCGCCTGGCGCGTCATCATGACCAATCCTTTTCGGATTCGTTAACTAATACGAACAACACCGTTATCAACGATACCGTTGTTCCTGCAATACTCTCGCTTTTAGCTCCATCCATAACTGTACCTATGAAGGTACGGTATCGAAATTAATGTCATATCATCCTTTCGATTATTAAAAGTTGCAGGGTGCTAATAGATTTCGATTAATATTCTGTTGTTGGTTATAACAATGTGTTAGTGATATCTGACATCTACTACAAGAGAATATCTAACGGGTATTTATTAACTAGCAATGTTCTTTGTACTCGTTAGTATTAAATGGGTGCAAACATAATGTTTCTCATCTTCGACGTGGTTATTTCGATGATGTTAACGGTAGTAGTTGGTTTAAAAGAGTATCTATTGGGAAGAATTGGCGCGATACATATTAATCAAAATGATTCCCATCATTTTCTGCATCTTTTCGGATCTTTCTGGTAACATTATGATACTGAATCGAAAAAATAAATGTTTGTTTGATAGCGGTCCAATAATCCATTTTAGAACTTCTTCAGCAGTTACAAACCATGTGCCAAAACAAACGCTAATCAGAAAACGCTAAGTCTTGATACAACAAAACTGCTAATTTGATTGGAAGACCTCTGCAGCAACAGTTTTATTCGGTTTTAGCAACTCGTAATAAACTACACCTTTCTTATCCCATCATATGCACAGAATAGTCCGCTTCGGTGTCGATGTGGATGACTCTCCTGGAGAAACCCATGATCCAACCCAACATTTTCAGGTTAGGATTGTTATACTAGATCGATTTTAGTCGCCAGTCACTATTCACCACAAAAAACTATTTTTTGTAGCACAAGCAATGAAAACAAGGAATAGATACGACATTTGCAATCAATTCGTGTAAATTTTCTCTTCTTCTGGATATATCCCACTGCATGAATGTCTAAAAACAGTTGATACATCAACTGTTAAAGGATCTAAAAGTTCTTTAAGGGTCTGTCATTGCCTTCCTAGTCGTTCTCTCAATGTCATCAAAATCACCGAGTCTGTTAGAATGGATGAAGTCAAAAAATACATGCCTTAATAATTATAGTGAAAAAAAAAGAAAATAAATGCTTTTTGAACTGAGTAACTCTGTAGACCACTAAGATGCGATTAAGTTTATAGTGACAAGGCAATACCTCGTGCTCCATTTACCAATTCTGTCAAGATTGTTTTATTATACTGTGTGTATTAAACTATCTCTCTCTATCTTTATTTTATTCCTAGATATTGCCATGTCAATAACCTTACATTAATTTTTACAAACATATTTTTAAAAATCTAAATTTTTAAAATTGTAAACCTATTCATTGTATAATACATAACAGATTTCAATGTAAAATGTCACAAATATTATGTTAAGGGATTTTTGGTAAGATGTATTTTTGTATTAAAGAAGTTAAGTTATAATTTAAGTTGTTAAGAAGAATTATAGCAAGGAAAGGTGAGAAATTTGTTTTCAATGTAATAAAACAAAAAGATATAACTTTAACAGATCCTATTAAGTTGAAGGCACTAATGAGATGTGAAATATAGTAATGTTTTCTTCGTATATATATATATATATATATATATATATATATATATATATATATATATATATATATATACATATACCCATGATCCAACCTAACATTTTCAGGTTAAGATTGTTATACTAGATCGATTTTAGTCGCCAGTCACTATTCGCCACAGAAAACTATATTTTTGTCTCACAAGCAATGAAAACAAGAAATATAAATGACATTTGCAATCAATTCGTGTAAATTTTCTCCTCTTCTGGATATATCCCACTGCATGAATATCTAGAAATAGTTGATACATCAACTGGTAAGCGGTCTCAAAGTTCTTTGAGAGTCTGTCATAGTTTTCGAACATTTTTGACCCTCCTGGTCGTTCATTCTCATTGTCACCAAAGTCACCGCATTGATATAGTTGAAATTAAAACCAACAATTGGAATATGATGGAGCGGTATCATCATAGGATTTTAAAAGTGTTTGGCGGACCTCGGCAGTAGATCTTCTTCAGATCAAACAACAAAAGTAACATTTATATTGATACTTTGGATTTTTCTAGCGTTTCTAGCATCTAGTGACACAAGAAAATACATATATGACAATAATAGAGATGTAGAAATGTTCGTCGGGTCGGTCAGTCGGTCGAAATGTGTGGCTGCCGCTGCGATTATTTGTCAGAACACTCACTACTATTTTTGAAAGGAATTTGCACGGGAACTAAAAACACTGGTTGGATCAAAGTTGTTTATTTTAACTTACGATTGATACATGTGGTCGATGGGAGAATTGACAGGATATTAGGTTAAGGTGAAGGAAGTACGGTAGCGCTGTGGAAGTGGTACTGTTACAGGGGGACGGTGATAAGAAAAGAGAGCGAGACGTCGACGTGATGGTCTTTTATACCCTGGAACTTGCATGGTACCAATCCACCGGCGATGCCAACCTTTGTAGTTGTTGATGGTGAATTGGTGGTGGCCTAAAGGGTCGTGGCGGTCGCCACAGAGATAATAGCGATGGAGCTGTGTGAATAAATAAGAATATGTGTCTTTAAGTATGGCAAACTTTAAGCCCTCACGTGACATCACCGGTGGCTCTTACCGAATGCTAACCAGTCGACCAGTCGACATATGCAAACATTAACGTTACTTGTAATGAGTTTAATTAAATTTGAAATTCGCCGCGTCGAAAGAAATGTCATCGCAATAATCGATAAGCGTTTTGTCACAATATTAGGCAACGTGATGAGACCTCGTCATAAAATCGTGGCCACCGAAGCAACTTTCATTTTAGCAACGAAAATAGTTCGGTTTTATTGCTTATTAATAACGGTCCTGACATTACCGTTTGTTAGGTAATAGTTTTTGATGTTGTTTCTGCAGTAATAACAATTTAAGACGGTAGGTTGGAAAGGTTTTATGGAAAGAATAAGCGAATTGTTTAACGGCAATACAAAGCGACACTGGGAGTTTTTATCCATTAGAAAACAGACACACCACAAACAGACAGAACACCATTCAGAACAGATGGTTCCTCAGATGACAGTGCAATCTGCAGCCAGTACAGTACTAGTCGAATAATGTGACATATAAATATACAAAAAAGTTTAAATTTTCTTAAAAACTGACGTTGGGAAATATCAACTGAAAACAGCTATCGACTGTTTAGTAATTTACTATATTTTACTATCTACTATTTTAGTCGCTATATTCAGTCCGACTTATTTGACTACTTTTTACTCTCAACTGTTTCAGTCGTGTACTTTCAGTTACTATTTTTGGCCCTACTAGCAACCTTGAAAATAATGTCTCGAATGTATGCTTACATAGGTTTATATATAATATATATGTTTTTATGTCTGATTATATTATTGTAAATAACGATATATTGTAACATTATATAGCAACATTTTGGAGCTCTATTTTTCAACATTTTTGTTGAGAAATAGAAAAATAATTTTAACTGCATTTATGTTATCTTGCCAACTCTTGGGACTTCTTCGAAGTCTTTCGATGTTTATTCAAGTCTTCTGAATGTTAACAGTTCTTTCATTCAAGTTTCAACAAATAATAGAAATTATTCCTAATTAAAGATAAATAAAAGTATTATTATATATAGAATATATATATATATATATATATATATATATATATATATATATATATATATATATTTGAAAAGTTTCGATGGTTGGATAGTTGATAAAAATTGATTGATAAAATACGAAAGAAATATTTAGTGGTCATTATTCTATTCTTCTTTATAATCGAGTCATATATGTACAATATAAAAATAATTTTACATCATTTAAAATGAAATTGTTATTTCGAATCTAATAAGTTACTGCAATTATCTCTTTCTTATTATTTTCCAAACAAACTTCGAAAAGGAATATGTACATCTCTGTCTCCAATTACTTTTATTATATTATATCACTGTTACTTTTATGATATTAAAATTTCATCAAATACATTTGGGATCATAATTCAATTCAATTTTTCGCTTAAAATAAAATAATGATCCGAATATATAGGAGAACCTAATAGATATTTTCTTGAGGTAACCTGAACGACCATAAAAACCGACACATCAAAATTCAATTCTCCAGATCGGAGAAAGAATAAGAAACAGGGACTATTTCGTTAGTAGCTACTGTGGGACCGGACCTGAAAAATGTTATTCAGTCGGGAGTTTCTAACATGCGTGCGGCTACAGTCGTCTACCGTTCCGTACTGGGACATTCAATTGATTTTGGCGAGGACAGCAAACTCGACCATTTCCCCGGACCGGAACGTGCCTATTTTCACTGATGCGTCTGGCACCGGCATCCGAAAGGGTCCGCCAGGTGACGCGAAATGGAGAAAAGAAACACCCCGACGCGGACCCTTTAAAGAAAAGTTTTACGCCGTATTTATTTGCCTCGATCTGCGTCTCTGGGCTGCGGGAGGGAGAAAACCTTCCTCCGCTTCGACCTAGTTCTTCTTGGAGGGAACCGGCACGACGGGACAGGAGGGGGAGGGGGTTGTGGTAAAACTCCGCCGTATTCGGGCATGGTAAAGCGTCACGGTGACGAGGCGCCGTGTTTACAAATCAACTTTAAAGTTTCTCTTGTCGCACGTTTTAAATCTTTCTTCGTCATTAAGCGCGTGGCTTGGCGTACGCGATAAGGAAACGACTCCACGGATATCCCGTTGGCTTCGGTGCATGTTGTCTTGTTCATTTTTTCCGATTATACGGGGAATTATTCGCAGTGATTTTGAGGTCTACAAAATACCCAGAAATATAATCCCAGATGTTGAACGCAGGCGGGGTGCCAGCAGCGCAAACTAGTACATGATAACGAATATCCGGCAACCCCAAGACGTTTATCTGGGAGATTAGTGAAGGGTAGTTTCCATCATTCAGTCACTGACCAGCGCTCAGTTCAGTCGTGCCCTAGCTTTCGTCTACAGGTAAACCCAGCGCCGTGTATTTATTATATCAATAAATAATGGTCACATCACGTAAAGACCGCGGTTTCATTTCGTTTTACCTCCATTCACCGAGCCATATAATATACCCTAAAGGACAAATTGACTGTCCTTCAAGAGAACATTAATTTGTCGAAAAAAAACTTTAGACAAAACTAACATATAAAATCAAAAAATAGAACAGTTTAGGAACAAAAATCATTTTAGGCGCCTGTAACTAACTATAAATATCTAATAACTTATAACAAAAAATAAAATTATAAAATCGGTTGGCTTCATAAGATCAAATAATTAAAATAACCATCATCTTAGGTCTAGTTTTCCTTCAGAATCGATGTGTTCGTCAAGATAACATTCATTGCAAATAAATCTAGAAATATTTCTATAACATGATGTTCATCAAGTCTTCGATTGTCTTCTTTTCTTCTTCTTTCTTACAGCTTCCTCTGCATGCTGTTCCTCCGGAAGTTATCATTTTGGCTTTCTTAGGAGATTTACCATCTTCTTCTTTGGAACTTCTTTGGACATACTCCTAGTTTTTTTTTATTAATCTCTTGGAACTTCAACAATCGGCTCATCAGCAATAAGTATTATTATAAGACATGTAGAAGGTCGCTTCATTAAGTGATCTGCTGTAGAAACTTCTTCTTCTAGTCTAAATCTTATTCTAAAGACTACTCTAACTTATTATAGATATTATTATATCTCACTCTGTGTCTGTTAATCGGTTCGAATGGTAGTATGCGTTTGAGACTACACACTGTACTGTCATCGCGCACATTTAGCTGTTTAGCGACATGCATTAACAGTTTTTCAAAGTACCTTGCACTGACACTTTGAATCACACTCGTTATGTGTTCTATGGGGATATCGCGCTGAATCAGATTATTGGAGACGTAATATGGGGCATCCAAGATGGCTCGCAACACTTTATTCTGAAACCTCTGAAGGATATCTATGTTAGACTTGCCAGTAGTACTGACAGTTCAATAACATCCAAAAAAGTCCAAATTACATTAGTTATACATTTGGTTTATTTTAAACCCACGCTGTTTGTTTTTTTGTTACTGTATGTTTTTTCCAAGTTAAGCATCGATCAAAATGCATTCGCAGTTACTTAAAATTGTCAGCTTGCGGGAGCTAATAATTATTAATTTTTTACTGGGGAGGGTGGGGGCAAGTCCTTCTACAAAGGATGAATGTCACATCAAGGTGAGTAACTTCCTTTAAAGTTTGAGCTCAATTTTCGTCCAAGAAGTATTCATTGTCTTTTTTTTTCGAACTTTGTTGATCTTCTAGATTTCAGACGATTATAAAATCGTCAATTGGGACATGACACAACAGCCTCACTGTAAGTTTCAAAACGTGTTTGATGGTCTTCAACACCAAATTTATTTAGATCAAACAACAAAAGTAAGGCATTTTGAAATATCAGTGATTGGCGTCTGTATACACCAGATACCTCAATAACACTAAATGAAAATCTGTCATTTCCTGTAGGAAAATGTCAAAACCCTGGAATTTAACAGGTTTCTTGACAGTTGTTTACATTTATACTTTGCGTTTTCGACAATAGATATCGCTAATACTATTTTAGCATATATATAAACGTGTATCACATTTTGTAGTTAACAAGATATACAAATGGACTAGAGACTGAAAATACAATACAGCTACAGCTTAAACAGCTCTAAATCTGTTCATGTTAATTTTGCATTGCGTCGAAATAACAAAAACCTAATTATATCACTTGATAGATGCCCGATTTCTCATGCAGAATCAGCCAAATACCTACGCATCCATCTCTATGGTAGATTAAATTGGAAATAACATGTTAACCAAAAAGCAGAACAGATCAGACTCAAAATTAAACAACTATACTGGTTAGTAGGAAGATACTCTCAACTTGACCTAAAATCAAAGAGATTGGTTTGTCAGTCAAGCATAAAACCAATTTGGACCTATGGGGTTGCACTACAACTTCAAACCAACTAATAATCCAACGCTGCCAAAACAAAGTTCTACGATTAATTACTAATGTTTATCGCTGCATAACCAACGAAGAACTGCAAGATGACCTCGAAATCAACTGGATTTACGAAGTGATCCAAGATTTCGTCTTAAAACACGAAATAAGGTTGCTAAATCACTGCAACGTTGAGGCTATTCAGCTACTGGCAACACGCAGGAAATCAGAAGATTGAAACGAACCAAACCACACGAAGTTATATAGTATATTCTTCAGGTAAATAAAAGGACCCAAAATTCTGCCTTGAACTACCTGTACTTCTGCTTTTTTCCATTGTTGTTGCCAAAATAATGATCCATTTTATCGCAGATTAATTTTTTAATGAAGTTTAATGGTGTAGATGGGTCTGATGTGATCATTGTTTGCTGATTCAACTTCAAGTTATACGGAATCTGACACTTAATAATCCTTCTGTGTTTCGGAAACGAAAAGGCGTTATCGACGTTTCTATTAATGTTTGTTTTAATTTAACGCCGCGAAGTTTCCTGGTGCCCCGGCAAAGTTTTCCGGAGCCTCCGGAACCGCCATCCGCGTTTAGCATTCAGCGTCGGTCCTCTCAGATTCGCGGAACGTGGATATCGTACTAAAAGAGACCGGCGACAAAGAGAGAGACATCTCGCGGCTATAATTACGGCCAGAGTCGTGATGTTTCCCGCCGATTACTTCCCTTTATCCTTTTTGTATCGTTCCGTGCTGATACGTCACGCACCCCGCCCAGTGCCGTTGCAATAACGTGGCGTTTCTGGCATTCTGGCGGTCGGTACGTCCGGCCATCTATCCAGCGAGCTTGGACCGTTGGAATTTAATATTCCTCAGCTCGATTTCTTTTCGAAAACACAACGGACACGGTTTTATTTCGGCTTTTGTTAAACGAGGCTGGATATCGGATGATTGCGAAAATATTAGATGCCCGAAAAAGTTTTCTTTTATTAATTACATCTTATATTTGATATACTTAGTGCAATCTTAATTTACAAATTAGGCAGGCGAGTACGAGACTAATATATCAGTACGTATTTCCGAAATTAAACTAAAACTAAACTACTTAAGTTAAAGTTAAGAATAATACTTATAGACTACAAAAGTTAGCGTGGTTTAATTTACTTCAATCTTCTGATATTATGCGTGTTATCCTGTAGCTTCACTATTTCCACGTTGCTTTAAGACCATGACCTACCTCGAGATGTATACCGAGGTATTTAGCTGATTCTACTTGAGGAAGGGGGCATCCATTAAGTGATATAATTAGGTTTTTGTCATTTCGCCGCAACGCAAAAATTAACATGAACAGATTTGGAGCTATTAAGCTATTTTCCAGTCTCTAATCCATTTGTAGATCTTAATAACTGCCGCCTTACTATTCCTATAGCCTGAAGCAGAGGTATATATTTTACCATGATAACTGTGTCGTTGGAAAATGTTTCAAGTGTTGTTTCTTTTGTTGTTGGAATATCAGCAGTGTAGAGTAGATATATGAGTTGTCCCAAGACCCTACCCTTAGGAACTACAGCTAAAATAGGTTTAAGTGTTGAGAATACCCCTCCATGATTCTGCTTGAGGAAGGGGGCATCCATTAAGTGATATAATTAGGTTTTTGTCATTTCGCCACAACGCAAAATTAACATGAACAAATTTGGAGCTATTAAGCTATTTTTCAGTCTCTAATCCATTTGTAGATCTTAATAACTGCCGCCTTACTATTCCCATAGCCTGAAGCAGAGATATATATTTTACCATGATAACTGTGTCGTTGGAAAATGTTTCAAGTGTTTTGTTGTTGGAATATCAGCAGTGTAGAGTAGATACATGAGTTGTCCCAAGACCCTACCCTTGGGAACTACAGCTAAAATAGGTTTAAGTGTTGAGAATACCCCTCCATGATTCTGCTTGAGGAAGGGGGCATCCATTAAGTGATATAATTAGGTTTTTGTCATTTCGCCACAACGCAAAATTAACATGAACAAATTTGGAGCTATTAAGCTATTTTTCAGTCTCTAATCCATTTGTAGATCTTAATAACTGCCGCCTTACTATTCCCATAGCCTGAAGCAGAGATATATATTTTACCATGATAACTGTGTCGTTGGAAAATGTTTCAAGTGTTGTTTCTTTTGTTGTTGGAATATCAGCAGTGTAGAGTAGATACATGAGTTGTCTCAAGACCCTACCATTGGGAACTACAGCTAAAATAGGTTTAAGTGTCGAGAATGCCCCTTAAAATCTTATGAGATGTCCAGGGCATTGCAGGGCAGTATTTCTTTTCTGAGAATGCTTTTTCAAGAACGGCTGTTACTCTGTGCACTTAGTCGATTGTCGAGTGGTGATTTCGAAATCCAAACTGAAAATCTGGTATTTCTATAAATGGTTTAATACGTTTTAACATCAGTTTCTCAAATAATCTTGATATCGCAGGTTCTATTAACTATGTCAGGAATAAATGTTTGGCAGATATCAGTCTCCTACGCCCTTTCACTAACTTTCATTGGGACGCCCATAGGGTCACATTACTAAATATTTATAAGCATTAACGCTAAGCAAATTGGAGAATGGCTGCCGGTGATTCATCTCCGCTGCCCCCTCTTGATTAAATGGATTGAACCCAATCCACAACTCAACTCTTAGAATCGCCCTGGAGGCCTTCCACACCATCCCAGTAGATAGCTTGCTCTGTGAAGCAGAAATACCTTCCCCAGAAACCAGAGGTAAATTGCATTTGATTAAATTTGCCAGCTCCTTGAGATTCAAACCAAGGCTGGTTCATTGCAGACATTTCTTCCCATCAAGCACCAAACTCAATCCCTCTAGAGAGCAACACAGGGGCTCTTGTCATATATTTGATGCAGTTTGTAGCCGCTTATCGCTGTTTTTTTCACCGATATAGAGCTCCGAGGATAGATTGCCTCCATGGCGACCATCGCAGGTGATAAGACAAGGGATAATTCTGACTTTAGCAATATCAGCACCCAATTCAATCAACATATAACTGAGAAATATCCTGAACACTTTTTCATATTCTTCTATTTCCGAGCTTAATTCGTCTACATATTTTTCGAAGGTACTCTGTTTATATTCTTTAATGTTTTTATATTTCTGATTACTAATTCTATTAAATATTATTTTGGAAAAATCTAAGGATGTTGTCCATATTTTGCATATAGTTTCCGCAATCAACGTTTGCTCTGTGCTCAATCAATTTTCAATATAATCTAACATAACGCTTATTACAATGATTTTCGCGTTTATTGAACAACTCATCGAACGACCTCGTATAGTAAGCGTTGCTTGAAACATGTTTTAATTTTTTTCGCGGGTATTAAAACGTATTTGCCACTCGTCAGTTTTACGGCATCTTTATGTTACGGGCATTCGAATCGCCGCAAACAATTACGGTACGAATAAGCGGCGTGACCCACTTTTCGGATATGGTTCACTCGGCCCTGATCGGGACAACACAAAAGGAAACCATGAAAACTCGCCGATGTAAACACTGTCCGCGCTGGAATGAAAAGCGGCCCTTGCCCCCCGTTATTATCGATGGTGGCTTGTCGGTGAAACGACACCAGGAAACTGTCGAAAACCACATTACGTCTGTCAGTTCGGGTCCGGACGACTTATCCTCGGGAATGATCGGCTCGTTCGCCATTTGATTCAATAATATAGCACGCGTTAATGTTGACAATCCGTAACAGCATGGTGGCCATTTTGAGGGGGTCTGTTATTTATAATATTGCGTTGTTCGACCCCATTTTTGGATGAATAGGCATAATTTCCTCATTGACGGGCTTCCCTGTTCGGTATGTGTCATTTCGTCGAAGTGCGAACGAACCTTTGTTCATTGGGTTCAACATGTTTGGATTTTAGAAATGTTGTGTTTTTATCTCTGGTAAAATCCGGCCTAACACATAGATGGCGCTACTAGAACTAAATCCATATGTTTTTTAGTTAGGTCTAACCCTCAAAAGATGCGTGTGTAAATTTTCGATCATTAGTAATTAGTTTGTGAATTATAGCATTTTGAGTGAAGCAACTTTTGTTATTGTGAAAATAATAGATAAAAAGGACTTTCGAAAAAAATAGGAAAAAAGAATAGTTGAAGCACAAACTTGGCTTGATGCCGAGATTCCCAATACTGCCCCAGGAAAACCAACCATCAAAGACTACTATGTTAAGTTTAGACGTGGTAAAATGAGCACCGAAGACGGTGGACGCAGCGGACGCCCAAAAGAGGTTGTTACTGAAGAAATCATTTAAAAAATCCACAAAATGATTTCGAATTACTATGAATTGAAATTGAATTAAATTGCAAACATTCTAAAGATATCAACTGAACGTGTACATCATATTATTCACGAATATTTCGGTATGAGAAAGCTCTGTGCAAAGTGGACGCCGCGCAAGCTCACCTTTGACCAAAAATAACGACGAGTTGATGATTCGGAGCAGTGTTTGAAGATGATCAAGCGTAATAAACCCGAGTTTTTACATCGATATGTGACTATGCATGAAACATGGGTCCATCATTCCCAAAGCGTTGGAAAACGCAACAGTTGGCTGGCAAGGTATTTTGGGATGCGCATAAAATAATTTTCATTGACTACCTAAAAAGGAAGGACAATCAACAACGACTATTACATAGCTTTATTGGACCGTTTGAAGGACAAAATCGCCGAAAAACGGCCGCATTTTAAGAAAAAGAAATTCCTTCACCAAGACAATGCACTGACAATGGGCTTCAAATTGCTTCCTCATCCACCGCATTCTCTAGATCTGGCCACCAGCGACTATTTCCTGTTCTCAGATCTCAAAAGAATGCTCGCTGGGAAGAAATTCTCGTCGAATGAAGAGGTGATCGCCGAAACTGAGAACTATTTTGAAGCAAAGAACAAATCGTACTACAAAAATGGTATCGAAAAGTCGGAGGGTCGCTATAATCAGTGTATCGCCCTTGAAGGGAATTATGTTGAATAAGAAAAACTAATTTTTCCAAAAAAATGTGTTTTACTATGGTAGGCCGGGAAATTTTCAAATGACCTGTTATTAAGAATACGAACCGGAGGGTAAGAAAGGCGGATTACTTATTCACGCGCCTATTATGAACCCCTCCGAACGATGTGCTAAGTTGGCATCGGCGCGAGACAAATGACAGTGACGCGTATCCAGTCGCGCGTGGTACATATTGAAATTCTGGCGTCAGTTTCACCGACAACGACGACGAATAGGTTTTTTTTTTCGTCATATTACACGATTCGAGAGGCGTTCTGTGCCGAATGTTAAACGCGGAAATGCCCTAACGAGTTCAAGTATTCATTGGGGAACTCTGCTGCTGTTGACAGACGTCACACCGCGGAACAATTAAGTCAGGTACACGGCAAACAAAAAAAACGAACTCGCATCAAACCTACGAACAATGGAAATCGATATAAATAGACCTTAGAGTAGTATATAGAGTGTTAACGCCATTTTGCTTCATTCAATTGGTTAGTTTAAATGACCATTACAGAATCCATTTATAGAAATATCAAATTGCAGTCTGCGTTTCGAAATCACCGCTCGAAAATCAACTAAAGCCACGGAGCAGCAGCGGTTGTTGAAAAGACATTCGAAGGATATAAATACTGCCTTGCGATATTCCTGGATGCCTGACAAGCTTTTGACTGGATATGGCATTTCGGATTAATCTACAAAATGAGCAAATTGCTACCGCGGAATTATATATTTTCGAATCATATAAATCGAAGTCTCGCATGAAAGGGGCACTGAAACTTATTTCAGCTGGAACTCACTAGGGTAGTGTCTTTATCAGCTGTATAGTGCTGATATCCCAACAACAATAGAAACAGTATTTGGGACATTTTTCGACGACACAATAATCATAGCTGTGGAAAAAATTACAAATAACACTCAACAAGATCTACAAATGGACTAGAGACTGAAAAATACAGCTTAATAGCTCCTGTCTGTCCATGTTAATTTTGAGATGCAGCGAAGGGACAAAACCCTAACTATATCACTGAAAGGATGCCTGATTCTTCAAACAGAGTCAGCTAAATACTTCGGCATACATCTCGATGGTAAGTTAAATTGGAAACACCATGTTAGACCAAAAACAGAGCAGATTACACTCAAAATCAAGCAAATATATTGGTTAGCCCGAAGACACTCTCAACTTGACTTAAATTTAAGAGATTGGTTTATCAGTCAACCATAAAGTCAATTTTGATCTATGGAGTGCAAATATGAGGTTGCACTAAAACATCAAACCAACTAGTAGTAATCCTTGGTTACTAAATTACAGCAGCGTGAAAGCAATACAGCTACTGGACAACATGCAAAAAATCAGAAGATTGAAGCGAACTAAACCACACGAACTTGTGAACTTGTGTAGTGTATAAGTATATTCTTAACTTTAGCTTAAGTAGTTTAGTTTTAATTTAATTTGGAAAACACGTACTGATGTATTGATCCCGTACTCGCAAATACAACAAAATAGTAGTAATACATAATTTGTAAATTAATATTGTACTAAACATATATAATGTAAGATATAATTAATTTAAAAAAACAGAATCGTGTGAAAAAATATTTTCTTAGTAGGGCTTCCATTGGTTAAGTCACTAAATATGATTAGTTTTTAAATATATTAAAATAAAATCATAAATAAGTACAAATATAAGATATAAAAATGATAAAATATGTGATATATGTAAAAATGGAGGAAACATGCCAAAAATGTAAAACAGGTCAATTGAAAAGTCCCCAGCCTGACGCATAGATGGCGCTACTAGAATTAAATCCGTATGTTTTTTAGTTCGCCCTAACCGTCAAAAGATGTGTATATAAATTTAACAGCTGTCGGATCATTAGTTTGTGAATTATAGCATTTTGAGTGAAGCAACTTTTGTTATTGTGAAAATAATAGATAAAAAGGACTTTCGAAAAAAATAGGAAAAAAGAATAGTTGAAGCACAAACTTGGCTTGATGCCGAGATTCCCAATACTGCCCCAGGAAAACCAACCATCAAAGACTACTATGTTAAGTTTAGACGTGGTAAAATGAGCACCGAAGACGGTGGACGCAGCGGACGCCCAAAAGAGGTTGTTACTGAAGAAATCATTTAAAAAATCCACAAAATGATTTCGAATTACTATGAATTGAAATTGAATTAAATTGCAAACATTCTAAAGATATCAACTGAACGTGTACATCAGATTATTCACGAATATTTGAGCATGAGAGAGCTCTGTGCAAAGTGGACGCCGCGCAAGCTCACCTTTGACCAAAAATAACGACGAGTTGATGATTCGGAGCAGTGTTTGAAGATGATCAAGCGTAATAAACCCGAGTCTTTGCGTCGATATGTGGCATGGCTCCATCATTTCACTCCGAAGTCCAATCGACAGTCATCCGAGTGGACTGCATACGATGAAGCCGCTCCAAAGCGTGGGAAAACGCAACAGTCGGCTGGCAAGGTTATGGCGTCTATATTTTGCGATGCGCGTGGAATAATTTTCATTGACTACCTTGAAAAAGGAAGGACCATCAACAGCGACTATTACATAGCGTCATTGGACAGTTTGAAGGACAAAATCGCCGAAAACGGCCGCATTTGAAGAAATAGCAAGCGTCGCTTCACGAAGACAATGCACCGTGTCACAAGTCAGTGAAAACGGTGGCAAATTCCATGAATCCATGATTCAAGGAATTATGTTGAATAAAAAACTAATTTTGCCAAAAAAATGTGTTTTACTATGGCAAGACGGGAGCTTTTCAATTGAACTGTTATTTTAACGAACATCAACAAAAAAATTAAAATATACGATATATATCATCCTCACCCTTCTACCCTTATTATTATAACATCGATTAATTAAATCAAAGAGACAGCTCAAAGATCTATCAACAATATAACAAAACAATCATAATATATAAGTTGTCTATGTATATATTTTAATTTGTATTAATATATGATTTAATGCAAACAAAAAGAGCATTAAGTTTCTTTTATTTAACCTACTTGTTCAAGAATTAATACTTCTGACTCCATGCGTTAGATCCAAAAAAATCCCACTCTAAATCTCTTGGCTGTAGATTCAAACCAAAATATTGATTCAGTATCTTAACCAAAATACATGTCCTTAGGTCACCTTCAAAATAATTAAGTCTTTAATTTATAGCACTTAAAATTAATAAAATATACAGCATAACATAACTAGAGAATTAACAAATAATAAACAAAACCTGTCGTATATTATCGAAATATACCCAGCCAATCATATACGATATCTTGTCCAATCCCCTGTAGTCTGATAGAAATGCTTTGTTAATAGGTTAGGAAAGTGTCAAGTTGACGTATCGGACTGTCACGTTGACACACACGTTTACAGAGAAATTTTGTGTTGATACTATAACGAACCCCGCTGAAGAAATACAAACAAACCGTGATGAATTATGACAGCACATTAATTAATTTTGCAAATATGAAAAATGTTCCCGCGTTACGCTATCTGACGAGCGGATAACGCAACGTTAATGGAATATGTTTCGCAACCGTTTCACCGCGTGCATACAATTAAATGGTTCTCCAAGAGGCCAGTTAACTTCACCGGATGTCGCAATATTTGTCGCCTATGTCGACTTTGACCTTAATTTCAATTTTTTGCGTTTTTTTTTTGAGGTAGCACCACATCGCCTTGAATGATTTCCATTTCTCTCTTATCTATACGTTTCTCGTATTGCCTAAAGATCACAGTCGCCCACGCTAATGACATAAGGCATCCTATTAACAGGTTGACGTTATAAAATATGGAAGGGTTACTTGAATTAACGAATTTGACACAGTACCCTGATTTTCCACTGCCGCGCCACTGCCACAAATATTGCTTTACGTCAAGTTAAAATTATTAATTTAATTTAGATTATCGAATACACTTATATATAAATATGAAACAATGTGTACTATTTACCCAATTATACTAACTCTTATTGAAAAATTATTGCTTTTTAGAGAGTTATTGATTTTAAGAAGCTATTATTTTAAGAATTGAATGTTCTTTAAAAACTAATTTTCATCGTAGTTGCAGTTAAAATAGTTTGTGTAAATATATCCACGGAGATAAAGAGTTAACAGGTCAATTGAAAATTCCACGGTCTGACAAATAGATGCTACTATTGCGCTACTAGAATTAAGTCCATATGTTTTCTAGTTAGTCCTAACCCTCGAAAGATGCGTGTATAAATTTGACGGCTGTCGGATCATTGGTATGTGAATTATGGTATTTTGAGTGAAGCAACTTTTGTTATTGTGAAAAAAATTGATAAAAATGAATTTCGTGTTAATAAAATATTGCTTTTTGAAGGGAAAATATAGTTGAAGCAAAAACTTGGCTTGATGCCGAGTTTCTGGACACTGTCCCAGGAAAATCAACCATCAAGGATTGGTATGCTAGGTTTAGACGTGGTGAAATGAGCACCGAAGGCGGTGAACGCTTTGGGCGCCCAAAAGACGTTGTTACCGACGAAAATATTTAAAAAAAAGCCGACAAAATGATTTTGAATGACCGTAAATTGAAATTGAATGAAATAGCAGACACTCTCAGATATCAACTGAACGTGTACATCATATCATTCACGAATATTTGGGTATGAGAAAGCTCTGTGCAAAGTGGGTGCCGCGCGAGATCATTTGACCAAAAACAACGACGAGTTGATGATTCGGAGCAGTGTTTGAAGATGATCAAGCGTAATAAACCCGAGTCTTTGCGTCGATATGTGACATGGCTCCATCATTTCACTCCGAAGTCCAATCGACAGTCATCCGAGTGGACTGCATACGATGAACCCGCTCCAAAGCGTGGGAAAACGCAACAGTCGGCTGGCAAGGTTATGGCGTCTATATTTTGCGATGCGCGTGGAATAATTTTCATTGACTACCTTGAAAAAGGAAGGACCATCAACAGCGACTATTACATAGCGTTATTGGACCGTTTGAAGGACGAAATCGCGCGGAAAAACGGCCACGTTTGAAGAAAAAGAAAGTGCTGCCTCACCAAGACAATGCACCGTGTCACAAGTCAGTGAAAACGATGGCAAAAATCCCCAGCTACTATTTCCTGTTCTCAAATCACAAAAGAATACTCGATGGGATGAAATTTTCGACGAATGAAGAGGTGATCGCCGAAACTGAGGCCTATTTTGAAGCAAAGGACAAGTCGTACTACAAAAATGGTATCGAAAAGTTGGAGGGTCGCTATAATCAGTGTATCATCCTTGAAGTGAATTATGTTGAATAAAAAAAACTAATTTTGCCAAAAAAATGTGTTTTACTGTGGTAGGCTTGATGGTATATGAGGCATATGCATTTTTTCATAAGGAATCCAGCTCCAACATAGATAAAATTTTAAAAAATAAATAATAGCTGTTCATTATCTAAAAAGATATATCTAAAGAGATCTACAAGAAATTCTTAAATAAATATTACGTTTTATGGTTTTCATTTTCGTCGGAGCGGCTATAGCTCTAGATGCAGAACTATATTGCTTAATTTTCTCGTTTTTGTGCATATCCTGTAGATTTTCGTACTTAAGGCGAATAAAATTTATCATTCCTGCTATTATAAAAGAACAAAAGTCGTAAAGAATGTAAAAACGGGAAATATATTTTCACTAAAAAATTTTCGCTGTATTTTTCCATATAAAATGTTACTATTATTATAGTGAAAAATTTTCTTTCTTTTAAAATGAATGGGAAAGCTATTTTTGATACCATAAAATATATAAAAATAGAAATTCATTGTATTCGCAAATATTGTGTTTGTTAAATATAAAAAATATAGTTAGAAAGTATTTATGTATTTTAAAATATTTATTGTAATTGAATAAAATATTTCTAATTCAAATTTGTTTATACTAAGTTTCACAATACCATTATTTAGCGATCTGAGCGCCCTCAAGTGTTTATCCGGGCGAATGTTAATGCCAGTTATTTGTACGAGAAATTCCATTTTAAATTGTCTCTCCTTTATGCTAATAATCACAGAAAAAAAACCTGTGTCTTAATAAAATTACTCTATCGAAGTAAGTCTAGTTTTAAAAATAAAACAAACCAACATCCAAGTGACAGCTTATCTGTCATCGAGCTCCCGAAACTTTTGTTTTTACTCTTAAGTGGTATAACAATCGACTACTCCCTTTGTTTCTGCTTCTATTCCATCCTCATTGAGACAGCAAGTGATTTAATACGAAATGTTGGCACGCAACTGATGGCTTTGTTCGAGCAATTATTGCAGCATCGTTAGAATAAACATGAAGATATTCTGCGATAGACATTACTAAAAAAAAAGAAAGCAGGCGCTGGGATCTGCACCTATGCATTTCGACAGAACGCTATGACAGCAGCATACTACGATTATTGTAATAACAAAAAAGTATGGTTATATTTGTTTATTTTGTGTATTAATTGCTAAAAAAGAAACTACCTTCAATGCTTCATTATTAAGATAAGAGATTATTAAAATGTATAAAATAGCATAACTAATAAAAAAAAACACAGAATTGGTGGTGTTTCATAACTTAATCGAATACAATCGCAAGAAATGGTTATAAAATTTTATGTACATAACCTAACGTACACGTTTTTCCATTTAATGACGAATTTTAATATTTTTATTGCAATCTTAATTAGTAATTGTTTTGGGATATAAATAATTTTTAAACAACAATTGGAATAATAATTATTTTTTGATATCGATAATAAACTAATAAAATGGTTAATAATAACAAGTAAATATATATATATGTTCATGAAAATAATATATGAATAAGAATCGAAATAAATTTGTACATCTTAATATTATATTCATAAAACATATTAGGTTGGAGAAAAATTAATTTCGGTCTTTCTAAATAAATTGCTTATATATCACATAATTACAGGTTGTAAACCGGCAAACGTTCTTTTTGCACTTTAGACCTACAAAGAGGTCTAATGGAACTTCCAGGTATTGTATTTGGAAGGCTTTGAAAAATAAGCTTTTAATAAAATAAAGGAACACTTCAATCGTTTCACTCATTGCAAGATGATAATAAAAATAGTGTAAAGGCAACAGAAGTTGATACAAAAAGGTAAACGAAACTTTTTGGACGTGAGATTATGATTCAATGCTGACAATTAATAAGAGAGGTTGGTAAAAGTGTAAAAAAGTAACGCCATAAACTTGCCAGCCGAGTGTTGCGTTTTCCCACGCTTTGGAGCGGGTTCATCGTGTGCTGTCCACTCGGATGACTGTCTATTGGATTTCAGAGAACAATGATTGAGCCATGTTTCATTAATTGCCACATATCGACGCAAAAACTCGTGTTTATTACGCTTGATCATCTTCAAACACTACTCCGAATCAACAACTCGTCGCTATTTTTGGTGAAAAATGAGCTCGCACAGCACCCACTTTGCATAGAGCTTTTCCATACCCAAATATTCGTGAATGACATGATGTACGCGTTCAGTTGATATCTTTAGAGTGTCTGCTATTTCATTCAATTTCAATTTACGACAATTCAAAATCATCCTGTAGATTTATTTAATGTTTTCGTCGGTGACAACCTCTTTTGGGCGTCCACTGTGTTCACCGTCTTCGGTGCTCATTTCACCACGTCTAAACTTATCATACCAATCCTTGATGGTTGATTTTCCTGTGGTAGTGTCCGGAAACTCGGCATCAAGCCAAGTTTTTGCTTCAACTATATTTTTTCCTTTCAAAAAGCAATATTTTATCAGCAAAATTCATTTTTATCCATTTTTTTCACAATAACAAAAGTGGCTTCACTCAAAATGCTATAATTCACAAACTAATGATCCGACAGCTATCAAATTTATACACGCATCTTTTGAGGGTTAGAGCTAACTAAAAAACCATCAATGTATCAGGTCAGACACTTTTCAATTGACCTGTTATATTAAGATACAATCCTAACCTACAAACTATGATACCTAACTTCAGAGTTGATGCGGCAACATTGCGACGTTTTGACATTAATATATTATTTTAATATTTTCATTCTGGACGTTTTGATTTCAATATTTTCTCGCCACAAAGTAGCAAAATCGTTTAGTTACATAACAAAAACAATAGTGCATCAAAATAAAGAATGTATATCAAGTCAACAAGAGCTAGTTGGAGATTGAAAGCGCGTCTTCGACAACCTTGTATGGATAATTGCATTTTTTACGTCCCACAAACTGCTTCGGTGGTCAAGCGATCTTATGTCAGGGTTATATGGTGAACGAACCGACTCGTTATGACGAAAAAAAACACTGGCCAATAATCAAAACATTACGGGACCTATTATTACTGTCCCTAGAGTCATTTCGGAAAAAATAATCTCTTCGTTTACGATCAATAAATACCGCACACGATGCAAGTGTTCCTTTGTTCGAAGAGACACTCTCAATGTCAACGATAGTTTTATACATGAGAACTGTTACATAACGAGGCAAAAACCAGAAATATATGGTCGAATTATGCTAATAAAACGCCACCGTTATTGACATTTCGCCTTAAAATTGTAAAAAAAAAACGTTTTGTAACCAGAAGAAGTTTATGTAACTCTTTAGATCGCATTTCAAATAAATTGTTTCTATTACGAAACGTTTTTTTTTGTTAGGATATAACAATGCATACACTTCCTAGATATGAAGTCACCAATTCATCCAGTAGCCTTAGGTGAAGATCTTTGAACCAGGTGAAAAATCAGTTACCTCCTTATTCGTCCGATTTAGCTCAGTCCAATTTCTGTGTAACCAAATCAAAAGAGGTTTTAAGATCATTCCTTATATCGAATTCACCCACTGCCTTGAATATTGAAAAAGACTTGTTGCCACAGGAATAATTGGCAAAATAAATTTAGAAAAATTACCAGCCCGCTTTCGTATTCGAATGAATTTTGATATTTCGACATTTTACATTAATAATAGTTTTGACATATTTGGTTACAGGTTGAAAATGACAACAACTTATTCGAAAAATAAATTTGGTAACAAAAATGTACAGCGGATAAGGGGAAACATGTTTTTTTATTTATAAAAGAATGAACATCACGATCCAAAGAAAACGATGATTGAATCGAGCGAATTGCTTTACAACCCACCGTATAGTACAGACCTGGCCCCCAGTGATCATTGACTACTTCTAAATATCTCGAAAAAAAGAGTATAGAGATAAACAAAACTGAATTTTACCTGAAATTGTTGATTCACTAGTTATGCGAACTTCGATCTGCCCACCACAAAAATAACTACTGTGGCAACATACTCAGACGACACAGCAATCTTAGCATCCCATGAAGATCCAGTCACAGCATCAAAAAACCTACAAACCCTCCTGGATCAAATACAATTATGGTTGAAGACATGGCGCATTAAAGTCAATGAAACAAAATCCACGCACCTAAGGGTTACCCTGCGTAGAAGAACATGTCCACCAGTGAATATCAATCATCGTCAACTCCCCCAAGCAGAGCAAGTTAAATATCTTGGTATGCACTTAGATCGACGCCTAACCTGGAAGAAGCACATACTCTCTAAACGGAAACAACTTGGACTAAAATTATATCAAATGTATTGGCTCATCGGATGCAAATCCAAGTTATCATTAGATAACAAGGTATTGCTGTATGAGTCTATACTCAAGCCTATTTGGTCATATGGAATCCAACTGTGGGGTACCACTAGCAAATCTAATATATCCATCATTCAACGGTTCCAAAATAAAGTGTTGCGTGCCATTGTTGTTGCTCCGTACTATATTTCAAATAAAGTGATACACCGCGATATTCTTCTAAAACCTATAACGAGTATAATTCGACGTATTTGTGTGAAGTACTTCGAAAGAGTGTCAGTGCATCCCAATGTACTCGCTAATCAGCTAAATATGCGACGTAATAGTGAAGTGCGTAGACTAAAACATTTAACACCACCTGATCTGATTACTGGACATATGTAGACTTTAGAATAAGCTTTAGAATAAGACTAATTTATTAATATAATATTTTATACAGAAGATCGCTTAATGAAGTGATTTTCTGCATGCCATGTAAGTATAATATAGACATAAGAAATACTTATTGCCTATTGGCAGATTGTGGAATCACAAAGAGTAAAAAAAAAGTTATGTGAACTTGAATGATAACAAATGGATACGATACTTGTTGTACGATAATTTTAACATAAATTTATGTGAATGTATCACTCTTGAAGATGATTATGTTGAGGAAAACAGCTGAACTTAGGTAGAAATTGTCGATTGAGAATTATGTAAACTTGGACGATAAGAAATGGGTACTAAATAAGTTAATTTAAAATCTAGACTACTTTTTGGGGCATCTAATAGTTGTATAATAATTTCAATGCAAATTTATATTCAATTATCATGGTTATTATTAAGTAAAACTTAAGATTCGTTAGTAACGAGAAAACAAGGAACGGAAAGGCAAACTTTCACATTCTTCCGTAACGATATCGGTACGATCAATTAACTGTTTACTCTTAAACGATTGTTATAAAAGAAAACGACGACTTACGGCTTGCCGAATATCCAGACAGTGGGGAACAGAAAACCAATTGGGCACACACAAAATCAGAAAACCGAAAAAGAAAACGGAAATCGCGCTTGTTTCCTGAACCGTTAGTGCTAGGTGACGGGTACCGCGCGAAAATTCCTGCACGTGCGGTTCTACCAGCGACCGACCGTCGTCCTGCTACTGAACGGTGCCGACATAGACCATTCTCCAAGTCCGTGGTGGTGGATCCCTTCTTCTTCGCTTGCTGTTTCGTGTTTTGATATGTTTCCGCAGTCGATTGGGGGAGTGTAGACACTGTCGATTATTTTATTAGCCGTGTGAAATAGTAATCCACGTTTTTAACCCCGTAGAAATAATTTGTGTTTAATAAAGTTGATACCTTGATGGAGCATCCATGATAATTAGAATTTTGATGCCCTGAGATGGAAAAACATCATTTTCCGGAAAGTAAATTGAAAATAAACAATTTGATACCATTGTATTAGGTGCTTGCACCAACTGTAATAATTTTGTTCACGTTAAAAACCATTTATTGGGAATTAACAGGTCAATTTAAAGGTCCCTTGCCTGACACATAGATGGCGCTACTAGAATTAATTTTAGTTATCCCTAATCCTCAAAAAATGCGTGTATAAATTTGACAGCTGTCGGATCATTAGTTTGTGAATTATAGCATTTTGAGTGAAGCAACTTTTGTTATTGTGAAAAAAATGGATAAAAAGGACTTTCGCGTGTCGATAAAATATAACTTTTTGAAAGGAAAAAATACAGCTGAAGCAAAAACTTGGCTTGATGCCGAATTTCCGGACACTGCCCCTGGAAAATCAACCATCAAGGGTGTTTAGACGTGGTGAAATGAGCACCGAAGACGGTGAACGCAGTGGACGCCCAAAAGAGGTTATTACCGACGAAAACATTTACAAAAAATCACAAAAAATGATCAAGATCAAGCGTAATAAACCCGAGTTTTTGCGTCGATATATGACAACGCAACAGCCCTATTTTCTTATAAAAAGTTCGGTAGTCTACAGCAAAAAAAACTAGCTTTTAATAGCGATCATTCTCCGCTCAAGTGCCTAGTTTTCAATCTTCGAAAAAAAATCGTAAATATCGGCCAACAAAAATATCGATATATCGATAATCGGTCAAAAAAATTGGTTCGATATTGTTAGTAGATATCGATATTTTTCGACATTCCTACCATAACTTGACACAGCAGCATTTCATCTGATACGAAGACTAAGTGTACTAAATATCCATTGGGATTTCGATTAAGATCCATTGCTGAGAATAAAATGCTTTTCAAAACCGTCTTTTGTTTTATTCAAAACGCAAAAATTCGAACTTATTACGAAGAAATACGCCAGGAATTGAAATGATTCTTGGAACGATTCAAAAAACAATATTTTTTTACTGTATAACTCCTACGTATAACCCGCATTTTTCGAAATTCTCCTATAAAAGCACATAATTCTTAAGAAACTAATTTTTACACCCTATATACTATATAAAAATAAGCGAATTACTTTTTCACGCAATATTATTTGTCTGTAATAATAAAACCATTAAAACAATAACATTTGAATATCGCTTTGGGTGTTCTTTTGTTACGTCGTAGCACTCTAACCAAAATGGGCATCTATCGTAATAAAATGCAAATAAAAACAAACAGTTTCTATTCGAGGAGACAGCTGAATGTATCCAGGAAATCGTCAGGGTCCGTGCGCTTCCGAGACATTTGTAAATTGGACTATTATTTCGGCAAACCGAAATGACCAGATAACCATCAATTAGCACACGTATGGCGAAACGTCGGGTGGGAGTAGGCCATGAAAAAAAAACGACCGTTTCTTTTGGTTAACTTCTGAGTGGATGCATAATCGCATTAACAGCCGAAAAGAACGAACGTTGGGATTTTTATGTTGTTTTTTCACGTCGGTTTACGAGTTTCGACGGTGGCGACACACTTTTCATCGTGAACGGAATGCATTAGACCAACGTTAAAAACCGTTAGCTTTTTAATTAGGGAACCGTAAATAAATTTTTAATTGCTATAGCTCGATACTGGCAGTGCAAATAATTTTAAGATAAGAGTCTACTCATAGAGACGTCTGACATGCGCACTAAAATTAGATTTTGCGTTGCCAATACTTCATTATATATGTATATTTCAAGAATAATATATATAGAATTAATTAATAAGTTAAAATTGTCGATACAAATATTAAAAATAAAAAAAATTAATATAGGTAAAATCTTCAATGTTTCTTGTTCAATTGTTTCACTCACACAAGACACATCTAGTGATAGTTCTGTGAACTTTTAGATAATTTATTATATATACATTTACTATATATACATATATACATATTATATTCTTGAAATATACGTATATTTTTCAATAACTGGCAACGTTGCAAATTCAAATCCTCGTGCTCATACCAGGATAGACTCTCCAGAACTAGACTCTTGTGAATAGATACTCACCTGGATGAAATTTAAAGTAATATCTGATATCTGAAGGGTGATTTGCCAATATTGATAACTAAATGTCATAAGTAAGATGTGTCAATTAAAACGTCACACAGTGGCGTCGAAGTATCCATTATCAATTTTTCATTTTAGATTTCAAGCTTACGTGATCGTAACAACTGTGATTGGTTTAAAAACGACATTTCGTTGACACGGCTTTGACAATTCCAACATTTAGCACATTTAGGTTATTTTCTGTTAATTGCTTGAACTTTATTCCAATTAATTACTAATTGGTCACAAAAAAAGCAATATTGAAAGCAAATTTGAGAAAAAAACAAATATTTAACATATATTTTACAAATATGAATATAAATCTTTATGATTACAACAGAAGTAGTATTAAATCTAAATACCATTTAAATAGTTATCTAAAATAATCATCAAACAAAAATAATCACTATTTTATTTTCATAATAACACTATTTTCCCTTATTCCGGTTTACACTTATTTTATTCGATATTGTCATCAGATATGAAATAGCCAAATTTCAATATTCAGTTTAATATGTAGAAATGATTTCAGATCGATAGATAATATAAACGAGTAAAGATATTTTAATAATTTTTCTACGTAATATGAGTAGGCTTTGATCTCGGAAGCAAATAATGTTATTTCTAACGTTACAATTTATTTAACGCTTAAATGTTAAAACGCGAATAGCTTTTTCGTGATTAAAATAAACGATGCCACAA
Organism: Rhynchophorus ferrugineus; assembly: GCF_030347505.1. NCBI lineage: Eukaryota > Metazoa > Arthropoda > Insecta > Coleoptera > Curculionidae > Rhynchophorus > Rhynchophorus ferrugineus. Next base: position 7,841,273 of record NW_027472586.1, on the reverse strand, counting down.
ATTGATTGACAACACTGATCTCGATCAGGATTAACAATAGATCTCCGTTTACTTGAATCGGCTCAAAGGTAAACCAAAACTAAAGCGGCATTCGAGAAAAGAGAAAACCTTCGCTGGGTGGCCTACAAAAACGAGCCGTCATCGATATGACCCAGTTACGGCCTTATTTAAGTACGTATATATAACATCTGTTCAGTTAAGCCTCTGTATATTATGCCTATGTGCATAGATATCGCGATTTTGTTAAGATGATTTCCATGGTTGAGCAAAAAAACTGCACGATGTTGACGGAGTTGCATAGTTACCGCCGAATAAATTCGCGCTAAGCCAGAGAGACTTTATTATTTATAAAATTTATATTTCATTTCGTCGAATGCAACGACTACCTAACGGATTCGTTCTGTGTGACGGATCGGTTAACGAGACAGCCATTAAAATGCCGTTTCGACGACGAATGTGTCAAAAGTTTTAAGAAAATTCATTCCGCGGCATGAACAAGCCCGACAAAAGGCCAGTTGTGTGGACCGTACGAAACCGTTAAGAGAAATTATATAACACACAAAAAAGAACCGTAAGGCAGTACTTCGTCTCTCACCTACTAAAAGGTATTTAACCCATATTCAAAACAATAGCTCGGTATTGTTTATAAATAAACATTAGAATTTTCCGCTTAATTTTTTTTTGAATCACGTAACGTACCAATTTTTTTCCAACAATTTGTTACCGTTTTCAAATTTTTGCGACATTGGTTGGTTTAAACTATCATGCAGTAAATCAGATCGTTTATTTACATTTGCAGGTTAAGTAACTAGAAAATGTTAAATATTTGTTTTATTTTTTTTACCTCTTCATAATTATAACCATATTATAACTAGGAATTGATTGTCATACTGATCGACAATATGTTATCGATTGAAAAAATAAAACATTGCAGAAATGGAATTCAAAGTAATCATTATTTTAGGAACAGGTGATAACATATTTTTATATACGTTTAATCATTAATTTGAATATATTATCGTATATATTTATTTTTTTAAGATTTTTTAATTTCGATTGAAGTTACTAAATAGTATGGAAAATAGTTTCGAGCAAAATATTTATCCGATATTAACGTAAGTTTTTTAGACTTTAATATTTCTAGAGTAAATCCACGAAAAGTTGATATCAGTTCAGTGTTATATAATTAGTTAATTAATTTTGGTGCATTTTATAAGCAAGTGCTCATTTATTTGGTAAGGTTCCTGATCAATATATTTTTTTTCGTTGATCATATACGATTTTTTCAGCATACATATTCAAATAAGTATATATTTTATTACATTATCTAATATTAGTAGAGTAGCTCTTAATATTTGTTTTTCTGATTATTTGAGTAATAAATAATTTCTAATAAATAAATTCATTTATTTCCGAAGTATGAAAAGTTAATTTTATTAGCCAATACTACTTTAACAGCTACTCTTTCCATCTTCAATAGTAGTTTTTACCCCAATCCACGCAACAGAAACAAAAAAATAGTACTATAATGGTCAGTTTTTAATGAAATTCAATTATTACAAAATTAATCGAGCAATTAATCCAAGTCGCATCCTTAACTAAACATCTTCTTGATATCGTTCACCCTGCTCTTGATCTCCGGTTGAGTGTCGCTGAGTAAATCGGGAAGTGCGAGCGCGAACGCCCTGCCGACTTCCAGTTCTTGTTCTTTCGCGTCCGGGCAAGCTTTAAGCCGCGTCCCCAGACAGAAGATCACGTTCAAGGCCTCCTTTCTCAGTCGAGTGTGCTTAGGGATCCCTAAAAGACGTTGCGATGAGAAAATATGTGTTCGAACACGGGATGAAAATCGAGTTACCTAAGGAATAAGTAACCGCTTCCAAGATTTTCGTCACGATCTTTCCCAAGTCCCGTTTGTCGGCTTCGTCCAAGGAATTCTGCTTCAGGAGGAGGAGTTTATCGACGAAGTTATACAACGCCGAGAGAACGCTGACCTGCACCGATCTGGTCACCACCGGTAAAGTCTCCAGTATATGATCCACGACCAACTCCCGATATTTCTTCTGGGTGGCGTCGCTATTGCCTGGCCACGCCTTCCCCAAGGTCTCGTAAGCCTCCTCCTTGAGCTTAATGGCGTTCTCCCGACCCTTCTTGGCCTCCTGCGCGGACATGCCCTCCTCGTCGTCTTCGTTGCTTCCCCCACTACCTCTTAATGTCGACTCAATAATATTGTAAACTTCCTCGAACGTATCCATTTCCAAGGCAGACACGACCTCTCCCAAACACTGCCATGAACTGATCTTGTAACTGATCTCTTCCTTCTTAGATTCCTTCAGTACGGCGTCTATTATACTCTTTGGGTTTACTTCCGGGTCTTGTTTGACTGCGTCTCTGTAACAAATTGTGGATAGAGATGAGATCAGTCTGGACTGAATGAACCAAAAACAAACAACTTACTTGCAATTAGTACAAATGCTACTCAAAGCTTTCAGCAGTTTGTCTTTCCCATTCCACGTCCTACCACTTAATCCACTCAGCAAAATATTTAATAGTACATTTCGGTACTTGCTATCCATAGTAGTTCCCAGTTTGCTAGCGACTGTAGCTATAGCATTAGCGGCCTGAAATATTTTTTGAAACTTAGTTTTTCTAATTTGTGTTATTAATTAAAATTCCTATATCTGCTTTATACTGCTGATATCCCAACAGCAAAAGAAACAGTACCTGGAACTGCCGATAACCCAGTTATCATGACAAAAGATATATCTCTGTCTAAGGCTATAGAAAAAGTACAAGTAGCGGTCAACGATCAATGGATTGGAGACTAGAAAATACAGCTTAATAGCTCCAAATATATCTGTGTTAACTTTGCGTTGCGGCGAAATGATAAAAACCGAATTATATCACTTGACGGATGCCCGATTCCTCAAGCAGGATCAGCTAAATACCTCGCAATATATCTCGATGGTAGGTTAAATTGAAAACATCATGTTAGACAAAAAGCAGAGCAGATTAGACTCAAAGTCAAGCAACTGGACTCGTTAGTCGGAAAATACTCTACCTAAAATCCAATTTGACTTAAGATATTGGTTGATCAGTAAATTATAAAGCCAATTTGGACTTATAGAGTGAAAATATGGGGTTGCACTAAAACATCAAACGAACTAGTAATCCAACCCAGTCAAAATAAGGTTCTACGATTAATTAACAATGCTGCAAATCAAATGAATACTCGAAGTGATCAAAGATTTTGCCTTAAAACATGAAATAGGTTGCTAAATCACAGCAACGTGGAAGCAATACTGCTTCTGGACAACACGCAAGAAATCAGAAGATTGAAGCGAGCCAAACCTAATTAATTATTATTCCCGTACTCGCCCTGCTTGTGTATTAATGCAAGTACAACAGAACAGTGGTAATAAATTAATTAATATTCTACAATACCTGAGCTTTGCACGTCCACGACGGTGATTCCAGAGCTTCCTTTAACATTGCACAGATATTCTCAATATTTTGTCTAATTCCAGTTTCAGTGCCTATTATTTAAGAAAAATAAATAACGCATGAACGAGAAAATGTGTTTAAAACTCGTCCAAACTCACCGGGACTGTGTTCCGACCAAACCTCCGTCCAGACGTCCAGAGTATTTTGAGTTTCTGGCGTTTTATCCGCGTGCATTGCGAAGAAAACTAACGGTAGCACCACTTCCGAATGGGATTTTAAAATCTCTTGGTTATGAACGCCTATGGACTGAATAGTGTGGGCACAAGCTGATCTGATGGAATCGTCTATGAGGCCATAATAAAAGTTGTTTTGAACGTTCATGATTCGCCTTTTAAATCCTACCTTCCCTTTCGAAATACCACAGTTTCAGTTTGTCAAAGAGCTTGTCTAAGCTGGATTCTTTGGAAGTAGAGACCAAATGGCCGATGGCGGTGGCGTAATGTTTTCTTATCGCGGAATTGCGGTCGGTCAGTCCGTTAACTAACGTGGCCAAGAACTTGCCTATCGAAGGAGGCGTAAAAGTATAACAAAAACCGCACTGTAATTGGATTAAGTGAGTGAAAAACTGATCCACGTTTTCTAAATACCATTTTGTCGGAGTAAGTTGCTGCTATCAATTATGTTCTTATAAATAAATATCATTCCTCGATCAAAGTTTACTTTCTTACTTTAAAATGAAGTTTTTTGAGTTGTTTCTACATAACTATTATTTTTATTACTGAAAGACAAATGCCTGATGGTTAAAATGCAATTTTATGTTAGGTTTCAGATACCAAGGAAGAATGTTGTAAAAGCGGATTACTTTTTCACACGGTTATAATATACTTTTTACCTGAGTAGGGTTGAATGTCTTTCCCTAATTGCACCACAAGCAACGTGATAAAGTGCGCGCACGCAATCCTAGTACCCAGACCGACCGAACCCTTCATCAGTTCCACGATTTTAGGAACCAACTCCTCCAGAATGGTAGCGTCGGCATATTGCAAGCTCTAAAACAACAGTACAGTGAAATAACGGATCCGGCCGATATAATCGATAGTACGAACTTTCGACACCGTTTCCGTGGTGAAATGCGACTTGGCGATGGACGCCCTAGCGCTATCGATTGCTTCCTGCGCCTGAGACTGCCCTCCCATCATCGTACTAAGATAAGACAATTTGGCGGACTCCAGTTCGCTGGTGGCCTGAAGCAACGCGGGAATCAGCTTGGGCAAGAATGGTTTCAGCTGTTTCCCTGCCGAGGAAACTAATTCTGAGACAGTTTGCAAACTGAAAACGACATTTGTAAATCAACAAGTATTTCCTATCGAACCGTGTTCGGTTTACCTGATGAGACGTATTTCAGTAACAGTATGAGTTATTCCGGTATTTAATAGTGGAGGAAGGATAGCTTCTACCATTTTTACTCCGGCTTTTCCCTGACTAATATCACATCCTCTGATACACAGCTAAAAAAAGGGATAAGTAGCAACGTATTTCGACATCTAGCAATCAACGAACCTTGCTGAGAATTCGCGTTGTTCTGGTGGCGGTCAATCTTGTCTGTTCGTGATGGTCGTCCATCACTCTGAATAGTTTTCCCCACAGCTCATCCATGGCATCAACTATGGCAATAGAACGTGGTAAAACCGACAAGAGATCGAACACAAAGCTTACCCGCATCGTGAATTGATCTGTTGGGAGATCCCTTCAAGAAATCCTGTAACGCCAAGCAACAGGATTGTCTGACTCTATATTGAGATGAATTGATATTGTCCAATAGATCCCGCAGAATTTCGTTATAGTACTGGTCGAGCTAATAAAAACGTCAATTGGATACTGTAAGGAATTACACACATTCGTTTAGCTTACCATTTTTTGTGGTTCTGATACCAGTACCCTCCATATATTGGCCATGGACATTTGAATGCTGGGAGTTGGATCATACTGGTACCTACAAGTCCCAGCAGATGTTAAATGATGTCGCATATTTCGAAAAACAATTTACGTTTTTTAAAATGCTGTTTTATTAGTTCTTTCTCCTTTAGCGGAAATTCGTTTTTTAAAATTGGTAATTGTTATTGGAAGAGTGTCTTAAGATGAGCCACTCCATGGTTACATGGTTCCTACAGTCCATACCATGCAAACATTTTGTTCAGGATGCCAGAGAGATAAATGAGTAAAATTGTTAATTATATTTGTAAAATTCTAATAGTTACTTGGATCTCTCCGGCAGATTGTCAGTCAATGTCTGATGACATTTTGTTACCGCATCGCACGAAAATGTTCACGATTCAGTTCCATTTTTTGCCGAGACGAAACTTTCAACTAAATATAAAATAAACAAATAGCGTCCGTGCGACAAAATGTTCTGAGTACGTATATCGTCAAAAATGTCAAACTTTACGATGGAACCGTCACATGGACTCACACGACAACAGTGTTGCCAATTCCCGAAATATAAACAGTGACCCTCGTACTTTGTTAAATAAAAATGTGATGTGGAACATACCTCATATATTAAAGTAAATTACCTGTAAAGCTTCGGTATGATATCTGGTAAGAAATTCTTCAGATCTTCTCCGCATTTCTCAGCTATGGTCGAAAAACCGAAAGCGGCTCCTTTCTTGGAGTTCCAGATGGCGTTGTGGTTCGCCAAATGCATGAACTGGTAAATCAAGTCGGGCTTATTTAAATCGGAGGCCAGGGAACACAACTCCTTATAAGTGGTCAGGTTTCCCCTGTAACACGATGCCTATTAAAATAACCGAAAGAAAGGCGAAATTTCGTACCCTGTAGGAGCCTTCCCCAGTTGTCCCTCCTCGAATAACTTGGTATCGCTGGATATTTGACCTACGCCTCTGGATCCTGACGTAAGTTGCTTTACCAAAGCAGCGAGCAGTTCTTCGGATTTATATGTATCATAAACAACACACAGACCTTTGGAAGCGACGTCTTGGACTATGTCTGTAACAGTACTAGGTAACATAATAATTCTGGCGTAGGATTGTTAATTACCATTGTTTTCACTCAGGAAGCCCATAAAAGTGTTCTGCAATTCCTGCAAGCGTTTTTTAATAGGTTCCCGTTCTCCACACCCTGAAGAAGATCCAAATTTTGTAACAAGTTTTATATGAAACTTGTGTGCAATATGTTGAATTGCAAATGAAATTTACAGGCTCCTAAAAATAGGAGTGAAATAGATTTGAGTGAATTTGAATGTCCTATGCAAATATAGGGGAGATTCATTTAGAATGAGATAAACTGGTACCACTTGTTTGATTCCTCTAAACATGCAGAGAAGGTTTTATAGATTTGGAGTTTACTGTTCTTGCAGATGTGTGGGTATATTGATGTTGTGATGCTCTAGTAGTATTTCAGGCAACACGATATTGGTATTTTCTCTTCTAAAATGTAGACATTGGATATACCAACTGTCCCTTCCCCTCATGTGATGAATAACACCAGTAATTGTACGACTCCATTTTACGAGGGTGGTTTAAATATGATACCATCTGACGGTGAGATCATAAAATGCTTGTCCCCTAGATTATAAATATCAAGTAATTGATATATAATAATAATAATTATTAAGCTATTAAACCATTTCATATTAATCAATTACCTGGATTGATTACTTGATTTTAATCTTTAGTTATGGCTTTGCAAAGGTATGTAGAAGTATGTAGAAGAATATGTAGAAGTATGTAGAAGAGTATGTAGAACTTTATAGAAGCCAACATGGTCTAATATTTAAATCTTGTGATTTTTTTCATTAATTAGTAGATTATTAGATCGAAAAAACAGTTTTCATTTACAAGAACTTAATAATGTACCTTTAATAACTGCTAATAGCCAAATGCACGAAGCCTGTTTTGAGTTTGGGTGAGTTTGTGAAGCCAGCCGCAACAACTCCCCCAGTAACCAGTCCAGATGATCGTCTTCCAAACGCTCTGTGGTACTGGGCGCGTAATCCTTGGGTAGGACTTTCCACGAGTTGCGGGCCTCTGCTGACCAAACGCTTTGACAGCCCATTACCAGGGACTCGCCAATAGTGAAATGAACCTCTACATCTTTGGTCTGGAAGAGAAATATTCTGGAATAGATAAATTCACTTCAATTATCGTACCCACCTCCTTAGCGGTGTGTAGCAATCCCTGGAGGACTTTCTTGGTATGTACGAATCTTTCACCGACACATATCAGACCCAAGGATCTCGCAGCTTTCTCCCTGGCCTGCAACAGACCCTGTCAGTATCACAAGTTACATAATAACGACACTTTGAACAAACTTTTGCAGATAATTTCACATTATTCATGATATCAAGTAGTTTTTCAACTAATTGTAGCTTGGTAATGCTTGATATAGCCGGTCTTTTCGCATCAGGGCTATCCGTCGAGGGGGTAGATTTACCATTGTCTAATGGTAATCCCTGTATCCTTCCAATACCACCCAAACTAGTACAGGCAGCTCCCGCCAGAAGCTGGTTCGAATGTTTCAAAAAAGATGCTGAAAATCGAGATAATTAGCTTATTACATTAATCACTAATGATATCCCTACCGAGTGTTTCGATGGCACTCCTGATTAGCTCGTTATTTTCCATTAAGGTATTCTCCCACTTTTTCTTTAATATAAAATACTCTATACAATTTCCGATTGCCAGCAGAGCTCCGTGTTGAGCTTCCAAGCTTTTGCTTGTTGTCTGGCCTGGAAAGCATTCAATTAAGCATGTCTTCTCATTAATTAACTACCAATATTACCAATCAAATATTTTATTGCTTCAATGAAAGCAGCGTCATCTACCGTTTCAACCAAAACCAATGAATATAACACGGCATTATATTCCCTGACTTCCTCTTTAGTGTTGTTCAGTTGGTCTCTCAACCACTGCACATCCTTTGCGACCAAACTCTTAAGTTCCGGCACTGAAGCAATCAACTCCGTCATGCAGCTTAACGGTTCAATTGCTAAAACGGCGAAAGATGTCGAAAAACCAGACGCGGATAATGTGCTATCACCAACCTGGATGTGCTAGCAGTAACCTCCTAATTAAGGACCCGTATTGCACCAAAACGTTATTTTTCTTAACGCATTTCTCGAACAGTTCGCGGAGATGCTTTGAAATTGTCGGTGAATACTCGCAAGGGTGTTTCAACACTTCTCGCGTAAGAGGTACGTCCAGATCCCTAATCAGGCATAAGCGGAGATACAGTAAAATCTACAAAATAGGGACGTAAACCAACAATGAATGCTTGTCTCATAGCTGTAATAATTCGTCATATAGTCTAACGTTGATTCCTCCGATCTATGTCACTCGAGAATAATCCGTAATTTTTTGTGTGTTGTTTTTTTAGTAAATTCGCTTTTATGGTATATCATTTTAGCATATCCACTGATACAAATCGATGTTAGGTAAAATGAAGAATTACTGTATACCATATTCCTTACTTACCTCCTTGTACGTATTGACATCGAAAGGTAACGTATGATTCCCATAAACAACGTGTTTCTTCTTATCTTCCATATTTATCTCGGCCTCATAATGTACATAACCGGTAATCTCTTCAAACGAAGGCATACTTACGCACTTGTCCGATGTCTCTTTGGCCAGGTCTACGTCGTTCTTGCGAGAAGAACCGTATAGTGATTTGAACGCATCTTGAGACACCTCGTCCTTCCTTTAACAGTTAAACTGAATAAACCTGTGCTGTGGAATTATGATTATATGGACTCATATAGCGTCCAAGTCAAAGTTAACTAGCTGCAACTAGATTTTAAGTTATATCCAGGAGAATTCACAGTGGGTGTGATTGGTAGATCATGAAACCAGATCTCAGATGACTATTTTTGATCAAAATTTATGATAAAACTGTATTTTATAAAACAGAGAGATGGTTCTGAATTCTCACTTACCTGTCTCCCGTACCAAGTAACAACAAAAATTTCGATGGTACATGATCCGGCGGAAATATCGTGGCCAGTGTACGGACGCTCGCAAATCGAACCATCGGTTCCTCCGAGCTCATATTTATCTTGATCAAGGCGAACAGGAGCTGCAACCTTCCATCCTTATTCGCCTCGCTGGGGAATATGTCGTGTTTGTACGCTAGTATTAGGTTTAACAGACCTGTGTAGAAGGGAGTAAAAAGAAATAACATTTTATTCGAGAAAAATACTTTAGGGTGAATATATTATTAATATATCTAGTTAAAAAGAAGTAAATCATTTATTCATCTTGGATAAAAACGTGACTCGAAAAATGGTTAAGCAGCTCAAGATTGTTTTTTTTTTGTTACCTTAGCAACCAGATAATGTTTTTCTTTGTCTCAGAGATGATAACATAACTAGCATGACAAAAGTGAGGCTATTATGGTTTAAAAAAGACAAATGAAGTACCGCTCTCCATATAAAAGATAAACGACACTTACCCTCCCTCACTTGTATTTTCATATCCGGATTAGCGACTTCCAGGTGTTTAAAGTACAGCTCCAGTAATCCCACATCTTCAAACACAGTCTGGGGAAATTTCTGAGCTAGCATACCTATCGTAACGTAGGCCTGACCTTTGTGCACGTCCTCGCCCTCTTTGATCTGTTTAATGAGACCAGCCAATAAAACTGGAGCCACCTTACTTATGGTATCACCAGTCGCACTAAAAGGATTACCAGTGTCTTTAAATCACCTTCACATCCAAACATTCACTTACTATCTGATCAAATTATTAGTGAAATTCAGAGCTAATGTTTTCAATCTGGTATTGGTGTTCTCCCCATATAAACTGTCGAATATGACCTGAATACTGGCAGGAAAAAGGAAACCTGCATCTGTCACTCTACACAAATAAGTAAGCAGTTTTAATCTGAGCCTTGTACTGGCAGGTACCTTTTTCAAGTCTTGTTTGGGTACTTTTGTACCCAAAAACAATGTAAATAATGGTTGAGAGATTTGACATGATCCCCAATCTACTGACCTAAATATATTGTGGTTTTTATCGAAATATTACATGCTGTTCAGTTCCAACATACCCTATGACTTTCTTCAATTCCATATCTGCTAAGTTTGCAACGGCAAATCTAGTATCTGCAGCTGCTATTATGAAATGAGGTAGGATGTCTTCATTTTTGAAAACACCATGAGCTAGGAACTTTACTATACCCAGCTTAATTTCTTCCAGTTCCTCTGGCTTCATAGGATTGTTATTAGTTATACGCTTATATGTCATTTCACTCATACCAGGAGGAACTGGAAGTGAAACATTGCTTGACTGAGCTTCCCCAGAAGGGGACTGTGGTGACAATGCACTATAAGGTAACAGAAGCATATCTAACAATAATTCTAACAAATGTTTAGAAATTTGAGGTTTTTCATTTAACCCAAATAATGTAGCAACCTTTTCAGGCTCTGTAGGAACCTTAACTTTTCCTAGCAATGGTATTAGCAACAATAACAAACTGTCCATATGAGTAACTGGTTTATTTTGTAGAGCATTTAATACCATGGGTACTAGTTCAGCTTGTTTTTCAATTTCTAGCCGTGGAAATCCAGATTTTATATAAATAATAGTGAAATTCTGAAATATATTTATATAATAATAGCAGAAAAATGTTCAAATATGTATGCAACTTACAGTAACAAAAGAAGTAGCTTCTGGATCTTGATACTGTGTTAATAAAGCTTCTATAGGTAACTGTACTAATGGTCTAGTTTTAATTCGTCTATTTACATGTATTAGCAACTCCATTACCTTGATAAAAAATGAACAATATAAAAAAACAACTTCCATAATCCATAAAGAATAATACCTTTTTACGAACACCTTCTTGTTGTGATGACAACTTAAGTAAAACTGGCGGTAGAAACTTGCATAAAACATTTTGCAATTGTTCGTCAGTTTCTGCAGAACCTAATCTAAGAAAAACCCTTTCCAGGAGCACTGAAAATAAAATATACACGTATTATGCAAATTGCTAGTCATTCATTGATATCAATAAATATTTTTAAATTTAATACCCACTTAATTCATCCACAGCTCCTGCCATGACTAAACTATTTTGGAATATAAAAGAAAATATTGACACTCAGCTGTTGTTTTCTTGTCAGATGTTTTAATATCATTATTGCTGGTTGTCTACCTTCATTACAAAAGCTTTAATTTTTTTAAGAAGAAACCAGCAAAAAATTGGTTAGTATACTGCTTTTACAGATTTCTTTATCCATTTTATCCTGTTTAGTATACATAATACTTTACAGTTAAAAAACTACTTTCTCCTCTATCCCTACATCATCTGCTAGATGGCAGCACAGTAAAATTTAAAAATAAAATTGATTGTATTTTTGCATTGATCTAAATAAAACATTGCTCCTTTACTGTAGCGAAATGTGTCTACGAGTCGTGTTTTTCTTATTTTTTAGCGTTGCTTTTGCAAGAGATCATAATGTGTTAATGACCGAAGTTTTTGAGATTATCATAGATCCTCCTATGTTTAACTGGACTTACGAAGGGAGAAAGGATCAGTTTGTTTACGAAGCCTCCTTGGCCCATTCTCCAGACTTACCGTCTTGGATCCATTACGTTTCCAGCGAGAAACACCATTCGGGTTTCCTTTATGGAGTACCGCCTAATCATAAAAAATCTATTGTACCGCTGCAAGTGGTGGGGTTGAATAAAAAAAATTACGAGACCAGGTAATACCGATTCTATTACATTATCAATGGTAAAAGACCCTATTGCAGAGTAGAGAACTTAAATATCGTTATTCAGGAGAAACGCAGCCCCGCCAGGTACGAGGTACACCTGAAAATCGACAATCTCAACGTGGAAGACATGTTCGAGGTAGAAAAAATGGAAGCTCTAAAAGACATCTTCAGAATTCACTTGTGGCGGGATTCCGAAGAGGATCTCTATGTAACTTTTTTGGAAAGCGCCGTGGAAATGGGAGCGAGGAAACCCGTTAATCCCAATGAGGGGGAAGGGTCTGTTTTATAGGTTTTTTAAGTATACATCCGTTGACGTTTATTAACTTGAATACAGGGTGATAGTAAGGCTGGGGAGCGAAATAGTGTTCTCTTCAGAATTATTGGAGTTGCAAGAGGAAATCAGGCCTTTATATAAAATGCAGCCTTGCCCTAGGGATTATAAAAGGACATCGGTGGAGAGGTTCTTCAGAGATGTTGGTTTTGCTCTGGATTGGTGTTCTTTTCGATTGGTAAAATAACCCCCGTATTGTTCCCAAATGTATAATTTAATTTCATCAATTTCAAAATTGTACAGATCCAGAAAGAAGAAAATAATAATTCGGCCATGCATAAATCAACATTCGCTCATGGGGATGAGTTTGATGATGAATGGCAACCCGTGTCCAGAGATACCATACCAATTCGCAGCTATAATAGGGAACTAGCGATAACCATAACAATACCTACGATTATAATGCTGGTTCTAGTATTAGCTTTAACATTCATTCTTTGTTTCCAACACGAAGACCTGTAAGTACTTTTCCACCTAATTAAAATTAAATATGTTGAATGGTTATTAGAGAAGCGCCTGTTGATATTTTTCCAGAAATGATGAGCAAAGTGACTTTTTCTTAGACAATTTATTCCACATTTGCCTGGATTGGCATAAGGGGAGGTAAAAAGTGTTAGTGTGAAACTAAAAGCGCGAGACCATTTTGTTTTTTACTACCATCGAAGTAATATTGGTTTTCTTAAAACTTTTTGAAACTTGTGTGCTTAATATCTGATCATTATACCATAGTAAATGATTATTTTCCTGTGTTGTAGTATCGACGTATCAGAACAACCTGCAGGTTACCTTCCCAGGAACACCACAGCTTCTTTTCAAGCTCTTTCTCTGGCCAACCATGCCTTGGGACATGACCTGCCTTCAGACATGCTGCTCCTCAACCGTAGTCACACAGATAGTCCCAACTCTACCCTGAACAGGGGCGTTCACTGTCGTCCGAGCCCTCCGCCCTATATCAGACCGAAATTCAAGCCAGAAATTTGACAAAACCAGGAGGATGATGGAGGAAAGACGTGGTACTGCTGAGTATTAGACAAAATATGAAAGGAGTAGGAGTTGCTACGTAGTTGATTCATATCATACTGGATCAGTTAGATTTTTTCTAGTCAATATATAGTTACCATTCATTTTTTATTTACGAAAATACCAATAAATATTTGTTTAAAATGTATCGTTTTATTTTAAAATATCCAGTAGCACGGTAAAATATTTTTTGTTTATGTATGTTTTACGATAACGCGATGGTCAATAATTCTACTTACATATTAACCTTTTTGAAATTTTTCGTAGTGTGAAACCAATTGGACCTTTAAAGGTAAGCGTGATATTAATTGTTAATTATAAATTATTGAAAATAATATATCGACAAAACGAATATTAGGTTACTTTCAAAAATAAATTAATAAAATACAGCAATCTGTATTAAATTAATTCACCGGTATTTTCTCAAAAACCAATATATTTAACCAATTTAAATTTTGACGTACGAAAAAAGCTTATAAAAAAATTTTGTCAATCACTCATTCCATGGGTTGCTTTTCGATTTTTGCGGACAAAAATATGCGCAACCTATAGTATGTATAACGAAATATTTCACTAAAATGAATTAACCTGCGAAGAAGGCTTTGGGGACAATAAAAGTTATTTGATTATTAAAAACAAACGTTTTATTGTTCTATCTAACTTTACAATATGTTTTATGTACAATTTGATCAATGAAAATATTTTTAAAATACTGGAACTTGCTAATTGCCTAATCAGTAAGGTCAATTCGCAGATCGTAGCTTGCGATCGTGGAAATACCTTGTCGTTTCACCGAACGATCCTAACCTAAAAATCGTTTGAACACCACCCCTTTATGTGGGAAAAATGAAGTAACAAATCGGCCTAAGTACAAAAATTGCAACTGTAAGTACAAATTAGTTATCTCTCGACGGATGACAATAGACGTCGGTTAGGTTCTCGTCGGAATCCATGGCGTTTTGTCGCGATAAATGCCCGGAACTGTGGGAAAAACTATGGATGCTGCTGCTGTTGCTGTCCTCTTTGGTGTCCATGTTGTTTAGGAACGCCTTAACCGAGCTATTCGAGTCTCCGGACATTGTCCTTGACCTCGTTCTGTAGGAATTCAAGCAGGTCGACTCCTGGCCCGCGTTATCGCTCAATGGCGCGTGAAAAGGCGAGTATTCGGGAGAATGAGACAGGTTCTGCTCGCTCCTCGTGTACTTTCTCTGGTTCAGATCCGGCGAGGGCGTTCTCTGTGACAACGACAAGCTCACCGACTCGGAGGTCTTCGGATCGGAACTCTCGCCCGACTTATTCGACGGGGACGACACCTCCGACACCAGAGGAGTGCTCTCGTTGTCGCTATTCTCGTTCAGCTCCGGACTGGACTGCAACAGTTTCTCGCGGAACTTCTGCAACTTGTCCAGGCAGATCTTCTTCTCCTTGCGCGGAATCTGCGAATGATCGATGCTCTTGGACCGAGTCCGCGTCGACAAGACTTTCTGGGAACGAGCGTCGCGCTGCATCAAACCCAACGAACTCGGTCGGGGTCTTATTTGGCCCTTCCCCGGATGGGTCTCGTATATGACCGTCGCGTTGTTCGACGAGATGCTCACTTTCTGAGCCTCCGGGTCAGCTTTGATGATGACGTGGCGTCCTTTGATGGTATCCGGCATGCTTTTTCTTTCTTGTACTGTCAACACAGAGGAGAGAGTTGAGAGCGCGCAGTTATACTAACAACGTTAATTATTACCAGGTGAAGGAGGCTGCGAGCTACACCTGGAGCTATGATCGCTGAGGCTTTCGGAGAAACCGGCTATGGAGATGCTCACCGGCTGCCAGTGCAGATGACCGACCGGAGACGACTGCAGCAAGACGAAATCCGTCTCCCCCATACCGGCAACGCTGTTGGTACGAGACCTATAATCTCGGTTCGCAGCGGTATCTATAAAGAGATTCCAGAACTGGTAGGGAAGGGTACGGGACAAAAACACGAAGCGAAACATGCACGAACATCCAGTTAATGAATTCACGAAGCAAACGGGACACACAAACACGTATTAAATTTGTACATAAAAAAAATCGAAAAATAAAATACAATATACAAGGTAGCCCAATAGAACGCGCATTTTTATATACATCAAAATGTTTAACATTCGTAATGGTTAAACGCCTCAGAACTAAGGATCTAAGCTCTCTTTAAGCTTAACAGTATTTTCGGCAAAACAAAATCAAGGGCGTCCAAGGAAAATCACCTCCCCTTAGAATCAATCTGCCTGGGAAGATTTGTCTTACAACAGCTGCAGCTTCATTCGACTATACTAGTAGCTCTACCTAGTTGAGATCATATTCTAGAAATTTGCAAACTCTGGACATGTTCTTTGAAGAAATAAGACCCGATAATACATAATAGAGCCCGTATCATTACCATAACGCTATGCAGTACTCTTTGGTACTTTAATTCCGAGTTTTCTTCGCTTCAATAATGTCGATTTACGAGGTTCATTTTTCTGCACGTTCATTCGACTATACTAGTGGCTTCACCTAGTTGAAATCATATTCTCGAATTTCCAAAGTCTGAAGACGTGTAAGATTCGATAATACATAATGGAGCTTGTATCAATACCGTAATGCTATGCAGTATTTATAAATTGGTGCTGTAACTTAATGAGTTTTCTTCGCTCTAATAATATCGATTTACGAGGTTACTAAAGTAAACACATACGACTAAAAGTGCATTCAAAAAAATGCTAGAATATGCGCGTTCTATTGGCCCAGTCTGTATAATTTTTTTTGAAGAATTTCAACTGTTTATTTTGATAATTAATACAAGTATTGAAGTATCTTAATCGTAACAGCAACTACATTAAGATTATTTTATACATAGACCTGTTCTGGTTTAGGAATGTTGAACAAAATCATCTTGTGAATTCAATAACTGCAACGCTGTCTTTATCGTTACTATAATAAGTGATTAGTAATATGAAAATCTTAAGTTAAGATGGATAAGTTATTGTCATTCTACAGTCTACATAACTAGTACTAAACAGGATATCCATGCCTTTGTTATTAGCGCCGGTTGAAGGTTTTACTTTTATTTGGATCAAGTGGGCCATGCAGCATACAGTAATACGTCCAGTGGTCTAACGTCTATATTATGCTTTAGTTTTTTTTATTTACCAGTACAATGTCTAGAATACTCATTACTATTTACTTTAAATGAAATTTGGTGTCAATTGAAAACTATTTTTGATGGACGTTTGATCTGCTTATTGAAATTTTGCACACTTTTCCAAAATAGGTGGATCTTTTATATTATCCAAAACTCAACAAAATCCGGAAATTAGTTACATCTTAAAAATACCTACAATTCAATTATGTTATTTTTTCCGATAAAATCGGCCTTTAATTGGCAATATGAGAAATTGCTATACGATAGAACGTTGGACCACAGATCGAATTACCGTATGCCTATGAGTAGTCATGCAGGGTGCGACGTAGAGAAACCAAAAAGAAAAAGACCCACACCATAACCTCAACCTATTTTACGAACAAGAGAGATTCAACGGAAGCGAGCGTTGAGGTTATGTCGTCGAACCATCCCCCGCCATCTTGATTCAGTTATCGCCGTCCGTCACTCGGATAGCGGGATTGGACCTGGAGGACTGGTCGACGCCGTCTTGATCGACCAAGTCCTCGTAAGTGACCTTTTTGATGCTCTTTTCTACGTAGGTGATGCTTGGCTTACGGTGCACGGGCGATAGCAACAGGGATTCACCTGGGGGACAGTCGGGGCTGGGCGGGATGACCGAGGTCTGCGGCAGGTCCGGGTCGATCGTGATCTTGGTCTCCTCCGTCTCCTCCAGCACGTCCTCGCACGCCTCCTCGTTGAGAGTCTGTAGGGCGCCGCAGATCATCTGCTCCTCCAACGTTACCTGAGGGATGGAAACGAATATGACGGTAAAAACGTCAACCCGAAGCAAATCAATAGTATCGGGACCGAGTTAGTCCTTGTATTAGAGAAAAAAAAGTATAATGACACAATTCGATCGGTCTCGGTACCAGTTGACTTGACGAAGGCGAGAAATAAACTCGGTAAACATCTAAACAACAAACAATCTCGATGCGGCTCACGGTGCTACGTGTGATAACAAAAGAAAAACATCTAGGTGCTGACATCTATCGGGTTGTGTACATACCTGGTACTGATTTGAGCGTGTAAAATAGTGACAAGTTAGTACAACGTTCAAGGACACGACTGATTCCACTACAAAGGACAATTCTTAATACTATTCGATTCGATTAGGGTGATTTGTGTATCATTTTATTTAGTTTTCCTGCACAGTATCCCTTTAGGCCTCGACTTAGAATCGATTCGACACTCACCTGTTTCTCCATGACGCTCTGCTTCCTCTCCCTCGGCGCCTCGGCCTGTAGTTTCCCGTCAGCCTTATCTGTACTAGTACTAGTTTTTATACTGCCTGCAATATTAAAGAATAACGGTTCTTCTACGATCGTGTCATCGAAAACAATGAACTCACTCTTCCTCTCCGCTTTCTTGGATGTCGTAGGTTGACTGTGATCATCGTGCATCAAGAGGGCGGTGATTTCGTACTCCCTGAGCTGAATCAGGGATACTTTAAACATTTCCCAGTCTCCGAAGGACATGTTCAATAACTAGGCATTAAAAGAACACTGCAAAAACTTTTCTCTCGATTTATATATAAGCGTAAACAATACCTTTTTGAGGTCGTTCAGGTCACAATGTAGCAACACTCTACCGTTAACGTTGTGTTCCTTAATCAATTTGACGTATCCGGATACCGCTGATTGGTTCAAGTCATCCATGTTGGAAATTAAGTTACATACCCCGTCAACGTTTAATGTGGATAATTTGGTTTCCGAAATACCCGGCTAGGAAAGAATTATTATTTTATCGTAAATTAACTTTGAGATGATTTTTACCTGAAGCATTGTAACTGCCGATAATCCTGAAGATTGCCTGGAAACACTACCCACGCTATTTAGTGGATCGAACTGCGCCCAGGGTGATGGCATTGTTGGTGCTTGGACCTGGTATTGACTGGACACGATTTTTGAGGCGGAAAGGCCCTAGAATGATGGAAAGAACATATAGCGTTATTCACCAAAGAATCTATATATTAATCGGCTTAGGGAAAATTTAGCCTCTCTTTTTGAAGAAAACGAGTGTTTCGTTCGAATTCGTGAGTTGAATCGTCGAATATCATTTTTAAATTAGTTCTTTTACTCTATTATAAGAGAAACATTATTAATTTAATATATGGTGGCCGAATTTCGAGGGCGATCACTAGAGTTCTCTGGTTTACCTGTCGCCGCTCTCTAATGGTCTGAGGCGTCGTCATAGATCGAGACGGACCTGTCCAATCCATGTGAGTCTGCCAGGCTGTTAACGGAGCTTGCGGGTAGGGCGGACAATAGGCAGGACGGACAGAAGGCGTAAAGAAACCATCCTCCTCAATGGTCTGAGTTTCCTCTACAAAAACACCCATTTTAACTCATGCCCTTTCCACCCTATATACACCTATGATAATCACCTTTAATGACCTTTTTCAAGTACGGATCCAGGTTAATGGTAAACGGCAAGAAGATCTTCAGGTCGCTGACCAGTAAACTGGATCTGTGAAACGTGAGGAATATGTCGAATTTTTTCTCGTCCCTGTCCAGCTCCAGCAGTGGTTCGGAATCCTTAATAGAGGGAATTAGAGGCCTAATTCTGAAACATACTGAGATAGTACGATTTATACAACACGAGAGGCGCATAATATACTTGTCGTAAATTGACTTAAGAGGGGTATTGTCGTCTAGCTGATCCTCGTACAAATCGTAATGGTATATGATCCAGGATGTTCTAAAAGGCCATTGTTCGGTGATATTGATCCATGAGGCTAAACGGTACCAGTTAAAATCTATTTGGAATGCTTTCAGTAAACGACCTGAAAGATTATTAGAGTTAATTGTGTTTCGTTAAGATGGGCGAGGATTCGTCACCTGTTACGTAAACGACATTCATCAGTCTTCTCATTGAGCGCGGGTTTACATCACTAAAGTAATCGTCGGTGAGCAACATCTTGGTTAAGTCTTGGGCGCCACCTGATGAAGAATTATCCATTAGTGAAATTTCCTATTTCTCAATCAATGAAACTTTTAGTAAGACATGATAAGACCTATCAGCATATGAATAATATTATTATTCTGGAGCAAAGCTGTTTACTGAAAATCTGGCTAAAGTCTATATTACCAATCAAGAACAGACAAATAATAAAAATATCACACCAATTGTCTCAAAAGATCTAATTAAAAGGATAAAAATAAATATCTACCCAAAGAAGGTATCAATATACCTTCTAATTCTAGTCACTGGAGAAATATTATATTTTTACCCAAAAAAATTCATAATAAAGCATAGTGGAAACTGGTGAAAGTGTATCATAATATCAAAGTTTGGATATGTGCGCAATGATAATTTCTACTATGGTCAAAGAAGAAATGAACTATGGTGTATGGGAACTAATTTAAAAATTACTATAGATAAATGAATAGAATGGTTACTCCAGGTTTTAACATAGATTCAAATCTAATTGAAAGTACTTGGAAGCTCCAAAAGATTGGATGTTATACAACCCTTACCTTTCTTCCTCATTTAAATGTTAAAAAGCGGATCTTTAACCACTCAATATCAAGTAAACACTCACCAATACGATTCAGGTTTGATCCAATGGAACTGGCAATGGATTCGGACATCTTCAGTTTCCTCGAACCCTTCCTAGTGCCTGAATACTTCAGGTTCTCCCTGCTGGCCGACATCAAAATGTTTTCATTGGACAGTCTACGACTGGAAGACTGTAACGGACGTAGAGTCAGCTCACTACACGCTCAGGAACCCATAAACTCACCGAACGAGCGAGGAAAGTGTTGAGATTCTCGTCGTTCTCGGACCAAGCCCCTCCTGTTCCGGCTTTCTTGTGAGCCGCGGCCGTCTGTTGGGCCACCTTCACCTTCCTCAGCCCGGAATTTTGCAGATAGAACGGCAGATGAACCATATTGCTGAGGTAGTTGTGTCCGCCGATATTGCTCTCGCTGAACAACCTTCTGGTATTCATTTCTACAGCCTACACAACACACCACATTTATCCAGATACGACACCGAACATTGATCGGAATAAAAAAAACTACTACATGATTTAATAGAACGATAGGAGCACAACATCAAAATCGCACCATCAGGAATTATTTTAGATCCGTGATAGCTTGGATTTTCAGATCCTCGGTACTCCATTCCTGATGGTGAGAGTTCAGGGTATTACGAGACTGAAAAATGAACAAAACTAACCTTATCCCAAGCAACCTGTCCAAAAAAATGCGATAGGCACCTATTAGTGTCAGTTTTAAGCTCCTAGAGTTAATAAAAAATGCTGCATTGTTGTTATAAACGGAGAATAAAAGTCGCCACACCATTAAAAGCGGAACAGAAACGAGTAAAATTAACTAAATCGACCTTCTCACTCCCTCTTTCTCGTCGATATTAGTTTATAACATTTTCCATTGTTAACGTTGGAATTTTAACGAAATGTTATAAACCTGTTGAACACAAAACTAACTACTTTGAAAACGCAACTTAACTTTTTGGAATTCTATCAGCGTTAAAATCTACGGAAACAAAACACGACTTGCCTTGGCTATAACGTGCGGATCTATAGCTAATATCACAATAAACGGAGAATTGGCATCGGAGAAAAGCATGTGGACAGTGTCGAGGATAAGCAGGACCTTTTCCTGCTCGCAACTGTCCAACCCGTCAACTACTATCACCAGTCTGGTCTGTTGGGCGCTCAAACTATCCAAACACTTGACCATTTCCTTCATGAGATTCACCTGTAATTTATAGATTTAGTGCTAATGTTTCCCGACTAACGTGTAGTACGAAAAAACAATTCATTGTTTTGCTTTCGACAAGATAAACAGTACCTCCTGTCTTAAGGTTTGTAAGAACCCCTCGCTCTTAACGGTCTCCAATTTCGCAATAGATCGTTGTAAATGCCGTCTCTGCGAGAATAAAATCGAGCGGAACAACTTGCTCCAGGTATAGACGTTGGCTATGGTAGCTACCGCCAACAGCATGGCGGCAACGATCAGTATGATCTCCAGCGACGATTTAGTTAGAGTGACTTGGACCCTGAAACGCACATCCGATTATCATCGAGCTGCAACATTGATACAACGGACGTATCGAAATAACTAATTACCTTCCTCCGGAATTGATACGGACTAGGTAGTAGGTCAGAGCGATAAATCCCAGGACCACCATGAGGAAGGTTATCTCAAAAATAACGATGTAGGGCAGGCAGCACATTTTTCTCCAGCTCCACGACGATGATGACTTCACTAAACCCACCAGTTAAGAATATAAAATACTCTATTAATCGCCGTGCCACTTACCGGGTTTGGGTTTGAACGCTCTGTACAATCTAGTGGCCATAGTTCCGTAATGTCCCTCGATGGAGTCGTACAGAGAACCTATCATCTGAACTACCGAGTTTTCGCCGCCCGTGGTACTGCTCACCCTGGTATGGTCGGTGAAATAAAACCTAAAACAAAACTCTGTTAATACAACCTTGATAGGACTGGTTCAACGTCTACCTGATCGGTTGAGCGGACACGCCATCTTGACCGGTGACGCCCGGAGGGTGGCAGAACAAGATTTGGAGCACCAGTTTCAGGTTGTTCATCTTCCTCGACAGTTCCACGTTAAAATTATAAGGCCAGTCCCAGTCGTATCTAAAAGACGAAGTATAGTTCGGGCATCGCCGCTTACGGTGATTTTACCTTTTACTAGCGAACCAAATAAAAATTAAGAAGACGAAGCACAAAGCGTAGGAACCCACGGCAACGACGACTGACCATATGTCGGATTGCCACTGGTCCGTGCTCGTTTCCATGATGATGTACACCGCCGTACCAATTACAATGGAAATATGCAGGAGAACCAAGAACAAGAGACTGCTGAACTGGAAAACCGGATCCACCCATTCGCGAGCGAAGTTCTTCATTTCCTCTGTAGAAGAAGGCACAAAAGAAACCAGATTACATTTTGGTCAGTGTTGAAAACCGAGTTCGGAGTACCTCTAAGCTTATTCAGCAGGAAACTTTTCCCGCTACCCCATTTGGCGTAGAGACCGACTGTGATAGGCATCGACAGGCTGGGCTCGCTCAAGATGTCCGCTAGGGCGCTGCTGTACAAATCGTAGCCCAGCATGTTCTCGTTGTCTTCGTTCGTGTTCAGTCGCCCTAAAGGAAATATTGTTTTTTAAAGAAGCACATAGCCATTCGATAGAAATAAAATTCTAGACCATACGTTTTTTACTGGATCATGCCTCGATCTATCATCTGACCACTCACCAATTATTATAACAGTCAACTGAAATATTGTGAACAAAACAAAACCACCTTTTCTGCATAACACTAAAACTAACTGGTCATTATCTAGAGAGAAACTAGACAGTTTAATACCCCTAAATTTACATCTCAAAAGCGAAAGAGATACAGAAACAACAGCTATAAATATAACGAAAAATATACAAGAGACCGACTGGTACGCAACTCCTAATAGCGCAACATATTAAAAATTTAATTATATATCATCTACAAATTTTCTGAAAGAAGAAAACGGCGAAAACCTGATGCAACAGAATATTCCCTCTGAAAAGTAACAAAAAAAAATTAAAAAAAACCAACAACATAATCCACCCCTTAAAATTGATAATTATACCTGGGCTAGGAATGATAAAGATAAAGCGGAAGTTTTCTCTAAATACAAAAGAAGTATTTAATCCGTACCCTTCTGAAAAATCCACAACAGAAGAAAATAACATAGTTGACTTTCTTAACACGTCCTTTCAAATGGATCTGCTGCATGAGAAATTTACTGTTAATTAAGAAAAACAAATAATTATGAAAGAAATCAATGTTAAAAAAGCTCCCGACTTTCACTTAATTACTGGAAGAATCCAAAAGGAGCTCTCAGAAAAGTACATCAAATTAGTAACGTTTATATTTAATGCCATCTTAAGACTTCACTTTCCTAGTACTTGGAAAGTGGCTGAAATCATTATGATTCTTAAACCAGGGAAAACATCAGAAGAGGTCTCCTCCATCCTCTCCATCGTCTCCTCCTCTAATCTAACATAGCTATCCTTCAAAGGTTCTAGAATAAAATGTTGTGAGCCATCGTCGATGCCCCATATTACGTCTCCAACAAACTAATTCAGCGCAATATCCCCTTGGAACTCATAACTAGACTGATCCAAAGTGTTGGTGTAAAGTACTGTGAAAGACTATTAATGCATTCCCGTGCACTCACCAAACAGTTAAAGGTGCGCAATGACAGTGAAGCGCGTAGGTTCAAATGCGAGTGAGATATAATAATCTCTAGAATAAGTTAGAATAGCCTCTAGAAAAAGATTTAGATCATAAGTTTTTACAGAACATCACTTACTGAAGCGACCTTCTACATGTCAATATAGTTATATTGTATAACGGAAATCATAGAAAGTTCTAAGAGATTAATTTAAAAAAAAGAGTTAAAAAAGTCCTTGGAACGATTTGAATCGTCGGTTGATATTTGTGTAGATAGTTTAATTTTAAAATATAGCAAAACAAAAAAAAACATTTAATATATTTACGATATGCCAACAAAGGCACGTATTGAACAAACAAACTTATACAGATTATCATTCGATTTTTTTACAAGTACCTTGAGTGGTATTGATGAATTTTATCAGAAACGAGTCAAGTTATTTTTTTCGTGAGAAATACTGTGTTTTAATATGATAATGCCTAAATGAAGTAGTAAGTTTGATGAGCATGAAGCAGTTCTTCATACAAATGTAGTAGATCATTAATTAACATGCTTTTGAAGAGTTCCTGAGAAAATTATTTATTCAATAAGCATCACGTTATTGTATGATTCTAATTGAAACATGATGTCATTGCTGGATTCTACCCAGTAGAACATCTATAGTAGTACTCTCTTACTAATCCACATAACTATATTTTTGAATGTTAAAGCAAAAACAACTCAACAGCTCATCAGATGGTACCGCTAATTTTTAAGAGCTTATGAGGAAGCAGAGCAAGTTATAGTAATTACCTTAAAACGATTCAGAAGAGCAAGGTGACGCAAGAGGTAGTATGGAAGCAAGATGTTAAGTCATAAACATTTTTCAATTAGGTGTATGTAATTTAAGATACAGTTGCATGTATATGTAAATAAATATCTGTATGTATCTTTTGAGTTAGTTAAGAAAATATTATATTAAAAAAGGATTAATTATCATTAATTTATTTATTTGGCTCTTATATTGCATAATGTTTTAAATATTTTGTAATTTTCTATGTTATTTTTCAAGTATAGTTATGTTTCAGGAAAGGTTTCAAACGTTTGTAATAATTTAATGAATTAATATAAATGATTGTACGTTATTAACGCTAGATATTGAATTATAATAGAATGGTGTGGCTAATTCTTATTGATAATTGATTATTTTGTCTACTACTATCTCCTACATTTACGAAAAATTTAATGGAAAAAGATGAGTGAGATATGAAACAATATTAGAGTTAAATATAATTCTGCAACTATAAAGTGTTTGTTTAAATATTGTTTTGTTATCTTTGTTCAATTTCTATTTTATCTGTCTTGGTCTAAATATTAATCGATTCCTTACTTGCTCCAAATATCTGTCCTAGGATAGTCTTAGGATGATTCATGTCGATGTTGTATGGAGTCTCTCCGGCACGATTGGGCCGGTACAGCAACTGGCTGTGCTTGGGGTTTCTTAAGAGTATCTCGACGATGGCTTTGGAACGGGCTCTCATGGCAATGTGGAGGGCGGTGTCTCCCTTTTTGTCAGTCGCAGACACCTTGGCCTTCTTCTCCAACAATAATTGTACTATTTCAGTGTTCCTAGAGGATATATAAGGATAGTTGAGGTGCTATTGATGTCGCGGCGTCGGGAAAGTCACCTGTTTCTCACAGCCTTCAACAACGGCGTGTCTCCGTCTTTGGTAGCGTGCTCCAGGTCGGGGTTATGGCTAAGCAATAGTTTCACGATGCCCACGTTACCTTTCTCCACGGCCACGTACGTCGGCGATTTCCTATCCTTCCCCAGGATATCCACGTCGGCGTACTTCTTCAACAGGGCTTCCACTACGTTCTTGTGTCCCCCCTTCACTGCATGGATTAAGTTCGTGTCTCCGGCACGATCCTGAGAAAGTTATATTTGATATGAACAAGATTATGGACGCGGTGTAAAAGCAATCCACGTTTTTATTCTTTCGAAGCAAATTTATATCATCAAAGTAAGAATCGGTTGAAATGTTACCATGTATTAACCATGGATAGCTCAATAAATACATTCTTCAAATTTAAAGAAGAGCTAAATTGAGATCGAACTTTGCTCTGGTTAAAAATAGTAAATTTGTTCTTTCTAATGATGATTGTGACTTGAGTTTCATGCTTAAACGTTGAAATCTTGCATCATGGCATGTTAAATACATACCTGGATGTTGATGTAAGCACCAGCTGATAATAGTGACGTGGCGATGTCGTAGAATCCCTCCTTGCAGGCTATTGTTAAAGGACTGCATCCGTCTTTGTCCAAAGCGTTGACATTCGGTTTGTGCTCCAGAAGGACATTGACCACATCCACGTGGTTGCCGTAAGTGGCCACCAACAGCGCCGTCCAGGAGTACATGCCGGCTGTGTCGATATTAGCACCTGGGTCATGAAACAAAAGGAGCATAAGAACTTAAAGCGTCGGCAAGATAAACGTGGACATCCCGTACCAGCTTTGAGAAGCATTTCTACAATTTCAGTGTATCCTCTCCTACTAGCCCACACCAAAGCGGTGGTTCCATACTTATCGCCGACGTTTACCTTGGCGCCGTGATCGATAAGAGCCCGGGCTATTTGGAGGTGACCTCTGCCGGCGGCCCACAACAGCGACGATATGTGAAAGTTCCCGTGCGCGTTGACTTCCGCTCCTCGGTCCAGCAGGTGGAAGGCCACGTTGGTACGGCCTTTGTACGTGGCCCACATCAAGGCCGTCCATCCTCCCTTGAAAAGCAAAGAATAGCATCAACAGACTGACTGCACAGAGTAGGTTGATTGATGTGGATGTGACTTCCAAAGAAACTCTCTTAATAATCACGTCAATTCTTTACAATTCCATAATTTGACAACCAAACCTCAAAAGAAATATTTTGTGTACACCTTGATATCTCGTACAAAGTACAAATAAGTTTAAGAATTTCAGAACCTCACTTTTATTTCTTTCTTCAGTCCGCCTAAAACTCCCCTTTTGTAACTTTAAGACGTTTTATCAGCTACACTTAGTTTTGTTTGAATTATTCCGTTTTTAGTATTAAAAAATTATGATTGAGAATTATGATCGAGGGAAAAAGTCGTATGTATGGCGGGTTTCAGAGAACTGTAAGCAGAATGCTATTTCTTGTTTTAAAAAATATACTTTTTGGATTCATTCAATCAATCAAGTAAGCTTTGAAAAAATGTCAGATGTAGTGACGTTGAGGCTGCATAGTTACCGATAACTGCAAAAGTACCGCGGCGACTGTATGTCTGGAGATCTAATTAGTCAAAGAAATGTCATGATTTTCTTGAATGTATAAATAAATATAGTCTATTCAAAGTTATTTTGTACATAGGTCATCTAAATTTATGACGTCGAAACGTCGCAATGTTGTGGCATCAACTCTGAGTTTTAGTTCAGTTTGGCTTTGACATACAACAACATTCTAATCTAAATAAAATAACTGAACAAAAATGTTATCAAATATAATTTATTTTAACATTATAGTACATCTAAAAACTACAATTAATTATACAGCTATAATAGTTTATAGGTTAGAGTTATAACTTATTAATATTGCTTTCAAGAATTTTGCCTGACGTCTGAGAACCGGACAACTTTGACAGGCTCATTCGTTTACTTGTTCGAACTAACCAGACAGCATTGTGTCTCTTTTTAACTAGAATAAAATGAAAAGAAAAATAGTGTCTGATTCTAAAACGAATTTACAAACTGCGGCAGGCAATACATTAAACATCTTGATGATGATGTATGTACAAAAAAACTTTGAATAGACTATACAGATGTTGAGGAAAATTATTGTTTGAATATCGCCCTATAAAAGTCCTAGCGCGTCGCAATATTGCCGCACCAACTTTGACTTTTGGTTTGCAACGTTTGTCGATTTATAACCTCAAATTATTATCACTAAGGCTCTGACGAATTTTACAGATATTTGGCAACAGCGCCCGCCATTTCG
Organism: Rhynchophorus ferrugineus; assembly: GCF_030347505.1. Taxonomy (NCBI): domain Eukaryota; kingdom Metazoa; phylum Arthropoda; class Insecta; order Coleoptera; family Curculionidae; genus Rhynchophorus; species Rhynchophorus ferrugineus. The sequence goes on along the minus strand of NW_027472586.1, from coordinate 7,813,374 downwards.
ATTTGGACTTTATAAAATAATTTGGTTACATGTTCCGACGCATCAGACAGCATTCTATCTCTTTTTAACTAGGATAAAATGAGAAGGAAAAATCCATTTCAAGTTTAAAAAGTTTTTTTTTTAATTAAACTGTATAATGTAAAAACAAAACTAATATCTTAAAATTGATCAAAATAATTATAAAAATTGTCTGATCAATAAGAAAATGTTCGTCTGCAGTGAAAAGGGTTCATTGTTGTGTGTAATTAAGTCGTTAAGTTAGAGTATACAGTTTGAAGAATACAAGAAACCAAGATCACAAGTGTAGCCGTGAATATTCGTTGTTTGGCGTCAAAATATTTCTATTCAACCAATTTTTCTTGATGAATAGGTGATGAAAATACGTTAACTAGCACTATATATCGAAATTTCAGTCACCGATTTGAGATTTAGTCGTCAACCACTTACCATATCTCGATGGTCGATATCAGCATGATGTTCCAGCAGCTGGATCACTATGTCGTAGTGTCCTTCCTTGGAGGCGCACAGCAAAGAGGTCCATCCGTCGTTGTCTTCGGCGTTGGGATCCGCGCCGTGCGCCAACAGCTCCCTGACAAAGGACGAACGACCTTTGGTGGAAGCGACCATGAGAGCGGTCGTGCCATTCTAAACCAAAACGATCAAAAATTTACCAAAAAACGCCATCCAACCTATAAGGACACTCACCTCATCCCTATCGTCGATCTGAATCTGCTTGGTCTCGAGAAAAGACTGCAGTCCCGACAAATTGTCATTGTTAACAAACCCGAGTAGACTCTGGAAACATACTGATACCATGGAATCCGTTTTATGTAGCGTCTAGAACGGGAAAAGCGATGTGTATATTGGCAGGTCGTAGACTGATACGAAACAAACCAGAAAAAAGCACACCGGGTAAAAAGTGGAAAATAAAACGTGTTAACTAGATTTAGTACGGTAATGTCGAGGTAGATGTCGCCTCTATTCATTAATACTTGGACAACAATTCGTTGAGTAAATATTATGTTAATGTTCGTTAGAATCAAATACCTGTTCTGATGAGTGTTTTTCTCTGACGGGCGTTAGAACTTTCTCTATGTGGGAATAACCATTATAGTGGTCCGTCATTATTTTTCAGGTCCACTTGCAGTAACTATGCAATATTATTATTTGATACATATAGTCTATCCGATAAAACATGCAACGTACGTCATTAAAATGTATGATGTGAGCACGTCGCAATGTTGCCGCATCAACTTACAATTTTAGCTTACAACATTTGCCGGTTTGTAACCTCTAATTATTGTCACTAATGTTTTGGAGAATTTTGTAGACATCTGACAACAGTGTCGACCAGTACCAACACAAACCGGATTTTACGGACTGATTCGGTTAGATGTCCCGACGCGTCAGACAGCACCTGTCTCTTTTTAACTGAGGTAAAATAAGAACATTTGCCTTGAATTTTATATTTTTACAAACATTTGACGGTATGTTCGACGTCATTTATGTATTACTGGATGAAGACCCAGCACAAAATCAAAAACAATTGGCACAAAATCTTAATGAGAATGATCCAAAAGATCAAAAGATGAATTCTACATAAATTGAATGACAAACAATTGGAAAATCGAAAAATAGTCAGTGAAATGCCGCTCCAAAGGAAGTCGTTTCAGGAAGTCGATCCGCCAAATGATGGATTAAATATCCATATGGGCTTTGGCCTTCCCAAAAATCTAGTATACTTAGTTTAATCTAGTTCGACCTCGCATTACTAAATAGACACCAATGAACAGACATTACCACTAATTAATCTAATAAAAACATATGAAATCACAATCAACGGTAAAGAGTGTAAAGATATTTATCTGACTGAGAACGTCTTTGATTTGAGCCTATATAGTCAGTTGGTGACAATAACAACATTGTTGCCAAATCTACCGAATTAAAAAGCATTGCTCTGACTAGCAACAAAAGGTAAAATGTAAAATTTGTAAATTTTATTGTGTCGATTTTTATATTAGGTGAATGCATGTATTTTGATCAGCAATATTTATTAGTGAAAATGCGAAGTATCAATGGAAAGAACTGTTAAACGACATAATCTTACTATTAAATTCGATAATCTTCACATTCCGATACATAAAATAATAGTTTTCCATTTCATACCATTGAGCTAAGAACGCTCAAAATTTGAAAAAAATGTTTTGAACTTGAAAAAATCTGCTGCCGAAGCCCATCAAACACTATTAGGACCTTATGATGACGCTGCTCCGTCATATCTCATTTGTCGGTTTTGGTTTTAACGTGTCAAAAGGGATGATTCTAATGTAAATTACAGAGAACAGCTTGGAGAACCAAAACAAGTTCCAAAGACAACGGATTGCAAGACTGCAGGACGGAAACCCAGCTTGAACTCTCGAAAAACTTTCGTATAGTTTAGCAGTAGATCAATCAACTCTTTCCCGACTTTTATATGCGATGGAAAATATCCAAATGGCGAGAAAATGGTCACCACATGAATTGGCAGAAAATCCCACTTACAGCCGTTTCAAAATCAGGGTTTCATTGCTTGCCATGCAATATAGAAAAGTTTTCCGTGGTGTATTGGGACTAAGGATGAAAAGTGGATCTACCACGACCATTCCCGGCCCTGTGTTAGCTCTGGAGAGCCATCTACATAACACCGATGCGGAACATTCATACCCATAAAGTATTCTCGTGCAAATTTTGGCATCAGCAAGACGTAGTATATTACGATCTGCTAAAACCGGATGAAACTGTCAGTGCAGATGTCTATCTACGTTAATTAAACATATCTAACGACATATTGTTTCGAAAAAAGACCAGCAATAGCAGATAACAAACGCAAAATCATCCTCTTATACAATAATACTCGGTCACATTGTTGCAGCTCCAACACTTGTTGAATGTTCAGACCCATGCAGCATGGTTTGGCTGGCACACGGCATCGAAATGCTGAAAAACGTTGTTCTTTCGGCACCGAAGTTCTTCGATTGCCCGAAAGATAGAAAGAAATCGATGAAAATAATGGAAAACCTTTTGATTAATATATATTATACCAATTATTCCCAATAAATGCCTTTTTAAAGATAATTAATGATCAAAATACATGCAAGCTCAAAATATCCTTCGATATATCGATTTAGCAATATAGTTATGTCGATATTTTTTGCCATATCGATATATTTTCAGACTATCGTGAACCAGGAGTTTATCTAAACCACTGCCGTATGAATTGTTGTAATATTCGCTTTATTCTCCAGATTTAGCTCACCAGTTAACCGCACCGAAAGTTCTAACACTCCAACCAAAAAACAAAACACTCTATAGCTAAAAAAATAATAAAAATGCGATGTTAATTCAAATAAAACAAAATAATTAGTCCAAAATCAAACGCAATTAAGTTAGGGCGGCGGTATTAAGTCGTCTTGCACACAACGACACGATAGTAAAAGGAGAAAGACTTACGCTCTGATCATGCGCGTTTATTCTGAACCAGCTTGACAGATCTCACAGTTACGCGATGTTGTTTGCGACAGTTTACGAGGGTTGTGGTTAGGGAGTATTTTGTAGGTTATTTTTATGTTTACAAAAGTTTGTTGAGGTAATATAATTATTGATTATTTGATAATGAACATTAACAGCAGACAATACAAAAATAAATGTATATTACAGTATTCCGATTAATGTAAATCAAAATAAAACATACAATGTAAATATCAGTCAGGACAGTTAATGAAAACTTACATAAAATATTTTTAACAAAAAAATTGAACCGACTTCAACAAATAATATAACTTAGAAAAAAAAGCTAAAAAGTAAAAAATAATCAAACTTAGATTATTAACACAAAAAAAAACGTTTTAAAATAAAATATGTACATAAAATCGTTGTAATAACTAAATAAAAATAAACAAAAACCTTATTTTACCTATCTACTACATCTATTTTATATTCTACTATATACCTAGCTTAATACCTACCTAAGCCTATTTATCTATTTACAATATTATTTTAACTACTACCAACTGAACAGTTTGAAGTCGGCGCCGAACCCAAACAGTTATATTAAATTATATTTGTTTTATATATATATATATATATATATATATACATATACATATTAAAGTTTCCTTTTACCAACTATGGGTTTATCTGGACTGGACCTAAAGTGTAACGTGGGCTCCGAACCACGGTCCTCAGCATTAAGCCTACCAACTGACGAGTGACCAACTTTAGAAATCATCCCAGAAGACATCCGGTCTTACCCAGCCTGGTTACTGGCGTGACTGGTATCATTTTCCTTGTCGGATTTTTCACTCTTGCCTAGAACATTCACATATTTTAAACAATCACAAACATAAATTTACGACCATGCCCCAGCAGGATTCGAACCCGCGGCTATCGCAACAGTAGGAGGACAGTCCTATCGCCTTTATCTCTGCGCCACCAAGTCGGCTTTAGATTTGTTTTGTTCGTAATTTAATTTTGTGTATATGTCACAAAATTATATTATAAAATCTTACGAAAATGTGCACAATTTACTGTGACATTATTTCCTTCGACAAAGCTCTGTGAAGCTTCATTTTCCAAAATGAACTTCTTGATAAAATAAATATCGCAATCGCCTTTCATCTCATTTAAAAAAGGCAATGAGAATCACATGTAGCTCCAAAGACACCAACATAGAAGAACTACTTAAAAAGGTTCAACAGCATAACACATGATACGTAATACAAATAAAACAAATCTAAATAATAACTAATTCTTAGTACTATCTTTTTTTATTATACATTATGCATTCACGCGCATTCCCATATAATGCTACCCCTGTTGGTAATATAATAAGTAGTGTTGGGAACTATCGACTGAATTCGACTATCGACTGTTTAGTAATTGACTACTTTTTACTATCGACTGTTTCAGTCGTGTACTTTTAGTTACTATTTTTGATTCAATTAGTTTCATTCGACTTATTTTTAACTTCATTCAACAGTTCAACATTCTGGCTCTGTTGTCCTAGCTGCGACATTGACAATAATGTACCCAGTTTATGCTTACATAGATTTATGTGTATATATATATATATATATATATATATATATATATATATATATATATATATTGCAGCATTTTGGAACGATATTTTTCAAGATTGTTAATGTAATAGGGTAAAAAGATTAAAATCGTGAATGATAAATAGAATTGAAAAAAAAACAGTCAAACCGTGCATTTGACTGAAAATCGCTAGTTTTTTGACAATCGTCTGTTTTCAGTCCATAGTTCCCAACGCTAATAATAAGTATTATCATAATTGAGTGATTGGTTGTAAATATAATAATGATTGACGGCACGTCTGGTTTAAAGTCCATGGTTTTGATTCCCATCCGCGACACACCAATTACCAATCCACGAATATGCTGCCCGCACTGTCATAGGTGGTCTGAAGAAGATTTCATTGTAAATATCCAACCTGCTGTCGACCTATATTTAGATATAGTTGCCTCCTCTTATAAAAAATGTCTTAGATATAATTGTTTGTTCCTTTTTTGCAATAAAATTTGTTATACGATATATAATTTCAATTTTTCTGCTCCAGAGAGTTATGGAAACCAAAGCTTCACATTATTTAACATAAATATCCCCTTGTTCTATAGTAATTTATAAAATTAGTGTTAGAAAATTAGAACACCTTACTAATACCTTATATACTTATTTTCGTGTTGTCTGCCGCTAATTTTCTTTATTAAATAATAAGTAATTATATTACCTCAACTAGCATTTATAGCCACAAAATTAACCTAAAAATACTTCCTAACTCTGTAAAATGTTTACAACAAGGTGTAGCTGTGGAATCTGTCAATCTGGTTTAGACTAAACGAGCAACGCGAACGCCCTTCTCATTTTACTGTTCGTCTTCCACACAACGAACGTTACATTGTGACTATGTCTGCGCAGCGCCAGCCCGAAGCTGAACTTCCTGTTGCTGGTCTCCCCGTCCGGAGAGGTCAGCGTGAACGACGGCAGCGCCAGATGCGACAGGGAGCCCCGCCAACTGGACGAGGCGGAAACCGAGGTCGAATGACTGCTGTCGCCGGCCGCATCTGGATGCGGTCTCTCGGGAATCTTCACGTTCAGCCAGAACGGCTTCCCCTTGTGCCCCGAGGGCTGTTCCGAGGCGATGCTGTGACGGGGCGCGCGGGGCGAGTACGAAGGCCCCTGCCCGATGGTGAACGTCACCTTGGCCTCGCCGTTGGAGGCCATGAATCGGTCGGGATCCCGTTGATCTTCATCTGGATACATTGGGTTTATCAAGAAAACAATCCACGTATTTTAAATCATTTTTGTTCACCCTCAGTTAACTGAGGTGGTGAAAACATTATTGAAAATAAAAGGAAAAGAACTAAAATAGGATGATAAGAAGTCAAATAGGATGTAATTCAATGTCAAAATGAGCCAGCATCGATAAATAGCCCGTCCAAAAAATCAGCCAATACACATAATCAAAATTTATGACGCTAGCACGCCCCAATGTTGCCGGATCAGCTTATAATATTGATTTCAAACGTTTGCCGGTTTATAACATCTAATTATTATCATCACTGATGTTTTAAAGAATTTTGCAGATATCTGGCAACATGGTCCACCATGTATCGAAATTTCTTTTTTTATATTCCGTCTAGAAATTTGAGAAAAATCGTTTTTTTTTCATATTTTCAAAGTTTAACCCTTCAAGAACATGGCCCTTAAAAATATTTTTAAAATTCAAATTATTTTCGGAGATATAACTGTTTCAACGACATGCCACGCCAAAAACTATTTTTTAAGGTTATTTATTATAGCAATCAATTTATTATATCAACTTATTTTATAATAAACACTTTGGGTTTAACATCTTATTATCCTTCGATAATTTGTCAAAACCAAAGTAAACTAAAAGTCAAAGGTAAATGTGGCAACATTACGACATGAGTGATAGTAAGTTCACTGTTTTAATGTATAGAGTCTATTCAAAGTTTATTTGTATATGCGTCAAAAAGTGTCACAAAAATGTTATCAAATACAATTTATTTTAATATTATAGAACATGTAAAAACTACAGTTCATTATACAGCCACAATAGTTTATAGGTTAGAGTTCTAACCTCTTATTACTTGTTGCCTAACTTTCAAGAATTTACATACGTCTGACAACTTTGATTTCGTGTTCATTCGTTTACGTGTTCGAACTAATCAGACAGCATTGTGTCTTTTTTTAACTAGAATAAAATGAATAGACAAATTTGTCTAATCCTAAAACGAATTTACAAATTGCGGCGGGCAAAACATGAAACATCTTGATGGCGTATGTACAAATAAACTTTGAATAGACTATATGTCGTTGTTTTTAATGTGCACCGGGTTTTGCAGAGTTTGCAGCTTTGGAAAAAGGACAGGAAAACGATTTTTTCAAAATTCTAGGTTAGAATACACCCTAGAGTAAAGAAAATGAAAGAAGCAAAACATAATTGATGTCAAATATGCTGTACAATGTAGAAGTAACAGCATCGATGTATATTCACGTACTGTTGACGTATTCATTCTACATTTTTTTTCACGCTATCCGTGAGTTTTAATGTACCTTGAATGTCTGGATTAATTTCTACCAACTTCTATTTTTATCTAGTATCATCTATGTACCATCTGTGAATGCTCCAAACGTGTATAATATTGTGTACAACAGGGTAAGTACCAATTCTTATCACATATACATGTTTACATATGATGTTTTTTAATAAGCACTATGAATAATATAAACTTAACATATCCTACCGATAACTATTTACAATTTATCGTAGCCTATATATTAAATTACCAAATTTAGAGTACTAAATGAGTGAAATTCCTGCTACTAAAATAAATTGAAGTAGAAAAAAGTGCGCGTCTACTTGCGACGCGTGTCTAATAGATTCACATGACTTGATGTTTATTGATCAATTGTCCAATTAACAAATTAATGACAAAGACAAATTATTAATATCGATAATAAAATTAAATAGTTCTATTCTCATATTTTCACGAGCGAATAGTAAATGTTAGTAAACAGGCGTTATATATTAAAGTCAGAAGATGACTTTTAAAAATGTGTTTATTACGTGAATGAACGCCAGGACATAGCGTCGCACTAAATGAAAGTTTCAGGGCGGATCTTGGATTTGCCAAAGATGGCGTAACAGGTATTAGATCACCTTTATATAATTTAGATTCGAACCTGAAAATGTTCGAGAAATACACCTTCAATATTGCAAAAATCGAAGAGAACTTGTCGAACGAAAATGTCTGGTGATATTCCATATCGACGAACATGACGTGGTAGGCTGTAAAACAAGGCGGTCTATAACTGGAAATGGTTGATACTATTTGTGTTCAAGAAACTAAGGGTAATGGAGTGTTTTGTTGTAGATAAAAATGTAACCAAAGCTAGTGCCAACATAATAAATAATGAAATCACATCACAAGTGGTGATAACGGATTAAAAAGCGTGGATTACTTTCTCTACTTAGTTCTTTTATAATAGTTACGACTAAATCGCGACCTGAAAATCGTCTATGTCTACACGATGGAATACCCCAAAATGTAGCTAAAAACGTAGTTGAAAATCTGTTCAAACTCACGTAGGAATACGAATTGTAACCTCTCCTTTTGGCCCCCGTCATCCTTCTTGATGTGAAGTCCCTAAACACCTAAACGCCGATCGGACAACGGTTCTCGTCGAAAAGTCACTACCCAGAGATCACAACGGAATGGGACAGGTACGAGAGAGAGAAAAACGCCCGTCCTTATCAGGAGATAAAGTTGGAGAGAGTTTGGAGGTCCGCGTCTTGCGTGAGAAAATCTCGAGTGGCCCGGTTCATTTGCGAATAATCGAGTCGACGTTTGAAGTGGACAACATCAAGTTCCCACGAATCGTTATCGTGGAAAACTGATCGAGATATCCTAGACGAGCGATCGTAGTCGGCCGCGACCTGCTTATATCCTACGGGCGCCGGTACCTGATGCTGCTGCTGCGGGTGGAACATCCTGGTCTTCCTCCTGGTGAAGATCTTGGACGCCATGGCGACGTGCGAAGATCCCAACACGATCTGGGGCCGGGTCACATCGAACTGAGGCGCGCAAACCGCCAACCCAACTGGGAATGAACGCACACGTATCGGATCCAGATATTACCCGAACAATTAAAACGCTTCGGGTTTTGTTTGCTCGCGTCGCGGTACGACCCGGCGAATTTATAACCGATTAAAGATGCAGCCTATAAAGAAAGCGCGGCGGATATTTGACAAAGACAAACGGTTATAACGGCGCCCCATAACGCTGACTAAATAGAAATCAAATTAAACTTATATTTACCGAACGCACGGTCTATAGTTCTCGGAACTATTTCCCACGCAAACAGGGCGGCGCGTTTACATTGTTAAAATTATCCACTGTATGACTTTAAACATTTAAACCCCCAATTTCACGACTTTTCAACACGCTTTGTCGACTTAAATCTGTTTTCTGCTCTGAAAGAATAACTTCCTGAAATTCCATGACTTCAACGCCAATATGGCAACACCGCCTATAATTCCTTCATTTGACATACTGACGTCACCGAAATTCGAATGAAAATATTTTAATTTTCAAATTATGCCTATATAACACTAATTTCAGTTTTAAATAATATTGTAAGAAATAAGGAGATATAATAACAGAATAATGATGATTTTCTACATATATGAGACACAACTGATATAAGAAATGATGACATTAGTTAAGTTTAAAATAATGTAAAACAATATATCAATAACAGTTCCATAAAAATGAGTCCATGAAATATCATGATTTCAATGCCAATACGGCAACACTGTCCATCATTCCCTCATTTGACCTCATCGAGATTTGAATTAATACTAATATAATACTAATTCTAAATATAATACTAATTAACAACAGTAAAATAAAAAGGAAATAATAATAATAGAATGATGACAATCTTCCACATGTATGAGACACAAAAGTGATGCAAGATATATGAAAATTAGTTAAGTTAAAACGAATGTAAAATAATAAATCAATATCTGTTATATAAATTTAGTCTGAAATGAATGAAGTCCTTAATCTGAAATAAAAATTATATTTAAAACCGCGTCAAGCTTACTTGTAAAAGATCAATTGCAAAATCGTGAAACAATTACAGAAGCTATTGTAATAAAAAGTCATTAAATATGTTTTATCATCGGACAATTTTTTCTACGAAAGCATCATTGCAACTGTTAAACAATAGAATACCAGACAGTAAAAAAGGACAAGACAGTGATTCAATATATTTTGAAAAATCAGTATGCTTTTTAAATATGTTTCATATGCAAACCAATTATCGTTGTAAAATACCAATAAATTCACATTAAAAAAATTAATGCTGCATATACAAGTGTTGGAAGTTAAATTTTATACTAAATTATTTATTGCGCCAAATTTATTCATTCATAAAGTTATAAATATGACATGAGACGTGACAGAAAACACAGACATAATTCACAAAATTTGGTGTTTTGAATTTTCAGATATTTTTTAATCTATTATGTAATCCCATAGTTTAAAAATATCTCTATAACACAATAAATATTATGACGGCATTATTTCATTCCCTTTTCACAAATCTACACTAAAATATAATATTACATTAAATTTAAATCCATTCAAATATAACAACTCTTGACTATGGTTGTGGATGGATAGACAACCAACAATACGCATACCTGAGTGCTGCCATGTCGACTGACGCTGGCGCGCACGAATTCGAAATACGGCAACACCGATCCGTAACTGGCCGGCCTGCCGACGATTAAAGAAGCGCGTTCGCACGCTCTCGGGCCAGGTCGTGTGCGTTCGGTGCTGGAGGAACTGCTCGTACTGCTGCGTTTTGACATTTGGCGTGCGCCGCTGTTTCGCCTGTGCGATGATCAGTGTCGCGCGAAATTACGGAAGAAAACACGAAAACCCACGACGCGAACTAGTTATCTACCCGCTGCTACCTAATCCAAAACGAATTTTCGGTTTTAACGGGATGCAAACACCGATGCACTTCCAAGCCGAAGATGATCAATGCATTGACATAAATACGGTCTGGCGTAAGATGTTTTTGTTTTTCCACGGCCTTTCTGATAAGGTTGTTATCGGTGAACGCTATCAAAACATTTATCGGTTCTTAAGCTGCTTCCTACAACCATTGTTCATAGTACGGGTTCGACTTAACATTTCTGTTACGGATAAGATGTGACTCATATATTTAGGAATATTTCATGTTTTCGAACGAATATTTTTTATCTAATGACATTAGTTATTAGCTTCAATTTCAATTATTTGGTTATGTCATGGATGGTAAAATGTCTAATGAAATATAAATATAATATATAATGATAAAATTGTGTCGGAAAGCCATTGAAATAAAGTCTGGCAAATATGAATGAAATAGAAATAAAATGATGATAAAATGGTGACCGCGCGAGAGAACAGACAACAAATTATGATAAAATGGTGTCTACGCACCACGAATGAAAAAATTAAATTGAAACTACGCTTGATGAATAAAATTATGTGTTGATTAAAATAATTAAGAGATCAAATTTTTTTGACCTGGATAATAAAATGGTTATAAAATATCTCTATTTTATGAATAAAATTATCATAAAATGGTGTGTTCACCTATTGAATAAAATTATGATAAAATGGTGACCTAACGGGCGAATGGATTTTATGATATTTAAATTGAAACTACGCTTGACAAATAAAAGTATGAAATGAAGCCTCGCTTGATGAATAAAATTATTATGGTGTATCCGCTGTCGAATAAATATTTATAAAATGGTGTACTGACCTTTTGAATAAATAGTTACAAATTAAATGATGATAAAATGGTTTATCCGCTTATAAACAGTTAGAAAATGGTGTCTCCACGTCATAAATATAATTACTATAAAAAAGTATATCAACCTGGCGAATAAATAATTATAAAATGGTGTCTCCGCTTGATGAACAAAATGAATGAATATTATTACAAATTGGTGTATCCGCCCAGTAAAAACAGTTCTAAAATGATGGGTTCAGTTCATGCATAAGATGATGATAACATGGTGTATTCGCCTGATGAATAAAATGACGATAAAATCGTGTTTTCGAAAATGAATAATATTATTATAAAATGGTGCATCCGCCCGGCAAAAATGCTCTTGGCTGATGAATAAAACTGTTATAAAATGATGTATATGTCTGCCGAATAAACAGTTATGAAATGATGTGTTCGCTTGATGAAATAAATGATAAAATAGTGTTTCCGCTTGGTGAATTATATTATACGAAAAAATTATATGTCCTGTAGTAAAAAGCGATAATATGGTGTTTTCGCTAAACCAAATCTAATACTTTAATTGCCGACGACACCATCTATTTACGATGCTCTCGTGATGTCTGAGTCTGCACGTTTCGATAATTGTTCCAAATATAAACGCCCGACCGTAAAATATAGAAAAAAAAGCGTCACCGCTTAATATTTGTATTTTCAAATGTAGCTCCCCTAATTACGCGAGAAAACGCGATTTTAAACCGTCAATTGTTAAACAAATTCGACCGGGCCTACTCGAAGCTACAACAAAACAGAAACCTGGGTACCTCGCTGAATTGTCTGTTCCTGGTCCTGAAGGGGTCGATCCACTTCGCCGGCAACTGTTTATAGGTGACGCCTTGCGCCTCGCTCCTGGTGCTCCTGTGGGACATCGTGTCAGCGCCGAGTTGTTCACCACCAGCACCTCACTGTCATCCCGCAACATCTATGAACCGCTGCCACCGCCGTAGCAGGTTATTTTTCCGCGTAAAAACTTTACGAAAACAATATCATTCGACGATCGTTTAAAATCAAGGACGGGCTATATTAAAATGTCTATATAGCCTATAAATACGGAGGATTAGGGATAGTGATTTTCGCCTTATCTCGCACGATAAAAGCACTTATCGATATTATAAATTTTGACGTTCAGTCTGGATCATGAAAAGGAGAGACGTTGGTGCGGTGAAAGAGTAGACAACGCAGAAAAGTTGCATCAAGCGTATCTTCCTCCGGAGTTCGATCGAGAGAAAACGCGATAAGCTATACACACTCAGTTAAAGGTAATTGTAAAGATAAAACATTCACTGGCTAATATTTAACCTTTTACCGGCGAACTTGTTTATTACTATTGAGGACAACCGAAGTGACAAATCGAGAATAAATTTAAATAAATTGTATTCACAACGTATACATACAACCAAAATACTTGTTCATTAATGAACTTCTTTTGGCAGCCGTTCAACACTGAAAATTAAACAAACAACACCATAGTAAATATACGCTTTGTTCTTAATTAATTTTATGGCGGCTATAAATACACTTACAACACCCGAAGCACGTTTCTTATTATCAAACTATATGTTTCTAAATGGACAAATTATAATTTTGCAACATAACATTCTTATCTATGAGGTACGTATAAGTGCTTAAATAAACATTATTAAAAAAAGGTTTATGTGACTATAAAAAATATAACACGACCGAGAATTTTGACTATACATATTTTGAGTTAAAATATGCTGTCACTGTATCTTTTATAACACTTTATGATAGAAATAAAATTAATTTCAAGGACTTGGAATTGTTTTAATAAGGAATGGAGAAAATGATCACTTAAAATAGCTACAATTTACGCATTTCTATACTGCATCAGAGACATTGCCTTATTTTTTAAATAATAATTATATTTCTCCTCCGATTTTATAAATAATACACATATAAATCTCGGAACGAGGTTATGTGTCTCTTACTTACCTATTTCAGACGCCAATTTTACGTGTTCTATCGTTGTTGTTTAACACAAAAAAGACACGATAATAGTTTAAGACAATAGCGATGTTGATTCCACGCTCCTACTACCTTAAACAATGGTTATTGTCGACTTTCTCACAAAATAAACAGTTCAAAATACAGGGAATTCAAACTGACCTTTGTCAAATGTCTAAGAACAGCTGTTAGCTGTCAATTTTCTGTTCAATGGGGCGGTGTTGCCGATATGTCTGCATCATTAAAATAGGGATGATAATAATTAACACAATTTTTCGACGTATATATGTTACTCATATAAACTTTAATTTATTAAAGAAAATACACAGTAATCAATGTTATAAAATAACAACATCTACGCAAGGCCCTAGCATTGTATATAGCATTGTGTAGTTTTAATTTATTTTTAGCAATATATTATTGAATAAAAATTAAGTTGGCTAATAATTCAATCGGCCAAATGTAAAAAATTTACTTATAAACTGGTATATAACTGGTCTACATATTTTATTATTAATATTATAAATAATTTTAACCCTTAATCTTAGGCATCTTGTTATACACGTTGTAAAATCGGCACCTGTTTCTTCTTGACAGTGATTGGCAGATATATTTTTTCAAATATATTTTATTGAATATAGTGTTGTTGAATATTGAGTATAATTCATTGTTTACTATGTATTACTGTGTGAAAATTAAGCCAACTAATTTGTCTGTTGGTTATAATCTGACTACGGTATTTACATTTCTATAAATTCTTGCATATTTTTTTATTGATATTTTGATTAATTTTAACCCTTAAATATAGGCATCTTGTTATACATATTGTAAAATCGGCATCTGCTTCTTTTTGACAGTGATTTTGATGTGTTTAATTTTCAGATTTATTTGAATTATAACTATAAGAAGGGATAGTATGTTTTATACTTTATTTTTCATCATCTGTGCGTTATTGTAATTCTTATTAGTAAAGAGCTTGATATCAGGCTTTGGTAGTGGTTAAATATTCTTGGAAAACTTAAAAGAAAGAAGTCTATGTTATATAATACACATTTTAGTTATTTGGAAGGTGCATGTTTATGGCCATAGTTAAAATCACTTTGTATAAAACAGGTATTTAATCAGATATTAACATGCATTTTGTTGAATAAATTTATTCAAATATTGACGGTGATCTACACCACGGCAAATTGTCTGTTTACACATTTTATTATCTAACGCGTATAGAAAGACATTAGAACCGTTTTCACCTTTTTTGATTGATAAAAACTCAAGTTAATTGTGTATTGTTATAATATACATGAGTGGAGGAAACAAAAGCTTGATGATTATTATTAAGGATACGGATGATTCTTTCAAGAGCCTTGGTAATAACCCTGGGCATACTCGGAGAGCAACAGGCGTCGGTGGTCGGTAATTACCTCTCGAAAACTTAAAATAACAAACAATGACTTGCTGGGTCGTCGCCTAATTAAAGAGCAGGCCTGGAATTTCGCAAACGGGCGATACGAGTGTCCGGCGCTAGTGGCTGGCGCTACGGGCTCGGGTTGCAGCCTAGGTCTAGGGGGTGTGGTGCGTCGTGTCGGAAGTACAACGAGGCGACAAAACCGACGGGGTGGTACGTCTAGACATTCGCCACTTTAAGGGTGGTGCCTGCGACCAATTTGGATTGTTTTCCCTCTTAGCGACGATTTCACTTTGCCGTATTGACGTTAATTTGTTGTAATCTCGCGCGGACTGACGTTTCTCCTGGCTTTAACAACCATGTACCATGTAAATATTGTTAAGGCGCTTACACCCGAGTTAAGCGTTAGATACGCCCTGATAATATTAATTGTCTCATCGGAAAACACACGAGTCGAATCTGAGGATTTATTTACACAATGTAAGTGATTAAGACCGTTTAAAACAATCAGGAATACATTTTTAAATAAATATTAGGCCTGTAAATTAATTTAAAGGATATTTTGTATATTTAAGTATTGTCCATCAATAGCAGTTACTCCTTCTCATCTTTCAGGCAATTTAACCTTGCCAGTCGACTGTTGAGTTTTCCCACGTTTTGGAGGATTCATCATGTACAGTCTACTCGGATGACTGTCGATTGGACTTCGGAGTGAAATAATGGAGCCATGTTTCATCCATTGTCACATGACGCAAAAACTCGGGTTTATTACGGTTGATCATCTTCAAACACTGCTCCGAATCATCAACTCGTCGTTGTTTTTGATCAAAAGTGAGCTCTCGCAACACCCACTTTACCCAGATCTTTCTCATGCCCAAATACTCGTGAATGATATGATGTACACGTTCAGTTGATATCTTTAGAGTATCTGCTATTTCATTCAATTTCAATTTACGATCATTCAAAATCATTTTGTGGATTTTTTAATATTTTCGTCGGCAACAACCTCTTTTGGGCGTCCACTGCCTTCACCGTCTTCGGTGCTCATTTCACTATGTCTAAACTTAGCATACTAATCCTTGATGGTTGATTTTCCTGGGGCAGTGTCCGGAAACTCGGCATAAAGTCAAGTTTTTGCTTCAACTGTAATTTTTCTCTTCAAAAAGCAATATTTTATCATCACGCGAAATTCCTTTTTATTCATTTTTTTCACAATTACAAAAGTTGCTTCACCCAAAATACTATAATTCACCAACTAATGATCCGATAGCTGTCAAATTTATATTCAATTCTAGTAGCGCCATCTATGTGTCAGGCCGGGAACTTTTCAATTGACCTGTTAATACATCAATGGATATGGATGGAGCTTTAGATTATAGTAATAAATCCACTTTTCATCGCCAGTAACAACATTATGAAAAAAACCATTCAGATTTTGCTTTTATGAATTCTACGTATTCTTTTTATGCCTTACACGTCCTTAATTTTTTTGGCTTTTTATATTTGGCTTCGATTAATAGATCACCTCTTTTGAAACCAGTATTCACATGTTGAATAGAGAATGGTTGCCATAAAGTTCACGCAGCATTCGTTGATCTTCGCTCGGTACAAATTCAGACATTTTGAATTAATTTATAGACCTGTCCTGACAATTAAATAATAACTCTTAATTAATAAATTTTTAGTTTTTTTTTCAGTTTGGTCTTTTTTCACTTTTGTTTTTGCTATATTATGTTGTGACAGGCAGCATTGTTATGGGGTTGATAGAGTAAATATTATTTCAATATAAATCATTAGAAAATGCTATTCAATCACTAATCTATAAACATTTTAAATATATTATCAACTTCATTTTTAATTAAATATATAAATAAAAGTAGGCCAGTATCGAAAATCTAACAAAATGTATTATTTGAACTTTTGACGGATATTTAAATGGTCTTTTAATTGAGTTAATAATTGAAATAGTCGACTACTTGATGTTCTTTTTGTTCACTCATTTACTGTTGTTAGTACATCGTATATTTCATAATTTTGTTGTTTATGTTAATTGTGAGTGAGGAAGAAGTTACGTTATGAGATTAATTAATGAATCGGATATGATAATTACAGATAAATAGATTATTTGGAATAATTAGCGCAAGGCAAATTTTAAAAAAGGTCATAATTACAATTAAAACTGATACTTATAATGTATTGCTTTTTTTTATTATATTTTAGAACATTATATTTACTATTATCTATACTGGACCTATTGCTTAACATTACTTAGCATTAAAAGTATATCAATTGGCGAGTGACCAACTTGATGACCATTCACAGTGGCTACTAAGCCAGCTTGCTTCGATTTTGTCAAATGGAGGGTCCTAATCTGTAGTTTGACATAAATTATTACAAATTCAAACAGAAAAATAGATGAGTACTGAACATTACTGGCTCGGTAGCCGCAGTGATCAGTGCTATTGGAAATAAACCCATTAAAGACAAGTTTTTCAAAGAATTAAAAGAATATTATGACACTTCTCGGTAACATAGAATTATTCAAAAAATAACTGATATCGCAGTGAGCTATGGCTAAATACTATTAACATGCAATAAATAATTTCGTTTTAAAGGAAGTAGAAATACTTTTATATTGAATGTTCTGTGGATTTGTAAAACAGAATGGATATCCGCACAAATGTTTTATCGTATTTTAATATGTTAATTGCTATTTTTAAATAATATACTATAATAAATATAGACTATAATTAAAAATTGATCGCACAATAACTACTAGAGCTTTTTAAATAAAGTAAATGCTTTATTTATTATTAAAGGGAAATAATTTTTAACAAATATCGAGAGAGTAATGGAAATATTACCTAACATTGCGATAAAAATATTTATAGACTTTTTAAACAAGAAATCTTTTTTATCGTCCAATATAAGTCTACTTTTTGGTTATCGTGCAGGAACTGGACAAATTGTATCAATCAAATTCTAGGGAATCCACTATACAAACGGCTACTTTAATCAGCATATTTTTTTGCGTGTTACAGCGAAAAATAAATAAACAAACGAAATAATTGCTACGTTTTATGTGTTATTGTTCACGAATCTATTAAGATGAACGTGTGATTCCGAGTTTCACAGTTCCAACCATCAATTATCGCGCTGTGTTGTCGATGTATCGATGACAGGGATGGACACGCGGAAGTAGCTGGCGACGAATCGGTCACGGCTTTCGCCAGTCAGGCCACCCACCCGAGTCGGTCCCTTTTCATCCCCTGTCAAACACCAGAAAACACGCCGTTCTCTCATGGGGTGGCGTCTACGGAATGCGACGACTATCCTGGCGCATAGCTTCACGGTTATTCACGATTCCCTCGTTTATCTGACGCCGCGCATTCCTCGCGGTACGCCAGCTCGAACTAGTTTCGTTTTAACTACCTTCGAAGCTACGTAACACGCCTGATTAGTGATATGAACCTCGTACCTGTTGATACGCCTTTTAATCCCACGAAAGGAACATGATATTACGACAATTCCAATGAGGTTCGATCAGAACTATCTAGAGAACGCACGACATTTTTTTAACCCTTTCAAAAACGAATCCAGAGACAGATTTAATAAATCTCCAATAATACAACAACAAATCCACATGTTGCTTAATTTGAAAAATATCATACTATTAGTTTTTAAATAATCGTATTTAAAGGAAAATATTAATTTATATCATAAACATTTCAGTCAAATCAGTAAAGGTGGTACAATGATTGAATTATTTTTAATCCTTTGAAATAATGTTGGATATTTACCTTTTGCGGTTGTTCAATCACTTTTAATCCTTTGATTCTTTCAAATTGTTTTTATCTAAATCTCACAAAACATCAAAATCACAATCTCTTAAAACATAAAAAACATATTTTATTAAGAGTGAGTTCAAATCGTTTTTGCAATTCCTTGTGTTACGATTATTATGACAGCAGTTACCATGGCAACGGAATTGTGACAAATTAAAAGACAACCTAAAACTTAGAACAGTTAAAATTTACCAGAAGCACTATTCGGTTAAAATATAATATGCAAACATTTCAAGCCAGCCCATTAACAATTTTTGCATTTTAAGGGTGCAGCCATGCTGAATTTTTTAAAATAATTATTTTGCCAATAGTTTGACAAATTAAATTTAAATCAGTTATAACCCTCAAAATTTAAGCATCTTGTGATACAGATTGTATAATCGACACCTGTTTTGTGTTTATTAAGTTTGAATAAAATATTTATTTCACTAAAGAGTACTGTTCTTAAAAAAATTCTTTTATTTGGTATATTGAATTTAAATTAATCACAACCTTTTATTACAACCCTTAAAATATAGGCATCTTGTTATGCATGTTGTACAATCGGCACCTGTACATCTTTGACAGTGACAAAGGTTTTCCGATAATAATTTCAAAGTTTTTTTTACAAAGATACAGTAGGTTTTTGTGAATTTGGTGCTTTTTACCTGTAGTGGTAGTTTAAAATTCAGAAAATAAGTGCTATTGCCCAACTTTGAAAGTAGTATTTATTTTAATAAGCAATAGATAGTATTCCTGAAAAGAAATGTATGTCATGTAAGTGGACAATTTATTTCTCAATAAATAAAAATAACCGATATATTTTGGACCATCCTCTAGTAAATGAACAGGAATGTTAATTGTATTATTACTTGTATATTATTATTGTATTAGTACGTTATCAAATTATCACAACAGATAATGTGACACGGTTATAAATATTTGATAGCAAATAGTCAGGTAAAGACGTATTATTAACAAGTATTGACAATTGCATATTTTTTTTAACAGTAAATTATGTTAACAGCCATAAATTGGTTCTATTTATTATTTATTTATATTCCACTCATTTTATTACAGTTATAGTTTATAGTAAATATTTATAACCTTATATCTTTTCTAACCTTTGTTATTTAAGTTCTGTTTCATGTAAGTCTGAAGTAAAATTTTAGGCGTTAAGTCCAGCAGTGAGAAATTAAAACACGATTTATTGTCCCAAAAAAATATATTTAAAATCACTTTGGTGCACAATTTACATTTTTATATTACTATACCGAGCGTACATACATTTTGTACCTATATATCACATCATTAAAATATATATTAACGTTTTATACAGATTATGTTTTTTTTTCTAATTATTTACAACGGTTATAGACTAACAAAATATCACAGCACAGTTGATGGCGGCCTACTTGATCCTACGGCTTTGGCGAGTTTTTAACAACCTAGTATCGTTTTAATGGTGAAGTCCGTATATGTTTTAACTGCGTTTCTTTCATGATTATTCGATGCCGCGCTCGCCGTGGGGTTTTGGGGAATGGGCAGGGAGGGCGAGTTATGTCTGTACAGCAGGGGTGTTCTCCATAAGATATTACTATAATAGTTGTGGCAGGCAGGATATAGAGGGACTGTCGTGGGTGGATAGAACGGCATCGGGGCGGTAGTGTGGAAGTAGGGGAGCGTACCGGCGGCGTAGAATGGCGGTTCGTAGGCAAATGCGGGATACCTGCACTGTTCACTTGGACCCGCGGGAACGTCCGTCGGCGCGGCCTCGCCGACATTCTCGAGTTCGGGCGTGGTTCGACGGGAATTGTCGGTGTCCTGCGGCGGCGGGGACAAGCTCTCCACGTCGATCTTGATCACCTTGTGGTCATCCGTCTCCGACTCGGAGGTGCTGTCACGCTTCCGCTTGCACTTGGACTGGCCCGATTCCCGAAATCCCTTTGCGAAGGGATTGTTGTCGATCTTCAGCTGGGTGATACGCTCGTTCTGGTAGGCGGTCACAGCCACGAACTGGGTCTCGGGAAACACCACGCAGCTGTTGGGGCTCCAGGCGAAGGCGGCGGGTTCCGTCGTCTTGGCGATGATTATCCGGGGTTGATACTTATGCATCGATGTAAGTACTACCTGCGAACGGGAAAAAAGCGCGTTGAAGAATGCTCAGTTTTCGGTTGTTTGGCGATTGGTGCTTACCTGTCCGAGAGGGGCCGCTGACGTATTCGTCAGCTTCATTCTGGCGAAGCTGACGGGCTGGGACATCCAATATTCTCCTTTAGCGGGGCTCTCCGGGTGTATGTACATGCGGTTCGGACTTTGGGCTTCCTCGCTTCCTGCGTCGACAAATAAAAATCGTTATTTGCTGGTCGATATAGAAAAATTAAACGTATTTTTGTTTCAAAGTACAGTGTAAGCTTGATATAACGAGTCTCAATGTAGCTTGTTTCTCTTCTATTTTTTTATTAATCTCCTAGAACGTCAACAATCTGCCCGTGGGCAATAAGTACTATTATATGGGTTATATAACCATCCTGACTTCAGTAAGTGATCTGCTGTACAACTTATTATCTAAATCTTATTCTAGATAATATTCTAACTTATTTTAAAGTATATCCTAACTTATTCTAGACTACTCTAATTAATTCTCACTCTATGTGTCTATTAATTACTTCGTATTGTAGTTTGCGTTTGAGCCTATCCACTATCGTCAGCATAGGTTGCAACAGTAATGTTTCTTGAGGTCAGCTGTATACAATAGATATAATAATGGGGCAAGAACACTGCCCTGTGGAACACCCGAATATATTGAGTGCGGGTCAGTGTGTTCGTTACCCTGTTTAACAATAAACCCTTCTGTTTGAACTAAAGCTTAAATTGTTTGTTTAATTAAAGAGCTTCACTTTACGGTCGCAGCTCATATCCGTTTACATAAATATGTTGCCGAGACTGGATATCGCATCTCTTGAGTCTCACGTGCTGTTGTCCTTCTATTACAATTAACGTCAATGCCAGCTTGTAGTGGCAAGTTTGTACTCGTATTGAGCTCAAGTCTTTCTGATACTTTATGCTATAAGGTATTATTTCCTGTTTTACTGAGAGATCCAGATACATATACTTGTGCATGTTTTGAGGAATATGGTATCAATAAACAAGCTTTTATACCTTGTCATAATGAATATTTTTTAATTCTCTTCAGTTTGGTTATATCAAGGTTGCACTGTGTCAATATATTTCAATAAAAACGAAGAGAATATCTTTAATATTCTGCTTAATGTAAGAAATCAAGAATGTTTACCTGCTGGAGCCCATCCTCCTGACGTGGAATACTTGAAGCGACACCTAGACACCGGCACCATCTCTACCATGACACAGTAGCTTGTTTCCCGCTCTAGCTCGCCGATTTCCACCTGCAAGGATGGGAACATACGCCTGTAACATAAAAAAAACGCTTGTTTTAAGTCTTGTACGTAAGGCGCTGAGAAAAGCGGTCGCTACAAAGGCCCCAGATAAAGATCTGGTCTTCGGGGATTTAGTCAAGTGTTAAAACTCGACGCCACAATGGTTCTGACGCCCCCGACTATCTTGTCTGCGCCTTTGTCCGACACTTGTCGTTCAGCGACCGTTATTTGTTCGGTACCATTCGTTGTACATTTTTTAGAATATGTAATAATGTCGTATCAGTACATTTAGAAGGTTTTAATGATGTTTTAGAAGCAAAACGTAATGATACTGTCCAAATTAATTATCTGATCTAATTCAACAATCAAGTACTACATATTATAGAGGTCAAAATCAAATCAAGTTGCCTAAAAATCTACCCAGTAGTTCCAAGGTCAGAAGTCACAACATTTGTAGCTTGTCTACTTGGTGTTGTCGGTCAAACAATTGAAACCGTGTGTACTCACATCAATCAAAAAATGATGGTCCCAAGAATGACAACAAACAATCGCAGATAATATGTAGATGCTTTATGTTCATGTAACACTGATTTATACTTTTAAGGGCGTCATTTTCTTTGTTTTTAATTGATCTCATACGTCTATTGAATTTTGTTTTAAGTTTGCTTGTCACATAGTATGCCATGGTATTAAAGGTCGTTCTTTAAGATCGGATGGTTTTAGATTTTTTAAAACTTTTCGTTTAGTTTAAGAGGAATTTCACTTTTTAACTTGCTTTTTCTAATAAGACTTACATAATTCGACTATTACAGTTTAACAGTTGATATTAACTCTATATATACGGCCGAATAATGTCTATTTCGGATATTTAAGTGTATTAAGTTGGTTTTTATGACAATATTTGCAAGATTAAACTGTCTCTGTTGGATTTTGTTGAAGTATCATTGATAATTTTATGAAAATGTTGTTATTTCGTGAATAATAAGTTGATATTTGTATTGAATGTTAAAAAAATAACTGGGATCGAATCCTTCAGCTCGTAAACATTTATTTTAACTGATTAGAAGACCTAAATGACGAGCATACTGCGGTACCATTAAATTAAGGACAAAATAAGTAAGATTGATTACTTTCTATTTACAAAACTGTCGAAATCTTCATTTATACAATAGTCTCCATCTTATTATCAGGGTTTAGTTAGTTCTTTTTGTTGATTTTTACTGAGTAAATAGAGTATCTTTGAATATTTTATGGAAATTCAATTATTTTTGTCAATAATTAGTACTTTATCATCAGTTTTTAGTTCTTTTTGGTGAATTTTAATGAGTAAACGTTGGCGAATTTCGGACATTGTCCGTTTCTTTCCGCCACGGCGAACCGTAGAAGATAATGTTGTTGTAGAAGTCGCCGACGCCTGAAAGGAACCTCTTCAGAGATGGATAATCCGACCGTCCGAACAGACCTAGCGAAGTGTCTCTTGATCGGAATAAATAAAAACCTTAGTGTAACAATTACCGCCTATTTGGCTGCGGCATTGTGGAGGAAGAAAAGCCTCGAAAAGGCCCCGTTAGGTTATTACAACTTAATCCTTTTGTGGGTAGCAGTCTCCATTTCAAAAGGTGCCGCCCGTCACATTCTAAGCGTCGCCGATGCGGGGCCTCTGAGCCGCGGTCGGCGAGACTGTGACCGAAGAGTCATCAACAGGTACTTAAGGGGAATAAAAGGACGACATCGGCTGTGCGATGGTGCGAATTTCGGAAAATCAGAATGCGGTTCCCGACGGAGGATGATTCGAAATAAATTACGGTGATTGCGGGCTTCCGTTTGGCCACCGACATTTGGCGTCACCCGCTTATTAATTAATAGGTGAGAATATGGGTCGTGTTTATTCTGATGACGTGGGTACCAGTCGGAATGATGGTACGAGGACCATTATTCTGACGCTCGCAGTGCCTTGTTACGATTTCCTAACAGTTGTCTCGTACAAACAGTAATATTTTTGCAATAATGAAAAGTAATACGGTATGATACAGTTTTGGCTCAATTTAAAAATCCAGGATTACGGTGGTACAAGTATGACTTCGCCTTTCATCGACGTTTGTCCAACTTATCATCGTTATGAGATAGTTGCTAAGAAAAAGCAACTAATGCACAAAATATTGAGAATGTAGAAGGTATCTTTAATGGGCGCATGCGATATAGTGTTTTAGTTCGTTAATTTGCCGCTAGGTGGTTCGAGGTATAAATTTGTCTTTTATATAAATAAGTCTTTTATAATGTTAATTATATGTAACTAATTTGTAAAATATAATAACCCTTCACTTTAGCTGTGGCATAGAAGAAGAAAACATTGATCCAAATATGTTAGGAAATGTGAGTTTAACGGTGAAGTTATCGGTACAGGTATGACTTCGCCTTTCATCGACGTTTGTCCAACTTGTCGTCGTTATGAGATAGTTGTTAAGAAAAAGCGACCAATGAGGGTTTTCTCAAAACATTAACGGAAAACGGAAATACTCAACTTCAACTGGATACAATCATAAAGAAAGACCGTTGAATGTTTATAAATTGCTTGAATACATCTTGATATTTTTATACACGACAACTGGATGAAATATCGCGACTTTTTCTCAAAATTCACCTAGTTTAAGTTTACAACCGCCTCATTCGCAAGATATAGCTCCGTCAGATGCTCAAAATCGAAAACCCGTATAGAAGAAGACGTACAGTTTAACAGATCCAACAACTGCTTTGAGACAAGGACAAAATATAGCGTTTATTTGAAACGTTGCGGTGATTTTAACTAATTAGAAGACCTGACCGGCGAGCATACTGCCGTACCATTAAATTAAGGCCAAAATAAGTAAGAGTGATTACTTTCTATTTACAAAACTGTCGAAATCTTCATTTATACACGACAACTGGATGAAATATCGCGACTTTTTCTCAAAATTCACCTAGTTTAAGTTTACAACCGCCTTATTCGCAAGATTTAGCTCCGTCAGATTCTCAAAATCGAAAACCCGTATAGAAGAAGACGTACAGTTTAACAGATCCAACAACTGCTTTGAGACTAGGACAAAATATAGCGTTTATTTGAAAAGAAAAAATGATGGTCAAAATATAGTATAGTCCAGATTTGTTTCTAGGTGATTGAAAAAGTTAACAATATCTCGCTGAATAAAGTGTAGGTTCGTTTGCAAAGTGAACATATTCTGAGAAACACTGTGTATTTGGAAGAAAAAAAAAAGAAAAATTGAAATTAATATAACCCTCGACAATGGAACTAAAATTCTAAGTTTTTGGAGTCTAAAGACGTTATTTTCGAAGCAATTGATCATTTAATGTGTTAAATAGTAATAATACTATTAAGCAATTATATCAAATTAATTAATAATATGAAAAACTGAAGCTGTTATTTTATCTATGGAAAAGAAATATGGCTAAAATTATTTATTTAAACATCTTATAAAGTTAAATATTATTAATATTATTGTGCAATTATATACAATTAAGTAATAGTTCAAAAAATTGAAGCTATGCCTTATTATTTTATATTATATTATTTATTAGTTAATTAATTTAATTCATAAACAATTTTCGGAGCCCATAAAGTTAAATATTATACTATCCTATACAAAAAGAGAGGAATCGATAAAATACCCTTTTTTTATTCTTCGAAAAAACCCAAATCCAACCCCATAAACTAATCAAGAACCATTTAGGACCTTGTCAATTCTCGGACCCGGCACCGTTGAATAGAAACGAATTTTCCACCCGTTTTCAATAGAATAAAACTTTCGCAGCTCGATTGCAACCGGTAATAACCACTCGAGACACAATGGCCCTGTTTGCAGATCATATTTTGTGGCGTCTCCGCTCGCATCAGTACGGCTTCGTTCCGATCAGGTAGGCCGTGTCTCGACCCGTCTTAATTGTCCGTCGAATCCGTTTAATATTAAAATAAAAGTTGGCGCGATTCAAATCTAGTCGTCCGCCGAAACAAAACAATACCGACGCCTGTTATTTATGTAATATTGATTGCGGTTAAAAGCATAGGTAAGGATACCGGTAAGGAAAGCTTTCAGGGTATCCAGACGTCGATAATTTCGTTGTAATTATTTCGGGTAACGGCGTAGACCGATTATGTAAAGCGGCAGACTGTCTTGGATTAGTCGTTCTTACTTTCAGACGGTCATTCGGTAATTCTTGGAGCGTAATTATCGCCGGGTATATAAATTTTTGAATTTAATATGATTTTTCGTAAATATATGGAAGTAATTATATATATTACCCTTTATATGCAAGAAATACTTAGTGTTAAATCTAATTTATAACACCAAACAATATATTATACTATATTATTAAACTATAGATATTTAAAAATGAATGTTAAACGTTCGTACAGATATCTTTGGGAAAAACGCGTATTTAGAATGATCAGAATGCCGAAAGAGACGGATTCCTTGTACCGGAAGGCTACTTGTTTTGATTATATATCCCCACAGTGTTTTCGGAACGTTTTGCATTTCGAGATGTACCACATGTGGCTGTTTTCAACGCAAACTTGACGTTGTTTACGCTCGGTCCCAAAACAACATGTGTTCTTGGCTACTACTAACATGAATAGCGAAAAATCGGCGACTTACCTTCCGGTCTTGGTAATTATCATTTCGTTATCTAAAGAATGAAATTGTTGCCACAACGTCTCGTTCTTCAGCTTGACGCTGCACTTCATTGCGTAGGGATCTTTAGGAAAACAGAAAACGAGTTATAGAAACCAGATTTACTCTCTCTAGGCACCGGGTTCTTACCGTGATATCCCTGGTATAGCGGCGCATTGGGTCCACCACCTTCTCGTCCATATACGTAAGAATTCATCGTTAGTGACACACACAAGTAAACACTATCCTTATAACTTCAGGAAACACCTGCACTCCAAGCACTTTTCTGTTAAACTGGCAACTAGACACCGACACTCAGTAAGACATAGGGCTCTTTTTATCTAGGCAGTACCCGAACAGTTTCGGTACCTGCCCATCGGGGGTTGATCGAGCTCCTATTGGTTCTGCTAAGGGTACCTATACTTGACCAGTTCTCATTGGTCGCCCGGTTGTAACACTGTCATGGCACGTCTTTTTCTTGTGAGAATTAATAGAGAATTTTTTATTGTTTTATTGGTTTTCTGCAATAATCTTTCTTTCCTAATTTCGGTAACCCTTTCTTCAGTGTGTTTGTAATTGATAGCGTTATATTTGATAGCGTTAAAAATAAAATTATTATTTCAAATGAATATAAAGTTTTTTTTATTACTATACTATTTCTTAGAAATGATCCCGATTTTGGTTCCTTTTTAATCAGTCTGATCAGTTTTCTAGTTAATACAGCTGTTATATGTTGAAATGTTAATTAATGTTGAAGGTTTTTAGTATAAACTTACCAGATAAAATTATTATCTTAAAGGGATATAACTAGTGTTGGGAACTATCGACTGTTTAGTAATTAACTGCTATTTACTATCGACTGTTTCAGTGGCTATTTTTGGTTCGACTGATTTTACTACTCTTCACCAGTGACTGTTTCAGTCGTATACTTTTATTTACTATTTTTGGTTCTACTCTTTTCATTGGACTGACTTTTAACTTTCTGGCTCTGTCGTCCTAGCCACGAACTTGACAAAAATGTACCCACGAATTGAAAAAAAAAACGGTCGAACCGTACATTTGATACAACCGGTAGTTTTTTGACTATCGATTGTTTCAACTATTTTGCGACTATCGACTGTTTTCAGTTCCCAACGCTAGATGTAACTTTTTTGTTATTATTATGTTATTTTTTAGACCTAATTGTACTTTCGGTTTCTCATTATTTCGTCTGATCTGTTTTCTAATTAACACAGTTGCTATATGCTGTAGTATGATTTAATTTTGAAACATTTTTTTCTGTAAATTTACCAGATAAAAGTATTGTTTTAAAGGAATATAACCCATTGTTATTATTAGATTCGGTTTCCCCCTAATTAGTATGATCAGTTTTCTAATTAATATACAGTTGTTATATGTTGAAATATTAATTAATTTTGAATGTTTTTTTGTGTAAATTTACTTTAATTTGATACGGTGGATTGAATAAGACTTTTTTCTTTTCTGGATTTGAGTTTTTTTGATCATTCTGATTAGTTTTATAGTTTTTATATGTTGATGAATATTTTGTGTTTATCAACATTTGACTCAACTTTTGACATCTCCAAAAAATTACTAGTCGGTCTATGGGAATCAGAGCAAACTCTAGTGGGTAGAGTGGATGGTGTGGGACAAAGAAAAAAAAGGTTTTAATTAATTAGTTTTGTATTTTTTTTATATTTTAATCCCCTTGTTACCAACCAAAGTTTATCTGGATTGTACCTAGTGTCTAACGTGGACTCCGAACCACGGTCCTCGGCATTAAGCCTACCGACTGACGAGTGACCAACTTAGAAATCACCCCAGAAGATATCCGGTCTTACCCAGCCTGGTTACTGGCGTGACTGGAATCATTTTCCTTTTCGGATTTTGCATTGTGGCCTAAGGACAATCATAAACATACATTTACGACCATTCCCCAGCAGGATTCGAACCCGCGACTATAGCAACAGCAGGAGGACCGTCCTAGCGTGCAGTGTTGCCAAGCCGGCGAGTTTTGTAATTAATATATTTGTTATATTTTGAAGTGTACATTAATTTCGAGGGATTTTTTTGTGTCAATTTAACACTTATGAATTAGGACTTTTCTTAATAAGAAATATTATTTTCTGTTCTTTTTTCCTTTGATCAGTCTTGTTAGCTTTATAGTTAGTACATTTGTTATATATTAATGGTTCATTTCTTAGTGTTATAAACTATTTAATACAATGTTTAGGATCTTACAAAAATGCAGTCTATGGGGTATAAAGGCGTATAAGTTAACAACTGGAAGAAATAATATTTGGTGAATACAATGGATGAGGAAGAACTATTTCTTAAGCTATCTCTTTATTTCTGATTTGGATTTCTCTTTGGCCAGTTGGCCTAGGTATATAAGTTAGTTTCGAAGCAATAAAGTTTTCTTTAGATTGAAGCTTCAAATTTGACCTCAGCTTCAAGCTTTCAAACTTGTTAACTGTTTCGAAAGTAACAACTTTTGTAGGCGTAACAAGATAATAACACGTTTTTAGTTTAAATTTAAGTAGTGATAGAAATGTCACTTTCGTATTTCTTGTCTGCGTTTATGTGGATTTTCTTTCTTAGGTGAAATTTCTTGTTTGCGTTTATGTGGATTCGAGAATGGTTTAGATTACAACAAGACCACTAATTTGATGTTATTATGCCAGAGTTCGGGCAGGACAACGTCTGTTGGATCCGCCAGTAGTGATTAATCGCCCTGTATTTTAACGTTAGCCGCCAAAACGCAACACGTCGGTCCCGACTCGGTCACTATCACAACATTCCCAGTTTGTTTTGGTACTTGGCGATATTGTTTCAGCGCAATCTTTGACATGTTCCTAGTAGATTTCATTTGTTTACACATGGCTATCGAGATGTTTGTATTTTTAACAATAGTCGAATATTCACGATACATTCTGTTTATAGATCATTATTACACAAACATAATAAACACATTTAGTAGTAGTCTTATACAATTAAAACAACAATTTGTTAAAGCTTATCAGAGATTGATTTAGAATAGGGTGGAAATAAAATTATTGTTTTGTTTACGTGAATATTCAAAATATTTTCGATAAGTTTACAACATGTTTTGGCCGAGAAGATATCGGAAAAAATAACATTCACGATTCATTCTGTTTATAGAGCATTGCTACACAAAAATATTAAATACATTTAGTAGTAGTTTTATACAACTATTTGTTTAAGATTATCAGGGATCGATTTACAATGGGATGGAAATATAACTTTATTGTTTTGTTTATGTGAATTTTCAAAATATTTTCGATTAGTTTACGACTTGTTTTACCATCTAATGATGTTTGTCATATTTGATTCGAATTTAAAACTTTGGACCCTTGACCAAGGACGCAAACAACATTGTAAAAGGGCCTGATAACACCCAAATATATTGTGCCATTTTCTTCGCTCTTAATGACGGAGATTGTTTGCTCATGGTCGATGATGAAGAAGGCTCATGAGTCACCACCGTTCACCGTAATAGTCAAGCCGGGACTATTGTTTGTTTCCCTTATCAGTTTGGAGTTGGAAGCAAGAAAACAAAGTCATTTGCGATCGACAGTTTTCGGTATTTTGATAATAAACAAGTATCTACAAGTTCGTACATATTTTTAAAAAATAAATTGCCTAATTGCGTTCATTATTGTTCTAATATACTGCCAGTTTGTCTAAATTTATGACGTCAAAAGATGTCATGCCGCAATGTTGCCGCATCAACTTTGAGTTTTAGTTCAGTTTGGATTTGACATATAACAAAATTCTAATCTAAATAATATTAAACAAAAATGCTGTTATCAAATATAATTTATTTTAACATTATAGTAGATCTAATGCATATATTATCGAAGGACTTAAAACTACAAGTACACAATTACAATAGTTTGTAGGTTAGGGTTATGTTTGATTATATTTACATTTAATTCTTTTCCATACCACGTAAGAGTTAGAGTTCTAGGCGGTTCTGTGTCCTTTGGTACAGTGTTTCCTTGTAAAGACATTTTGATATCACTGTATTTCTCTTTAGTTTGTTCTGTTAACACCTGTATACATCTTCCTTGAGAAAACTAGATTTAATTACTGCATTCTCTTTAATGTATTTGCCATATCTGTAAAACAGTTTCTATCCTTTCTCTTTTGGCACATTTTGACCAAATGCTTGTGTATATTCTGAACAATTACACACATATCTGTGTACATAAATCTTTTACAATCTACAATAATATTTCCTACACTTATCATATATTAATTATATACTCTTACTTGTCTTCGTAAAGTTTGACATTTTTGACGATATACGCACTTAGAACATTGTGTTGCACGGTCGCTATTTGTTTATTTTACATTTAGTTGAAAGTTTCGTCTCGGCAAGAAATGGAACTGAATCGTGCAATGATTTTTTACGATTTTCGACGTGGATTATCACAACAAGAGTGCTTAAATCAACTTAATTTGACTTTTGGCGATGAAGCTCCATCAAAAACCACCGTGTATCTTTGGTTTAGTGAATTCAATGGTAGTCGTAATTCGCTGTCCGACGAGTGTCGTGAAGGTCGTCCAAAATCGGCTGTTGTGCCAGAAAACATCGATGCTGTGTGCGAAATGATTAAGCAAGGTCGCCATGTCACCTATTGTGATATTGAGGCATCGCTAAGCATTAGTTCCACCAGCATATATGCGATATTATATGAACACTTAGCTGTGCGAAAGTTATGTTCGCGTTGGATCTCACACAATTTGACAATCGCTCAAGAAAAGGCTCGTGTCGATTGATGCAAAGAAATGCTTCAGAAATTCAATGGCGGTGCTTCGAAAGAGGTTTATAAAATCGTGACAGGTGACGAATCATGGATATATTCGTATGAGCCCGAAAATAAGCAGCAATCAACTGTATGGGTGTTCCAAGAACAAAATCCAACAAAGTTGTTCCCGCACGAAGCACTTCAAAGGAAATGGTGGCCTGTTTCTTCGGGAAAACTGGTCATATTGTAACAATGCCTCTAGGGGATCGTAGAACAGTAAATTCTGATTGGTACACAACCATTTGTTTGCCAGAAGTCTTCGGTGAAATAAGGGAAACAAACAAGAGACGCCGGATTGTTCTTCATCATGACAATGCGAGCTCTCAAACATCGGCTCGAACAAGAGACTATTTGAGCACCGAAAACATCGAATTGATGGGTCATCGTCGCGGTACAGCCCTGATTTGGCACCCAATGACTTCTTTTTGTTCCCGTGAAGAATAAACTGCGTGGTCAACGATTTTCATCGCAGGAAGAAGCTATTGAAGAGTTCAAAAATCAGGTTTTGAAGATACCTCATTCGGAATGGAATAAATGCTTTGGAAATTGGTTTAAGCGTATGCAATAGTGTATCGATCATCGTGGCGAGTACTTTGAAAAACAATAAAAATATATTCGCAGCTTAACTATTTTTTTTTCCTATTCCCGAATATAATATATAATCACTACATAGTATAAAACAAAGTCGCCTTTTCTGTCCCTATATCCCTATGTGCGCTTAAATCTTTAAAACTACGCAACGGATTTTGATGCGGTTTTTTTCAATAGATAGAGTGATTCAAGAGGAAGGTTTATATGTATAATACATGCATAATATACTAAGGCAACATTGCTAATTTTAGAGGTTTCTAACGTGATGTCGTAAATTAACCTATTTTTTTAGGCTTATTTAGCAATTAGCAAAAACGCTGCCTAACCCTACGAGTTAGATCAAATTAATGTACTACAGTATTGTACACCATAAAAAGGTCTACAAAAAAGTCCGCGATGGTATATGCTTATCTTTTAGGGATAACCCACATTAACCATTTTTATTGTTTACTTTTTACGTGAGAAAATGGCTTATTTACGAAGCTATTTTAAGCAATACGGCATTAATCCTTATCGAATTAAGTACCTTAAATACAGTGTGCAATAAATATAGGTCAATATGGTTCCTTACAGCATGTAAATTAAGCAAATATTTTCGGAGATATTACAAATTTAAAATATGCGTTTAAAAATGTGTAATGTAATAAAAATTGTATGAATTTAGATATTCCAAAGATAGCAGGAAATCTTCATAGTAAGTATAGGGGAAGAGGAATTGTTTTACTCCAAATTTAATGCGTGCAGGCCAAGGGCAGTAATGAATGAACCAAAAATACTGGATCGATTTTAATCATGTTTTCATTGAGTGACATAGGCATATATATTTTATGCCCGTGCAAAGTCGGAGCGGGCCGCTATGTTTTTATATACAACGTTCATATTTTTTCTGTAGTGTATTTAATTTAGTATCAGCATTGCACCCGTGCGAAGCCGGGGCGGGTCGCTAGTTAGTACTAAAAAAATAAAATATGCAGCCATTTTATATATGCCATTTACTATTTTTATTGGTTAATAATTCTTCAACAATTATTATAGTTAATGGGATTTGGTTTTTTGGTACGTTTATAGAAAATATTTTAGTATTTCAGTGAGATTACCTAATTATTTTATGGGAGCGCTTATGCAGCAGTATATTGACAAAATAAACATAAAAACTCAATAAACACAAATAGTATGTCCAAGATGCAGGGCCACAACAATTGCGACGTGATTTATTACCGTTCCCCAACAAATCTGACGTGCCCTTTGAGTACGACCGAATCTCCAGCCTTATCCACTCGATGAATCTGAAGTTGTGCAAATACGTATACCTGCGGTTTGGGGTTCGCGTCAGTTCGTAAACTACTTTTCGGTTGTCCGTTATCTCGAATGCGGCCTGTTGATTTTGCAGATACCATTGTCGTTCGCAAAGGCAAACGTTCTCCTATTAGCGATAACGTAGCTTGGGCTTCATCGTTGACCAAATACAAACCAATTAACTTTTTATTTGAACTAGGCGAATAGCGTCTGGGCGAGAACAATCGTACGGATTTTTTAATGTTCGTTTTCCGATGTGAATAGTTTTACTTTGTTTATTTTTGTATTTTTCGTCAACAATATGTAGGATAATAATAAGGACGATGTACAGGACGATTTAAAGGAGCTGGGATGGCTGGACCACGTATTCTTGTACTATTAACCTTTTTTACATGTTCCTTCCGCGGTAATCGCCGTTGCGTTTCTTTTCCATTTCCAATACATTTTTTACTGCCACTTCTATTTAAATATTTGCAGATTAATGAAAATCAGGGTGGTTTTATACAATTTTACGTTGAATCGAATGGTGGTATAATAAATTTTATTCACGTGCTAGTTTTTGAAATATACAGTGAAAAGTTTATTTTCAAAAAATGAGTGGATTTCTGTTTATGCCATATATCTCAAAAGCTATAAATTTTAAAGCACTTTAACATGGATTTTCGTTTATTTCGCGTAAAAATACGTATATTTTGAGAATTTTATCTTTATCCGAGAGGTAAAAAAAATCGCCTCCTTTTTCCATATATATAGTCGTGAAAATATGTCATTTTTTGCCATATTCAAGTTTTTTCTCTCATTTCCGGTCAAATAGTCGCAGGTTAATGAAAATCACGGTTGTTATAGAGAATTTTACGTTGAATCGAATGGTGGTATAATAAATTTTATTCACGTGCTAGTTTTTGAAATATACAGTGAAAAGTTTATTTTCAAAAAATGAGTGGATTTCTGTTTATGCCATATATCTCAAAAGCTATAAATTTTAAAGCACTTTAACATAAATTTTCGTTTATTTCGCGTAAAAATACGTATATTTTGAGAATTTTATCTTTATCCGAGAGGTAAAAAAAATCGCCTCCTTTTTCCATATATATAGTCGTGAAAATATGTCATTTTTTGCCATATTCAAGTTTTTCCTCTCATTTCCGGTCAAATAGTCGCAGGTTAATGAAAATCACGGTTGTTATAGAGAATTTTACGTTGAATCGAGTGGTGGTATAATAAATTTTATTCACGTGCTAGTTTTTGAAATATACAGTGAAAAGTTTATTTTCAAAAAATGAGTGGATTTCTGTTTATGCCATATATCTCAAAAGCTATAAATTTTAAAGCACTTTAACATAAATTTTCGTTTATTTCGCGTAAAAATACGTATATTTTGAGAATTTTATCTTTATCCGAGAGGTAAAAAAAATCGCCTCCTTTTTCCATATATATAGTCGTGAAAATATGCGATTTTTTGCCATATTCAAGTTTTTCCTCTCATTTCCGGTCAAATAGTCGCAGGTTAATGAAAATCACGGTTGTTATAGAGAATTTTACGTTGAATCGAGTGGTGGTATAATAAATTTTATTCACGTGCTAGTTTTTGAAATATACAGTGAAAAGTTTATTTTCAAAAAATGAGTGGATTTCTGTTTATGCCATATATCTCAAAAGCTATAAATTTTAAAGCACTTTAACATAAATTTTCGTTTATTTCGCGTAAAAATACGTATATTTTGAGAATTTTATCTTTATCCGAGAGGTAAAAAAAATCGCCTCTTTTTTCCATATATATAGTCGTGAAAATATGTCATTTTTTGCCATATTCAAGTTTTTCCTCTCATTTCCGGTCAAATAGTCGCAGGTTAATGAAAATCACGGTTGTTATAGAGAATTTTACGTTGAATCGAATGGTGGTTTAATAAATTTTATTCACGTGCTAGTTTTTGAAATATACAGTGAAAAGTTTATTTTCAAAAAATGAGTGGATTTCTGTTTATGCCATATATCTCAAAAGCTATAAATTTTAAAGCACTTTAACATAAATTTTCGTTTATTTCGCGTAAAAATACGTATATTTTGAGAATTTTATCTTTATCCGAGAGGTAAAAAAAATCGCCTCTTTTTTCCATATATATAGTCGTGAAAATATGTCATTTTTTGCCATATTCAAGTTTTTCCTCTCATTTCCGGTCAAATAGTCGCAGGTTAATGAAAATCACGGTTGTTATAGAGAATTTTACGTTGAATCGAATGGTGGTTTAATAAATTTTATTCACGTGCTAGTTTTTGAAATATACAGTGAAAAGTTTATTTTCAAAAAATGAGTGGATTTCTGTTTATGCCATATATCTCAAAAGCTATACATTTTAAAGCACTTTAATATGGATTTTCGTTTATTTCGCGTAAAAATACGTATATTTTGAGAATTTTATCTTTATCCGAGAGGTAAAAAAAAACGCCTCCTTTTTCCATATATATAGTCGTGAAAATATGTCATTTTTTGCCATATTCAAGTTTTTCCTCTCATTTCCGGTCAAATAGTCGCAGGTTAATGAAAATCACGGTTGTTATAGAGAATTTTACGTTGAATCGAATGGTGGTTTAATAAATTTTATTCACGTGCTAGTTTTTGAAATATACAGTGAAAAGTTTATTTTCAAAAAATGAGTGGATTTCTGTTTATGCCATATATCTCAAAAGCTATAAATTTTAAAGCACTTTAACATAAATTTTCGTTTATTTCGCGTAAAAATACGTATATTTTGAGAATTTTATCTTTATCCGAGAGGTAAAAAAAATCGCCTCTTTTTTCCATATATATAGTCGTGAAAATATGTCATTTTTTGCCATATTCAAGTTTTTCCTCTCATTTCCGGTCAAATAGTCGCAGGTTAATGAAAATCACGGTTGTTATAGAGAATTTTACGTTGAATCGAGTGGTGGTATAATAAATTTTATTCACGTGCTAGTTTTTGAAATATACAGTGAAAAGTTTATTTTCAAAAAATGAGTGGATTTCTGTTTATGCCATATATCTCAAAAGCTATAAATTTTAAAGCACTTTAACATAAATTTTCGTTTATTTCGCGTAAAAATACGTATATTTTGAGAATTTTATCTTTATCCGAGAGGTAAAAAAAATCGCCTCTTTTTTCCATATATATAGTCGTGAAAATATGTCATTTTTTGCCATATTCAAGTTTTTCCTCTCATTTCCGGTCAAATAGTCGCAGGTTAATGAAAATCACGGTTGTTATAGAGAATTTTACGTTGAATCGAATGGTGGTATAATAAATTTTATTCACGTGCTAGTTTTTGAAATATACAGTGAAAAGTTTATTTTCAAAAAATGAGTGGATTTCTGTTTATGCCATATATCTCAAAAGCTATAAATTTTAAAGCACTTTAACATAAATTTTCGTTTATTTCGCGTAAAAATACGTATATTTTGAGAATTTTATCTTTATCCGAGAGGTAAAAAAAATCGCCTCTTTTTTCCATATATATAGTCGTGAAAATATGTCATTTTTTGCCATATTCAAGTTTTTCCTCTCATTTCCGGTCAAATAGTCGCAGGTTAATGAAAATCACGGTTGTTATAGAGAATTTTACGTTGAATCGAATGGTGGTTTAATAAATTTTATTCACGTGCTAGTTTTTGAAATATACAATGAAAAGTTTATTTTCAAAAAATGAGTGGATTTCTGTTTATGCCATATATCTCAAAAGCTATACATTTTAAAGCACTTTAATATGGATTTTCGTTTATTTCGCGTAAAAATACGTATATTTTGAGAATTTTATCTTTATCCGAGAGATAAAAAAAAAACGCCTCCTTTTTCCATATATATAGTCGTGAAAATATGCGATTTTTGCCATATTCAAATTTTTTCCTCTCATTTCCGTTCAAATAGTCGCAGGTTAATGAAAATCACGGTGGTTATAAAGAATTTTACGTCGAATCGAGTGGTGGTATAATAAATTTTATTCACGTGCTAGTTTTTGAAATATACAGTGAAAAGTTTATTTCCAAAAAATGAGTGGATTTCTGTTTATGCCATATATCTCAAAAGCTATACATTTTAAAGCACTTTAATATGGATTTTCGTTTATTTCGCGTAAAAATACGTATATTTTGAGAATTTTATCTTTATCCGAGAGGTAAAAAAAATCGCCTCTTTTTTCCATATATATAGTCGTGAAAATATGTCATTTTTTGCCATATTCAAGTTTTTCCTCTCATTTCCGGTCAAATAGTCGCAGGTTAATGAAAATCACGGTGGTTATAAAGAATTTTACGTTGAATCGAGTGGTGGTATAATAAATTTTATTCACGTGCTAGTTTTTGAAATATACAGTGAAAAGTTTATTTCCAAAAAATGAGTGGATTTCTGTTTATGCCATATATCTCAAAAGCTATACATTTTAAAGCTTTTTAACATGGATTTTCGTTTATTTCTCGTAAAAATACGTATATTTTGAGAATTTTATCTTTATCCGAGAGGTAAAAAAAATCGCCTCCTTTTTCCATATATATAGTCGTGAAAATATGTCATTTTTTGCCATATTCAAGTTTTTCCTCTCATTTCCGGTCAAATAGTCGCAGGTTAATGAAAATCACGGTGGTTATAAAGAATTTTACGTTGAATCGAGTGGTGGTATAATAAATTTTATTCACGTGCTAGTTTTTGAAATATACAGTGAAAAGTTTATTTCCAAAAAATGAGTGGATTTCTGTTTATGCCATATATCTCAAAAGCTATACATTTTAAAGCACTTTAATATGGATTTTCGTTTATTTCGCGTAAAAATACGTATATTTTGAGAATTTTATCTTTATCCGAGAGGTAAAAAAAAAACGCCTCCTTTTTCCATATATATAGTCGTGAAAATATGCGATTTTTTGCCATATTCAAGTTTTTTCCTCTCATTTCCGTTCAAATAGTCGCAGGTTAATGAAAATCACGGTTGTTATAGAGAATTTTACGTTGAATCGAGTGGTGGTATAATAAATTTTATTCACGTGCTAGTTTTTGAAATATACAGTGAAAAGTTTATTTTCAAAAAATGAGTGGATTTCTGTTTATGCCATATATCTCAAAAGTTATAAATTTTAAAGCACTTTAACATGGATTTTCGTTTATTTCGCGTAAAAATACGTATATTTTGAGAATTTTATCTTTATCCGAGAGGTAAAAAAAATCGCCTCCTTTTTCCATATATATAGTCGTGAAAATATGCGATTTTTTGCCATATTCAAGTTTTTTCCTTTCATTTCCGTTCAAATAGTCGCGGGTTAATGAAAATCACGGTTGTTATAGAGAATTTTACGTTGAATCGAGTTGTGGTATAATAAATTTTATTCACGTGCTAGTTTTTGAAATATACAGTGAAAAGTTTATTCTCAAAAACTGAGTGGATTTCTGTTTATGCCATATATCTCAAAAGCTATAAATTTTAAAGCACTTTAACATAAATTTTCGTTTATTTCGCGTAAAAATACCTATATTTTGAGAATTTTATCTTTATCCAAGAGGTAAAAAAACGCCTCCTTTTTCCATATATATAGTCGTGAAAATATGAGATTTTTTGCCATATTCAAGGTTTTTCCTCTCATTTCCGTTCAAATAGTCGTAGGTTAATGAAAATCACGGTGGTTATAGAGAATTTTACGTTGAATCGAGTGGTGGTATAATAAATTTTATTCACGTGCTAGTTTTTGAAATATACAGTAAAAAGTTTATTTTCAAAAAATGAGTGGATTTCTGTTTATGCCATATATCTCAAAAGCTATAAATTTTAAAGCACTTTAACATGGATTTTCGTTTATTTCTCGTAAAAATACGTATATTTTGAGAATTTTATCTTTATCCGAGAGGTAAAAAAAATCGCCTCCTTTTTCCATATATGTCATATATCGTGAAAATATGATATTTTTTACTATACTCAAGTTTTTTCCCCTCAATTCCGTTCAAATGGTCGCGTCTCATGTCTTAGAAAATGTAAATTCTAAGGCAATTTAACATTTAAATCAAATAATGATTTTATACAACCTTTAGTTCTCAAATTATACAATTTATTTACATCTCATAACCTAAAAGTCACAAATTCAAACAAAAGTAAATCAATAAATTTGGCCATACCTTATAATTGCTATGGATCACTTAACTTTTAATTTCATTAAAGATTTAATACTTTTAATGATAGTGATTAACCAAGCAAGTTGACCTTTTCAAGAACTATTATAAAACTATTATATTAAAGGGAATAATGTTCAGAGCAGAACCATTGTCCATTCACATTGTTACGCCATAATACTAATTACATGTGGTAAATTGTAAATTGAATGTTTTGGTGGTCCTGTCAGATACATTTTTATCTGTATTTTTAAATAATCATCATAAAAATTTTAATAGCTTTGTTATCAAAACTATTTTGTTTTGTCTTGGCCATCGTACTTGAAAAATGTACCAAATATTTGTATTTATACAACGTTTATTTATTTAACTTTTTTGTCGTTTTTTAAATAACTTTATTCTTTTCAACGGTGGTATATTTATTCATATAATAATGATGAATCTTTCTGTTGTCGTTTGTTAAAAATATAAACAGAAGCTCTGTACGTCAAACTAACATCTCCCCAAAGTACGTGTAAGGTGAAAGATAAATAGTTCGTTCAGTTCGTGCAGAATTGTATTTTTTCAATCATAAACACGCACTTGACTTGTCTAAATATTTAGGTCTTGCAGGTAACAGTTTAAAAACCAAGCTACTGGCGACATCATTCATTAGGCGCTTACATATATTTTGATAAGCGATATTTATTGGTGAAAATAAGAAGTATCGATATAAACAACTGCTAAATTAATATTTAATTTGACGTAATATACTGTTAAAATCCGTAAAACACTTTTGGTGATTTTGATCTAAATCACAAAGAATGCCTGTAGAACCAAAAAGTTTGACGACAATAAACTGTAACGAAAACGGTATAGAAACCCTAGAAAATGTCTTCATTAGCATATATCCTATCAATTCTTAATAAATACCTTGTTAAAGCAAAAACATGGTCGAAAAACATACACTACTAGTACAGTTTGGGTTGTATTTAATAGTTGAATTATCACATAGGGAAAAAATAATGCTGGACAGAAAAATTATGCATCAATTTGTTTATATATCTCTTAGAACGTCAACAATCTGCCCGTGGGCAATAAATATTATTATATGATTTCAGTTATATAATATAACCATCCTGACATGTACCAGATCACTTCGGTAAGTAATCTGCTGTACAACTTTTATTATAAATCTTATTCTATATACTACTCTAACTTATTTTGAAGTCTATCCTAACTTATTCTAAAAACTATTCTAGCTTATTGTAGAGATTGATCAGTTCGAATGGTAGTTTGCGTTTGAGCCTACGCACTTCACTGTCTTCGCGCACTTTTAGTTGTTTAACGACTGCATTGGGATGCACTAATAGTCTTTCAGCGTTGATATCGCGTTGAATCAGTTTGTTGGGCACGAACCTCTGGAGGATATCTATGTTAGCCAATACATTTGGTTTAGTTTAAGCCGAAGTTGTTTGCGTTTTGTCACTATATGTTTTTTCCATGTTAAACGTCCATTAAAATGCTTGCATTAGATTGTTTGTTTTACTTCCTTGACAGTAAATTTCTCATGTGGCAGACGCATTTGAGTGTTGAGAAAGTCAACTATATTATTTTCTTCTGTTGCGGTTATTTCAGACGGCTACGGATTAAACACGGTTCTTAAGTGTTTAGAGAAAACTTCCGCTTTATCTTTATCATTCCTAGCCCAGGTATTGTTGTCAATTTTAAGGGGTGAATTATGTTGTTGAGGTTTTTAAATCTTTTTTGTTACTTTCCAGAGAGAATATTCCGTTGCATCAGTTGTCGTTAAGTTCTCTAATTAGTTTTGAATTCCTTGATTTTGTTCCTTATTTATTAGCTCTTTCAGCTCTTTTGTGGCCTTACGCATCAAAATAAATCAGTGTATAGTAACTTCATCAACAAAAGAATGAAGCACAAATACGACCAAATATATTGGCATGACCCTT
Organism: Rhynchophorus ferrugineus; assembly: GCF_030347505.1. Lineage (NCBI taxonomy): Eukaryota > Metazoa > Arthropoda > Insecta > Coleoptera > Curculionidae > Rhynchophorus > Rhynchophorus ferrugineus. Next base: position 7,771,379 of record NW_027472586.1, on the reverse strand, counting down.
GATGTTAAACTCCAGTGAAAGCTATGTGCTAAGAAAAAATGAGAAGAACTCAAGCTAAACTATAGAAACATACTGATTATGAGGTAGATATTCAGCCCTGTCACTATATAATAAATTTTTGCTTTACTTTATGCCTTGGCTTGTTGAAAAAGTGTAGACTCAGTGTAGACTCACTGTTTTCAACTCAGGTGTTGTACCAGCCCGAGCAATAGAAACATCACATAAAAATTTCAGTACTAGATACTGCGATTAACGATAATCTGCATGAGGACTTGAGGGTAGAAACTGTCAATAATATTATCAACGACTATGCCCAAGGAGATAACCAGAAGCTCCATTAGCACATCCAGGTATTCTCCAGCTCCTAGATAATGGCTTGATCAGAAGATTGAAGAGTAAAACTATTTGATCCAGTTTAGTTACAAGTAAGACTCAGTTCACATTGAAAGGAGTGACTCTACGTCATTGAGCTCATTGAACATTGTAATGTGAAATCCGAAGCAAATTAGGATTGTAGCGACCTTGAGGCATGTCGAATTTTACATCGTGGAATAACGGCCTACAAAATACCCAGAAATATAATCCCAGATGTTGAACACGGGCGGGGTGCCAGCAGCGCCAACTAGAACCCGATAACGAATAGCTGGCGGCAACCCCGAGACGTTTATCTGGGATATTATTGAAGGGTATTTCGGGGCATTCGGTGCTCAACCATCGTTTGGTTTAGACGTGCCGCCATCGACTGCCCAAGCCTCGTCTCCAGGTAATACCGCTGCCATCCGTTTTATCATTTATATTTTTCACATTTTTTATATAGCCAATAAATAACGGTCACATAATGTAAACACCACTGATTCATTTCGTTTTACGAGTTGTCGTTCGACCTTCGTAGAGTAAAGACGTGTTTGGAGCGACGGTCAGTGTAATAAATTTGAAAGTGTACTACCTGTGCCACAAATGCGATTTTAAAAAATAAGTAAAAACCGTGACGACAATAACAGTGTTAAAACTGCGCGTTAAATGTTTAGTGAAAATGTGTTTAAAACGATGGTCACTGCAATAAAGTAACAAAGGTAAAATTTTGGGGGCTGTTAAGGGTCGGAGGTGCATCATCTGTACCACAAATGCGGCGTTATAACGGTTCTGAAACAAATACCGGTACTGAAATTTTTGTAAAAACGTGAATTAAACTATTCATTAAATAAAAATGATTAATAGAGAGAACCAGAGATTAAATGAGATGGAAACACAATCCTCAACGTCAGGTGAAGCTTATCTGGCACAACAGAATCAAATCTTTTGTCAAGAAAACCATAAGAGAACGCAAAATGAGCAAGCTCTCTATAATGCGTATATTAACGAAAAAACAGCCCGACGGAATCTGGAAATTGCACTAACAAATATGCAAAAACAATTAGATGCACTACAACTCCTAATAAAAAACCAAAACACATACAATCCAACTAGCATTCCCGTAGTGAACCAGTGCACTGAAAACAAATTGCCTGTAAACTATGAAACAGACGAGGAAGAATTGCAAAAAGAAGTAGGCTGGATAACAGTTAAAAGAAATAAGAAACGAAAAGCAAACTATACACCTGAAGCTTCACCACAACAACCAAAAACCATTAAAGCACAAGAATTGAATAAAGAAATAAAAGTGCCGAGACCACCTCCAATTATAGTAAGTAATGTCACAGACTTTGACTTGCTATATGAAACAATGAAAACAAATAATATACTATTTAGAGCAACAACATTAAACAATGGACAAATCAAATTAAACGCCGAATGTCGTAAAACTTTTACGAAAATTGCTGAGTGCTTGGAATTCCTAAAATTACAATGGCACTCGTATGAAGATAAGCAAACCAGAGACATTAAAGTAATGGCAAGAGGGCTTCCACCGACAGCTAAAACTACTAAAATAGTGGAAGAGTTAATAAAAAATGGACTTAAATGTACTGACGTCACAAATATCCTGAAAAAAGAACGAAATAAAAATAACAATGGAGAAATAGTTGTCCAGAAGAAGCCTTTACCACTGTTTATGTTATCATTCCAACATAACACGGACATAAAAGCAATTTATGAAATTAAACAAATTCTAGGAGTCGAAGTAAAAATAGAACCTCTTAGAAAGGCAAATCTTGTGCCACAGTGCAAGAGATGCCAATTACATGGACACACACAAAAATTCTGTAAAAGGGAACCAAGGTGTGTAAAATGCTCAGGAAAACACATCACGGGAGAATGCAAAAAACCCAAAGGAACAAAAGCGAAATGTGCGAATTGCAATGAAGCGCATCCAGCAAGCTACAGAGGATGCGTAGTTGCGAAAACATTCCAAGAGAGAAGAAATAAAATCAGTCAGGCTAAAGAGCAAAAAACAGTGACTCAAAATAAACAACCAAAAATGTACAACGAAGTCAACGATGAAATGACCTATGCTCAAAGCATAAACCAAACCGCTCAAAAAGAAACAAAAAAAGAAGACGTTACAACCAACGATCTGCTATTGAAACTTATAGCAAAGCTGGACAACCAGGAAAAGATTATTGAATCGTTTTCTGAAAGATTACTTAAACTCGAAAACAATAGGGCGGTGGCCTCAAGAACTAAAAATGGCAAGTAAAGACATCCGCATCGCAATTTGGAATGCTAATGGGATTCAGAAACATCACGCTGACCTACAAGTATTCCTAGAATTGCAAAAAATAGATATTTGCTTAATATCTGAAACCCATTTGACAAAGGAATCCTTTATTAAATTTAGAGGATATTACTTTTACCACACCATTCATCCAGCTAACACAGCAAGAGGAGGAAGTGCAATAATAATAAAAAATAATATATGCCATCATCAAGAACCCGGACTCAGTTTAGCAGAAAATCAGGTAACGGCAGTAACTGTTATATCTAGCAAATACAGGGTTACATTAGCTTCCATATATAGCCCTCCAAGATACAACCAAAAAAAAGAAAATTACTTGAATGTTCTAAACAACCTAGGAGAAAAATTTATAATCGGTGGTGATTTCAATGCTAAAAATACAAGATGGGGATCTAGAATGACGACAACTAAAGGTAATGAATTACATAAAGCAGCTGCTGAGCTAGGGTGCAGTTACATGTCGACAGGAAAACCAACTTATTGGCCTACCGATCCAGAGAAAACTCCAGACCTGTTAGACTTCTTTATAGCTAGAAACATAACCACTAACTACATGGAAGTTGAAGAAAATTTTGACTTAAGTTCAGATCACACACCTGTGATTTTGACGCTGAGTGAAAACATTATAAGAAAACAACAAAATCCAACATTAACCAACAAGAGGACAGACTGGGAAGGATTTGTTGAAGAAATAAACAATCGAATTCAACTAAATGTTCCCCTTAAGACAGAAGACCAATTAAATTATGAAACCGAAAAATTCGTTGCAGACATCCAACAGGCTGCTTGGAATAACACTCCAGAAATTAAAACTTCAACCAAAGGAATAAATTACCCGAAAGAAATCAAGGAAATGGTAGCTGAAAAACGAAAACTACGGAAAAAATGGCAGCAAAATAGAACACCTGAAAATAAGAATATCTTAAACAACATAACACAAAGGTTGAAGAGGGAAATTTTGGAAATTAAAAACAATTCCATAAATAACTATCTACGAAATTTAACAGACGACAAGAACACAGACTATTCGCTCTGGAAAGCCACTAAATACCTAAAACGATCCTGTCTACATAGTCCTCCGATAAGAAACATGCATGGAAGTTGGGCACGCAGCAACCTGGAGAAAGCAGAAGCATTCGCTGACCATTTAGAGAAAACTTTCAAACCAAACGAAAGTGAAATTGAACATACTTTACCGGACATAGACGGCGAAAATTCGACAATTCAATTAACAACTCCGAAAGAAGTCACCAACGTTATTAAAACTAACATCAAGCCAAATAAATCACCAGGCTATGATTTAATAACAGGGCAATTGCTGCACAATCTGCCAAGAAAGGGTATTATAAAGCTCACTAACTTAATCAATGCAGCATTTCGACTGAAATATGTCCCAGACGTTTGGAAAATGGCTGAAATAATAATGGTTCCAAAACCTGGAAAATCACCAAATGATATAAAAGCTTATCGACCTATCTCACTGTTACCGATGATAGCTAAGGTATTTGAAAAGCTCCTCTTGAAAAGATTAAAACCAATTATAGAGAGAAAAAACCTAATACCAACACACCAGTTTGGGTTTATTACCAAACATTCAACGATTGATCAAGTGCATAGAATAACAGATGTTATTGAAAAAGCCTATGAAGATAATAAAGTATGCTCAGCTGTATTCTTAGATGTAGCACAAGCTTTCGACAAGGTATGGCACAAAGGCCTCGTCCATAAGCTACAGAAAATATTACCGAAGCAACACACCGAACTATTAAAATCTTACATCACAGCCAGAATGTTTAGAGTGAAACAAGAGGAAGCTTACTCTACAATAAAAGAAGCTAAAGCAGGTGTACCACAAGGAAGTGTACTGGGGCCAATTCTGTACCTACTTTATACATGTGATATACCACAAATCGAAAACATTACAATGGCTACATTTGCTGATGATACTGCTATTCTTGCTGTCGGAAACAATAGCGAAGAAGCAACCCGAAACCTACAACAGGCTACTGACGCTATAAATAAATGGACCCAAATCTGGAAAATACAAATTAACCAAAACAAATCTGTGCATGTTCAATTCACCTATAAACAGGCCGCGCTTACACCATTGACCATAAACCACACTGTCATACCATACAGCAATAATGCTAAGTATCTCGGAATGACACTTGATGCAAAACTACGGTGGAAGGAACATGTCAAAAAGAAAAGAAAAGAACTTGAGTTAAAATATAGAAAAATGTATTGGCTAATTGGAAGAAAATCTCAATTAACTATACATAATAAATTACTTCTATATAAACAAATATTAAAACCTATATGGACATACGGAATACAATTATGGGGATGTTCCGCAAAAAGCAACATAAATCTAATACAAGTTTTCCAGAACAAAGTCCTAAGAAGCATCGTAGGTGCACCCAGATATTACCGGACCATTTATTTACATCGAGATCTTCAGATACCGACTGTCAATCAAGAAATTAAAAGAATTGCAAAGAGACATGAGGAGAGACTTCACTCTCATGTTAATTTCGAAGTATTACAACTCTTGGACAACACCAAAACCGGACGCAGACTCAAAAGGACCAAACCATTTGAACTTGTGTAGTGTGTTGTAGTGTAGTGCAGTGAGGTGCATTAGAAAAAACTCAAAGTGTTAAAACAATTATTATTATGTTAGAGACTATGTAGGACTGATGAGTCCTATTAGATATATACCTAGATTTAAGCTATTATAAGGACAAATTGTAGGTTAGTCGGCAACGACTAGTAACAATGTATATAATTATAAAAAAAAAAAAAAAAAAAAAAAAAAATTTCGTTTTACCTCCATTCACCGAGCCACATCATTTACCCTAAAATAGTATTATCAACGACTATGCCCAAAGATATAAACATAAGCTCCATTAGCACATCCAGGTATTCTCCAGCTCCTAGATAATGATGGCTTGGTCAGAAGATTAAGAAAGAGTAAAACTATTTGATCTAGTTTTGTTATAAGTAAGACTCAGTACACATTGAAAGGAGTGACTCTACGTCATTGAGCTCATTGAACATTGTAATGTGAGATCCGAAGCAAATTAGGATAAAAACAACTAGGTTATTAGTGTCAACTTAATTGACTTGCTATAATAAATAAACAAAAACATTGGGATAAAGAAGGTGTTGAAATAAAAGGTACCTGGTTTGTTTTACAAACATTTCGTTATTTAAACTCGTCACTCAGTATGTAACCGAATATCTATGAGATTGTCGTTCAGCTTCGACCTCTTTATCCGTTCTGGAGTCTTGCAAGTTGGCGCCTCTACGTTTTAAATCGGTTTTGACGAATGCCATTACCACAGCACAGATAGCTAGTATCACTATTATAACGATGAAGGTGCACAAATGGCCGACGGTGTTCCACATCTCTTCCAAGGCGTAAGTGGTGATAACCGACAGGAAATTGTAAGCGGCGTTGAAGGCGGACGAGCTGCAGGTTTCGGGCATAGGGTAGGTTATCTCCACCAGGTACTCGAACCCAACAATCAAGACAGGCGCAACAAAGAACCTAAAATATCCCGTAATTATATACGAATCGATTTCTAAACCACCCACTACTTACCCATACAACGGCATCGTGATATACGTCCCTATTCTGCTTTTGTACATGAAAGATACCATCACCCCCACATAGGATAATGCGGATCCTGCTAATATAATCACCCCCACTGACCTAGAATTGGATTAATAAAATATGATCACTACATAGTATAAAACAAAGTCGCCTTTTCTGTCCCTATATCCCTATGTGCGCTTAAATCTTTAAAACTACGCAACGGATTTTGATGCGGTTTTTTTCAGTAGATAGAGTGATTCAAGAGGAAGGTTTATATGTATAATACATGCATAATATACTAAGGCAACATTGCTAATTTTAGAGGTTTCTAACGTGATGTCGTAAATTAACCTATTTTTTTAGGCTTATTTAGCAATTAGCAAAAACGCTGCCTAACCCTACGAGTTAGATCAAATTAATGTACTACCGTATTGTACACAATAAAAAGGTCTACAAAAAAGTCCGCGATGGTATATGTTTATCTTTTAGGGATAACCCACATTAACCATTTTTATTGTTTACTTTTTACGTGAGAAAATGGCTTATTTACGAAGCTATTTTAAGCAATACGGCATTAATCCTTATCGAATTAAGTACCTTAAATACAGTGTGCAATTAATATAGATCAATATGGTTCCTTACAGCATGTAAATTAAACAAATATTTTCGGAGATATTACAAATTTAAAATTTGCGTTTAAAAATGTGTAATGTAATAAAAATTGTATGAATTTAGATATTCCAAAGATAGCAGGAAATCTTCATAGTAAGTATAGGGGAAGACGAATTGTTTTACTCCAAATTTAATGCGTGCAGGCCAAGGGCAGTAATGAATGAACCAAAAATACTGGATCGATTTTAATCATGTTTTCATTGAGTGACATAGGCATATATATTTTATGCCCGTGCAAAGTCGGAGCGGGCCGCTATGTTTTTATATACAACGTTCATATTTTTTCTGTAGTGTATTTAATTTAGTATCAGCATTGCACCCGTGCGAAGCCGGGGCGGGTCGCTAGTATGTGATAAAATAAAGTGTGGATTATTTTTCGTATCTGATATTAAGTAATACTTGTTCAGTGAATCCATACTATAACGCGTTCGAATGGTAGACGCCTATAGTATAGGTCATTCATTCTTTTAACTCCAGTTTATAATATTAATCGGTGAAATATCAATAGGATAAACAGGACTACAAATAGGGTATAAAAATATGACATGAGATATGAAAATATTTTAATATTGGTAGGAGTTTTCGTATACCACCACCTGACCTATAATACAACACAGAGAAAATATTGTTACTTAAGAAGTATTTTTTCATTTTCTTACTTGAATCGATGTGTTTTATCCAAGATGACTCCAATCAACATGCTAGCACCACAACCTCCCGCTAGTATGGCCAACAAACCGATATTACCGGCGTCACTTTCGTGACCCTGAAAGAACCGAACGTAAACTTGCAACGAATCTATTTCAGGATCATCAGACTTACAGGAAAATAGTACGTGTACATCAGGTTCTCCAGTACAACGGCAGCGTTCCAGATAGCGTTGGCCAAGCCCAGCGAAAACACCACCAACCAGAAATTGACGTTCTTCAACACCTCCTTCATGCCGTTGAAGTAACTGATGTTGGCCGACTCGTGATTGGTCCTCAGGATAAGCTGCGAGGGACTGGGCGGTAGGGCAGGTTTGGACCTGAAGACTGTGGTAAATTCCAAGTCCCCGATAGGATGTCCCGTCGATATACTCACATATCAGCACCAAAAGACACACGAGAGCGGTCAGTATGGCCTGGTAAAGGAATTTGTTGAACAACTGCTGCTCCATCTCGCTAGGGTCCTTGCTGGTAATCATGTATGGGGATATAACACACGCTAGTGCGGATCCTGAAACCCAAAAATGAATAGTTTTGATGTTCTTTGTCGTAAGATCGGCGAACGGTACCTAGTTGGATACCAAAAACACCCCAAGCACAAGCGGTTGATACTTCCTCCGAACCAAACCATGTCGTGGCCACTTTCGATGGGATACCACAGACGTACACTTGACCTATGGCGATCAGAGTTTGAGCCAGGAGAATGATCCAAAAAGTGCCTGGTTTGGTCGCTAGCAACTTCAACAGGTTACCAGCCAGCGTCAGCGCCATGGCGGACAACATGGTGAATTTCAAACTCTAAAAATAAAACAAACCCTCCTCTGTTGTTCTGCTAAAAAACTCTCGTATACTACATACGTATTTTTCAATCATAAAACTTATGGGGTAGAAGAAGACAAAGTAGGCGATGAAGAAAACGGAGCACGTCATATCCACCGACGTTTCCTCGACCCCGTAATACCTAGAACGCCCCAAAATGAACCCATAGCCCACTCGATCAAAACAACACTTACTTGATGACGACGCTAGCTATTATGGAGAACTCCAAGTCGGCCATGAAATTGATGATGCAGACCAGCACGAAGATCGTCAGAACTACCCATCGATATGCGGAAACCCCAACGGGATCAACGACGCCTTTCTCCATGGCTACACCGAACTGAATGCAAATTATCAAAAATCCTCTTTTAATAGCCATTTAATTTGATTTTCTAGTGGTGTGGAGTGCTCTTTTATCAGTGAGCGTCGAATTACCAAAAAAATCGATTGTCGAATTTTTATTTGTGACGGTGGTACAGAAATTTTAAGTATTCTAATGTACAATTGTTTAAATTACTACCGAAAAATGATATAGTGGAAATAATCGAGTGGTTTGAAAAAAAAATTAGAAACAATTTGTTTTATTAATGATAAACAATAACAACAACGTTGGTTATAATGTTAATTGATCTTATCTAAACAGATCTGTAGGCAAATAGTTACTATTGATAATTACATTGTGGTGTATGTGGTTTCGTCGAATAAAGTATGGTGTGGAATACAGTACCAAATTATCGGTGGTCAATAAATAAAAATACAGCATGTGGAAAATAAATTGTTTTAGATTTAGCTGTCTCTTAAGCCAGACAAGAGATTTACGAGGCGTCGACTGTTTGTGTCCTTCGTATATTGGCATCTCTTCTTCTCAAGTCGCTTTTTACGAATATGATAATAATTACTGTGCTGGCAAAGACAACGAAGGTAACCGCGAACGTGTAGGGGTACCCGATGGCATCGTACAGTACCTCCAACAGTAGGGTGGCTATAATACCTAGCAGATTATATGAGGCGTTAAAAGCTGACGTGCTGCAAGTCTCTGATATGGGATACGTTATTTCCACCAGGTACTCGAAGCCTACTATCAAAACTGGCGCCAAGAAGAACCTAAGGAAAGAAACACTCTTAAATTTGCTTGTCGATGGTTAAATCCAGGAAGGTAATCTCACCCAAAAAGTGGTATGGCGATAAAGGTACCGATTCTGCTCTCTTCGATTAGAGTAAAGACAACAGCTACGTAAGTGATGCAGGTACCCACCAGAAGCCCGATACAAACCTTCCTGAAAAAAGTTATGTTTTAACAGTGAGGAGAAAGTGAAGAGAATGATAAAAATTACTTAAATTGATGGGTTTTGTCCAGTATTATTCCAAATATTATGCTGCCGATGCATCCTCCTACGATAATTGTTATTAGTGCTATGAGGCCAGCGTCACTTTCACCTTTCTGCAAAACAGTTAAAAAAATTTAAATCAAAATTGTTTGAATAATACTTTCAGATAGGGATGTTGGCCACCGAAAAAAAAATTTTTTTTTTAATATCGATATATCGATACATTTTTTGCAATAAATATAAAAATATCGATACTTTTAAGAAAAAACGAAAATAGTGAAATATTAGCTTAACCTCTTAAAGAGTAATGAAATTTGTAATCGAACGTGTGAAAAAATATCGAAAAATATCAGCTAAAAATATCGATATATATCGATACATTTTTTGCAATAAATATAAAAATATCGATACTTTTAAGAAAAAACGAAAATAGTGAAATATTAGCTTAACCTCTTAAAGAGTAATGAAATTTGTAATCGAACGTGTGAAAAAATATCGGAAAATATCAGCTAAAAATATCGATATATATCGATACATTTTTTGCAATAAATATAAAAATATCGATATTTTTAAGAAAAAACAAAAATAGTGAAATATTAGCTTAACCTCTTAAAGAGTAATGAAATTTGTAATCGAACGTGTGAAAAAATATCGAAAAATATCAGCTAAAAATATCGATATATATCGATACATTTTTTGCAATAAATATAAAAATATCGATACTTTTAAGAAAAAACGAAAATAGTGAAATATTAGCTTAACCTCTTAAAGAGTAATGAAATTTGTAATCGAACGTGTGAAAAAATATCGAAAAATATCAGCTAAAAATATCGATATATATCGATACATTTTTTGCAATAAATATAAAAATATCGATATTTTTAAGAAAAAACAAAAATAGTGAAATATTAGCTTAACCTCTTAAAGAGTAATGAAATTTGTAATCGAACGTGTGAAAAAATATCGAAAAATATCAGCTAAAAATATCGATATATATCGATACATTTTTTGCAATAAATATAAAAATATCGATACTTTTAAGAAAAAACAAAAATAGTGAAATATTAGCTTAACCTCTTAAAGAGTAATGAAATTTGTAATCGAACGTGTGAAAAAATATCGAAAAATATCAGCTAAAAATATCGATATATATCGATACATTTTTTGCAATAAATATAAAAATATCGATATTTTTAAGAAAAAACAAAAATAGTGAAATATTAGCTTAACCTCTTAAAGAGTAATGAAATTTGTAATCGAACGTGTGAAAAAATATCGGAAAATATCGGCTAAAAAAATATCGATATATCGATACATTTTTTGCAATAAATATAAAAATATCGATATTTTTAAGAAAAAACAAAAATAGTGAAATATTAGCTTAACCTCTTAAAGAGTAATGAAGTTTGTGATCGAACGTGTGAAAAAATATCGAAAAATATCAGCTAAAAATATCGATATATATCGATACATTTTTTGCAATAAATATAAAAATATCGATATTTTTAAGAAAAAACAAAAATAGTGAAATATTAGCTTAACCTCTTAAAGAGTAATGAAGTTTGTGATCGAACGTGTGAAAAAATATCGAAAAATATCAGCTAAAAATATCGATATATATCGATACATTTTTTGCAATAAATATAAAAATATCGATACTTTTAAGAAAAAACGAAAATAGTGAAATATTAGCTTAACCTCTTAAAGAGTAATGAAATTTGTAATCGAACGTGTGAAAAAATATCGAAAAATATCAGCTAAAAATATCGATATATATCGATACATTTTTTGCAATAAATATAAAAATATCGATATTTTTAAGAAAAAACAAAAATAGTGAAATATTAGCTTAACCTCTTAAAGAGTAATGAAATTTGTAATCGAACGTGTGAAAAAATATCGAAAAATATCAGCTAAAAATATCGATATATATCGATACATTTTTTGCAATAAATATAAAAATATCGATACTTTTAAGAAAAAACGAAAATAGTGAAATATTAGCTTAACCTCTTAAAGAGTAATGAAATTTGTAATCGAACGTGTGAAAAAATATCGAAAAATATCAGCTAAAAATATCGATATATATCGATACATTTTTTGCAATAAATATAAAAATATCGATATTTTTAAGAAAAAACAAAAATAGTGAAATATTAGCTTAACCTCTTAAAGAGTAATGAAATTTGTAATCGAACGTGTGAAAAAATATCGAAAAATATCAGCTAAAAATATCGATATATATCGATACATTTTTTGCAATAAATATAAAAATATCGATATTTTTAAGAAAAAACAAAAATAGTGAAATATTAGCTTAACCTCTTAAAGAGTAATGAAATTTGTAATCGAACGTGTGAAAAAATATCGGAAAATATCGGCTAAAAAAATATCGATATATCGATACATTTTTTGCAATAAATATAAAAATATCGATATTTTTAAGAAAAAACAAAAATAGTGAAATATTAGCTTAACCTCTTAAAGAGTAATGAAGTTTGTGATCGAACGTGTGAAAAAATATCGAAAAATATCAGCTAAAAATATCGATATATATCGATACATTTTTTGCAATAAATATAAAAATATCGATATTTTTAAGAAAAAACAAAAATAGTGAAATATTAGCTTAACCTCTTAAAGAGTAATGAAATTTGTAATCGAACGTGTGAAAAAATATCGGAAAATATCGGCTAAAAAAATATCGATATATCGATACATTTTTTGCAATAAATATAAAAATATCGATATTTTTAAGAAAAAACAAAAATAGTGAAATATTAGCTTAACCTCTTAAAGAGTAATGAAATTTGTAATCGAACGTGTGAAAAAATATCGAAAAATATCAGCTAAAAATATCGATATATATCGATACATTTTTTGCAATAAATATAAAAATATCGATATTTTTAAGAAAAAACAAAAATAGTGAAATATTAGCTTAACCTCTTAAAGAGTAATGAAATTTGTAATCGAACGTGTGAAAAAATATCGGAAAATATCGGCTAAAAAAATATCGATATATCGATACATTTTTTGCAATAAATATAAAAATATCGATACTTTTAAGAAAAAACGAAAATAGTGAAATATTAGCTTAACCTCTTAAAGAGTAATGAAATTTGTAATCGAACGTGTGAAAAAATATCGGAAAATATCGGCTAAAAAAATATCGATATATCGATACATTTTTTGCAATAAATATAAAAATATCGATATTTTTAAGAAAAAACAAAAATAGTGAAATATTAGCTTAACCTCTTAAAGAGTAATGAAATTTGTAATCGAACGTGTGAAAAAATATCGGAAAATATCGGCTAAAAAAATATCGATATATCGATACATTTTTTGCAATAAATATAAAAATATCGATATTTTTAAGAAAAAACAAAAATAGTGAAATATTAGCTTAACCTCTTAAAGAGTAATGAAATTTGTAATCGAACGTGTGAAAAAATATCGGAAAATATCGGCTAAAAAAATATCGATATATCGATACATTTTTTGCAATAAATATAAAAATATCGATATTTTTAAGAAAAAACAAAAATAGTGAAATATTAGCTTAACCTCTTAAAGAGTAATGAAATTTGTGATCGAACGTGTGACAAAATATCGAAAAATATCAGCTAAAAAAATATCGATATATCGATACATTTTTTGCAATAAATATAAAAATATCGATATTTTTAAGAAAAAACAAAAATAGTGAAATATTAGCTTAACCTCTTAAAGAGTAATGAAATTTGTGATCGAACGTGTGAAAAAATATCGAAAAATATCAGCTAAAAATATCGATATATATCGATACATTTTTTGCAATAAATATAAAAATATCGATATTTTTAAGAAAAAACAAAAATAGTGAAATATTAGCTTAACCTCTTAAAGAGTAATGAAATTTGTAATCGAACGTGTGAAAAAATATCGGAAAATATCGGCTAAAAAAATATCGATATATCGATACATTTTTTGCAATAAATATAAAAATATCGATATTTTTAAGAAAAAGCAAAAATAGTGAAATATTAGCTTAACCTCTTAAAGAGTAATGAAATTTGTAATCGAACGTGTGAAAAAATATCGAAAAATATCAGCTAAAAAATATCGATATATAGATATTTTTTCTGTATCCTTACTTTCAAACGCAATTATTTATCAATTGATAGCGTCTGAGTAATTTAGTTCTGTCTGGTTGATCTCATTTCGTCCTATATATCGAGGAAAATCATGAGGTTGATACCTCCTTAATCAAAAAGTATTTGAAGGTACATTTACCAGGTGTGCTGAAAAGTCAATATCGTTTTTTTTTTCGAGAATAAAACTACATAATTTTCACAAAAGGTGAGAATATATTTATTCAAATTATTGGCCATTTGATTCTATACATCTTGCCCATCTTTCAGGTAATTTATGGATGCCATCCCAAAAAAAAACTGTCTGTCCTTTAAGCAAAACTATTCATCGAGCCATTTTGTAGCTTCTTCGAAATTCACAAAATACTGTTCTGCAAGTGCGTGGCCTAATGATGCAAAAGGTTGATAGATCTGGAGAGTATGACGGGTGTGATAATATATCCCATCCAAGTGTTTTCAACTCTTCCTTGAATATCTTCTCTTTTCCATTCGCATGTCATTCAATTGATGTGGCACCCATCATCCCATCTGTTGAATATCCCTTATAGCTAGTAATCTGTTGCTAACCGTTTCTTGGGCTATATTTAACGCTTTTGCCAATTGTTTTTGATTTTGAGTTGGGTCTTCATCCAACAACTGTTGCAGTTTTACATCTTCAAAATATTTCGGTCTACCAGAACGTTCTTTGTATGGCACATCGATATCACCTCTTTCGAATTTTCGAAACCATGCCTCACACATTTTTAAAGTTAGAACATACTTGTCGTAATGTTCTAATAAAATAAAATAATAATTTAATCTATTAACGTTATAAAAAGCTGATCACACTTTTCACGCATCACACGAAGTGAACCAATCGGATTCCGTCTCGGCTCTTAACATAGCGATCAAAACAAGTAATATATTAAAAGTAGCGACATCTACATGTTGGACGTCGCGATACATTTCCCCAAAATTTCCTATACAGTTAAATATCTATACATATCTAAATATCTATACAATATCTAACAGGCAAGTGACAATATAAATAATTGGACACAAGTTTGGAAAATTGCTTTGTTTGTTTTGCATCAAGATTTTTTTTGCGAGTTCCGAGATATTTAGCGTTGTTGCTATACGGAATGATAGTGTAGCGACCTTGAGCATGTCGAATTTTATATCGTGAAATAACGGTCTACAAAATACCCAGAAATATAATCCCAGATGTTGAACACGGGCGGGGTGCCAACTGGAACCCGACAACGAATAGCTGGCGGCAACCCCGAGACGTTTATCTGGGATATTATTGAAGGGTATTTCGATCATTCAGTGCTCAACCCTCGTTTGGTTAAGACGTGCCACCATCGACTGCCCAAGCCTCGTCTTCAGGTAACTCCGCTGCCATCCGTTTTATTATTTGTATTTTCACATTTTTTTATATTGCCAATAAATAACGGTCACATTATGTAAACACCACTGTTTCATTTCGTTTTACCTCCATTCACCGAGCCACATCATTTTACCCTAAAATAGTATTATTTAATGTTATTGGTGCTTGTACGGTCTGTTTATAGGTGAACTGCACATGTACAGATTTACTTTCATTCATTCTAATAATTAAATAATAAAAAAAATGAAGGAAAACATGACGAAACTTACAGGGAAATAATGTAGGTACAGCGTATTCAACAATATCCCGAAGGCATTCCAGAATCCATTGGCCAAGCCCAACGAGAAAACTATAAGCCAGA
The DNA here is from genome assembly GCF_030347505.1 of Rhynchophorus ferrugineus. Taxonomy (NCBI): domain Eukaryota; kingdom Metazoa; phylum Arthropoda; class Insecta; order Coleoptera; family Curculionidae; genus Rhynchophorus; species Rhynchophorus ferrugineus. The sequence goes on along the minus strand of NW_027472586.1, from coordinate 7,755,712 downwards.
AGTTAGCGTTCCTCGCGATCTCCTTCATGGTGGTGAAGAAATTCGAAATAGAAGCATCGCTGTCCTGTTGCAGGTCAACCTGCGACTGACTGGGCGGTACCGCTGGCTTCGATCTGAAAACTTTTCCGGATTATTCAGCGCTGAGCTTTGTCGATGGTCCGGTGGTACTTACAAAATATCACTACAACCAACGCGGAACAACTCATTATGGACTGATACAGGAACATGTTGAAGAGTTGAGTTTTAATCGACTCGCCGGAATCGTTCTTTACGATGTAGGGTGACTGGACGCAGCCCAGGGCTGTGCCCAGTTGCATGCCGAGAACTCCGATGGCACAAGCAGTGGATACCTCTTCCGCTCCGAACCATGTGGTGGCCAGTTTGGACGGTATGCTGTAGAGATAGACCTGACCCACGGCTATCACGGTTTGCGATAATAAAATTAGCCAGAACTGGTGGGGCTCGGTGGCCAAAAGCTTCAGCAAATTACCGACGAGGGTCAGTAACATTGCTGAGATAACTGTCAGCTTCAGGTCCTGAAATACAGAGTAATTAATAATAAGTAATTAAGATGGACATCTGTTTATTTGGTTTTTTCTCATGTGATAAACGTGTTGCACTACAGGGAAGCGAACAAACAATTATTATTTGCTAATTCTATGGTTGTATTTTCATTTGTTAATAAATAAGTTAATTTCTTATATAACAGGTGAATTGAAAAGTCCCCGGCCTACCGTAGTAAAAAACATTTTTTGGCAAAATTAATTTTTTTTATTCAACATAATTCCCTTCGAGGGTGATACACTGATTATAGCGAGCCACCAACTTTTCGATACCATTTTTGTAGTACGATTTGTCCTTTGCTTCAAAGCCTTGTCCTTGCCTTGTCCTTGCCTTCATAGGCCTCAGTTTCGGCGATCACCACTTCATTCGACGAAAATTTCGTCCCAGTGAGCATACTTTTGAGATCTGAGACCTGGAAATAGTCCCTGGCGGCCATATCTATAGAATACGGTGGATGAGGAAGCAATTCGAAGCCCAATTCGTGGATTTTTGACATCGTTTTCACTGACTTGTGACACGGCGCATTGTCTTGGTGAAGCAACGCTTTCTTTTTCTTCAACGTTTAGTTGATATCTTTAGAGTGTCTGCTATTTCATTCAATTTCAATTTACGGTCATTCAAAATCATATTGTGGATTTTTTAATATTTTTGTCGGTAACAACCTCTTTTGGGCGTCCATTGCGTTCACTGTCTTTGGTGCTCATTTCATCACGTCTAAACCTAGCATACTCTTTCCTTGATGGTTGATTTTCCTGGGTCAGTGTCCGGAAACTCGGCATCGAGCCAAGTTTTTGCTTCAACTGTATTTTTTCCCTTCAAAAAGCAATATTTTATCAACATGCGAAATTCCTGTTTATCCATTATTTTCATAATAACAAAAGTTGCTTCACTCAAAATGCTATAATTCACAAACTAATGATCCGACAGCTGTTAAATTTATACACGCATTTTTTGAGGGTTAGGGCTAACTAAAAAACATATGGATTTAATTCTAGTAGCGCCATCTATATGTTAGACCGGGCACTTTTCAATTGACCTGTTATGGTTACAAAAATTTAATGAAATTCGGACAAAAATTGCAAAACATTGGTTTTTTATTGGTAATCGAAAAAATGAATGAATTATAGTGAAGTTGAGACGACAAATTGAGTTGAATATTAGTATATATTAATTCCATTAAGAATCTGTGAGTATACTTGATATTACTGGATATTACCAAACTATGAATAAAAAATTATAATGTATTCTATATAATGTATATATAATGTAGATGTAACTATGTCAAAAAAGGACGAGGACAGGGTAATATTTAAAGTTCCCATAATGGCAGATATTGTAAGATAATGGGCATATGGCAAAATGAATAATTGGAAAGAAAGAAAAAAGAGAGGGAATCCCTCAAATTTGAAACGCACGTACAAAGTTTTCACATTTTTTTATCTAAAACAATCAGATATTTGTGTATAATGTTACTATTGAGCTGATGTGTTAGAAAATCGAAAATAGTTCAGTGTAAAAGCCATTCAGTTTGCTTTTTAAGCACTAATCATATCATATGAGAAGGCGTAGAAATGCCGAAAGCTGCTGCTTCTATGGTGTAATGGGTAGAGCGTTCAGCTTACACGCGGGGGTCGCGGGTTCGATTCCCGACGAGGGCAACAACTTTTTGTTGTTCTAGTTTGATTAGAACATTTGTCAAATCATCTAGACTAGGTAGCGGACACCGAGGTATGGACCGTTCATTATTTTCAATCATCGTTTCTTTATTCCTATTGTTCCTCATACGGACTACACCTCTACTTGGCCTACCCATTGTAATAGTTAATAAAATAACTGCATAATTTATTGAGCAAATATCTAACACTAAAAAGAGAAAAATAAAATATTTTTAGCAAAAAGAAGGAACAGACTTAACAGTATGCCTTAATAAAACGAGCCTAAACAATATAAAAATAATAATATAATTTTGCGACATATACACAAAATTAAATTAGAAACAAAACAAATCTAATTTGTAAATAGATAAATAGGTTTTGGTAGGTATTAAGCTAAATTGTGTGTATATAGTAAAATATAAAATATGTGTAGTAGACAGGTTAAAAAAGGTCTTTGTTAATTTTTATTTAGTTATTACGACTTTTAGTTATTAAGTTTAATTATTTTTTACTTTTTAGTGAGTTGATTATTTACTTTTTTGGATTCAATTTTTTGGTTAGAAATGTTTTTTTATTTTAATTTCAGGAATACATACTGTAAGATATAATACAATCTGAAAAGTCTCTGACAAAATGTCCTCGTTTTTGCGCCATGCGCACTTTCAGCTACTGAAATCGTATCTCACAGACAGACATTTTATTGTCAAATAGAGTGACGAATACACTGACCTACACCCAATATATTGTTCTTGGCCCATTGTTATATCTATTGTATACAGCTGACCTACCGACCTCAAGAAACACTACTATTGCAACATATGCTGACGATACAGCGGTTTTATCATCACCCGAGGATCCAAAATCAGCCACAGGAAACCACAAGTTCATCTTAACAAAGTCGAATTGTGGTTGAAAACGTGGGGTATCAAAGCAAATGAGACGAAATCTACCCATGTGACATCCACCCTTTGCAGAAGAACATGACCCTCAGTAAAATTGAATAATCATAAACTTCCGCAAGCAGACAATGTTAAATATCTGGGAGTGCATTTCGATCGACGATTGACATGGAAAAAACATATAGTTACAAAACGCAAACAGCTTGAGCTTAAACCAAACCAACTGTACTGGCTGATGGGGCGTAAATCTAAATTATCATTAGATAACAAGGTTTTGCCGTATAAGTCAATACTATAATAGGACCATTTGGACCTATGGTATTGAATTGTGGGGTACTACTAGCAAATCTAACATAGATATCCTTCAGAGGTTCCAGAATAAAGTGTTGAGAGTCATCGTCGATGCCGCATATTACGTGTCCAACAAACTGATCCAGAACGATATCCCTATAAAACCCATACAGAGTGTGATTTGGAGTGTTAGTGCGAAGTACTCTGAAAGACTATTAGTGCATCTCAATGCACTCGCCAACCACTTAAATGTGTGGGATTACAGTGAAGTGCATAGGCTCAAACGCAAACTATTATACGAACTTATTAATAGATGTAGAAGATATAGAAGAGATATATATAGAGCTCACTTACTGAAGTGATTTATGACATGTCAGGATAGTTATATTATACAACGGAAATCATATAATAATACTTATTGCCCACGGGCAGATTGTTGACGTTCTAAGAGATTAATAAAAAAACCGTCCTCGTAACATTATATCATTACTCTTACCAACATAATTAAAAACAAAAAATAAATCAACACATCTCCCACCCTATAAAACCGAGTACTCACATATTTTTCGATTAAATAGCCAATCGGATAGAACAACAATATATACGAAATGAAAAACACCAGTCCCGTCAGGTCGACGTAGAAATCCTCGACGTCGTAGTACCTAAAACATCGCCAGTCATTTCCCACTCTCGTCAACTCTTCCCACACTCACTTCGATACTATGTTCGATATGATGGAGAACTGCAGCAGTTGCATGAAGTTCAGGATGGAGATCAGGTCGAATATGGCCAAGATGACCCATCGGTACTTGAGCACCTTTATTAGCGGTACGGTTTTCGCACCTCCATCGTTAAGAACGCACAAATCGGGCTCCATTTCGGTCACGGAAAACTGACGCGGAGCTGTCGTGTCGCGAAACAATAGCGAGCACTCATGTCCGACGTTATCGAGCACTCGAAAGGAATAAAAACCTGATAGATATTACATGTTTCGATTACGGTGATGTCAGCGTTTATTTAGCGAAGGATGGGGAATAAATTATGCGCGAAATTTCGTTCACGGTCGTCTATAAAATAAGATGTTTTAGTTGAAACGTTCCGACTCGGTATGTATCTATAATCCCCAGTAGTTGAGTCACCTTTAATATTTCAACATTGTTCTTTTATGTACGACGGTTTGCTGATGACGAATCGGGATTATGTTGAAATACCAGATAACATGAACAATTAATGTATCGCTTTTTATGTCTACAAAACTATGGTGTCCTTTATTTAATTATTTTTTCGGCATTTTTATCTGGATTAATTTGATTATTCGGTCGGTCTTCTTGAAACTGCTACAAAATATTTGTTTTACATATTAAAATGACTAATACACCTGGTGTACTGGAAATCTATTACCGGTTATTTTTGAAAATAAAAACTACATCATTTTCAAGAAAATATTTTCATTTTACCGTGTCTTCGGGCCCATGCTGGAAGTTTGTGGATCTGTTCTGTTGATCGGTAAAAAGGAATGGAATTTTTCTATGGAATGGAATAATACTCCACGAATGTGGTATTTTAATATATTGTTATTTTTAAATAATATACTATAATAAAGATAGACAATACAATAGAACTCAAACAAAACCTAAGAACTAAAGATATATAATAACCATAAATACTAAATAAAAATTAAACATATACCTAATCATAGAAAAAAAAACTAATCCTTGACATAATTAAAAATGATCGCATAACTACTATAGCAAAAATCAAAAATGAATAAAATAAATGCGTTATTTACTATTGAATAGAAATATGTTTTAACAAAAATCGAAAGAGTAATCGAAATATTACCTATTAATGCAATAAAAACATTCAAACGTATTTTACTATTTATCATTCACAATTTTTATCTTTTTACCCTATAACATTAACAATAGCCGGCTTGGTGGCGCAGTGGTAAAGGCGATGGGACGGTCCTCCTACTGTTGCGATAGCCGCTGTTTCGAATCCCGCTGGGGCATGGTCGTAAATTTATGTTTGTGATTGTTTAAAATTTGTGAATGTTCTAGGCAAGAGAGTAAAATCCGACAAGGAAAATGATCCCAGTAACGCCAGTAATCAGGCTGGGTAAGACCGGATGTCTTCTGGGATAATTGGTCACTCGCCAGTCGGTAGGCTTAATGGTGAGGACCGTGGTTCGGAGCCCACGTTAAACTGTAGGTCGAGTCTAGATAAACCCATAGTTCGTAAAAGGAGACTTTAAAATATTAACAATTTTGAAAAATATCGTTCCAAAATGCTGCTATATTAATGTACAATATATTGTTATTTGCAAGCAAACTACCAAACAAATCATAAAACCAAACAAATCATAATCAAAAAATATATATTTTTGTTAAGGTCGCGGCTAGGACGACAGAGCCAGAACGTTAATAAAAATCAGTCGAATGAAACTAGGAGATCCAAAAATAGTAACTAAAAGTACACGACTGAAACAGTCGATATAAACAGTACATAGTAGCAAAATCAGTTGGTCGGAAAATAGCGACTGAAAACGATATTAAAATGTAGTCAATTACTAAACAGTCGATAGTCGTTTTCAGTCGATAGTTCCCAACGCTACTAAAAATATTTGTTTTTACTAACAATAAATGTTTAACTTTAGAAATGGCAAATACCAAAAACCCTGCTTTTTTCTTTAGACCATTAGATTGGTCAGTTATAAATCATTCCTAAAATATCGTAAGTACTTTTGCAGATACCATTTCAAAGGAGGCACAAGTGGTGTTTCATGTCTGATAAAATTGAGTGATTTATATAAAAGAAGAAAATACTAATAAAAAAATACATTTTTATATGCAATCTTCATTTCCTGTGTAACATTGTGTAACAGACAAATTTAGAATAAATACAAAAAAAAACTTTTATTATTTTTATCACCTTTAAAGCGTCATATTTTAATTAATTCAAGACTCATTAATCACTAGCTACCCTAACACCCGCTGCAATAAAATAATTGCACCTAAATGTGATAAAACATCCCTTAGGGTTACAATTTTTATTATCCTTCCAATCGATTTATGCGTTTTCAATTATATGGGGTTTTCCAGCAGGCGTCTGGCGGCAATATTATTTTGGCAGCGTCTGTTTAACCATTTCTTTATTATACAGACACTGTAAATGGTAAACTAAATTGAAGGCGTCATGTTTGACAAAAACCGAGTAGATAAAACTAAAAATTATTATATCTATTGTATCGGTTAGTTGTAAAATACTTCCTAATATCTAACAGGTCAATTGAAAAGTTTTTTTTATTCAACGTAATTCCCTACAAGGTTGATACACTGATTATAGCGACCCTCCAACTTTTCGATACCATTTTTGTAGTACGATTTGTCCTTTGCTTCAAAATAGCCCTCAGTTTCGGCGATCACCTCTTCATTCGACGAAAATATCTTCCCAGCGAGCATTCTTTTGAGATCTGAGAACAGGAAATAGTCGCTGGGGGGCCAGATCTGGATAATACGGTGGATGAGGAAGTAATTTGAAGCCCAATTCATGGATTTTGGACACGCTGAATTGTCTTGGTGAAGCATCACTTCGGCGATTTCGTCGTTCAAACTGTCCAATAACGCTATGTAATAGTCGCTGTTGATGGTCCTTCCTTTTTCAAGGTAGTCAATGAAAATTATTCTATGCGCATCCCAAAATACAGATACCATAACCTTGCCAGCCGACTGTTACGATTTCTCACGCTTTAGAGCGGGTTCATTGTGTGCAGTCCACTCGGATGACTGTCGATTGGACTTCGGAGTGAAATGATGGAGCCATGTTTCATACATTTTCACATATCTACGCAAAAACTCGGGTTTATTACGCTTGATCATCTTCAAACACTGCTCCGAATCATCAACTCGTCGTTGTTTTTGGCCAAAAGTGAGCTCGCGCGGTGCCCACTCTGCACAGAGCTTTCTCATACACAAATATTTGTGAACAATGTTGCTCTTTTTACTCCAGTACTTATACAAAGCAACATAAAAAGCTTGTTAGTCGTTTAACATTTATATTAACGAATAAGGAGTTAAAAGGCGACTTAATAAGACGACGATATAATTTTTTCATTTATTCTTACGTAATAAATCGTAGATAATTGAAACAACAACGAAATAATTATAAAATCGATGAAAGTCAATGCAAAAGAGCATTTCCTAATAGTTCCCAAGACAACAAAAAAAAAGTCAAAAGCATTTTTTAATTATAAATCAAAATGTTGCTCTTTTTACCCCATTGCATAAACAAATCAACATAAAAACCTTGTTAGTCCTGTAATATACCTAATCTTTACTTATGATGCAATATTAATGAATAAGGAGTTAAAAGGCGACATTATACAAAAGTTTTTCATTTATTCTTAAATAATAAACCGTAAAGAATTGGACAAACAACGAAGTAATTTTAAAATCGATGAAAGTCAATGGAAAAGAGCATTTCCTAATAGTTCCTAAGACAACAAAAAAAACAGTCAAAAGCATTTTTTAATTATAAATCAGAATGTTCTTACCCCATTACATATACAAATCAACATAAAAACCTTGTTAGTCGTGTAATATACCTAATCTTTACTTATCATGCAATATTAATGAATAAGGAGTTAAAAGGCGACATTATACAAAAGTTTTTCATTTATTCTTAAATAATAAACCGTAAAGAATTGGACAAACAACGAAGTAATTATAAAATCGATGAAAGTCAATGGAAAAGAGCATTTCCTAATAGTTCTCAAGACAACAAAAAAAATGACAGTCAAAAGCATTTTTTAATTATAAATCAAAATGTTGCTCTTTTTACCCCATTACATATTCAAATCGACATAAAAATCTAGTTAGTCGTTTAACATACCCAATTCGTATTGATAATGAAATATTAATTAATAAGGAGTTAAAGGGCGATCCCGTCTTTATTACCTCCAAAAGATATTAGCGTCCAACAAAGACTCTCATTATTAGCGGAAATCGTGGCACCACGGCTAATGCCACTGTCGACTGCCATCACTTAACATACACCAGACAAATTGCCTAGCGCCAAAGAATCATAAACGTTTTATTACCTACAGACTTGAGAGATTTTGCTACAAGGCACCGTGTCGCCTTCCGAACAGTCGGGCGTTATTGTCGATGACGCTGCTTCACTAAAGAGGGAAAAAAACCCCGAAACGCCTAGATAGAGCTCTGCCGGCGTCGATACTCTTAATATCGATACTTTATAATGCCGACATTGAAGACGAAAAAAATTTTTCTTCGAAGGAATCTGAACCTAACGAGGTTAAATATTTGCGAAAAATATCAGTGTCTATCTATATATCATGTCATATCAAATATAAAATATATCGGTGTGGATTTCCCAAATTAGAATTAAATTTAAAAACCTCATTTGTCATCGTAGAGCTGTAAAAAGAGTACAAGTAGCAGTCAACAAGATCTACAAATGAATGGTTTTGTCCATGTTAATTTTGCATTGCTGCGAAATGACAATCACTTGTACTGGTTGTTTGGAAAATACTTTCAACTCAACCTAAAATAAAAGAGACTGGTTTATCAGTCAATCATAAATCCAGTTTGGACCTATGGGATTGCACTAAAACATCAAACCAACTAGTAATCCAACGGAGCCAAAACAAAGTTCTACGATTATTTACCAATACCTACCGTTACGTAATCAACGAAGAGATGCACGATGACCTCGAAATGAAATGGATATACGAAGTGAACCAAGATTTCGCCTTAAAACATGATATAAAGTCGATAAATTACAGCAACGTGAAAGCGATACAGCTACTGGACAAGATGCAGGAAATCAGAAGATCATAGTGAACCAAACTAGATGAACTTAAGGGAAACACCTACTGATGTATTAATTCCGTACTCGCCTTGCTTGTGTATGGATACAAGTAACAGGTTAATTGAAAAATTCCCGGCCTGACACATGTTTTTAATTAGCCCTATCCGTCAAAAGATGCCTGTATAAATTTGACAGCTATCGAATCATTAGTTTGTGAATTATAGCATTTTGCGTGAAGCAACTTTTATTATTGTGAAAAAAATTGATAAAAAGGAATTTCTTGTTGATAAAATATTGCTTTTTGAAGGGAAAAATACAGTTGAAGCAAAAACTTGGCTTGATGGCGAGTTTCCGGACACTGTCCCAGGACAATCAACCATCAAGGACTCGTATGCTAAGTGTAGAGGTGATGAAATGAGCACCGAAGACGGTGAAGGCAGTGGACGCTCAAAAGAGGCTGTTACCGACGAAAACATTTAAAAAATCCACAAAATGATTTTGAATGACCGTAAATTGAAATTGAATGAAATAGCAAACACTCTAAAGATATCAACTGAACGTGTACATTATATCATTCACGAATATTGGGGTGTGAGAAAGCTCTCTGCAAAGAGCTCTGCGCGAGCTCACTTTTAACCAATTATATAAACGAGTTGATGATTCGGAGTAGTGTTTGAAGATCACCAAACGTAATAAACTCGAGTTTTTGCGTCGATATGTGACAATGGATGAAACATGACTTCATCATTTCACTCCTAAGTCCAATCGACAGTCATCCGAGTAGACTGCACACGATGAACCCGCTCCAAAGCGTGGGAAAACGCAACAGTCGGCTGGCAAGGTTATGGCGTCTGTACTTTGGGATGCACATGGAGTAATTCTCATTTTCTACCTTGAAAAAGCAAGGACCATCAACAGCGACTATTGCATAGCGTTATAGGACCGTTTGAAGGACGAAATCGCCGAAAAACGTCGCATTTGAAGAAAAAGAAAGTGCTGCTTCACCAAGACAATGCACCGTGTCACAAGTCAGTGAAAACGATTGTAAAAATCCATAGATTGGGCTTCGAATTGCTTCCTCATCCACCGTATTCTCCAGATCTGGCCCCACACAAATCGTACTACAAAAATGGTATCGAAAAGTTAGAGGGTCGCTATAATGAGTGTATTACCCTTGAAGGGAATTATGTTGAATAAAAAAAACTAATTTTACCCAAAAAATTTGTTTTACTATGGTAGGCCAGGGACTTCTTAATTGACCTCTTATCAGTAGTATCAGTAGTTAATACATTAATTTGTAAGTTAAGATTGAAATAAGCACATCTAATGTAAGATGTAATTAATAGAGAAACTTGTCTTGGTGAATTGAATATAAAAAACTATAATATCTTTTATTAGATACATTTCGTACGATGGGACCAATTCTTTACCTACTCTACACATGTGATATACCACTAATGGAAACAGACGATAATTACAACAGCCAAGTAACAACATAAATAATTGGACCCAAACCTAGACAATAAAAATTAACGAAAGTAAATCTGTGCAGGTGTAGTTCACGTATAATTAAACCGCACAAGCACCAATAACAATAAATAATACTGCCATATAGCAATAATGCTAAGTATATCGGAATGAATCTTGACGGAATATTTAAAAAAGAAAGAATTGGAGTTCAAACATAGGGAAGATTTCGCCTTGAAACACGAAAGAAAATTACTAAATCATACTAACGTGGAAGCAATACAACTGCTGGACAACGCGCAGGATGTCAGAAGATTGAAGCCAACCAAACCATACGAACTTATATAAAGTGTATACCTTTAGTGTAAAAAATAGCTATAAGTTATTATAATTTTATAATTGAGGAATATATATTGATGTATTTTCTCGCACTCGTCTTACTTGTGAATTAATCTAACTACAAATGAAATGTACTAATAAATTAATTGTAAATTTCAAAGTTTTTCTGTACATACGTCATCAAAATGTCTAATGTATTGCCTGTAGCAATTTGCCAATTCGCTTTAGAATCAGACAATATTTTCCTTCTCATTTTATTCTAGTTAAAAAGAGACACACTGCTGTCTGATTAGTTCGAATACGTTAACGAATGAGCCTGTCAATGTCGTCCAGTTGTCAGACGTATGCGAAACTCTTGAAAGCAATAGTGATAAGAGATTGTAACTCTAACCTACAAATTATTGTGGCTGTATAATTAACTGTAGTTTTTAGCATAGCTATAACATTTTTCTTTAATTATTTTATTTAGATTAGAATTTTGTTGTATGTTAGAGCCCAACTGAACTAAAACTCAGAGTTGATGCGGCAACATTGCGACGTTTTCACGTCACAAATTTAGATGACGTATGTAGAAAATAACTTTGAGTATACTATATATATCCGTCTGTTATCATGGATAGAAAAATAGTTCAAATGCACATTTGACTGAAGTAGTAATTACTATTTTCAATGGATAGTTCTTTGGCTATTGACTGGCTTGCGACCATCGACTGTTTCGATTGTTTTCAGCCAATGGTTCTAAATGCGATAGTTTTACACTTGTTTAAAGGAAATTTACTAAATATTCTCAAATTTTCAATATTGGCGACGGATTATTTTCGATTATTTTATTATTCTTCCCGGTCGCCAAGTCGCATCAACAGGATGGCACTTTCTTCGGATCGTCCGTTCCTATAAACAATCCGCACAATTGTTTATACGGTACCGGCGACCTGCAAGCTGTCACTTTACGGCCCAACCGACCACACGTCCCACTTTTGACGTTAAACTGCGAAATTGTTTCCCTTTTCTTTCGCGTGTTTGTGCCTCGGTTTCGACTTGTTTACACGCCGTAATCTAAATAAATCAATTGCCGAATTGCGGTGTAAACATGCACAACGTCCAGATATGAAACTTATGTCTTCCCCGTATACCAGGGTTTTCAAAACAAAACCCTCCGTAAATTATTTTAAATATTAACAACTGCGCGTTGGAGAAAATGTTTATTTTTATATATTGATATTATTACTTTTTTTGGGCCCGATTTACCAGCTGAAAAGGTTTCCTTGCCGATTTTAACTCAATTTATCAGAGAGGATTGGGATCTGAGAGCCTTTGGCGGCATGAAGAACCGCTTTTGGGGGGATAGTCTTCGGGGTTACCTGATTGGTAACGCCTCTGACAGGGATCTGATGTGGGAATTCTTAGAGGGAGCTGAGGTTGCATGGAATTTCTTGTATAAGGAAAAAACGAACCGTCTTATTTCTAGTGTGTCAGTTTCTCGATGAATCTGGATATTTCTGACAAACCATGGCGCGTTCAGACTTTGCCTGAGAAGTTTATTTAGCATTACCTGAAGCTTTTCCACTAGTTTTGCTGGTGATAATGGGGAACCTTGGGGAACTCCTGCTTTAACTGATTTAGGACTGGAGAGTGTATTACCGATCTTTACTTGAAAGGATCTATCCGACAAAAAGGAATGCAGTAAAATTATCAGGTCTTCGGGTAAACCTGCTTCGATGGCTTTAGGTCGTCGTGCCAAACTTTGTCAAACGCTTTTGTTAGGTCTAAAGAGACCGCGCAGAGCTTTTGCTATTTGCATTTGCCATATCGTCCAAACAGTTAATATTCATTCTCTTCTCGTACATTTTAACCAAATGCTCATATATATTTTGAACAATTACACACATATTCATTCATATAAATCTTTCACACTCTACAATAGGATTTTCTATAGTTATCCTAAATTTATTATGTACTGACCTTAAGTTGTTTGCATTTTCATTGCCCTGTCTTTGTATTGTCAGTCTTGAATCCCACATCCAGAAAGTTTCATTCACTTTCTGGCACATTCTCAACCATATATATATATATATATATACATGTATATATATATATATATATATATATATATACATATAAATGAGGGTCACTATTTCTATTTCGGGAATTGGCAACACTGTTGTCATGTGTGTCCATCTGCGAAAAAATTGTCATGTCATCATTATGAGATTGAGACATCCATAAGCATAAGTTCCACCAGCATATATGCGATTTTACATGAATACTTAGCTGTGCGAAAGTTATGTTCGCGTTGGAGCTCACACAATTTGACAATCGCTCAAAAAAGGCACGTGTCGATTGGTGCTAAGTAATGCTTAAGAAATTCAATCGCGGTTCTTCGAAAGACGTTTGTAAAATCGTGACAGGTGACGAATCATGGATATATTCCTATGATCCCGAAAGTAAGAAGCAGTCGACCGTATGGGTGTCCCAAGATGGACCAAACCCAACAAAAGTTGTTCGCGCACAAAGTACATCAAAGAAAATGGTGGCCTGTTTCTTCGGGAAAACTGGTCATATTGCAACAGTGCCTCTAGAGGATCGTAGAACAGTAAATTCTGATTGGTACACAACAATTTGTTTGCCAGAAATTTTCGGTGAAATAAGGAAAACAAACAAGAAGCGCCGGATTGTTCTTCATCATGACAATACGAGCTCTCACACATCGGCTCAAACAAGAGACTATTTCAGCACTCAAAGCATCGAATTGATGGGTCATCCGCCGTACAGCCCCCAGATTTGGCACTCAATTACTTCTTTTTGTTCCAGTGAAGAATAAACTGCGTGATCAACGATTTTCATCGCCCAAAGAAGCTACTGAAGCGTTCAAAAATCATGTTTTGAAGATACCTCATTCGGAATGGAATATTTGCTTTGAAAGTTGGTTTAAGTGTATGCAAAAGTGTATCTAAAAATATCTTCGCAGCTTAACTATTTATTTTGTTTCCTATTCCCGAAATATAAATAGTAACCCTCCTATTAATACTTACCTCTCTAACCGCTGCTGGTAAGGACGGGCCCCCGTTAACTCGCTTCTGATTCTGACTGATTTATTTGGTCTCGGCATTTTCCACCAGAGAAATATAAAATGTTACGCAGATATTTGACATTTTTCAAAAGAAGCAAAGCGCCAAAACAACGTCTGCCGGTTTAGAACCTCTTATCACCAATGTTTTGAAGAATTTTGCAGACATTTGACAACCGAACTTTTGCAGGATGACTCGGTTACATGTTCGAACTTATCAGATAGCATTGTGTCTCTTTTTAACTGGAATAAAACGAGAAGGAATATATTGTCTGGTATTAGGTAAACAGCAATAGGCAATAGATTATACAAATTGATGACGTAAGTTCACTGCTACTCTAGATAGATTATAGCCGTATATTATTGCAGATATACGGCTTTCTAATGTCTAAATTATTCACTTATTCTAGTCAATGTATGAAGGAACTGTTACGTATGACAAGGAAACAATTTCCCTGGCCAGTGTGACAACAATTAATTGCAACCGATCAAAAAATCCTTTTTTTTTTCAAAAATTCTCAATAATTAAAAATGTGTCGTGTGACCGCGACGTATAATAAAAACGCCAAAGCGCAAGACACCCAGCCTGACGCTATCTCGCGTCCCATCTTGCCACCAATGTTCCTGACAACGGAGAAAAGGCTTCTGTGTTACCTTCTCTGGCCCCGAAACCGTGGCCCCGCGTCAGCATTATGCTTTTAACGTCTGTCAATTAGCTAATGGGACTCGTAAACGGGTGATAATAATTGGCGCCCGCACAGAGACGACACGCTGCCACCCTCCTAAGTGCTCCGGTGTTATCTAACTAGCGAAAACACCATCCTGATTTCTTCGTACCCTGGAGAAGATCGAGAAGGTTCTTTGAATTAGATTTTTCGATATATAATAGATATTAAATTTTCTCTACCAACAAAAATCAATATAAAATATAAAAAATTCACCCCAAAATGAAGAATCAACACAAAGAATCAATCAGCAACGTAAAAATCAACTTACACTAATATAACGAGTTATATATATTTAGCTAATTTTAGTTCTGACATTTGAGGAAGTCCAGGGAAGTTATTGTCTTCAATAGTTTCAATCTGACAAGGATCGACATTTTTATTGGTTCCCTAATATTTATAGGTGCGTTCGGAAATTAATTTTGCATCTAAAAATATTGAATAATGATTAAAATTACGGACAAATGTTACCAAACCGAGATAAAAACATATAATATATTGAATATTGTTGATAATTTCTCGGGAATGACTGTTTAATACTTCACCACGATTTTCATTTAATAATGTATACCTATGTGCTAACGATAATTTCATAGCGTATTATCATATGTAGTGACTGTTTATGGTAAAGCACACTTTGTATTTCACATTTGTTATTATTTAGTCACAAACTGATCACAAATAATATCGTCATCGTACCTTACAATACACCTAGTGACTACACAAGTGGCTATTGTTATAGTCAGAGAAAACTTACATAAATGTAGATAAATGTATATAATACAAATTTCACAGGGTCATCTGTTTTTTTTTATATAAGGCAAAAAATGGCGTAAATAATCAACGTACTCTATAACAAATTCAATACACTACCCAAAACAAAAAAACCCAAAACAAAAATTCTATCGTATAACTATCTAATGTGCAAAACAACATATTTCAGTTTTTTATCATTTTTCATTAAACTGAAACTGTTAAATGAACTTCAAGGGAAACCAATGGGAATTGATAATCCAGTAAAATTGAAAAGACCAATAGGTTTTCATGATCTACCATTGTACTTATTACAACAATTTTGTTACAATATGGACAAAACAGAGCGATAGATATTTTATCGATATTACAGCTAACATAACATAACTATAAAACTTTCTTATCGATTTTTTCCCAAAATAACTTTTAAATTCTAATATTAAATAGTTTAGATATTATTTAAGTCGGTTAAAATAAAATCCAAGATACTATGGGCCCTTAAACAGGAAGTAGATTTAGTAACACTCTCAAGATCCATTGGAAAATAAACTATAAAAGTTTCTTGTCAATTTTTTTCCCGAATATAGCTTTTAAATATGATCTTTGAATAGTTTATGTATGTTTATTTAACACTAATAAAAAGATATAGAAATAAAACCTAAGGTAGTATAGCCCCTTAAACACAAAAAATATTTTGGAATACAAAAAATAAGCTACAAAATCTTCTTAGCTAATTTTTTCCACAAATTAATTTTCATATATCATTGTTCATATCATAGTTTAAGTATTACTTAAATCAATAAAAAAAAACTATAAAGAAAATCGAAGGATGTATAGCACCTTAAAAACTAAAAAGATTTTTGAACATTCAAATATGTGTAAGAAAATAATCTATAAAAGCTTCTTATTAAATTTCTTCGCCAAATTAACTTTGATATATCACTGCTGAATAGTAAATGTGTGTTTATTTAAGCCAATAAAAAATAGCAAGAAAATGCAAGGTTATATAGCCCCTTAAAATCTAAAAAGATTTTAAAACTCCAAATTAATTTTGATATATCATTTTTGAATAGTTAGTAAAGGCTTATTCAAGCCAATAAGAAAAAAACCTGGGTAATATAGTCTCTTAAATACTACGGATATAAATTACTTTACACACTCCTCAGATATGAGTGCATATAAAAATATAATGGCGCAGTAACTAGAATCAAAATATCACAATAGATGTGAAAATATATAAATTGTTAACAACAACAATGGGCGGAAATAAAACAACAGAAACCATCAATTTCATTACACAAATCGTTTCATAATAAAAGTACGAAATAATTTTTCTCACTGGAAATATTTAATCTCCGCGTCTTTTATTCAAATAACATTTATAAATCGGCCAACTCCGATAGGAATGCACCTTATCAGTCAGCGATCGACGGAACTTACTTCCGTTTCATGCTTCCTGCTCCGATAAAACGCGGTATCGACGGGCGGCAGACGGAGGTAAGAGAACAAGCGCCACGTAATCGGCAGACGAAGAAATAATGGCAGTGGTCGCATTCTCCTCGCAATAAAGAGGCCGAAACGGACGGTCGTAAAAGGTCGGGCGAAAAAACTCCCGACGGGCACCGGGCGGGCGCCTGCCGCCTCACCACACGCTGATTCTTGACACTTTCGAGGCGACGTCGTCCTCTCCGAAGTCGGAAAATGTAAACGACACCCCTTTCGATTTTTTTCCCGATCTGACACGGCACGACCCGTGTTTTATCGGCTTAATGACGTTCCTTACGATGCTACGTTTGCCGTGTAACATTTTATTTTACCAAAATAGAACGTAAAAAAACATTTAAACGAAGAAAAAACATTTTAAGTATCCCCAAATATTAATTTGACAGTGACATTAGAGTTTTCAATTGTTTCTTTTTAGAACTGTCACTCTCTCGGTTAGTTTGATATCTTAATATCACTCATGTTCATACAAAACTTAAATTTTCCTTGATAATATCAATATTTTAGTTCATGTTCTTAATTTATTCCTGAAATGTTGCAGTTTGAATACGTTGGCGCCACATTTTAACATTTTATTTTACCCAAATAAAACAAAATACATTTAAACAAAGAAAACAAAATTTTAAATATCTCCAAATACTATTTTGACAGTGATATTAATTTTTTCAATTGTTTTTTTAGAATAGCCACTCTTTCGGTTAGTTTGGAACTATTATCATTTATCTTTACACAAATCCTTAAATTCGCTTCGTAATTTCAGTATTCTAGTTCATGTTCTTCATTGTTTCGTGAAATATTGCACTTTGAATACGGTTTCGTCACATTTTAACAAGTTATTTAACCAAAATAAAATGCAATAAACATTTAAAGCAAGAAAAACATTTTTTAGATATTTCCGAATATGAATTTGACAGTGACATTAAATTTTTCAATTGTTTTGTTTAGAACCGTCACTCTTTCAGTCAGTTTGAAATCTTATTGTCATTTATCGTTACATAAAACTTAAATTTCTTTTCGTAATCTCAGTATTCTAGTTCACGTTCTTCATTTTTTCGTGAAATGTTGCACTTTAAGTACGGTGGCGCCTAACGGCCGTGATGCCCCGCGGGATATCGTCGCTAGACTCACCTGTTGAGTCAAATCGATCGGCTACGCGACCTAAAAAGCCGGTAAAAACAATCGTAAACCAAATTCGGCGGTTATAAAAGTGACATTTATTGCGAATAAGCTTCGGCGGCACGTTGTACCGAGACCCTTAGCGGTCTCACCATCTTCGGCTCCGGTCTCGTAAACTATTCAAGTTATGATGGCATGGGGGCGTGAAGAAAGCGAAAAAAATCCGATCTCGATAACTTTGAAGGCCGAAAAAAAGCCTTTGTTGCGAATGGCAAATGAGGTTTTTTCATTATATGAATCTACAGACAAAAAACAAGTAAGAAGAAATTATCATTTAGATTAATAAAATAACATAAATACACATTTCTCAAGAAAAAATATTTATTCATATTTCATATCATTTTTTTATCTTAAATTTGTGGTATAAGATATAATATATACACTTTTTTCGACTGTATTTTTTGTCACATATAAATATTTAAATTGGAATTGATATAGAAATGTTGGCCAAGTAATGATAAAAGGTTTCTTTATATTAATATTAATTTGAATAACATTAGCATAAAACATACCTAATATAACAGGTACATTGTTTTATTTCTGTGGTTAATTGACGTAATACCTAATTATTCAATACTAATTAAAGTTCACGTCTCAACCAAATAAGATGTAGAATTTGTTTAGTCATCAGAATTATAAAGCGTTAAATTTCGTCACCAATAGAATGGTACCCGAAAACCAAGCAACCACAGGAAGCTGTCAATTTTTCACAAATATTGCTTCATATTTTATACTACTTATACCTCTAACTAAAGTATACAATTTAATGAAGCTACAATTATTGATAATATATGTGTTAGAATAGCCTATTTTATATGTCAGTGATATCATCATGACAGTGTATACATTTGTATGGCTCTATTTGTCTTTTTTAGGTTTTTGTGTACATATAATTTTATTGTTAATCTTGGTAAATGTTTATTTAATACAAATAAATAAAAGACAAAATCTGAGGATAAAAATTAAGGGGGGCTAATGTTAAGTTAAGCTTTCTATCGAACTCAAACCTCCCTCTAGTAAACATGTATTATTATCTACTGAATGAAATTAACAGTAGTTAAAAATATCAAATATGATTTTAGTGATTTTCTACGATTACAAGAAAGGTGTTAGCTTAAGTAACGTGTTAATTACGTATGATTTAACAGAGTCCAAACAAGAAAATACTGTTTACTTATTTTGGACTAACGAAATAGCTTTAGTTCGAAAACGTTGATATTATTGTTCAGTTTTCTCCTTATAGCATTTCGAAATACATACCAAGTTTTGTAGTGTGAACAAACGTAAATTTAGGCATAATAAAGAACAAACATTTTTACGAATAAAATGTATTGGCTAAAAAAGTTTACAAACATGTTTTTATCATAAATAACACTTAAAATCTATTCCTTATAATTGTAGACAAACACTAGGAAATAGATCTATTCATGGATGACTTGATGGAACTGAACGCGGATAACTGCAGCTGATATTTTTCGTTTGATATCCTGGAGTTCCTCTGGTATCCGATATTACTGTTCTACAAAAAGAAAATATAGTTTTATCCCAAAAGTTCCTTAGCGAATTCTTCTATATAATTCTTGGATAGTTTTATATTACTTAAGTCATTTAAAAAAATGCAAAGAAAATCCAAAGTAGTATAGCCCCTTAAGCTAAAAAGATTTTGGAACATCCGAATATGCCTGAAAAATAAGCTATAAAAACTTATTAGCGATTCTTTTCGCCAAATTAAATGTGATATATCGTTCTTGAATAGTTACTGTATGTTTAATTAACTAAAAAATATAAAGAAAATCCAAGGTAATAAAAACCAAAATGATGGCATAATGTAGGCATAATAACAAATAGAAACATTTTTATTAAAAAATTTATTGGCTAAAAAAGATGTACAAACAACAATGCTCTTATCGTAAATAGCGCTTAAAATATATTCCTTACAACGGTAGACGAACACTAGAATATCGATCTATTCATGGATGATCTGATGGAACCGAACGTGGACAATTGAAGCTGGCATTTTTCATTTGATATCCTGGTAGCGGTTTCCACGTATTTATCGAGGAGTTCCCTCAGTATCCGGTATTCCTGTTCGACAAAAAGAAAATATAACATCCATTAAATTTTTAAGTCCGTCCAACTTACTTTTTCGAAAGGTTTTTCGGGGTCCTTATCGTTTTGCAACTCCAGCTCCCTGATGAAGCACTGGATCTCGTAAACTGGCAAGCAAAAGGCGGGAGAACTTGGTGCCAGGGGTACGTTGAACCCAAACAATTCCTTACCATAACCCAAAGCGGCCAGGATATATTCGTGACATATTTCGAAAGCTTCATCCAGTCGACCGTAGGTGTGGAGCAGTCTCAGGAACTCGGCAGCATTTCTTTCCTGCATAGTCACAGAAATATAGAATTTTATGTTTGTTTGTCGTATTTTTTAAATATTTTGTTGAAAAATTGATGATTTAGAAACGTGGATTACTTTTCCACAATATCTAGTTAATTTTCTTTGTTCTCATCCAGAACCAGACAATCGGGACATGACGGATACCCGATCGCAGATACTTGCCCTGGAGCGACAAGTTGGACAGGGTTATGTGGGACTGCGTCTGAGCTCACCAATACACTACAGGTCAATTGAAAAGTCCCCGGCCTGATACATACATGGCGCTACTAGAATTAAATCCATATGTTTTTTTACTTAGCCCTAATCCTCAAAAGATGCGTGCATAAATTTGACAGCTGTTGGATCATTAGTTTGTGAATTACAGCATTTTGAGTGAAGCAACTTTTCTTATTGTGAAAAAAAATTGATAGAAAGAAATTTCGCGTGTTGATAAAATATTGCTTTTTGAAGGGAAAAAATAAAGTTTAAGCAAAAACGTGGCTTGATGCCGAGTTTCCGGATACTGCCCAAGCAAAACGAGCCATCAAGGATTGGTATGCTAAGTTTAGAAGTGGTGAAATGAGCACCGAAGACGGTGAACTCACTGGACGTCCAAAGGAAGTTGTTACCGACGAAAGCATTTAAAAAATCCACAAAATGATTCTGAATGACCGTAAATTGAAATTGAATGAAATACCAGACTCTCTAAAGATATACACATTCTAAGATATCAACTGAACGTGTACATCATATCATTCACGAATATTTGAATCTGTGCAGAATGGGTGCCGCACGAGCTCATTTTTAACCAAAAACAACAACGAGTTGATGATTTGGAGCAGTGTTTGAAGATGTTTTTGCGTCGATATGTGACAATGGATGAAACATTGCTCCATCATTTCACTCCGAAGTCCAATCGACAGTCATCCAAGTGGACTGCACACCATGAACCCGCTCCAAAGCGTGGGAAAACGCAACAGTCGGCTGGCAAGGTTATGGCGTCTGTATTTTGGGATATGCATGGAATAATTTTCATTGACTACCTTGAAAAAGGAAGGACCATCAACAGCGACTATTACATAGCGTTATTGGACCGTTTGAAGGACGAAATCGCCGAAAAATGGCCGCATTTGAAGAAAAAGAAAGTCCTGCTTCATCAAGACAATGCACCCTGTCACAAATCAGTGAAAACGATGGCAAAAATCCATGAATTGGGCTTCGAGTTGCTTCTCATCTACTGTATTCTCCAGATCTGGCCCCAGCGACTATTTACTGTTCTCAGATCTCAAAAGAATGCTCGCTGGGAAGAAATTTTCGTCGAATGAAGAGGTGATCGCCGAAACTGAGACTTATTTTGAAGCAAAGGATAATCAATAGTTCAACACATACCTTGTAGGACTGCATCAACCAAAAGGGTACATACATCCGCATATTGATTATTTTCTTGCAAACTACTTTATGAAGCACCGTCATGTTGGGTTCTTCGTATTTCTTCAGGCAATCCTGTAATAATTGCCAGACCACTTCGGAAATACTGTCCCTGTTAGCCGGCAGATCTGCGAAAAACGAGCTACAGCATATCTGAAAATGGAACGCGTCAAGAACTCACCCTGTAGATCGTTCTCGACCAACCAGTCCCAGGCGTTGGAGTTCTCCTCTTCACTCAACACTATGCACCTCCAGCTAAGTGTTTCGAAGACGGACAAATACGGCAGATCGAAGGTCGTGCATATTTCCAAGGCCGTCTTGAATAGACCGGCGCTGTTGAGCAAAGTTACCAGTTCCAAGGGAGCTGCAATGGAAGTCGATTAAAATCAGGGAGTCGCCGAGCGGAATAGTTTTACATGTAACGTTCGACGGAGTACTGGAATCGAACCTGGCCAGTTTCAGTTTGGCACAAGAGAACACCAGCTCCTTCTTTATGATCTCGATGTCCACCACCTCCACCTGTTTCTTGATTCGAAACACTTCGTTATCTTTCTGGGAGCCGGCCAAGGATTCGAGGACGACTTCCTCTTCTTCTTCGTCTGGATCTGATGGCCTGATGACCCAAGCGTACTGCAGAAGTGTATTAGGTTTAATACTCTCAAAAAAGTGTATCTAATTAATTAACATTTGTATTTAAAGCAATATTACATTAAACTTAAATGACAATACATATATTATGATTTTAAAAAATATAGTGTACTTTCTCCCTATGCTTTTTCCTTAGTGATACTTTTATTTTCTGAAATTGATCATAGGAATAGACAGTTTTTTGATTGATTGATTAAATAATTTAATTATAGGGTTTTGATAAGGTAATGTGCTTAGTCTAATGCTGCACTTGTTTCTTTATAGATATCACTTCAACTCAAGCAGAGAATTGTTAAAGCTCTTCAAAGAGTTAGAAAATGTATCGATGAATGGTTTTGCTCAAAGGACAAACAGATTTTTTGAGCATTTAAACATTGTCCATATTCACATATAAATATGTGAATAATATATCAGATATAAATACAGTACCATTAAAATAGAATATGGTATACAAAAGAATTTATTTCCAAGTGTTCGTGTATCTACTGTTGAACTACTGATAAAAGTTCAAAAATGACTTGATGTTATTAGAATAACGCAAACATACCTGTGGGTCAACCAGCTGAAGGACATTCTTGGCACCCAGGTAACACTTGACCTGCTTCTCCAAGGCATCTACGGTGTTGACGTTTGACAGTCTGAAAGCTTGTTCATACATAACGGAAGCAGCTGAAATCGATAACCGGTTAATTTTATCGCTGTCATGTTTTTTCGATGTGATTTTACCTAAACGATGACACAATGGACCCCTCTTAATCTGGTACGAATATAAAAAGTCGTAAAATATGTTATTCGCCGCATCGGTAGCCCTAGCCCTGGTTAGTAAAATGCTGGTGAATAACTCGTCCATATCTGAAAACCCAACACGCGAAAATTAACGATAGTTCTGGAATGCCGCAAGGAACCTACCCCCGTAAGTAAATCCCAATAAAACATCAAATTTCTTCTCATCCAGCAGAGTCTTTACCAAGTCCCTAAGGTTATCTTTCTTCCTCTCGTGGTCCGGATTGCTTTTCAACGCGTAGAAAGCTTCCTGGTAGTGTTTCAACGCCAGATGGTGCTTGAACTTGATGGAGTACAGCGTCGCCAACAAGGGATTGTCGCTGTCCACTATGCTCAGCGCCGTGTTGGCCATCTGGATCGCGCAGTCGCGCGCTTTGTGTAATTCGAACAGTTGAATAACCTGATTGGACAACATAACGTGACGGGTGCTCCGTTCGACTACTAAATGTGTACCTTCAAATAATAATTGATGTAAGCTTGCTGGCCCTTCTGACCCCTGATCATTCTCTCCTGCAAGAAGGGCTCTGTCAAGATTCCCTTCGCTGCTATCTGGAATAGGTCCAGGGCTTTGTAGTTTTCGGCGCTCATCAGAAACGAGACTCCAAGCAAGAAGCTGCCTAGCGAAGTGAAGATGAAATTAATATATGCCGGTCAAGGCAAGGAGAAGTACTTACAACTGGAAATATTCCAGTCACACCAGCTGCTTAACATTTTCACGTACTGTTGTAACCAAACATGTTGTCCACTGCTGACTAACCATTCAGCAAATATGGTATAATTTTTCAAGGGCCATCTAATTAGATAATCAGGAAAAAGCATGTTCACAATAGTTTTTATTGAAATCTCATAATATTGTGATAAAGAATTATAGGATTCTAATCATCATTTACGATCACAGCATTCTTTAACAGGTCTAGTTGCCGCTGATTACTATCAACTGCTCTGGCCTCAAAGACGCTCAGTCCCACTTTCTATCTTCAGATAACCCTTTATTAATGTAAGTTTAATTATGTTTCATTCAATATATCAGCCACAACCTCATAAATACAACAAAAAGGATACAGAATCTGTCTTAAGTAACTGACGAAAGGCAGCAAGCTGACGTGCCAGTGAGCCATGTCCTCCCCGCTGAAATCTATTTTAGAAAACATCTTCCTGGCCTCACCGCCCCCCGTGGAGGACGTGAACAGTTCCAGCAGGGAATATATCGAGCCGTTGGGTTTGATGTTGTACGCCGGGGATAGTTTCACGGGAGCTAATCTTTGAATACTGTTTTCCCTAAAATACTACCGTTATTCGAAGATAATAAAGTGGTACCAGAAAACTCACTGAGGCAAATTGTTCAAGGCAGGCAACTTAGTTAACCAGAGCATCACAAAATATGCCTGTGTCAAGTAGATGATCTCTGGTTTGCATACAGAATGGATGGCCCCATACACGTTGGGTTGCAGGCACTTGGTATCAATCAGAACGTGACAAATCAAAAGTAAATTTCGGCAAATAGCGAACCTAATCGAAAAAAACGAGCTTATTATATGAGAACTCGACAGGTTTCATCGGGAAGGACTTGCCTATTGTGGCATTGTTGTCGCATGCACGACGACACGAACGCTACCCCTAAAGTACTGCTGAAATAGTGGACGGCATTCGGATTGCTCGGGTTATCCGGATGGGCTGGCGAACTGTCTTGCCTCAGCAGTTCCAGCACCTTGTGAATCGCGCGGTACAGGTCCGAGCATTGATTTAAAAGCACCGTTATCTGATGGCAAATGTTTTTATACTGCAAAAAAAAAACGCATGATTTAATTTCTTATCAGTCCCATGACAACCTGTTCAACGGACCTCGCTATCTACTTCAGTCTTGAGATTCTCCAACAGATCCGTGATGACGACGTTCGGTGACAAGTTGGTTGAGAGGTGTTGCTCGAACTGGGTCTTAAAGTCGTTGCTCAATTCTCTGTCCAAATATACCATGACTTCGAACACAGTCATTACATCGTCAATCAAGTCGGTTTCTGTTGAATTATATAGGATATATAATCTATTTAAAATAACAGTGAACTCACGTAATCACGATGTCGAATGTATTGCCTATCGCTATTTGTAAATTCGTTTTAAAATCAGACAATATATTCATTCTCACTTTATTTTGATACGCTTGAACATTTAACCGAATCGGCCAATAAAATTTACCTGCAAAATTATATTCTCTAGTGGTGATAACTACAAGTCATAAAGCGGTAGACGTTTTGGCACATTACTAAATATCAAATCGTTGCAAATTATTACTCTGATTTAAAATGCCGAAGCCACTAGGTACCAGGTACTTCGAACAAGAACGTGATAATATATGAAAGAGATGTACCATATAATTATTAAAATAAATTAGATTTGATAACATTTAATTTATTTTTTATTTTGTTGAGTCAAAATCAACTAAAACTCGAACTTGATGCGGCAACATTGCGACATTCTGACGCAATGAATTGAGATAACGTGAGTTCACTGTTTTATCGAACGGACTATGTATTAAAATAGTATAGCAGACGTCATGGCTAATATGGAAAAACTATCTTTAGATTTTAAATTTGCGTCAGAACCTGCCACGTATATGTAAATAAACAAAGCTTCCTTTGATGTTCATCGTTATCAAACCTACTTTCAGTGCGGTCGATGCAAAATGTCATTTGTACGAGAGTCACTATTTATATTTCGGGAATAGGAAAAAAAACAAATAGTTAAGCTGCGAATATATTTTTGTTTTTCAAAGTACTCGCCACGATGATCGATACACTTTTGCATACGCTTAAACCTTTTTTCAAAGCATTTATTCCATTCCGAATGAGGTATCTTCAAAACATGATTTTTGAACGTTTCAATAGCTTCTTCGGGTGATGAAAATCGTTGACCACGCAGTTTATTCTTCACGGATGAGTACAAAAAGAAGTCATTGGGTGCCAAATCAGAGCTGTACGGCGGATGACTCATGAATTCGATATTTTGAGTGCTCAAATAGTCTCTTGTTTTCACGACCTTCACGAAACTCATCGAACAGCGAACTAACGACCACGATTGAATTCACTAAACCAGCGATACACGGTGGTTTTTTATGGAGCTTCATCGCCAAAAGTCAAATGAAGTTGATTGATGCACTCTTGTGAAAATCCACGTCGAAAATCTTAAAAAATCATCGCACGAAAATGTTCACGATTCAGTTCCATTTTTTGCTGAGACGAAACTTTCAACTAAATATAAAATAAATAAATAGCGACCGTGCGACAAAAATGTTCTGAGTACGTATATCATCAAAAATATCAAACTTTACGATGGAACCGTCAGAGGGACTCACATGACAACAGGGTTGCCAATACCCGAAATAGAAATAGTGACGTGACGTATTTCGCCCTCATTGGATCAAACTCAAGGCGGATTGCCGTATTTTGTAGTTTTACTACAGCAAATAAATTGTCAATCTTGTGTGCTAAATATGAGAACAAATATAGTTCTCAAGATCTATCGGTCCTGTTAGTCATTAGATAAATAAATGATTTAGTAATCGTCGGTCACAGAATTCATACCATCTGCCAGAAGAGCGAAATTAATGAACTGGTCCTTGTACATGTAATCGCAGCAAAGAGCCATGTGTTCCAGGGGTTCCGTAGGCCTCAGGAATGCGAACGTGGCTTTTTTCAATAATATGGCTCCAGAATTTTGAGGTAGTATCATCAGTCCTAGAGGTCTTAAGCTGGCTTGGTAATATTGTAAGCAGCACGAGTAGAACTTCTGCCAGCACCTAAAAACCGTCGAACTTGAGCTGAGAGTTTTTTTATTTAGTAAAGCACAGTACCACTCAGTGTATTCCAGGTACTCTTCGTCACTGGCCTCTACATCCGAATGACTTTGAACATCACTTTCAATTGCTAGACAAATGGCTTGTTTCAAGGCTGCTACTGAAGTCAGATTCACCTCTGTGGAGAGTAAGCTGGACTTTTTGTAAATCTGTTGCACAAGACATTAATTGAAGACCTATTTTACTTAAAACATAAATACACTTACACCCAAAGATTTATTGATAATATGTAAAGGAAACCTGCCCGGAGAGAAAAGGTGCTGTAAATAAACCTGCCTGGGATCACAATCTCCTGTAGTAACCGGTACCTAGTAAATGAACATTAAGTATTTTGACTGAAGAAGCACGGTATATATGGTTACATACTTGAATGTCATTAATGACTTCTTTAATTACTGGAACCCAACCACCTGATGTCAACGAAGCTGTGTAAATAATGCAATCATCTTCTGATGTTCTCCAGGCTGACCATATCCGGTCACTTTGGAAGGAGAAATCAATAAGATCAGTCTAGAAAAAAAAAAGAATTGAAATTACCTGAATCATACCAAGTATCAATCACTACCTCAACAGAAGTGAGTGTATTTAATCTTTTAATTCTGATTTGTTGCTGTCCACTCACTATGGGCTTCAATATGTGAAACTGGCTACCGCTTGGAAGGTTAATGTATATTGCCAGTGGACACTCACTCTCCTGAGAATCAATGGCACTACGTAAAACAGCATGTTGCAACCTATCCCTTCCAAAATCACCGGTTTCCGTGAGTATATCAATAACAGCAACACACTGTCCGTTTTTGCAAGACCAGAACTTCAAGTGACCACTTCTCGTTAAAGTTAGTACATAAACCTCATAATCAATAACTTGAATCAAAGCACTCAATACTTGTCCGCCATCATTGTTCTTTGATCTATTAAGAAATTTTACTCAATACAAAAAAAAAACACTGTTAAATTAAGTTATTACCTGAATTTTTCAGTTAAACCTGATAGAAAACGAGGCATCAAAGACTCCCCTTTCAATTCAGTACAGGTGCTTTGCCCATGATCATTTAGTTTGATTAATAACAATTCTGATGATGGATATGATAGTGTAAATATTGCTTCATTAGTTTGATCATCAAAGAAAGAACTAGCTATGTTAGGTAATTGATCAACTAAAAATAAAATGTATATATATATATATATATATATATATATATATATATATATATATATATATATATATATATATGTATTAGCTAAAACATTATTGCATTATGTAGTCATACTTGCTGTGCTTGGATTGTTAAATACATAAAAACTTGCTGGATTTCTGGCATCAAGAACACTGGCTTTTGAGAAAATAGAAGGAGCAGCCAAATTTGGATGTGTTCCCAATAAATCATCCTTAAAATTAAATATGAATGGCTTGAAAATCGCCCAAAAATAAGTTTGCTTACTTGTTTATGAAAGTTGGATGGATGTGGATAAATTAATCTATGGACACTGCAAACTGTTGGTATCAATATTATCACACTGTTTTGTTTTTCATGCACTGAAATACCATCGATAATAGGACTATCCATAAACCTGTAGCGCACTTTATTTCCTGTTAAATTAATATCTAAACTCTGCTCAGTTAGCTCCAACGTATCGGAGTTGATTCTCCTGTTAATCAATTGGTTATTAGTATAACATAGACAAATCTAACACTGACTCACCAAAAAATGAAGCGGTTTCTTGTATAATGTTTGGTAGAATCCACATAACTGTAGCCATTAGCACGTTCAGTTACTTTTATATCTTGCAAAGTGCTTTGCGCACCCCCTAAAAGGCAAGAAAACAATGTTTTTGTTAAGCTCAAATAAATTAATAATATCCCAACCTACTACTACCTGTGGTTAAAGTGATATCCGTCCATTTTTCATATATTACTTGATCCGGTACAGTTTCTCGATAACTTAGAGTAAATTCAGGCATTTTGGCTTAGTAGTTATATTAATAAATGGTGTTTTATTCAAGTTTTCCCATATAACCGTTTAAACCGCCAAAGACCTTAACCTATAAAATTCTTGTATATGTAGAAACGGAGTTAGGTACATTATCGAATCATTTTTTTATAGTTGTCATATTTTAAATAAGACAAAGGAAGATTATGACATCATAACCGTAAAATTCGGCTAATCTTAAAATGTACATCAAAGATATATCAAGTTTATAAAATGTTACAAAATTCTCAAAAACTAAGGACTCTTTGTACTGCCCTTAATAGTATACATTTGTCCAAGACAAAGGGACTCATCCATAAAGTCCCATTATGGAATTATTGCCAGTATCGCGGCAAAAGGGAGAATTCGAAAGACAAACTATCGTCATTATTTGTGCCTCTCGCGGTGAAGCCGACATCGGACGATACAAATATCGGAGCAGAATTAACTGGGAGTTTAAACAAAGCAGATCTTCTTAAAATACTAAATAAGTTCTACCAAAATCCTGAAATAAAGGATTTGCTTCATAGTAATGGACTTGATAGTATGTTTAGATTAAGCAATTATCATAGTTACGATAACATAAAATATCTGTTGCAGAATATATACAACATCAAACATATGTGAGTTTTAGAAGATATTGTTTAGAAGCAGATACCCTACCTGTTGATTTGCATATAGTTGTTAGTGATATTTTGCATGGGGCTGGGAATCCTACAGATATATTTCCATATTTTTTAAGACATGCCAAAAAGATGTTTCCCCATTTGGACTGTATGGATGATCTTAAAAAAATATCTGATTTAAGGTGGTTATTTAAATTCTCTTGATTTACATATTTTTATAGGTTTATGATTTTAGAACACCAGCTAATTGGTATCCGGAGGCAAGGGCTATAAACAGAAAAATAATTTTCCATGCTGGGCCTACTAATTCAGGTAAAACTTATCATGCATTGGAGAGGTATATAACAGCAAAATCTGGTGTTTATTGTGGACCTCTTAAATTACTTGCATCTGAAGTATATGCAAAGTGTAATGATAGGGTAATTGTAGAAATACATTTTTACTTGTTTTATAAATACATTTAATGTTATGTTTTTGTTCAGGGCACTCCATGTGATCTTATTACTGGGGAAGAGAGAAAATTTGCTGATCCTTCTGGTGAAGCCTCTGGACATGTGGCTTGTACTGTAGAAATGACGTCAGTGACCACTCCATGTAATTTAGATCATTACAAGTTAAAATCATAATGTGAATATTAACTGTTGTTTAAAGATGAAGTTGCTGTAATAGATGAAATACAAATGATCAAGGATCAACAAAGAGGATGGGCTTGGACTAGGGCCCTTCTTGGTTTAAAAGCTGAAGAGATCCATCTGTGTGGGGAAGCGGGGGCATTGAACTTAGTACAGCAGCTTTGTCTGACCACTGGTGAAGATTTGGAGGTCAGAAATTACAAGAGGCTCACGGATTTACAGATAGAGGACAGTGCCTTAGGTATGAGTTCTGTTTGTTGTGTTTTTTTGGTGTTGAGCAAAATTTTCCAGGCAGTCTGGATAAAGTGGTGCCAGGGGACTGTATAGTCTGTTTTAGTAAAAATGATATTTATTCTGTGTCAAGATCAATTGAAGCTAGTGGGAAAGAAGTAGCTGTTATTTACGGTAGTTTACCTCCAGGTTGGTGTTTTAATCGTCAATGAATGTATGTTTACCTATAGTTGTTATTTTAGGGACAAAGTTGGCACAGGCAGCTAAATTTAATGATCCAGATAGTAGCTGTAAAATTCTAGTGGCTACTGATGCTATAGGTATGGGACTAAACCTGTGAGTTTTCTTATACCATCTGTCTGGTATCACTACAATACAAAATTATGATTTCAGGAGTATAAGAAGGGTGATATTTTACTCTCTCATCAAACCTATCATGAATGAAAAGGGAGAGAAGGAAATGGACACAATTTCGGTTTCATCTGCCCTGCAAATTGCTGGGAGAGCAGGAAGGTACAAGGGGTAATAAGTTATGAATAAAACTAAAAACAAAAAAATATTCTAGGTATGGTACACAGTGGGAACAAGGCTTTGTCACTACGTTTAAAACTGAAGATATACTAACTCTTAAGACGTTGCTGTCATCCCAGCCAGAACCTATCACACAAGCTGGTTTGCATCCTACTGCTGATCAAATTGAATTGTATGCTTACCATTTACCTAATTCTACATTGAGTAATTTAATGGTACTGGTTTTATTATTTTATTATTCTATTATATTTTATTAAAAGTCTTTTTGTAGGATATTTTTGTCAGTTTATCAACCGTGGATGATTCTCTGTATTTCATGTGCAACATTGAGGATTTCAAGTTCTTAGCTGACATGATACAACACGTGCCTTTGGCCTTGAGAGCAAGGTATGTCTTCTGCTGTGCCCCCATTAATAAGAAAATGCCTTTTGTATGCACGATGTTTCTTAAGGTGAGTCTTCATACATGTTTTTTCAAATTTGTTATATTTAAAAATGTGGGATTTTTAGTTTGCAAGACAGTATAGTAAAAATGAATGCATCACATTCGAATGGTTATGCAGGAACATCGGCTGGCCCCTTCAACCCCCAAAGACCATAATAGACCTAGTGCATTTGGAGGCAGTTTTCGACGTGTTGGATTTGTATTTATGGTTGAGGTAAGATGTTTCACCAAGGTGGGATAATAATTAGGTGCTAACAGCAGCATTATCTTGTGCAGCTATCGATTTTCCGACCTGTTCAACGAGGCTCTTCTCATCAGAGACATACAAAGGGAACTAGACCAAATAATACAAGACGGCGTAATTCAACTGACCCGCCTGCTGCGAAACTCCGAGACGGGTGTCAGTTCGGGCACGGTGCGGGCTGACGACGATGATTTTCACAGTCAGAGTAAGAAGAATTCTTACTTGAGAAGTACGAGGTTTGGCGCGAGATGAACTTACCTCACTAACGATTATTTCTTCTGTGTTCTAGACGTCGTTTCTTCGCCGGTGGGTCGAGGACGATTAACTGAACGATTGTTGGCCCAAGGTATTCTTACGCCGACGATGCTAAACGAGCTGAAGAAGGAATGGAACAAGAAAGGTGTAGATAAGGAGGAGAGCAACGATGACGAGAAACCCGCAAGTAAAACTGCGAGGAGAAAACGAAAAGCCAAATAAATATATTTTGTGATGTACATAAATGGGTGTTTTTAATTTTCCTAGGCAGCATTATCATCATTCCCTTTCTGGGCTCTTTATTAAACACTATTAACAAATAATTTTCAACATACCGATTAATGACAAATGTCTTCTGTCTTCATTTTACCATTCTAGGGAATCCCTTATCTTATATACATAATCGTTTTTTTTTATGACAATAATATTTAAAAAAAAACTATGAATGTGACATGATAAATACTTCTTGCCTGAATTTCTCAGATTAAACTGACGTGGGCGTATAAAAGGCTGACAGAAGTTTCATTTGTTTTCCATAGCTAGCTTGAGTATTCTATTTTCATGACCTAGCTTGATTTTCGTAGATAATTTAAATATTTCTGAGCGTCAGGCTCCGAAATTTTAATGCTTACGATAACAAAAATATGAATGTAAATATAAGTGAAATATTAGTGAAAAAATATTAATTCCGAACAATTAATGATAAAAGTAGCGTTTTATATTTCGTTTGGACATTATGAAACTGCCATAATTTTCGACATACCGATTAGTGACAGATATCTTCTTCATTTTACCATAGTAGGGAATCTTATATATGTGGTGCTAGAATCTTCATCTTTATATATGCATAATCGTTTTTTATAACAATATTAAAAAAACTATAAATGTGACATGACAAATACTTGTGACAGAAGATTCATTTGTTGCCATAGCTAGCTCGAGTTTTCTATTTTCAATGGCTGTAGCTTAATTTCACAGATAATTAAAATTTTTCTGAGCCTTTGTCCCTTTATGGCTCATAATATCCAATTATCTGAATTAATATGCTTACGATAATGAAAATATAAATATAAATATATGTTAGATATTAATTATTAACAATTGATGATAAAAAATGGCGTTTTATAATTCCTTTGGAGATCATGAGACTGTCGCGCCTCTATTCGTCATTCGTAGGCAGCGAAGCGGCGATGACTTGGTGATATAAGCGGACTTTAATCCTCTCGCTCGTTAGACCGGATTACCAAACCCTCTCGCTCGTCGCGCGGGTTCCAAAACGTCGCCCTCGGATTCAATTGTGCCGTTTAATTGAAGGCCGGCTAGATCTGGGATGCGTGACAATGCTCACCTGTTCGGGCCTCGCCGACTGTGACTTACTAATCGCCCCCGGAAGGGCAATTAGGGCCGAGGGCTGCGGATCTTGGCGCTTTTATTGGTCATTAGAGGACGGGATAGGGACCGTGACTTCCTTCGGCTAATCAGAATCACGTGAACGACACGACGGTTCGTTTAGCTATGCAAATCGAGCGTGCGAGAGTTTTTTCCTATTGTTACGAACGGTCCAATTATTCTGTAGGTTCTTTCGGTTCAGCAGAGAGCAGGCTCACGTGCTCGACCGGGAAACGATATTTCTTGGGGAATAATCAGTTAACGGTGGGGAAGGTAGCATGTTACCTTTGAGGAAAAAAAACCGTTTGCTTTTCGAGCTTGGAAAATTGGGCTAGCAAGTAAGGGCTTCAAAATGCATCAGTACTTATAATGTCGTTATTTTTTGATTAGTTGTTTTTGATTGATGTTGTTTTCAAATAATTGACATTAGGACATTCTGTTCTTATCTGTTTTGTTCTTATACTTACTGCGAGTACAAATAAGTCTCTGCCACTTTTTTTTTATAAAGAACTGATTTGTTTACTGTAAAAAGTGGAAATTTATGTTTTATTCAAAATATTGTCAATCGCTAGTTATTATTATCATATAATATGA
Source organism: Rhynchophorus ferrugineus (assembly GCF_030347505.1). Lineage (NCBI taxonomy): Eukaryota > Metazoa > Arthropoda > Insecta > Coleoptera > Curculionidae > Rhynchophorus > Rhynchophorus ferrugineus. The sequence goes on along the minus strand of NW_027472586.1, from coordinate 7,721,440 downwards.
GATGGTGCTTACGCTGGTAAAGTATACAATATCCGGTGGACAGAGTGTGTGGGTTTCCATGTAGATTTTGATTTTTGATGATGTTATCATTGCTAAATGGTTACTTTTTTATTTCTGAACATGTACATCTTCGACCTTCCCCTATGTTTTCTGTCTGTGGCGTTAAATTCATTGTTAATTTTTGAAACCATGTCTGATAACTTCTGCTACCATCTTCAACTATCAATCGATAACCCACAACTGAAGCCTCAGATTAAGCTTAGCTAACACTCGAAATAATGAAAAACTAAACCTAGTAGTGGGGAATCCCCGCATATGCAGAAAAATTTGAATTTGCAATGTTGCCAGTTGTTGAAAATTATACGTACATTTGAAGAATATAATATAAATAAAATAAATTATCTCGAATTGATAAGTTAACCTAATATCATAGAACCTAATATTCCTGTCGAATATTTTTGTATAATGTATATGTAAACACGCAATAATGTGTAAACACTACAATTATACGCCAAAGTTATAGTTCTAGTAAATTATTCGTATACTTGAAGTGTTATCTCTCGTAGTATTGTCATCATCTGAGCCATAAGTGTTACGATAATAAAAAAATGCGGGTAAAATAAACAAGAAACATTATCTGAATCTCTTTATTTAACAAACAATATATCATAACATATAAAACAATGAAGAAAACTGAGAAACGAAGATATGTCTCTAGTACTTTTCGGTTTCACAATGACATTGCTTTAGTTGGTTGTAGTCTAGAGAGATGAAGAAGACGCGCTAGTGCTGACCTGTACAAACCTATCTCGTTACCGCTTCTCATAATTTCAACAAATAAATACACTAATGAGATACAGGTCTGTACTGGCGAACATAGAACTATCACTAATTAATATAATTTACCACAATTTTAATCCGCATATCACAGAATAAAATATATTCTTATTTAATCTTAAAACCACACTGCATATTACCTAATTATATTTATCTTTATATAATACACAATAAATATACTCTATACGGATCTATATAGATGTCACCTAATTCAAATATCTTGGTGTTTGGCAAAATTTCGGGTTCCCATTATCCTAAAAGATTTACATTATTCTTCTTCTCGTGTCGCCAATGGCACCGCTACGAATGTGGTGCTAAAGCCACTAATCAATAAAGAAGAAGACGCACAGGTTATGTACAAGTAGAAGTATGGTTATCTTGGTGAGAAAATTTTCAAAAAATACTCTATGACAAATGAAAATATATACACACGATGCTATCTATCTATGTCCTATATAAAAATTTGGATTGTACATTCTTTGGTCGGTTGAGTCTGAGGTATAAACTTAGTTTTTACTAATTAAAAACGCGAATTGGTTGAAAAACCAAGCGGTTCATTACAGTGCTACGTCTCTAGAAATAAATATTCACAGGAATTTTTCAGTTTGATTGTATCGCGTTACCTTGGGTATACTTAAGGGGGTCTAAAAAAAAGTATTGATTGCGCCTTCACCATTTTTATGTTCCTGCTTTTACTTCATCACTGTCGGTTTTTATCGAAATTCTAGGTGAATATTCGACGTCAATACGTTTTGCTAGACTGTTTCTCTAAAATCTAAAGGTATGTCCACACTTAGGCAGTATTCTGCAAGTTTATGTTAATAAAACATACATGTTAATAAAACATTGTTCTACCTTTCTTTAACACGCAGTTGTTCGCCTATATGTCTCATTACGTTCTTATTGTGATTACTAGAGAATTAGAGGCATCAAAGCTTTTGTTTTATACTAGTTTTCTTTTCTTTTCATTGAGGATAAAGCCTCGGTGTGGTCATATCTCGACGTACTTGTCAATCGACTGTTAATTATGAAAGTATTTATTTGTTTTTCTCTTTATTGCGTCAACAAGCACTCGATGTAAGGTTGGTTAGTTCCACCGCTGTAGAGATTATTAACATATCTTGAATTAGTTTCCATATAAATAAGAAAAGGACCCTGTATTAATATGTTGCTGCTAGTTGAATTAAAAATGATTTCCCCCCTTTCTATCTTTCTCTTTTACTCCTTCTCTCGCTCTCGTCACCATGAACAACGCTAGAAACCAGAAAAAGAATTTATACAGTACACAGTGTGGCAGGGGTAAAGGAGAAAAATGCCTTTAATAACTTTCGTCTTAGATTGTCCGCGAAGGGAGAAGCCGAGGAAACGGAGGGAAAAAAGGAAAATTTGGAATTAAAACCGCCGCCGGAAGGGGGCTAAGGGGGGGGGTTTAGACGGGTCGGTTGCTGGCTTAATGAATTTCGTTAAAATAAAGATAAAGTGTCGTTTTGAGCTACATCGGCTCCGGGAGAGAGGCAACTGGTGAGCCTCTTAGGGAACGGTTTATTAAATGAATTATCAGCGTGTTGTTCGTGCCGAGAAACTCTCTTTTGCTCGGCATCGGTAAGAACTGGACCCTGTTTTAAATATGAACTTCTATAATTAGTTCTCGGTTCTTGTTATCTAACCGGTTATGAGTTACGGCCCTTTCGTAATTACCGGCCAATTTTTCTTTATTAATCGCCCTCCCGCACAGAAAAAAAAACATGACGGGTTATCTTTATTTAATTGGTTTGAAGCTGTTTTTTTAATTCCGATTTATATAATTATAATTCATATTTACGTTATTGTATCTAATGCCTTCTACAGATCATAATTACTGATGTACAGAATTAAACTAAATAATATACAACTAAAAGTTTATTATTAAAAAGAAAAAAAAAAGATCACTACTACAGATGCTTGAATATTGTTTCATATTTTATAATTAGTATTTATTAATTAATAATTAATTAATTAATATTAATTTAATTAATTAATTAATTAATAATTTAATTTATATTAATTTATATTAATTAATTAATTAATAATTTATTAATTAATATTTAATATAAAGAGGTAACCAGAAAACTGCAACATACAGGTAATAATATAAATAAGGGATCAAGACATGTATTACTGATTTGGAAAATTAAATGAAGTAAAATACTAAAAGGTTATTTAAGGATGTTTCGAAATTCACTAAACCTTAATACCTAATACAAACGCGTCTTAATATAATTTCATATTTAATTAAATTTGCTATTTGATACAATAGTGAAGAAGAGTCCAAAAAACATGGAGAACAAACGTCAACAAGAGAGACCCAATCATTGCATATTGAATTCACCTACAACCAAATTGTTTATATGCCAATGAAGATGAGTAATGCTATTATTCCCATACACTGACAATATTTTGGGATGCATTTTAGGCAAAACTTGGTTGAAAGGAACACATCAAAAAGAAAGGAAAATACTGAAATAAAAACAAAAAAAAATGATTGATTATTGGGACGAAAATTTAAATTATCTATATATAACAAGTTGTTGCTCTATAAACAGCTAGTAACATTTATGGACATATAAAATTTAGTTACGAGGATGTTCGGCGAGAAGTAATATCAACATAATACCAGAATTTCAGAAGAAAGTCTTGAGGAGTATTATGGATGCATTTAGATATTCCAGGAATCCTAGATCTGTTATTCGACAACGATTAGTAATATTGTATTAATACATTTAATAAAACAATGAATTAATATACAAAAGTAGCTAGCTACATTAATCAAATCAATTAATGAATCAAATGTGAACTCTCTAGCCATACCAGACAAATGAGAACGTTTTCAGGATTAACATAATTTTTCTCGTTAGGATAGCCATTTTATAATCGTTGATTTTGTAACAGCTAGATTATATGGATTTGTATTGTATTTCATAACATTTAATTTGTACAAGATATATTACGATATTTATTATACTTAAACAGTAAATAGTTAAAATACTGAAAAAAAAATCGAACAATTTATCAAATACTATAAAATGAGCATCGTAACCAGAAAAATTATGCTACTCACGGAAAAGTTCTCATTTGCTTCAAGTAAGGTAACGCTTATATTCTTTCATGATATGATATCTATTCAACAATCAATATCTTTTGTTGAGCAGTACTACATTACATTATGTAAACAAATACGGTTTATTCATCGGAAATATAAAGACAATTAAGACATATTTTAATAATATGCCTGTAGAGATGACATCTTTATATTTTTTTATACATATTCGTGGACTGGATAGAACTCACATAGACCTAACCGAAGCGAAGAAAAAAACGAGAAAAGGATATAAGCCACCGCATATTCTGAATATGATTGGTAACTGCTCTTTTAGCTGCGCCATTGTGGCAAGGGGGCCTTTGTGAGTCGTCGTCACACGACCATTTATACAAGCCTCGTCTTGGGCGAATGATACGGATAGGGATAAAAAAGGACCGGGGCTCCCAATTCAACTGTCGCGGAGAGTAGAAGTTAATGAACTTCGTTTCGTATATAAACACTTTCAATTTGCTCTCGCGGCTAACGCCGAAGGGTCCGCTCGAGATAAAACGACTATCGTAACCAGAAAAATTATGCTATTCGTGGAAACGTTCTCGTTTGTTTCGGGCAAGGCGAGAACGTTTACGCTTCATTCAACAATTGTTTTCTTTATTTCTCCAGCCACTTTTGCATATTATTTTATTAAATATGAAACAATATAGTATTGTAATCAGTTTAAAATTTTTCATGATATGGTAATTGTTTATTACCTTTTTCATTTTATATTATCAATATGTTTGATCTCTACCATGTTAGGCAAAAAACAGGCAGATTAGGTTCAAAGTTAAGCAACTGTACAGGTTAGCCGGAATATACCAACTAGACCGAAAATCAAGGAGATCCTTTTATTAGGCAATCATAGAGCCAATTTGAATCTGTGGCGTGGCTTATCGTTACGTAACCAACGAAGAGTTGCACGATGACCTCGAAATCAAATGGATATACAAAAATATCCAAGATTTTGTCATAAAACATGAAATGAGGTTGCTAAATCACAGCAATGTGGAAACAACAAACAACAAAAGTTACTACACAACAAGCAGGAAATCAAAAGGTTGGAGCGAACCAAACCACACGAACTCATATAGTGTATAAATATAAAAAAATCTTAACTCTAGATGCCAATTTAGAGTTAGTTAGAGTTTAGTTAAATAACTGGCTTCATTCAACCCTGTACTTTGGTTAATGATGATTTTTTCCTTTTTTATATTATACATTATTATACATTATTTTCTTTAATATTGCAAATATGAATTATCTTTAAATTTTTAATTTGTTCAATTCGCTTAATCAATTAGAGTTTCTTGTTTCACTTTAAGAGTGTTGATAAGTGATTAAATTTCCATTGATATAATTTAATTATTTCTCCTTTTTTATATATATTATATAATTTTCTTTTATTCTAGTTCCTAATTTCCGTGATTCTGCACTATTTATTTTGGAAACTCCTCATAATTATCATTAACATTCTGGGTATTATTAACTTTAAATATCAAAGTGGTACATTGGTTTAATTTATTCCTCTTTTTTTGTCTGTATATCATAATTAATACATTTTTAATATTCTTAGTTATCTTTAATGAACTGATCATATTTACATTCGGTGGGTATATTATTTTAATATCGTGGTAAAGATTTTTCTGTTTGTTCTTAATATTTTATAAGAATAATACTAATTTTGATGTTTATTTATTAACTTATAATATACTGGATTTAATCTAGTTCATGTTTTCTATAATTATTTACTATTCATGTTGGAAAGTATCCATAGTTATCTTCTTCTGTTTATTTTAAATATTATTCTGAATTTTTATCGAAGTATTATTTTAAATGGCTTCAATTTGGTGGACTCTTATTCTTTTGTGACCATTTGTTATTTTATATTTTTTCGTGATTTTGTCTCTAATCTTCTGGTTGGCTTTAAATATCCATTAGCTCTAATTCGAGTTTTTTTTTCTTTGTAATTTGTTATAACATTCTGTGTACTGAAATTAAATCGATTAGTTATTTTTTATTTTCCTTTTAAAGATAATGTTCTATCTACTATAAAAATGTTCATCTATTATAAAACTCAAAGCAATTCTTCAGAATTATTATTTCAAATATTAGCTTGGCATCAACAAAAAAAAAACCAATTCGAAATTTTCATCATTTATCAGATGTTGAAGTAAAAAATCCAACGAAACGACAACAATTCATTCAACTTTTACCGGTTCAATTATTCCCGCCCTTCTTGCGGCGTTGCTACTTAATATTTTAACCGCCATTACGGCGAAATTAAATCGTCCTCTCGTCCCCACAGGAAAAAAAACAGGGAGAGAAAAAATTAATTAGGAGATGGACACTTCAAAGGACCACGCCGACATAAAGAGACACCTTGTTCTTCTCGGTTTTTTCCTGCTCTTTCCTGTTGCGGAACAGGCGCGGGCTGCTTTCCGCTTCCCGTGGTGGATTAAGCAAATTAATTAATGATACAAAGGGCGATTTTTGTTCGAACCGATAAGCGCGGTTCCAGCTGTTTATGTCAACGAAATAATATTCAGATTTAGGATCTGGCTAATGGAATAAATAAATAAATCAAGAAAGTCTCTGCTTTCTTCAGTAATCTTACGCGGTTTTTATATTATAAAATTAATGTTTTTTTACTGATCTTTTTACTTTTCTCTAGTAATTAGAGAAATATATATAATCTAGTGATATTCCAAGATAGTGAAATGATTATTTATTGTCTGAAAGGACAACATGCTAGCAGAAAGTTCAGATGTAAATTAACTTTGGAAATATTTTTTATAATATTGCTGTGAAACTATGAATATCAATCTAAATAATAAATGGATTTTACCTCTGTCGTTTTCTATAGATGGCTTTAGAACCAGGAATGTTGATATAATGATGGTATTTCTTTGTCTTGTTTATTGATACATATATATACTGGGAAATAGACAAGATTAAAATTATCCAAAACTAACTTATCCATAAATATATGGTGTATTGTATATATATATATATATATATATATATATATATATATATATATATATATATATATATATATATATACATATATAGAAGAGCGATGAATAATATATTTGAATGATTCGTTCTTGTTTTAAATATTCTGGTAAGAAAATGTTTTTACGTATCACTTTGACTCATTTTAGTTTTCTGTTCCTTTTAATTTAACAATTTATTCTTCCTATTTATGTGAAAATCCAAAATTAGAATTATTGTTTCTATCTAATAAACCTTTAATTTATTGGTAATGTTTCTATATATTTTATCTTTAAAATTGAGCTTTAATTATCTTTAATCATCTTTAATTATCTTTAATTATCTTTAAATATCTTTAAATACCTTTAAATATCTTTAAATATATTTAGATATCTAAATATCTTTAAATATCTTTTAATATCTTTAAATGTATTTAAATAACTTTAAATATCTCCAGATATATTTAATTTTGTTTACATAATAAGTGTTACATCTTTTAGTTCTTCTAGATAATAAAATTAATAAAATTAATTAAATATTCATTATTACCTTTAAAATGTTCTGAACATGTACTATCTCTAAATATTTGTCTGTATCAATTGTTTCATTTTCTTTTCTTCCTAAATCACTACTTTTTCTTTAAAATTAGTTTCAATATGTGGAATGCTTAAAATCATAATATATCAATATGATTAATTAGTTTTCTTAATTTGTGCTACTTTTTTCTTTGTCATCAATGACTGTGCAGGTTTTGTCATAATATAACGTACAATATCTTTAATATGTCGTTGTTTGGACTAACAGAAATCCAAGAGAAATACCGACGTCTACATTTACAAACATTGATCTGTAGTAATGCGTTTTATTCTTGTATGTTGTTATCGAGAATATTTATGTTAATAAAGATGAACGTTATGGCGAAATGTGACATAAGGATAAAGCAATTTCTGCGCCTTGTGTATTGGCGTTTTGTATACTCACGCATTCGTAAAAGCAAAGCAGAACAAACGATATTTCAAGAAAAAGCGACGCAGGGGCTCACCATCCACACGCGCCTCCCCGCCCGGCTATTTACGGGCATTATTTATTTAATGTCAATGTTCGAGTCTGTCGTATCGATCTGGCTACGACCATTCAGCGGGTTTCTATTATCGCGATTAATGTTTGATTTTCCATAATTGCTATCTCCACCGCAACCCGCGCGTTGTTTGATCTGTAATAATTTTAGGATTAATCGTTAATACCCAAACAGCGACGAATTTATATATTTCCAATAAAACAAATCGACGAGAAGAGGTTCCTATACTGTCTGAGCACTGCGAGAAAATAAACTATCTACGTAATCCTTTTGTAACATCTATCATTGATAGTATTTTCTGTATTTGTCTATACTTTTCTATATTTCTATATCGTTAAAATTAAACTTTAATTATCTCTAATCATATTTACTTATTTTTAAGTAACTTCAGTTGTACTTGTACCTGTTGTACTAACTTTTGGTATCTATCTTTAATTATCTTTAATTATCTTAATTATCTTTAATTATCTTTAATCACCTTTAATTATCTTTAATCACCTTTAATTATCTTTAATCATCTTTAATTATTTTTAATACCATTTAATAATATTTAGTTATCTTTAATTATCCTTAGTTGTCTTTAAGTGTGTTTAAATATCCTTAATTAACTTTAACCATCTTTAATCATTCTTAATTACCTTTAATTATCTTTAGTCGTCTTTACTCATCTTTACTTATCTTCAATTACATGTATATATACATACATACCGACAGTTGATTCAAATACCCTTTTTTCCACGATTCTTTACGACAATTAAGGCTTTTCTTCCCAAATTTGCAAGGATTCGAATATGCAAATGCCCCCCCGCAATAACAAAAGTTAATGAACACTTCTTGGAGTCTTATCTGCGATGCAGAAAAACGAGCTCGAGATTTTTCCGAAACGTTATCCATGAATTTTAAAAGGACCCGGGTCGGAATTGGCCAGAATTGATTAGCATGATTTTTCTCTAATGAGGTTAGGACGCGGTGCCTTTTCTCGGTGAACATGGCGATGATCGCAATTGTCATTCTCGCCATTTTCATAGGCATCCAGTTCTGATAATTGCTGAAATTTGTTACTGTTGATTTCGTATTGCTTCGGCCACACAAAGTTTAATGCTGCGATATCACGATGTTCTAGTTAAATTGAGGTTATATCTAAGCACATTAAATGTTATTAACTATAAGTGAAATAAGAAAACCTATAACAAGATATGTTAATAGTTATTTTAATAGCGTCCAATAAATTTCGACTGTTTCAATAAATGTAGTTTGATTTTGTTTTAGAGATTCTTTATTGAAATCAATTTGAAAAATATTTGGACATGGTTAAATATTTTTCATTTCTTTCTTTTTATCTTATATTTATTATAGATTCTCATATTCATAATTTCAAGAAGTATGATAGCCGTTTTCTTAAATTTATAGAAAAGTATATAATAAAGTATATAATAATTTTTGTTAGTGTACATTTACTTTAAGATAAGTTAGATCATAATTAAGTAATAAAAATATACTGATTTTGTTTTAGAGGTTGGATCTTTACTGAAAAACACACGGACATAAGTAGATATTTTTTATATCTCTTTAAAAAATCTGACTTACCTCATTGTGATGTACGAAGCTCTTAAATATATATTTTTCTAAGGTGGACGCCTTAAATTTTAAATCAATTTTATTAGGTTATATATGAAACATAATGCTTTATTTCTGTTAGTCCATGGTTTTATAAATAGTCTTGATACTTAAGACGGGAAATATGTAAAATGGAAAAGTTAGAGACATTTTTATAGGAATAGGTTTCGTTCAAATGAAAAAGCGATTACTTATTGTAGAAGCCTATTTTGAAATCTAAAAGAAATCATTTTAAGAAGGAGATATAAAAAGATTAGAAGAAGGTTGGGTTGTCTTAAAGGATCTTTATGAATAAAGTTGAATTTAGTTTAGTTGAGTTGTTGTTTTATTAGTTGGGTTCCAGACTTTATAAGTTACGTGATATAATAGCCAACTATTTCTATTTGTGGTAGTGGACTTTTGTAGAAAAATGTTTAGTTATTATAGACGTATTCTTGATATTATGATTTTGTTATGAAATCATGTTTGTTGCGTAATTTGTAAAAATAATATTGATATTATCTAAGTAATTTTAAAATATGTAACCGAATAAAATTAATTGAGCTATTTTTTGATGAAATTTTCAGACCGTTCAGGCCACTAAACTCGAATCCACGTCTAACCGGAGTCCCGATCCGGTTATTTTTCACATTCCATTATTATTCCGCAACGATTCGCCTTTTGTTTGAATTGCGGGAACCGCGTGTCTAATATTAGAGGAAAAAATCGGTCCTCTTTAAAAGACGTGGGCACGTCTCGCATCGACTGGTTCGGTCTGTTTTTTCTTCGCCCTCTCAAACTTTAATTAACTGGCAAATCGTTTTTTTGAACAGCCAGAGTGACTTGATGAAAAAACTCCCGCTACTTCGCGAACTAACTTTTGTTTTTCTCCGCGTATTGGTTCCCAAGTCGGAGACAAAATTAGATGAAATATTTATTTGATTTTGTTTCTGTTGTTCTATTACGGTACAAGAGAATTAATTTTATATACGAGGGGGTGTTTTTATATTTTGCTACTCGGCAACGTTAAGTGTTATCATACTTTTCCACTTCGACTTTTTTTATTATAACCTTGATGCGTTGTCATAGAAACGTTAGAGATACCTTTTATGTCTGCCAGTGTGTTTTTAGCATGTACTTCGAATATATAAGCTATGGCAGTTGAGTAAACCTAAATTAACAAACTTTTTGTATAAATTTTCTGTATTGATATTTCTTTATATATTTACAAATGACTATATTCAAAACAATCAAAATTTCAAATTTTTGGTCATTTTAAGCAATTTAACATGTATTTTAGTTTTTATAATATCGCAATATGGAAAGCTCTGAGCTCAGAACAGATACATGCATTCTTGAAAGACGAGGTGCTTGCTTAGCGATCCATAATTTGTTGTTACTTCCAGATAAAACATGCTGTATTTGTGGCTTTGATGATTGTTGAAAAATATATTGATATAGGTAAATGTTTTTATTTCTTTTCAGAAACATCTAACTTTATTTTAATGTATGAAGTTCTTAAATATGTTTTATCTTATATTATGGATTGTTATACTCATAATTTTAAATCTGAAGACTTTTTAGTGAATTCTGGCTTAAGGATTTTAGACTTACAAGGTCCAAACAGACCAATTCGGTCAAGAGGAAAATGTGAAAGATCTAACAGGAAATAATCTGAGTCTTTTATTACTCTTTAAAGACCGATAATTTTATTGTTACGAAAGAACCGTATTATATTATGCCGTATATCTTATATTTTATTATTTTATTATTATTTTTTATCATGTTCATAATATCAGGAAGTATGATGATCGTTTTCTTAAGTATACAGAAAATTTTATTCTGTTACATATAAAACAAATGACTATAATTTTTATTTTCATTAGTGTGGAATTTTATAAGTTACTTTTGATTATAATTAAGTAATAAGAAATTACTGATTTTGTTTTAGAAATTAGATCTTTATCTGAAAAATGTATGGATATAAGTAAATTTGTTTATATTTTCTTAAAAACATCTGACTTACTTCATTGTGATATACGCAGCTCTATATAAAAGTGGTAATACATTCTAGGAAGAAGAGCTAATTGTTAGGCGTCTTACAATTTCTTGTTACTTCCAAATATAATGATGTTTTCAGAAACTGCACCTTCATTAAACTCTGATGCGCCAATTAGAGGTAAATCTTCAATATTTTTTTCAGGCATCATATTCTAGACTTTCTCAACTGTTTACAACTTTGTGTATATATGTTTTGTTTTTATGGATTCCCTTGTATTATCGTATAAGGGGAATGAGCCTGTAATTTAGCCTATTACCTTTTTGACAACTCTTTTGAAGATGTCAGCTCGATATGTTGGTAAATAATAACCATAAGACAATATATAAGCCCAGGGTCTGGTAAGATATAGTAACCTGCTATAGTTAAAAGTGTTAAAGACAAGATAGTCATAAATTAGAATCATTCACATAAAATTTTCACTAAATATTGTAATATATAACGCAATATCAATGAAAGGATGAATTTTGGATTCCAGCTCAAACATTGTTTACTTACAAGCTCCTACTTGACGAATTTGTTCAAGAGACGAAAACAGCTGCATCGGAAATATATGTTTCAACTGAAAACTAACCAATTGATAGTGATCTTGATGCTATTGAAGAGCGAGATGTTGTCCAAGAGATGACATTACATTCGAATCTTTTATTTGTCTCATCGACAAATGTTTATGTTCATTCTTGTGTGGTACAAAATTCATTTTGAAATAACTTAAAAACCTTTATTGCTCATCGTTGCGGTTAATAAATTATATCACAATTTCGCTGCGTCTTCCTTCGGGTCTCCTACTTCACATCGTGATTGCGTCCGAATCGAAAGTTTTTGCAGTCTGCCTAGTGGTATAATTTAATTGAATTCTATCGCGAAGCTACTCTATAACGGCGAGAGAGATCTCTCTTTTGCAATTGAACGGTTCCGCCACGGACGCGGTCTCAGAAAAACCCATTATAAAACAATTTTACCGCTATTTTAGTTTAATTTATCTCGTCAGCGCGGGGAATAAGGGGATTGCGGATTATTATTTTTGCTCGGGATTGTTTTGCCACTTAGATGGAATTAGGCGTCGCAAAAATTGTTTTTGATCGACCGAGAGTCGTGTTGTCGGATCCGCCTCCCTCGAATGGTCTTTAAGCTTTCGTTGTTTTGTTTTAAGCGTCTTATAAAACTGAAGAGGCTAGGATAAATTACTGAAAAAAATGCGAAGATTAAATACAGTTACTACATCTCTAAATGTGTTTTACAATGTATTTGTGTTATAATTATGGTTTTTAACTATTAATATGGTTAGTTCAGAAAAAAAGCAAAAAGTGTAAGATGGTAAGTGTATATAGGGGTCACAAAGCAGTGTGTGTTTTATTTTCTGGAACAGTGTTATAGAGAATATTGTCTGCAAAGTTGTATTTCGAAACAAATCGCAAATCCATTAGTAAACAATACCAGAGCAAAACCAGAGCAAAATGAATTAATTGCAAGTGTAATTGAAGATATAAATAAACTGTTGATGTCCATAATTAAATGTGTTGGGGAAAGCTCGGCCGCACATCTAATTGTTCGTCATAGTAAACCTTTTCAAGAGGGAGTTTAAGAAGGAAGGTTCGTTAACATTGATGCTACTGAAGAGCGAGATCTTGTCCAAGAGATGATATTACATTCAAATCTTTTGTTTGTCTCATCGAGAAATGTTCATTCATATGTGAATTCATTTTTTAATCATTTGGATGATAAATATAAGATGATTCAGCGCATCAAATATACTCGTCTATCTTGAAGTATTAATTGCGCTTCATTCATATCGCTATGTCTTGACGAAAACACTGACGTCACTGAATATGCACGTCTGGCTGCTATTGCTCGATATTGCGTGGGTCAACCAATCAATCAAATGTCATTAATGAAGAACTAACCGCAGGATTTGCAACAAAACATGACGAAAGACTCCATTCCCATGTCAAAACTTAGGAGCTGCAACTCTAAGACAAAACTGAACAAGGATGAAGACTCAAGAGAACCAAACCATGTGATCCTTGTAGTATATAGTATTGGGGATTAAGTAAGGACCAATAGGTCTTTGTAGATAAGTACCTAATTTTAAAACAGCATAAGGACAAATTTTAAGTTCGTAGCGACTAGTAATAACGCATTAATTCAAATAATGACTATTTATTTAACGTAACGGTCAAAATAAGATGACAATACGCTCTACTGCTAAAAACCCTTAAACCGTCCATATCGTAAATTATTTTCATTCTATGCCTGTAACAAACCGACAAATCCCTACAATCGAATGCACCGAAGCCATTGGACATCGTTCGAATCACGTCAATAGCGCGGAAAAGTCTCATCCGCCGGAAATTCAAATCGTACAAGGAAATGCAGGTCAAGATGTCTGTGTCTACGATAAATCGATACACAATAGGAGTTTCGACCGTGCCGTCAAGCAGGCTCTGGAACTACGGATGAAGCGTGAAACGTTCGAGCGTTACAAGCACGCTCTCGGATCCCGCTCGTTACTTGACATCGTCGCGGATTCAGTGACTCAAAAAATGGTCCTTTTTATCCTTGTAAAGGATGATGTATGAATCGAGAAAAAATATACCTATCGTATATCAGCATCCGGATAGAGTAGTGAAAGAGGGCGAGGTCACAAGCAAATATGTACTCGATTTTTTATATATCTTGTTAAAATCATTTGAGTTATTTAAGATATACTTCTTCTAGTTCTTATTATATTCTTAATATCAGTAAATATGATGGCTGGAAGTATTCTCGTCGATTTTTTAAGATTGCCAAAAAATTTTATATACGAAATATATAACAATATTTCTTTCTTGTTGTTACTTTAGAATATTATAACCTGTTTTTTGATGAATTCGATTACATTTAAAGAATAACAAGCTTATTTGTTATAGAGGTTAGATCTTTACTGGAGTCAATTGTTCTTCTTAAAAATATCTGATTTTTTTTATTTTAAAATTTGGATTGTCATAATTGCAATGAATATGATAGTCATTTTCTTATATTTCCAAAAAAATTCTATTTATTTTCTACTATTTTTTAAATAGTTATATTCGAAACATATTTCTTTATTTTTTTTAACTGAAGACTTTTGTTAGCTACCTTTTATAAGTAATATAATAACTACAGAAAAAAAATCTATTTTGGCTATAGGAGCGTTTTATTCAACCTAGTTTTTTTAAGAAATATATGGACAGAAATAAATAATTTTTATATTCTTTTAGACCTTGATTATGATATATAAATCTACTAAATATATTTTTCATATTTATTCATAATTTCAATAAGTATGATGGACGCTTTCTTAAATTTACCCAAAATTATATTGTATTGTATATTAGACATATTTCTTCCATTTTGTTAATGTATAGTCTTATAAGCTATACTTGATAAGTAACATGATAATTATTAAAACATTATTGATTCCACTTTATCTATATTAACTTAGAGCCAGTTTTATTGAGAAGTACATGGACAGAAGTAAATAACTTCTATAGTCTTTTACATTTTGTTTTGGTATATAAAGCTTTTAAATATATCTCTTTCCAACATTTATTATTCGGTGTTATATTAATAGCATCAGCAAAAGTGACAGCTTTTATTTTATTATAAGTTATTGGTGACAATATTGCCTTTTCCTTGATATTAGAGTTTTGTGTTTTATAAGCTGTTCTTTATAAACACGAATATAATTATATTTAAATGATTTGTTATTCAAATATTTAAATGTGAAATTGGTCTTGTTTTGGTTAGAAATAAAAAGCCTATAAAAGGTTTTTCTTTTTTTTGTCGTTGGCTGTCAACTATACTTGATTTCAAGAAATGTGGTCTTTTAGGGTCTCAAAAATATTGGGCTATATATGAAATACTTGAAGATATTTTTTTTCTTTCTTTATATTCAATTTTCTTAAAAAACGTATTCACTTTTAATTATCAATAGGAACATTGTTTGGAGTCAATTTTATCTAATATTCATAAGGGATGACGTTCAGATTGAGGAAAATATACATATAGTGTATTAAAAAGACCAGTAGATGATTAGAAAATATATTTCTAATTTCTAAAAAAGTTGTTAAAAGCTGTTTTTTAAGTTCTCAATAAAAGTAATAGGTGTATTTCGCGGAAACCAATTTCTTTTAATTAGTTTTCTTTGAAAATAATTTTGTTAAAAAATAATTTTTACATGAGTTAATCTCTTTTAGGTTGAAAATCGATTATACAATAATCGTATTTCATTAAGCCTGCTTTACAGTTTAATTGAATTTGAGAGATTTAAAGGTGATAATAGATCTTGGAAGATGAACCACGTGTTCGGCGTCCTATAAATTATTCTGGTAACAAAATGAGGCGACATATCATCGATAAACTATGAATCATCAATTATAAGAAGATATTTATCCAATTAACTAATTTATTGCTGGAATTTTTATATGGCACTCGCTGCCAAACTACTAATTCAAATCTTGTTGGGAATCTGTTGAGAATGGCGTCGTAAAATGGGTAAAACTTATTTGTTTCACATTTGTTATATATTAATTTTTAATGAGATTGTTCGTGAATTCAGAAAATGTTAAGTTATGTATATATTATTTCTGATCTATATTTTAAGACAATGTAAAATATGAAAATATATTGTTATTTCTTTGTCCCTACTGCTGAATTATCAATATGTTCAGAAACAATTTTATCAAAGAGGTCCACATTGAGTTATAACTTTTTATAGTTTCATTTATAACGAACCGTTTTTCATTTCGATATATTTGTCGTGTTCATCTCTGAACGGCCTCTATTTTGTATTTCGTTATTCCGTTATCCAACCCCGAAAGTTCCGAGAAATTAATATCGTATAGTCATCGATCTGTTCTATTATTTCCGATCCGACAGACGTTGAACACTTAAAAAAATATAATGGGGAAAGGCCAGAAGTCGGGATACAAGGCAGGCATTATAAATAAGTGATTGTCCGCGTCGAGTCGGCAACGTAACGTTGTAGGATTGAATTTTTGATGACCCAGCCGTTTATATATAAACCGAATGATTTTTCCTGGTTTCCATGGGGTGTACGGAACGGGAGCGAGCGGTCTGGCGTCAGCTTGAGCAATACCACCTTACCATTACTTGTTTTGTTCTTATTAGATGATGGCTTCGCTCTGTAGATTGACGATCTCTCCCTCGGATATGTTGTAGCTGCACCTGGGTCCGTTGCCCTCTCTGTGATGATGGTTGCTGTTGTGGATGTCGCTGGACGCGTTGCTGTACGCGATCGCTACGTTGCGTCGTCTGCCGAACCTCCAGCAGATGAGTTTCGAGGTCATCTGGCAGCAACCCTGCAGCGTTTTCTTGAACGCCACCCTGAACTCCCTGTTGAAGTAGGCGTAGATCAGGGGGTTCAGGGCGGAATTGAAGTAGCCGACCCAGAAGACCAGCGTCACTACCCAGGGTGGACTGTGGCATAGTTCTGACCCGCACAGGGTGGAGATTACGTACCTGTAAAGAAGAAGGAATATTATTTTTGTTATATTATTATTATTATTATTATTTGAAATACCATATTTGTACTCTATTTTTATTTATAGTCGTTCCAACACTGCTGTGTTATTTAGCGACTTCAAACATTCATATTATAAACTTTTTAAACCACCAAGCGTGATTCTACTTTTAAGATAAATTAATGAATATTTTTACAGTTATAATTTTTTAAATATTTTTTATATTACATAATGGAGTGTCATAATTTCCACCGGTACGATGGTCATTTTCATGTGACCGACTCAAAAATGTTATATAACAAATATATAACAATATTTCTTTCTTTTTATTGGTTTAAATCTCTATAAGCTGCTCTTGATAAATTGAATTATGTAATAATGACATGTTATGTTTTAAGGATTATTGAAAAATATATGGACAGATATACCTATTTATATATGGTTTTAAAAATAACTAACTGGCTTAATTTTAATAAATGGAAGTCCTAAATGTGTTTTCTTATTTTCATTATCGAGAGTCTCCTATTCTCATATTTGTTGTCATAGTTTTTTTCACCTACCAAACATATTGTTGGCTGTGTACCCATTTAAGTTCCGATTCTAAATTTATGTTTTGTGGATTAAATACTAATGAGTAAGAAATAAGATTGACAATACAACTAACACATTGTTGCTCGGCAACATTATTCTTTATTTGAAACATTGTAAAATTAGATTGCTCTATATTAGTATTACCACATTTACCCCGTAGTATTTTATATCTTTTGTTCTCCTCGTTGGTTTTGTTGGTAGTTGTAATTTCTTAAGGTTCCCGTTTCAATCTTCATTAACAAAGAAATAGCGCGACTGGATCCGCAATCGACGTTTCGCATCTCGAGAGCAATAATAAATATCCTTACGATTTCCATTCCTCAGGCCGCAGACCGACCGTGGCTGAATTTATAGCATTTCGTGGCCGACATCTTTACCATTTCAGACATGTTCAGCCTAGATAAGAGACGACCTATCAATTGATCGAACACGAGAAGGTGCCCTCTGGGGCACGAAGGTGGAGCCACGGTACATTTCCGTGGTTCCCCCCCTCTTTTGCTTCCAGGTTTTATTAGATCGACGTGTTTGGAATAACTATATAACTGTTTATTTATTTTTTATATTATCACAGCTGTAATCCACTTATGTTTATAATGGGCAGTGAGAAATTTATGTTTTAATACACTATGCTAACATTTTTTAAGAATATTGCGCGCACTGAGAACTGAGATTTGGCATAGTCAAAGTTTATATGGAGAAAAATGTCTCAGAAAGAAAAACCTAATACCAACACACTAGTTTGGGTTTATTAACAAGCATTGAACAAATGACCAGGTCCATAGAATAACAGATATTATAAAAAAACCTATGAAAGTAAAAAGTATATTCAGTTGTATGATGTATGATCAGTTGGTAGTAGTTAAAATAATATTGTAAATCGCAATGGCAACTGATATCTTCTGCCAATGCAACAAAAAAATATTCGAAGGATAAAACAGGTAGCTGTATATGACCTCCTCACTGATTCACATAAAGTTTTTGGACAGGAAGGCTTATTCTTTGCGTTTCAGATCGACTAGATGATTATGAACACAAATATGGAATATACATTTCTCAATCAAGATTAAATTCCTAATTGTAATTTTAATAGTACGTTTTTTTTATTAAAATCTACATCAATATTGGATTGAAATACACAATATGTGTATATTCACAGATTATTTCCCTTAACCAATCTAAAAGGAAATCAGTAGCTCATCTTACATTAAAATAATTAAAAAGAATTAGAAGTAAGTACAAATATCCTATTTTTTCCAAAGGCAGTAAGTTGGATTTTAAAATTGAATATTATAACACATATCTTTTTCTGTTCTTCTGAAATAGACGAATATGTGCCTTCAAGTACTACCACAGATACAGGTAATATTGCAAGAAAGGGTTATTAGATATATTTTAATGAAACTACTACAACATAATATTATCTAAATGTTTATTAACAATAACATGAACCTATTATAATTAGTTTGTGTGCTATTCCAGACCATTTCCAGGCTATCTATTTCCACACAATTTCATTTACTGTGAAAGGAAGTATATAACCAAATATAAGAAGTAAAACGTATTCAAATTTGTAATAACTAAATAAAATAAACAAAACCTTATTTAACCTATCAAGTACATTTATTTTATATTCTACAATATTCACACAACTTAGCTTAGAACCTATCTGAACCTATTTATCTATTGTCAATGCAACAAAAAAATACTCGAATGATAAAACAGATAGCTGTATATGACCCCCTCTCTGATTCACATAAAGTGTTTGGACAGGAAGGCTTATTCTTTGCGTTTCAGATCGACTAGATAATTATGAACCTAAATATGGAATATACATTTTTCAATCAAGATTAAATTCCTAATTGTAATCTTAATAGTACGTTTTTCTATTAAAATCTACATCAATATTGGATTGAAATATACAGTATGTGTATATTCACAGATTATTTCCCTTAACCCATCCCAAAGGAAATCAGTAGCTTATCTTACACTAAAATATTTAAAAAGAATTAGAAGTAAGTACAAATATCATATTTTTTCCAAAGGCAGTAAATTGGATTTGAAAACTGAATATTATAACGCATATCTTTTTCGATTCTTCTGAAATAGACGAATATGTGCCTTTAAGTACTACCACATATACAGGTAATATTGCAAGAAAGAGTTATTAGATATATTTTTATGAAACTACTACAACATAATATTGTCTAAATGTTTATTAACAATAACATGAACCTATTTTAATTAGTTTGTGTGCTATTCCAGACCATTTCCAGGCTATCTATTTCCACACAATTTCATTTACTGTAAAAGGAAGTACATAACCAAATATAAGAAGTAAAAAATATTCAAATTTGTAATAACTAAATAAAATAAACAAAAGCTTATTTAACCTATCAAGTATATTTATTTTATATTCTACAATATTCACAAAACTTAGCTTAGAACCTACCTGAACCTATTTATCTATTGTCAATGCAACAAAAAAATACTCGAAGGATAAAACAGGTAGCTGTATATGACCCCCTCTCTGATTCACATAAAGTTTTTGGACAGGAAGGCTTATTCTTTGCGTTTCAGATCGACTAGATGATTATGAACCCAAATGTGGAATATACATTTCTCAATCAAGATTAAATTCCTAATTGTAATTTTAATAGTACGTTTTTTTATTAAAATCTACATCAATATTGTAAGTACAAATATCCTATTTTTTCCAAAGGCAGTAAATTGGATTTGAAAATTGAATATTATAACGTATATCTTCTTCGATTCTTCTGAAATAGACGAATATGTGCCTTCAAGTACTACCACATATACAGGTATTATTGCAAGAAAGAGTTATTAGATATATTTTTATGAAGCTACTACAACATAATATTGTCTAAATGTTTATTAACAATAACATGAACCTATTATAATTAGTTTGTGTTCTATTCCGGACCATTTCCAGGCTATCTATTTCCACACAATTTCATTTACTGTAAAATGAAGTACATAACCAAATATAAGAAGTAAAAAATATTCAAATTTGTAATAACTAAATAAAATAAACAAAACCTTATTTAACCTATAAAGTACATTGATTTTATATTCTACAATATTCACACAACTTAGCTTAGAACACAACCTACCTGATTCACACAACCTACCTGAACCTATTTATCTATTGTCAATGCAACAAAAAAATACTCGAAGGATAAAACAGGTAGCTGTATATGACCCCCTCTCTGATTTACATAAAATTTTTGAACAGGAAGGCTTATTCTTTGCGTTTCAGATCGACTAGATGATTATGAACCCAAATGTGGAATATACATTTCTCAATCAAGATTAAATTCCTAATTGTAATTTTAATAGTACGTTTTTTTATTAAAATCTACATCAATATTGTAAGTACAAATATCCTATTTTTTCCAAAGGCAGTAAATTGGATTTGAAAACTGAATATTATAACGCATATCTTTTTCGATTCTTCTGAAATAGACGAGTGCCTTCAAGTACTACCACATATACAGGTAATATTGCAATAAAGAGTTATTAGATATATTTTTATGAAACTACTACAACATAATATTGTTTAAATGTTTATTAACAATAACATGAACCTATTTTAATTAGTTTGTGTGCTATTCCAGACCATTTCCAGGCTATTTACTTTCACACTATTTTATTTACTGTAAAAGGAAGTCCATAACCAAATATAACAAAAAATCTCATTCAGTAAGTATTTTATAGCTTGCCGTTGCAAAAAACTGAAATACTTTAAATAGTTGCGAAATAATTTGTGGCTAAAAAACTTCACCAAATCACTAGTTAGTTTATTCGATCTCGACTGTAATTGAGAGTATTAAATTTTGAGAAATCGCGTTCACTGGATGCAATAATAAAACCATGCGAAATAAAACGAGCATAGCCTAACGAGATGAATTTTCCGCCTTTGAAGGCTCTCTGTAATAGAGTTTTACTGCAATTGACTCAATGCTTCCGGAAAATATTCCTGACAGACTATACTACTAGATAATATAGATTAATAAACGTTTGATGTTTGGTAAATAACGTTCTGATATTTCTTTTACAAGACTTCAAGTAAACTCCAATCGTTTTTTATCGATTGCCTTACTATTTTCACATATGATTGGAATACTTGCGTGTTTTATATATACTATAGTATTGTGATGGTAGTAATACGTAGAAATTATGGTACATTTGATTATGAATTCCTCTATGTGTACAAAGCTGTCATGAATGTATAATATTTGCGAATTTTATACTATACCGTGACATCTACTGGTGAAAATGCGAAGTATTAATGTAAACATTTGTTAAATAACTTGACCAATCGGTTAAATTAGATTGATTTTCACACTTTTTCTAGATAAGATAACAGTTTTCCTTTTAGTATTGTCCGGTTATTAAGTGTTTACAGACTATGATCATGAAATACATAAAATAGCATTTTTGACATTTTTATTTTTGTTGTTTCGTCCGAACAAACCTTTTACCGAAGTCTCTCAAACATTTATAGAGGTTTAAGGTAAGCTCGTCAATTCTTCAATGATTTAAAAGTAATAATTTTGACGTCAATAACAGAGGCTAAGAAGATAGAGAATGAATTGTTGCAAAAAATTTAGTAATAGAAAGTAACGGAATGTCATCTTCTTGCATGAGTACGCATAGCCACACGTTGCAAGAATTGCGAAGGATAATTGATATATTTTTTGTTCTGGCCTAAAACCAGCCGGTGGAACGCATGACGCATACCTGGTCGCGGAGACTTGCCCTGGAGTGACAAATTGGACCGGGTTATGTGGGACTGCCTCTGGGCTTACCAATACCCTAAAGAGAAACCGCCTCACAGTTGACCCCTGTGGATCGCTACTGCTAATGCAGTAAATTTAGGGATATTTCACCCGCTGATCCGGTAACTGTTATTGGGCACGAGGACCCGGGGATTCTATTGATTCCCGAACTTGAGTTAACACACGACTGGATACTGTCGTATGGGGGCAAAAGTTACGAATGCAGCGACGGATGAGGTTGTTTCAGCCTGGAAAAGGGGGAGAGGTTAGTGGTGATGTGGTGCTAAGCCCCCAGCATGTCGGCAAGCTCCCAAACAAGCGCGTTTTCAGAAGAACTTAAGCTGAGTTGTTGTTTATGGAATGATGTAGATTTGAAGTGCTTGATTTCTGAAGTGTCAGTTTCTCTATGAATATGATTATTTCCGACAAACCATGAAGCGGTTAAGATTCTCCTGAGGAGCTTATATTGGAAAATTTGAAGCCGTTTCACCTGGTTGGGTGTAACAAACTTAGGAAGTAGACATTATATCCGTAGAGGAGTATGGACCGAATCTTGTAAAATAAACATTTGATGGAGATGGGAGGTCTTATAAAAGGACAGATCAGAGAAGATAGCAGGTTTGTTATCTCGAACCTTTCTGGATTGCCTTCTGGATTTTGTAGAACTTTTTTTCAATTTTGTAGAACGATTTGTCTTTTGCCTCAAAATAGGTCTTTCACCAGTTGCTGTCCACTGAAATGTCGATCGTTTTGGTTTCGGAGTGAAATTATAGATCCGTGTTTCATATATTATCACATATCCATACAAAAATTATTATTACGTTCAAACATGGCCAAACACTGCTCAGAATCATCAACACGTTCTTGTATTTGATCAACAGTGAGCAGACGCAGCAACTACTTTGAACAGAGCTTTCTCATAATCAAATTCTCATGCAATATAAAACCAACACGTTCTTTTGATATCTTAACAATGTTGGCTAACTCACGCAACTTTACTTTTTGACAAATAAAAACGATTTTGTGGATTTTTAATATTTTCTTGTGTTACCACCTCATTAGGACGTCCACTGCGTTCTGCATCATCTGTGTCTCTGCGACCACTTTTGAAGTCAGCAAACTAACGTTTTATTATTGTTTCTAATAGAGCTGAGTCCATATAACACTTTGTAAATTTTTTCCATCAAGAAGCAGTGTAAAATTAAAACACAAAACTGTTTTTGATCCATTATTTTGAAAATAACAAAAGTAGTGTCACTTTTAGTATAATAACTCGCAAATGTATGAATGGAATACCACGAATATCATATTGAAGGTTAGTACGAACTGAAAAAACGGCGAATGTTATAAAATTAGTGCCATCTATGTGTTAGACCCGGGACATTTCAGGCCATGTGTTATTAACGGTAACAAACATTTAGATCATTTCATCCTGTGACTGCCCAACTCGCCTGATTTAGCTCGGTTGTATTTTTGGTACAAAAGCTCCTTCTAGGACATTCTTTTGAGTTGAATAACGAGAAAAAGTCACCAATTGCAATCATAAATTGAAAAACAAACTTTTGAAATGCAAAACTTCTACATTTTTCATGAAATATTTCTACCTCAATTAACCTAATGGCACCTAACAAGTGATAAACTTACCGAATGTTACTGGAGACCTTTTATGCTTAATCTAAGAAATAAGTTTTGAACTAAACATGACCGCCGAATCGTCTCGAACATCTATATACGTCTCGCACGGTTTTTATCTAAAGCGAAACAAAGTTTGACTTTAATGTTGACTTTTTTGTGGATGCTTTTATACGACCGACCCCAGAACCAATAATCCGTCGTTTTTCTAACATTACATCGAGTTTGCCGCTATCTATTGTTAAAATATTGTCGTTCGGCTTTATGGAATTATCTTAGCGTTATAATAAAGGAGAGACATATCTCCGAACTATCTGGTTAGATATGTTCACAAACCGGAGAATAGAATTAGAAGACGAGGTTATATTTACCACCGTTATATTTCTTTTGGTTCGAGAGCATATACCGTCCAATATGAATTCGTCGTGCGTCCAATATGAAATTCCATTTCTAAAAATATGCCCCAAAGTTTCATCTCCATTATTACATACTTTACTGTTGTATACTTTCTTTCATGGCCTCTGTTGTTTGTGTTTCATTCTAATAAACCTTTTATGTAAGATAGACCCTAAGAAGAATATCACGAGGATTGAGGCCGAGTGATAGAGGAAGCCAGCAGATGTTTGTAAACCTCGACATCATATTTTTTGACCATGTAACTTATTCATGTATATCAGGTTATACAGGATTTCATTTCGTACCTTATATTAATATATATCATGTGGAATATATATCTAAACATAATATATTTAAAAATATATACTTAGCGATAGTATTAGGAGTTCTGATAATTTTATTATTTATCGCTATTGCTGGTCTATTTTTTGCAACAATACGTCATTAAATATATTCAATTGACGTCAGTAGGCACCTGCAGTAACACTTTCAATTGGTTTTAGCAAATTGTTGATTGTACCATGTGCACAGCAAGAGCTTGTGGGCATGTGGATGGCTTTTTCTGCACTATCTTAGGACTTTATACACTTGAGGTCATCGTAGTAGATCCATTTTTTATTGCTACACATAAAATGGGACAAGAAATTCTGCAAAAGAGCTGTTCGAAATGGCATTTAAAGCCAATTAATTTGGTAGACATTGTCCCTCCTTTCAGATCTGTTTCATCGCATGTGAACGTCTGGATTCAGTTGATTCATCAATTACTACATGATTAAAGTGTAATACTAAATGGAAAAGTGTTAGTTTATTTTAAGGAATGTCGACACCATCGACTTTAACAGTCAGGTTATGTTTAATATTTGCATTTTTAAGAATAGATATCGCTGATTAAAATATATAAAACTATCACCTATATAGATAAAACAAGAATATAAAAATAGCAATGAGCTGATAAAAGGATTAAATGAAATATATATAACAATCAGCTTTGTTAAATAAATCGTCTTTACATTCGCTAAAAGGATTATCATTTCAATTCTCAGAGGTTTCTTGGATCAATATCGTACAAAGGCCTTAAGTTTTACAGAGTGGGATTCGCACAATATATGGTTTTTTATGCTTTTCTGTATCGGAATTTATTTGGCTGGTATTTTTATTACAAAACTACAGTAAGTTTTTCAAATTTGGCTTTGTACCGCGAAGGGTTATATATGTTATTAGATTGTGATGTTGGGCCAATAAGTTTTGAGATTTTTTTTATAACTTAGAAGTATTATTTAGATAATTCATTTTATTCAAAACTTTATCCATGGTTACGTCTCTTTAATATATATATAGATTAGATTTGGTTATAAGTACTTGATTAGCAATCCACTTAAGTAGTTTCATAGTTTTCATGTTGTAAAATCAGTTGCAAGGCAGTATGAATTCAGTGTTTTCTTCAAAGACATCAAAAATGCGTTCAGTTTAAGCATGATGGAAATCTATCCACAGTGAATGCTGAAATCTGCCCTGTATTCCAAATCCTTAAAAAACTAAATGTCTTCGCCTAAATGGAGATATTTTCAAATGTTTGTGTAGAAAATGTACTTATTTATCAGAAAATAGAGTTATCCGTTGGGTTAAATATGATAGGCAAGTTCAAAACAATTAGTTGTGTAATGATATTTAAAGTTAACTTCTTGCCCAACCATTTTGACTTTATTTTCTGAAGAGTTAGGTAATATTAGTGAAGAACAAGGTGAATGTTTTCATCAGGACATTAAAGAGATAAAGAAACACTATTAGGGGTGATAAAATATCAAATTAAAGGATGGTAATTGGATGGTCACTTCACAGAGAACAAGAAAATGGTTTGTATCTGAGAAAAAGCTTGCTAACAAAATTTTCAGAGGACTGCCTATTTCCTGCAGTCAAATATGGGGGAGATTTCGTTATGATCTGGGCGGCAATATTTTGGTATTCAGCTGGTCCTCTCTTTCACATTACTAAATGGATTTACTGCGAATGAATATCTTGACATCCATAATGAATAATGAAGTTGTCACTATGAGTAACCTGTTTCTGCCATAGGCTGGCACATTGCAAGATAATAATGTATATTCGATACATACTGCTGAAAAATTCGATTTGAGTTTGAGGAGTACCAATCATCAAACATTCTCCTTAGCCATCACAATAATCAGACATCAGAATTCGCTCATCCTGTTATGGGAAATTTTAGAACGAAGAATTATAAGTAGATTTTCTTCTCCAACATCATTGAAGCAATTGGCGAATGTTTCAATACACGAATGGGATAACATTCCGATGGAAATTACTGATCCATTGTAGTGCGGCGAATTGTAGTTGAGAGGTATAAGGATATAAGATTTATGTAAATTGGTTTAAAATGTGTTTACAGATATTCTTTTCTTTGCTTGTGTAGTGGATGAAGTGGATGTTCTTAAATTATTACAATGGTGTGATTATATTGCCAGTAATATCTAAGGTTTTTAAAAAACTCCTGCTGAAAATAATTAAACCTATCATAGAGTGAACAAACCTAATATCAACAAACCAGTTTGGGTTTATTAACAAGCATTTAACAATTGACAAGGTCCACAGAATAACTGATGAAAAAGCCCACGAAAGTAAAAAAGTATGCTCAGCTATATTCTTAGATGAAGCACAAGCCTTCGATAAGGTTTGGCATGAAGGCCTTCTTCATAAATTACAGAAAATGTTACCAAAACAACACACCGAACTATTGAAATCGTACATTACAATCAGAATGTTTAGAGTCAAATAAGAAGAAGCTTACTTTACAATAAAAGAAGCTAAAGCAGGTGTACCACAAGGAAGTGTACTGGGACTAATGCTTTATCTACTCTACACTTATGATGTACCACAAAGGGATAATATAACGATAGCTACATTTGCTGATGATACTGCGATTATAGCTGTCGGAGACAATAGTGAAGAAGCATCACGAAAACTACAACAGGTAAGCGACAATATAAATAATTGTACACAAGCTTGGAAAATAAGAATTAATGAAAGTAAATCTGTACATGTACAGTTCACCAATAAACAAATCGTACAAGCACCAGTAACATTAAATAATACTATCATTTCATATAGCAACAACGCTAAATATCTCAGAAAGAGTTTTGATGCAAAACTTTGCTGGAAGGAACATATAAAAAAGAAAATAAGAGAACTAGAATTTAATTATAGGAAACTATACTGGCTAAATGGAAGAAAATCACAATTATCAGTACATAATAAATTACTAGTATATAAACAAATACTGAAACCTGTATGGACATACGCAGTTCAATTATGGGGATGTTCTGCAAAGAGTAACATAAATAAAATACAAATTTTTCAGCACAAAGTCCTGAGACAAATTTTAGGTTAGTCGAGAACAACTAACAACAATGCAATAATTAAGTTATAATAATAAAAAAATATTACTTCGCAAGGAGACTGTATTGAAAATAGGCTTAAAAACTATGACTGAACTAAGGAATGAAGATTTTGCTTTCAAACAATCAATGGTTTCTAAATAAGTTTACACACGATCAGAACTTACCGAATATCCCAGTACATCACTGTATTTCAATATCGAAAAAAGTCTTCTGTTGTCGAGCTAAATTAAGTGTAAAAATGTGCACTTAAGACGCAGATTAGAATCGCCGAAGGAACAGTGCTATTCTTCGACGGCCGATTGTTTCCAGGCCAATTAAGGTAATAGCTGCAGCTGACGACGCCGCATTTAATATCTGGCTGCATTCACGAGCAATCTGCAGTCGCTGCTCGTTCGGTTCCCGTCATTAGCGTTGTCATGACGATAGACATCTCGACAAACAACGGCCACGTCTTCAGGGCCCTGTCGGCGTTAATACTCTCTGCGCTTCCCAGAAGTCTCTTGTCGAATCTATGAATAATGCGGCGAATCGCATAGAGGAAAGCACTTAATTTTGCCTCGGTGTATATCGAAATACCTATATTTAGGTTACGGCATCAAAATATTACTAGTATTGGCGAATCGTATATTATTGTTTTATGGTATTAAATTCACTTCTGCCTAACCAAGTATTTATAGTCAATTCAAAATAGCAGTGACGCGAGTGTCAATATATGTCTGTCTGAAGTTGTAAATTCGTTTTACGGTCAGACAATATTATCTTTGCCATAACTATTCTATTTAAAAAGAGATTATTAGAGAAGTTCGAACATGTAACGGGATGATTCTGCAAAAGGTGTCCGTTGGCCAAACGTCTGAAAATTCTTCAAAATATTGACAAACGTTGTTTTAACGCTTTGTTTCAATTTATTGAGTTTGAAATCGCCGCATTAGTACAGACACGGTCACTAAAATATCTCAAAAAATAAAAACCAATATAGCCCTAAATTCGCCAAAAAGAAACCGTGTTTATGTGAAACAGGTGACGAATCAAGCTCAATCTTGGTGTTTCAGAGATCAAATGTACGAAATGTGTAAAACTGTAAGTAGTTTTTTCAATCGAAACATAATTTAATACAATTATTTCAGAGAAAATTGTTAGTCTGGGTAGTATCCACAAAGATCCAAAAGAATTAGAGCTACTTGAGAGATGTAGAACATCCGTTCATACATTGTTGGATAATATAGGATTTAAGTGGTGCAAAGATAACCGACGTAGGGGTTTAATGGAACTTCCAGAGATTGCTTTTAAGAGAATACAATTTTTAAAAACATATAACAAAATCAAGGAAGAATTATATCAATTTATATATTTAAAAGAAACATGAATATTTCAGAATGGTACATTGGGTTGCTCGAGGCAAGATGATAATAAATATAGTGTAAAAACAACAAAGGTTCATGGAAAAAGGTAAACGTTGGAATAACTATGGATTAGGTTTTGTTAGTCATAACATAATGCATCAATGCATTATGCAAGGTCTGGATTTATGGAAAGAGGCATTATCGAAAATAACATCTTTGATTTATATGAGCTCGATCAGACACATTGAAGAAGAAATTGACAAATGGTAGAATATTGAGCAAGTTTTTGGTAGATTGGAAATAAATAGCTTGGTTATTAATTTGACTAGTATTTCTGAAAGTGATTGTGATTTTTGATTCAATACTGACGATTACCAACAGGGTGATGAAAGAGGAAACCACTCAATGTCAGTATACAATTAATATACTTTAATTGTAGGGAATTGTATTATAGTATGAAAGCTTTATGAACATGTGTGTTATTCTTCTTAAATAGCTTGAGTTTCAAGTAAAATTTGTAATTAAAGCAAATTTGTAATTTGTATTAAAATTAAAGCCTAATTTGTGAATTCAAAATAATTTATTCAATATAGGTATAATTTAAAAGAAATGGCAACGTCGCAAAATCAAATTTTTGTATGAATTCCAGGATTTTCGACTTGTGATCTCGTCTCGTACCTTCTCATACGGCTGGAGCTCTTCGGGAACCTTATTTCTGGATCGCACTTGGTATATATTGGAAAACCTTTTCAGCCTTCTACACGATATCAGAGAAAAGAAAAAATCGAATACGCATCCACATAAAATGTAAATACATCTTGATCGTCTTCAAGATTTCGGGCTTGCTGAATTTTTCATCGGCCGGCGTGGAGCGCCTTTTAATTCCGTTATGGAATGTCGTATTAGCGGCGACGTAAAAAAGGAGGTCCAGAAAAATCCCAGTTATTTCGGCAATGGGTGGCAATCCCGCCCGCGTAATCTATAAGGACCCGTTCGGCTCCCTTTTCGGGAGGGAGGAGGCGACACGTAATTTATTTTAAAGCCTTTTATAAGGTCATTACTGCGGCTAAACATTACGAGCAAATTAAATTGGACGAAGAGATTTATTTGCTTATTATTCGCACGTATATAAACTGTAATATAGTCTGATAATGTGGTAATATACTTGGTTGTTCATAAGGAACATATTTTTTGTTAGAATATTACCAAAATACCATCATAAATTCATCATCATCATCAATCCATAGCTAGCGTTTGGGGTGTTCTCTCTGGGAGCTAGTCTCCTGTCTTTATCGAAGCTGCTCGCTGCTTACTTTATCTTAGATGATGATTTTGCCTTATGAATTGGAGGAATTCATTCATCCTTCATTCCACTACCTGTCCTACTACTATGTTCAAACCATTTTAATCTGCGTTTGGGTTTGTTATCTAGTCTTGGAGAGAAACATGTAGAACTTTCCCTAAGTATCGGATTCAAAATACATCAAGCTTCGAGATGTTACACTTCAACAATGTCCAAGTCTCGAAGGCGTATAGAAGAATTAATAAGACCAATGTTGTAAAGAGGCCTATTTTAGTTCTAAATGTAATATTTCCTCCCTTCCACAAGCAGCCACATCTTAAAAAATAAAATGCCCATGCGGTACATTCATCTCCTCTATTACTGATCCCATGTTTGAATTCATGTGCTTGCTCTGACTGGATCCCATTGAAATTTACAATAGTATGAGATCCCTTAATTATCGGTACCCTCTGGTGTTGTTTTCCTCTATTTTCAAGATATGTTGACCTGCAACTCGAACTATATCATGATAAATACTCGAAGTCTCGATATGTGCACCAGTGAATATAACGTTATCATCAGCGAACATCAGATCAGCCAGGAAGCTTGTAGCATCATATTAAACATCATGTTTCTTTTAACTACTTGTCTAAATTAATTTAAATTTGAAAATGTTTAAGACTAATCAAGCTAACAATTCGAAAATACATCTTAAAGTACTATTTTAAAAGGATTAAAACCATTTAGTAATTATTTATCAATGATATTAAAGGATTTTTATCAAGGTCCTGAATGAAAACAAGATAACTGATGGCGTGAACTCGGGTTTTTGATTACGAGAAAAGCTTGGGCCCAGATATCCTTTAGAATCCAAGTATTCAACAATGACTTCCTCATTCCTTTATATCTCTATCATTAGTGTCTCCTGTTGATATATTTTTCTGTCTTTTGACAACTAGGGCTATATTAATTTTTATTTTATCAAGTACATTACGTGTGTGTTGATTGTCGTAAAAATCAATATCAATTAGTTTTTCAAACTTAAAATGATATTTGGTTGAGCGCTTTGTGATTTTTTTGAGTTTCTTCTTTCTCTTTTTCCTAATGGATCTATGGTAATGTTTTTAACTGGCTTATTAATTTGTTATTGAGATTACAAATTCACTTTATGAATATATATTAAGCCCACTAATTAGTATATTATATATTACTGGTGCAAAAATTACTAGTTTCCTCGATATTTGTAAATTATGTTTTATGCTATTAAATTCATCCCTGTTTAATCAAGTATTTATAACTTTTGTTTGGATATATTAAAACAACTTGAAAACCAATGTCGTTTTTTTTTGTAGGACTTAATAGTAATGGTCAGGCGGGGTAAGGTCCGGATTATACAGTGGATATATTAAAATATCTTAACGTATCTCTCTCAATTTTGGCTGCTTTCAAAAAAAAAAATCATACAAAAACGTAACCAAAACTAAAACATGATTAAAAGTTATAACATATTCTAAATGTGACGATATCAACAAAACTACGAGGATAGGGTAAGACTCATAAGAGTCAGAAAAAGCAAAATGTAACTATAGGCTTTTCATAATATTTTTTTTTATTTTCTACATACGTCATCTAAATTTCTGACATTTTGAATGTCGCAATGTTGCCGCATCAACTCTGAGTTTTAGTTCAGTTTGGCTTTGACATACAAGATCTAAATAAAATAATTGTACGAAAATGTTATCAAATACAATTTATTTTAACATTATAGTGCATCCAAAAACTACAGTTAATTATACAGCCACAATAGTTTATAAGTTAGAGTTCTAGCATTTTATCACTATCGCTTGCAAGAATTTTGTATATGTCTGACAACCGGATGACTTTGACAGGCTCATTCGTTTACGCATTTCGAACTAATCAGATAGCGTTGTGTCTGATGAAAAATATTTTCTGATTTTAAAACCAATTTACAAATTGCGGCAGGCAATACATTAGACATCTTGATGACGTTATCTAACATTGTTTGGTGAGATATGTTAAATTTGTACATGTTAGTGACATTTTTCCTAATGATAATTAAAAAATACGTGTATCTTTGATAAGAATATGTAAGGAATGGGCACTGACACTGTTGAAGACAATATTGTAGATGTTTGAAGTATCTAAAATACATAGATGCTACTAGATGAAACAAATAATATTACAAATAATGTTAAGAAGAATCTAGAAAGTTAAATGCAAAAAAAAATACATCAATAGTATGTGAATATACATAATTGAATGCCTTCGATATTGAAATATATCATATTTGATGTTAACTTTGTTTAGTTTGTTTCATTTACATTAATGTTTATATATAATATATAATATTAATACCTCAGTTTTTATTTATTTTAAATTATTTAGTGAGGATGAAGGATTATTTATTCATCATTTTGTTCACTTCCATGTAATCTTAAGCTTGGGATTAATGCGTGATTATAGTCAAATAATAAAAAATAATTACTATTAATCTTATTATTTACATTCTACGTACAATAATAATGTCCGTAATATTTTGCAATGAATTAAACACATTGTTACCTAGTAATAAACGATATTATAGTGTCGAATTTATTTAAAATATGAGGAAATTACTAATAGTTTTAGATGTTCTAAAATCTCTTGGATAATTAAAGTTACAAAAACCTCTTTTTAAATAAAGTTATCAGTCCTAACTCAGATATTTACACATCTTGTTTACCCCAGTGTATAATATCAGACACATAACTGAAATTTAACAATTTTATTGTTGATGTTAAAGAGGGTCATCCGGTTGGAATGGGATATTTCGAGATTTTAACTTTGACATTAACGTCCAAGGGCTACATAGGACGGCCCTTCAGGGCCTTACTTGCTCTAAAAGTTCTCCTAATTGTGATTTATCATCCTGCCGAGGTAAACTCCTCCAAGGGTCGATATAATTACATTATTTATTCAATCAATTAACAAGAATGATACCGAAATGGTTTTCGTGTATATCCAAAAATAAAAATATCTCAGTTTCTTCGCTTTTTCTTGGGTCTCCCTCGATGGAAGAACATTATAGGCGAATAAAAGATGTCCACATCGGGAAGGGGAAAGAGACAGGCGCGGTTCTTTTTTCGAACGACGCGATACATTATACGAAAGGAGCGGCGAGACCCTTTGAATGCGAAGAATGTGACGGGGCCTTAGCCGACTGTCAAAAATCATTCGGAAAAAGCTCCGGAAAATTGAATAGGACTGGCCAGGATGCGGAGGATCAACCGTATTTATCCCGAAGAGTCCAATAACGCCGATGGGATCTATTGATTTCCATAGAAATGTTCTGTGGGGGTTGGTTGTTTCTTTTTAGTTCGTATGCATTATTTCTTATTGATAATACGTTAGAGAGGTGGTAATATTGATCCATTAGAGAGGACTGGAGAAGTGTTAGTGTAAAATGTGTGTTATTACATAGTGTGTTTATACTTTATTTCCTGTTGTCCATTCAGTCCATATGAACGAAACTTGCGAAAATCTTAAACAAATCTACAGAAAGTTAACTAAACAGCTCGTATGGACACTGTGTAGATATTAAAAACGTCCCTCTATGCTGTGCAATCAGCAAAAAGAATTTACGAAGTTTCTATGTCTTTTATTTGAGAAGAACATTAGACAAAGAGATCAACATTGGCCCAAACGACAATAGCTCGCAAGGGAAGCTTTGACACTCATTTAAAAGATGATTCTGCATAAATTTTTTTTGGACTAGATCTCAAAAAGCTTCTTTTACTGTCAATAAACATAAACTAGCGCTAATAACTTACTACTCGCTAACTAATGCAAAGCTGCACGATGACCTCGAAATCAAATGGGTATACAAAGCGATCAGAAATTTCGCCTTAAAACATAAAATAGGGTTGTTTAATCACTGTGACGTGGAGGCAATAAAGCTACACTTCTTTTTGTATTCACAGGATAAATCATAGTAAGTTATCATATCATATCATATCCTATATAAATCATAGTAGTTATTACCTCTGGTAAATTGTATATTGATCTATTGTCGATGTGCACGAAGCGCTATTTACAGAAATACAGTAGAAGATTCGATATGGTAATGTCACTGCTACTGGCACTCAAATATCTCCCGAAATAACAAGTGTGACAAGTGACAACAAGTGACTAGAAATATAGTTTTCAGGATGTTATTGGAGCCATCATATACGAATTCATAAATCCTCGGAAGATCTTGACTTTTATTTCAATAAAAAAAAACAAGATATAGATACATTTTAATTCATTACTCATATTTATTCAATATTTAATCTTTATGAATATTTACGATTTTTTCTGATCTCTTAGCCACCATTGTTTTTTGTACCAACCAATTTTCTTCTACTTCTTCAGTATTTTGCAACTGCATCAGAAGGCGTTTTGTTTGGTAAGTAAGCTGGGTGTGGCAGTTTTTTCTAGCTAGTCTGCAGTTTTTCTGTGGCTAGTCTGGTGAGCCAATTTGGTGCAATATATTATGAAGTACTGAAACCTGCAGAAATTTTGCAAAGTTTTCTCTGCATTTGCGCACATTTCGGAGCATAATCACAGTAGAGAAATAAGCTCCAAATGATGTTCAATACAAAGTCGTCAGCTGATAGCTGTTATAAGAGTGCAGTGCTGCCATAGTGTTTCGCACTAGTACCCTTCGTAGTGTAAGGACTCAAGCGTTATCATGCAAGCGTATGACATTGCGTCTGCTTGCGCTATTGTTGATATCTTTTTGTAAACATATATCCTTTAGATTTTCAGTTGACATCAGTCGATATGTGCAGTAATGGTTTCATTCAATTTTGGCACGATCATGAATTAACCATTACTTTTTAATTGACAGTTGTGTCAATTCATCTTGTAGTCATTACTTTTTAGACCTGTCTCATCGCATGTAACCGTCTGGAAATTAATTTTGAAGCTTTGGATTTTTTCTAACCTTATAAGTTTGAGAAATCTGAACTAATATTTGACTATTTTTAAATACAAATGAATATATATATGCTAATGGAATGGAAAGCCACTGTTTAATGTATATTAATATACTATTTCTTGTTCAATGTGAACTTGGTTGTTCATATTTCTCGTAGTCTGCATCGCTTCCATATCAAAGACAAGCAGTACCAATAGACGATGCTACATAATTCCATTAAATAAAAAAAGAAAAAACTGACCCTGTCAACTTATAACAATATTAAGTTCGCTGCGAGCCATCTATTACGGCGCAAACTTCTGTAGGCGTCTCGTGAAACCCTCTGTTGTCGTTCTACGAACCCCCTTCCCGTTCCACCCTGCCGCCTCGCCAACCCTTCATCGCAGCCACTAATTTAACATGAGTTAAACGTCGTCAAATTTCCGAATAATAGTTATAGGCCTCATAACTCAACCAAACTGCATCAAGGTCTCGAAGTTCTAATTCGAGTTTGGCGAGTGTGTCTCGGCGCTCTACTGCCGCCCCCTCACCACCTCGTCTCCTCCCCCACCCCATCCGTGTCCCGTTATTGCGTCCCGTTCGTGTAGGAGGTTCGTAAATAATTTGTTATCGGATGCAAAGGAGTTTACCAGATGTGTCGGTAATTACTTTTCTGTTTTGTAGCCATAAGCAACATATGCAATGTTATAAATAACATAATACATACACATCAGTTTCGGTGTTTTAACAAACACTCAACAATTGACTTAGGAATGATGTTTATAGAGTAAGAAGTTATTTTTTAGAAATAAACTAACTAAGCAAATTGTATATTTATTAATTAATAAACATGTCTTTATAGATAGATGTTCAATACCATAGGTTCAAATGGGTCTAAGTACTGACCTATACAGCAGAACCTTGTTGTCTAATGATAATTAGATTTACGTCCTATCAGCTGGTACATTTGATTTGATTTAAGCCCAAGCTGTGTTTTGGTCACTATATGTTTTTTTCTAGGTTTCAAGGAGGAATGATACATGGGTAGATCTTGTCTCATTTTCTGTGATATGCCACGTTTTCAACCACAATTCGACTTTGTTAAGATGAAGTTGGAGGTTTTTTTATGGCTGATATTGGATCCTCGTGTGATGACAAAACCGCTGTATCGTCAGCGTATGTTGCAACAGTGTTTTCTGTTTCCTTTGCAACTTCTAACCAGAAAATAGTACTGAATGTTCGAACAAACAAAGTGTCTACGTCCATTTTCCAAACATTATTCAGGGTCATTATTTATCTGGTTGTAAGAGTCCTCAAGAAAGTTGACCACATAAAGGTACATACAGCGTGGAAGAGAGTAATGTAGCGACCCCTACAACTCTTTAGGTCGCCACAGATACAACCACACTGGGTTTTAAGGTTGGCAACGCTGCAGGATTGGTAGCATGCGGTTCCATATATAAAGGATCCTCTTTTTCATCTTTACCATTTCATTTACTTAACAGTTCTGTATTATCCTGACATAACCTAATATTATGTCTATTCTCTGGTCGACCATATGTGGTCTTTAACATTAAAACAAGCAAGTTTGAAATCAAACACACGAAATAAATGAATATTGACAAGAACTATAACGAGAAATAGTTATAATATTGACTTTTCGAGATAGAAATCCTGAGATCCTGTATCATTTCCTCTGTCCCGAACAATTTCAGCTTCAGATAAATCCTCTCAACTTGCTCCTTCATTATTTAGAACAAGCCAAATCGAATCATGCATAGGGATAAATCCAGTAAAGATTTGCTGATGCCGCACGAAGGCGACCGATACAGTCCCCAGGGAAGGTTCTCCTCGTCGTTTCCGGATAGATTTTAAAAAGCTCAATTTATAGAATCTCCACCAGATAAAAAATAATCAAAAAATAAAAAACAGATTAAGTGGCGAGCGACCGGTCTTGTATGATGCTCGGGGATGGACGGAGGACCGGATCGAAACCGGCGGAAAGGGAGGGGGAGGTTACGGGAGGCCACGTATTCGAGGAAAATTGAGGCGAGCGCCTTTGTACATTTGAAACCGTCGAAGAAGTGCTTGTGCTTCGTTTTATTATCTCGTTGAGGTTCACCTGGCGGCGGTTGCTCTTATATTATTGAATTATGGTGTCACAACTGGAAAATAAAACATTTTTTTAACCGTAAAATAATCTGGTTACAACTTATTTGATATAAAACATACTCCAAAATTATAAAAAGCGGCATCAATTCAAGAAAAGCATCGGACTATGACTGATTAACCGGACAAGTATTGAAAAATCTACCAGGAAAACAATTAGAGAACTCATTCTAATGAAAAATCTTTTCGACCATTTTTCCTGCTACCAGTAATATTCAAAGTATTTAAAAAGCTACTGTTAAAAAAATAAATCTGATCATAGATAAGAGGTCCAATAACGCTATGAAATAATCGCTGTTGATGGTCCTTCCTTTTTCAAGGTAGTCAGTGAAAATTATCCCAAAATACAGACGCCAAAATCTTGCCAGCCGACTGTTGCGTTTTCCCACGCTTTGGGACGGGTTCAACGTATGCAGTCCACTCGGATGACT
Source organism: Rhynchophorus ferrugineus (assembly GCF_030347505.1). Taxonomy (NCBI): domain Eukaryota; kingdom Metazoa; phylum Arthropoda; class Insecta; order Coleoptera; family Curculionidae; genus Rhynchophorus; species Rhynchophorus ferrugineus. The sequence continues at coordinate 7,683,241 of NW_027472586.1, read as the reverse complement.
GTCGATTGGACTTCGGAGTGAAATGATTGAGCCGTGTTTCATCTATTGTCACATATCGATGCAAAAACTCGGGTTTATTACGCTTGATCATCTTCAAACACTGCTCCGAATTATCAACTCGTCGTTATTTTTGGTCAAAAGTGAGCTAGCGCGGCAGCCACTTTGCACAGAGCTTTCTCATACCCAAATAGTCGTGAATTATATGATATACACGTTCATTTGGGATCTTTAGGGTATCTGCTATTTCATTCAATTTCAATGTACAGTCATTCAAAATCATTTTGTGGATTTTTTAATTGTTTTCATCGGTAAGAACCTCTTTTGGGCGTCCACTGCGTTCACCGTCTTCGGTGCTCATTTCAGTACGTTTAAACTAAGCATACCAATCCTCGATGGTTGATTTTCCTGGAGCACTGTCCGGAAACTCGGCATCAAGCCAAGTTTTTGCTTCAACCGTATTTTTTCTCTTCAAAAAGTAATATTTTATCAACACGCGAAATTCCTTTTTAGCAATTTTTCACAATAACAAAAGTTGCTTCAATCAAAATTCGATAATTCACAAACTAATGAACCGACAGCTGTCCAATTTATACGCGCATCTTTTTCTGAGTTAGGGCCAATAAAACATATGGAATTAATACTAGTAGCTCCATCTATATGTCAGGCCGGTGACTTTTCAATTGACTTGTTAGAAAAAATGTAATACCTTCATATCAGTTTGGTTTTATGAAGAAATATTTGACCATTGACTACTATATGTACAAATCACAGACATTATTGAAAAAAGCTACGACGAAAAACTAAATTTAGCTCTATTCTTGGATGGCGCGCAAGTAACTAGTAAGAAGTAATAAAAGGTAACTCCGCAACATATTGAACTTTTAAGCTTTTACATCACATGAAAGAAGCAATAGCGAGTGTACCCTAAGGCAGTGTTTTGGATCATATTCTTTACCTACTCTATACATGTTCTGCGATACTTACTATTCAAGTTAGTAGCGATAAAGCAACCAGAAAACTACAAACCGCAAGTAGCAATATAAATAAGAAGACTCAGGCATGGAGAATAAATGTTAACTAGAGTAAATCAGTGCATATTGAATTCATTTCAACCAAATTATTCATACATCAATAATAGCCAATGAATAACATTATTATCTGATATAGTAACAAGGCCCAAATACCGAGACCTTCAGATTCGAACAATCATAGTATAAATTAAGAGATTCGCAATAAGACAAAAGGAAGGACTCTACACCGAAGTGTTTCAAATCTTGGATAACGCTGAGCTAGGACGCACCCATGGTATAATCCAGATCTCGCCCCCAGTGAGTACGAACAAAAAAAAATAACAAAACATATTTTTTATTAATCTCTTAGAACTTCAACAATCTGCCCGTGGGCAATAAGTATTATTATATGGTTTCCGTTATATGATATAAGTATCCTGACATGTAGAAGATCGCTTCAGTAAGTGATCTGCTGTATAACTTATAAACTAAATCTTATTCTAGATACTATTTTAGCTTATTCTAAAGTTAATCTTAACTTATTTTAAGTACTATTCTAACTTATTCTAGAGATAATTATATCCTACTCTATATGTCTATTAATCAGTTCGTATGGTAGCTTAGGTTTGAGCCTACGCACTTCACAGTCATCGCGCACATTTAACTGTTTGGCGAGTGCTTTCGTTATAGGTTCTAAGGGGATATCGCGCTGAATCAGTTTGTTGGAGACGTAAGATTTGGCATCGACGATGACTCGCAACACTTTAATCTGGAACCTCTGAATGATAGATATATTGGATTTGCTAGTAGTACCCCACAGTTCAATACCATAGGCCCAAATGGGCCTATGTATTGACATACATTAGCAATATCAGTTATCTAATGATAATTTAAGTTTATGCTGATTTATCAGCCAATATATTTGGTTTAGTTTACGTCCAAGCGGTTTGCCTTTCGTCACTATATGTTTTTTCTACAGTAGTTTCAAGTGCTTATGCAAAAGCTTTTTCAATTTAACATGCAGTCCAGTGTGCCACATCTTGACGAAGGCTTAAGATATATCGAGGAATGTAGCGGAGCAATATTTATTAACGTTTTTGTTAATTTGGTTGACTAATCTATGTATTTGTTCTGTTGTTCCGTGTTTATTGCGGAAGCCAAATTGATGGTCTGGAATAATATTTCTCTCTTCTGTGATTATTTGGAGTCTCTTAATGTATAGTTTATCATAAAGATTATAAATCACAGGTAACAGGCTTATAGGGCGATAGGGCGAAATAAAGAGCGGAAAAGCGACATTCTTTTTTAGTATTTTTTAATATCACCATAAAACCGGACGAGAAAAACTATTAATTGGAGGCAAGATCTATCGAAAAAGGGGTGTGACAGTACTTTCAAAGTTCAAATACCACAAATTTTGCATTTTATTGGACTTAAATCCAGCTCAAACCCAAAAGCGATGAATAGTGTCACCTTCTATGATATTTTTATATGAATTTGATACAAAAGGCCAAAAAGTCGCAATATCTTATGAAAAACCAACATTTTCAATAGTTTTAAATTGACAATAATATTAACTTAACCAATACATAGAGAAACTGATGGCAACAAGAGATTTACGATAAAACTATAGCAGTAATAACAACAACCATCAATACCGTCTAGGTCTTGTTAGCGATTGATTTCGTATCACGTAGTTTTCTTCGGTGTCTCGCACCCCTCATGTCGTTAGGATAATGGATGGGTTCCGGTTTCATCCGGTTTACAGTATAAATTAACGACCTGTTAATGACAGCGCGAAGAAATATCGAAATTCATATCGAGATGATTCGTTTGTTGGGGTTAACAGACACCAGCTGGCGTGACTAGGAAAACTGGAAATAGAAATACGTGATTTTTATGCGATATTTCTTCGAATATCACCGAAGGAATCGTTAGAAATAGGAAATTGACTTCAATGAATATTTTGCACTGAATTGTTGATTATGAGCCCAATATATGTGTCTATTGGGATGTTTAAATGAACTAAAAAATAAACTTAAAACTAGATGTATAACTAGGAGGACCCATCAGCCTTATCTCAGTCCCTGGTGAAATAATGTTTATACATGTCATTGCTGTATTTTTTTATTATATGCAGCTCACTACACAACACTACACAAGATCAGATGGTTTGATTCTTTTGAGTATGTGTCGTGTTCTGGTGGTACCCAACAGTTGCAATATTTCAATATTCGTGTAAGAATTGAGTCTTTCCTCATGCCCCCTCGCATTTCTCTTGATTTCTTGACTGACTGTGTGTATCTGGAGGTCTGGGTGTAGGTAGTCAGTCCTGTAGTATTTGGGTACGCCCACAATACTTCTATGACTTTTGTTATGAAAAATTTGTATTTTATTTATATTACTCTTTGCAGAACCTTCCCATAATTGAACTCCGTATGTCCATATAGGTTTTAGAATTTGCTTATATAATAGCAATTTATTATGTACTGATAATTGTGATTTTCTTCCAGTTAGCCAGTACATTTTCATATATTTCAATTCCATTTCTTTTCTTTTCTTCTTTATATATTCCTTCCAGCGAAGTTTTGCATCAAAATTCATTCCAAGATATTTCGCGTTGTTGCTTTATTGAACAACATCTCTATTGCCATTTTACAAGCGCTCGAGAAGTAGCATTCAATCAGTTGAAAACTGCCATATATGTCTGGTCCCTGAATTGATGATACTTTAGATATCACTGGCTTGTTTATATCTGATATAAAGCTATTATCTAACAATATAAATAATAGTTTCTGTAATGTGTGCTGTTCTCAGTTTATTGTTATTTTATATAGAGGGATATATTACTCGAGTTTACGAATTAATCTTATATTTTATAAGTAGGACAGAGAAGTCTATTTATTTGTATAAACCGTTGGCTTATTTTAGTTTCAGTTCAGACTTTAGTCTTAAATAGTAGGCAATAATGGATAAGTCGTTTAGTTGTGAATATTGTTAAACCACCGACAGACATTTAGGCAAATTTCACTCAAGTGAGTATCTATTCTATTATTTATTTTAATATTGTAAATTGATGGAAGAATTCTATTCTGCGGTAAATTTATTATATTTTAGATCAAATTGAACTTGTGGAAGTAAAGTTGCAGATGAATGTTATTGGATGATCCATAGAGAGAAAAAATGTTCAATGTTCAAAGAAACCTACAAAATCCTGGAATTGGTTCTTCGAAAATAGGAATATTAAGGCTCTATTTGGCAGGTAAGTGGCGATATTGAAATGTTGTGTATTATTCTGGATAATAAGCTGTGTATTTCCTTTTTTGTCTGCTTGTGCCTATGGGATACAAGAGTCCGATAAAAAAGTTGACTGCCGACAGAATTTGGTAACACATAAAGTTCTCTTACCACGGCTGCACATAAAGTTAGGATTGATGAAACAATTTGTAAAATTTCTGCTCAAAGATGGTCACTGATTCAAATACATAGTTTCAAAGTGTCCAGGCCTGTCAGAAATAAAGCTGAAGGAAGACGTTTTCGTCGGACTATACTTCAGACGGCCTTATACGCCTGATCCACAATTCATCATGATCACGACGGATTTTCGAAAAGAAGGATGGGTTGCTTTTAAGGGAATCATCGATATATTTTTAGGCAATCATCAATATCGATAAACAAATAGTTAAAACATTGCTAAAAGTATTTGAAGAGTTAGGTTACCTAATATGTATAGTATACGGCCAAATTAGTAAGGACAGTACTCGTATTCATGTAATTTATAGCTTATTATATTTCTTTGTATAAATGATGTTGTTTTTGAAGGATTATTTTAACTTTTGTTTTAATGTAACAAACTCACTTAAGATAATTACCGAAATTTTCATGAAATGTGTCATTCTTTAACAAAAAGAAACTCAATTTCCGACTCGACATATTCAAAAACAAAAAGATTGCGTCATAAAACCCAAAACAGCCCTTTTTTATTGATCTCCTAGAACTCCAATAATTTTCCCGTGGGCAATAAATAGTATTCTGATTTTCGTTAGATAATATAACTATTGTGACATGTAGAAGATCGCTTCAGTAAGTGATCTGCTGTACACCTTATAATCTAATTCTCATTCTAGATGCTATACTATTCTAATTTATTCTAGAGATTATTAAATCTCACTCCATGTGTCTATTAATCAGGTCATATGGTAGTTTGCGTTTGAGCCCACGCACTACACTGTCATCGCGCACATTTAACTGTTTGGCGAGTGCATTGGGATGTACTAATAATCTTTCAGAGTACTTCGCACTAACACTCCGAATCACACTCGTTATGGGTTCCAAGGGGTTATCGCGCTGAATCAGTTTGTTGAAGACGTAATATGGGGCATCGACGATGACTCGCAACACTTTATTCTGGAACCTCCGGAGGATGGCTATGTTAGATTTGTTAGTTGTACCCCACAGTTCAATACTATAGGTCCAAATAGGCCTAACTAATGACTTATACAGCAAAATATTGTTACATAATGTTAATTTAGATTTTCGCCCTATCAGACAATACATTTGGTTTAGTTTAAGCCCAAACTGTTTTGTCACTATATGTTTTTTCCACGTCAAACGTCGATCAAAATATATTCCCAGATATTTAACTTTATCTGCTTGCGGAAGTTCATGATTATTCAATTTTACTGAGTCACACGTTTTTCTACAAAAGGCGAATGTCAGATGGGTAGGTTTTGACCCATTTTCTTTGATACGCTACGGTTTCAACCACAATTCGACTTTGTTAAGATGAAGTTGGAGGTTTCTTGTGGCTGATATATGATTATTGAGTAAAAAATATCCGGAAAGAACTTTATTACGCCGACGCCATCAAATATATCCCAAGATTCGTTCCCTATCACACGTCGCCCGCGACAAGATAAAAACGAGTCATACCATCGGCCAAGAAGCGACAAAAAGATCGATAAACCGCCGAAATTACACGTCATAAATTCACCCTTTCCCCGCACATCTCCGCCCCCCTTCACCAACACATACACCTTCCGCCCGACATCGTCCCGCTGTCCTGCTTCCCATTTATTCCGTCGGTGTTGTTTTCGGCGTTGTCATCACCGAATAACCGTCGGCGTGACATGGCCCGGAAGAGAATTTGATTGAACTATGGGAGAGAATTGGGAAAATAAATGTTCGTCGTCATTTCGACGCAATAGATTTAGTGAGTGTGAGCGTGGAAAATGTTCCGTACGGCTATTATATTTGTTGTTTATCCGGCGGTATTTGGAGTAGATAGTTTTGGGAGGCTGAGAAATAATTTAGAGGATTTGGTGGCTTCAACAGTTCAGACAATGTCGACTGCTGGAATTATATATCTTTTCGGAAGAAAATTTAGTCTCGCATGAAGGGGTATTCTCAACACTTAAACCTATTTTTTATTTCGGCTGGAGTTCCACAGGGTAGTACCTTGGACCTTTATCTGCTCTATACTGCTGATATTTCAACAACAAAATAAATAGAAACACGTGAATTGAAAAGTCCCCGGCCTGACACATAGTTGGCGCTACTAGAAGTAAATCCATATATTTTTTAGTTAGCCCTAACCTTCAAAAGATGCGTGTATAAATTTGACAGCTGTCGGATCATTTTGTAAATTACAGCATTTTGAATGAAGCGATTTTTGTTATTGTGAAAAAAATGGATAAAAAGGAATTTCGCGTATTGATAAAATATTGCTTTTTGAAAGGAAAAAATACAGTTGAAGCAGAAACTTGGCTTGATGCCGAGTTTTCGGACACTGCCCCAGGAAAATCAACCATCAAGAATTGGTGTGATAAGTTTAGACGTGGTGAAATGAGCACCGAAGACGGTGAACGCATTAGATGCCCAAAAGTAGTTGTTACCGACGAAAATATTTAAAAAATCCATAAAATGATTTTGAATTACCGTAAATTGAAATTGAATGAAATAGCAGACACACTAAAGACATCAACTGAACGTGTATATCATATCATTCACGAATATTTGGGTATGAGAAAGCTCTGTGCAAGTGGGTGCCACGCGAGCTCACTTTTGACCAAAAACAACGACGAGTTGATGATTCGGAGCAGTGTTTGAAGATGATCAAGCGTAATAAGTTTTTGCGTGGATATGTGACAATGGATCAAACATGGCTCCATTATTTCACTCCGAAGTCCAATCGACAGTCATCCGAGTGGACTGCACACGATAAACCCGCTCCAAAGCATGGGAAAACGCAACAGTCGCCTGACAAGATTATAGCATCTATATTTTGGGATGCGCATGGAATAATTATCATTAGCTACCTTGAAAAAAGAAGGGCCATCAACAGCGACTATTACATAGCTTTATTGACCCGTTCGAAGGACGAAATCGCCGAAAACCGGCCGCATTTGAAGAAAAAGAAAGTGTTGCTTCACCAATACAGTGCACCGTGTCACAAATCAGTGAAAACGATGGCAAAAATCCATGAATTGGGCTTAGAATTGTTTCCTCATCCACCGTATTCTTCAGATCTGGCCCCCAGCGACTATTTTCTGTTCTCAGATCTCAAAAGAATGCTTGCTAGGGAGAAATTTTCGTTGAATGAAGAGGTGATCGCCGAAACTGAGACCCATTTTGAAGCAAAGGACAAATCGTACTACAAAAATGGTATCGAAATGTTGGAGGGTCGCTATAATCAGAGTATCACCCTTGAAGGAAATTATGTTGAATAAAAATGTATGTATTTTACTATGGTAGGCCGGGGATTTTTAAATGATCTGTTCCTTTATGTATGTTATGCCCAGTCAAACAGATATCAGCTTTATTATATGCAATCAGTACATTCGAATTTTAAGTATTTATTTACTATTGTTTTAAATTTAAGGATTATGGTTTGTGTTAAGTCTTTTGAAGTAAAAATAGATTAGACTGAAAGTCGTTAATATATTTTTTTGTTTAAATTGCTTATTTGTGACGGTGTAATATCAAAAACTTATCTGTTCTGGTGATTAAAAAAAGATAAAAATAAATACTCTTAATTTGATAATAGTAATGCTTTTCCAATAAGTGGGCTGGAATAAAAAAGAGATCACTTTGAAGCGTTTATGTGCTGAAAACTGAACTAGACTAAAGGTAAAGGCAAACTGATGATATTGGAACACTTACCAAAGAAAAAATGGTAACCAGCAAGCCAGGAAAGCTGAAACGATGATTCCCAATGTCCTAGCCGCCTTGCGCTCCCTTCGCATCTTGCTGCTGCTCCCCGGATCGGATGCCGCAGCCGCTGCAGCCGCCCCGTTACCTTTCTCCACCTCCAAGCTTTCGTCCAACGAATGCCTCAGGTTGGTGAGTCCCGCAGATATCCCGTTGATCTGCAGGTGTTTGTTGAGCAGCGCCGCGGCCACCTTGCTCCTGCAACGAAATCGGTCAGCTCTGTCAGTGGACGCAGCTCGATAACAGTGTACGGATATGGTGAACATGTGTATGTGGACATGATGTGTGGGTACAAAATACTAAGATGACACCAAGAACAACATCAACGTAGACTAGATGGACACGGGGGAGGGCGAATACAGAAGCGTGTTACTTATGACTTGGGTACTGTGCGGACCTCATCTTCAGCGAGCCGTTCGGCGTGGACTGATAGCGGAACGAGCCCATCGTGTTGCACTTGAACGAGTCGGACTTGACCGAACGTATAGAGGGCGACTGGGTCGACCGTCCCGACTTGGTGGACTTCAGCGAGCTGGACTTGGTGCGCTGCAACGTGGACGGCACCTCGGCGATCTCCTCCAGACCGCTGGAGATGCCGTTTATCTGCAGGTGATCGTTCAGCAGTGCGCCGGCTACTTTATTTCTGTAATAGATACGATATTCGTGTGTAGTGTGGTTGTGGTGTATTCAGAACTGAGTAAACAACAAGTGCTAATCTAGTAGTTATGCCGAGATTGTGAATTAATTTTGAGGGATTTATAAGCTGCTATAAATATTGCTTTCTGTATATTTGTGTCCTCATAACTCGGATAATAGTTAATAAATTTTGTTTTACACAATTTTAATTAACGTTTAAGGCAGTGTTTTTGCATACATTTTGCATGTTTCAAGTTGACGTATAACTTGGCAACTGTATTTGGTCAACCGATACTATGGAAGATATTATAACCACGATCCCACTTCAATCTTTTCTTTACATGAAAAACAAAACATTCTAAGTGTTTTGTGAGTTCTGATAATTTCATTAAAAAACTCTGAAAGCTTGCAGGAAAGCGCACGGGTTAATCCAAAAAGACTTTTTAAAAGGCAGTACATGCAAACTAATGTATCATACAAATTGAACATAAAATATATTTAAATGGTTGTCGTAGTTCTCCTGCTATGTACAATATACAGATCACAGTATATGACAATAATAGTACTAATATATGAATACATTCAATTTTTAACGATAATAAGGCAGTGTTTTTGCATACATTTTGCATGTTTCAAGTTGACGTATAACTTGGCAACTGTATTTGGTCAACCGTTACTATGGAAGATATTATAACCACGATCCCACCTCAATCTTTTCTTTACATGAAAAACAAAACATTCTAAGTGTTTTGTGAGTTCTGATAATTTCATTAAAAAACTCTGAAAGCTTGCAGGAAAGCGCACGGGTTAATCCAAAAAGACTTTTTAAAAGGCAGTACATGCAAACTAATGTATCATACAAATTGAACATAAAATATATTTAAATGGTTGTCGTAGTTCTCCTGCTATGTACAATATACAGATCACAGTATATGACAATAATAGTACTAATATATGAATACATTCAATTTTTAACGATAATAAGGCAGTGTTTTTGCATACATTTTGCATGTTTCAAGTTGACGTTTAACTTGGCAACTGTATTTGGTCAACCGTTACTATGGAAGATATTATAACCACGATCCCACCTCAATCTTTTCTTTACATGAAAAACGAAACATTCTAAGTGTTTTGGGAGTTCTGATAATTTCATTAAAAAACTCTGAAAGCCTGCAGGAAAGCGCACAAGTTAATCCAAAAAGACTTTTTAAAAGGCAGTACATGCAAACTAATGTATCATACAAATTGAACATAAAATGTATTTAAATGGTTGTCGTAGTTCTCCTGCTATGTACAATATACAGATCACAATATATGACAATAATAGTACTAATATATGAATACATTCAATTTTTAACGATAATAAGGCAGTGTTTTTGCATACATTTTGCATGTTTCAAGTTGACGTATAACTTGGCAACTGTATTTGGTCAACCGATACTATGGAAGATATTATAACCACGATCCCACTTCAATCTTTTCTTTACATGAAAAACGAAACATTCTAAGTGTTTTGGGAGTTCTGACAATTTCTTTAAAAAACTCTGAAATCCTGCAGGAAAGCGCACAGGTTAATCCAAAAAGACTTTTTAAAAGGCAGTACATGCAAACTAATGTATCATACAAATTGAACATAAAATATATTTAAATGGTTGTCGTAGTTCTCCTGCTATGTACAATATACAGATCACAATATATGACAATAATATTAATAATATATGAATACATTCAATTTTTAACGATATTTTATGAATACCACAGAACATACTTTATGAGTAAATTACTGATAAATAAATAAAATATATAATAGCTGTGTGGTAACAAAAATTACATGATTAAAAATCACTTTTCTTTTGCTGAGTATCCACGAAGGGCAAGCATTTAAAAGGATTTAGAGGATTAAATCGTACTGAAAATAGAATAACGTTCAACAACTCACTATATATGTATCATATTTTTTCCTTCCTATTTTCAAACATTTGTTTTAAAAATTGCAAGTATTAAAAAGTTTTAAGTTCGCATTTGTTTAATTAGCTAATTATAAATTACATCTTGTTTGTTTCTCTGTAGCCTCATAACTGTAATACAAGAGTCACCTGTTGTCAAACAACCGAAATTTACTTTTATGCATTTTTGTTCATTCAAAAACCAACAAATGCCTACAAGACTATAATCTATTCAAAGTTTTTTGGTACATACGTCATCAAGATGTTTAATGTATTGCCTGTCGCAATTTGCCAATTCGTTTTAGCATCAGATAATATTTTACTTATCATCTTGTTCTAGTTAAAAAGAGATACAATGCTGTGTGATTAGTTCGAACACGTAAACGAATGAGCCTGTCAAAGTCGTCCGATTGCCAGACGTATGCAAAATTCTTGAAAGCAATAGTGATACGAGGTTATAACTCTAACCTATAAAATTGTGACTGTATAATTAACTGTAGTTTCTAGATGTACTATAATGTTAAAATAATTTATACTTGATAACATTTTTGTTCAATTATTTTATTTATATTAGAATTTTGTTGTATGTCAAAGCCAACCTGAACTAAAACTCAGAGTTAATGCGGCAACATTGCGACGTTTTGATGTCCCAAATTTAGATGACGTATGTACAAAATAACCTTGAACAGAATATAGATGTTATTAGATGAAAAATATAAAGTTACCAGAGAAGAATCGAGACATATAAGGTACCTTTTGGAGTTCATAGATGGTTTTAAAAAATTCAAATGCAGAGGAAATACGTCAATATTACGTGAATGTATACAAATGAATATATGAATGGATGCTGTTATTGAATATTGAACTGACTTGATATTGAAATACACCATATTTGACATAAATTTTGTTTAATTCCTTTCGTTTTCATTAAAGATATTAATATTTTAGTTAAACACTCTAACTCATATTAATTTAAGATATTTAGCACCGAAAAGCATCATAATAGTTTATAAATTATATTGAGTTAAGTTGTTCCACTTTGAATTTCATTAATGGTTCTAAAATATTAATAGTCTTAATCAAATTGTGATGAATTTTATTAAATATAACTCCTCAATAAAATATGGCAATTTAAACAATGAAAACGTAATACATAACTAAACCAAATTGAAATGTTACTCAACCTCGCATGTGTTCAATTAGCTAATCATATAGTATATCTTGTTTGTTTCCCTGTAGCCTCATAATTGCAATAATAATTGGAACCATCCGGTGTCAAACAAGGGAAACTCAATTTTATACATTTTTATGTATCGGAAAACCAACTAATACCGAAAAGATCAATAAAAAATCGGATCTTCTCTTCGGAAAATGGCGATAATTGAAACGATAACAAGACCCGAGAAGAGAAACATTCCGTACAGAGAAGAGCGAGCCCCCTTTCCCCGGTCATTTTTCATCACCGAAACATCCCGGGCTAATCCACCGTATCTGCTTGATTTACTTTCTCGCGAGATATTCGAAATAAACGCCCGCCGAGGAGAAATCCGGCTCGGAATCAACACCGAAGAAAAAGAGGCATCGGAACTTAAATAAATTATCTCCCATTATACGTCCGGATGTAAAAAGGGACGTTTTTTTTGGGGTAGGACGCTTTTTTTAGCGAATTATCGGGCACGCTCGGGACGCAGCCAGACGACATCAAAGGCTACGACCGTGTACCTGACTCCGGGGCAGGGAGGAGGGTACGGGTACATCTCAGGTAAAAGGTCATTTAAACTCTCAATTAGCTCGTGAAAGTTCGACGCGGAAGCCCCCCTCATCCCACGCCCCACCCAGCGAGCGTAGTCGTGTTTTTTCTCGTTCGTAATTACTCGGGTAAATACATTTTCGTTCTTGATGAGTTTGCTTTTGTTAGACCTGTTTTAGTTCTAATGAGATATAGTTTGAAAATAGTCGACTAAAGTTCGAATTGGCCAAACAAGAGCCTAATTCTGGAGAACCATGGTCTGAGTGCAAGGATTTCAATGTACAACGTTGCCAGTTCTTGAAAATTATACGTATATGTGAAGATTATAATGAAAACAGAACAAATTATCTTGAATTCACTAATTAACCTAGTCTTTTCATTAAGACTCATTATATATTTTAGGGTATATTTTCATAAAAAAGTCAATATGAGGAACTTTTTATAAGTATATTTTATTTTAAAATAATTGCGAAGAAAAAATAATGAAAATAAAATGTATAGTTGTTAGATGAAAAAACTAGTTAAATAGTTCTGTCTTCTGCTACTTCTTCGATAGCTCTCGTAGCGAACTGCCGTTGAAGCATTTTATTTGTTGCTAATTCACTTTGCGGCCTGATTGCTTACAGCTGACGACTTCAGCTAGACCTTCTTGCAAATTAATGTAACAATTTACTTTACAGTACTTAATTTATTTGCACTAATTACAATGTAAGTGAAACAAGGCGATCTTTCATATGGATCTTTCTATCTAGATATCTCGACCCTGACCTGAAGAACAATTCGCGATAAAATTGTTGAATATTTAATAAATTATATATCCTACTAGCGGTTTGATAATAGTGGACGATAGTTTTAATCGGTATTCGGTATATTTGAAAATATAGCCGTAAATATTTAATAGCCAATAACAGTTCAATTGAAAAGTCCTCGGCCTACCATTGTAAAACGCATCTTTTTGACAAAATTATTTTTTTTATTCAAAATAATTCCGTTCAAAGATGATACAGTGATTTTAGCGGCCCTCCAACTTTTCGATACCAATTTTGTAGTACGATTCGTCCTTTGCTTCAAAATAGGCATCAGTTTCGGCGATCACCTCTTCATTCGACGAACATTTCTTCCCAGTGAGTATTCTTTTGGGATCGGAGAACAGGAAATAGTAGCTGGGGGCTAGATCTGGAGAATACGATGCATGAGGAAGTAATGCGAAGCCTAATTCATGGATTTTTGCCATAGTTTTCACTGACTTGTGACATGGTGCATTTTCTTGGTGAAGCAGCACTTTCTTTTTCCTCAAATGCGGCCGTTTTTCTGCGATTTCGTCTTTCAAACGGTCCAATAACGCTATGTAATATTCGCTGTTGATGGTCCTTCCTTTTTCAAGGTAGTCAATGAAAATTATTCCATGCACATCCCAAAATATAGACGCCATAACCTTGCCAGCCGACAGTTGCGTTTTCCCACGCTTTAGAGCGGGTTCATCGTGTGAAATCCACTAGGATGACTTTCGATTGGACTTCGGAGTGAAATGATGGAGCCATGTTTCATCCATTGTCACATTTCGACGCAAAACTCCGGTTTATTACGCTTGATCATCTTCAAATACAGCTCCGAATCATCAACTCGTCGTTGTTTTTGGTTAAAAGTGAGCTCGCGCGGCACCCACATTGCACAGAGCTTTCTCATACCCAAATATTCGTGAATGATATGATGTACACGTTCAGTTGATATCTTTAGAGTATCTGCTATTTCATTAAATTTCAATGTACAGTCATTCAAAATCATTTTGTGGATTTTTAAAATGTTTTCATCGGTAACAACCTCTTTTGGGCGTCCACTGCGTTCACCATCTTCGGTGCTCATTTCAATACATCAAAACTAAGCATACTAATCCTCGATGGTTGATTTTCCTGGGACAGTGTCCGAAAACTCGGCATCAAGCCAAGTTTTTGCTTCAACAGTATTTTTTCCCTTCAAAAAGCAATATTTTATCAACACGCGAAATTCCTTTTTATCCATTTTTTTCACAATAACAAAAGTTGCTTCACTCAAAATGCTATAATTCACAAACTAATTATCCGACAGCTGTCAAATTTATACACGCATCTTTTGAGAGTGAAGGCTAACTAAAGGACATATGGATTTAATTCCAATAACGTCATCTATGTGTCAGGCCGGGGACTTTTCAATTCGTCAACAATTTCGATTCTTTGTGATAGTGAAAGTATTGATGACACATCTTTTTACCATTAACCTCGTATATGTTCAACATTTTCTCACTATATAGATCTTCCCTGGACTTCCATAAATATTTTGAAACCAAAATTAGCCAAATCGGTTCAGCCGTTCTCGAGTTTTAGCGAGACTAACGAACGGAAATGAATTTTTCTACATATAGAAGATAGAGGATGATCCGGAACGTCACCAATATCACCTTCCAGCTTCTACGCATGACAAAATGACAGCAGATGTCTCTAAACGTCACGGCGAAATGTTTCAGAAGGCAATTTATTCAAACGCGGGTGGTAGAGGAGGGGGAGGGGGAACACCCGACGTGAAAGAAAACTCGGCGAGGGATGCGGGAGAGCGGGTTGTCGGTCGGGCCGTTTTCTCTCCTCCACGATGGCCCGGGCGCGACGGAGATAACAATAATGGAAAAAGGAAAACAGCGTTTTCGCATAAAGCAAAATTTTTATTCTCGCGGCCCAATAACGGGGAAAAAACCGAACGTATTATGTGGAAATTGTTTTTCTCGCGCGAGATAATCTCCTCGGGGCCCAATTTGTTTATTTCGACGATGCCCGACGACGCGGTCGGTCCATTTCGATAGGCGTTTTGAGGGGTGGGTCTTTTTTCGGGGGTTGATCTATTTAACGGGAATACGGTTTTTTACTTTGCCATCTCCGTTGCATTAGACTAATTGAATGAACCGCAGACATTGGATACGGTAAGAATCATATAGAATAAAAAGGGCAATAATCGCATTTTTTTAAAATTATTCTCTTAGCATTCCACAATCTGCCCAATTGGCAATATATATTACTTATGTTTATATTATATATATATATATATATATATATATATATATATATATATATATATATCGTTATATTAGAAAACAATAATTTATTTAACTGTACTCTTATATAATAATGCATTGTATTTTCCTTGCCATTAGATCATTAGGGTGTCATTGATAGTTTTATATTTTGTTTATGTGATCCAGGTCTATTTTTGCTAGCAAATTTAATTATTTCAAAGTATCATTGTACACTGTTCTTATATCTTAGCAAAATGCTGTCTAATTTCTTCTTCTCTGATTCTCTGAATTTCACATTTCTCGACTTTCGACTTTCATTCTCAACAAATTCTAGCTACATCTTAGCTATAAGGTATACTTTAAATCATTACTAAAATATTTTATGTTTAAAATAAATGTTTAATTATTACTAATTACTACAGTTTTTGCTACTATTCTTGATGGACAAACCTCATTAATGACTTGACTACTTCTAATACAACAAGAATCATTTTCTTCTCTGTTCTTGCTATCACTAAATGTTGTCATATGTTGATAACATTCCGACTATAAATAAAATTAATGCCATTTGGATTTTATAACTTTTAAAAATTTAACCTTACATTCTGCACTTACCTTTGTTCTTCCATATTTGAAAACCAATGTATGTGAGACCACAAAGAATAACACAACAATTTAATTATTATTACTATAGAATTATTAATTGTGTTACATTATTATTGTATTATTATTCATCTAAATATTCTAGATGTTTGAGTTGTTTTGATCTGATCGATCGTACCGATCAATTCGAAAAGAAAGGAAGAAAAGGAAACTCATTAGAAAAGGAAGACAATATATTTTCGTATAGATTATTCTCTTCTATGATTTATTCTATGAAGGACAGTGCACATGCGCCCAATCCGGAGATATTGTGGAGCAATATATCCTAAAACTTGATTAATTTTTTTTTATAACATCTTTATTAGATACGCTTAGTACAATCTTAATTATTATTATTATTACAATTAATTTATTACTACCATTCCTATGTGCTTGGATTAATTAGCAAGCAAGACGAGTGCGAGAAAATACATCAGTATGTATTCCTCAATTATAAAATTACAATTATTTATTAATTATTAACTTATAGCTATAGTTTACACTAGTAATACACACTAAATGTTCACACAAGTTCGTATGGTTTTGTTCGTTTCAATCTCCTGACATCCTGTGCGCTGTCCAGCAGTTGTATTGCTTCCACGTTAGAATGATTTAGTAATCTTCTTTCGTGTTTCAAGGCGAAATCCTGCACAACTTCGCAAATTCTTTTGATTTCCAGGTCATCGTGCAGTTCTTCATTGGTTACATAGCGATAGGCATTGATAATCAGTCGAAGAATCTTGTTTTGACAGCGCTGTATGACTAACTGATTTGCATTTTTACTGCAACCCCATATTTGCACCCCATAGGTCCAAATTGGCTTTATAATTGTATTATAGATCAACCTCTTTGATTTTAGATCAAGTTGAGAGTATCTTCCGACTAAGCGGTATAGTTGTTTTATTTTGGTTCTAATGTGTTTTGCTTTTTGTCTAACATGATGCTTCCAATTTAATCTACAGTCAAGATGGATTCCAAGGTATTTTGCTGATTCTGCTTGAGGAATCGGGCATCCATTGAGTGATATAAAACTTGATTAATATCTTAAATTAATTTTGAAGGGAATTCAAGGGAAAATTAAAACATTTTTCCGCCCAATTTCTGGGCATTGATTTGGATTATTGGAGAATTTATAATAATATAGTAATGTTATTTAAATGTATCGGTCTATAAGCAGAGCATATAAAATAAAATTACAGCATTATGAATGGAAAGGGTCCGGGAAGGGTAAAACTGGAACGAACAATGACGTTGTGTCGAATAACCCGTCCAAAACTGGCATTTTCCGGATTTCCGGGCAAATGCGGTCGAGATCCGAACAAACTTTTCCATGCCTGGCTTCGGAGGTGCAAAATAGACAAAATCCGCGCTGGTTTCGGTTAAAGGAACTGGAACAACCGGATCGTGGTGGTCTTTTTACGTGTCGATAATCTAGAGACTTTGTTTCCGCTCGGTTTGCTGGTTTGATTCAGACTGGATAAATATTTCGGGATTTGTTGAAGCTTTATGCAACCGAAACTTATTTCAAACCTAAAAATATTATATATTTTATGAAACTAGGAGGCTATAATGAAAACTATTTGACCCCTTCAGTGTAATTTCCCATCCAAATCAGTATTGCCAGTACACTGTTAGTTATTTCTCAATTTCTGAGTAAGTCCTCCATTTATTTGACATGGTCCTCATCGATAAACGTTGAAAGACGATGAGGACATATACCGTCATCCTAAATTCTTATAATAAACATAATCAATCAAAGACATTCAATCAATCAATTCTGGTTACAGCATCACCACCAAGCAACAGTTTGTTTATCATTGATAATATTTAGGAAGCATTTAAAGACTCACTTGCTGAATACTGATAATATATTTGCTGTTGGACAAGTTCAAGTGATTTTTTCAACTACAGATGACAGTTAAGTTCCTACAAAGCCGAGAAAATGGTAATATGTAAAATCAATTTAATTTCTAAGACTACTATTTTTATAATCAAGAGATAACTTATTGAAAACGTGAGGGCTCAATAAAAGAAAAACTTGAAATTGTTTGAAGATCTTGCACAATTAAAGCAAGCTGATTCTCCTTTAACTACTGTTGATTTTCGAAATATTGATCGGTATGAAAGATGAGAACAACTGAAGTATATAAACTCACATTTAAAGGACTAAAAGGAACTGGAAAGAGATCCAAATTAATAGAAGATGGCGAAAAAATAATTCAAAAGATTTGCTGAAAGAGCTAACAAACTATATGAAGAATGATGTAAGAAGTGATCAAAGATAGGTAGAGTCAATTACTTATTATATTAATAATATTATAACAAAATTAAACATTTTGAAGGCTTCTGTCTTTCTTCCTTAATAATTAGAGTTATTTCATCGCTTATTTCTATAAATTATGTTTGAACACAAGTATTATGAGGGTCAGTTTTACTATGATCTACACTTGGTCCTGGGGAAACGGAATTATTTAGCAGCCTATTTTAAGAGAAATAAAGTTGATATTGCCTTCAGTATGTAAGAAATTGGAAGAAATCATAAAATTCTCGAAATATTAGCTGAATACTAATATGAAAACATAAATCTATTTTTCTAAGAAAATTTATGAATATACATACCAAAAAAGGACTACTAAAACTATCACTCAAAAACCTAAGCTTATTTAATACACGTAATTAAAATATATGACATCAGCACGTTGCAATGTTACGTAATGTAATTTTGTATCTATAATTTTGTAGATATTAGGCAAAAGGAATCGGTTACATATTCCGACAGATATTCATCAGAGAATATTCTGTCCCTTTTTAACTAGCGCTGTAACTGGTAAAATAGGAAGGAATAATCTACCACGAGTTTAAAACCAAATTTACATTTTTACAAGTTGTGTTTCGACGTCATTTGTTATATGTATTGGCTGTTTTATTGGAACGACTTTTAGTAGGAGTTTTGGCAAGCAAAATCTAAAAGAGCTATTCAATTTTAATCGAAATATATACTTTTATACACTACTCAACATCCAACTTTAAAAAATATTAAATAAATAAAATTAACTACACAGTTTCATATAAATGCTGGTTTACTTGCTAACATAGCTATATTTACACGAAATATATAAAGGAGACATACCTACAAGGGTTCAAAATTTAAATTTTCTTTATAGTACGTAAATATAGAGCTCAGTATTTCAGATTCCGAAAATATAAGTATTCAGCTACAAAATTAAATCTAGAATTCTCGATATTTAAACAAAGACTGTGGATAAAATTCAGGAAATATTAAAAACCGACAAGGAATAAGGGATGAAAAAGGGTATTCTTGAAAGATTATTGACAAATTCAGTTCGAATAAACGTTTCGGTTTCTTTATACGAGGGCAGATTGAAAAATATTTTACGCCAAATGGTAAAAATACATTTTTAACAATAAGGATTGTGGATATTCTAGTCTAGAATTGTTCGCACTGTGCGTCTGAGTCACTAGAGGGCCTGGGGTAAAAGGATGACGGATTTGTTAGGTTATATTTGTTTCATTTCTATCCTTATGTACAATTTTAATGAAATTTGTTATTATGGCGTTATTTTTAACAAATTTGAGGTAAATATCATTTGCTTAAATGAAAAACAAAACATAATAAAAGTGTTGTTTCCCAGGATGATTTGGTGTTGCTTGTTCTGATGGATTAAAAAAAGTATTGCAAAGGATAAATATGAAAGATTTTGCATCGCTACAGATAATACGAACAGTGGCCACTTAACTACCTATAAAGGAGATTGTTGAGATGTGGGAGAGAAAACAAAGTTGTAAATTATATACAATTTCTGGAATTCTCGATGTTTAAACAAAGACCGTGGATAAAATTCGGAAAATATCAAAAACCGACAACGAATAAGGGATGAAAAAGGGTATTTTTGGAAGGTTGTTGACAAAGTCAGTTTGAATAAACGTTTCGGTTGCTTTATACGAGGGCAGATTGAAAAATATTTTAGGCAAAATGGTAAAAATAAATTTTTAACAACAAGGATTGTGGATATTCTAGTCTAGAAATGTTCCCACTGTGCGTCTGAGTCACTAGAGTGCCTGGGGTAAAAGGATGACGGATTTGTTAGGTTAAATTGGTTTAATTTCTATTCCTATATATAATTTTAATGAAATTTGTGGTTATGGCGTTATATTTATCGAATTAGAGGTAAATATTATTTGTTTAAATGAAAAAAAATTCCACTTTGCACAGAGCTTTCTCATTCCCAAATATTCAGAAATGATATGGTGTACACGTTCAGTTGATATCTTTAGAGTGTCTGCTATTTAATTCAATTTCAATTTACGGTCATTCAAAATTATTTTGTGGATTTTTTAAATGTTTTTTCGGTAACAACCTACTTTGAGCGTCCACTGCGTTCACCGTCTTCGGTGCTCATTTCACCACGTCTAAACTTAGCATATCAATCCTTGATGGTTGATTTTCCTGGGGCAGTGTCCGGAAACTCGGTATCAAGCCAAGTTTTTGCTTTAACTGTATTTTTTCCCTTCAAAAAGCAATATTTTTTCAACACGCAAAATTCCTTTTTATCCATATTTTTCACAATAATAAAAGTTGCTTCACTCAAGATGCTATAATTCACGTACTAATGATCCGACAGCTGTCAAATTTATACGCATCTTTTGAGGGTTATGGCGAACTAAGAAACATAGGGATTTCATTCTAGTAGCGTCATCTATGTGTCAGGTAGGGGACTCTTTAATTGACCTGTTATTTAAATAAGATACTTTATTCCTTTTTTTATTTCACACTATAATAAATAAGGCTATTTAGACGAACAAAACTTGGCTACAACTTTGTAAACGGGAGATTCTACGTCTGTCTATTCTACGGTGTTTTTTTTTTTCAACTTTTCAACATCCTCTCGTATAACGTTTTATGACCGTCAGATTACAAGAGTGAACTTGCCGTAACTCGAAGATTAAGCCTAGAAATTCGTCTTAAACGTTACTGAATACGTGGGACCGTATTCCGCCAAACTATCCGAGTTTCCCTGTGACAGCGATCACTCCTCCGTCGAAGATGAGGGCAATTAATTAGCACGACGCTAAACGTGACACTGGCAAGACGCCCGTCAAAGCCATCTCGAAACCAAAAGTTTGTTCGAAACTCCCAAGACACTCAGGTGGATTTATATCACATGGTAAGTAATGTAATCTTGGCGTGATTTAGGGAGATATGTCGACAGTCCACGGTAATATCACTGAAACTTTTATATTGAAAATTAGCTGACCCGGCAACGTTGTTTTGCCATGTAGATAATTTGTAGTGCAAAAATAAATAACTTAACTGGAAGTAAGTAAGTGGTAAGGATGTGGTATACGAGTGAAAAAGGCATGGAGCGCTGTGAACGATGAGGGAATATAAAAATAACAAAACAGAAAGCATTAAATTTTGAATTTATTATCATTTATTTTAAGTAATAATTATTTATATCATTAATTCATTACATATTATCAATCTCTAAATACTGCAGCGTGAACAATCATTTTTGTCAGCCCGTCTTTGTTTTGTCCTTAACGCAATTGCGCCATTCTTTCGCCAATATTTTCTTCCTGAACTTGTTCTTCGGTTCTTTGGGCTCTTCTATTTCGAATGCTTCTCGATTTATTTGTATCACGGCTCAAATTGGTCCCTTTGCGTGTTTTTGGCATTGTTCAGTGAACAATTAATTTATAGATAAATACATAATAAAGTTATTTGAGAATATATTTGATATGAGAGTTACGCTAAGATAGCAAAAATGTTTAACTACTACTGCTTGACGCATAAACACTAATAATAGCCGAAAACTGTAGAGGGAGGGAGAGAAGGCGTATTGTTTGAGATTAATAGGAGAGCATCTTTGTTGTCATCTCTACTCCGTGCTGTTTACTGAGTGAGAAGTGACACCGGTAGACACATTGAGGGGATAGCTTACCAAGCGAAAATAATTGATGTTATCGAGCGGGATAAAAAATGATAAAATTATCATTAGACTATTAAAAAGCAGGGGTTGGTTAAAGAAAAGTGAAAATTTAGAGTTGTAAAAATTAACTTAATAATTCAATTTGTAATTAGTATTTAAAAAACTTATGGCTTAAAAACACATTTGAACATAAAACATTTTTCTAGACAGACAGGCAAAAATGGAGTAAGATTTCATCCATATATAAAGAATCTGTTTATAAAATACAACACAAATTCATCAGGATCTATAGAAAGAATGTTTTCTTTGACAATGGCCTCAACAGACTCTATGTCTGATAATATAATTAAAAATGTAGTGTTCAGCAATTGAAATTCTTCTTTTACTGTTTAACAAGCTGCAATGGAATGTATCTATACTATTTATATAACCTAGCGATATAGTATTTTATAATTGGTATCTTCATTGTGCAATAGGTTTGTTAAATTCCTGTAAATATATATATATATATATATATATATATATATATATATATATATATATATATATACATACATATAAAAGTTTCAAACCAATGGTTGTTTATCTGGATTGGACCTGTTTAATGGGGACTCCCAACCACAATCCTTGGCATTAAGCCTATCGACTGACCAGTGACCAACTTAGAGACCATTTCAGAAGACATCTGATCTTTGAGCCTGATTACTGGCGTGACTGGAATGGTTATTCCCTATCGAATGTATCACTGTCTATATAGACATTTACAATTACAATCACAAACATTTTAGGAGTTATATGTCTCGGTGAATGGAGGTAAGACGAAATAAAACAGTGATCGTTACATGATGTGATCGTTATCTATTGATATTATGAAATGTTAAGAAAATACTTATAGGTAAAAGGGAGTGGCGCAATGTTACCTGAAGACGCTTGGGCAGTCGATGTTAGAACGTCTGAACTGAAAGATGGTCAGTGAATGAATGATCTAAAGTACCCTTCAATAATATCCCGGATCAACGTCTAGGGGTTGCCACATCTTCGTTATCGTTTACTGGACGTCGCTGCTGGCATACCGCACGTGTTCAACATCTGGGATAATATTTTCTAGACCGCTGTTCTAAGATGAAAAATTCGACACACTTTAAGATCGTTACAGTATATCATTATTATAAATCAATATTTTTGTGATTTTTACGACAGCCATCTATCCTATTAGCCGATTGTTAGAATATTACAGTAAAATATATGAATGTGTTCCCACTAAAACCCTACTGAACATCTTAGCAGTTAACATAAACCATGTGGCGTTAAAAAAAGAGCAAAATCAATCGTACATTCCCGTCCATTGAGCCTGGGGATCTGCAAATCAAACGGGAACAAGGATACAAAGCCGAAAACTCTATACAAACACAATCGAGTCGCTAAGCTCTAGCGTTAACTTCCCCGACAAACATCAACTTGTATTTATCTTGCCGGGGGTTTCGGATATGGGGTCCGAACAGCACTGCGTAGCTATTCGGCCAGCAGGGAAGCCGGCGGAAAAAACCAGTTGGGCAGGGACTATTGAAAATTAGGACCGGTCCTGTTTGTCTTTGTCTCGCCTTATTAGCCTCGAACCATCATTCATCTCCGTCTGTTTTCCCTCTTTTATCGATTCACTTCTGAACTATTAGACGAAACGGCGTTTGGTGATTTTGATTTGCAGTTGAAGTGCTTGTTCAAGAAGGTGTCAGTTTATTTATTTTCGTTTCATTAATATATTAAAAAAGACGTTTATTTCTTAAATCCCTATATAAGATTTCAGATCCAAACTTAATTTACATTTTCTGGATGTAGCAATATTCACTTCATTTCCATATGGCAGCTCTTCGTTGGTTACGTAGAACTTATTTTGACAGCGTTGGATTACTAAACAAAATTTTGGGTCAGGTTGGTAGTATCCTCCGATTAACCAGTACATTTATTTCCTTTTGTGTCTGATCTGCTCTGCTTTTTGTCTAATATGATGTTTCCAATTTAACTTATTATCGAGATGGATATCAAGGTATGTATCTGATTCTATTTAAGCAATTAGGCATCCGTCAAGTGATACAATTGTGTTTCATCCATTTCGCGGCAATGAAAAATAAGTATGCCCAGATTTGGGCATATCAAGCTGTATTTTCCAGTTTCTAATCAATATGTAATATAAATGCAATGTTCTTGCCCTTGGACATCATCGTCATCTTGGGATTAGGCCGTACTTCACGTGATATACACCTTAACATTATAGTACATCTAAAATATATATTATCGAAGGACTTAAAACTACAATTAAGAACACAGGTATAATAGTTTGTAGGTTAGATTTGTTTTGTTTACATTGAACTCATTTAAACACCATCCATGAAGAAGAGTTTCTAGGCGCGTTTTTTATGCTGCGTTATTCCACTGGAGGGAATTAATCCACCTAATTAACAATTGTATATCTGAGAAACGTATTTTACTTTCATTCGAGAGCATATTTACTTTTTACGTTTAGTTCATGTTTCCTTCGATGGTGTGTTTACTTGGCAAGTCATCTTGGTATCACTGTATTTTTATTTCTTTTGCTACTACCTGTGTACACCATTCTTGATAAAATTAATCATTGAATTCTGTCTAATACATTTACCATTTCTACAAAACAGTTAATATTCATTCTCTTCTCATATGTTTATGTTTAATTTTGAACAATTGCAAACTTTTTTGTGCACACAAATCTTTCATGCCCTACAATACCATTTTATACAGTTATATTCACTTAATTATGTGCATATCTGTTATTGTTTCCACTCAATCTCTAAATTGATAATTTCTAATGTGTCTAAAATTCTTTTTATTTCCATCAATTTTTATTGTCTTTACACTTGTTTTTGTTACTGTCTTGCCAAGAGTGCCACAATGAACCATTTTGAAATATTCAAGTTTCTTATATTATTTTATACCTTTAATTGAGTTCTTTTTAAGGTAATGTATAGAAGTTCCATTAAACCTCTCCGAGGGTTAGCTTTATACCATTTAAACCCCATGCCCTGTAAGAGTGTATGAAAGGATGTCTTACATCCCTAAAAAAGCTGCACGTCCCTCATTCTTTTATGTATACTTTCCAGACAGAAAATTTTCTCTAAAATAATTTTATTAATTTATGTTTATATCGATAAAATAGTTTGTGTTCTTACTGTTCTTATACATCAGCGTATATCTGACAACCGGACGGCGACCAGCTGTCAGACGTATGCAAAATTCTTGAAAGCAATAGCGTTAAGAGGTTTTTAACTCTTACCTATAAATTATTGTGGCTGTATAATTAATTGTAGTTTTTAGATATAGTATAATGGTAAAATAAATTATATTTGGTAACATAGACTATATGTGATTGTTTAATAATTGTGATTGTCCTAGGCAAGAGTGTAAAATCGAACAATGAAAATGATCCCAGTAACGCCAGTAACCAGACTGGGTAAAAGTGGATGTCTTCTGGGATGATTTCTAAGGTTGATCACTCGACGGTCGGTAGGCTTATTGCCTAGAACCGTGGTTCAGACCTACGTTGAACTGTAGGTCCAGTCCAGGTAAATCCTCATTGGTAAAAAGGAAACTTTAAAATATATTTAAAAAAAGTCATCGTATATAATGATAAGGTTTTATTCCATTTTTAATTTGTTAAAATCCACTACTAGAATTAAATAGCATGTTAATTAAAGAAAACCTCACAAACCGCCGAAAATCGCGTAAAATAAAATCACTAAACATCGTACCAGTTTTGCCCACCTGTACAGAAATCGATATCGCCAACAGTTATTTCGTTAAAAGCGTCGTATGCGAGACATCCCTTTAATTGTAATCATTATTCGTCGATAAATTCGTCCGCAATTATTTCACGCACCGAGAAAATCGCCGTCCTCCCGAGACACCGTTATCCTCCAAGTTTCTCCCGTGTTTTTGTTCCCTAATACAGCGAGAGCGACTTTTCTCCTCAGACGAAATTTATCGTAGATAAATGCGGCCGAAGCCACGCGAGATATTTATCATGCGCTTATTTTTGGGGACGTACGGTATTATTTATGTACGAAGTTAATGATAATTTTCAGTAGCTATTTGAGTAGTAGTTTTACTTTTTTACTTCAGTTTTAAGAAAAATGTGGTTGAAGGTGTTGATGCATGAATGTGTGAAGTTAATGTCAATCATGCCCAATCGATTTCAACATGTAAATACTGATTTTGAACACCGAAGAAAAAGGGCGTTGTGGACAGCCAAGAAAACAATTGAAGATCGCGATTTGAAGACATTACTCGATTATTATCTGTCTAAAATGCAAAAAGATTATGCAGAATTTTTGGGAGTAACCCCAGAAACCATTTCCAAATGCTTGAAGAATATGGGAGTGATCCAGAAGCTTGGATATACTGTGCCGTATGAATTGAAGTCATTTGAAATGGTTTTGCTGTATTACTCTCAACAATTCTGTATATTTTTATTGCATCTTACACATATTTAAAAGTGAAGTCTATTAGTAAGGCTCCAAATTCTCCTCTAAATTCTTTACAATAAGTTTGCGGGCCTAATAGATCGAATAAACCTGCCAAATATATCTCAAGTCTTCGACAAGGTGTAGCACACCGAACTGCATATTAAATTCAAAAAGCTTTTGTCCCATACGCACTTTCCACTACTGAAATCATACCTCACAGACAGACATTTTATTGTGAATGTGGGTGACGGATACACTGAGCTACATCCTATATATTCAGGTGTTCCGCAGGACAGTGTTCTTGGTCCACTGTTAGATCTATTGTATACAGCTGACCTACCGACCTCAAAAAATATTACTGTTGTAACATAAGCTGACGATACAGCGGTTTTATCATCACACAAGGATCCAATATATGAGCCACAAAAAACTTCCAACTTCATCTAAACAAAGTCGAATTGTGGTTGAAAATATGATGCATCAGAGCCAGAGAGTAATGAGACGTATGTAGAAGAACTTGTCCCTCAGTAAATATCCCTGGTTTGCTGCTGTTCATCAAGCAAGATATTAGTTCAGGAAATATAACACTAAACTATGTGAAATCTGTATTATTAGGTACATAATGTCCACGAAAATAAAACAAAATAACTGTGCATCACCAATAAAAATAGAACTGCAATATACCAATTTTATCACATTTTTAACACAACATAACTATAGTTTAAACACTTGATATTTTTTAGATGCATCTTCTTGGCTGGTTAACGTAATTCCTATTATTGCTTTTGAAACCATTTACACTTTTTGGTATATAATAACTTAGTACATCATTCAATCGTTCGATAATGCTTGCTATTCTGACTTTTCTGAATTGCTCTTCTCATGCTACTGTAAAAAAAGGATGTTACCACTTATTTTATAGCTAATTTTAAATATTAAAATCAAGTTAATCTAACAGAACTTAAGTATTAAAGAACTTAAGTATTAAATTTATTTTATTTTGTATTCGTTGTTACTGATTTGATGTGAAGAAATCGCTGTCAAAAGTCATAAAATACTCTTAGAAAATTTGATGATGCTGCTTCGCTATCTCCTAGTCGTCGGTTTTGGATTCAACTATTTTAAAATATCGATTTTGATAGAAAAGGTTAGCCGAGAAGACCGATATAATCCTGATACAATGAATCGCAAGATTTGGATTGGCTGAATATCCATCTCAGACTCTCAAAAAAGAAGAACAAGCTTTTAGATAACTTTTTTTAGATAACACCATTTCATTCGATTGGAAGGATCTAAAAGTAAAGAAAATGGCTACCACGTACATTAACTGAAAATACCGTTTAGTACCGTGCTTGCCAGACAAAAAAAGGAAGTTTTATGTGGCTTATTTTGACTGAAAATAGATTGTTTCTGATACTTTTTAGATTTTCACATTTAAAAAATATATCGTTATATGAAACCCATGGCATAGATATCGGAGATTTTTATCGAATTGGGCGTAAATCTAAATGATCCTTAAATAACAATGTTTTGCTATATAAGTCAGTATTTAGGCCAATTTGAACCTAAGGTATTGAACTGTGGGGTACTACTAACAAATCTAGGATAGTTGTCCTCTAAAGGTTCCAGAATAAAGTGTTGCGAGTCATCGTTGATGCCTCATATTACGTCTCCAACAAACTAATTCAGCGCGATATCCCCTAGAACCCACAACGAATGTGATTAGTGTGTTAGTGCAAGGTACTCCGAAAGACTGTTAGTGCATACCAATACACTCGCCAAACAATGAAATATGCGCTATGACAGTGAAGTGCGTATGCTTAAAGGTAAACTACCATATGAATTGATTAACAAATATAAGAGTGAGATATAATAATCTCTAGAATAAGTTAGAATAGTGTCTAGAATAAGTTAGGACAGAGTTTGGAGATAGATAAGGATAAGTTAGGAGAGAGATTTATATTATAAGTGTATACAGAAGATCACTTACTGAAGTGATCTACTACATGTCAGGATTGTTATACAACGGAAATCATATATAATACTTATTGACCATGGACACATTGTTGAATATCTAAGAGATTAATAAAAAAAACCTGCCAAAAACTAAGAAAAAAATTCAAATCGAATTGGAGCCGAATTAAGCCGATCGGGACCGACCCAATAATTTGATTTAATTTAATTTTGCGGCGTGGAATGAGATGCAAATTCGCCGGCTGTCAATTCACCTTTTAAACCCATTAATAAAGGACGGTCCCGCGATGCAGGCTCCTTGTTGCGGGACCCGGGAGCGAAAGCGTTCTCTCTCGATATCAATTAATTAAAACAAAATCCGGCAAATACTCAGTGCGTCTGAAACGATGGATCCGATGAATATTCACGCGATATAATCCCGACGGTTCTACCTGGGACGCGCTCGGCGTCCGGATCGTAAGGACACCAGATTCGGTGAGATTTGTGGACTCGGATCGGGCGAGGGAGGAGGAGGAGGAGGGGGTAAGATTGTCACGTTTTCCGGGGTAGCAAATCGTGTTTTACTTCTGTATTTTTGATTATTATTTTAGAGATTATTAAATCTCACTCTATGTGTCTATTAATCAGTTCGTATGGTAGTTTGCGTTTCAGCCTATGCACTACACTGTCATCGAGCACATTTAACTGTTTGGCAAGTGCATTGAGATGTACTAACAGTCTTTCAGAGTACTTCGTACTAAAACTTCGAATCACACTCGTTATGGGTTGTCACAGATTAACTTTTATCACGCTCAGAGCGCTCAAAGAAATCCGTGATAATGACGGAGCTACCTACAGCTTCCTCAGTCTAAAGATACCTAAACAGCAAAGATTGTTCCAGTATTTCGACGATCTGGTATATTTCATTCGTCTAATTTAATTGGGTTAATATAAAATCAGTAATATCCTGAAGAATTATGACGAGATTGCCAAGGAGAATCAGCGATACCTCCGGATGGTAAATTCGGCGGGGCCGAGGCGTAGCGGGACGATTTCGCAGCCGACAGGTGCGTCCAATAACGAGAACGGCGAAAAGTTGGTCGGAACTTTGCTAATTTAAACAGAACCATCGTTTTACCGTCTGTTTTCTCGTGATTAATTGTTTTATGCAGATCGGGTACGCGCTCTACGCCGGGGCCGGTTTCCTTTTATTTGCATGCCTAATGGAAAATCGTTTCTCATTCCGGCCGATTCTAGAATATGCGCTCACGCAACTTTCCCGACTTGGTCAAGTCAAACATTTAATTCATCGAAGCGCGTTACTTTTTGGGCGTTAATTCCTGTGATTTATACCCAGTTGTTCCTTTATCAGTGCTGATTGAGAATTTATAACTACAATTAATTATACGGCCACAATAAATTATAGATTAGAGTTGTTTTATTATATATACATTGAACTTTTTTCGACATTAATATATGTAGGGTTCTAGGCGCGTTTTTTGTATATAGTGGTATCCCCCGAAGGCCTAATTCACCTAATTAACAATTGTATATCTGAGTAATGACTTTTACTTTCATTAGAGAGTATATTTATGTTTTACGTTTAGTTCTTGTTTCTTTCGATACAATGTTTCATGATATTACCATATTTCTCGTTAGTTTGTCCTGTTACTATCTTGATATCTTGATAAAACTGCATTAAAATCGCTGTATTCTCCTTAGTGCATTTGCAATATCTGCAAAACAGTTACTATTATTTCTCTCCTCATACATATTAAACAAATGTTCATGTATATTCTGAAAAATAACACACATGCTCATAAATCTTTCACGCTTTATAATACAATCTATTATAATTAAAGTATATTAATTGTATACTGACCTTTAGTGGTTTCCTCTTTCATCACCCTGTCTTGGTAATTGTCAGCATTGAATCATAAACCAACATTCATTAAGTTTTATTCAATCACTGTCACTTTCAGAAATACTAATCAAGTTAATAACTATCAATGTAAGTAATTAAATAACCTAACCAAACTAATATGATATAATTGTATTATATATCCCCAAATGGGGGAAACATGCCAAAAAGTAATATTTTAAAGAACAACAATAAAAATGTGTTCTTATTAACATAATATAACAGTCATGCCTATCTTGTCTACAAAATGAGTCTCAATTTGTTGGTCTATGAATTGTATTATTTTGTTTTATATTAATGTATAACATAATGGAAACAAACGCAGCATTCATTTTTTTGCCATACTTGTTGAGAAATGAATATTTATGAGTCCATGCGTTAGATTCAAAACAAATCTCACCTATCTCGGTTAAGTAGTCTTAAGCCAACATATTGATTCAGTATCTTAATCAAAATACATTTGCGTTTTGGAATTTTTATGTTTGCAATTTTAATATAATCTACCAATTTTCTAAATATAATCCGAAAAGTCTTGAAAGGAAAACGACGTCTCATTTTGTTGCTTTCTATGCATCCAATTACACGACACTTCTTAGATCGAGGATACGTTACAGCGAACTAAATTTTATCATAATGTTAAACTTTTAATGCTAAAATGTTAAACGTACTCTTCTCTATATGACGCACAAAGAAAATAGTGTCCCAAAATAAACCAAATGACAAACTCACCATAGAAATATACTGAAATGAATAAAATAGTTAGGAAAGGGGATTTACCATATTTTTCTTTAGTTTGTCCTGTTACTACATTTATACATCTTTCTTGATAAAACTACATTAAAATCACTGTATTCTCCTTAATGCATATGCCATATATGCAAAACAGTCTTATTATTTCTCTCCTCATATATATTAATCAAATGTTCATGACTCAAATGACTCAAATGATCGTCGCCGGCGAACCGGCATCATACCAAACCACATTCGCCGCGTAGAACAACTCATTTTGGACTGAAGTCGGCATCAGTATTGGTAGTGTAGTGCTATCATCCACGAACACCTACAATATCGCAAAATAACGGCGCTATTGGTTCCGAAACTGTTGAACTTCGAGCAAAAATTTAGGCGGTTACATGTTTGACGCCACTTGCTGACGAGATATGAGGCGGAGGGGGGCCGTTTTTAACGTGAATCTTCAATACAGACGAGACATAGGTACACTATTATACTCCCGATAGCAAGATGTCGTCTAAAGACTGGATGAAGAAGGAATAAGGGGCGCCAGCAAAGACAACCAGGTCCGCGGGTAAGGGTCTGTGTAGGGTATTCTGAGACCGGCGGGGCGTGCTGTAAGTCGATTTCCTGCATAACCAACGTACCATTAACTCTGCATACTACTCTAACCTTCTGAAAACACACGTGAAACCCTCTTATCGCTCGAAAAAGAGGAACATTCCAGCGCGAAGTGCCATTCTTCTCCAGGATAAAGCATGCCTTCATTGCCCAAGGAATTCTTCGATACCGGTATCAGAAAACTTCCAGAAAGATGGACAAAACGCGTAATTAGTGAGGGGAAATACCTAGAAAAACTGTACATTTTTGTAAATTGTTTCACTAGTAAATAAACGTGTCAGAGTATATGTCTCGATCATATTTGAACCAGCCTCGTATTTTGAAAGTATAATCAAAACATTAGTGCTTATCACCATGTAGCGAGACGCTGTGACGAGAAAAGTCAATTTTGTAACTTGATCGATCTATCTGACGCCTCGCGCGGTTACCTCGATGGTTGTTCGACGTGTTTCATGGAACGAGCGACAGCGTCGGGACGCTTTTCGGCGCTGGATCGGGAGACGCGGCCTTGTTACCGTGTTTCCTCCCGCTTTTTTCGCTTCAATCGCCGTTCGATTCGATAATCGTCCGGTCTGCGGTATTATTGTTCATTGATCGTCGACGATTCAGTTTATCGATAAAACTGTTATTTTTAGATGGGTAACGCTCCGTTATACTTTATTACACAATTTATCGGACCAAACTTTTTTCACCCCGATTTTATCGTATTGTAACGTCGCCGTGTATAAAATATTTCACGCAATATTTGCGCGAGAGATAACAGCGGTTAGGGTTTTAACACTTTTTTATGATACGAATGTTTTTATTTGTTTCAGTCACTATTTTTTAATAAGATAATACCTCAATAACCTCTTTTACGTTTATTGTTAACTATAGAGTAATAGAAGGACAGTTCAATAGGTATATATAGAGAACAGTTCCCCAACGTCCATAGAGTAGTATAATATATACATATAATTTATATATTACAATATAACATATAATTTCTTTTTATTAACTTCTTAGAACTTCAACAATCTGCCTGTTGGCAACACGTATTATAATATGATTTCCGTTACACAATAAAACTTATTCTAAAGTCTATCCTAACTTATTCTAAAGTCTATTCTAACTTATTCTAGAGATTATTAAATCTCACTCTATGTGTCTATTAATTAGTTCGCATGGTAGCATAGGCGTTTGAGCCTATACACTACACTGTCATCGCGCATTTAACCGTTTGGCGAGTCCATACTAACAGTCTTTCAGAGTACTTCACTCTAACACTTTGAATCACACTCATTATGGGTTCTAAGAGGATATTGCGCTGAATCAGTTTGTTAGACAAGTAATATGGGACATCGACAATGACTCGCAATACTATTCTGGAACCTCTGGAGGATATCTATGTTAGATTTGCTGGTAGTACCCCACCCTTATCGAAAGCCTTATCGAAAGCTTGTGTGTTTTTAGCAGAGAAACAGCAGAACACCATTTTTACTATATTTCATTGGTTAGTTTTAATTTCCATCACAGATATCTGTAAAGAGATTATTTTGTTACGAAGGCATTTCATTGGTTGAGGATTTTATACGAATTACGTTACGTCACATTTTACTGACCAATTAAATTTGAAATAAAGTTCGACTGTGATTTCTTAAAAAAATATTAAAATAAATTTCTATACAAGTGCAAATATAATATATATAATGTATATAAATAAAAAAAAATTAATGTAAATATTAAAAAAATAAAACCTCTTTGAGAACACAACATATCTCCTGGCAAATATAATTTATAATATGATTTATAATTTATAATAGCAATATTTCATTTACTTGATCAACACAAAAATTCATCGAGGTAATTTGTAGATTGTGAAAACTGTAGATCGTAGGACTAATATGGTATAATTGTATTATATATGCCAAAAGGGAAGAAACATGCCAAAAAGTAATATTTTAAAGAACAACAATAAAAATGTGTCCTTACTAACATAATATAACAGTCATGCCTATCTTGTCTACAAAATGAGTCTCAATTTGTTGGTCTATGAATTGTATTATTTTATTTTATATTAATGTATAACATAATGGAAACAAACACAGCATTCAGTTTTTTTGCCATACTTGTTGAGAAATGGATATTTATGAGTCCATGCGTTGGATTTAAAAGAAATCTCACCTACCTCGGTTAAGTAGCCTTAAGCCAACATATTGATTCAGCATCTTAACCAAAATACATTTGCTTTCTAGGATTTTTATGTTTGCAATTTTAATATAATCTACCAATATTCTAAATATAATCGGAAAAGTCTTGAAAGGAAAACGATGTCTCATTTTGTTGCTTTCTATGCATCCAATTACACGATACTTCTTAGATCGAGGATACGTTACAGCTTACTAAATTTGACCATAATGTTAAACTTTTAATGCTAAAATGTTAAACGTACTTTTCTCTATATGACGCATAAAGAAAATAGTGTACCAAAACAAACCAAATGACAAACTCTCCATAGAAATATACTGAACTGAATAAAATAGGTAGGAAAGGGGATTGTAATGTCGTCTGGATATTGGACGTCAAAATACAAAAACTCAAATTCTATGAGTTCAGAAATCAAACAAATAGGTGTTAATATCAGTTCTCTGAGTGCAAAATAAAACTGTTTTCTCCAGAGTGGTAAACCGATAACGCAGTATATTTTTTTTGGTTCTGAAGAATGAAGTTATTTTTCGTGTCCAGTCTTATTCAAATGGTTTAAAATGTTTGAATGGTTGATATATATTGGTTTACTTTTGCATTTTTAAGAATTTCGTCGGGTGTTTTAACAATTGATCGACCAGAATGAAGTTTATCAATCATATACAACTTTAGATATGAACTAATAGCAGTAGTTCATTCTTTTATTCTAATTTTACAGTATATTCTCCATTGCTAATTTTTTTGCGACTGGTTTCTTCATCGATAACTCGATAAATATATTCAATTTGTTTACGGGGTTTTGAGACATATCCCCCGAGAGAAATACCCACCGATACATAAATAGACACGCGGTGCACCCTGTACGAAAGACAATAAAGCCGCTCGATAAAAACACCGAGAAAAAGAATCGAAAACAATCCACGGTTAAGCAAACAAACCTATTAATAAAAGGACGATATCCTGCCGCCGTATCCCTGCTGTTTGACGCGGTGCCGCTTTGTCCGATTGGTAATCCGTCGCTTTTGGCTCGCCAAGCGGGATTATTCCATTAAATTGGCTGGTACGGTGCCCACGAACGATGAACTGGCCCTGCGGTATGACTCCGCCGGGGGTGAGACGGGGGAGAGGGGTCGGTCACCGGCGGCGGGGGATCCCTCGAGTTGTTTTACGGCTTTTTTTTTGAGTGAGGTAAAATGAATGATTTTAACAGGTCAATTGAGGCCAGGGACTTTGCCTGACACATAGATGGCGCTACTATCATTAAATCCATATGATTTTATTGCTATTATCTCGGGTTCGAAACGGACCAGGATAGCCATCACCGTCACGCCAGATGACCGGGCTGGGTAAGGCGGGATGGTCTGAAAGTTGGTAACCTGGTACCAATCCACCCATTTATCCAGTTTTGAACTTCTTCAATATTTTGAAATGGTGTGTTATTCTGCTGTGTCGATCCGTGCAAGTGGCTGTGAGGAGCAGGACTTCCCATTTTAGCTACAATAACGTATTATTCAGAGCTCTTCCAACGTGCGGTAGTCGGTACTGCTGTTATTTTCTAAATGGAATGCACTAATGGTTTCAATAATCAATTCGTAATACAATAGACACACGTTACACTCGACAGGACTCTATAGCCATGATGTTCCATTTCGGTTCCTATGTAGATGTCTCTCTTGGACTAACTCAGAACTTTGCACATCTGGAGTTGTCCTAGCAGATCTCCTTTGCATCGCCAATTATAATAAGCCGCACTAAGCTATTTGAAAGTTTTTTGAGAATTTGGACAAGGTATTTGTCCAATAAGCCTTGCAATTAATTGCCTTTGAACTCTCCAGAGGTCCTTCAGATCGTTTTCCTCCCATTGATATCAAAATCGCCATTTTAAAATCGTTGAAATTAAAACCTACATTTCGTCTACAACGGAGCATTATTACCATAAGTTTCTAGTAGTGTCTGATGGACTTGGGCAGAAGATTTCTTGAAATGATTCAAAAGAATAATGAACAACGAAAATGCAGTTTTGAACGTTCCATGATTAGCATCTGTATATACTAAATAACTCAATAAATTCTAATAAAACGAAATACGCCCAAATCAAGCAAGCAAGAATAGATCGGTGACGAAATATTTAAACAAATATTTTAGACACTGGCTGACGCTCTGCCAGGTCTAACCTTTTTCTTTAAATATATTTTAAAGTCTCCTTTTAACAACTAAGGGTTTATCTGGACTGGACCTACAGTTTAGCATAAAATCCGAAATACGGTCCTCGCCATTGAACAACTGCAACTTAGAAATCATCTCAGAACACATCCAGTCTTACCGAGCCTGATTACTGGCGTGACCAAGATAGTTTTCCTTATCGGATTTTGCACTCTTTGAACAATCAAAAATGTAACGACCATGCCCTAGCAGAATTCGAAGACGTGTCTATAGCAACAGCAGGAGGACCGTCGTGTCGCCTTTACCACTGCGCCACCACGCTGGCAGGAATAATTTTATTATTTGAACAAACTTATTGAAGAATGATGTAATCTTAAATTCATCCGAATCGTAAAACTTAACCTTTGCTTGTAAACATCGTCTCAGGTGTTATTTCTTCCTGGAAGAAGAGGAATCATAGAGTACGGTAGAAGCTGAAGGAATTCCAAAAATTAGTTAACAATAAAATTTACGAAATGTTCCAAAGGATGTTATTTCAGCACTTTCATAACCGCCAATCGTTCTGACCTGTAATAATCAACTTTTATTGAAGTATAGCTAAAGAATTTGCAGTATATTGCTATATGTTGATAATATAAAAATAATTAAGGCTTCGTAGTAATAAAAACAATATAAGTTGCTTGACTCGGGGAATTTCCGCGCGACGTTATTATTTTACGGCCGAATGAAAGTACGAAACTGTCGCCCTTCCTCCCAACTTCGACCCATCCCCGATAATATACAAAGTATCCTCGTTAAGATTGATGTCACCTTCAAACAACTTCCCGAAAAGTTTCCCATTCTAAACGCTCTTCGGCTCGAAATTTACGGGCCACTTTATTAAATCATCCCAGGAGTTTTCGTACAAGACAAGCTACGTAACATAAACCAAAGTATTTCGATTGCCTCGTTTCTTTTTTTTTTCCTTAAATCTTTGACGAGACGCTGTCGATAAACTGGACGCCCACGCCAAACATCGGCACCAACGGAGTAACGTTTTAAATTAAGGGAAGAAAACTCTTTAATAATTTAAAAAAGTAAAAAGTCAAAGTTTGGTACTGAGAATTTGAGATATTTTAATATAGGCGTTTGATGGAAAATTGATTTTTCAAGCGAGTAATGAAAATATATTCATACACAGTCCCTATTTTGTTTAAAAAAATCCTTGTATACTATAGAACAAAATATATGGTCTATTTAAAGTTTATTTGCATATGCGTTATCGAAAATTGTGACGCTATGTTGCCGATGCGGAGTTTTAGTTCAGTTTGGCTTTGGTATACAACAAAATTCTAATCTAAATAAAATAATTGAATAAAAATGTTATCAAATATAATTTATTTTAACATTATAGTACATATAAAGCTACAGTTAATTAAAAAGCCGCAATAGTTCATAGGTTAGAGTTATAACCTCTTAAATCTATTGCTTTCAAGAATTTTGCATAGATCTGACAACTGGACGACTTTGACAGGTTCATTCGTTTACGTGTTCGAACTAATCAGACAGCATCGTGTCTCTTTTTAACTAGAATAAAGTGAGAAGGGAAATATTGTCTGATTCTAAAACGAATTTACAAATTGCGGAAGGCAATACATTAAACATCTTGACGACGCATATACAAATCAACTTTGAATAGACTATATAATCATTTCATCATATATTACTTCATTTATTTTTCCATATTTATGTTTATATTTACATTAAGAAAGTATGAGAATAATATGGAGTGAACAGTTTAAAAGGCATAAGTTAACAGCAGTAGTATTCATAATCTATGTAATCAAATGTTTTGGACTTCTCCGATGGCAGCCAAATAGTTCATCAGTTGTTCAAGGTTCTTCAATTGAAGAAGCTGCCTGATGAATCCCTTCAGGCTAGAGAGTCGTCTTTGGAGGGAGTGCCCTTGGCATTTAACCAGGATGTGTTTGATACTCAGCGGGGATCTATATCTATCACAGATGGGCGGACTTTCTCCTTTGATTAGAAACTCATGAGTCAGTCGGTGACCTATTCCGAGTCTGGAAAAATACCCAATTTACACCTCAAAAAAAGTAAGAGTCCTCTTTTACCTCGCACAATATGTTATTGATTCAGTTTTTTATACAGTGCGGTATAACATGTATTCAGATTCCTTCTCCAGTATAGGTGGTTTTCCAAAAGTGATCCTTCCCTTTACACCGCAAGATGGTCGGATCTTTAATTACCTTCGATTCCCATGTGGGTTGGAACCCACATATAGATAATATTCTTGCAGTTATTGCGAGCGGCAGTGTTTAATTCTCGAATGTGCATTGTCAGTGGATGATGTACTTGTGCCGATTTTAAGCTCTCAAGAGAGCTCATACAGTCAGTGATGATTACCACCGAGATCGCATCTGGATTGTTTTGAACGCATTTAAGAGCCTTGTATATGGCCAGCAATTCGGCAGTAAAAACACTCGTCAAAGAAGGCAATTGTTCAAGGCAAAATGTTCTTCCTTCAATGTTGATGTCTATGAAGCTCTTCTATATTCATTGTTTTTAGATCTGTCAGAATAAACCTGATATTGATAATGATTTCTTGAGCATTTTTGGGGAGCTCTGCAGCCGCCAATGATATGAACCATCATTTCAAACCTATAGCGAGTCAAATATTATTTAAGACTATTACTGTACCTATAATATTAATAATTACCGCGCTCCTAATTCTATTTTTTAATTAAAACCGCGTCTCGTTAATTAAACCTTTGACAGCTTTAATTATCAACCGTTTAGGCCACTTCCGACGTTTGTTTTTCGCGGAGTGCGAGTATCGCCTCTCGCCCAATTATATTCGGATAAGAAACACGACCGAAAAAAGGGAGACGGGTGGGCGAAGTGGTAGAAAACGAGCGGGCGGATGATACAATATGGCGGCCGCGCGATGGATAAGGAAGCGGCCTCATTATTATTCATGAAACGATGGTGGGTTGAAAAAACAATGGCCAATCACGAGTATATTCTACTTAAAGTTGGCGGTCGTGTGAACGGCGGTGAGATCTAAATAAGAAAATTGTTTTTTTATTATTTTTTTAATAAAATCTTGTTATTTCTACCGAGAGAATAAACGATACGGGGGACCCGGGATCGTATAATCGTATTTGTGCTGTCTATTCGAATTGGTAATGTTTAAATGTGTTGCCAACGTGAAAAAATAAATTGCTAAGGGTAATTCGTATTTTTTTTTAAATACGACGGTAGTTCAAATATGATGGAGACAAACGCTGTAGATGACGCGCATGAATGTTTTGAGGGTCGCGGCTTGAGTATGTGATAGCTGGGTCCCTTATGAACAGTGTGGCATAGTTTTCGTCGGGAGCGCATGTCTCACGCGCGTACTACGACCATGAGTGAACGTCAAGTGTCGACTGCCGTAACGCAACGTATTGCACTTATATATCATC
Organism: Rhynchophorus ferrugineus; assembly: GCF_030347505.1. Classification (NCBI taxonomy): domain Eukaryota; kingdom Metazoa; phylum Arthropoda; class Insecta; order Coleoptera; family Curculionidae; genus Rhynchophorus; species Rhynchophorus ferrugineus. The sequence goes on along the minus strand of NW_027472586.1, from coordinate 7,643,526 downwards.
CACGAACACCTACAATATCGCAAAATAACGCGATTGGTTCCTAAACTGTTGAACTTCGAGCAAAAATTTTTGTCGCCGTTTGCTGACGCGATATGAGGCGGAGGGGGACCGTTTTTAACGCGAATCTTCACTACAGACGAGACATAGGTACACTATTATACTCTCGATAGCAAGATGTCGTCTAAAGAGTGAAGAAAGAAGGAATAAGGGGCGCCAGCGAAGACAACCAGGTCCAGGGTCTATATAGGGTGTTCTGAGACCGACGGGGCGTGCTGTACGTCGATTTCCTACGCACCCAACGTACCATTAATGCTCTATATTACTCCCACCTTCTGCAAACACACGTGAAACTCGCTTATCGCGTGTCTCACGCTCGATACAATATCGGAATTTGGGTGGGAGGTATTGGGACACCCCCTATAGTCCGGAATTAACACCCTACGACTACCACAGGTTTGGAGCACTGAAAGAAGCCATCGGAGGTTAAAGATTTAACATCGACGACTAGGTAGAGGAGTGCGTGCGCACATGGCTGTCCGAGTTGCCCAAGGAATTCTTCGATACCGGTATCAAAAAACTTCTGGAAAGATGGACAAAATGAGTAACTAGTGAGGGGAAATACCTAGAAAAACTGTACATTTTTGTAAATTTTTTCGATAGTAAATGAAGGTGTCAGAGTATTTGTATCGATCATATTTGAACCACCCTCGTATGTTTCATTGATATATTTTAAGTCTCCTTTTTATCAAGGAGCGTTTTGCTGGACTGGATTTACTGTTTGACGTAAGAGAACTTAAATACCATTCCAGAAGACATCCGGTCTTACCCAGCCTGGTTTCTGGCGTGTCCTGGATGGTTACTCCTTGTCGGATTTTTGACTGTTACCTATAGAAACATTTACAACTACAATCATAAACACTGGAAGAATTGTTCTGCCGCCTTAACCACTGCGGTACCAATTTGAGTATATAGTCTATTCAAAGTTTTTTTATACATACGTCATCAAGATGTTTAAGCTGTTGCCTGTCGCAATTTGTAAATACATTACAGAATCAGACAATATTTTCATACTTCTCATTTTATTCTAGCTAAAATGAAACACATCGCGATCTCGTTAGATCGGGCGCGTAAGAGAATGAGCCTGTCAAAGTCGTCCGGTTATCAGATGTATGCAAAAGCAATAATAATAAGAGGTTATAACTCTATTAACCTATAAACTATTGTGGCTGTATAATTAACTGTAGTTTTTAGATGTACTATAATGTTAAAATAAATTATATTTAATAACAATTTTGTTCAATTATTTTATTTTGATTAGAATTTTGCTGTATATCCAACATATACAACAAAATATTGTTGTATATTTGTAATTGTAATTTGTTGTATATTTGTTGTATGTAATTAATTGTATATTGTAATTTGTTGTATATATGTATGTTGTATAAGCCAAACTGAACTAAATCTCAGAGTGGATGCGGCGACATTGCGACGCTTTAACGTCACAAATTTAGATGACGTATGTACAATATAAATTTGAATGGACTATATATTTTTCATATACAATAGGTGGCCAAATTATCAGGAACAGTACTTGTATTTATGTAATATATGGTTTATTAAATTTGTTTGAATGAATTATGTTGTCTCTAAAGCGTTATTCTATCTTTAATAGGTTATTGTTTTTGTGAAGTGGCAGCATAGCATACAAGCGTAATTTGTCGATTGTGTAGCGTTCCTTCGTGATGAGTCATTGTCCGTTAAAACTCGGGCTTTGCAGAATTGTTGTTGCAATGTCTAGAAACTCAAATTTCATTACTTTTAACCGAATTTTTTGTCTGAAACAAGCAAAAGGTAAATAATACTCCGTATAATAATACTTTTGCCATGTTTTATCTACAATTTTTGGACGCGACTACACCAAATGTTCAACTTCATAATAGGTACGATCTTGGATAGCTCGCAAGCTTATAAATTTTTTAAAATTTTCTTTCTGTAAACTTATCGAAAACCCTCGTATTACCGAATCTAATACAAAAAAGAACGTGGGGCTTCAACGGGATAGTGATAAAACAAAAAAGCTTTAAATAAGTTGCCAAGAATAGAAATTATACGAACAAAAACGGAGAGTTTTTAAGACAGGCGACACCCCAAGTAGTCGTAAACAAATAATCCTCGCTAAGAGACTTCCCGCGAGTCCCACCACCTTTTTATATCCCGAACAACACACGAAACAAAGGACCAATTACCAGCCCTTCCTGTTTTACGGTTCACCTGAGAGGTGGCCATCAAACTTGTCCCGTTCCACGAACTTAAGTGGACATCGATGTCGTTTTTCTCTTCGCCAAGTCCTCCGACCTTCCCGCCGCTCCGTCAATATCGTCATCTGGACCATTTCTCCCGATTTGCTTGGGGCGGCCGAGACGGATCGCGTCGCCGAAGCGGAATAATTCACTTCTGCTCTAAAGCAAACGGCGGGAGAAAGAAAAGGTGTTTCTCTACGGACGCTGGCCGAATGTTATGTCGGCTAATGGAAAAAGGGTAATCGGCGAAGCATTAAAATAGCTACGGGTTGAGGATCCTACGTTTGGAACCTCTAGTTCGAGTCGAGTAGTTTGGAAACTGGTGATTTGGAAAACGTTCGGGATAAAGTTCATAGCTTGCCTTGGACGTACCAATTCTTGAATTTATGGAAAATCTGAATCAAAAATCCTCCGACACTTATTTTTAATAAGGATATATATTCTACTTATTTTTTTATAACATCTTTATTAGATACGCTTAGTACAATCTTAGTTTACAATTAATTTATTACTACTTTTCCTATGTGCTTGGATTAATTAACAAGCAAGACGAGTGCGAGATAAATACATCAGTATGTATTCCTCAATTATAAAATTATAATTATTTATTAATTATTAACTTATAGCTATAGCTATACACTAAATGTATACACTTTATATAAGTTCGTATGGTTTTGTTTGCTTCAATCTTTTGACATATTGCGCGCTGTCCATTAATTGTATTGCTTCCACGTTAGTATGATTTAGTAATCTTCTTTCGTGTTTCAAGGCGAAATCTTGGATAACTTCGCAAATCCATTTGATTTCCAGGTCATCGTGCAGTTCTTCGTTGGTTACGTAGCGATAGGCATCGGTAATCAATCGAAGAACCTTGTTTTGACGGCGTTGTATGACTAGTTGACTTGAATTTTTAGTGCAACCACATATTTGCACCCCATAGGTCCAAATTAGCTTTATAATAGTATTATGGATCAACCTCTTTGATTTTAGATCAAGTTGAGAGTATCTTCCGACTAACCAGTATAGTTGTTTTATTTTGGTTATAAAGTGTTTTGCTTTTTGTATAACGCGATGCTTCCAATTCAGTCTATCGTCAAGATGGATTCCAAGGTAATTGGCTGATTCTGCTTGAGGAATCGGGCATCCATTGAGTGATATAATTAAGTTTTTATTATTTCGCCTCAATACAAAATTAACGTGGACAGATTTGTTCTACTTATGAAACTGTAATTATTCTAACATTTCAATTGAAAAGTCCCCGGCCTGACACATAGATGGTGGTACTAAAATTAAATCTATATGTTTTTTAGTTAGCTTTAGCCCTCAAAAGATGCGTGTATAAATTTGACACCTCTCGAATTATTAGTTTGTGAATTATAGCATTTTGAGTAAAGCAACTTTTGTTATTGTGAAAAAAATGGATAAAAAGGAATTTTGGGTGGTGATAAAAGATTGCTTTTTGAAGGTAAAAATACAGTTGAAGCAAAAAACTTGGCTTGATGCCGAGTTTCCGGACACTGCCACAGGAAAATCAACCATCAAGGTTTGGTATGCTAAGTTTAGACATGGTGAGATGAGCACCGAAGACGGTGAAGGCAGTGGACTCCCGTTACCGACGAAAACATTAAAAAATCATGATTATGTATATGTTTAATTTTTATTTAGCATTTGTGATTATTATACATCTTTAGTTTTTTAGGTTTTGATTAACTTCGGTTGTATCGTCTATATTTATTATAATATTTTATTTCAAAAAATCAATTAACAATACTTAAAATAAAATAAAAGTTTCTTTCGATAAAATACTTCAATTACTTGTCTTTTTTAAAGTTAGTACGTGAAGGAATATGTATATCTCCGTCTCGTTTATACTACTGTTGGAAAATATAAACACATATAAAATCAACTGATCCAAGCAATTATCTCTGTCCTTTCCTCTCTCATTATTTATTCAGTAAAGACTGTTTCGAATGTTTTCAGTCGATGGTTCCCAACGCTAATTATAACCTATAATCACGTAAAAACTTATTAATAAATAACGGCACTCCCTTGACGAATTTTGCATGAATTGAAGATTGTGATGTGCTAAAGTTCTGTCGCATAACGTAAATACAAACAAACCGGCAAAGATCTTCGAACCTCTGCCTGCACGGCGATAAAAAACCGACACCGATCACCTCTAGTCTAATCTAATTTCGCGAACGGTAACTACATCTTATTTTTCTTAACCGTCAAACTTGATTATCGATATGGGGAGCAGAACCGACGTATAAAGTCATGATATCCAGTGGTATTATAAACGCCGCCTTAATAGAGACGAGCAAACTTCTCCTCGCTAATAAACAAAGCAAACAAACCCACCGGTTTCTCCGGTCTTATTACGAGTTCCTCGGCAAGTTTATAAGTTACGGGCTTACTTCGTCCGGACGCAAGCCCCGGGCGTGTGGGGCTCCGTTATTTTCCGTGTCGGGGTCCTAAACAGTTCTCCAGGTATGGTGTTAATGTCAACATCGATGGGGAACTCGGAGGTATCGCCGAACTTTTCCTGGCCGGTTATAAGAAGTTTCTATTAAACTTTTTTTTATTCTAGGGAAAGCACATAAAGTTTTGTCGTAGTTTCAAAAACGTTTTTTTCCTAAATTTATTTATTACACTGTTACTAGTTATTACAAACTAACCTACAGTTTGTTTTTAATGTAACATAAATCTATTTATATTTCTAGGAGGCCCTATCTTAGTCTCTGATGTAATAATGTTTATATATTAACACTGCTGTTTTTCTATTAAATAACAGATCAATTGAAACGTCCCCGGCCTGACACATAGATGGCGCTACTGGAATTAAATCTATCTGTTTTTTAGTTAGCCTTAACCCTCAAAAGATGCGTGTATAAATTTTACAGCTTTCGGATTATTAGTTTATTAATTATAGCGTTTTGAGTGAAGCAACTTTTGTTATTGTGAAAAAAATGGATAAAAAGGAATTTCGCGTGCTGATAAAATATTGATTTTTGAAGGGAAAAATATAGTTGAAGCAAAAACGTGGCTTGATGCCGAGTTTTCGGACACTGCCTCAGGAAAATTCATCATCAAGGATTGGTATGCTAAGTTTAGACGTGGGGAAATGAGCACCGAAAACGATGAACGCAGTGGACGCCCAAGGGAGGTTGTTACCGACGAAAACATAAAAGAAATCCACAAAGTGATTTTGAATGACCGTAAATTGAAATCGAATGAAATAGCAGACACTCTAAAAATATCAACTGAAGGTGCACATCATAGCATTCACGAATATTTCAGTATGAGAAAGCTCTTTGCAAAGTTGGTGCCGTGCGAGCTCACTTTTGACCAAAAACAACGACGAGCTGATGATTCGGAGTTTTTGCATCGATATGTGACAATGGATGAAACATGGCTCCATTATTTCACTCCGAAGTCCATTCGGCAGTCATCCGAGTGGACGGCACACGATGAACCCGCTCCAAAGCGTGGGAAAACGCAACAGTCGGCTGGCAAGGTTATGGCGTCTGTATTTTGAGATGCGCATGAAATAATTTTCATTGACTACCTTGAAAAAGGAAGGATCATCAACAGCGACTTCTACATAGCATTATTGGACCGTTTAAAGGACGAAATAACCGAAAAACGACCGCATTTGAAGAAAAAGAAAATGCTGCTTCAGCAAGACAATGAACCGTGTCACAGGTTAGTGAAAAGGATAGCAAAAATCCATGAATTGGGCTTGGAATTGCTTCCTAATCCACCGTATCCTCCAGATCTAGCCGCCAGCGCTGGTCGCTATAATCTGTGTGTAACCCTTGAAGGGAATTATGTTGAATAGAAGAAATTAATTTTGCCAAAAAATGTGTTTTACTACGGTAGGACTTTTCAGTTGAGTTGTTACACCTTACTACACTATTATGCATAAGATTAAATGGTCTCATTCTCTTGAGTCCGTGTCCTATTCTGGTATTATCCAAGCATATTACATCAATATTGACATGAGTAGTCTGTCCACATGTCTCCTTGCAATTCTCTTGATTTCCTGAGCGAAAGTCGGAATCTGCAGGTCTCGATGTAAGTAATCAGTCCTGTAATATCTGGGTATACCTACAATACTTCTCAGAACTTTATTCTAGAAAACATGTATTGTATTTATATTAGTTTCCGCAGAACATTGTGTTCTGTATGCCCATATATGTGTGTGATTTTCTTCCAATTAACCAATCTATTTTCATATATTTTAAGTCCAGTTCTTTCCTTTTCTTTTTTACATGTTCCTTCCAAGTTTCTCATCAATACTTATTCCGAGATACTTTGTTGTTGCTATATGGCGTGATAATATTATTTATTGTTATTGGTGTTTGAGTGGTCTGATTATACTGTACGTGCACAAATTTACTTTCATTAATTTTTATTTTCCAGCTGCGGGTTTAATTATTAATATTGTCACTAGCCTGTGGTAATTTTTGTATGGCTACTTTACTATTTTCTTCAACGCCACGAATGCAGTGTCAGTAAATATAGCTCGGTGAAAATATGGGGTTGCAATAAAAATTCAAATCAACTAGTCATTCAGCGCTGTCAAAATAAAATTCTTTGGTTAATTACCAATGCCTATCGCTATGTAACCAAACGAAGAACTTCACGATGACCTGAAAATCAAATGGATTTGCGAAGTTACTCAAGATTTTACCTTAAAACACGAAAGAACATTTCTAAATCATACTAACGTGGAAGCAATACAACTAATGGACAACGCGCAGGATATCAAAAGATTGAAGCGAACCAAACTATACTAACATATATAAAGTGTATACCGTTACTGTAAATTATAATATTTTTATTATTGAAGAATACATATTGATGTATTTATCTCGTACTCGTCTTGCTTGTGAATTAATCCAAGTACAAATAAAATGTAGTAATAAATTAATTTATAATTAAGATTATACTAAGCATATTTAATAAAGATGTTTCCAAATATTTTCCATTTTTGGTATATAACATGTATTGGCCACAAATTACGTCCTTATGTATATCTTTTTTAACTTCTTTTATCGTAAAGTAGGTCTCTTTTTATATCACTTTAAACATTTTGGCTGTCATGTAAGATTATAATAACTCAGAGTGTTGTTTTGGTAACATTTTCTGTAGTTTATAAACAAGACCGTCATATCATACCTTATCGAAGGCTTGTGTTACATAGAACATACCTTTTTAGATTTATACCTTGATCGATTGAGTGTTTGTTAATATACCCGAACTACTGTATATCATTTGTCTAGTGTATGTCAATATTATAATAAAACATATTTAAAATAAATACATGTCAATTTGTAGCTCATTATATGACAGGAAAAAAAAGAAAAATTAGAGTTTACCAACAAACTACAGAATCCTCTAAGTCTGAAAAATAAAAATAGAACCTAAAACTTAAAACAACAAAAAAAACAACGTTTACAGCATTAATAAATATAATGGAAAAACATAAATGAAAAGTTGATAATATTATCTCCTAACTGGGGAGACAAAAACAAAACAATTAAATAGAAGGGATGAAGAATCTAACAAAGGGACACGAGGAAAATATACAAGAACTAGAGGGACAAACGCGAATAAAATAACTGACAGTACTAAAAGACGTCAAATGATAATAACAAAGCATAAAAGAACTAGATAAGTGAGCTCCTGTCGCGATTTTCGCTGATTCCAATCCTGCTGAGACATAGTCGTAAATGTATATTTGTAACTGTTTATAATTTTAATCACCCAAAAAGCAAGAGTGCATTACAAGGAATCCGACAAGGAAAATGAAAATGATGAATTTGTTAAACAAAAACTCAAAATTGTTTAACGGTCTATAGTCATCCAAAACTGTGGAGCAATTTTGTCTGATAAAATGTTAAAAACTAATTTACGAAATATTATTATATATAAACTAATCTGCAACATTATATTTATATGTTTGTTGCTTTCAATTAACGCGAAACCCTGGTAATTAGAATCGTTTATTTCGAGAAAATATAATTTCATAACGCCCAAAGCTATTTATTTCCTTTGCAATTTGCTGGCTGTATAATCAGCGAACGTATAAATACCCTGTTCGTTTTCACTGTATTCAATTTATATTTGACTAAAACACAAAACGAATATCACGACACGAAATCAAAACGTTAATTTATCATTATAGCGGGTAAGATTTTTAAAATGAAATGCGAAGGAGTTATTTATTTTTCTTTAGGTATTTTTAAAATGTAATTTCTTCCTTTCAGGGTATTCTTTCTTCTATTTTTTTTAAATTGTTGAATAACCAGTTGAAATTAAATCATGCGAATAGTTAAACCCATATATATATATATATTCACCTTTTCGAAAACATTTTAGTAGTATGATTTGTCCTTTGCTTCAAAATATACCCCAGTATCGGCAATCACCTCTTCGTTCGACGAAAATTTCTTCCCAGCGAGCATTCTTTTAAGATCTGAGAACAGGAAATAGTCGCTGAGGGCCAGATTTGGAGAATACGGTGGATGGATGGATTTTTGCCATCGTTTTCACTGACTTGTGACACGGTGCATTGTCTTGGTGAAACAGCACTTTCTTTTTCTTCAAATGCGGCCGTTTTTCGGCAATTTCGTCGTTCAAACGGTCCAATAACACTATATAATAGTCGCTGTTGATGTTACTTCCTTTTTCAAGGCAGTCAATGAAAATTATTCCATGCGTATTCCAAAATACAGATGCCATAATCTTGCCAGCCGACTGTTGCGTTTTTCCACGCTTTGGAGCGGGTTCATCGTGTGCAGTCCACTCGGATGACTAGCGATTAGATTTCGGAGGGAAATGATAGAACCATGTTTCATCCATTGGCAGATATCGATGCAAAAACTCGGGTTTATTACGCCTGATCATCTTCAAACACTGCTCCGTATCATCAACTCGTCGTTGTTTTTGGTCAAAAGTAAGCTCGCGCGGCAACCACTTTGCACAGAGCTTTCTCATACCCAAATATTCCTGAATGATATGATGTACACGTTCAGTTGATATCTTTAGAGTATCTGCTATTTTATTCAATTTCAATTTACGGTAACTCAAAATCATTTTGTGGATTTTCTTAACGTTCACCGTCCTCGGTGCTCATTTCACCACGTCTAAACTTAGCATAGCCTTGATGGTCGATTTTCCTGGGGCAGTGTCCGGAAACTCGGCATCAAGCCAAGTTTTTACTTCAACTGTATTTTTTCCCTTCAAAAAGCAATATTTTATCAGCACGTGAAATTCTTTTTTATACATTATTTTCACAATAACAAAAGTTGCTTCACTCAAAACGCTATAATTCATAAACTAATAATCCGATAGCTGTTAAAATTATACACTCATCTTTTGAGGGTTAGTGATAACAAAGACATATCGATTTAATTCTAGTAGTGCCATCTATGTGTCAGGCCGGGAACTTTTCAATTGACCTGTTAATTAATGTAATGCAATCAGTAAAAATGTGTTTGTTCAACAATACTCTATAATCTATCCAACTACAGATAACACGTAAGATACCCAAAAATGTCCCGGTTCTTTCTGAATATTGTCGGATTTTGGGCGTCATGTCTCCTTCTGTGGGACGCAGGAACGATATTTACAGCAAAACAAACTTCCTAAAGCCTTTATGCGCTCCTTTTCCTATTTAAATAACAAATAAGTTGCAACATGCCTCTCCCCTGCCGGTCGATCTTTGAGGAGAAACTGTATCGTGTGCACCAAAGACAAACCGAAAGTTTCGCTCAAAAGTTCGCGCTTTGACGAGAAATTCTGCCAGTATTCGGTAAACAGTTCGCGAACTGGGAGCAGTGACGGGATAGAAGGAGGGAGGAGGTCCGAATAAAGGACTCGCGATGAAGTATCTCAGGAATATCTCGGTTTTGGAATTTTCCCTATAGTTCGTCGTTTATATTCGATAGGAATTGCTCTTTTCTTGCTTTGCGGGCCGTTTTTTAGTTTAGAGATCCATGATAAGATAACTGAAGATCATAGTGAATCATTGTGATGAGAATGAAAAGTGGTCATATTTATATAGGTTTTGATTTATTCTAGTGATCTCATATTACAATAAAGATAAAAACTTGACAATAGTTTTTACAACATTTTCAATATAAGCTCATAAATATACTTGATATATAACGTTAATTACAATAACAATTATCTGTATATTAAAGTGCATGCAAACTATCTCAAGAACTAACCCTTACTAACTTGTTTTAAATGTTATTTAATTAAATTTAATTTCCAATTAATCTTAATATTCAACAAAGTATTAATAAGTAGTAGATAGAGGCGTATTTAAATTATACTAAAGACAAAGTTTAGGTTGGACTGCAACGACTAGTAACAACCTAATAATTAAATTTAAAAAATACATAGTGTAAATGCAAGATATGTTTTGAACAGTGTTTAACATTCCATCTGTATAGAATCAGCTAAGAATTCTATAGTTTTAGAAAGCTTCTATAATGTATGTTTTTATTTGATTACTTAAGTGATTGCCCTTTGAAAAAGCGTTAATAAATTACATCAATTTGCTAATAATTATTTCCTTAGAAACGAACTTTGTCTTGCTTAACGCTAAGTTCCTCTATTAAATAACAAATAATTATATTATTTCAAAAAACTGATTGAAGAATCAACGTTCTTGAATGAAAATTGGACAAATTGGAACAAACGCAAATGTCTTAAGCTTCGTGAACGTGTAACACTGTGCTCAGGCTTAGGCTTTATGAGTCGTCAAATTTAACATGATGAAGAAGTCCTTGCTCACGCTCCGAGAAAATTTTTATGGTTTGGTTAATTACCAAATCTCTATGGAGATCAATATTTCCGAAGAACCACTGGAAATTAACAGCACTACTACTGTTGGGTAATATAGGATTTAGTTAACGGAACTTCCAGGAATGCTCTTAAAACAATACAAGTTTTAAAGGCATATAATAAAATCAAGGAAGACTTAGTATTTCATTTACAGTATTTAGATGAGACATGGATATGTCAGAATGAGACCATATATATAGACTATATAATATACCCAAGAGTCACTCATAGCAAGACGATAATAAAGATAGTGTTAAGACAACAACAGTTGATGGGAAAAGGTAAACGTTGGAATAGATTGATTAGCTTTTATTAATCAAAACTTTTATTAATAATTCATATATTGATATATTGTTCCTCATGCTGCAAACAGGAATGGTTCTTAACACCTTCGGTTTGGATGAACTCAATCAGATACATCGAAGAAGAAATTGAAGAATGATGGAATCGTTAGAACGTTTTAGTTTCTCACTTGAATGAAATTTTCTGAATATGGAATGATGATTCAAGGCTAATAATTTCCAAGATAGGGTGATGAGAGTGGAAACAACTAATATAATCAATTTTACGAAAACTGTAGGAAATCTTATTGTAGAGTACGAAAAATTTATGTGCCCAGATATGTGTGTAATTGTTCAAAATATACATGAGAATTTGGTTAAAATATGTGACCAGAGAAAGAATACTAAAAAAATAAACCAAAGAGAAATACAGTGATATTAAAATAACAAGGAAACACACTAATGAAAGTAAAATATCTTACTTGGAAATATGATTGTTAATTGGGGTGGATTAGGCCTCCAGGAAAAACCACTACATAAAAAAATACGCTTAGAGCTGTTACTCATAGGTGGAATGGAAAAAAGTCCAATGTAAATATAATAAAACACAACCATAACCAATAGTTACTGTATAAGTAATTGTGGTTTTAAGTCTTTCGCTAATATATGCATTAGATGTGCTATGATGTTAAATTAAATTATATTTGTTAACAGAACAACAACTCAGAGTTGATGCGGCAACATTGTGACGTTTTGACATCATCATTTCACCGATTTATTGGACGGATAATCGGAACGGACATTTTATAACGTTTTTCTTCAATTTCTAGTCATATTTCGTATTACTCCTAAAAAAAGAACCGAAAAACCAGTCAAATAAACGCCGAAGATATTAATAGTGAAGAATACAAATAAAAGTGACCCCAACTCGAAATATATCGGCCCATTATTGAAATGTCATCAATCTCTCCCTCTCTCTCGCCCCGTCTGGCCGACCGCGTCGCCGTTCCAGGCCGAAACTAATTAAATTCCGTTGGAAAAATCAAGATTGCCACGGGAATTATGATGCTGCACTTTAAGGATGAGCCACCTGAACGGTTTTAATCGAATTCGCCCGCCCAGCCCCGCTCCCTCGTCTCTCGAAAAACGGACCGACGGTTTCCATCAGGTGCTATCGATCGCTCAGGCCCCGCTCTCTAGAGGCTAATTGGGAATTTCCCGACGATTTTTCCAACAAATATGATCCGCATCCGAGCGGTCGGCGTAACCGTTGTTCGTTTGTTTTAATCTCGCGCCCGCGGACGGCTTGATCCTCACGATCACGAGATAATAGGCGGACAATTGGGTAGAGATCGATTGTGATGTTTTTCTTGGTCAGTAAAATAGTTTACACTCACGTATTTTGATCTTGGGAATTTAGAAATCATCATAAAAAGTACCGTTTAGCTCTAGTTTTATGGATACAAGTGATATTTTATGCCTAAATATTAGTGTTGAGAACTATCGATTGTTTAGTAATTGAGTACTTTTTACTATCGACTGTTTCACTCTCTATTCTCGGTCCGTCTGATTTTGTTACTATTTACTATCGACTATTTCAGTCGTACTTTTAGTTACTATTTTTGGTTATACTTTCATTCGATTGATTTTTAACGTTCTGGCTCTGTCGTCATAGCCGCGACCTTGACAAAAGTGTACCTATTAAATGTATGTAAAATGTATGTATTTGCAACATAGTGATAAAATGTGTAATAATTACGAGGATAATAGTAAAATCAACAACTTAGTTTTCCCGTTTCAATATTTTTATAGCCACAAATGATCGACATTATTATTGGTTATTTTTAAATAAAAATGTTGAATGCTAATTAAAACTACCGTCCATTATTATGAAAATATACAATGTATTAAATATTGAAGATAGTTTGGCTGCACTTGCGGTTCAATTCTTTACCAGAATTTGTACTTCATATAAATTTATAAAGGTATTTTTCTGATAGGTACATCGATTATATTACGTGAAAATTAAGTTAAGAATGCTGGCATATAAGCAAAATGTGATAGAACAATGTGGTAACTGTAATTTCGAATCGAACAAGTGAACATTTACCAAGAGTAGATATCTTATTTATTACTATATAATATTTTTATATGTTATTGCTATATTTATTTACTTTCTTTATTTTTATTATTAACAATGCCAAGAAGAGGACTACCTGACCTAGGTCTTCGAACTCAATCAAATATGCGACGAGCTACCTCACTAAAATGATAAAAGTAATATTGGCATGTCACAGTTGGCTTTTATAGTGATTGAAATTGAAGTGGAGGGGCTTTGAATGCAAAAAGTTTCTTGTAAAACGGTCCAATATCGCTATGTAATGGTCCTTCCTTTTTCAAGGTAGTCAATGAAAATTATTCTAATCGCATTCCAAAATACAGACGCCATAACCTTGCCAGCCGACTGTTGTGTTTTCCCACGCTTTGGAGCGGGTTCATCGTGTGCAGTCCACTCAGATGACTGCGGAGTGGACTTTGGAGTGAAATAATGCACCTGTGTTTCATTTATTGTGACATATCGACGCAAAAACTCGGGTTTATTAAGATCGATCATCTTCAGATACTGCTCCGAATCATCAACTCGTCGTTGTTTTTGATCAAAAGTGAGCTCGTGCGGCACCTACTTTGCACAGTTTTCTCATACCTAAACATTAGTGATTGATATGATGTACACGTTCAGTTAAGATTTTTAGAGTGTCTGCTATTTCATTTAATTTCAATTTACAGTCATTCAAAATTATTTTGTGGATTTTTTAAACGTTTTCGCCGGTAAAAACTGTTTTAGGTGTCCGCTGTGTTCACCGTCTTCGGTGCTCATTGCAGATGAAAATACCAGTACTTTACTAGAATCAAGAGGTAGATAATGTAGTGCCAACAACTCAGTGAGCATTGGGGAAATGACAATTTTTTGTCAGTATTGTAGGACATTAAAATACAGAGGTGAATCTAGTTAATTTTTTTGTGCTGATGAAAAAATAAAAATGCCACAGTCGGTTCCACCATCAGATCCATTAAGCTCATTAGTTTCTGGGGTGGTAATTATTTTAACTACTTCTATGTCAGCATTCAAAAAGATAATAGTACATTTTCAAGGTATTTTGCCATAAAAGTTTTTTAGTTAGATTCTAATTTGTATCAGATCTAAATTAGTAAAATATTAGGCAACTGCAGATACAAAGACAAACTCATGACTTGCCAGTTATCACATGCAAATCATCAATTCCTACCAATTTATTTAATGGGGAATACAGACACAGAAATTGATAGAGGTTGTGCTCACAATCTAACAGTGAGGCTAACTATTGTCCCAGAATTACAAGCTTCTGTTCATCAGATCTGCGATTGATTGGCATGCGAAATAAAAAAGACGCTTCCGCTCCAGTGCCTTCAGAAAATCAAACTAAATCAAGCATATCGGAGGAACATGCAAAATAAATGACCCTTTACTTGGATCCTGGATAAACTTAGCAGAAGCACATCTGGACCACACAAATCCATAATCAAGCCAATCTGGATCTGAATGTTGGAAAGTACTCACAGTAAAGCTCTCAGGAACATGCCCAATATTCTGTATGCAGACAGTAATCAGGAAATAATCAATTTTAGCAACAATTATCAAAGTAGACTTGCGCAATACATAAAAGAGCTGAAATATATGGACAATAAAGCAGCTTGCTGTTTTGAAACAGATTTAAAAAGTATAACCCTCATAATTAATTCACAATCCTTTTGGATCTACGTCAAAATCACCGTTGTAGATATATAAGAAGCTGTAAAATTTCGAAATGTTATCGATAATTTGTATTGTTGCTTATTTTACTGTTTGTGTGAATTGTAGTTGGTTGAAAGATCCAATCTTACGAGTATAGATACAAACTTACCTGTACAGCATTCGTTCCTGCCTGTCCGCCTCCACGTAAATCCTGTAATACATCAGGATCATCACCATACCGGGTACCCAGAAACTGACGCTGGACGAGATCACCGAATAAGTCCGATTCACCACGAATATGCACACGTCCGGGTTCTCTTTCCGGTACTCCATGTTCTCCACCGTCGTGTACCAGCCCATGAAGATGGGCAGGAAGGACATCAGGGCCGGACTGCACCACACGATCATCAGCATCACGATGAGACGCGCGTTCGTCATGATTAGCGGATAGTCCAGCGGCTGAACTATGGCGTAGTACCGATCCACGCTGATACAGCACAGATGGAGGATGGAGGCGGTGGAGAAATACACGTCCAGCGAGTTCCACACGTCGCACATGAAGTAGCCGAAGATCCACTGACCTCCCGTCACCTCCACGCTGAAGTTGAAGCACATCGCCCAGATGGCCACTAGCATATCGGCCAGCGCCAGGCTCACGACGAAGTAGTTCGTGATTACGCGCAGCTTCCGGTGTCTCATCACCGACACTATCACCAAGAGGTTCCCGAACAGTGCGGCCACGATTATCAGGGCCATGACGGTGGTCTTGATGGCCACCAGCAAGGTCCACGAGTGCAACCAAGCCTTCTCCACGAACATCACGCGGTCCGATTGGTTCCCGAAGGGTCTGGCGCCGCCCGTTTGGTCCAGGGTGTCGTTAAGGCTACTGTCGTTCTGGTAAAGGTCGGTGGTGATGAAGACGAACTCGGCCATCGTAGCGTTAGTTGATCGGGCCAGGTTGGAATATACGAAGCTCCCTCATTTCGACCGGATGCTGATGGATCTGAAAGAGAAGTTGAATTTTATCAAATGATTATCTGGCGAAAATCGTAATTACTATTGGTGATATCAGACGAAGATGTACGAACCCTTTATATATATATATATATATATATATATATATATATATATATATATATATATATATATATATATATATATATATATATATTGTGGCGTGTTATATTTATTGCTCTTACTTCCAGAGCTTCCGTAAACAGCTCTGCCCAGTTGTGACCTGGTATAACAGTGAACTCATCAGTGTTCCTTCCGTTTGTTTGTATCGCTTATAATATAAAATAATGGAAACTAGTTTTATTTTATATATCACATATTATTATAATTTTTATCAATAAGTGTCATTTTATAGCACTACATGATCAGAATTAAGGTTGAGAACTATCGAGTGAAAGCAGTCGAAACAGTCTTTTGACGCAAAACTGTCGATAGTCAAAAAACTAGCGACTGAAAATAGTAATTAGTATTGGTGATGTCAGACGAAGATGTACGAACCCTTTCCTGCAAAAATTGCGAGAGGGTAAAGGACGGAGATAATTGCTTGGATCAGTTGATTTTATATGTGCTTATATTTTTCATCGGTAGAATAAGCGAGACGGAGATGTAGATATTCCTTCACGTACTAACTTTAAAAAAGAAAAGGAAGAATTATACTTAATCAACATGCAATTAATAATTTCATTTTAGACGAAGTAGAATTACTTTTATGTTCTGTGGATCTCTAAAAGGAATGGCATTTTTCTATGGAATGGAATAATACCCCACAAATGTTTTATACTATTTATCATTAACAATTTTAACCTATTACATTAACAATCTTGAAAAATATCGTTCAAAAATTCTGCTGTATTAATAAACAATATATTGTTATTTACAAATAAACCACCAAAAAAATCATATATATATATATACATGTATGTACATGTATATATATATATATATATATATATATATATATATATATATATACATTTTTGTCAAGGTCGCGGCTAGGACGACAGAGTCAGAATGTTAAAAATTAGTCGAATGAATCTAGTAGAACGAAAAATAGTAACTAAAAGTACACGACTGAAACAGTCGATAGTAAATAGTAACAAAATCAGTCGAACCAAAAATAGCGACTGAAACAGTCGATAGTAAAAAGTAATCAATTACTAAACAGTCGATAGTCGATTTCAGTCGATAGTTCCCAATACTAACCAGAATCCATATACATTAAACATTTAACAGTTGCGAATTTGTTATTATTTCAGTGCAAATCACTTTCACATACAGTTCTACAACAAAACGACGTTAATTTTAAGGGAAACGACTAGCGAACAATGCGATAGGACTAACTCGCATGATATTAATGCGTTTTTCATTTAATCAATAATAAACGATTGTTTCGGATGTAGAATAGGTATCCGTTTTTGCGCGTTCCTCCTGCTGAATTGTTAATTATACTGCTCGCTATCCTGTGACGCCAATGTTCGACCTGAAAATTGTGTATACGGATTTCACCCCGAGCTGAGATTATTCATTTAAAGCGCCTTTGTGAAGTATACAGGCGACATGGACGATGAATACTTTGGGATATGAATATTTGCATTGATGTAACATGTCTCGTATGTGTGATTTCGGTCCGCTGCTTGTTGATTTTTAACAAAAAATAACATTTGAATAATCGTATGTTTTTTTTATGAGCTTGAGGACACAGTGTTTATCCAGCGGAGCCACGTTATAGAGACCTTGAAAGGTAACACAGAAGTTTCGAAATATATAGAGACAGTTATTCGTTTTTCAGTCCAAAGCCATTACGATCTGATAATGGACATTCCGGAAGGTTATTTAGGTCATATTTTACTTTTTAACTTTTAAAAAACAAACCTACAGAGGGGGCTGCCCGAAAACTATATATCGAAACCCAGAGAAGATTTACAAACGGTAAATAATCGAGTGATGCCCAGAAAAGTTCATTTTCGACATAAATATGAAAATAACTGCATTTTCATAACTCCATTAATCGTTGTATAGTGTGAAAATCATTGCTGGCTACTTGGTCCAACTATCAGTTCAAGCTCTCTACTGTCAACAAGTAATGCGACTGGAGCAGACACGACAAAATATCAAATTCGTCCAACCAAGTGTCCCAGGTCTTATGATCACTGTATTATATCTGTATTCCTCTTCGCCGATGACATTTTATTATGTTTTGTGTATGCTGTCGTTATCGTGGATATTCTGCTTTTGGTTGTCATTTCCGTTGAAGTAATCGCAGATTCATGAAAAATACAAGAACTATGAAGAATATTATATAGAATCGAACAGTAGTATAACAATTTTCTAACAACTGTTAGCTTAAAAGTTATAAAATGAACAGTGTGTTCTCAAAAAATGTGTGGATTTCAGTTTAAGCCACTTATCTTAAAATTTATGAATTCTACAACAATTTAACATGAATTTTCATTTCTTTCGCCTCAAGATACATATCTTTTGACAGTTTTATCTATTTATCTATCTATTTTTCTCTGTATATATATATATATATATATATATATATATACATATATATATGTATATATATATATATATACCCCAAGCTGAGATTATTCATTTAAAGCGCCTTTGTGAGATATACAGACGACATGGACGATGAATACTTTGGGATATGAATATTTGCATTGATGTAACACGTCTCGTATGTGTGATTTCGGTCCGCTGCTTGTTGATTTCTAACAAAAAAGAACATTTGCATAATCGTATGTTTTTTTATGAGCTTGAGGACACAGTGTTTATCCAACGGAGCCACTTTACAGAGACCTCAAAAGGTAACACAGAAGTTTCGAAATATATAGAGACAGTTATTCGTTTTTCAGTCCAAAGCCTTTACGATCTGATAATAGATATTCCGGAAGGTTATTTAGGTCATATTTTACTTTGTAACTTCTAAAAAACAAATCTACAGAGGAGGCTGCCCGAAAACTATATATCGAAACCCAGAGAAGATTTACAAACTGTAAATAATCGAGTGATGCCCAGAAAAGTTTATTTTCGACATAAATATGAAAATAACTGCATTTTCATAACTCCATTAATCGTTACATAGTGTGAAAATCATTGCTGGCTACTTGGTCCAACTATCAGTTCAAGCTCTCTACTGTCAACAAGTAATGCGACTGGAGCAGACACGACAAAATATCACGTTCTTCCAACCAAGTGTCCCAGGTCTTATGATCACTGTATTATATCTGTATTCCTCTTTGCCGATGACATTTTATTATGTTTTGTGTATGCTGTCGTTATCGTGGATATTCTGCTTTTGGTCGTTTTCTGTTGTCATTTCCGTTGAAGTAATCGCAGATTCATGAAAAATACAAGAACTATAAAGAATACTATACTGAATCTAACAGTAGTATAACAATTTTCTAACAACTGTTAGCTTAAAAGTTATAAAATGAACAGTGTGTTTTAAAAAAAATGTATGGATTTCAATTTAAGCCACTTATCTTAAAATTTACGAATTCTACAGCAATTTAACATGAATTTTCATTTCTTTCGCCTCAAGGTACATATCTTTTGACAGTTTTATCTATTTATCTATCTATTTCTCTCTCTCTCTCTCTCTCTCTATATATATATATATATATATATATATATATATATATATATATATATATATATATATGATTTTATGCCATTCCCATTCAAAAAATTGCAGAATAATGAGAACTACAGATTTTATATGGAATAATATGTCACTCTTGTCTGTAATAGATTGAATTGACATCGACAACATCACTGATCTTGTTAAATATACCTCCGTAATTTATTTTCACTCAGTTAGCAGTTTCCCGAACAACAATAACCCGCTCCAGTAATGGATATTATTCATAATAAACTCGAGATGATGTTATTTCCGCGCCATCCATCACCCACGGAACGCGCAACAAACCGGAACATTCCTCCGTCATATTCAAAACGTCTCTAATTCGATGCAAAACATTCGTCTGGCCGTCGGCATCGCAAAGGAGCAATTTGCACTCCGTGCCATGGAGAGGCCACACGACGCTGGGCCTCGTTGTCTGACGGACGCCGCGATCGATATTTGTACGAAACTCCGCTGGGTAACGGTAGAAACACGCGGAAGCGCGAGAACTACTCAAGATGTATGGTCTTGTTTGTGTTTTGTTTCGGGAAGAAATTGGGTTATTCGGAAACCTGGCAAAGGGAGTTTCGGTAATTTTTTGTCTTGCGACGATTTTTCTATTGATTGAATGGACCAAAAACGCGTTGTTTTCTTCAGGGTTCTGTTCTATTTTGATAAATGACCCATTACAATCATTCGTTTATCGTAGGGTGTAATCATTTAGATGATTTAATATGACAAAATAAGGGAATTATTTAATAGTTTACACAATAAAAATCGGCCCAATCTCATAGCATTTTATGTGAATACTTTTCAATAAAAGGGAGAATTATAGAATAATTGAACTAACAATTATTTATAAGCACATTACGTAATCGCTATTTGTAACTAAATTCCTAAAAGTGTAATAATGGTGAGGTATTTTGTTTACTTGTTTGTTTAAATGTGTTTCTTTAAATTCTCTATAAGAAATTGACAAATGGTGGAATTGTGAACACATTACATAGATTGGAAATTAACAGCTTAGTTATTCACTTGAATAGCGATTCTGAAAGTGACAGTGATGGAATGAGACTTTCTAAATGCGGGATTATGATTCAATACTGATAGTTAACAAGGCAGGGTGATGAGACTGGAAACCACTAAAGCTGAGTATATAATTAATATACGATAACTGTAGAAAATCGTATTGTAGACTGTAGAATGTTTATATGCATAGATGTGTGTGTAATTGTTCAAAATATACATGAGCATTTCATGTAAATGTGTGAGGAGAGAAAGAATACTATATGTTTTGCAGACATGGCAAACGCATTAGGGAAAATACAGTAATTAAATTTACTTCTATCAAGGAAGATGTATACAGGTAGAATGAACTAAGGAGAAGTACAATGATATCAAAATGACTTTCAAATATACAACTGTAGTGGGATTATGTCTCCAAGAATTACCACTACATACAAAATTCACGTCTGGAACACATAGGTGGATTACAATGTAAATATAATAAAAGATAACCTTAACCTATAAACTATTATGACTATAGTGTTAAAATAAATTATATTTGTTAACATTTTGTTTCATTATTTTGTTTAGATAACACTTTTGTCATGACAGAACCAAAATGAACTAAAACTGATTCATTATTTTATTGAATAGAGTATACATAATTTCGTATATTAACTAAAGCAAGCCTTATGTTTTGTCCAGTTTTGTGCTTATATTAGATGCGTGCTCGAGCAAAGATGTAAATCCACCAATTAGGGGTCTGCGTGTGTATTGATCAGTGTGTTTTTAAGGTTTTCTTTACTTAGATACAATCAAAGATTGTATAGAGATATAAGGCTCACACTAAGTTTCAAGGATATCGGTTCAGTAGAGTTCAGTAAGTTGCGTTTTTATGATGCCGAGCCACTAAGACAACTACCGTATATCTCCGAAAGTTATTTATATTTGAAAAAATCCTCTGAAAGAACATTTTCTTAAAGGGATAAGCTTTGAAAATCGTTGCTTATAATAAAAATCATGTTTCTGAATACTGCTAGCAGAGGAAAAGTTCACCTTTTACGAATGAGAAATATATTTGACAGATTCTTACATCGTGTCAAGACAAGACTATTAATTTTTTCCATTTACAAAAAAACCCGTAAAACATATTTGTACAACCTGTACACAAGCGTAGTGAACTTTATCGCACAATCAATACGTTTGTTTTTCTAAACGTCTGGCTCATCTCGCTTCATCTTAAATGAGCTCCAGCACTGAAAACCCGTTAAATTAGATTTCGTCCGGCATTGACGGGAATTCTGATGCTCTTCAATAGCCATTTCAATCACGAACGAATCTAAAAAAAAACCGACGTCATCTTCGGTAAATATTGTCTGTATCAGGCCGGTGTTATTCTCGCTGTAAATGTCACGTGTCTATTGGTGCGTCGACTTCTTCCACGGACGGCGAATATCCGGCGACTAGGGGCGGTAGTTCGAGAGGATGGGATGGTATTTTCGGCTCCTCGTAAGTCGTAATCTTGAAGACATTCGAATAGAGAGGAGAAATCGATGGAGGCTCCTCCAATAAAATGTTAAATATCCAATAAATGGAAAGGAAAAAACGAGCGATGTCCATGCCGAGACCTTTATTAAAACGTGTTCGAGTAGACGCCATCAGACATTTATCCAATCAAGAACTGTAAGGAGTTTTATGTTCTACCTCAAATGTATTTCAAGAGTTGCTATCTTATATTATAAATTTGGTTTATGCAATTTTTTTCCATTTTTAAAGTTATCAAAATCACAAACATTATAAAGAAATTTATGTTGAATCGAATGCCTGTAAAACAATTTTCATATAACTTTTTGTTCTAGAGTTGAAAGTTTATATTTAAAAATGAGTGAATTTCTGTTATTGTCTTAAGAAATATAAATTTTACAGTATTTTAACATGAACTTTCATTTATTTCACCTGAAAATGTATATGTTTTGAGAGTTTTATCTTTATCAGAGAGATTTTAAGAAAATGCACTTTTAGGAAACTTAGGATTTTCTGACATTTTCGACTTTTTTGCGGTCATTTTCATTCCAATACTAGCAGGTTAATGAAAAGTACAGAGTTCATAAAGAATTTTATGCTCAATCGAGTGGTATTATAATAATTTTCATACAAGATTTACTTTAAAAGTTATGGAATGAAATGTATATTTTCCAAAAGTGCCCAATATATACATTATGTCACATATCTAAAAATTATAAGTTCTACATCAATTTAACATGGGTTTTTGTTTCTTTCACTTCGAAATACTTGTATTTTGAATGTTTGAACTTTATCTGAAAGGTGAAAAATTTTGGCACATTTTCCATATATATAGTCGTGAAAATTTATGAGTTTTTGACATTTTCGCGTTTTTTGCTGTCATTTTCATTCAATTACTAGCAGGTTAATAAAAACTACAGAGTTTATAAAGAATTTTGTGCTCAATCGAGTGGTATTATAATAATTTTAATACAAGATTTACTTTAAAAGATATGGAATGAAATGTGTATTTTCCAAAAGTGCCCAATATATAAATTATGTCACATATCTAAAAATTATAAGTTCTACATCAATTTAAAATGGGTTTTTGTTTTTTTCACTTCGAAATACTTGTATTTTGAATGTTTCATCTTTATCTGAAAGATGAAAGATTTTGGCAGTTTTTCCATATATATAGTCGTGAAAATTTTATGAGTTTTTGCCATTTTCGCGTTTTTTGTTGTCATTTTCATTCAATTACTAGCAGGTTAATGAAAACTACAGAGTTTATAAAGAATTTTACGCTCAATCGAGAGGTATTATAATAATTTTCATACAAGATTTACTTTAAAAGTTATGGAATGAAATGTGTATTTTCCAAAAGTGACCGATATTCTCATTATGTCACATATCTTAAAAATTATAAGTTCTATATCAATTTAACATGGGTTTTTGTTTCTTTCACTTCGAAATACTTGTATTTTGAATGTTTCATCTTTATCTGAAAGATGAAAAATTTTGGCAGTTTTTCCATATATATAGTCGTGAAAATATTATGAGTTTTTGCCATTTTCGCGTTTTTTGTTGTCATTTTCATTCAATTACTAGCAGGTTAATGAAAACTACAGAGTTTATAAAGAATTTTACGCTCAATCGAGAGGTATTATAATAATTTTCATACAAGATTTACTTTAAAAGTTATGGAATGAAATGTATATTTTCCAAAAGTGACCGATATTCTCATTATGTCACATATCTTAAAAATTATAAGTTCTACATCAATTTAACAGGGGTTTTTGTTTCTTTTACTCTAAAATACTTGTATTTTGAATGTTTCATCTTTATCTGAAAGGTGAAAAATTTTGGCACTTTTTCCATATATATGGTCGTGAAAATTTATGAGTTTTTGCCATTTTCGAGTGTTTTGTTGTCATTTTCATCCAAATACTAGCAGGTTAATGAAAACTACAGAGTTTATAAAGAATTTTACGCTCAATCGAGAGGTATTATAATAATTTTCATACAAGATTTACTTTAAAAGTTATGGAATGAAATGTATATTTTCCAAAAGTGACCGATACTCTCATTATGTCACAAATCTTAAAAATTATAAGTTCTACATCAATTTAACAGGGGTTTTTGTTTCTTTTACTCTAAAATACTTGTATTTTGAATGTTTCATCTTTATCTGAAAGGTGAAAAATTTTGGCACATTTTCCATATATATAGTCGTGAAAATTTATGAGTTTTTGCCATTTTCGAGTGTTTTGTTGTCATTTTCATTCAAATACTAGCAGGTTAATGAAAACTACAGAGTTTATAAAGAATTTTAGGCTCAATCGAGAGGTGTTATAATAATTTTCATACAATATTTACTTTAAAAGTTATGGAATGAAATGTATATTTTCCAAAAGTTATCGATATTCTCACTATGTCCCATATCCTAAAACTTATAAGTTCTAATATGTATATATAAATAAGTAAAAATAGTACAAAATACGATTTTTTGCTATTTTTGAGTTTTTTGATGTCATTCCCATTCAAGTAATAACAGGTTAATAAAAGTAGAGAGTTTATAAAGAATTTTATATTGAATCCAATGGTGATATAATAATTTTATACAACCTTTAATTTAAAAGCTATATAATGAAAAGTATATTTTCAAAAAGTTGGTTTAGAAAAAGTTCTGCAGTAATTTAACATATATTTTAATTTATTTCACCCAAAAATACACATGAGAGTTATAGGGAATGTTATAGGGAATTTAAAGCTATATCGAATGAATATTCTATAATTTCAATAATAATTTTCATTCAACTTTAATTTTAAAGCTATATAATATTAAGTGTATTTTCAAAAAAAAAATTGTGGATTTCTGTTTATATTTCTTTTACCCTAAAATAAAAATAGTTATTTTATATAAATAATTTAAATGAAAAATTGATAATATAATAAAAATTTTCTATCTTTATCCGATAGGTAAAAAATTACTTTTTATATACATTATATGGAAAGATAAATAAGAGAAAGAACAATTACGAATATATCTCTCTATATTTAATCAACAAATAATTGTGAGATATTAAAAGACACATATATATTCTAAATTTTTTAATAACAAAACAAGGGATATGTTGGATATGGGACGAAAACTAACAAAAACTAGCGATGTGGTAGACATAATTAGTGCCAGAATTCTTCATCCACAGCTCTTGTTAAGGAGGGTGATGTCTACCCGACTTAGGTGGGTATATATCCAACAAAATACGTATTTCCAATCATGTTCCACTCCATATTTTCCAGTTATGTCTACCTTGTTCTTCGTCCGGCAGTCCTATAATTCTGCAATTACGCCGAGGCTTACCAACATCTTCCTCCCCTTACCTGTCCTCGTTAATTCGTTTGTTTGTCTCCAATTAGTATCCGTCATATTAAAGAAATGGCCCTTAGAAAATAAAACAACATCGTTATCGAAATCGTTCCGCCGGCATCTTAAGACTCCGGTCTCCCCCGCGTGGCAGGGGAGGGTGGAGTGGAGAAAATCAATGCAAATCGGGAACGATTAATCTCTGACTTCCGTTGCCCGCCCGACAAAGCACTTTTAAATAATTAATTTATCCTTTCGTTTAAATAGGTACACGCATTCCCGACGACAAAAACACGGTAACAATGGCCGGAAGTATAATTAATGTCTAGAGATGGTGCGCGAGGGGGTGCGGGGGAAAGGAGGAATTAATAAAATATCAAGTTTCCTTTCCGTCAGGACCGATATTCAGGTCAGGAAGAGGAAGAAACACGCAGAAAAAAAAGAATAAAACAATATAAATTTCTTACGATATTTATAACTGTTGACTGGGTTGAAGTGAAGGAGGGGGCGATATATAGTCAGAGGGTGAATAAAATGATATATATTAGCGTGGTGGTTTTTTCGTATAAATAAATTGTGTCTTTTATAATTTAATAAAGAAAGGATACAGGAATCATTAACACTGAATACTTTATTTTAATATAAGACATAAATGTTCATAAGAGGTCAATTGAAAAGTCCCTGGCCTGAAACCTAGATGGCGCTACTAGAGTTAAATACATATTGTTTTAAGTTAGCGCTAATCCTCAAAAGATGCCTGTGTAGATTTGGCAGCTGTCGGATCATTTGTTTGTGAATTATAGCATTTTGAGTGAAGCAACTTTTGCTATTGTGAAAAAAAATGGATAGAAAGGAACCTCGCGTGTTGATAAAATATTGTTTTTTGAAGAGAAAAAATATAGTTGAAGCAAAAACTTGGATTGGTGCCGAGTTTCCGGACACTACCCTAGGAAAATTAACCATCAAAGATTGATATGTTAAGTTTAGACGTGGTGAAATGAGCACCGAAGACGGTGAATGCAGTGGACGCACAAAAGAGGTTGTTACCGACGAAAACATTAAAAAATCCACAAAAGGATTTTGAATGACCGTAAATTTAAATTGAATAAAATAGCAAATATTCTAAACATATGAATGTGTACGTGTACGTATGAAAAGTGAACGTGTACATCATATCATTCACGAATATTTGGATATGAGAAAACTCTGTGCAAAGTGGGTGCCCTTTGGCCCAAAACAACGACGGGTTGATGATTCGGAGCAGTGTTTGAGGATGATCAAGCGTAATAAACCCGAGTTTTCGCATCGATATGTGACAACGGATGAAACATGGCTCCATCATTTCACTCTGAAGTCCAATCGATAGTCATCCGAGTGGACTGTACACGATGAACCCGCTCCTAAGCGTGGGAAAACGCTACTGTCGGCTGGCAAGGTTATGGCGTCTGTATTTTGATTAGATGCACATGGAATAATTTTCATTGACTACCTTGAACAAGGAAGGACCATCAACAGCGACTATTACATAGCCTTATTGGACCGTTTGAAGGACGAAATCGCCGAAAGCTGCCGCATTTGACGAAGAAGAAAGTGCTTCTTCACCAAAACAGTGCATCGTGTCACAAGTCAGTAAAAACGATGCCAAGAATCCATAAATTGGACCTCGAATTGCTTCCTAATCCACTGTGTTCTTCAGGTCTCACCCCAGCGACTATTTCCTGTTTCCAGATCTCGAAAGAATGCTCGCTAGAAAGAAATTTTTGGCGAATTAATAGGTGATCGCCAAAACTGAGGCCTATTTTGAAGCAAAGAACAAATCGTACTACAAAAATGGTATCGAAATGTTGAAGGGTCGCTATAATCAGTCTATCACCCTTGAAGGGAATTATGTTGAATAAAAAAATAACTTTTCCAAAAAAAATGTGATTTAGTATGGTAGGCCGGGGACTTTTCAATTGACCTGTTACGTTGGAACAATTTTTAGACCTAAAATATTTTTATAATATGCACTGTAAAAAAGTAAATTCTAATATAGTGAAATACGTCCAAGTCAAGCAATCAGATATAGCAGTCAGATCGGTGACCGACCTGGGGTAGTTCCAATTCTAATAAGGTAGATTATTTGTCGTTTCTATTATACTTCTATTGTACAAAATTATTGTACTTGTAATTATTATTGTACTCCTTAGGTTTTGTATTTGAAACGATATAGATACTGAAAGTGAGTGAGTTGAGACAAAATTATATGGTTTTATTTCATTTTAAACAATATTGTTGTAGTGTTGGAACTCTTAATATATAAAGTAACATTTTGCATTATTTGTAGGTATTACAATAAACCAATGTGTCCGTTTCATTGGAAGCAATATTCATTTGTCAAAGAAAAACTCGACATACATGAAAATTTCCTCCTAATATAGATCAACAAAATTCAAGAATAACAAGAATCGTCTATGTTTTGGTTAAAAGGCGTTTGGATTTTCGCAATAAGCTTTTTTCAGATTCAAAAATATTTTATATTTCATTTATTCATAGTATATATTTTACTGAACCAATTTTAATTTTTAAGAATTTTAATCGATTTCTGGTGAACTCTATTAACCTAACATAACTATCGAATATTCAATTATTCAGTGTGTACGGACGCTAATCAGGATGCTCAAAATAAATTATTTATATTATTTGTTTTGAAAAATTCTGCTGTCAAACCCTCTCAATCACTTTTAAACACTTATAGTGATGCTGCTTCACTTTCAGTTTTGGTTTTAACCACTTTAAAGCGTCGATTGCCAGACAATGATGATCTTCTGAAATCAAATGAAACTGCCACTGCAAATATCTGCATATTTTTGCTATAATTTGTTTAATATACATTGCGCCAATTTTTCTCAAAACGTGTCTTTTTTAAGGGATAAAATAATAAGTATTTATCAATATTATGTTGTAAATACTCGGACATTATCCGGGATATTCAAAATTTTCTTTTAACGTGTTAATTCTTTTTTCTGTCGAAGCCATTTAAAGTTGTTAATGCACTTTTAACAACAGAAGAATTGCCACCAAAAACCATATCATTCTAAAAGGCTACATAACTTATGTAGACTTATCGTGATTTTATAAGCCAATAATTTTAAATTTTTTTAAAATATATTATCAAACAACAAGGAAATATATCACCTTCCATTTGGAAACCATTAAGAATTTAAAATAAAACCATCTTTTATTTTTATACTCTTCATAATATTTTCAAAAAATATGTCTTGCTGGAAAAATATTTACTGCTTCTTGTTTACTGAAATTGAAATTTGTTTAATCAATTATGGCCTCCCCCACACGTAGAAAGTATCGAGCTTGTTTTGATATCTACTTTAGACTGTGTTAACGGTCTATCTGGAATGTTTCATAGAGTACCATAGAATCTAGTGATCGAGTAGTGTTCGAAATTTGTAATTTATTAAGTAAAAAATGTTTATTTCAAACAGGGTTAATAATCATTGTATATATTTTTTTATTTATTAACTTTGATGCTAATATAGATATATTATATACATGGACTGAGAATATGTATCAATTTATTATTAACTTGTGTTACTTGTTTTAGTTTTCGATCATAATTGCCAAGAAAATAGTCGAAGAAACAGAATTACCAGCATTTGAAAATTTACATATAAATCTATGATTTCTTCAGCAAAATCATTATTTTCTCTGGTGTTCATATTCTCCGGATATCAAATTCATATAATTTCTTAAAGTTCTAATTACATTCCCCAACATTTATATCATGGATATGGAAGATATCCTTTTTTATTATTTAATTATTACATTGTTACTAGTCGTTTTCGACTAACCTAAAATTTGTCTTTACGATAGCTTAAATCTAGGTATCGGCCTATCGGCCTTAACTCAGTCTCTGGTGAAATAATGTTTATACATGTCACTGCTGTATTTTTTATTATATGCACCTCACTGCACAACACTACAAAAGATCAAATGGTTTGATTCTTTTGAGTCTGTGTCCTGCTCTGATGGTAACCAAAAGTTAAAATACTTCAATATTCTCATGAGAATGGAGTCTTTCCTCATGCCCCCTTGCAATTCTCTTGATTTCTTGAATGACTGTGCGTATCTGAAGGCCTCGATGTAGGTAGTCAGTCCTGTAGTATCTATTTCAATTCCAGTTGTTTTCTTTTCTTCTTTATATGTTCCTTGCAGCGAAGTATTACATCAAAATTCATTCCGAGCTATTTAGCGTTGTTGCTATATGGAATGATAGTATTATTTAATCTTATTGATGCTTGTACGGTCTGATTGTAGGTGAACTGCACATACACAGATTTACTTTCGTTACTTTTTATTTTCCAAGCTTATGTCCAATTATTTATATTGTCACTTGTCTGTAGTAGTTTTTGTGTGGCTTCTTCCGTATTATCTCCGACAGCTGCAATGGCAGTATCATCAGCAAATGTAGCCATTGCAATATTTTCCATTTGTCATATCACAAGTGTAGAGTAGATAAAGCATTAGGGCCAGTACTCTTCCTTGTGGTGCTTTAGCTGCCTGATTTAGCTTTTTGGATAACCTAATGAAAAACGAAATTATCATCTTGTTAAAAAAAGTAGATATGCTGTTACACTACTTATTCTATGATGATATTTTCACAATTTTCTATGGTATTATACTACCTACAGTAGTTTTAAGTACTAAATTGTCCTAGTTATTTCATAGTTGCAGTAACACTGTAACAATCAGAACTGATACAAAAGCTTAAACAGTAATAACAATAATTTAATTCAATTTATTTTCATACAAATATCAACAGAAATGTTAGATCTACCGTAAAAAGGTAGAGATGACAACACTGTCTGGTTATATGAATATACTCTCCATATAAACTTTAACTATAAAAAATCTCACACTCCTTCCTGCGAGTAATATTCTTACAAAGGGCAGCAAAACGCAACTTTGAAACCATCTATTAAAAAAAATGGAAAATACTTTTTACCCAGCCTAATATATGCGTCATATATTAATTAATCCATTATCGTGGCTGTGATTAAAATGACCGTACAATAGTGCATGTGGTCTATTGCTGTACCAACAATCCATTATAAATTGCCAATTCTCAGGAGTGGCCAGTTCAAATGGAAAATTGATTTTAACAGGAAAATTAATTATCCTCCACTGGTTAGGCACATAAATCCAACAGTATTTTTGTGTTTTTTTAGTAAAATAATATCGACAATCGCATAAAAGGGAATTTTCGGCATTACCTCAATGAAACATATTCCCGCAATATCCCTATCACTGAATCGAACAGTATATTTTCAATATAAATCGAAAACAATTAATTTCTGATATCTAGAGTTGAGCGAAAACATTTAAAATAATTAATTTTCCATCGCAAAGGAAGTGCCACAAATCTAACGACAAAATCTCGATGACAATAGCCTGAGGCTTAATCAATAAGCTCCGACTACGATAAATGAATAAAATATCATCGTATTTCAGGTTCGTTTACAATATACTTTCGAAAATAAGGTCTAGAAATAACGTGAAATGCATTGAAAAAGGTTTAATTAAATACGTTACTAATACTGTGTAACTAGTTGTTACTGGTAAACCTGCAATTTACCTTATACCATAACTGAATTCAATAAGTCCATGTCGTATTAACACATTCGCTGCCAATAACGCGCTAGCGCGTAATATGGGTTTTTTATACGACACCAATAATGCTTTAGCGCGTTAGATGTTTTTTTTAATCCCTTTATTTAGTTCGGCACTAACAGCGTAGCCGTACAATTGAATCGGCATTATCTGAAGACTATAGAAATAATATCTATATTTTAGGACCTTTTCGTCCTAAAAATGGAAAAATAGATATGAAACGTGCCAAAACTTTACAATAAATATTCAAGCAATCGTATTCCAATTTACAACTTTCCTTTATCTATTATAAAAATGTTACTAAAGGTTCCGTCCAAACCTACTTTCAGATCGGTTATCAGCAAATATGTTTTCAAAATACGAAAGGAGAAAAAAGCAGGATAGCTAATAAGAAAGAAATGTAAAAATTGTTATTTGCAAAAAAAATTTGTCTGAATAGGGATTTTATTTATTTTGTGACTTTTAGTGAAAATTTCTGAAAAAAAAATTTTATTGACTTCTCAATTTACTTCAATAGATATTTTGTCTGTTTGTATTAAGATTTACTTAGTTATTTTTTTCTCGTGTTTCTGCTGATTATTTTTTATATTATTTTAGTAGTTGAATCGGCCATCGGCAATAGAATTTCACCTCAGTGCCGACAACACGTTATAACGACGACGTTATTCGGACTATTTTAATGTTGTAATCTGAAAAAAGATAGTCGGCTTCTAGGGTAAGTATTTGATCCCAGATCGGCAGCGAACGTATTAATTGACTAACTTAGTAATTAACTTATATCAACGAGCGTCATTCCAGAAGGTTATCTGACGTAAGGAAGTACAACAAAAGTTGAAGAAACTAAGGAAGGAACAAAAGTAGTATTTTAAATATTTTTATTTAGTATTCAAAATACAATCAGGTGTTATGCTATATGTCAGGCTTATGTGAATAGAATAGATCTAGTCCAGCTCAAGACATGCTTTATAATTAGATATTTAGATAGATAGACAGATAAAAAAGGGAGAAATCTGAGAAGATAGCTATGTAATTGAACTATAAAATAACAACGGAATTAACCATGACAAAATAAGAATAAACTGGCCAAATTAAAGGAAAATATATACATTAAAGAGAATATATCAAAAAGGGTAGGCAAAATCAGGAAAAACTAAGAAACAAAGTGAAGGAAAACTGCAAAATGAAAATATCACAAGTTAGTATTAGCTAATAAATGTGCAGATATGATTGCGGAACATCGAAATGCAAAAGTGTTGGAAGAGACAACATTAATACAGGAAAGAGATTAATTTCTTAATCTTTTTATATGACTAGTTTTATAAGCTGATTCCGATGCATCAGACCATATCGTATCTCTTTTTAACTAGAATAAATAAGAATGAAAAATATTGTCTGATTTATAAAATAATTTATAAATGTTGACAAAACTCAAGAAAACAAGAAAGTATAATAAAAGAAAAATGGAACAAAAGTAAACTCGACGGAATGAAGAGAAGGAAGAACTAAAAAACATAAACAGACAAAAGTTAGAAAATTAATAAAATACCCACATATACCTATATGACACGAGTAATACAGAAGGTTATTTTAATTGTTGTACAAACATTGCGTTGCGGCGAAATGACAAAAACTTAATTATATCACTTGATGAATGTTCAATTTCTCAATTATAATCAGCTGAAAACCTCGAAATATATTTGGATTCTAAGTTAAATTATAAACATCATGTTAGACAAAAAGCAGAGCAGATCAGACTCAAAATCAAACAACCCTACTGGTTAGTTGAAGGATACTTTCAAGATGAAATAAACTGAAAGATATTGATTTATCATAAAGCCAATTTGGACCTATGGGGTGCATATATGAGGTTTCACTAAAACAACGAACCAACAAGCAATCCAACACCGCCAAAAACAAAGTTTTACGAATAATTACCAATGCTTATCGCTAAGTAACCAACGAAGAACTGCATGATGACCTTGGAATAAAATGAATTTACGAAGTGATCCACGATTTCGCCTTAAAATATGAAATTAGTCTGTTAAATGACAGCAACGATGAATACTGGACAACACGCAGGAAATCAGAAGATTCAAGCGAACCATCCACACGAACTTGTATAGAGTTTATTTGTCTTTCTTAACTTTAGCTTAAGCAGTTTAGTTTTATTTTATTTTGGGAAATACATAGTGATGTATTAATCTGATATTAAAGTAAATATTTCTTCTTTAGTTAAAAGAAGGAATCTGTGTTAAGTACAATAATGAAATGTTACTAGTTTCTAGAGACTTTCAAGAGAGAAACCACATTGTTGTTGCTTGTTATTATATATAGATTAATTCATTAGTTCGTTTATATAGAGTCTTCAACGGTCTGGATAGCTCAATGAAGCTCTCTGTTAAAACTAATCTCGGTATATCAATTAATAACCGTAAACAGTACCTGTCTATTTATGAAAGTATAACAGAACAGTAGTAATAAATTTATCTAGGTTGTAGATGTAGGTTACTGAATAAGTCTTATAGGAGATATGCGAGTTTGAAACCATAAATTAACATAAAACCGAAAGAACTTTTTCGCCAGCACATTGTAATTAAACAGTTTTACTGGTTGCCAATGACGTTTACTGTCTATCCCGCCGCTGGTTCCCGTCGCGAACCAATTAGAGACCAGACGGTCGTAAATTAAAGTTTCCCAGGGTTCGTTAAAGATTCAGGTGCAGGTAGGGCGAGCGTTTCCTGCACGCTTTCTGCGGTCTTTTGTAGTTTACAGTCCTGCTACTTACACCGCTGCCACTAAATAATGTATCCTGATGTCGGTCAG
This sequence comes from Rhynchophorus ferrugineus, assembly GCF_030347505.1. NCBI lineage: Eukaryota > Metazoa > Arthropoda > Insecta > Coleoptera > Curculionidae > Rhynchophorus > Rhynchophorus ferrugineus. The sequence goes on along the minus strand of NW_027472586.1, from coordinate 7,609,301 downwards.
ACGGCCATTCGGTCAGAATTATTCACTGGAAGGAACGAGCTCACATATCAGAGCAGACGGTATGTGTCGGACGTATAAGGGATGGACAAAATAATCTGAACACCTCCCATATACACTACAATTACGTAACAATAAGATGTTGAGTTATCATTGGCCTTTAAAACATTCACAATTCCTCGCTGATTAGTCTCTAAATAGTTTCCAATGGAATGTTATCTCAATCTCGTACCAAGACATCCGCTGGTTCCTTCAGAGATGTTGAAGATAAAGATCTACTCCTCATTCTCGGCTTTGAAACTAGTATAAAAAGTGGCGGCTTCTGATGTAAATTTTAAGGTTTTCTGAAATTTTTGCAAGTTCCAATCTACGTTATTTTCTCTTCGCAAATTTGGTAAACACTAACAGGTCAATTAAAAAGTCCCCGGCCTACAATAGTAAAACACATTTTTTATTCAACATAATACCCTTCAAGTGTGATACACTGATAATAGCGACCCTCTAACTTTTCGATGCCATTTCTGTAGTACGATTTGTCCTTTGCTTCAAAAAAGGCCTCAGTTTCGGCAATCACCTCTTCATCCGACGAAAATTTCTTCACAGCGAACATTCTTTCGAGATCTGGGAGCAGGAAATAGTCGCTGGGGGCTAGATCTGGAGAATACGGTGGTTGGATGGATTTTTACCATCGTTTTGCACTGACTTGTGATACGGTACATTGTCTTGATGAAGCAGCACTTTCTTTTTCTTCAAATGTGTTCGTTTTTCGACGATTTCGTGCTTCAAACGGTCCAATAACGCTATGTAATAGTCTTTTCCCTTTAGGCCGTAGATGACCGATAGATGGCATCGATGGTCTGAATTAGAAATGAAAAAAAAAGTATTTTTTATCCTTTTTTCATCGAGTTCATTACGTTAAAGGGCGAAATTATCCCGAAACAAAATCGGAACACGCGTTGTTAGAAATTGCGGAGGGTGCCCCTGGATGCGGAGGCGTATGTTTCGAATTTAGACCGTGTTAACCGGCCATTTTCTTCCTATGTGGGACGCGTCGGCTTTTTAATTAAAAATAACGTTCCTCTTTCGTTATTTATCCCGATTTTCGGCCCCGTGGGCCGTCGTAATGCGCCCCAGCGTACATCATAACATCATGCGAACGCACGCCAATCTTTTTTTCAAACACCTTGTTACACTGTCGTGATAACGATCCGAACTGATAGAACAATGGAATAAAATATATAATACCTGATTGCCAACTGGTTTTTTTCACTCAAATGTGAACACAAATATAAATATATAGAAGTGGAGCTACAATGGGCCTACCCGTAACCATATTCTCACCATGAGTCCCTAGAAGGCTAGAGGTGTAAAAGCATGAACAACAATCCCTGGTGTTATTTTTAGAGCATTTAAGAGATCAATTGAAAAGTCACCGGCCTACAATAGTAGAGAACATTTTTTTGGCAATTTTTTTTTTATTCAACACAATTCCCTTCAAGGATACACTGATTATGACACACTAACTTTTCGATACTGTTTTTGTAGTACGATTTGTCCTTTGTTTCAAAATAGGCCTCAGTTTCGGCGATCACCTCTTCACTCGACCAAAATTTCTTCCCATTGAGCATTCCTTTGGCATCTGAAAACAGGAACTAGTCGCTGGGGGCCAGATCTGGACAATACGGTGGATGAGGAAGCAATTTGAAGCCCAATTCATAGATTTTTGCCATCGTTTTCACTGACTTGTGACACGATGCATTGTTTTGGTGAAGCAGCACTTTCTTTTTCTTCAAATGCGGCCGTTTTTCGGCGATTTCGTCCTTCAAATGGTCCAATAACGCTATATAATAGTTGCTGTTGATTCCTTTTTCAAGGTAGTCAATGAATATTATTCCATGTGCATCCCAAATAACAGATGCTGTAACCTTGCCAGCAGACTGTCGCGTTTTACCAAGCTTTGGAGTGGGTTGATCGTGTGCAATCCACTCGGATGACTGTCGATTGGACTTCGGAGTGTAATGATGAAGCCATGTTTCATCCATTGTCACATATCGACGGAAAAACTCGGGTTTATTTCGCTTTTTTTTTTAGTTTATTTATTTTATGACAATAAACTACCTTTTACACAAAACACAAATAACCCTTTCGAGATTGTTTGCTTGTATTTTTATTACTGACCTATAAAGAGGTAAGTCTTTTGTCATCTGTGTCGCCCACAGATGTTCCAAGGGTCGTTTATTCTATTATTGAGATATCTAATTGGTAATAATTTTATCATTTTGTGAACTAGTTCTAAATATTATAACCGAACAAATATCTGTGAGACGTATAGGAATATTGCAGGCTAGTATTTCTTTTCTTCAAATGCCTTTTTAATTACTAAACACTATTACTCGGCTCTTGGTCGATTATTGAGTGGTGATTTCGAAAAGTGATAAGTTACAAAATCCACAACTTATATATATATATATATATATATATATATATATATATATATATATATATATATATATATATATATTAGTTTTATAAATTTAATGCAATTTATTTTATTGAAGGTATTTTCCATCGATAGTGTCTACTTTTTCCCATCTATCAGGCAATTTACGAATTCCATCTCGAAAGAACGATGTATCCTTTGAGGATATCAACAAACCAACTTGTTTTTGGTGTCTTCATAAAAAATAAAGCACCGTTGAGACAGATCCCGACTCCTATGTCAGAACAAGTAATAATCAGAAGGCGCAAGGTCCGGAGAATACGGCGGATGGTATTGCAGTTTCCAATTTAGTATTTCTAGGTAAGTTTTCGACATACGGTCCAGCATTGTCATGCTGAAGAACAACATTGTTGCTCGTATTCAGAATCGGACCCTTATTAGTTTTGTTGGATCCCTATTGATGGTTTTATTAGTTTAACTAGTATTTATATGTTAAAATCTATGGAGCATGGTTGCCATAAACTTCTCAAAGCACATTTCGACGATATAACATTTATCGAAACGGTTTCACTTTTTGTAACACAATCCACTGTAAATCCGTTACCATTAATTTTTAGCCCTGATGGTTTATAAAAAGAATCCATTGTTAGTTATATTTCATTGTTAATCGTTTTAAAAATAACTTAGAGGCGGTTTCTTGTGACTACGCCGCTTTTACGCTAAATACTCCTTATAACAAAACATCGATAGTCTAAAAATAGACGTCCCTTTGACGTTAGAAAGATTCATTAAAAATACGACATTATGCAGTTATTTATATGTAACGAGTGACTTTTACGTAACGCTAAAGGGAATTATAATTTCTTAAGCAAACGACAAGAAAAACGGCAGAAGGTCGAGAGACCTCAGAACTTCTTGAACCCTGATATTTCATCTCGAAATTTATCAATAATTCGGCGCCGATAGCCCCCCGTTTCTATTCACGGAAATCGGTGCTTTATTATTCAGTATAATCTCTCCCCTCCCACCTACACCGTCCACCCCCTTTCCCCCTGGAAAGATCACTGTCGCATAGATACAAGTTTCGAATATTTATTGCGATATTCGCTATCCGACAACTGTTGCCTGTTTATTTTCGCGCATCTCGTGTCGAAATATGTCGCCTGTCGATGTTAAAATAGAAAAAAAGTGTTGTAATTCTCAAAATTAACAATGATACCTTGAACTGAAGCATATTTATTCGTACGCTTCATAATAAAAGGATATTTTTATCGGCAAGACACTTGGAACGGTACGGAGCGTCGACAGATTGAGTATAATAACATTTTTTTTTATGTATGCTTCGTACAAAATGAAGGATAATGTTAGATGTGTGACTTAGTTTTTACATATTTTTAAGCAAATTTATTTTATATGAATATACCGAAATAACAAACTTAACCTTGGAAATATTGTTTTTTTTATATATTTTAAAGTCTCCTTTTACCAACTATGGGTTTATCTGAACTGGACCTAAAGTTTAACGTGGGCCACGGTCCTCAGCATTGACCAACTTTAGAAGTCACCCCAGAAGAAATCCGGTCTTACCCAGCCTGGTTATTGGCGTGACTGGGATCAATTTCCTTGTCGGATTTTACACTCTTGCCTAGAACAATCGACCATGCCCCAGCAGGATTCGAACCCGCGACTATCGCAACAGTAGGAGGACCGTCCTATCACGTAGCAGACTCTATTTTTTTAGCAATAAGCCTACGGACTGGCGAATTACCGACTTAGAAATCATCCCAGAAGACATCCGGTCTTACCCAGCCTGGTTACTGGCGTGACTGGGATCATTTTCCTTGTCGGATTTTACACTCTTGCCTAGAACAATCACCAATTTTGAACAATCACAAACATAAATTTACGACCATGCCCCAGCAGGATTCGAACCCGCGACTATCGCAACAGTAGGAGGACCGTCCTATCACGTAGCAGACTCTATTTTTTTAAATTTTATTTGTTTGATTGTTTTGTTGATTTGTCTATTCTTCTTATACCTTGTCTTCTTCTCTGAACCACGGTCCTCGGCAATAAACCTACGGACTGGCGAATTACCGACTTAGAAATCATCCCAGAAGACATCCGGTCTTACCCAGCCTGGTTACTGGCGTGACTGGGATCATTTTCCTTTTCGAATGTTGCACTCTTGCCTTGACAATCACAGATGTTAAACAGGTTGTTAGCAGGATTCGAACTCGCATCAGTAGGAGGACCGTCCTGTCGCCTTTATCACTGCGCCAACCACACTGCTTGAACGGCATTTGATTTGCTGGATTTGTCTCCGTCCCGAATAGTAGAATAACTATTAGTCTAAGAGCCAGCAACGTTTTTGAGAGAGAACATCAGGTAAGCTAATCTTTGGACATACCACTTCTCGGTTCACTCTCTCGGTCAGCACCTGGCCCATCTGGCTGGCCGCAGCGGTTGGGATTACCAGTGTACACGTAAAAATACTCTATTTTTTCAAATGACTTTTGAAAACAATTTGTCTTTTAAACACAAAATGTTCGTTATTTATTGAAATTGATTTTATCCCTGTCAAAATACCAGATATATTAGAGAAATTATCGATATACTTTTAAACCAACTTTTTACAATTAACTTGTCAGCGTCGATTTACCTTAATAATAATGTAACAAGTAGATTAACTCAATAAATTTTTTCCTATATATTTAAGACCGATATACAAGAAGGAATAAGTTGTAAAAATAAATTACTTGTTTTCGTTATTGTTTTAATAAATACACTAGGGCAAATATCAGTTTTAAAATTGTGTTATTCATATTTTCCCAGTTTTATTATACAAGCAGGTATCGCTTTATTTATTATTCCATATTTATGTTTGTAACATAAAAGTAAAGATAGATTATATATACTTATATTTAATGATCTGAACTAATTACAGTTCTGAAAATAATCTTTTGATAGTTTTGTTATAGTGTTCAGAGATATAGTAATTTAAACTTGTCAGTACTTTGTTGATTATTTAAACTTCATGCATTGTATTGCATACATAATAATATACGTCAAATTTATTTTGATTCTATATTGGAATTATTGTTAAAAAAGTTTTAGTAGCATATCATTTTTTAATAATTTTCTCTACTCTAACGTATTACGTGACAAAAATGATAATATAAATAAATCGTGGTCGAATTTCGACCATAGGCGATTATCTGTATTAAACAAATATCTTTGTTTTAATTGTATTATAGTTTTTACTCATTCATCGTACTGAATTATCCGTGGGAACATCATCTAAACTATGATACTTGAATATCCGATGTGCCTACTAACAGTACAACTGAAGTTCCTGTAGTTTGAAAGGATTATCTATGTCTGCAATCAGTTTATTTAAAGAAACTGGTCAAGCTCGAATTTATCTCATTGTTTATCTCAAGTGTTTTGGTTGCATCATCAACAAAACATTACTCATACACTATCAAGACCTCAACAGTTGAACATACTGTTCTCTTATTAAATCTCATTATGTTATACTTACATAGACAGGAAAGATATATATAAAACAATATTTAATAAATACCATTCTTTCACAAAACCAACAAACAAACTCCCTTGACTTACGATTAATTAATTAGGGTTGAGGTATTATTTAAACAATTGCATGAATTTTGAAGGGTTTTGTTCTATATCTCGCTCTAAACTATCTTTGGGAACATCACGTAAATTATTATACTCACTTAAACGTCCGAAGATTTAAGTTCTCTGTCACATCTTGACCGTTTTCTTCCTGATAACCCTATATTCGAACGCACCAGACAGTTTATTTCTCTCGCGCGGTAAATCAACACCGATCGGGGAGAAGAATCCTGCGAGTCTGCGGACACGGGAGTGGGGCAGGCGAGCGGAAAAACGCGTCGCACGCCGTTTCGCCAGCGAATGTTGTGGATGGCGATTTTCCACCGATGATCCAGGTCGAGTTGCGCCATCTGCCGGCCGTTCGCCGCCCCACCGACCCTCGGAATGTTCCTCTTTCCACGGCCCGTCTTCCCTTGTATGTCGTCTCGGCATTAGAGAGGGAAACTACAGTGGAAGATCTTTATTTATGGTTTTTTACCATTTTTTGCAAAAGGGGGGAAATAATTAGGAATAATTGAAAGTGCAATGTAACTTTATTCATACTAGTGATCCCACTGTCTTCGAAATTCGATCACAATTTAGTAAATTGATTAAATTCTTCTCACAACAGAGTAAAGGGAATAATTTTAATATAATATGTTATCAAAACTTGATTTCGCAGTTTGTTTAATATAAATATAATTTCAATTAAATTTCAGTAAACAACTAAGTATTGATAAGATTTAATAACTACATCACTGAATGTTATAATAACGTATCATAAAGAAGATTATTTTCAGACTTCGTAAAATTAACTTCAGAGCACCAAATATAAGTATACATAATCTTTCTTTACTATTATGTTATGTTATAAACATAAATATACAACAATAAATAATATTTTTGTATATTAAAATAGAGAATATACGAATAATTTTGAAATCATATTTGACTTAAGTATGTATATTAAAACAATAACAAACACAATTATTCAAAGTTATTTTGTACATAGGTCATATAAATTTGTGACGTCAAAACGTTGCTCTATTGCCGCTCTGAAACTCTGAAAGAAAATTCCAATCTAAGTAAAATAAGAATCAAATAAACTTTGAGTAGACGCTTGCTATTGAGGCTGAGGTATTGAAAAGACTAAAACCAGTAATAAAGAGAGTATTTTGTAAATGACCATATATATAGAATAATAGATAACATAGAAAAAGCCGATGAAAAATATCATGTCAGCAATGCTGTTGGACATCGCAGATGTAGCTTTTTCGAGAGTGAACATGCCAAGTACATTAATGGTACCCTTATCATCGCACTCGGAATAGATAGAATAGAGGTCTCTGGCTAGACCTTATTTATAATACTAAAAAATATTTAATTTCATTTAAATTACCTGTAACTTTGAAAATTCTCTCAAGAAAACTCTCTATATATCCAATAAACAGATAATCTACCGTATAAAAGGTAGATCTGGCAACATCGCCTGGTTGTACGAATGTACTGACAAAATACAAGTGTTGATGGAGAGCTCAATTGAAAGTTGTGGATGGTTGCCTTTCTCCATACTTATATAATTTAATTTTATATATTTTTAATACATATTAGATATACATTTTTACTCTATGCATTTCTCCTACATCTCCTATTTATCAACCCGATGTAGATCTAAATCTAATTTCTCCACTGGAAGTTGCCATTGAAATTGATAACCTCAATCCTAAAAAGGCACCTGGTATAGATGACATTTCACCTGGATTATTGAAAGAACTGCCACGAAAAACAATCATCATGTTGACATATATATTTAATGCCTGTTTAAGGCTGAAGCATGTTCCGGAATGCTTTAAAGTTGCACAAATAATTATGCTCAAAAAACCTGACAAACCTGCAGAACAAGTCGAATCTTACAGGCCTATTTCGCTACTACCTGCAATATCAAAGCTATTTGAGAAGCTGATATATAAACGTGTTAAACATTTGGTAACAATACCAGATTTCCAGTTTGGTTTTCGAAATCACCATTCAACAATCGATCAAGTGCACAGAGTAACTGCGGCTATTGAAAGAGCGTTTGAAGAAAAGAAATACTGCCCTGCAATATTCCTGGATGTCTCACAAGCTTTTGATCGGGTTTGGCATTTGGGATTAATCTGTAAGATGAGCAAATTGTTACCGGGTAACTATTGTCAATTGCTGGAGTCATATTTATTCGGAAGAAAATTTAGAGTATCGCACGAAAAGGCGTTCTCGACATTTAAAAATATCTCGGCTGGAGTTCCACAAGGTAGCGTCTTAGGACCTCTCCTGTATCTGCTCTACACTGCTGACATTCCAACAACAAAAGAAACACTTTTTGGAACCTTTGCTGATGACACAGTTATTATGGCAAAAGATATATCTCTGATTAGGGCTATAGAAAAAGTGCAAGTGGCAGTCAACAAAATCGACAAATGGACAAAAGAGTGGAAAATTCAACTTAATAGCTCCAAATCTGTCCACATTAAGGCGAAATAATAAAAACTTAATTATATCACTCAATGGATGCCCGATTCCTCAAGCAGAATCAGCAAAATACCTTGGAATCCATCTTGACGGTAGATTAAATTGGAAGCATCACGTTAGACAAAAAGCAAAACACATTAGAACCAAAATAAAACAACTATACTGGTTAGTCGGAAGATACTCCCAACTTGATCTAAAATCAAAGAGGTTGATCTATAATACAATTATAAAGCCAATTTGGACCTATGGGGTGCAAATATGGGGTTGCACTAAATATTCAAATCAGTTAGTCATACAGCGCTGTCAAAACAAGATTCTTCGATTGATTACCAATGCCTATCGCTATGTAACCAATGAAGAACTGCACGATGACCTGGAAATCAAATGGATTTGCGAAGTTGTGCAGGATTTCGCCTTGAAACACGAAAGAAGATTACTAAATCATTCTAACGTGGAAGCAATACAACTGCTGGAGAGCGCACAGGATGTCAGGAGACTGAAACGAACAAAACCATACGAACTTATGTGAACATTTAGTGTGTATTATTAGTGTAAACTATAGCTATAAGTTAATAATTAATAAATAATTATAATTTTATAATTGAGGAATACATACTGATGTATTTTCTCGTACTCGTCTTGCTTGCTAATTAATCCAAGCACATAGGAAATGTAGTAATAAATTAATTGTAATAATAATAATAATTAAGATTGTACTAAGCGTATCTAATAAAGATGTTATAAAAAAAAATTCTTCTACATATAAACTTTAGCTGTGCAAATCTCACGCTCCTCCAAGCATATAACATTCTTAAAAAAACGGGGGCGGGGAGTTTGGACTTAACGGATTTATATATAGATCATACCTAATTAACTTATTCTATTCTAGTTCATTAATAAAGCTTATCCTAGTAAATGATTGTGTTGTGAGTGGTTAAATCGCTGTTATTGATATACATTTTCAGTTATAAAAATGTTGTGGACTCAAACATTGGTCAAGATTAACGGGACTGTTATTCTGATTACCATGAGAGATAAATTACGTCGAAAAGTGTCAGATTTGATTATACACGGTTGAGTTCTATTTATAGCTGTCGCTTATGGATTTTGTTGGAATAAATATACCATCAAGAGAATGTCACAATAAAATCAATGACGTCCATTGAACTGCGAGGGGACACACGAGGCTTCAGGTCGTTACTAATTGAGGTTATTACGTACGGCGTTTCGATTTTTGGAGTGATTAGGAACCCTTACCACCCTAAGTACATTTTTCCCACTTCTGCGGATCGTATACTCACAACTGTGAATTGTTATTTTTGTTATCTAAATAATAGTTCGATTTTATATCAATGTCGATATTTTATATTATTTTTTATATAATGGTTGCTTCCGTCGGCTTTTCTAATATTCTAAAATCTAATTAGACATATTTTCATAAAAAGCATTATCTGGAGGGAATCTCGAAAATTTTCTGATTGCACAACATCTGGATTTATAGCGGTATCCATAAAAATGTATAATAGTCCTCATATTAAGAAGCCCTTCTCCTTTTTTTTTCACTTTTTAAAATAAGATACAAAAGTAACACATTTTAAGTACAATACACAATTTTTATTTTTTCTAATTACAAAGATTTCTACCATAAACATTCTGTGTTATAATAAAATTCACTCTTTTATTTACAAACACTTATTAAATTAATAACATTCATATTTAATGCCAGGTTAAGATTTAATAACTTTCCTAGAACTTGGAAAGCGACCGAAATCGTTATGATTCTTAAACCTGGAAAAATCAGATGTCTCCTCTTATCGTTCTATAAGTCTCTTACCTGTCATCTCTAAACTTTTCGAAAAACTTTAGATTAAGAGAGGCAGAAGAGAGAAATATTATTCCCGACCATCAATTTGGCTTCCGTAATAAACACGTAACAACAGAACAAATACATAGATTAGTCAACCAAATTAACAAAACTTGAACGATAAAAAATATTACTCCGCGGCATTGCTCGATATATATCAGACCTTCAACAAGGTGTGGCACACTGGACTGACTGCATGTCATATTGAAGAAAAAGCTTTTGCCCCATACGCACTTTCAACCGCTGAAATTATACCTCACAGACATACATTTTATTGTCAAACACGGTGACGGATACACTGACCTACACCCAATATATTCGGACGTTCCTCAGGGTAGTGTTCTGGACCCATTGTTATATATAGTGTATACAGCTGACCTACCGACCTCAAGAAACACTACTGTTGCAACATATGCTGACGATACAACGGTTTTATCATCGCACAAGTATCCAATATCAGCTACAAAGAAACCTTCAACTTTATCTTAACAAAGTCGAATTGTGGTTGAAACCGTGGCGTATCAAAGCAAATGAGACAAAATCTACCCAAGTGACATTCACCCTTTGTAGACAAGCTTCCTCAGTAAAAATAAATATTTCTAATTATAAACTCCCGCAAGTATTTTGATCGACGTTTAATATGGAAAAAAGATATAGTGGCAAAACGCAAACAGCTTGGGCTTAAACTAAACCAAATGTATTGGCTGATAAGGGGTAAATCTAAATTATCATTAGATAACAAGGTTTTGCTGTATTAGTCAATACTTAGGATAATTGGGGCCTATAGTATTGAACTGTGGGGTATAACTAGCAAATCTAACACAGATATTCTCCAGACGTTCCAAATTCAACGCGATATCCCCTTAGAACCCATAAGGGGTGTGATTCGAAGTGTTAGTGGGAAATACTCTGAAGGACTATTAGTACAACCCATTACACTCACCCCAAAGAGTGTGCAAATGTGCGCGAAGACAGTGTAGTGCATAGGATCAAACACAAACTACCATACGAACTGATTAACAGACACATAGAGTGAGATAAAATAATATGTCTAAAATAAGTTAGAATAGTCTTTAAAATAAGTTCGAATAACATCTAGAATAAGATTTAGATTATACGTTTGTACAGCAGATCACTTATTAAAGCAATCTTCTACATGTCAGTAGAGTTATATTATATGACGGAAATCATATAATAATACTTATTTCTCACGGGCAGATTGTTAGAGTTCTAAGAGATTACTAAAAAAATTTAAAGCACACGGTACATGCTCCAGACATACATTTAATTAACTTATTAAAATATTGATTAAAAATGGTGATATTAATAGTAATTCATCTATTGTTTAATTTGATTGTTTTAACATGTATCTAATAAATATAAGTTCGCTGTAAGTGTAATACAACGATGAACCTGTGTTATTTGGGGTGGTTATTCAAGAACAAGGAAAATAAACATATATTACGTAACGGTTAAGTGCATTTTTACATAATGGAGAAAGTTATGATGCATATATATTGCTTATTCGGCCTATATGAAAGAAACTTATGAATAGTTTAACGTAATTCTGCTGTTAGCCTGAAATCTACAGGCTATGTGGAGATATAAAGGTTGTTTCAATGTTCCTTGATCAACAAAAGGGATTTTCAAAGATTACAAAGGGATCCATCAAAAATATTTTGCACGAAAACTTTAATGGATCCAAAAAATAACTTCTACCATCACACATAGACATAAAAGCTTTGCCTGAATATGGTGATTAGTTCATAATCATAGCTGTTGGTTGGTTAATGAACATTAAACTCACGTCTTACAAAACCTTCTTATCTTTTTTGCTAAATATTGAAGACATCAAATCAAAGAGGACAATCAATCAATTACTTTTGTTCAGTCCACAGAAAAACAGGAAAAGAAACGCAAGCAAACCAATAACCTAATATTGAAATAAATTTTTTTAAATAAATAATTGAAGTAATTATTGGATGATGGTGGACGATGAAAAGAACTGATGTCAAATACAGTTTCAGTGGCAAAAAAATACAAAAAATTTTCAAAACTCTTTTAAAACCCACCACTGAATAAGTTGTATTTGTGCATTAAAATTTCAAGAAAAAACATGACCATAGATGCAGCAATCCCTCCCAGAAGAATAACGGCTGCAAAATAACAATCTATGATACCGACACTGATAAAACTGCCGGCCATCGACGTGCAAATCGGTTTCTTGGTGTAGATGCGGTTATTTTCTCGTCTCTGCATACCGTTCTCCCGAAGCAGGTGGAACCCCACTTTGAACATCTCCCTATACGAAAGATTCTTGCTTACCGCAAAATAGGGATCCACCACCTGGATGTAGGAGAGCTCTTGGAGATCGCATTTTTCATTCTCCGTGAATATTTCACCTATAAATAAGTTTTATTTAGATACAGAATCGATGTAACGGTTGCGATAATGACGCACTGACTAATTTATAGCCGGAGCCTGTCTCCATGTGGAAGGCGAACAAGCCCTCCTTCATTCTTCGTACTCCTTCGGTCATAGACATGTAACTCGACGGTTTTCCGGGTGGAGCCACTTTTCTTTCGTAAATGGCTTTACGAATCGGTTCTTCTGCCGTCTAAAAAAGATTAATTTCGATGTGTTTTTAAAAAAATTAATCATGATTGAAATCCGCAACTGTTTTAAAAGTATTTCATTAATTTGTTTTCTTTTAATTCGAACTCACGTCGTCAAAATGTATAATATATTGCCTACTGAAGTGTGTAAATATGTTTTAATATCAGGCAGTACTCATTAAAATAATGTATTACGTACTTTCTGTATATATCAAATAAAGAAACATCAACAAAATAGATCAAACTTATAACACGACTCTACGAAAAAATTTTCGTTCTTTGTCCTAAAGTTTATTTTATGATTTTCTGATTAGTTATGAACAAACATATTTGAATTGTTTATACATTTTAATTTTTTTAAATACATTTAGAAATATCGCGCGTTAAGAGAGGGATTTAAACGTTCACACAGCGCTGATAGATCGCACTAGAGTGATAAACAACGATTAGGCGTTTTCCGGTACAAATCTAGAATACCTTAAAATGTCTTTGCGAAAGTGTAAATATGATGCTGATGCATTTTGTCATATATGTGGCCAATTTATTAAAGTTGGAGATATAAAATATGAATTAAATAAATCTCACGATCTCTGTGAAGCCTACGAAGCATATTTTAACTGTCCTGTTCGGAATCAAGACAAGATATGGGCTCCACTCCAAAGATGTTTGGAAGGTAATCAGCAAATTTTAATTAAATGGTGAATTAAATATAACAGACGTATTAAATTCTGTTTCTATATTTTACGCTGGTACCGAGGTGAGAAAAGGTCAATGAAATTTGCAACACCAAGAATCTGGTGAGAACCAGAAGATTACGTTAACGACTGCTACTTTTGCAGTGTGAATCCGAGTAAAAGACATAGACGTAAAGATGCAAAATCTATCGAATATCCTGATCTGGAATCTTCTGCTCCAGTTGTATATAATCTGACACAATCAGTACCTGACCTACCGGAAAAATTATCTCGGAAAAGTATTTCATGTCTTAGTTCTCATGAAAGTAATTCCGATAAGTAGTTTTTACCTACACCAGAAAAACCAAAACACCATCTTATTACTATAGAAGATTTTAATGATATAATTCGGGATTTAAATTTTCCAGGAAGTAAAGCAGAGCTTTTGGGCTTTCGATTACAACAGTGGAATTTGCTTGATGATGACCTATATGAATACAATGAAAACATGATGGAAGACTACATTTGGGGTTTATTAAGAGATAGTACCTATGAACATAAACGAAAAAGTAAAAGCGTACACTTTTAAATCATTTCCTACTTTTTTGTAAGTTACTTTGATAGTAAAACTTAATAAAAATTATTAAAATGTTCATTTAAATGGTCTCATTTTCAATAGCACCACAGATTTTGAAAAATATCGTTCAAGCGGTTTCCTAAATAAAAAATCAAAATTTTTCATGCCATATCTTTTTTTTTTGTCTAATTACGGCCTCGAGAATTGGAATTTAATGGTTTCAGTCAAATTCAAATTTTATGTTGACCCGTGTAATTTAACTCTCCAAAAATTTAGATACTAATATAGTATACAAGACAGACCAAAAGGAGGTTTTGAAGTCTATGGAGCATTCATCGAGAGTTCATCAACTGTAGAGCGCAGAGCATTCCTCAATATTCGATGATTGTATAAATATGCAAAATATATGATATGCAAAATGCTTTACGGAATCGATATAATACTGGAAAATTATAATTCGGGCGATTAATTCAATACAAACACATGCAAGTTCTCTAAAGGTAAATAGATCTTCATTACCTCACACTTTGCACAACACCTTGAGGTTGTATCTATAGAAATTCGATTAGTGAAAAAATTAAAGCCTCAGATTGTCAGTCAGGTGGTTGTCTTCGTAATCCAAGCAAATGAGCGCTTGTTAACGTGCCCCAGCATCCTCTTTGGGCATGAAACTCACTAAATGGTTTACTTTTGAGATACCCTGTGTTAACTTACCGAAAAATAAAAACGATTGTAAACTAAATCGTCAACTCCTATCAGAAGCCTAGAGTTCAAGAGGTCTTCGAGGGTTTTGATGCTAGTAGACGACATTTGCAGCAACGCCACGATGTTTGCTGAATACGAAACATACAGGAACATCACCGCAATGAAAAGGAAGATGGTAGCTATTCTGCCGGGAGAACTGAAAATACCCGATGGTCCAACATCAAATCCTTCGATTACGAATGCATCTTTTTTACCTGTATGGTATTACGGACGCCCCCTGCTGGCACAAAGCCGCAAATATAACGAACACCACCTCCATGAAGGAATCGGTCAGCTCCGGTTCGGTACACACATCGTCCTGCAAGAATAGCACAACATGGTCAATAATCCTTTCGGCGCCTTCGCCATTTAGTGGTACCTCGATCTTGACGAACGTCTTCTTTTTCCATTCCCATTTGATGAGAACATAGAGTACGACGGTGACTATGACTATCAGTAACCCGCTACACATCCAAACCTTCGAATCGAAGGGTAGGGTGAATATATTGGAAACGTAGGATAATTTCGGTTGTCTGAACACAAACTTTGATCTAGTAGGCGAAACAGTGGCAATATAATCGATGATGCTGACTCGTTCTCTTGTCATAAACAAAGATGTTCCTAGAATCATAAATGTCACATCATACGACAAGTTTCCAGTCTGACACTTAAGCTTTTAAGAGGCCCATATGATTTTTGGACAAACCAATCCAAGCATCAAATTTTGTATATCAAAATTACACATGGTCCCAACTATTAGTTAACAAGTTTCAATGGTTTGGTTTTGCTATTTTCAAAACAATTTTTTTTATTATTTAATTATTACATTGTTACTAATCGTTTCCGTCTAACCTACAATTTGTCTTTAGGATAACTTAAATTTAGATATATAACTAGGAGGACCCATCGACCCTATCTCACTCTCTGCTGAAATAATGTTTATACATGTCACTGCTGTATTTTTTATTATATACACAACATTACACAAGATCAGATGGTTTGATTCTTTTGAGTCCGTGTCCTGTTCTGGTGGTATCCAAAAGCTGTAATACTTCAGTATTCTCATGAGAATGGAGTCTTTCCCCCATGCCCCCTTGTAATTGTCTTGAATTCTTGACACTGTGGGTGTATGAAGGTCTCTATGTAGGTAATCAGTCTTATAGTATTTCGGTGTACAGGACTTTGTTATGTTACTCTTTGCAGAACATCCCCATAATTGAACTCCGTATGTTCATATAGGTTTCAGTATTTGCTTGTATAATAACAATTTATTATTTACTGATAATTGTAATTTTCTTCCAATTAGCCAGTACATTTTCCTATATTTCAATTCCAGTTCTTTTGGTTTCTTCAATATATGTTAATTCCAGCGAAGTTTTGCATCAAGATTCATTCCGAGATATTTAGCGTTGTTGCTATATGGGATGATAGTATTATTTAATGTTATTGGTGTTTGTACAGTCTATTTATAGGCGAACTGCACATGTACAGATTTACTTTCATTAATTCTTATTTTTCAAGCTTGTGTCCAATTATTTATATTTTATTTTGTCACTTCTTCACTATTGTCTCCGATTGCTATAATTGCAGTATCATCAGCAAATGTAGCCATCGTAATATTCTCCATTTGTAGTATATCGCAAGTGTAGAGTAGAAAAAGCATTGGTCTCAGTACACTTCCTTGTGGTACACCTGCTTTAGCTTCTTTTATTGTAGAGTCAGCTTCTTCTTGTTTGACTCTAAACATTCTGGTTCTAATGTATGATTATAATAGTTCGGTGTGTTGTTTTGGTACCATTTTTTGTAGTTTATGAATAAAGCCTTCATGCCAAACCTTACCGAAGGTCATACTTTTTTACTTTCGTAGGCTTTTTCAATAACAACTGTTATTTTGTGGACCTGGTCAATTGTTGAATGTTCGTTAATAAACCCAAACTGGTGTGTTCGTATTAGGTTTTTTCTCTCTATAATATTTCAAAAACAGTAAATAAAAGTAATGATGGGCGTATGTGCTTTGTTTTGTACTTTGTTTGTTTGATTTAAAGAGACCTGCTGCCGAAGCTCATCAAGCCTTTTTATAAACTAATGGTTATGCTGCTTCGTCATATACCATTTATTGGTTTTGATTTCGACGATTTAAAAGTAGTCATTTTGATTTCAGTGACAAATAATACCCTGGAAGACCAAAAAAGTTCGAAGATAATGAATCGCAACACTCGTGAGAAACATAAAACCCACCTTAAACTCTCAAATAACTTTCAGACAGTTTAGCAGATGATTAATTGACGGTTTTCAAGCATTTAAAAATTGCGGTATCATTACTTATTAGACAAAAAGAAGTGGTTTCTGTGACATATTGTGACTGGCGATGAAAGTGGATCTAGTATGACAGTTCAAATTACAAAAAGCCATGGGTCAGTCCAGAAGAACCATGTTCATAAAGGTTTCATGTGTCTGTAGTGATATCAGGAAAGTGTAGTGGAATAGGATCTGTTAAAACTGGACGAAACAGTTCCTACTGATGTTTGCCGACGCCAGTAAAACAAACTGAGTGACATACTGCTGCAAAAAGAGCAGCTACAGCAAGTAACAGGAGTAAAAACCATCTTCTTGCATAGCAATTCCCAGATACACGTTGCAAAATGTATTAACTAGACAAGGCTCCTTCATACCACTTTTAAATCCTGAAGACGTGTGAAAATAGATTAATAGGATCAATATATCTTTGGAAACAGTGAGAAAAAGTTCTAAAAAATGATGGTATAATTTGATTAATTGTGTTACTGTTTCTAAACTATAAAATGATCAAAATATATACAGACACCTAACAAGTTCATTCTAGACAATATTCCAACACAGTTTTTCACAAATGGTAAGCTTCATTCTCTAGAACAAAGCAACAAGCTCGGTAAGCAATTAACATTAATTAACATAAATAACGACTGAAAACAAGATATTGTTACCACTGATGTCGGTTTCTCTTCGAGTCAGCAATCCCATCATTCCCGACCAATTGGACTGATTGTCCTTGTAACCCCACGTCCTCTGCACTTGAATGCTCAACGAAATGTTATAAATCGAAATCAGATTCTTCAACAGCGGATAGCAGACTTTCGACAAACTGTCTATATGTTTATCTCTACGAATAAAACCAGCTTTTACTTAGTTATTTCCCGTTAAGCATGCTGTACCTTGTATCAGTCAGGTGATTCAGTGATTGTGGATTAGTGATAACGAGACAGGCTCTCAAGCGAACACCCAGGCTCCTTCGCCTTTTCCACGTAATAACCTCGAATCCGATATTTTCGCGGAACTTTGAACGCTCGTCCCATTGACCATAAGGTTCTTCTAAAAGCTCCGTGTCCGACGCTTGTTTCTTGAAAAGTTTCTTAACGGTTACGTGGCCTTCCGTGACTTTTTCGCCGATATTTATGTCTGTGTCTACGAGAAAAGAGAAATTCCTCAACGAAGACACGAAGTCTTCTCCGTCTTCTTTGGTTGTCAAAAGTACCCAATGAAAAGGCGGCGCGAACAAGGACGCTTCATTAACCTGAAAAGAGTAGAAATGAGGTTTGTGTCGGGACTAAAATTTTCAGGTTGTACCCTTTTTAATAGTGGTAAAACTCCGGAACAGGATGTCTGCACCACCAGAAAATGCTGGTACGAAGGTACCGGATACTCCATCCTTCTCATACTAGTCGTGAGTATTCTGTTTGGGTGTCCTTGAACCGATAACGATTTTGCCGTTTCTCTTAAATCTGAAATATGATTAGTGGCACCTTCGCCAATATGTTCTTAATTTGTTTTATTAGGTTTGTGAAAAAGTTTCGTGAATATAACGTTTTTCTTATCTCAATTTTCAGTTTTTCGGAAATTGATTTACACAATTAGTCACAGTATTGCCCATTGCTTTTAAGTTGATAGATTAAATAATTGATTGTAAATTTGAACGAACTGCCAGAAAATAAAGTAGTTTGGGGAAAAATTAATTTCAGCTTTATCTGCTCAAATTTATTTATTTTGTACTACTTTTTTAGTGAGCATTTATCTTTATAGAAGGAGAAAAATCAGAATATGAAGTACTTTACCCCCTCGAAATTAGAGAAATGATAAAAGAAAGGCGAAAAGCTAGAAGAGTATGGCACAGAACCAAAAATGCTGCTGACAAAACTACGTTTAACAGAATTTGTAATCGGATGAATCAAAAGATCAATGAATATAAACAGAATTGCTTTCAAAAGTATGTAAGTGAATTAAGCCCACAAGCAGACAAAGATTATTCGGTATGGAAAGCAACTCGAAGATTTAAAAGACCAATTATTCGAGTACCGCCTATTAAAAATGATCGAACTGAATGGGTTCGAATCTATCATGGATACATCTCCTGTTTATCAACCCGATGTGGATCTAAATCTAATTTCTCCACTGGAAGTTGCCACTGAAATTGATAACCTCAATCCTAAAAAGGTACCTGGTATAGACGACATTTCACCTGGATTATTGAAAGAACTGCCACGAAAAGCAATCATCATGTTGACATATATATTTAATGCCTGTTTAAGGCTGAAGCATGTCCCGGAATGCTTTAAAGTTGCACAAATAATTATGCTCAAAAAACCTGACAAACCTGCAGAACAAGTCGAATCTTACAGACCTATTTCGCTACTACCTGCAATATCAAAGCTATTTGAGAAACTGATATTTAAACGTGTTAAACATTTGGTAACAATACCAGATTTCCAGTTTGGTTTTCGAAATCACCATTCAACAATCGATCCAGTGCACAGAGTAATTGCGGCTATTGAAAGAGCGTTTGAAGAAAAGAAATACTGCCTTGCAATATTCCTGGATGTCTCACAAGCTTTTGATCGCGTTTGGCCAAAAATTAATCTTTATAAATTTTCTGAGCAAACAACCGAACCAAGTAACTTTTAAACGGTGAGGAAAAAGTCCCGCTACCATTTAATTGCCTCTAACTTTGGTCAAAGAATAGATAAGAAAGCTTGGTTGTCATAAAATGTTAAATTGGTCTTTATATCATCCTTGGCTCGTTCTTGCGGCATATATTTACCTATAATAAAATTTCGACATCTACATAATACAATGGTTAAAGTGAAACTAGGCTAAACAACTCATAACCAAGATGGCGCGCAATCAAAATGGTAGCGGAACTTTTGCCCCACCTGTTACAAACCTCTTTTAGAGTTAGTTATAGAGTTATCACTCTTTCATCTAGAATGACTTACGGACTTTTACCATTTAAATGCTCTATAGTATAGCTCGAAATGATATTGAATGAGTTTTGCTAAAGATATGTGACTTTAAAATAATATGTTAGGAAATAATAATTTCCTGAAACTTATACGACAATAATCTCTAAGAAAAGTTAAAATGTAATTGGAAAAAACACAAAATTTAATAAATAAACAAAAAGAAAACGATGATTCAACAAAATAAGATCTAATAAATGTGGATTACTCTTCAAAGCGCCTGAAATCTTATTTGAAACATATAAGGGTTCATTTTACCATTTTTGTTGCAATCGTATAAAGTAACTTTCACATTATCTCCGTGATATTCGACAAAATCCAGAATAAACCGGGAATAAGCCCCAGTTCGGTAGATCGCACAGCTGGTGAGGATTAAATAGAGCTCTCTAAATCCCATGCTTGCATAACGTCGACTGAGAACAACAATCATGCAGTCAAAACCGGATACTTTTCGGGAATGTTAATAAAATAAATAAACGTATAATTTGGATAAGGAAACGATATGTTCGAGGATTTACGGTAATGCATGGCATGACTTTGATCCATATTTTCTGGGAAAATTACTGCATTTATGCTCTATTAAATGCTATTTGTTCAGCTGGCTAGAATTTACGAATATTTTCAACGGACAAATACACAGGATGGACAAAATTATATGAACCCTTGATATATTCAAAATGTTTGATTATTAATATGGTTTTAAGTCACCACTCACTATTAAAACAGCTATAATCCTTCGCGCAATAGATTCGAATATTGCCTGAATAGTTTCTAATTCCAAAACATCGGCCAGTTGCTTCACTGATGTTGAATATAGCAAACTACCCCTTACTTTCTTCCCATAGCGGGTCAGTTATGTTGAAGTCTGGTGATTGTGCTGGCCAGGGATGGTATTTGATGATTTTCTGACGCTCCCCATATCAACAGTGAACCATCTTGACGGTGTGTATAGGCATATTATCAGTTAGCCCTAATAAATTTGACAGCTATCGGATCATTAGTTTGTGAATTACAGCATTTTGAGTGAAGCGACTTTTGTTATTGTGAAAAGAAATGGAAACACTGCCCCAGGAAAATCATTTGTCTTTTGATTGTCACATACGAAAACATATAAAAAATCCACAAAATGATTTTAAATGGCCGTAAATTGAAACTGAATGAAATAGCAGACACTCTAAAGAAGTCAACTGAACGTGTACCCCATATCATTATCATTCACGAATATTTGGGTATGAGAAAGCTCTGTGGAAGGTGGGTGCCGCGCGAGCTCATTTTTGACCAAAAACAATGACGAGTTAATGTTTCGGAGCAGTGTTTGAAAATGATCAAGCGTAATAAACCCGAGTTTTTGCGTCGATATGTGACAATGGATGAAACATGGCTCCACCATTTCACTCCGAAGTTTAATCGACAGTCATCCGAGTGGACTACACACGATGGGATATTTTGGAATGAGCATGGAATAATTTTCATTGACTACCTTGAAAAAAAAAGGGCCATTAATTAACAGTGACTATTACATAGCGCTATTGGACCGTTCGAAGGACGAAATCGCCGAAAAATGGCCGCTTTTGAAGAAAAAGAAAGTGCTGCTTCACCAAGACAATGCACCGTGTCAAAAATCCATGTACTGAGCTTAGAATTGCTTCCTCATCCACCGTATGCTCCAGATCTAGCCCCCAGCGACTATTTCCTGGTCTCAGATCTCAAAAGAATGCTCGCTGGGAAGAAATTTTCGTCGAATCACGAGGCCTATTTTGAAGCAAAGAACAAATCGTAATACAAAAATGGCATCGAAAAGTTGGAGGGTCGCTATAATCAGTTTATCACCCTTGAAGGAAATTACGTTCAATAAAAAAAACTAATTTTGCCAAAAAGTGTATTTTACTACGGTAGGCCAGAGACTTTTCAATTGACTTGTTAATTCGCAGTATACCAATCAGTGATGTGAATGAGAGAACCTGCTACATATAGTCTATCCAAAGTAGCATGACTCAAATGACGAATGACTCAATTATGACGACAAAACGGTGCAATGTTGCCGAATTTTAATTTTAGCTTAGATATATAACAATATTCTAATATAAATAAAATAATGAAATAAAAATGTTATAAAATATAATTTATTTTAACATTATAGTACATTACTTATATATTATCGAAGTATTTAAACTACAGTTAATTAAACAGCCACCATGGTTTGTAGGTTAGAGATATTTTATTATATTAAATTGAACTCTTCTTTAAACCATCTATGGTATACCCTGGAGGCTCAAGCCATCCTATTAATAATTGTACATCCAAGTAACACATTTTATTTTTATTAGAGGACATATTTACCTTCTTGGGCCTAGTTCTTGTTTCCTTCTTTGTTATGTTTTCTTATCAAATCATTCTTTTATCACAGTGTCCTCAGTTTCGTTTATTACATTCTGTGTACATTTTTCTTGATAAAATTAGATTTAATCACTGTATTATTCCTAATTCCTGAAAAAATGTTATTTACAAAAAATGTATCTTTCAAATACTTCACTCTCTAATATGGTATCATCTAAACTTAATCTATGTTCTTCAAGCCATTAGGGCAGATTGTGGAATCACAAAGAGTAAAAAAAAACTTGCTTGTAATTTTCGTGAGGCTTCTTCACTCTAACCTCCGACAGCTATAATCGCAGTATCATCAGCAAATGTAGCCATCGTAATATTCTCCATTTGTGATATATCATAAGTGTAGAGTAGATAAAGCATTAGTCCCAGTACACTTTCTTGTAGTACACCTGCTTTAGCTTCTTTTACTGTAGAATAAGCTTCTTCTTGTTTGACTCTAAACCTTCTGGTTTTAATGTATGATTTTAATAGTTCGGTGTGTTGTTTTGGTAGCATTTTCTGTAGTTTATGAACAAGGCCTTCATGCCAAACCTTATCGAATTCTTGTGCTACATCTAAGGCAATGTAAATGAAGATTTACAGGGCCATTTCACATTCTTCTAATCATCAAGTATTCATATTCTATGATCGTTGCACTATTTATTTCATTATGTAAATATACAATATCGAAGTTATATGTAACCGGTTAAGCCCGGCTAAGCCTATTTGTTGTTTAGGCTGATATAAATTATTAGCAGAGTCAATAAGACCATACAATAGATTTCAATAAGACACGAAATTAATTGATTTCCTTTACTTCTCAGAAACAGATAATATAATAACTTTATAACTCGACATATCTGTAAATATAAAGAAAGAGTGAAAACAAAAAAATGTGCATCGAAAAAAATACGTATACAGCTAATGATGTAATGTAATTAGACATTTAAACCGATTAAATTATCTATGATCCTTCAAATCCCTTTAAATACTAACCTTTTACGGGCGTTGTGAATTGAAAATAGTTTTTAATCGTTTTGTGTTTCCAAATTATCTTTAATATAATTGATTACCATGGGAACGTAATTATCGTAAAAATAGAAACGCAAGTATAACTAAACGATTTTAATTTTTAATTTGAGCTCGAATATCCATATAAAGTATATATAAACCCTTTTTCTTTAAATGGCAATATTTTTTGTAAGTTTCAGCCCACTGTATCTACTACATCCTGAGTATTGAACACGCATATGGATGCTGATATCATCTCTTATTTGAAAACTAAAGATGGTATAAAATTATATAATGATAAATTAAACTTTTTTCATTATTTAACATGAAAATGAAGGAATGTAGAAAAAATATTATTAACCATTTGATTCTGCATAAAATTCTGTAAAATTGCTGTAATTTTCTTAAACCTAGGATGATTTGATCGAAAATGACAGAAAAAATCTTGAAAATGCCAAAAAGTGGCATATTTTTACGACTATATATATGGAAAAAGTGTTAAAATTTTTCATCTGTCGGATACAAACAAAATTCCCAAAACATATATATTTTGGGATGAAAGAAACGAAAATCCATGATAAATTGCCTTAGCACTTATAATTTTTGAGTTATGAGACATAAACAGAAAACTACCCATTTTTTAGAAAAACATTTTTCATTATTTAACATGAAATTGAAGGAATGTAGAAAAAATATTATTAACCATTCGATTCTGCGTAAAATTCTTTAAAATTGCTGTAATTTTCATAAACCTAGGATTATTTGATCGAAAATGAGAGAAAAAATCTTGAAAATGGCAAAAATTGGCAAATTTTTACGACTATATATATGGAAAAAGTGTTAAAATTTTTCATCTGTCGGATACAAACAAAATTCCCAAAACATATATATTTTGGGATGAAAGAAACGAAAATCCATGATAAATTGCCTTAGCACTAATAGTTTTTGAGATATTAGACATAAACAGAAAACTACCCATTTTTTAGAAAAACATTTTTCATTATTTAACATGAAACTGAAGGAATGTAGAAAACATATTATTAACCATTCACCATAAACCTAAGATTATTTGGTCGAAAATGAGAGAAAAAATGGCAAATTTTTACGACTATATATATGGAAAAAGTGTTAAAATTTTTCATCTGTCGGATACAAACAAAATTTCCAAAACATATATATTTTGGGATGAAAGAAACGAAAATCCATAATAAATTGCCTTAGCACTTATAGTTTTTGAGATATGCGACATAAACAGAAATCGAAGTTCAAAAATTGGAGGTTATAGAAAGAATATTATACCAACATTTATTTTACTTAAAATTTCTTATAGTCACTAAAATATTCTTAAATCTTTGATTATCTGAATGAAAATGAAAAAGTTGTCAATATTATTTTGGTATTTTGGTGCGAAAGGAACAAAAATTCACGTTAAATTGCTTTGGGATGTATAATTTTTAAATTATGTGATATGAACAGAAATACTCTCATATTTTGAAAATATATTTTTCATTTTATTAAGATAAAAAATATTATACTACCAGTGAATTCAGCATAAAACTACTTATAGTAAATTATTTCAGAGGAAATGGCAGTAAAAAATATGAAAAAATTTTTAAAAAATCTGACCCATCCTATTCTAAGGTGTAATAAATTGAGTAATCAAAATAAATCTCATATCCTAGTCGTACATGAAGACATAATCGATAAACTAGCATATCTACTATGAATCAGCCAAGGAATAAACATTGGAATGACAATGAAAACACAATTTTTTATGTTATTTATTTTTATATTTCTACAATAATTATATTCAAACTTCTAAATTATAATAGACATATCATATCGTAATTAGGTCATCCAATCAGGCCAGTCATTCCATGTAGGCCACATCAAAACCCCTAGTTTTATCCAATTCATTTTCAACCTCACTTGCATCGATAATACTCATTGACTTGACATGTTTATATCTTATGTAGTTATTCCAAGCCATCTCCAAAAACATTAACATTAAACTCAGACCTACTCCAACCGCCATAACTGCAAAATAAGATTAAATTATAAATATATAAACATTTATTGCTTTTAACATTTTGCTGACATTATAGAAATACCGGTATATTATTGTTATGCAAGTTTATGTAACAAAAATACATGTAATGTAATATATAATACATGTGTATGCAACAAAATACAACAATTTCAAGTCTTTAGAGCTATTTTGCATAAAACTTTTCATTCAGTTTCCTCAACTGCTTGATATTCCTGTTGCTCTTACAATTTTATATTATGTATATATATATATACGTATTTTATATAAACTTCCAAGGTCACTTGACGAAATTTCTTAGGAGAGAAGTATTATTATAATAAAATAATAATAACAAGACAAGGTAATGATTGTTAGTAAAAAGAAACATTTCAGCATTCATTTTTTTTGGATATGATACAAATGCTATAAGGACAATTTATTATATTTTCTATAATGTTGTGACTAATTAAAATCATCAACCAAATAAAAGCTTCAATCAGACTACAATATGTACCACAGCAGCAGAAAGTGACTGAAAAAATAGTGACTTCTAAACCAAGGAAGCCGCCTTATGAAACAGTCATGCCCAAATTACCAATCAATATCCAAATTATTTAAAAAACGTCTACTGAAAAGAATAATTACTGCAGAGAACATCTTATACCAGATCATCGGTAACAATATTCCGTGGTTGATGAGGTTCACAGAATAATCAATGTCATAGAAAAATCACTAGAAGGAAAGAAAGTTTGTTCACCAATATTTTTAGATGTTACTCAAGCTCTCGATAAAGTTTGGCGTGAGGGTTTGAACCATAAGAGTAAAATACTTCTACCTTTGCCAAAATACAATTCTTGGCGAAAAAATGGAAAGAATCAAGCACAAGCCGGTATATATACACCAGCAAATAGTTCCGTATGGAAATACAATCAAATATCAACAAGTATTAAAGCCAATGTAGACTTAGTATTCAATTATGGGGACTAGACAAAACAAAATAAATATCATAACATAGAAAGATTCCAAAACAAGGTACTACGAGCTGTTGTGGATGCTTCATGGTACATTGGTAACGACAATCTACCATAAGAACCTAAGGGTAGAATCTGTCGATAACGTTATGCACAAAGACATGAATAGAGGCCCCATCAGGACATCAATATTGAGATTTTCCATCTCCTAAGTTTTGTCAGAAGCTTAAGAAGAAACCATTTGATCTAATTTACTGAAGTTGTAGTAAAATTCAGAGCATTAAAAAAGAATGATAGAGATATTAAGCCTAAATGTCTATCGTAGAATAAGTACTTTCATTTTTAGTCCTTGCTTTAATTCAATGTCCTGAAGTTAGAAGTACTTTACAAAAATTATTGCTTACACAAGAATGCGCCATAACTATCGGCTATACCAACGCTTTCAAAGGTACCACCATCACTGTCACACTGGGGCTTTCTAGTGAACATTCTCCGATATTCACGGCTCCGTAAACCGACTTCATTGACTTTCTGCATACTGTAATGAAAAACTCATCAAAAAAGAATGAGAATCTCGCGGGATCTGTTACCTGGCTCTTAACAATTCCTTGTACGTGTTGTTCTTCTTCATCACCAGCCAGTAATCCACGTGACTGCTCTGGAACGGTATCTCCCGCAAGCCGCACTTCTCGCTCTCCAAAAACCAGTCGCCGACGTACTTGTATACCCTCGACGTGTCCGCGTAGAAGGCGAAAAACTCCCCCTTGATCTTACGCACCCCCTCCTCTATGCTGTAAAACACCGGCCGGTGCAACTTGTTCCAGAACTCGCGGTTCTTGTTGTCGAAATCGATGGCCTCGAAGTACTCCATCGAGACGTTGTTCTCGAACCCCACCGGTATGCGCGAGTCGAGCAGGTTCTCCAGGTGGTTGAGCCGTTCCGAGGTGGACTGCAGCAAGGCCACGATGTTGGCCGAGAAGGAGGTGTATAGGAACATCAGGGAGATGAGCGTGAAGATGAATACTATCCGGCCGGCGTTGCTCCGAGGTTCCGACTCGAATCCTTGCTGGGCCGCGGAACCAACCTCCATGAGGAATATGTCGACCGGATGAGGCCTGAAAGGATTCAGAGTACTGAAAATTTCAATAGTCTTGAACATTCGATAACACTAATCTTTATAGACTTCACTAAGGTCGTATTGACATGAGCAAGTGGTAATCGGATGGAGCCAATTATGTTGAATATGTCGCGTTAGAAAGAACTTCTCATTGTAAGTTTAAGAGGCACTTCTTCTAAGCTTCTTTAACCAATGAGGTCTTTCTGAGGTTTAAGTTTATCGCTTAATCAGAAACTTAATATTCTGTATTGACGCCTTTATACTGAAACACTGAGGTATAGCCACAGCTTTTTTAGTTCAGCACTTTTGTAAAACAATATACATTCATCGCCTATCACATTTTTTCATAAATACTCCTATTTGTAACAAGTCAATTGAAAAGTCCCCGGCCTGACACATAGATGGCGCTACTAGAATTAAATCCATATGTTTTTAGTTAGCCCTAACTCTAAAAAGATTGACAGCTGTCGGATCATTGGTTTGTGAATGATTGCATTTTCCGTGAAGCAAATTTAGTTATTGTGAAAAAAATGGATAAAAAGAAATTTCGCGTGTTGATAAAACATTGCTTTTTGAAGGGAAAAAATACAGTTGAAGCAAAAACTTGGCTTGATGCCGAGTTTCCAGACACTGCACCAGGAAAATCAACCATCAGGGATTGGTATGCTAAGTTTAGACATGGTGAAATGAGCACCGAAGACGGTGAACGCAGCGGACGCCCAAAAGAGGTTGTTACCGACAAAAACATTTAAAAAATACACAAAATGATTTTGAATGACCGTAAATTGAAAGTGAATGAAATAACAGATACCCTAAAGATATCAACTGAACGTGTACATCATAGCATTCACTAATATTTGGGTATGAGAAAGCTCTGTGCAAAGTGGGTGCCGCGCAAGCTCACTTTTGACCAAAAACAACGACGAGTTGATGATTCGAAACAGTGTTTGAAGATGATCAAGTGAAATAAACCCAAGTTTTTGCGTCAATATGTGACAATGGATGAAACATGGCTTCATCATTACACTCCGAAGTCCAATCGACAGTCATCCGAGTGGACTGCACAGGATCAACCCGCTCCAAAGCGTGGGAAAACGCAACAGTCTGCTGGCAAGTTTACAGCATCTGTATTTTGGGATGCACATGGAATAAATTTCATTGACTACCTTGAAAAAGGAAGGACCATCAACAGTGAAGGACGAAGGACGAAATCGCTGACAAACGGCCGCATTTGAAGAAAAAGAAAGTGCTGTTTCAACAAGAAAATGCACCGTATTGCAAGTCAGTGAAAACGATGGCAAAAATCTATAAATTGGGCTTCGAATTGCTTCCTCATCCACCGTATTCTCAAGATCTGGCCCCTATCGTCTATTCCCTGTTCTCAGATCTCAAAAGAATGCTCGCTGGGAAGAAATTTTCCTCGAATGAAGAGGTAATCGCCGAAACTGAGGCCTTTTTGAAGCAAAGGACAAATCGTAATACAAAAGTGGTATCGAAATTTGGAGCGTCGCTATAATCAGTGTATCGCCGCCAAAAAGATGTTTATACTCTGGTAGGCCGGGGACTTTTCAATTGACCTGTTATTATTACGGTAATCAGGGAAGGGCATATACAATACTCAACATAAATAGGATCCATTAAGTTTGTTTATTTCTTGTCATTTGATGGCAACGAATGGAAAATAGGTATTTGGGTTACTCTTTAAGAGTTAAATCTTCGTCCAGCAGATTTGTCACTAGGAGATATATATTCATTTCCATTATTTAATGGTGTTTTCCTTGTAGGAACTCGTATACAATCAAGTTACACACCTAATATATTATTAATCAGATTAAGTTAATCAGTCAGAATTAATCATTAAGTAGTAATCAGAAGAAACAGGATGTGGAGAATACGGCGTGTGATGTAGCATTTTAATGTTTCCAGGTATGTTTTAACCAGTGTTCGAGCCTTGTCCTGCTAAAGAATAACATTGTTGTGTCTTTAGTCGCACTCGAATTCGACTCAAACGTATCAATTATATTCATCGAGTAATGCCATCAAATCCTACTCAAATATTTTGTCGGTTCATAACGTTCTTTGTCTTCGGTGTCAAAATAACCGCTTTTAACATGTCAAAACCAGTATTCACGTGTTGAAATCGATGGAATATAGCTCCCATGAGCTTTACATAGCATTCGATGACCTTCAGCTGCTTCCTTCTTTAAGATGGAGGTAAAAAATAAAACCTCCCATAAATACGATTTACTCGGACGTTTTCAAGACACTGAAAAAAATGTTGAAAAAATGTCAAGCTTCGACGAAATACACTGAATAGTGAAGCCTGTCAATGAGGTATCTGTTGGAATGGAACAAAATGATACAACAATCTCAACATGCCAAAGGTAATGCTACCTCAGCGTAAATCTAGGCACCAAATATTCCTTAAACACCGGATCCGTCCATTCCCAATACTGGACCACGTAGGCAACAACGAATATAGCCACCAGGAGACCGAAACAGCTATACCAAACGTACGAATCAAAGGGCAGCGTGAACACATTGTGGATGTATGAATGTGGAGTCGCCCTAAAGATGAATTTCTTCTCCAACTTCATAGTTTTGTCCAGTAAATCGTAATGGTCAACGTCGCCGGACACAAACAGTATCGGAGACCCTAGAACAGGTAAAAATTGAGGCAACAATTAATATTTCAGGACTCCTGCGACCTCCAATCAAATACTGTCCCTGTTTCACATCGTCCAACATTCCCAGATGATCGATGCCGTTGAGGCGTGTAGTGTTGAACGAGCTTCTAAAGACCTCCGTTTTGGTGGCGCTGAGGAGATAGTAGACATGTTGGAGGATAGCGTGGTTGTATTTAGTTGCTGAATCCACTAGAATGTTATATCTGCAAACAACAAAATAGCTCATATAGTCTATCCGAGGTAGGAGTGAACCCACGTCATCAAGATGTATAGTGTATTGCCTAGACAATATGTTCCTTATCATTTTATTCCTTTTAAAGAGAGATACAATGTTGTGTGATACGTTCAAAGAATTACTACAAACTACAGATTACGACAGTAGATATGCAGGTCCAGAAAGATATACAGGCAAGAAA
The DNA here is from genome assembly GCF_030347505.1 of Rhynchophorus ferrugineus. Lineage (NCBI taxonomy): Eukaryota > Metazoa > Arthropoda > Insecta > Coleoptera > Curculionidae > Rhynchophorus > Rhynchophorus ferrugineus. The sequence goes on along the minus strand of NW_027472586.1, from coordinate 7,578,393 downwards.
TGTTGGGGTATGTAGAAAGGATTATATACAACACCACTCGGTTTGGATCAACTCTATCACACACAGAAGAAGAAATTGACAAATAGTGGAATTCTGAACTAGTGTTAGATTGGAAGTTAACAGTTTAGTTATTGACTTGAATACTTGCTTAGAATGTGACAGTAAGCGAATGAAACTTTCAGGAGAGTGGAAACAATTAGAAGTGAGTATATAATTAATATAGAATAACTGTAGAAAACCATATTGTGAAGTGTGACAGAGGTATGTGCATATATATGTCTGAGAGACTGCAAGAAAAATATACACAGGTAGTATCAGAAGAAACTAAGTAGATATATAGTGATATCAGAAAGATGTGACAAGAAAACGAAGCAACGATGTTCTGTAATGAAAATAAAATACATTACTTGGATGTTTAATTGTTAATTAAGTGGATTATACGCCCAGGGGATACCATAGGTGGTTTAGAAAGAAATTCAATGTAAATACAATAAAATAACTCTAACCTACAAACTATTGTTGCTGTATAATTAACTGTAGTTTAAGTCTTTCGATAATATATGCATTGGAGTACTATAATATTAAAATAAATTATATTTTACAATATTCTTGTTTCATTATTTTATTTATGTTCGAATGGGGCAACATTGCATCGTTTTGACGCCATAAATTGAGATGACGTGGTTCACTGATACTTTGGATAGACTATATATTCGATTTAGGCCGCTGAAAAAAAATCCACCTACTTATAATGATTCACATGGGCGACAGTATCATTATCATCAACCACATAGGAGATAGCAACGTCAGCGTCAGTAACTTTCCTGAATCTATTTCGATCAACTCGCATCTCAGTGTATCCATCATCAACACTCCAATATCCCACGAAAACCTCGCTAAACCTATTTAGTTTGAAAGAAGACCTGTAGATTTTCTTCACAGAATAACCGTAGGGGTTCCTTTCGAACAGAAAGATATTGCTGGTGATGGGAAAGTTGAAACGTGATAGATCGACCATCGATGATGTTCCTAGTAATAACCAGATGAATGATAGCGCGAATAGTCGCTTAGTTTCGGCCTGAAATTGATCAATAATCAAGTAACGTCCATTGGGTTGTAAACTACGAACTTCTATCAAAACATTCATGGACTTGGGGCAGGCCAAATCTAAAAAAATGTTAGCCGGTTGCTTCAAGTTCCACTCCAGGTAAGGGGTATCGAAATTAGATGTCATGGTAAGATTTTGCAGTGTTTTTTGAAAATATTTTCCGTAATCTACAAAAATGGTTCAGTGAAAGTGTTGCGGTTATTTCCTAAAAGTGTCTCTCACCATATTCCCAACATGATACCAAATAAATTATACGAGTAGGAGAATTCGACTTCAGAAAATCATTGAGCATAAATGGCAGATCGCTGTGATTCGCAACCACTGTTCCTAGAACATAGAATATCGCGTATAATAATTCGTCTTTTGGTAACATGTTGCTTCTTAGGACGTTCGATATACTGGCTTCTTTACTGGGTCACAGCTGAAATATTTATCCCGCTATAAAACCGAAACCGCTAGTTTCAATAGATAATTGCAGATAATGTTTTGTATGCCGTGTTATTTCCATGAAACCTGTGCGGAATACTAGTAATCGCATAAGGGATAATACCCATGTCGTTTTTAGTAAGAAAATTACGTGTTTGCTTTCGTTTGCTAGTCAGTAATTTATTTTAACCAGAATGAAATGAAGAAATAATACACAATTAAAATATTTATAGTGTTGGCAAGAACGTTCCTGTTCTCGTTTATTAAATTAATTATTTTTAATTGTTAACATGTTGCAAACTCATGTATAGTTCATCCAAAACAACAGTAAAATTAAGTAGTCACTACTACTGTCGGTACTAGTTTTGTAACAATATTGTTATTCTTCTTTCTTATATTATTCTAATTAAAAACCTTAACTGACCTATGGGTCTGAACATGTAACTAAATTTGTCTATAAAGTTTGCAGGGTTGTCAAATGTCTGCAAAATTCTTCAAAACATTGTATTTAAAAATTTCGGTAAATAAATTTGAATTAAGAAAGACTTAAGGAATGCATAACTGGTGATGAAAATATGCATCAGTTGAACTAACCTAACTAACTAACAATGAAACTAACTACATAATTTGCATATAAGAAACACAGGATGAGTAGAAATAATTATGAATTTTAAATTTAAATTTGTAAACATTTTAAAACATTGATAAATGTTAAAGTGTTTAACGAATAATGTTATAAGACATGTGAATATATGACATTTTAGAGCATTTAACGGATCAGTTAAAAAGTCCCCGGCTTATCATAGTAAAACACATTTTTTTGGTAAAATTAGTTTCTTTTATTCAACATAATTCCCTTCTTTGTGACATATCGAGGCGAAAACTCGGGTTTATTACGCTTGATCATCTTCAAACACTGCTCCGAATCATCAACTTGTCGTTGTTTTTGGTGAAAAGTGAGCTCGCGCGGCACCCATTCAAAATCATCAATTAACTGTTAAGGCTTCTTCCTACTGAATCACTTTTGTTTGCTCGTATATTACTTTTGATTATTCAGGTTACACAAACGTATATTATCTTATTTTAGTTTTTTTATTAGTTACAACAGTTACAACATCAGTTTTAACGAATAGTGATATTGTGTAAGTCTGCATATAGTAAACAACAGGTTAAATAAGCTCTACCTAAATAATATGATCGTCACAATTGCCAATGTTTACCCATCCGGACTGAAAAACCCTACCAATTTCTCTAAAACCTTTACTCCAAAGTAATAAAACTGCATTTGGTCATCCTACATTTCAAAGGAATTATGAATAAACAGGTCAGGTTCAATTCCTTTTTAATATTTTTCTTTTCACAGTTTTTTCTTCCATTGTTTCGTGTATATCGTCATAGTTCATCAGTTTTTCGTTCTCTTGCTTCATTCACATTTTTAAAATATTTATTATTGTAATTCGCCTCAGGTTTCTGTTAAAATGTTTACTATTGTGCTGTATTGATTCTTCGTTCTATTTAATTTTTTGGGGACAATGTAATCTGTAACTACTTTTATGTGTTTGTTTTCTTTCTTTTTTTGTTTTTATATTCTTTTAATAAGCAATCCTCTTTTTCTACGTTTCTAGGTCTCTTTCTCATTTCTCTTCTGGTTTTCATTGTTTTTCACTCCCATATTTTTATCTTATTTTGTTTCTTCGTGTTTTTTTCTACGTCTCTGGGTCCTTACTTCTTCTCATATTATTTTTCTTCTTCCTTATATTCTCTGTCGTTTCCTTCAACTTCGCTGCTATTCTCTGTCTCTGTGCTTTCTGTGCTTTCTAGTTTCTTGTCTAAATATTCTATAAATATGGTTTGAGTTCTTTTTTAATACTTCTTGTTTTCGATTATTTTAACTTTTATTGTTAATACTGTAATAATAGTAGGGCTTCTCATTCTATTCGTCCATCCTATTGTTGTCCCCATCCCCATTCATTTTATGATTTTTGTACTTTTTATTCTTATTGTTTACATTTTCCATCTCTTTTTCCCCTGCTTCAAATATAATCAAATTTTTCTTCTTGTTTGTTCTTAGTTCTTCTTGTTTGATTCTAATATTTAATCTGCCTATATAAGACATACTACTCAAACTAGAATCCTAGATCTGCTGCTGGGTATAAACTATGAAATGATACAATAAATACCATTTTAAAGCATTCAAAATTTTTTATTTACCAAAGCTTATTTAACTTTACAGTGCATAAACTTTAATTATGCATTATTTAGTAACTAAAAGCGATAATAGGTCAAATAACCATCACAGTCATTCTCGTTTTGTACACAATACTCCGGCGTGACTACCGAGGTTCGAATACCCCTGTCGGCCAAGCGACGGTTATGCACGAAAAACCTCTTCTCCGCGCTCACGGACGTGGTGGAGGGGTTCGACCACAATCTCTCCGCTGCCGCTGCAGCTCTCGGCCATACCCTGCTCTCTACGTTGTTATCGTCCACCAGCTCGCCCCACATACACACCTGAAACAAAACACTGTATCTCTCCGACCTGGATTCGATTGTCTTCGTCTACCTCTCCACCTAGGACTCCGTCATCCGTCAGTATCTTGTTATCGTAGACTTTCCTCCAGGTGTAGTAGGAAGTACTACCCCAGAAACCATGATCTAAGTACCAGCTATCTTTGGTCGAAATAATCACTCTATAGCCGAGAGCCAGTAGCTCCTCCGGTAAGTTATCCGAATTTGGTACCCAGGTTTGTATCACATATCTAAAAAAATCAGGTTTTTTATGATTAAGTCTTACAATTTTCGTTATGTCAGTTCAATAACATTGGATGACTTTTTTTTGTTCCATAGCATTGAATAAAACGGCTTTTTTGTCAAATTGTACCTGCTGAACACAAAAATTTCATCGGAGATTTGATTTACCACAAAGACCTGGGACATTACCGATCATTTGGTAAACTATTCTCCACCACCCCGGGTGCCGTTAGAGAACTGGTCCAAACGATGGCACTGGCTGAAGATCCTCCGTTGACGCTGTCGAAGACCTCCAGCGCCTTGGCCTGAAATTCCGCCCACAGATCCAAAAACCTCTCCTCGGTGCGGCTGTTGCCAATGTATTTCAGAATCTCCGAGCTGGAATTCCAACAGGGAATGTATACCTGAAAGAAACGTGTTGGTCAGTGCCTTCTAGATTGCGCTTCATCATACTTCGTCGCCGCCCATGTGGAAAGCCTCGAGGTTCTTCCACAGATCCACGATATCGTTGTAGATGTTCTTCAACACTTCGTAGATGTTTTGATTAGCCGGGTTCAATTGACCTAAAATAACCAGTGTTTTGAATCTGAGTTTATAATGCTCTGCTTACAATGGTTTATAATCAAAGTGCTCATATATCAGTACCACAGAGTGATAAAGCTACAAATCCTAACTATTTCCTATCTTAAATCTGTTTTATATGTTTAACCGAGCCGACGGAGGAGGAGGAGGAGGAGGTTCTATGGAGGTTCTTCCGAGGTGGTCCCATTTGAACCAAGTCAGGGTTTGATGGTCGAATCCAGGGAATTCACATATTTTTTTATCTGAAATAATCACATATTTGTGTATAATGTTATTGCTGAGATGATGTGACGAAAGGCACAACTTCTCAACGCTTAGGAGTGAGGAGGATATTTCTTTAAATATTATGGGAATGTACAAACAACCAATTGTACACTTTGATGTTATTTAGGTAAGCTGACTATGAAAATAGGAACCGGATCGCAATAACCTTCAGCCGATTTTGAGGAATGTTTAGTAAGAGTTTCCTTACCGAAGTCGTTCGGTGCAAAAACCGTTTAGTTTACTTTTTAAGCGCAAACCATATCATGTCGAAAGCCATAGAAATATTGCAAACAACTGCCTCTATGATGTAGTGGTTAGAACGTTATTCTAGTTTAGTTAGAACACCTATCAAATTATCTAGGCTAGGTAGATAGCGAACCCCGAGGCCTGCGGCGTTCCTTATTTTCAATCATTGTTTCTTTATTCCTATTTTTCCTCCGCACATTTACTTGGCCTACCAATTGTAATTCTTAATAAAATAACTGCGTAACTTATTGAGTAAATGTCTAAAACTAAAAAGAGAAAAATAGAATATTAAAAAAAATTAATCGACTTCCAAAAATAAATAAGGAACTCAATAAACATTTCAAAATAATCAAACTTAGATGTTTAACACAATAAAAACGTTTTAAAATAAAGTATATACATAGTAATCGTTGTAATAAGTAAATAAAAATAAACAAAAACTTCATTTTAACCTATCTACTACACGTATGTTATATTCTACTATATACATACAATTTAGCTTAATACCTACCTAACCCTATTTATATATTTACAATATTATTTAACTACTATCAACTGATCAGTATGAAGTCGGCTGTGTACAAACAATGCAAACATAATAATACAATTTTGTGTCATATACACAAAATTAAATTACGAACAAAACAAATCTAATTTTCTGCTCAATTATCAAAACAGGAATAAAATGATTTGTATGTCATCTGTGGAAGTATTTAAGGTGTTGAAGTATCCAACAACAGAGCCGAATAATAATCAGTGAATTAAGAAGAAATGCTGTTGTTATCAGTAATGAAAGCGCATCAAAACTCACTTGAAGAATTGAAATTATTGTCCAAATAGCTTAGAAAGTAGCTTAAGGAATTTGGCTTAAGAATAGAAGAGCATAGTTCTACTTTTTGGGACGTAGTTTATGTTCATTTTCGTTTGACGATTCATTCAAGAGAAAGAGAAAATAGGAAGAATATTAATTATCATCATCTGTGGAAGTATGTATCAAAGTAGCAATATTTCCAGTACTTACCGCATGGAGGTTGTATGCAGTAGCTCCTCCATGGTTGCTTGTTTTGACACACCACCAAGTTGCCTAAACCCACCTCAGGACCCCATTGCCATCCGTTACCAACGTGAGCTGGCCCATCGATCTCCGGTATGATCCTAACCCCGCGTATTTTGGCGAATCGGATCAAGTCCAACACCTGTTCAGGACTGTACACTTTCTCGTCACCGTAAGCTCCATACCTGTGGAATTCCTGATGATTTTAATAGTTTCCCACTATGTTTACCCACCTGGACATGTTGAGCACTCGAGATGAGACGAATGGGAAGCTCTGGGAATCACTCATGTGCCAGTGGAGCACGTTCAACTTGGACATGGCCATGCCAACAATGTTTCTCTTGATCATATCGACGGACAAATAGTTTCTAGCAGTGTCGAGCAGCAGTCTAAGTAAATCAATGGATTACCTCGATAGTACGAACCCCCAGTGGCAAGAACTCACCCCCGGTGTTTATAAAAAGGTTTATCACTGATGACATACGAACTGATCGAAACGAAACAGGCGCCATCTTTAACGATCAGCTGAAGCAGAGTTTCCAATCCGTGTCTCACGCCGAACACCGTTTCTCCAACGATAGTTATCGAAGAACCTTGACCTAACCAAACAGATATTTCATCAACGCGTTCGAACTTTTGCTACAAACTCGTACTATACCGTTCAAAGTATAGGTCTCGTTCGTATCCCAGTTCAAGTTCAAGGATTCGGATCGGGCTTCGACGTTAATACTCAGACTGGTGACAGTTTCGGAGCAATTCGACGAAGCCGGGCCGACGCTATCTTTAAAGTACGACAGGACGTCCGTCAAGAATGCCTTGGAGGCGTCGTCGTTTGTTTTTATATTAAAAGTAATATTCCTAAAAGATTGGTCAGATTTTTAAATTTTGTTGTATTTCAACAATATTCAAATAAATTTATAATAAATAAAACAAAAAATCGTTCATAAGGATACTTCTAAAACATATTGTCAAGAGGAAAAGAAGAAGAATTGACGTATCTGACATAGTGATTCGATTATATGATCATAAAGAAATACGGATTTAACTTTATAGGAAATTTTGGGGAAACGTTTCGCGACGTCCAACATCTAGATGTCGCTACTTTTAACTTATTACTTGGTTTAATCGCTACGCTATTTTAATGGTACATTTATTGTTTAAGTCAGTAGTATAAAAAGTAAAGTGAATGATCGATCTAGAAAGTGTTGGGTACCCGGATGCACAAATAGTAAAGAAATGCAGAATAGTTTTCGTTCGAATAGGTATTTGGTCATTTATTAAGTCATTAAAAAATGGTTGATAATGTTATCATATCATGTTATTAATAAAAGAAATTTATGATCGTTACGGTATGTTTTATTGTTGTAAGTTGGAGTAAGTTTATTTATAAAATGTCAAATATTTAGTCTTTAATTTTAGGAATTAATCCCCTTCCGAAAGAAGCTATGGAAGCGGCTGTATACTTTTCTTCTTGGGTCAATAGTTTCAGCTCTAATATAATAAGCTCCCGAATACATATCTATTAAAAGAAGATTAACCGATATTCAATATACGAAGAATTTTGGTGTAAAATTTATTGCCCACGTAAGAACAAATTTGTTAAAGTGTCATCAATTTAATAACTACCTTGAAGGTTTTTTTTTTCATTTAAAAAAAGTGTAATTGTCCATATAAATATTGAAATGCTATCTATTGAAAAACAATTTATCTCCAAAATAGACAACTTTAATGATAAAGTGAAGTATGTATTTTAAAAATTCAATTCTAATAATTCTAAACGATTTAATCAATAAGGACTACTCACGATAATAATCCATTATCTAAAAGATATTGTTTCGTCCTTTTTAATGATAAACTAAATATAATTATGTTACATGAAAATTAAATTAAAGAGACTTTTACTATAAAAAAATGCCAAGAATGTAAATTATCATCACAAAACAACAGTAGTTTAGTAAAAATCAAGTTACCAGTTACTTACGCGACGTCAAGATACAGCAATTCTTTGTTTAACACACTGTATACGGACGGTATCGGCCATACGCCTCCGCTAGATCCGCACACAAGTCTGCACAGCTCGAGGGAGGGGTATTCGTCCACGGTCAAGCCGTCGCCGAGCGATGAAGTCCTCTCGCAGCCGCCACCATCGCATTTCCACGCCCATCTGTCAGACGACAAGGTAAAATAAAAAAAGTATGCGCTTCACTTCTAGGTGCTTTCTTTCTTTTATTAAGTTTAAAGTGCTTACCTTGCGGAAACAAAACCGGCCAGCACACACAAAACCAAGATAACGTCAAGACAACCAGCTTTCGAACTCGTCAAGGCGCGCATCGTTGGGAATTACGGTGAAAACTCTAACATCTAACAAACAAACCTCCGAAAAAAATCACCGACAAATATAAACACGCCAACTATCGGTGCCGGACGGGGACTGGCCGACTGATTCGATAGAGAAGGCGAGTGAACACACCGGATGATGTAGAACACCAACGGTACCGATATCAGTTTTCGTGGTAATGGAACCATTATTATGCAAAATGCGACTCTACTTAGATTTAAAATAATCGCATGTATAGGTGATGTTAAAACTTACAACGTTCTTAGGCCAGCATGTACAGTTTATACTCATTTTCGTTGTTTGGAAACAAGAAAACGTTCAAATGTCAATTTTACAGTTAGAGTCTTTCCAATAAAACAATCAATGCATGTCATAAAAATATATAATGCAATAGTGTTGATGACGTGATATGGTCTATTCAAAGCTTTTTTGTACATACGTCATTATCAATACATTAAACATTGCATTGCCTGCCGCAATTTGTAAATTATTCTTCTTCTCATTTTATTCTAGTTGAAAAGAGACAAATGCTGTCTAATTAGTCCGAACAAGTAAACGAATGAGCCTGTCAAAGTCGTCCGGTTGTCAGACGTATGAGAAATTCTTGAAAGCAATAATGATAAGAGGTTATAACTCTCACCTATAATGTTAAAATAAATTATATTTGATAACATTTTGTTCTATTATTTTATTTAGATTAGAATTGTGTTGTATGTCAAAGCTAAACCGAAAAGCCATAGTTGATGCGGCAACATTGCGAACTTGTGATGTCACACATTTAAATGATGTATTTACAAAATAACTTGGAATAGAATATATATTTAATTTATTTAAATATTCTTCGTTGCGTTAAAATCGATATACAGGCGTAACAATACAAAATATCCACGCGCAATATTAGAAAGGGATTTACACGAAAACTTGACCTTTGAAAACCGATAGGACTTGGTAATCATCACTCAATATTTTTCGTTATATGCGATACGAAGCAATTCAAACCGGGAAGGAGATAATGTGTGTTCATACGATTATTATTACTCTATGCCTTCGTCTAAATTTTTGGTTAATAAATGGGTCAAAATCTAACCTTGCTAAAAGATTCGTTGTTGATTTTAGGAACCTTACCATATTGTATATCTAAATATCAAAATTGTGAAACATATGTATCCAAAAAATCTTCTGAAACAACCACTACTTGTTCATTATAACAAGGGTCCTGGATTATAGTATGGGAAAGGGAAGTTTGATTTTAGCCCCAGTGAGGATAAGACTAATTCTCATTTGTACCTAGATTTGTCGTCAAAGAACTCAGATACTTTCTAGCCTGAAGTCATTCTCCCGCAGTTGCGTCTGTACCAATTTATCGAGCATGAAAGCAGTAACCGAGTACGCTTCCAGCAGTGGTTTCAGAATGTTGACGAGGAACGTATTCAAACTCTTCTGGTCGACGTTCATTTTATACTGTTTACGGAAGTATATGGACGCTATTGTCTTATTTCTCATTAACTCCGAGTCATTATATTATAGAGCGATGCAAAATAATGAGGTCCGATATTGACGAAGTTATTGTAGCTCCACTTACCATCTTCAACAATTATTTTTTGACTACCAAATTATTTAGGCTGCTTATGAAGGTTGTTGAATTTGGTATGGGAAAGGGGAGTTTGATCTTAGCTCCACTGAGAATAATATTAATTTTCAGTTGTATTTAGATGTGTCACCAAAGGACTCAGGTACTTTTTGGCGTGGCTATAGCTCAAATGCTGAGCATACTTTCTCAAATAAGGTCGTCAAAACTTCTGTGTACATAGAACAACAGCACATAGAACAGTTTTAAAATAACCCTGGTATATAAGTTGTAACACTAATCTAATTCATAATATATTGGCCCACAAATTTATCGAAGCAGAGCATAAATAAATAAATTTAACGAGAATAAACATTTGGGTTTTTAACTATTTTAAACCTGTGAAACACTCCTGGCGAAATTAATAAAAAAAGAAAACAAACAACAAACAAGAAATTTTATTATATTTGCAAATTCACTTATCACAGACAATAAGTGTATCATAACAAAGCTGTCCCTTAATTGCACAGCGTCTACCATTTATTTAAAATTAAACAACCTGGACATATTGACTCTGTTGTAAATCTCCTGCACAGATTCCGTATCATCGTGTGATTCCTTCAAGTAGTACAGCCTAGTTTTGACCTCGTTGTGGCACTCGACGACGCCCCTTTTCTGGGACAGCTTCAACGCGTTCTTGAAGTGAAACTGAACTGAAATCGAACGTTAACTGATACAGATCATGACGAAGGTTATGGGGGCTCAGCTCTTACCATATGCTATGGTCCCACGGAGCAACTGATTCTTTATCTCCTCAAGGATCAAGTCGATGAACTCGTTCTCCAGCAACTGCGTCTGTACCAGTTTCTTTTACAATTATTTTCTGCCGGTCAAATTATCCCGGCTGCTTATAAAGGTGTTTGATCTTAGCATCAACGTAGAATAATACCAATTCTCATTTGTATCTAGACATGTCACCGAAGGACTCAGATATTTTTTTGGCGTGGCTATAGCTCCATTGCTGAGCATACTTTCTGAAATAATGCACTGCAAACATCCGCGTATAAAGAACAGCACACAGAACAGAATTTTAAAATAACCCTAGTATATAAGTTGTAACACTAATCTAGATTCATAATATATACACCCACAAATCTATGGAACCAAAGCATAAATAAATAATTTTAACCAAAATAAGCATTTGGGATTTTAACTATTTTGAACCTCCGAAACACTCCAGGGGACATTGAGAAAAAAAAGAAAAACAACAAACAAGAAATTTGATTATATTTACAAGTTCACTTATCACAGATTCCTTCTTATTCCAGACAATAAGTGTTTCATAACAAAGCTGCCCCTTAACGGCACAGCGTCTACCGTTTATTTAAAATTAAACAACCTGAATCTATTGACTCTGTTGTAAATCTCCTGCACAGATTCCGTATCATCGTGAGATTCCTTCAAGTAGTACAACCTAGTTTTGCCTTCGTTGTGGCACTCCACGACGCCCCATTTCTGGAACAGCTTCAACGCGTTCTTGATCGGATCCACCGCGATGCTCTCATCTGAAACAGAACGTTAACCGATATAGATCATGACGCAGGTTATGGGGGCTTAGCTCTTACCATATTCTATGGTCCCACGGAACAACTGATTCTTCATCTCATCGAGGATCAGGTCGATGAACTCGTTCTCCAACAATTGCGTCTGTACCAATTTATCGAGCATGAAAGCAGTAACCGAATACGTTTCCAGCAGCGGTTTCAGAATGTTGGAGAGGAAGGTGAGGGTATCCACACTCTCTTGGTTGACGTTCATTTTGTACTGTTTCTGGAAATATCGGTAATTGGCATCGTCGTCGTCGTCATCATCGAACCTGGACGCGATCCTCTTACTCTTCATGACTAATTCCGAGTCATTTTCCTAGAGACGATGCAAAACGAGGCCCGATATTGACGATGTTATCGTAGCTCTACTTACCGCCTCGAACAATTCTTTCCTGGCGACCAAATTATCCAGGCTGCTTATGAGGACTTGTTCCAGGACCTGACAGGGTTTGCAGAATAGGAACTCGTACTGGAAGATGTCGCACAGGCTGGAGGCGTTATTGATTAGGTCCTCATGCGCCAACATGTTTCGGTACTGTTCAGTGACGTTGATGGCGATAGCTAGGACGGAGTCCAAAGCGAAATGCGCCACTACGGTGTTGCTATAGTACGACAGCTCGATGACGTTGGGCAAGATCGAGACGGGCTTAATAACCGTTTCGGACTTCTGCTTCTCGCGACCCACCAATCCGGGACCCAGAATATCAATCTAATAAAGAGGAAATCGAATACATGGATATATCAATGTTTCGATATCTTCTCATCGCTACTCACCGCGTAGTTGATGACATCTACCGAATCGCCTTGGAATCCAATGTTTCTTCTAGAGCCCAGCAGTTCGCGCTTCAGTTCGTCCAAAGCCTCGGCTAACTCCTGAAGATTGACGCCCTTCCTGTATTTGTTCAGTAGCAGAAAGGCCAATATGTTGGTGGACATCACTGTAGTTGCTTGAGAACAATCTAAAAGAAGATAATGTAATACGTAACAATTCCTTGTACGAAACACTGTCCACTATTTAATAAAATATTTTAGAGAAATTGGGGAGCTTGTAGCAACATAATGTAAGGTGTAGAAATAACGGGAACAGAGCAGAACATCAGCAGATGCAGTTGCATCAAATTTCAGCAGCAAAATGAAAAAAATAATTATATTCAACTGTAGACGTTGACATATAATACAATACAACGTTACTCTAGACTCAGCTCCGAGTAAGATACGATCAAGAATATTTAAAATTATTGGATATATTACGCGAGTTTACATGTTTTTTTTCCAATTTAAATTCATATTTAAAACAATAGTTTCCTGTTTTTTTTTGCGGTTATCGAACCCAAGGTTTAGTTTCTGAAAATAGTGATAAGAGCTGATAAACGTCACATTAGATTGACTGATTTTTATACAAATTCCAACCAAAAAAAAACAATGCTAAATCAAAATTAAATATTTGCCGAATATATCATGGAATACAAAAGTCCATAATATGTTAATAATAAAAATAAAATACTATTCTCTCTCTCTCTTCTTTTTTCTCTCTCTGTATTTCTTATATTGTTTTCTAATCTTCTTGCGTATCATCTTTCACAATGCCTATCATTCCAATTGTTTTAAAAAATATTTATATCCTCAAATAAATAGTGTCCAAAATTACAATAAAATATTTTAGTAAAAAAGAGTAGATTAGTTGTAATATCTGCTATTTTGCACTTAATAATTCTCTACCAAATTAAAAGTATTGGATTTTGACAATTGTAACTCCCAATAAATAAACGCAAAACATACATATTGCGGGTTGCATGAACTTAAAATAATAAAAATATAAAACAATTTTTTTTCAATCACATCTATTAACAAAACTTGTGATGTTGCCAGTTTGCTAAGATTTTTCACTATTGTTATTTATTACATTAAAATAAAATATAATTATTTTACCTCAAACATAATAATAGCATAAAATATCAATATAATTGGAGCAGTTTTAGCAGTTTTTTATTATTAAACTTTTTAAATATTAATTGTTTTAATTGAATTTTGATTAGACTTCTAATCTACTCAATATTCAGCACAACCTGACAATGTTGTAAATGAAAATATTGTGACTTTTTTAATATTTCAATTTGAGAGACCTTGATTTTCATATTGACAATGACAATTGTGCATGGCCATCCGTGTGTCAGATTGACGACTATATATGTATTGATAATGATGATGGAGTACACCAGATGTGATAAATTTAAATTTGCTAAAAATTCACCTTATTATATATAAATAAATATGTATACTAACCATAAATAACATGCTTTGAAATGTTCTCCACCAAGATCTTCTGATCTTCTGACACAACATCGGTACCATATAAGCTGTTGGTGGATGGGTTAGATTTTAGAGTTCTGTGCTGAATAGATACGGGCATGGACCTGGGGCTTGAATTAATACTCGATATAATATCCTGAAAAAAAAACCGCTGTGATAATCACTGTAAGTATATAAAAATTAAAAGCTTACTTTTAGCGAGAATGGTTGATTGAAATCGATCCTCATCATGCCGTAGTTACTGTTCAGCACATTCCAGATGCCCTTCAATGTCTGCCCAAAGGTCTCCATCTTCTTGGGCTGTCCCAGCTGCTCTTTGATGAAATTCCCGTCGACCAGCTTCTCGTAATTTACACTGACGGGCACGAGGAGTGCGTCCTCTATGGTGCCATCTAGGAAACTATCCACAATAACGCTGAGAATGCCGTACTTCGGCATGCAAGGTTTTCCTGTCCTGGTACGGCCGCCTTCAAGGAAGAACTCGATGTTGTGGCCGGCTTTCAGGCATAAGTTCATGTAGGTGTGGAGTATAGATTTGTACACATGGTCTTTGGGTCCCATGGTTGGATGCAACCGGCGCCTGATGTAGAAAGCTCCCAAACCCCTCAGTAATGATCTAAAAATGATCCTGATAACAACGTAAAATTATAACAATTTCAACTTACCCAAAAAATGGTATTCGAAGATTGTCTCCAGCAGCCACCAGAGGAGACCTGATATTATTATTCAATAAAATGAATGAAATGAGAATATAATCCAAGTGAGACCGGTGCAGGGGAAGGAATATTAGGGGTAGGTTGGTTTTAGACGCTTCCTGGAGTACTTCCACCTGGCCAGGATGTACTACCACCGATCCCAAGAAACACGGAAGCAATTTGTACAGTATCCACGACGTGAATCTTTAAAAAAACAACAATTAAACACGATACCTCTCTAATTAAACCAACATACCTCAACAGAAAATCTGACAGAGTTGATCTCATGTCGAATAGGATTTTTTGGGCTCGTTTCTCGGTAGCCTTCAAAATTTTCATGTAGACCTCATCGTCATTATCGGTATCCATCTCTTGAAATTGCCGAATGGCGGTTTTCTCGATGGCCTTGATGACCCGGTCATCTTTGAGCACAAAAGACGAAACCTGCGGGTACCGATACCGTTTTAACTGGCTTACCTGATGCAGGTGAGAAAAAGTACGCCCCAAGAAACCACTGCCAGAATGCGGAGGTTTGTATCTGAGTATGTTGATTAGGGAAAGGTGCTCTGTGACTGTTTTTACTAAAGGTCTCTATATAAAAAACATAGAAAAATTAAAATTAAAAAAAACGACATTGGAAAACTTGAATAACAACACACTTCATCTTTACTAATATAGTAATACCCTACTTGTCCACCGTAATTTATAAAATCTCGAACCATATCACTGTACTAACAAAAGCACAAAAACCACTGTTAATATGCACCATTCCAGTTAGACTTATTCATTAAATTAATTCCTACCAATCACATTCACAATGGAAAAAACAAACTATCTAATAAGACAGACAAATAACTACACCAATTCTATAAATAAATCCCATTACCTTCACGCAACACTCACATATTTATAAATAAAACAAAATTAGTTTCCTGGCTTGTGATATATGTAGTTACTTACATTATTAGTTACTGGACAGCTCTGACAAGACTGAGCCATAAATGTAAGTCTCAAGGTAACATTTAAATCTGGTACGGTTTCTTTTATATGAAACAATTGTGTTGCTCTAACCTAAAAATTAGTAATATTATATTTGGACGATTTCAGAAAAAAATCTAGCGTGCTACTTACCCCTCTATTGTCTATTTTATTCAAGTTGGTTTTTTGTTTTCTCTCATTTGACAGTTGTTTTAACGCGCTAAAAGTGGTTAAAACTTCAGTTTGTTCATCATCCTTTAAAGGAGTATATCTGTTGTAAAGATCCGAAAATTTGTTTGATATATTGGTTACCATCTTGTGACATCTGAAATCGAATTACATAACAATCAGTGTATATGTGAGTGCAAAGCTACTTAGGCAGGCATTGGAGAAAACCAAACATCAAGCTTACCCTTGTAAAATAAATATGAAATAAGTTATTAAAAGCACTATAAATAATTGGAATGCTCCGTAAATTGTATAAAACAAATCAAATTGTGAAGCTAACAAGAGACTACCTAGTAGTCCCCCAAAAAGTATGTACATTTTTCAAATAAATATATAGTTTTACTAAGACATATGGATATCGACTGATTCGATAACGCGTTCTTAAAAACATTTCGAGAAAAGCAGGGTCAGGACCCCAAATCACGATAACAGCAAGAATTATCCATCACTGGCAATTCGTATCGTTTTTATTTAGGCACGAACATACATTTCGTGGCACTTGAGATAAGCCCAAAGTCTTAATACAGTACTTACGTATAATTTTCAATCCATTCAATAACAATACATCCCGGTTAAAAGTCACAATAATTACGCTTGGAAACTTTGTTTATGTTATCAGGCGAGATACATTGATTGAATACAGCTTTTTTTATTTACTCTGATAGGTTATGTCATAAAGAGCAGGTTATGTCCTGACTGGTTTTGACGTGACTTAAATTGACAATGTTTGTCAATGAAATGCGACAGGTATTGGTGACAACAAGCTAATCTGTAGTATTGCACTAGGGCCTTATATTAGAGATAGGGTATCGATATTAATTTAAAATTACATCAAAATGTTAGTTGCATTTAATATAAATGTAATAATTGATTTCATTTGACTGTACAATAAGATTGAAAACAATATATTAATATTGGGATATAATATTAAAGTTGAAAAGTATTGAATAAACTTTCTGGAGTTATCAGTGAATCGATAAACATAAATTTATAAATTTTTTAAGATGCATTCTTTTGTTTTATTCATTTAATTTATGTGGTACTAGTTTGTCGAGTTTTTTTTAAAATAAAGTTGATGATATTTGAATTTTTTTAGATAATTGAGGCATATCCCTTTGATGTTTTTTTCAACCGCCTTGTTGCCAACCATTTAGTTTTGGGACTGGGAAATAAAACTACGCTTTAGTTCTAATTAAAGTTCTGTATTTATTACATTAGTATTTAGGTATTAGACTGACCCTAGATTCCTGTAGACCTAAACATAATCAGTTTTTCTTTGTCTTTTTTTTTCAATTCATTTTTTTAGTATAAAAAGCTTATAAATTGACTAGAACAGGAACTAATACATCTTACAAACACGTAGATAGTTTAAATTTAAGTCGATTGTCTTCAGGGTTGCACCAAAAACTTAAACTTTTGAGTCCAACGATATATTAGTGTACCTGAAAACGAAGAGATGGGATTAATGTGACTGATACACGAGGCGGGTTCTAAAAACTGGTTTCATTCATGGTACTGACTTTACACAGTGATTTTGTTCGTGATTTAATTAATTTGCAAAAAAATTTTCACAAGCGTCAAAAAATAACAAGCAACCAACAGATGGCGCTATAATAAAACGCTATATGAAAATCCTGTGCAATTTAGATTGGTTAGGGTAGTTGAGATGTTTATACTTAGTTCTATTATTTCTCTTTGCGCATTGAACATTGCAACATAGAAGATAAAGTGTTTTAAACATATATTACTTTCCACAAATTAAAGTATAGAGTAGTGTTTAGAAAAGTTGCCATTTTAAATTCTTTTTAACGTCATGCTGCACTTGTAATTTATTTAATCGGCAAAAGATGGCGCCATCAGTGCTCTAGTTAAACTTCAAAGAACTTCAAAATCCAATCGATGGAAGCCATGGGCGAAGGCGACAATTCATGCTACCGATTAGCACTAGAATACTTACTGTTAATATCTAAACTGTTTGAAGTTTAAGATAAGTAAATTAATGAAATATTTTATAATAATGCAAGAGTGGACATGAACAAAATTATATTGAAATCGATCAATAAAATGCCTTGACGTTTTATTTCTCCTTTGTTTAAAAATTTCGTAGTGTGGAATATTTTTATGGGAAATTTAGTATCAACTATTAGGCGTGCGAAAAAGTAATCCATGTTTATTTTAAATAATATTCTGTCAAAGTAAATTTCAGTGTATTTATTTTTTAAATGATTTTAAGAAATTTTATAATCTATGTGATATAAAATATGGTTTGTGAAAGTAAATGCCAGTTAATTTATTTTTAAAAGATTTTATGTAATATAAAATATGTATTAATCTTCTGAAGGCCAATTAGATGCCTGATTTTTCCTGTTGTTTGAAAAGTTTACGCTGTGTAATATTTGTGTTATTCGAACTTGGGGAAGATTTTATTTGAAATATTAGGCGAGTGAAAAAGTAATCCATGATTTTGACATAATGCATATATCGGTTCATTTATAAGGATTAATTTTCCCAGCGCCAACTGGATACGTAATAAATATATTACCAAAAACGATCACAGAAAAGACTCGTGCGCAGCAGCGTCCGCCTCTTGGACCTTCAGCTCCTCGCCCTCGGCCTCGATATACTCGACGCCCTCCTCGTAGTCCATGTGGTATCTGGCGGCGTTGTGCTCCGGATCTCCGAACTGGCTGTGGTAGAAATCCTCGCGCATCATGTGATTGAGGCTGCCGCACCGGAAATAGAGTATTGCTTTGAAGGGCTTCCTAAAGTCCCGGTTCAGGGTGGCGTAGATGATGGGGTTGAAGAGACTGTTGGTGTAGCCGAGCCACAGGAACAGGCTGCCGAGCGTGTTGAGCACGTTCGTCGTCTCGGTGAGGAAGGGTCTGATGAGGGCCAGGACGAAGAACGGCAGCCAGCAGAAGATGAAGGCGCTCATGATGATGCCCAGGGTGGTGCTGGCCTTGCGCTCCTTGGCCAGCTGGAAGCGCAGCTTCTTCTGGTTGGTGTTGACGACCGGGGAGGCCTTGACCACGGCTGATAGGATGCCGCCCTTCGGCTGGCGTACCTTGTTGCTCTGTCTTGATATGGAGGACAGCATCGGGCATTGAGACTCGTTGCTATGTCTAGATTTAAAGCATCTACCTAGTGTTGGGTCCATACTACACTGTAAACGATAAAAAATGATGTCATTGAAACTTGTAATCATTAAAACAATCTGGAGTTAATGTATATAACCACATATTGGTTAATTTAAGTTAGTTAATTAATTAATTAGCTAATCTATAGACATACGGAGTACAATTATGGGAACGTTCCGGGAGAATTAATGTAAATACCATACAAGTTTCCCAGAACCAAGTCATGAGAAGTATTATAGGTACACCGAGTTACTACAGGATTGATCACTGATATCGAGACCTTCAGGTATCGCCTGATACCCAGGAAATTCAGAGAATTACAAGGAGACGTGGGGACCGACTCCATTCTCACATCAATATCGAAGTAGTACAACTCTTGGATGCCATACACCAGAACAGAACACTGGCTCAAAAGAATCGAACCATTTGATCTTGTGCAGTGTAGTGTAGTGAGGTGCATTTAATAGAAAAACAGTAGTGTTAATATATAAACGTTATTATACCATAAACTAAGATATGGCAGATCGGTCCACCTAGATAGCAGGTCAGTTGAAAAGTTCCCAGCCTACCACAGTAAAACAATTTTTTTTGCCAAAATTATTTTCTTTTAGTCAACATAATTCCCTTCAAGGGTGATACTCTGATTATAGCGACCCTCCAACTTTTCAACCAATTTTTGTAGTACGATTTGTCCTTTGCTTCAAAATAAGCCCCAGTTTCGGCGATAACTTCGTCATTAGACGAACATTTCTTCCCAGCGAGAATTCTTTTGAGATCTAAGAACAGGAAACAGTCGCTGGGGGATATCTGGTGAATACGGTGGATGAGGAAGCAATTCGAAGCCCAATTCATGGATTTTTTCCATCGTTTTCACTGACTTGTGACGCGGTACATTACCTTCGTGAAGCATTGCTTTCTTTTTATTCAAATGCGGCCATTTTTCGGCGATTTCGACCTTCAAACGGTCCAATAACGCTAAGTAATATTCGCTGTTCATGGTCCTTCCTTTTTCAAGGTAGTCAAAATTATTCCATGTGCATCCCAAAATACAGACGCCATAACCTTGCCAGCAGACTGTTGCGTTTTCCCACGCTTTGGAGCGGGTTCATCCTGTGCAGTCCACTCGGATGACTGTCGATTGTATTTCGGAGTGATATGATGGAGCCATGTTTCATCAATTGTCATATATAGACGCAAAAACTCGGGTTTATTACGCTAGATCATCTTCACTGCTCCGAATCATCAACCGTTATTTTTGGTCAAAAGTAAGCTCGCGCGGCATCCACTTTACACAGAGCTTTGTCATACCCAAATGTTCGTGATTGATATGATGTACACGTACAGTTGATATCTTTACAGTGTCTGCTATTTCATTCAGTTTCAATTTAGGTCATTCAAAATCATTTTGTGGATTTTTTAATGTTTTCATCGGTAACAACCTCTTTTGGGCGTCCACTGCGTCCACCGTCTGCGTAGATGTTACAGAGTCATGCAAGCGCTTTTTCCAATCACCAAGACATTTCTGTGGTTGAAACCGACCAAAGATCATTCTAAGAATGCGAAAAATTCAAACGAGGCTATACCTGGCGAGTAAGAAGTATGGGGCATGATTATAATATTGTTTTCGTTAAATATTAATGAACACATTTTGCTGTAATATGGTTCATACCCAAAACATCCGAAATAAATGAACGATGTAGTCTGTTGATGCCAATATCATTAGCTATACCTTTAATTGTGATCGGGTGACCATTTCTTTCACATTTTACAGACGTTATTCTTCAGGACAATGCTCGACATGTTGCAAAATCGGTGGTTGTTCGGTTGTGTGAAAATCGAAACTTTGTTCCCACTTATTACTAATAGGTTATTTGAAAAGGCCCCGGCCTGACACATAGATGGCACTACTAGAATTAAATCCATATGTTTTTAGTTAGTCCTAACCATTAAAAGATACGTGTATAAATTTGATAACTGTCGGATCATTAGTTTGTGAATTTTCGCATTTTGAATGAAGCAACTTTTGTTGTTGTGAAAAAATAGATAAAAAATAATTTCGCGTGTGCGAAGTGTAATAAACCCGAGTTTTTGCGTCGATATGTGACAATTGATGAAACATGATGAACCCGCTCAAAATCGTGGGAAAACGTAACAGTCGGCTGGCAAGTTTATGGCGTCTGACTACCTTGAAAAAGGAAGGATCATTAACAGCGACTAATACGTAGCATTATATGACCGTTTGAAGGATGAAAAATGGCCGCATTTGAAGGAAGAGAAAGCGCCGCTTCACCAAGACAATTCACAGTGTCTAAAATCCATGAATTGGGCTTCGAATTGCTTCTTCATCCGCCATATTCTTCAGATCTGACTCCCAGTGACTGTTCTCTGTTCTCAGATCTCAAGAGAATACTTGTTGGGAAGAAATGTTGGTCGAATGAAGAGGTGATCGCCGAGACTGAGGCCTATTTTGAAGCAAGGAACAAATAGTACTACAAAAATGGTATCGAAAAGTTGGAGGGTCGCTATAATCAGTGTATCACCCTTGAAGGGAATTATGTTGAATAAAAAAAACTAATTTTGTTAATAAGATTTTAGTCATACAGGATTTCAGGATTTTAATCGCTTTGTTGCGATTTTTTGAATGGTAGCTATTGGATGTATTATAAGTTTAAATATTAGCGATGTTCTATCGATATTAATGATCCCTCAACGCCGTCTTGAATGATAATCGTCTAGTATCAGCCATCTCCGCCTAACTGTTATAAAAGACGGGTTATTTTTTGCTTCAATCCTTAATAGATGTTCAAGTACAAGGGGGCGTTAATAACAAGCTACCAACTAAAGACGATAATCGACGTCACTCACTGTCGAAGCCTATTTCCTTTTCAATCGGCGGGTTTCCATATACACCCGGTTTTCCCGTTTGATTCCGATAACAAATGAAGGCGAGCGTTCGAGTAGCTGACGCTAAGAACACGGCATTCATCTTGCACTGTCGCTTCTTCTCCATTTGAGCAACGATCGAGATGTATTGAGCTACATGCACACTTTAAAAGTTGCCTACTAACGGGAAGATACGTTTTAAGTGATCGGATCCATCGAAACCATATTGTAAGAAATAATTATTGTATAAGTGTGTTGTTGATTAACAAAAAGATATTTATTAGAAGCGCTAGGTGTTTTTTTAAACACTGGAACTTATATTTTCGACGAATTATTGATTATTTATTTATTTATTTATTTGTTTCCTGTCTCGTCAGCCTCTTGGGCCATTTAGGGTCGGCTAGAATGTAGTATTTAGTTTAAATATAATACGTCATACGTGACCATACATTACATTACTGTGACCAATATGTGTCTGTCAAAAGTTGTCAATTCGTTTTACAGTCAGACAATATTTTCTTTCTCATTTTATTCTATTTAAAAAGAGATAGAATGCTGTTTGAGAAGTTCGAACATGTAACCGAAAGAGCCCGCAAAAGTTGTCGGTTTGTCCAACGTCTACAAAATTCTTCAAAATATTATAATTACGGGTTATCAGATATATATATATATATATATATATATATATATATATATATATATATATATATATATATATATATATATTATCTGAATGTCAGTACGGACACGGTCACTAAAATATCTCATAAAATAAAAACAATATAACCTTAAATTCACCAAAAAGATATCGCGTTTGTGCGAAACAGGAAGATCAGCTTGGTGTCAGCTGATCAAATGTACGAAATGTGTAAAAACAGTAAGTAACAAAATCAAGGAAGAATTATTATATCAAATTATATATTTAAATGAGACATGAATATTTCAGAATGGTACATTGGGTCGTTCAAGGCAAAATGATATAGTGTAAAGTAAAATAAATATAGTGTAAACACAGCAAAAGTTGATTGAAAAAGGCAAACGTTGGAATAACTATCGATTAGGTTTTGTTAGTTATAACATTTATTAATAATTCATTGCAGACATATAGTTCTTCATGCTGGACACAGGAATGTTTTAATTCCTCGCGCAGAATTAGTTTTTTCCTCTAAGTCCAAGGGTGACTACCATGGAAAAAAGAACCATAACTTGTCTTTGCTGTAGATTAAAAATCATCTTTTAAAAAATTGGAGGAACCATCAGTAATTGTTATGTACAATGCACCATATCTATCATAGTACAATGGTGGAGAAAATCCCAATAAGTGCATCAACAAAGGCTGCAATTAAGGAACAGCTTAAAGTACATAAAATAAGTTTCGAGGAAACCATGTTAAAGAACAAACTATTCTTCTATAAGAAAGTTTCTATAAGAATAAGAACATTTGGTTAAAATGTATGAGGAACGAAGTAATACTAACTGTTTTGCAGCATATAGCAAATGCATTAAGGAGAATGCGGTGATATTAATGTAATTTTATTACAAATGATGTACACAGGTAGTAAGAGGACAAATTAAGGAGAAATATAGTTATATCATAATGACTTTACAAGGAAACATTGCATCGAAGAAAACAAGAACTAAGCGTAAAACATAAATATGCTCTCTAATGAAAGCAAAATAAATGAGTCAGATATATAATTGTTAATTAGGTGGATTATGCCTTCGGGTGATACCACTACATAAAAAAGTGCCTAAAACTCTACCTATAATGTATATATAATAAAACAACTCTAATTGTAATTTTAAGTTCTTCGATAATATATGCATTAGATGTACTATAGTGTTAAAATAAATTATAATACATAACATTCTTGTTTCATTATTTTATTTATGTTAAAATTTTGTTATATGTGAAAGCCAAAATGTCATACGAACTTGTGTGAACATTTAGTGTGTATTGTTAGTGTAAACTATAGCTATAAGTTAATAATTAATAAATAATTATAATTTTATAATTGAGGAATACATACTGATGTATTTTCTCGTACTCGTCTTGCTTGTTAATTAATCCAAGCACATAGGAAAAGTAGTAATAAATTAATTGTAATAATAATAATTAAGATTGTACTAAGCGTATCTAATAAAGATGTTATAAAAAATATATATATAATTTTATCAAGAAAAATGTACACAGGTAGTGACAGAACAGACTAAGGAGAAATACAGTGATATCAGGGTGTTTTAATAATAAAACAGAGCAACGCAGGAAACAATAACTAAAGATAAAAAGGTATATATGTCCTTCAATGAAAGTGAAATATTTTACTTGGATATACAATTGTTAATTAGGCGGCTTAAGCCTCCAGAGGATAGCCTAAGTGGTTTAGATGAAGAAACGGAACATTTCAATGCAAATATAATAAAGTAACTCTAACTTAGAAAAACCATTGTGGCTGCTTAATTGAATTGATACGTACCACCGTATTCGTACTGGCCGAACTGGACCGATGATTGACCCTGGAAGAATTTGCCGGCGATTGGTTGGCGATCTTGTTCTCAGGCGGCCCCTCGCCGTTCTTCACGCTGATCTCCAGGTAACAATGCGGCTCCAGGTGGCTCTGCGCCTTCTTCTCCTCGTTGACTATTCGACGGGCCGCGCGGAATATCTTGTAGTACACCAGCATCATCACCGTGAGCGGAATGTAGAAACTGAACATGGTGGCGTACACTTGATAGCCGATGTCTTGCGACACGAGGCAGACGTCGTTCACTAGTTCGCCGCCCTCCTCCAGCTGCGTGTGCTCGTTGCCGATGATGAGCAGCGGCGGCAGCGAGATCATCGCCGCCAAACACCACACTAACACTATCCAAATTATCATACGCCTCGGAGTTCTTTTGACGCCGTACTCGAGCGGCTTCGTGATCGCGTAATATCGATCCACCGATATCATGCACAGGTTCAGTATCGACGAGGTACAGCTCAACACGTCCAAGCTCACCTGAAATATAAGAAACGTATCAAAAAACGCCGCATATCAAACGAAAAAATACCTCATATACATAAAAATGAATTTCTGTTCGTTAGTCTCGCTGAAACTCTAGAACGGTGGGATGGATTTGGGTTATTTTGATTTTAAAATATTTGCAGAAGCCCAAGGAAGTTTTATATAGTAATAAAACAAAGAACAATGTTCTTATACATAGCGTAAATGTCACCAATAGTACATATTACTTAACGCCATCAAGATATATAATGTTTTTCCTGCCACAATTTGTAAATTCGTTTTACAATCAGACAATATTTTCTTTCTCATTTTAGTCTAGTTAAAAAGAGATACAATGCTGTCTGATAAGTTTGAAGATTTAACCGAATCAGCCTGCAAAAGTCGTTCGATTGTCAAATGTCTGCAAAATTCTTCAAAATATTAGTTATGTAGTAGAATAACTACAGGTTATAAATCGGCAAACGTTGTTTTGATAAATTTGAGATCGTTACTTATTATTACTCTGATTGAAGATACCGAAGACGGAACAAATCAGTTACTTCAGACAGCCAGGAGATAATTGAGGCCCCCTTTTGAATATTAGGCCCTGCCCTGAATATTAGGATGGGCACGGTCATTAAAATATCCCAAAAAATTAAAAGTATAAACTTGGATTCATCGAAGAGAAATGTCCTCATACCCATTTCGTATGAATCAAGATCAGCTTGTTGTTAGTTCTATCACAGATCAAATATATGAAATATTATATAAACAGTGAGTAGTTTTTTTCAATATTAACATAATTTAATTAAATTATTTCAAAGGAAACTGTCTGGAAATAATAATTTCTTAGAACTATGAGATATGGTCTTTGAGACATGTAGAACATCCATTCGTACACTGTTAGGTAATATAGGATTTAAATGGTGTAAAGATAACTCACGAAGAGATTTAATGGAACTTCCAGACATTGCTTTTTAAAATTTTAAAAGCATATAATAAAATCAAGGAAGACTTATTATTTCAATTTTTATATTTGGATGAGACATGGGTGTTTCAGAATATGACACTGGGTCACTCATGGCAAGATGATAATAAAAGTGTTAAGACAACAAAAGTTGATGGAAAGAGGCAAACGTTGGAATAACCATTGATTAGGCATTATTAGTCATTCCAAATGTTTGATTATGATTCAATGCTGATAATTTCCAAGACAGGGTGGTAGGAAGTTGTATTGTAGAATGTGAACGATTTATATGCATAGATATGTGTGCAGAATTACACACGAGCATTAGGATAGTCGACTGAAATCGACTATCGACTATTTAATAACTGACTGCTTTATATTACCGACTGTTTCAGTCGTTATTTTCGGTCCGACTGATTTTGTTACTGTTTACTATCGACTGTTTCAGTCGTGTACTTTTAGTTAATATTTTTGGGTCTACTTCTTCCATTCGACTGATTTTGAACGTTCTGGTTCTGTCGTCCTAGCCGCGACTTTGCAAAAATGTACCCAATTTATGCTTACATAGATTTATATGTAATATATGTAGTCTTATGATTTTTTGGTAGTTTACTTGTATTTAACAATATAGTGTACGTTGATATTATAGCATTTTGGCACGATATTTTTCAAGATTGTCATAGGGTAAAAAGATTAATATTGGGAATGATAAATAGTAAAATAGTTTGACTATTTTTATGGCAATATTAGGTAAAATTTCGATTACTCCCTCGATTTTTATTAAAAATATTTGCTCTCAATAATAAATAAAGCATTTATATCATTTCATTCAGATCATTTTTAATTATGCCATGGATTAGGTTTTGTTTAAGTTCTATTGTATTGTCTATATGTATTATAGTATATTATTTAGAAATAGCAATTAACACACTAAAATACAATAAAACATTTGTGGGGTATTATTCCATTCCATAGAAAAATTCCATTCCTTTTTACAGATCCACAGAATATTCAAATATAAAAGTAAATCTACTTCGTTTAAAATTCAATTATAAATTGCATGTTTTGTATAATTATTGTAATAGTCATTATTATCATTATTATAATCAGTAATTATTTTTTCCTTCTCTTTTTTAAAGTTAGTTCGTGAAGGAATTTGCACATATCGCTTACACTACTGTTGGAAAATGTAACCACATATAAAATTAACTACCCAAGCAATTATTTCCGTCCTTTCCTCTCTCACAATTTATACAAGAAAGGGTTGGTACATCATCGTCTGACATCACGAATTGTAAAAACCGTCGAAATGTGCATTTGACTGAAAGTAGTAATTACAATTTTCAGTCGCCAGTTTTTTGACTATCGACCGTTCCGACTGTTATCAGTCGATAGTTGCCAACGCTAGTTGAAATGTTTCTGGAGAGAATGAATACTAATTGTCTTGTAAATATGTTAAATGCATTATGGAGATACTTATTAGACTATATTTATTCTGTGATGTATAATTTAGGGATTTATCTTCTGATTCAAAATTGGCTGCTGATTTTGTAGTACAACGTTGCTAAAATTTGATTTTAGAAATTACGCGTGCGTAGTTTGTTTACGTATAACAGAAAGGAAGAAGAATGTACCGTATAAAAGCTGGAACTGGAAGTACGTCGACTAGAGCTTAAAATGTTTGTTTATATAGATATGACATTTATTCTCTGATATGACATTTATTCCTGATTCCTTGATATGGGCGTATTTCCTGTTATTGGAATTTACTTATTTGTAGCGAATATTGGACAAGCCTCCAGGTGCCCCCGTTTAAAAAAAAAGAGAAGCAAAATATACACAAAGCCAATTAATAACAGGTGAATTGAAAAGTCCCGGACCTACCATAGTAAAACACATTTCTTTGGCAAAATCATGATTTTATATTCACCATATTTTATCACCCATCATCACCAACGTCACCATCAACCACATTCACCATCAACTTTTCGATACCATATTTGTAGTACGATTTGTCCTTAGCTTCAAAATAGGCTTCAGTTTCGGCGACCACCTCTTCATTCGACGAAAATTTCTTCCCAGCGAGCATTCTTTTGAGATCTGGGAACAGGAAATAGTCGCTGGCGGCCAAATCTGGAGAATACGCCGGATGAGGAAGCACTTCGAAGTACAATTCATGGATTTTACCATAGTTTTTTCTGAATTGTGACATGGTGCATTGTCTTGGTGAGACAGCGCTTTTCTTTTATTAAAATGCGGCTGTTTTTCGGCAATTTCGCCCTTCAAACGGTCCAATAACGCTATTTAATAGTCGCTGTTGATGGTCCTTCCTTTTTCAAGGTGGTCAATGAAAATTATTCCATGAGCATCCCAAAATAAATACGTCATAACCTTGCCAGCTGACTGTTGCACACGCTTTGGAGCGGGTTCATCGTGTGCAGTCCACTCGGATGACTGTCGTTTGGACTTCGGAGTAAAATGATGGAGCCATGTTTCATCCATTATCACATATCGACGCAAAATATCGGGTTTATTACGCTTGATCATCTTCAAACACTGCTCCGAATCATCAACTCGTCGTTGTTTTTTGTCAAAACTGAGCTCGCGCGACACCCAGTTTGCACAGAACCTTCTCATACCCAAATATTCGTGAATTATATGATCTACACGTTCAGTTGATATCTTTAGAGTGTCTGCTATTTCATTCAATTTCAATTTACGATCATTCAAAATCATTTTGTGGATTTTTTAAATGTTTTCGTCGGTAACAACCTCTTCTGTGCGTCCACTGCTTTCACCGTATTCGGTGCTCATTTCGCCACGTCTAAACTTAGCATATAAATCCTTGACGGTTCACGCGAAATTCCTTTTTTTCACAATAACAAAAGTTGCTTCACTCAAAATGTTATAATTCAAAAACTGATAAACCGACCGCTGTCAAATTTATACGCGCATTTTTTGAGGGTTAGTGCTAACTAAAAAATATATGGAATTTGTTCTAGTAGCGCCATCTATGTGTCAGGCCGGGGACTTTCTAATTGACCTGTTATATAGAAGATTGAACGATAGTCAAAGCTAAAACGTCCTGTAAAGTTTTTAATAACAAAAAACGGTTTCGCCTCGCCCAAATCCGGCGACATTCTAATTACGTGACGTCTTTATCCAGGTAAATATCAAAGTTTCCAGCCGGGATAAAGTCCCAATTTAAGGCGAAACCTAGCGATTCCACAGGAATAAGTAATTTCGATTCCGACTAAGATCACCCACGCCAATCGTTTACCCTCCCGAGTTTCCTAATTTCGTAGGAATAACAAACTATTAGTTTATATCCGAATCGGGAATCCTCCTGGATACAGACGGTTTATTGCTTTATTGTGAACGGTCCCCCCCTCATATTTCGGCACGATATTTAAGTAAGGATAGTTCGGAATAGCAACACGGGCTTGTTGGTTCTCGCTCCGGCTAATAATTTCTACACAAATAGCGACCCTCAAAGGCCTATTATTCTGGATAATTGAAATTGGTTTGACGCGATGCTTTCACATGATAACGGATTCGTTTTTTTTTAATTTTTCGAAGTTTGTTGATGTTTCTATGATTAAGTAGTAAAAAAAGTTAGTAAAAATTCGATGATTGAATTAATCACGCCGAAAGAGTTAACCAAAGTTATTAAAACTGACATTAGCCCCAGGAAATCACCAGGCTACGATTTAATAACAGGAGAATTACTGCAAAAACTACCAAGAAAGGGAATTATAAAGCTCACTAACTTGATCAATCGATAAGAGATACAGCATTTCGATTAAAACATGTCCCAGATATTTGGAAGATGGTGGAAATTATAATGACCCCAAAACCTGGGAAGTCACCAAACGAAATAAGAGCCTATCCACCTATATCACTGCTGCCAGTAATATATAAGGTTGTTGAAAAACTCCTGTTGAAAATAATAAAGCCACTCATAGAGAGACAAAACCTAATACACACCACAGTTTGGGTTTATTAACAACCACTAAACACAGAATAACAGATGTTATTGAAAAAACCTACGAAAGTAAAAAAGTATACTCAGCTATATATCTAGATGTAGCACAAGCCTTCGATAAGGTTTGGCATGAAGTCCTGGTTAATAAATTACAGAAAATGCTAACAAAACAACACACCGAACTATTAAAATCATACATTACAACCAGAATGTTTAGAGTCAAACAAGAAGAAGCTTACTCTACAATAAAAGAAGCTCAACCAGGTGTACCACAAGGAAGTGTACTGGGATCAATGCTTTATCTACTCTACACTTGTGATTTACCACAAATAGAAAATATTACGATGGCTACATTTGCTGATGATACTATGATTATTGCTGTTGGAGACAATAGTGAAGAAGTCTCACGAAAATTACAACAGGCAAGTGACAATATAAATAATTGAACACAACCTTGGAAAATAAGAATTAATGAAAGTAAATCTGTACCTGTGCAGTTGACCTATAAAAAGATCGTACAAGCACCAATAATATTAAATAACATTATCATTCCAATATATATGTAGCAACAATGCTAAATATCTTGGAATGAATCTCGATGCAAAACTTCGCTGGAATTATATGTCCCATAAAGAAGAAAAGAAAAGAACTGGTATTGAAATATAGGAAAATGTACTGGCTAATTGGAAGAAAATCACAATTATCAGAACATAATAAATTGCGTTATATAAGCAAATACTAAAACCTATATGGACATACGGAGTTCAATTATGGGGATGTTCTCCAAAGAGTAACATAAATCAAATACAAATTCTTAAGAACAAAGTCCTGAGAGTTATTGTGAGTGCATGCTCAATCTTGGCGTTTCAGAGATCAAATATACGAAATGTATATAACAGTAAGTAGTTTTTCCAATCGAAACATCATTATATATAAATATTTCAGAGAAAATTGTTAGTCTGGGTAGTATCCATAAAGACTCAAAAGAATTAGAGCTACTTGAGAGATGTAGAACATCCGTTCATACATTGTTGGATAATATAAGATTTAAGTGGTGTAAAGATAACCCACGAAGGGGTTTAATGGAGCTTCCAGAGATTGGTTTTAAAAGAATACAATTTTTAAAAACATATAACAAAATCAAGGAAGAATTATATCAATTTATATATTTTAAAGAGACATAA
This sequence comes from Rhynchophorus ferrugineus, assembly GCF_030347505.1. Taxonomy (NCBI): domain Eukaryota; kingdom Metazoa; phylum Arthropoda; class Insecta; order Coleoptera; family Curculionidae; genus Rhynchophorus; species Rhynchophorus ferrugineus. Next base: position 7,547,099 of record NW_027472586.1, on the reverse strand, counting down.
ATATTTCAGAATGGTACATTGGGTTGCTCATGGAAAGATGATAATAAACATAGTGTAAAAACAACAAAGGTTTATGGAAAAAGGTAAACGTTGGAATAACTATCGATTAGGTTTTGTTAGTCATAACATAATGCATCAATGCATTATGCAAGGTCTGGATTTATGGAAAGAGGCATTGTCGAAAATAACACCTTCGATTTGGATGAGCTCGATCAGACACATTGAAGAAGAAATTGACAAATGGTGGAATTTTAAGCAAGTTTTTAATTGATTGAATATAAACAGCTTGGTTATTAACTTGACTAGTATTTCTGTAAGTGACTGTGATTGAATAAAACTTTATGAATGTTCGTTTATGATTTAATGCTGACGATTACCAAGACAGGGTGATGAAAGAGGAAACCATTAAAGGTCAGTATAAAATTAATATACTTTAATTGTAGCGAATTTTATTATAGTGTGAAAGCTTTATGAGCATGTGTGTTATTCTTCATAATATACATGAACGTTTGGTTAACATGTATGAGAAGGGAAATAACACTAACTGTTTTGCAGATATGGCAAATGCATTAAAGATAATGCAATGATTAAATGTAGTTTTATCAAGAAAGATGTATACAGATAGTAACAGGACCAACTAAAGAGAAATATGACTTTACAACGATACATTGCATCGAAAGAAACAAGAACTAAGCGTAAAACCTAAATATGCTCTCTAATGAAAGTAAAATACATTACTCAGATATACAATTGTTAATTAAGTCGATTAGACCTTCGGGATATACCACTACATATAAAAACGCGTCTAGAACCCTACCGATACTAGTGTGGAAAAAAGCTCAACGTATATATAATAAAATAACTCTAACCTATAAATTATTGTGACTGTAAAATTTATTGTAGTTTTAATTTCTTCGATAATAAATGCATTTGATGTACTCTAACGTTAAAATAAATTATATTTAATAGAATATTTGTTCAATTATTTTATTTATATTAAAATATTGTTTCATGTCAGAGACTAAATGTATTAAAACTTTAGCTGCGGTAACATTGCGACGTTTCCCGTGTCACTGCTATTTTGAATTGTCTATATATATATACATATCCCAAAGTTAAAAAGAAATAATCGAGTTTCACCTGCTATCTTATAATTTAATACACCGCAATTAAATCAAAATTAAAATTCCTCCATTTCATACATTAAATACTGTTTCAAGCTTAAACCCGATCAGACTTCGATCAAAACCCATTTACGCTCCAATTAAGTCCAATTTACAAGTAAAATTAATTAATGCCGCGGTTAAATTCAATTTTAAAATTCAAATTTAGAATTTGTTTAGGATTTCATTGATTTTTAAGCCATAATTAGTTAGTTGAATTACTCTTACTGATACTATGTATACGTTGTTAAAATAGATTTGGTGTAAAATTAATTTATTTTATGTTGGAATTAATTTAGGTTAAGTTTTGTTGAAATTAGTTTTTTGCTTCATATTGTTGCACACTTTAATTAAAATATTAACTTCTACTACTCTCACACATGGATTATCACAATACACCAGAAACTAAGGGAATATATCTTTATGTTTGACTATAGATAGCTCCATTTGTAATAAACAATTAAAGGTTATTAAGATTTTTTTGTAAATTTTAGTGGTTTTAATTTCTGATTAATTTCATGCCTCTAAATGTATTTCTTAATAAATCACAAACCGAATATTGCGAATATCTAAAGTTGAAATTTATATGAAAATGTACTGGCTAATTGGAATAACACAATTATCAGTATCTAATAAATTGCTATTATATAAGCAAATACTGAAACCTATATGCACATACCAAGTTCAATTATGGGGATGTTCTGCAAAGAGTTACATAAATAAAATATAAATTTTTCAGAACAGAGTCCTGAGAGGTATTGTGGGTGCACTCAAATACTATAGGACTGATTACCTACATCGAGACCTTCAGATACGGACAGTCAGTCAAGAAATCAAGAGAATTGCAAGGGGGCATGAGGAAAGACTCCATTCTCGTACGAATATTTTAATATTACAACTATTGGAGACCAGTACAGGACACAGACTCAAAAGAATCAAACCATCTGATCTTGTGTAGTGTTATGTAGGGAGGTGCATATATTAAAAAATTCAGCAGTGACATATATAAACATTATTTCACCAGAAACTGAGATAGGGCCGATGGGTCCTGCTAGTTATATACCTAGATTTAAGTTATCATAAAGACAAATTGTAATTAAATAATAATAAATAAAAATTTGAAATTAATGTTGCAAAGAACATCAACAATTGTAAAATAACTTCATAGAATTTGAATTCCTCATTTGTTAGTTTCAACGTGGGACGCACTGCAATGTATAAAGCAGCAGATAAAAGATGGAAGGCAAATTAAAGATGAGCTATATGTGAGGATGAGTCCATGAGATCGAAGAATAGAATAAATAGGCAAAGAACAATGCAATTTTATTAGAATATTTAGGTAAATAATTAATTATTTTAAACGGCCTGTTGTATTTATTGTTTTTGTAATATATATTTTAGATGAGAAAAATGGATAAAAGATAAAGACTATATGAATACATAAATGAAATAAAATGCATCAGTTATATATGAAACAAACTGCATAATTTGCAAAGACTGAACACATAAGCCGAATAGAAGAAACTATGAATTATTAACAGTAAAATTTTTGTTAAATACTAAGGTGTTTACCGATAAATGTAACAAGATCTGGGAGTATATGATTTTTTATTCTTTCAACTTGTATCAATTATTTTATTTATTTACTGTATAGACCTAAGTTTTGAAAAATCAATACTTAATTTAACGATTGTAAATACGTTCTTTTAGTATATGTTTTTAAATTATTAAAAAATGTATTATCTAATTGTGTTCATTATTGTTTCATTAGTATATTCTCTGTTTTAATGTACAAACATTTAATTATTTCATTTATTATTCCATAATTATGTTTATAACATGAAAGTAAACAAAGGTCATGTATACTTATATTTGATGCTTGAAAGTTGTGACAGTTCTGAAAATAATCTCACTTGATACTCTCCTATAATGTTCGGTGGTATAGAAATTTATGTTTATCAATATTTTGTTGATTATTGAAACTAAATTTAAATTAGATTCAATTAAATCCAACACATCACAATAATAGTTACTGTTTGCTTAAATATATTATTTTGCTGCCTTAGTATTCTTTTATTACCCTTTTTACGTTTATAGTTAAAAATATGTAAAAAAACATGGCTCACCTGATATTTTAATCTGGTTATTAATATTAACTTCATCAATATATTAAACTAACTTTTTCTTCCGAAATATATCTGATTTTCAGTTGATATTTTCTTAGGAAGTTTAAAATATTGTGTTAAGCACAGAAGTGGTTTGTTCATATTAATTATCATCATCAATCCATAGCTGGCACTCACTAATACAATATACGTTACTGATTCCACCATATGGACGGCAAGCCTTTTAAGCAATGAATGGCAATAGCTACATTGTCGATGTAGATATCTATCCTGGATCAATCTGTGGCTTTTGTTAAGAGATTTAATGAAAGTAAATCTGTACATGTGCAGTTTACCTATAAACAGACCATACAAGCACCAATAACATTAAATAATACTATCATTCTATATAGCAACAACGCTAAATATCTCGGAAGGAATCTAAATGCAAAACTTCGCTGGAAGGAACATATAAAGAAGAAAAGAAACTGGAATTGCAATATAGGAAAATGTACTGGCTAACTGGAAGAAAATCACAATTATCAGTACATAATCAATTGCTATTATATAAACAAATACTGAAACCTATATGGATATACGGAGGTCAATTATGGGGATGTTCTGCAAAGAGTAACATAAATAAAATACAAATTTTTCAGAACAAAGTCCTGAGAGGTATTGTGGGCGCACCCAAGTACTATAAGACTGATTACCTACATCGAGACCTTCAGATACCCACAGTCAGTCAAGAAATCAAGAGAATTGCAAGGGGACATGATGAAAGACTCCATTCTCATGAGAATATTGAAATATTGTCGCTTTTGGATGCCACCAGAAAAGGACAGAGACTCAGAGGTATCAAACCATCTGATCTTGTGTAGTGTTGTGTAGTGAGGTGCATATAATTAAAAATACAACAGTGACATTTATAAACATTATCTCACCAGAGACTGAGATAGGGCTGATGGGTCCTTCTACTTATATACCTAGATTTAAGTTAACATAAAGACAAATTGTAGGTTAGAAGGAAACGACTAGTAACAATATAATAATTAAGTAATAAAAAAAATTGAACGATTTTCATTTTTTGATGTTGAATAAAAAAACTAATTTTGCTAAATAATTTGTTTTACTATGTTAGTCCGGGGACATTTCAACTGATCTGTTAAGGTGTAACAGACTCACCCATAAGTTGCAGGCGATTTCTCCGAAGATCCATTTGCCCTTGATTTCATAGATGAGGGCCATTGGCATCACCAGGATGGCCACGCACAAATCGCTGACCGCCAAACTGACCAGGAGGTAGTTGCAGGGCCGGCGCAGCTTCCTCACCAGAAAGATGCAGACGCAGACGAGGGTGTTACCGATGATAGTGGTAATGATAATGCCGCCGAGGATGATGCACATTGCAATACTCTCTGCCAAGTTGTAGCCTTGGTCGTTCGAAGATTCGCTACCATTACAAGAATCATTGGCTACCAGTATTTGCGAAATGTTCTCCATACGAATGGGCACTATTTCCTTATGACTTCAACCATGGTAAAAAGGTGGTGGGGTGGGGGGGTCCTCCTCAGAGACGGCTACTGCGGGATACAGTGCTATGTTTCATCCCCACGCTAGATCAGGCCGCTTGTCCTTTGGTCTTTGGTTTTTCTTAAGTTTAGTGTCCGAATATTGATCAGAACTAATGTATAAGGCCGTGTGAACTTGATCCTTTATCTAAAATATAAAAAAACAATATTAACAAACAATTTGTAAAAAGCAGTGTTAAAAGAATTAACACAATTATTATATATATTTATATTATGCTGTACTGCCCAGAATATCCGGTCATATGTTACTGTTATTGTGAGTTAAACTATCTTAATGGTGAGCTAGATAGACTGAGAGAATATATTTTCTAATAGACAAGAACCCTCAGTGTCGTTTGTATCGCCGTTCAACCAGTCGTCTTTTCTTTCCTTGAATAAATTAGTTTTTAAAGTAAATTAACTCTTTTTATGGTTAAAATCCTTTCAAATATTCTAACATTTATACATGTTTTGGCTAAAATAGAAAGTTACATAACCATCAAGAATATTAAGTGTTAATATTACTTCAAAAACCTCTTTTTATTGTTCACCTTGTTTTGCCAATCAGGTAACCAAGTAATTAAGAACTGTATTTTTACGACTTCCTAAATAATTAACCTCAAAAACAGTCTCTCAAGGTTGTGAATAAAACATCCCCCATGCTGGCTGCAAAATCTTGGATTTTAACAACTCTGGATACTAAAATTGAATCTGTCTAAAGAGTGTATGGATGAAATAGAATTTAACCTCAGATTTGTGGTTGTCTATTTTTCTCTATGTTGTGCCACAGTACAGCAAAGATAAATCAAATTCTAATAAAACACGCTTTTTACAATCTTAAATGCAGAAACCAAAGTAATTCTAGTAAGATCATTAGTGCCGTATTTAATATAATGAGTCTTGAGATGTCAGAATATGATCGCAAACCTCCATGTGACAGATATTTGTTCATGGGGCTTCGGCTAAAGAAATGCGTTTCATATTACTATAAATTATGAAAAAGAGCGATTTTAAATTTAAAAGGCATCTAGTGATTCCATCATCTTTCTTTTTTTGAATATTTTGGCGTATATTGAAGCATGTTTTCTGTGTTACTTCCTATATATATATGTACTAGTATACACGACAGACATTGTCCTATTCTGGCGATTTAAATAAAAAAAATTCATTTTTTTAAAATATATTGTAATTGTTTGGGCCATTTTTATGAAGATATTTGTAAAATAATTATTAATTTACTCGACTCCTTCACGCATATAGATATTACAACATGACCTATCAATTATATATGTATATATCTGTATACTATCTTACGATCAAACTATTCTAAATAACAGCAAGAAAGAAACATTCATATCATTTTCTTGCCAGGTATAATATGAACAGAAATAAGTTTTTAGATATGCATTTAATCCTGATATTAACAGGCATGGAAATTGATTTTTTCTGTCTTAATACGATTTGATGAACAATATTTTTGGTTAATCCCTGATGGGAATAAATGAATAAAGTTGGTTTCCAAGCCTTGAACACGCAACATATAATTTGACGTACGACAACATGGATTTTCTAAATCCAAGCCACACATTCACATTATTTGACCTTGTCACTTATTAATAGACATTGTAAACGCTAAGCGAAATGGAAATCATATACGTTTGAATGCATTAGGTGAGTATGAAGGGATCATTGGAATCTGTGGTAGAAGAACAGCTTTATTTTGAAATATATCGTTCAAAATAGTAATTTCAAAAACATTATCCATGATTGTTTTTATGACCAATATAAGCAAGCTCCTGGATATTTTACTCTGGAATCTTTTAAATATTTCAATATTGCACTTGCTTGCAATGGCTAAGAGTCGAATGCCATGTGTTCAAATAGACTTGATGGTGGCTTTTTATGTCGTCATTTTTTCGCAATACTTAAGTGGGACTGGCGACCTGTTAACCAATGAACGTTACGGAGTAGGCTGTAGAGTTGCTCAAGCTTGGTCTAGATGTGCTTCTACCAAGTTGATGTTCGATTCTATTCTTGGTGTGATGTTTCCTCTTATTAGTGCCTAACATGAGTGACTTTATTTTGTTTTGTTTGGTTTGCCTTTATTCTCAACAATTTCTGTAATGGTTTAAAATGTAACAGCTTTTGTTCCAAGCAGCTTGGAGTTAGAATGAAAGAGCTTTTGTTCCAAGATGCACTGGCAGGATGGTATTGTCGTCAGTGTAGGTCGCAGTTATTGTGTCCTCATTAGTTTGAAGATCGGCAGTGTTAACAGTACAATACCAGTCCCTGTACGCTGCCCTGTGGCACACCTGAGTGTACTTCGTGTACAGCAGAATATTCATCATTGCACTTTAAAATGAAAGTTTGATTGAGGTAGGATAAGAGTATGTAGTAATATGTAATATTTATTTTAAGTTTGCATATCAGTCCATTATTCCAGATTTTGTCAAGGGCTTGACTTGAATACGAAAGGCAGCAAAGCAGTGGATTTCATTTTCCAGACATCTACTGGTAACGTCTACAGAAGGCATTAAAAAAAATCCATTACCAATTTTTGGCAGCTTTACCAATTACTGGTAGGTAGGATCTTTTTCACCTATATTACCCGAAGACAAACCTCACAAACAAAAAAATTACGATCAACAACAAAAATTCACTTACTTAACACGATGCTAGAGCCATCGCAAACAGAACCTCTTAAATTCCAAAACGCGTCGGTTGACTTTGTCCAGAGTTCCTGTCCATCAAGAGCAATTCCTCGTCGAGTCGCACCTAAAACAACATCGCTTACATTACTCCAAATGGGAAACACGATCCTTTTTTTTTATCTCGAATTCGATTAGCACGACGTAAATTTCATTATCTTAGATCCTCGCCCATTCATCTTCGCTCGGGGTTACGACGACCTCTTACAATTTTTGGGCACGGTGCCAGGACATCGCGCGACTGATAGCGAAGGGGGTTAGTACGAGTCCGAGGGGCGGGGGCGGGTGGACGTACGGTTTCGAAAAAAGGTCGGTTTTAGACTTGGCCTTTCGCCCCCCTACTGTCGCCCACTCGCCTTTGCCTTTTCCTTTCGACCTTCGATCCGGTTTTTTCTCACCCTTCCCCGTCACCCGTTCCGTTCGTGGAACGGCACCTACACGCGCCCCGGCTTGAAATGACGCCGGTTATCAATCATTTCGCGCCGTTATTATCAATCAGTCGGTTCCCGAACCGTGAGACGTTACGCTGCCATTTTTTTACCCGATCGATTTCATCTCTAACTATGTGGGAAAATAAGGATATAATGGTTCTGGCTTTTTCGGCTTTCTCTCGTACAATGGGACGTCCTGATTTTTTTATTTTAGTTACAGGGAAGGTTAGGGGTCGATGGAGATTTACTATAGAATAATGGGCGTCGCTATATTGTCGGTTTACTCTATTTGACCATCAATCCAAGGCAAGAACCAAGTGATGGTGGAAAAACTTACCAAATAAAAGAAGCTATAAAACGCACCAGCTTGATTAACGAAGCATTCCAATTAAAACATGTCCCAAATGTTTAGGAAATGGTTGCACTGCTACCGATAACATCCGAAATATTTGGAAAACTTCCAAATAACCCCAAAGCGTTTGGAAAAAGGTTAATCATATATAGAAAAGATTTAATGCCTGTATATCAGATTGGCCTTATGAGCAAACATTTTAAAATTGACCAGGTACAGAGAGAGAAGAAGAGAAAAAGGTTATTGAGCTATATCCTTGGACGTAGCTCAAGTCTTCGATAAAGTTTGTTGTTTTTTAAAACTCCTACATCTTAACCATATTTCTTAGATTTAAACAATAAGTTTACTCAACCGTAAGAGAAACAAAAGTAGGTATACCACAAGACAATGTATAGTGTTCTTTACCCACTCTATATATCAACATACAACAAATAGAAACAATTATTACGGTTACAGAGTTTCCCATGACGCTGCAATACTTGCCATTGGTGACAATAGCGAAGAAACAATCAGAAAACTGCAACTTGCAGGTAATAATATAAATATGTGGACCTAGACGTGCAGAATAATAGTCAAAGAGTGTATCATGTCAATAAGTGTATATTAACCTACAACCAAACTGTTCATATACCAATAAATATGAATGATAACATTATCCCATACAGTAACAATGTTAAGTAACTTGATACAAAAAATGTATTAGTTATTTGAAAGAAAATCTAAATTGTCCTATTTTGTGCTTATGTTAATCTATTCTTGCTGTACAACCAACTACTAATATTAATGAAGCTTGAAGAGGTCTTGTATTGGTGGCAGAAAACCTAAAAATGCTATTATTATCAATTAATATATATCAGAGATTATAGAATATTTTTATTAAGAAAATTATACAACCTCTAGTTTTTAAATTATGTAATGAAAATTGTATTCTCAAAATATGAGTGAATTCCAGTTTACGACACGTCTCTTAGAAACTGTAAACTCTAATTAAATTTTACATGGATTTTTGATTATTTCGCCTCATAGTAAATCAATTTTTGAAAGTGTCATCTTTATCCGAGAGCTAAAAAAATGTAGCAATTTTTTCATATATGTAGTTGTGAAAATTTGCGATTTTTGTGCCATTTTCAAATTTCTTGCCCTAATTTCTGTTTCAATAATCGCAGGCTAATGAGTAATTAATATCAGGATGAAAAGGAATTTTACGCTGAATCGAACGGTAGTATAATAAATTTCATACAACCTTTACTTTTTAGGTATACGGTGAAAAGTGTATTTTAGAAAAAATATGGATTTCTGTTTATGTCCCATATCTTAAAAAATATTAATTCTAAAGCAATTTAATATGAATATTTACATATTTCATCCCAAAATATCTACAGTGTGAGAATTTCTTTGCCCGAGAAATATTTTTTTTTATAGATTTTCCATGAATAGTTATGAAAATTTGCGATTTTTTGTCATTTTCGAGTTTATTGTTGTCATTTCCGATCATATACTTGCAGGTTAAAGAAAATTACAAGAATTTTATACTGAATTGGGTGGGGGTATAATAATTTTTTAAACATTTAGTTTTTAAGTTATACATTGAAAAGTGTATTTTTCAAAATTATGTTGATTTCTTATTTCTTCAATATTTAATGTGACATATCTTAAGTAAAGTAAAGTATAGTCATGTATACATTTTAGAGCAATTTAAAATACATTTTCGTTTCTTTCACCTCAAAATACATGTATTTTGAAATGTTTATTTTTATCCCAAAAGTTAAAAAATGCTTACACTTTTTCCATGTATGTGGTCGTCAAAATTTGCGATATTTTGCCATTTTCAATGTATTTGCTGTCATATCCATTTAAATAGTCGCAAGTTAATGAAAATATCAGGGGTTATAAAAAATTTTACGCTTAATCAAATAGTAGTTTAGTAAAATTTATTTATCATTTACCTTTTAAGTTATATAATGGAAAATGAAAACTATTGTTTGTGCCATTATTTTGAAAATATGAATAGATATCTATTCATCCAACGTATTCTCAAAATTATAAATTCTAATAAAATTTAACGTGGATCTTCGATTCTATTAAGTCATAAATCATATATTTTAAAAATTTAATCTTTCAGGCATCTTTATCTCAGAGATATTGCGATTTTATGCCATTTTCTTTTTTTTGCTTAATCTCTACTATCTCATAGTCATAATAAGCAAGAGAATTTTCCAACCATGGTCTTCATATTTTAGTTTGTGAGGAATAAATTTCATGTTCTTTTATATAACTTTGAGTAGGGAAACATCATGTTAGACAAAAACAAAGCACATTAGAACCAATATAAAACAACTATACTGGTTAGTATGAAGATACTCTCAACTTGATCTAAAGTCAAAGATGTTGATTTATAATACAATCATAAAGCCAATTTGGACCTATGGGGTGCAAATATGGGGTTGCACTAAAAATTCATATCAACTAGTCATCCTATGCTGTCAAAACAAGGTTCTTCGGTTGATTACTAATGCCTATAGCTACGTAACCAACAAAGAACTACACGATGACCTGAAAATCAAATGGATTTGCGAAATTATCCAAGATTTTGTCTTGAAAAACGATAGAAGATTACTAAATCATACTGATGTGGAAACAACACAACTGCTGGACAGTGCGCAAGATGTCAGGAGATTGAAGCGAACCAAATCATACGAGCTTGTTATAAAGTCTATACCTTTAGATACCTTTTTATATTATATTATATTATACCTTTTTTAAGTTAGAAAATGTTCTTGCTCAAAGTTTTTTTAGGATAGAATCCATAAATTGTCTGAAAGATGGGCAAGATATATAGAATCAAATGGCCAATACTTTGAATAAATAAATATTTCCATCTTCTTCATCGAAAAAAACCTGGCATGCAGTAAAGTAAAGAAAATACAACAACGTGAAGAAACAGATGTTCGATTACACCAGGTGTAAACACCTTCTGACGCCACCTTCATCGCCGCCCCCGCAGCTTCAGGTCATCGATTTCCTCATCGAAATACAATTCGTCTCATTATCCACGATAAAACCGCGTTGGGTCTGGGCTATTTTTACCTGCTGCCATTCCCGCTCTGTCTGAAAAGAATCCGACGTGCACTGACACTAAATACAACAAGTAAAAATAACTCAAAATTATACAATCCCCGATTCCGTATATCGTTAATGTAAATAAAGACAATTTGAATATCTCTTTTATCCTCGCCTTCGCCTTTATTTCGCGGCGTCGGGATTGAAAAATAGCGGGTCACGGTGTTTTGACGACGCTCACTTGTTTACGGTACTGGAAAAATCACGAACGACGTCATAGCTTGTCAGATTATCTTGAATTTTGTATCTGTTATTTTATAACTTGTATCGTGTATTTTGTACCTTCTATTGTACTTTGTATCTTGTATCTTCTATTTTGTATATTGTGTTCTGTACCTTATATTTTGTACATTGTATTTCATATCTTGTATTTTATATATTGTATTCTGTATATTGCATTCTGTACCTTATATTTTGTACATTGTATTTTATATCTTGTATTTTGTATCTTCTATTTTATAACTTGTATCTTGTATTTTCTATATTGTATTTTGTATATAATATTTTGTATATTGTATTCTGTACATTATAATCTGTACCTTATATTTTGTACATTGTATTTTATATCTTGTATTTTGTATCTTTTATTTTATAACTTGCATCTTGCGTTTTGTACCATGTATGTTGTGTCTTATATTTAGTATCTTGTATTTTGTATCTTGTATTTTGTAACTTGTAAATTGTATCTGTTGTTTTATTTCTTGTATGTTGTATCTTGTATTTTATATCTTGTATTCAGTATCTTGTATTTTCCGTCTTTTATTTTGTACCTTGTATATTGTATATCGTATTTTCTAGTTTGTATATTGTATTGTGTACTTTATATTTTGTATATTGTATTTTATATCTTGTATTTTGTATCTATTATTTTATAAATTGTGTCTTGTATTTTCTATCTTCTGTTTTGATTTTATATACTGTATTTTGTATATTATTCTGTACATTGCATTCGGTACTTTATATTTTGTACATTGTATTTTTTTTCTTGTATTTTGTATCTATTATTTTATAACTTGTATCTTGTATTTTGCACCTTGTATGTTGTGTCCTGTTTTTTCTATCCTGTACTTTGTATCTATTATTTAATAACTTGTATCTTGTAATTTGTACCATGTATGTTGTGTCTTGTATTTTGTATCTTGTATCTTGTATCTTGTATCTTGTATCTTGTATCTTGTATTTTGTATCTTGTATTTTGAATTTTGTACCTTGTATATTGTATTTTGTATCTTGTATGTAGTATCTTGCATTTTAAATGTTGTATTTTGTATCTGGTATATACACGAATTAAAACATTTTGTAGTTCGTATTTTAAATACATGCGAGATAGTAATTCGTAAATGGTATTTTGACTAAACCAAAGCATATATTTTACTAAGCTCCGTCAATGAGCTATTATGACTTTAGAGCATTCTACAGCTTACAACGTCTTCAAAAAAGGCATGAGCATTCATAAGGAATATACATTCAACAGTCTCTTAATTAAACGTTTGAATACCGCGGGTCTCCAGGTGTCGTCCCGACACTTTCCTAGCCGGGCGAACGCGGCCGAACGAAAAACGCGACGTATTCCGTCCCCCTTCGCCGTCCCTTTCTTTTTTTCTCCCTCGACGCGATTCCTACGTGCCCGGAATCCAGAAACTTTTTCATCTTCGCCGAGAACCTAATGCTTTCTACGTATTCCGAGAGCCGTGCCGCACGCCCTAAGCCCCGGATTTTGATAAAAGGGTGAAACGTAATCGACGACGGCGAGCGATATCGCGGCCCTGGATAAACAAAAGTAAAATGGCGGCTCGTTTTCTCCGGAACGGGGTGGCGGCAGGGGGTGGCGAGGGTAGGAGGAGGTTTGTATTTCGTTGCCGCGAAAGGTGATACGGCCTTTCCTCTACGGGGATCGATCCCCGAGACTACGCGGACGTTTTTGGGGTTCTCGCTAATATATTGAAAGTTTTGGTAACTTCATAACAGCTATTACTGTAGATTATCAGTAAATATTATGTTCTCACATAACATGATGTTGATGTGAGATGTATTTGAATTATTGTATACGATATATATATGATATTATATTGTACGACTAGTAACAACACGCTTTACGTTCGTCCATAAACCCAATCCAACGTTTATCGACTCAATTGTCTTCGTAACCTGATTGCTCGCGATATAGAGGTTCTCGGGCAAGACGGTCAATCCGTACAGTCGTGTAACGAGACGCCAGAAGGAAATCCACGAGGAAAAGGGCCAGGCAAAAACAAAACAACGTCGTCGTCCTCGTCTCCGTCCCGTCCGAAACGATGAACAAAAGAGAGCTTTCGGTCGTCGTGGAAACCACAATCAAAGACGGCGTCTTACAACGCCGTCGATTCAGTTGCAAAAGCTGAAAATACGGTTCGACCGGCACGGAGGGGTCGGTGGGGGCAGGGGATTTCGTCGACGGCCTTTGGGTGGCGAGACGTAGCCGGGGAAATCCTGGTCTTGAGGGCGACGACAAGAAATAACGTAGAATAACATGGTACTACATGCTGGTTGTGGCAGGTGAGAGAAATGGAACCACTACTGTCATCAATAGCTAAAATTTGTAATTTATTTCGCTCCCTTGGATGTTTTTCAATTAACTACATCATGCTTTAGATGTACATGCATAGTAAAATCTTAATTTACAAATTAATTTATTACTACTGTTCTACTGTACTTGGATTAATATATAAGAAAGACGAGTACGGGATTCATTCAAGTTCAAGTTCGTGTAGTTTGTAATTATAGATCAAAATATACCGCATTTCAAATAAGACAAGTTCAAACAATAAGAGATACAAACTACGATAGCTGGCATTGAAAAGAACGACACTGAAATAAAGATAAGAGAGCTGTATACGGTCCAACGAGATACAAAATAACACAACAATAACACAGAGATTTGTTTTTAAAATTAGGTCCAAGGTTTATTATTGGAGGGGACTTTAATCTCAAAGCCACGGCCTGGGGTTTTGGATCAATCACACCTAGAAAAGGAAACGAATTACTCGCGACAATAATTATTACAAATTGTAATTACGAGTATCGTTCAAGGCGCGAATCCACTTACTGGCTCATCGACAGTAATAAAGTGACAGACCTACTGGATTTTTATATTTCGAAAAGAAATAGAAGAGAAGCTTAATAATGAGATTCATTTTACAAACTGGGGCACGTTTTTGGCTTATAATACAAGAACCAATAAGTTTAAACTTAAGAGTCAGAAGTATAAACGATCTTCGGCAGCAAACTCGAAATATTATTCAATAAATCGGTCTGCTACAAAAGAAGTTACCTCGACATCCTACAAATTATGGAATCGATAAAAGAAAGACCAAAAAGCTAGAGGAGTGTGGCACAGCACCAGAAATGCTGTAGACAAAAAATGCCTAAATATCCATTCAGCAGTCTGCAGTCTACTTAATCCGGTTTTTACAGATATTAAAGATATAAAAAATATTTATATATTTAACGGTCGGCTTTGCTTATGAAAGCTATCTAGTATTATGTTCTGCACAACACATTTAATACGATTGCTAAGTGTATTTATGTTGAAATATATTTTAAAGTATTTGAATACATTAGCATCACGTGTTTGAAATATAAATAACGAATTAAAACTAATGAATAATCAAAATTAGATTTTTAGCACATATATAAAAATGTTTTAAAATTAAATATGTACATAATAATCGTTATAATAACTAAAAAAAGTAAATAGAAACCTTATTAACCATCTACTACACGTAGTTTATATTCTATTATATACACCTAATTTAGCTTAATACCTACCTAAGCCTTATTTAACTCATCTATTACACGTAATTTATATTCTATTATATACACCTAATTTAGCTTAATACCTACCTAAGCCTTATTTAACTCATCTAATACACGTAGTTTATATTCTACTATATACACCTAATTTAGCTTAATACCTACTTAAGCCTATTTATCTATTTACAATATTATTTTAACTACTACCAACTGAACAGTTTGAAGTCAGTGCCAAGCCCAAACAAAACAAAAATAATAAAATATTTTTGTGATATATACACAAAATTAAATTAAGAAGAAAAATCTAATGTGTTGCATCGACTTCAAAGTCATCCATAGGTATTAAGCTAAATTGTGTGTACATAGTTGAATAAACAATACGTGCAGTAGATAGGTTAAATAAAGTTTTTGTTTATTTTTGTTTAGTTATTACAACGATTATTATGTACATATTTTATTTTAAAACGTTTTTTTTTGGCTCAAAAATCTAAGGGTGATTATTTTTTACATTTTAGTGAGTTCCTTATTTATTTTTTCATGTCGGTTTTTTTTTGTTAAAAATATTTTGGAATTATATTTCATATGCCAAATATGTACTTCTGAATGTTAAATAAGTATGAAAATAGATTGATGATTATATCTCTATCAAAACAACATCGTTTTCCGACATAGTATCGCAATGTTGCTAGAAGTTATACTAATTATTATAATATATAATTATTTTAAAGTGAACAAATGCTCAGAATATATATAGGCATCGAACAAAAGAAGAATTTCGTTAATACTTCCTACACAGATGTTTCCATTCCACTTCAACATCGACCCGCTGTTACTGAAAAACCCTATATAATAATAAACATAATAAAATCTCAAATTAACAAAAAAACGTTCCCAAAATATACCTCGCAACCCACAGTCGGTAAAATATTAAGAAACATTCAAATATTTGAAAGGTATATATTAAACCTCAACAAAATAAATAACAATCGTAATTACAATTTTCAAATTCTCTTTGTACGGCGGGCACTAAACCAAAAAATCAGCTTTGTTTAATGTCGGGGCCCTTTTTAACCGACTTCAGGAAGGAGCAGGTTCTATGGACACTATTTTTTTTAAATGTATTTTTTATGTTTGCCGATTCTCCGTCAATGGTGGACCGATTTTCAAAATTATTTTTTTCTTCGAAAGGGTACACTTCCGAGGTGGTCCTATTGGAATCAAGTCACGATCTGATGGGGGAAGTGGGGGACTTGAGGAGGAGAATCGAGGAAAGCCCTTATATTTCAAGGGCAAGTATGTACAAATTTTCACATATTTTTTTATATAAAATAATCAGATATTGGTGTATAATGTTATTGCTGAACAGATGTGATGGAAAATTGGAAGTCGTTCAGTGCAAAAGCCATTCATTTTTCGTTTTAAACATTAACCCTATCATATGAGAAGTTAGAAATATTGCAGGCAACTGCTTCTACGGTGTAATGGTTCAAGCGTTCAGTTAACGCGCGGAGGTCGCAGGTTCGATTCCAGGTGGTGGCAACAACTTTTTGTTATTTTTCTAGCTCGGTTAGAGCATTTGTCAAATCGCCTCAGTAGAGGACCCCAGAGCCTGAAGCATTCCTCATTTACAATCATCGTTCCTTTATTCCTATTTTTCCTCATACGGACTGCACCTTTACTTGGCATACCCATTGTAATACTTAATAAAATATCTGCATAATTTTTTGAGTAAATATCTAACACTAAAAGGGTAGAAATTAAAATATTTGTAACAAAAAACTGACTCCAAAATATAATCAAGCAACTCACTAAAAACTAATGAATAATCAAATTTAGATTTTTAACACACACATAAAAACGTTTTAAAATTAAATATGTACATAATAATCGTTATAATAACTAAATAAAAGTAAATAGAAACCTTATCTAACTCATCTACTACAATTATTTTATATTCTACTATATACACCCAATTTAGCTTAATACCTACCTAAGCCTATTTATCTATTTACAATATTATTTTAACTACTACTATCTGATCAGTTTGAAGTCAGTGCCAAGCCCAAACAAAACAAAAATAATAAAATATTTTTGTGATATATACACAAAATTAAATTAAGAAGAAAAATCTAATGTGTTGCATCGACTTCAAAGTCACCTATAGGTATTAAGCTAAATTGTATGTATATAGTTGAATAAACAATACGTGCAGTAGATAGGTTAAATAAGGTTTTTGTTTACTTATTACAACGATTATTATGTACATATTTTATTTTAAAACGTTTTTTTTTGTGTCAAAAATCTAAGGGTGATTATTTTTTACATTTTAGTGAGTTCCTTATTTATTTTTTCATGTCGGTTTATTTTTTTTGTTAAAAATATTTTGGAATTATATTTCATATGCCAGATGTGTATCTGCATTTCAATTACTGTAGCATGGTTAGGCTGGCATACGGCTTCTGAATGTTGAATAAGTATGAAAATAGATTGATGATTATATCTCTATCAAAACAACATCGTTTTGCGACATAGTATCGCAATGTTGCTAGAAGTTATACCAATTATTATAATATATAATTATTTTAAAGTGAATAAATGCTCAGAATATATATAGGCATCGAACAAATGAAGAATTTCGTTAATACCTCCTACACAGAAGTTTTCATTCCACTTCAACATCGACCCGCTGTTACTGAAAACCCCTATATAATAATAAACATAATAAAACCTCAAATTAACAAAAAAACGTTCCCAAAATATACCTCGCAATCCACAGTCGGTAACACTCAAATATTTGAAAGATATAGATTAAAATACAGCAAAATAAATAACAATCGTAATTACGATTTTTCAATTCTCTTTGTACGGCGGGCACCAAACAAAATCAGTATTGTTCAACATCGGGGCCCTTTTTTCCTCCAAAACGTTGACGCCGAGGCCTTTGTAGCCTTTAAAGGAGGCTTCGAATTTCGCGATATTGATTTTCTCGCAGAGCGTCAGGTTAGTCGGGCCCCCGTTCCCCATAGACATTATTAGCAATTCTAAAGCAATTTAACTAATTTTGAAGGACGCGTAACTTTGTCGCAATTAGGAAGATTTTAAATGGAGCGAGAGAGACGTGAAGCTCAGGAGAATCAATCATTGTTTTGTCTCTCGATCCGAATCTTTCGGGGCCATTATTAATATAGAATAGGGTAGGAAGGATCCGGTAACTAATGGGGTGCCGGGTTTGATGTTTCTTAAGGTTGTTATTAATTCCATTTTGCTTTGTTATCTCGTCAATTTTTTGACGTATTTATACAGTGGGATTAATAACAGAACGGTTTATTTTGTAGGCTGTCACATGAAACGTTTACTGTTACGAAAGCAAACGAGCATGTCTGCAATTTTTTTTTCATACCTCGGTCGAAAGTACGTCCTTTCATCCCTATTAACGAGGAAGAAAATTAAACATTTACTTCCTGTCAGAAATACACCCGCGCCTTCTATAACGGCGGGAGGAAAGAATTTCTTATGCGTATTTATACTCTTAACTAGGGACTATTTGTTCTGTTGCTACAAGAAATTGTTTACCGATGTCATTAACGTTGCTACCTCTAACCTTAAAAATAATCATCAATGTTGTTGTAATCATCAAATTTTCATGCAGAAGCGCGATTGCTAATAAATACAGATACGTTGCTGAATAAGTCTATTAATCAGTCATCTAATCAGTTACTAGAACAGGAACGGGATTTTGGACCACCCCTTTTGCCAGTAAAATGCAGTCGAGGGGTAAGTATTTTTACTGTTAAGTACTAAGTTGCTGTTCATACACTGTCAGGTAATATAGATACTAAAGAGTGTAAAGATGCTTCATAGGTCATTCTAAATTCCAGATATTGCTTTTAAAATAATACAACTTTTAAAAGCATATAATAAAATCATGGACGACTTATTATTTCAATTTGTGTATTTATTTGAGACATGGATATTTCCGAATGTGACATTGTATCACTCAGATGATAAAAAAATTAGTAAATAAACAATTGAATTACAAAGGTTAACGTTGGAATATCATTTGATTAGGCTTTGTTAGTTATAAGATTTAGTAATAATTCATTGCAGATTTATTGTTCTTTATACTAGATACAGGAATGGTTTTGTTACTAACGCAGACTTAGTGTTTTCGTCTAGCTCTAAGGGTGGTTATGATGGAGAAATATACCATAATATGTTTTTGCTCTGGTTTGAAAATCAGCTCTTAAATAACTTGGAGGAACCGTTAGTTATTGTTATTGACAATATCGTAGCATAATGTACCGAGGGAAAAGTTTGCCAAAGTGAATCGACAAAAGCTATAATTTAGGAATGGTTTGAAGTACATAAAGTAAATTTTGAAGAAATAATGCTAAAATGGGAACTATTTTAAATTGTTACTCGGTAAATATAAGATAAATATCATTGACACATCAGATACATTGAAGAAGAAATTGACAAGTAGTGGAATCGTGAATAACTGTTAGATAGATTGGAGATTAACAGCTTAGTTGTTCACATGAATAGCGATTCTAAAAGTGAAAGTGTGAATGAAACTTTAGATAGGGTGAAGAGAATGGAAATAACTAAAGGTGAGTATATTATTAGTATACAATAACTTTAGGAAATCGTATTCTAGAGTGTGTGCATATATATGTGTGTAATTGTTTAGAATATACATGAGCATTTGGTTAAACTGTATGAGTAGAGAATAAATACTAACTCTTCTGCAGATATGGTAATTGCTTTAGGGGGAATGCAGAGATTAAATCTATTTTTATCAAGAAAAGTATATGTAAAATGTAACAAGTAAAAGAATAATCTAAGGAATACAGTGGTATCAAAACAACTTTACAAGAAAACACGAAGGAAACAAAAGCCCAACGTAAAATGTATATAAGCTCTCAGCTTATTGTCCAAGCATAGTTCCATGTTCTTCTATGATCATTTGAAGTATATGGAATGACCTACAGAAATAGAAACATAGAAATCTCACAACGGTGGCTGTGAGCCGTGTGAAATACGGCATTGTGTACCAATAATTCGCAGTGTATATCAAGAGACATAGAAATCATAGTTGCAGACCGGCGTAATGAAAGCAATTATTGAAAGATCTGGGATTTGATCTAATAACTAGAGGAATCTTGCAAGATTTCCAAAAAAGTATTTCAAGTTAATAACATTTATATTTCATTATGCTATTTTTTTGACCAAACCTCTTTCATAGTACTAAAGAAACGGTGTCACAGAAGTAATAAATATTATTCCACAGCATCGATCTGAAATCAAAACCAAACAAATAGAAACTTAAATGATGAAAAATATTGCTCTTCATATCATATCATTATTATACCTCCTGTTTACAATTGACCTACTGACCTCAATAAACACTCGTCATCATCTCACGAGGATACAGTATCGGCCACAAGAAACCTCCAACTCCCTTTCAACAATATCCATTTTGTGGTTGAAAACATGATAATCAAGGCGAATGAAACAAAATCTACTGACGTAACATTCACCCCGAGTGGAAGGACTTATCTCCCAGTAAATATTAATAACCACGAACTCCACAAGAAAAAACGCTAAACATAGATCAGGAAATGTATTTGAATTGACACATAACTTGCAAACTTGAAAAATGCATATATTAACAAGGCGTAAACAACTTGGACTTAAACTTATCCAGATGCATTAGTTGATAGGGCGTAAATCAAAATAATCTGATAACTACAATTCGAGCTGATTAAAAGACAAAGACAAACAGAATAGCTTTTAGAATAACATAACAATAACATAGCGTTTTAGAATATTAAATAATGCAAGTTCTAGTGTACAAGTTTTATATATCAGATCATTTACCGAAGTAATCCTATATATATATCATTATATAATGTAAATTACATCAAATATTTATAACCTATTGAACAGATTAGAGAATTACTTCGTAGAATTAAAAAGTGTTGTTGGCTGATTGTGGAAATATATCATAAATATCAGAATAAGTATTATTAGCTACACATTTTTGGCCAAAAAAAATTTATACATCTTTCAGACATATTAATATTTTTTTGTTTAAAAAATACTGATATTGAATAAATAATATATATAATCTGGGTCATATTAAAATATTTCAAAACAATATTAACATAATAAAAACATATATTTCGTATAGAACCATATATCTTCAGAGAACGCAGGCACAAGTCCGCAGAAATCTGAATAAATCAAAACCGCATTAACATAAACCCAAAAATATTCATATGCCAAAAATAAAAAAGCCGATATATGTTTACGAATGACACACTGAAACTGTGTTCACGCATTTGCATATATTGGACGCGTGAAAAAATCTTTAGCATCATCTTCCTTGGCGTCAATATAAGCTGTGCAGTCATTTGTGAAGCTTTTCTGGATTTCAACAACGATTGTTATCATTGGCCGTCATCATTTGTTCGAAAAATTGCTCGATTTTGTTGCGTTTGCCATGTTAATATTTTAGAGTCATAAATGACAAGGTCAGGGACATCAAAATACTTTCAATTTACTTTAAAAAAGTCCTGGGTAGTTGGAGATCATCACTATCAACCTTAAATTGATAAAAATGAGCAAAGTTTTGAAAATGGAAACCGGAATCATACGTAATATATACTAGCAGTAACCGAAACAAAAACAGGTATTTTTGATAACTTGACAACGACTTCACCGATCTCATTAATCTTTTTTTAGTTTTGTAATACTTTATAAAACAAAATTGAAATATTAAAAAACAGACGTGTATTTGGCGCAGTGGTATAGGCGAGAGGACGGTCCTCCTAGTGTTGCGAGAGTCACGGGTTCGAATCCTGCTGGGGCATGGTCGTAAATTTATGTTTGTCATTGCTTAATATTTGTGTTTGTCCTACGTAGGAGTGTAAAATCCGACAAGAAAAATAATCCCAGTCACGCCCATAACCAGGCTGGGTAAGACCGGATATCTTCTGGGATGATTTCTAAAGTTGGTCACTCGCCAGTCGCTAGGCTTAATGCTGAGGGCCGTAGTTTGGAGCCCATGTTAAACTGTGGTCTGTAGTTGTATCCACATAAACCCTCATTGGTAAAAGTAGACTTTAACATATGAAAAGTACACAGTCCATTGTATCTGAACGTTTGAGTGCGTTCGTTAGTAAGTTTTCATAAATAAATAAATTTTTTAAATAAATGTATTCTTTTAATTGTTTATTTCAATTCGAATTGACTCTTTCTAGCTCAGACATATGTACTCAGTTATATTTAATGAAACAATATAAAACAACTTAACATCTTAAATAAAGAAAAATAAAGATGAACATAAGTATTAACAAGTACTATACAATATATTGCACAATAAATAATGCAAATAAGCCCGCGCGTACTTTCGCTAATGCATTGTGGCTTTAGTTTCTGGTTCATAAAATAGTTATAATATATATCTACAGTTGCAACCATAAAGTTATTATCTTTGTTTTATCACAATTTAAGGAATATGGTAAATCAAATATAATACGACAATAATCATACGACGATTCAAAGAAATAATAAAATAGATTAGAATAA
Source organism: Rhynchophorus ferrugineus (assembly GCF_030347505.1). Lineage (NCBI taxonomy): Eukaryota > Metazoa > Arthropoda > Insecta > Coleoptera > Curculionidae > Rhynchophorus > Rhynchophorus ferrugineus. The sequence continues at coordinate 7,524,264 of NW_027472586.1, read as the reverse complement.
AATAGATAACGATAAATGGATAAATTAACTTGGACTGGTAAGTGCAATCCCATTATATAATTAAAAAGAAGCGGCAATAACTTCTAGTTCCTTTACATTATCGATCAAACCTTTAAACATTATAAACGACCCAAAATTAAAAGACCTAAGATATTCAAGTACCATAGATATTCGGAACGATTTATGATCTCTTTGAATGATACATGTTTTCGCGTTTAAGGACAACAAATATCGACAAGATATAAACAAATAAAACTCATTTTGGCACTAGTACTAGTGATCTATTTCGATTCAAATCGTTAGTAAGTAATTTTCGTGGAAAATATTCAACAAAACGATTCTGAACATTTTTCACAAGCCCCAAGGTGGTATGACCCCTTAAAAACGATATATATTTAGATTGGCATGAACACTGGTTCCTTTACTACCATTTATTCGAAAATAAATCGGTATAATTAATTTACAACGGTACTAATACAAATCAAACCAAAAAAAGTACGTTAATCATAAAGCAAATGTAATTATTAAAGTCCGTTGTCTTGGATTGATACTAATCTGTGACGACAAACGACTCATTATCAAGCAGCGGACGTTAATCGTGCGTAAATGCGTATTTTACGATACCAGTTAGCGAATCAGAACGATGGGCGGCGAGTTTTATGAACCGAGAACATATTTACCTAGTTACATAAGCCGCTGGTGATCAAAGAAACGTATAAACTACACGCTACATGTTGGTTATAAAAAGAAAATGCGGCCGACGTAAAAAAACTCATCAATGAATCGGAGTACGAAGCCAGGATAGGTAATGTATGAGAATATACGGTTGTTTTTTTTTAAATCTGGCGCAAAAAGTGAAGGTATTTCCCATTGCGAATGTCTAGCATAAAGCTGTGCCGCCATTACAATAAAAATATGAGAGAAAAGTGTTTATCCCTTGAACAAACCAACGATGACATAACTATTGTAATAATTTCAGTGTTACTTAGTGTATCAGAATCAAAACTAATGATAAAAATCGTATTATTCATTAATTGGTCATATTTTAATATACCATCATCAAACACAAGTTTAAATTTATATTATTACATAATGGAAATAATTAGGCTTCATCAGATATTGCCCATTCAGTACATACGAGGGAAACTTACAACAATAGTAATGTAGTTATACAGAAAAATGCTGAGTTGAGATTTTAAAGTTTTCATGTTCCAAATCGACAACAAAGAAAGGGATGAACATTGGCCCACAAAAGGGGCAAATCGACCAACGAGGAGAACAATTTAAACTAAATTTTAGTTGAGATAAAAAAAACGCTGAGTACAGAAGAAAGGAGAACTTGGATATCAATACATGAAATATGAAAGCCTCTGTCTAACTATAGTCTTATCGTAGCTAATATGACAGACAAGTACAAAGCCCTTGACTGCCTTATACTGTTTTCAGTTTACTTCTTGTATAATCATTTAAATTTTTATCCTGTAAAATTAATTGATATGAGTGAAGAGCAAGAAGAACGATTTCACTAGGACATAAAAGATATGGTGGTATGATGATTGGTTATCATTATTGGTCAGTTAACAAAGAATAACAAGATACATCATATTAGAGACGAAGATAAAGGAAACATCTTCACATGCAAGGCACAGTGGTAAAAGAAGTAGAAAAATAATAAGAAGCAGCTTTTTAAATTCCTATATATCACATTTCCTGTTCTTGAGATATATAATCGATGTCCTAATAAAAGGGAATTATGAGTGATAAACAAACTGATATCAAATAAGGTTTCAGCATCCAAAAATACACGATATTTAGATAAAAGGTCTTATTGCATGCGCGTAGTAAGCTAAACAAATATAGGCTTTTTCGAGGCACTTTTAGTTTAAATAGAGTACATTCTTCAATAAGGCCTCCTGCTCTAAATTAGAAAAGGCTTTTCAAAATAAACAATGGTAAACTTATAGTAAACTTAAGTGCTGTTTTATATCAGTTAATATCAAGTATAATAGTAACAGCAATATCTAGATAATAACTATCCTCTGATATACAATGTAGAATAAAATAATAACATTCATTTTTTACACAACAGTTTTCACCAAATCTAACTAACCATTTCGATACGAATCTCTGAACGTCTGGAGTAATAACCATAGAAAATCAATCAGAAATACCGGCCAAGCGTCATCACCTTTATTACGTCTCATTCTTTCGCTGGTTAACCGTTAGTGGTTGATGAGATATCCCTTCATCCATGGTAGTGAGGACGGGAAGTGTATTCAGACCGAAAAAATAAATTAGGAAATGTTTTCAGTTTATTGGCAATCGAGATTCGACAGAGCCTGGTCTTATTAGATAACTGAGCGGATGCCTTTGTATTAAATTTCATTAGCTGGTCACAAGATATTTTAAGAGAAAATGACGAGATCGATTTTTTGGTAGGGATGAGTTGTCTGTGTTGGTCAGGATATCCTCTATAAGGTCCTTTTTTCAATAAATAATTTTCAACTTTACCTAGAGAAGTACACTGTAAGAAATGACTAATTATATTGTATGCCGGCTTGGTGGCACAGCGGTAAAGGCGACAGGACGGTCGACCTATCTACCTAATCCTACTGGGGCATGGTCGTAAAATCTTTATTTGTGTATTCAACATAATTCCCTTCAAGGGTGATACACTGATTATAGTAGTACGATTTGCCCTTTACTTCAAAATAGGCCTCAGTTTCGGCGATCGCCTCTTCATTCGACGAACATTTCTTCCCAGCGATCATACTTTTGAGATTTGAGAACAGAAAATAGTCGCTGGGGGGCATATCTGGAGAATACGGTGGATGGGGAGCAATTTGAAGCCCAAGTGCATTGTCTTGGTGAAGCAGCACTCCTTTGTCTTCAAATGCGGCCGTTTTTCGACAATTTCGTACTTCAAACGGTCCAATAAAGCTATGTAATAGTCGCTGATGATGGTGCTTCCTTTTCCAAGGTAGTCAATGAAAATTATTCCATGAGCATCCCAAAATACAGACGCCATAACCTTGCCAGACGACTGTTGCGTTTTCCCAGGCTTTGGAGCAGGTTCATCATGTGCAGTCCACTCGCATGGCTATGGATTGGACGTCGGACTGAAATCATGGAGCCATGTTTCATCCAATGTCACATATCGACACAAAAACTCGTGTTTATTACGCTTGATCAGTGAGCTAGAGCGGCACACACTTTGCACAGAGCTTTCTCATACCCAAATATTCGTGAATGATATGATGTATACATTCAATCGATAGCTATAGAGTGTCTGCTATTTCAGTCATTTTCGATTTACGGTCATTCAAAATCATTTTATGGATTTTTTAAATGTTTTCGTTGGTAACAACATCTTTTTGGCATCCACTGCGTTCACAGTCTTCGATGCTCATTTTACCACGTTTAAACTTGGTATAACAATCCTAGATGGTTGGTTTCCTGGGGTAGTGTCCGGAACCTCGGCATCAATCCAATTTTTTTACTTCAACTGTATTTTTTCCTTTCAAAAAGCAATATTTTATCAACACGCGAAATTCCTTTTTATCCATTATTTTAACACTAACAAAGGTTGCTTCACTCAAAATGCTATAATTAACAAACTAATGACCCGACAGCTGTCAAATTTATACACACATCTTTTGAGGGTTAGTGCTAACTAAAAACCATATGGATTTAATTATAGTGGCGCCATCTATGTGTCAGGCCGACGGGGACTTTTCAATTCATATATTATAATTTATTATTAATCGGCTTTAGAGGGAGAATTTTTAGCTATATAATTTTTGTGAGTGAGATTTTAAGCTGTTGTGTTTATTCCTATTGCAATATATACTTTATTTAAGAAATATAGATAAAAGATAAAGACTACACCATATATATAAGAATACATGAATAATGTACTGAAAATATGCAGCAGTTAAAATGAAACTAACTACATAATTTACATAGATACAACACATAAGACAAATAGAACAAATTATGAATTACTAACAGTAAATTTGTAAAAATCTTAAAGCATTGATAAATATTACGGTTATATGATATTTTATTTTTTGAAATTTGTGTTAATTATTTCGATTACTTACTTTATAGACCCAATTTTTGAAAAATAAATAGTTAATTTAATGATTGTAATTAATTTCCTTTAATATACATATCTAAATTTTAGATAATAAATTACCTACTTGTGTTAATTCTTCCTTTAATATACATGTTAAAATCAATCAATTAATATACAAACATCTATTGTTTCATTTACAATTCCATATTTATTTTTATGAGGTCAAGGTAAAGAAAGATCATGCATGAAGTTGTTATAGTTCTCAAAATAATTTTCCTTATAACACTTTGTTATAATGTTCAGTGTTGTATTTTAACTTATCAATATTTTGTTGATAATTGAATTTTAATGGAATTAGATTTAATTGAATGTCATTTAAAAAGCTTAGGGAGTGTTATCTATTAAATACATTTGTCATTTTATAATCAAAATGCTGTTAAAACAAATTTTAGTAACATATCACTTCTATGTTTTTCTCTTTAGTCTGTTGTTAGATAAACATGATTAACATAATAAATTGCGGTCGAATTTCTACCACAGACGTTCGGTAGTATGTCTTTAATCTCGATATTATGTTATAAATTACATCAAAATGGTATTCAAAGAAATAAATCACTGAATTAGAAGATATAGTTACTCTGTCTCGTTTTACAATATTTAACCACATATCTCTAGTCTTTTCCTTCATTACAACGTCAATAAATAACTAGTTTGGTGTTTTACTGTCCAATTTTTACAGAACCGGGACGTCATACACAGTTTTGGTGCAAGAATATTCGAATAATATCCGAAATAACGTTTTCAAACAATCAGATCGGTTAAAACATCCAATTTTAATGGAGACCATTTCGCATCATCATCATCGAGAAGGTGATTAGGTCAAATGTAATTACTTTCCGATGTTAATGTAGCCAAAACGAGTCGCCAAATTATAAATAATGTAATTGTTACCAAACATGTTCAATGAAAAAAAAAATAACACTGTCTGCTTATTTCCTTTCAATTAATTACAATGACGGCCTTCTGGCATACCCATTAAACATGCCCAAACGTGGAGAACTATTATTATTAATTAATCGAATTAAATATTCCGTAATTGGTTTTGGTGGTACTTATCGTCAGTGTCTGTTCTACGAGTACAACGAAACTCTGATTAGTTTATCAGCTCGTTTCTTTTGATCTTTGGCACTGATATGAAAGTATACACTAAACATCATCGTGGTCCGGAGATTCGGCTACTTTGGGAACTGTTCGTATATTCGTCGGCGCAATCTACTCCCCGCAAGCCGAAATGGTTAAAGTCGATGTTGCCAAATTTACATTTTATTTACATAATATATTTAACAAGCTTTCTGATATTAACTTTTATATTTTGTTTAAAAAAAAAAGGCTATTTGCTTTATGGATGTATTTCGGCTACTTTCGGAACTGTTCGTATATTCGTCGGCGCAATCTACTCCCTGCAAGCCGAAATGGTTAGAAAAATAATATATTTAACAAGGCTTTCTGATATTAACTCTTATATTTTGTTTAAAAAAAAAGAGTAGATAGGTTTTTCTAGTATTTAGTACAATATATAGTATTGCCCATAGATTTGGCAACACTGCATGGTATTGCAAGCCAAGCGTTTCTCAAAATAAACGACGATGTACCGTATTGCTTTGATTAAATGTTGGGCATTTATTTGTTTAACTATTAAAGCGTTTGATATGTCATTTTTTTAACACTGGTGACGCGCGAATCTATTCAATCTACCGAACCACGATGATTTTTAATGTATCCTTGATATGATGCCGCTGGCGCTTAGACAGATCGGGGAAATTTTGATAGAATTAGTGATATCGAATAGTGATTTTCAATGTTGCGATGATCTAGATAAGTTTTATGACAGTTTTCACGAAAGGCATCTTGGTTTTTCATATTTAAAGACCTTTTTTTAATGACTTGAATGAATCAGAAGGTATTAAATAATTATACTCAGTCTTAATTTGGCATATTTTATTGATCTTGAATATAATCTTGAATCTTCTGCCATCCAGAAGCTTAAGTGCTCCATATCATTCGTTTAGTTTAGCCTTTGCGTTCCTATCTCGACCATCCATTGATTTTCTGATCTTAATAGAATCAAAATTAAGCCACTGTATGAATTAGAACCATTAAAATTCTGTTAAGATTGAAATATCCATCACAAAAACCAACCGACCAACTTACCGACCCAAGAACTGTAACTTTTTTTTAATCTGCATATTCAGTGTCATATTTAATGCCAATACAATCTACCGGACCACGATGATTTTTAATGTATCCTTGATTTGATCCCCCTGGCGCTTAGGCAGATCGGGGGAATCTTGATAGCATTAGTGATATCGAATAGTGATTTTCAATGTTGCGATGATCTAGATAAGTCATATGGCAGTTTTCACGAAAGGCATCTTGGTTTTCCATATTTAAAGACCTTTTTTTAATGACTTGAATGAATCAGAAGGTATTAAGTAATTATACTCAGTCTTAATTTGGCATATTTTACTGATCTTGAATATAATCTTGAATCTTCTGCCATCCAGAAGCTTAAGTGCTCCATATCATTCGTTTAGTTTAGCCTTTACGTTCCTATCTCGACCATCCATTGATTTTCTGATCTTAATAGAATCAAAATTAAGCCACTGTATGAATTAGAACCATTAAAATTCTGTTAAGATTGAAATATCCATCACAAAAACCAACCGACCAACTTACCGACCCAAGAACTGTAACTTTTTTTTAATTTACATGTTCAGTGTCATATTTAATGCTAATATAATCGATCGTTCATACAAACCTACTCGATTATTTTGCAAATAAACCTCAATTATGCCTCAATCGATGTCTCTATTCAAAATACTAATATGTTTACAAAAGAATACGCACGATAAGAACGAAACCTTCCACGTCTTTTTGCGCTGATATTCGAAATCAAAAAGCAAAACGTCAACACGACTTACCCGCTTTTATATCTAGTGGAAAATTTAACAACACCAATTTCAAGTACCCGTTGCCACAGCCGCGACAATCTCGTTGAGGTAATAACAGTTATTTATGAGGGAAAATTACTTAAAAATATAAATTATATCTTTTCAACAACCTATCCGCTATAATCGTAATTGTAAAAGCACTTAATGCTGATAAAAAATATACATATCAGTAACTCATTAGGTGTTTGATATCATCTAATAAAATGATAATATAGGCTGAAATTGTCTCTGGAATGATCTAGAAAACGTAAATACTAGCATAAAACTAAGGTAATATATCAAAAACAATGTTTATCACTATTTGGGTATTAATATATAGTGACTCTTACACTTGGTGGTGTATTTCTTTCTAGATGGTCAGCTTCTAGCCTCAGTTTTGATTATTTTTGTGTTGACAATAGTGTTGCCGTTTATTTAATCTATCATATGTTTTCAGAAAATTATTGCTATTTATTTGTTTATATTTTAATTGGCGACACAACAATTGCTAAACCATATAACTGTTAATTACGATGGCTTTGACGTTTCTCTAAATAAATTAACAATTTTTCATTTATAATTATTGTATTATTCAGTATCAACAGACAGTAAATATGGAAGGCTCTATTTAGCATTCCTTATTTATGGTAATGCTGCTTCGTTATATCCCAACAGTCAGTCTTGGTTTCGGCGATTTAAAAGTGATGGATTCGATGTAAGTGCCGAAATGGCCTGGAGGACCAAAAAGGTTCGAAACCATTGAACGTAAGAACTATTGGACGGAAACCCAGCACAAGTTGCCAAAGAATGTTCGGATAGCATAGCAGTTGAGGAATCATCTGTTTCCAAGCCTGTACACGCCAATTTACTGATAATTCTATTTCGTACAAAAATGATCAAAATACATACAATTATTTTATATAGTGCATCTTGTTTTCATAAACTGTGACAAGTTCGAACTTTCAAATAACGTTTAAAGGCATTTGTTCATACAAGTTGTGCTACTCATTCTAGAGCGTTATTTAATTTCCTTCCAACGTTGCCACTTGAACTACTTATCCGAGATACTACCGTAAAACTGATTCAAACAAAAATAGTGCATGCTCACTCATTCGAAAGTTTCCATGAAATTCATAGCGCAAATAACTCGACGCCTTCATGAATGGATTTAGACACCTCCACTCCCTTACGAGCCCCGTCCTCATGATCGATAAACCTCCCTAACTCACACCCAGTTACAATAAAAAGTAATTATTGAATAATTAAACCAGAAACATGTATCGCCGTAGACCATCCGGATTCGAATCGATTTCTTCGCCGATAAGAAATCTTTTTAATCAAGGAACTTTACTTGATATGCCTCAGACTGATTGAGTCGGTCTTTGTTATTAAGGTGATTGTACGGCGAAGAGAAAAAATTGGAACACGTTATTTTAGTCGAGGGTGAAACTCGAAATAATATTGGCAACGTCTTTAGAATCCTTTTGATACGTGCAGTATTGACAAGTTGTGCAATTAATAGTAATTTACCCTGAAAATAGCAAATTGGATATCTTACAATGTTTCCGATATACAATTTATTTAAAAATTAACGTATAGTCATAAATGTTATATTTTTGATGCTTCCTTGTTATCAAGGTGATTATACAGCAAAGAGAAGAAATCTGAAAACGTTGTTTCTGTCCAGGCTGAAACTAAAATAATATTGGCAACATCTTTAGGGTCTTTTCGGTACGTGCAGTGTTGACAAATTTTGCAGTTAACAGTAATTTTTCCGGAAAATAGGAAATTTGAAATCTTACGATGTTGCCGATATACAGTTTATCTGAAAATTAACGTATATTATGTTTTTGATTATTCTTTGTTATTAAGGTGATACAGTAAAGAGAAAAAAATTTGAAACAAATTAAATTTCTTAATTGTATTTTTTTCCGATGATGTTGCTATTATACAATTTATCTGAGAATTAACATATATCTACAAATATTATGTCTTTATTTTTAAGGTTATCGAACCGAAGAGCAAAATCGAAAAACGTTGTTGCAGTCCAGACTGAAAGTTAAAATAATATTGGCAACATCTTTATAATATGATTGGAACATGCTGCATTGTCAGATTTTAAAATTAATTGTAATTTTCTCCGAAAATAAGAAACCGGAAATCTTACAATGTTGCCGGTATAGAATTTATCTGAAAATTAACATATATTCAAAAATATAACGTTTTTGATGCCGTCCAACTGCCAAATAGACGAAACCCAACCGTCACAGTGATTTTCAAAATATTTTCTAAAGACGACTGGTAGATTGCCAACTCCTATTAGTAACTGAGCCTGGCGGCAGGATAAGACACATCTACGCCGACATATTTCGGTAAAATGTTTTCGACGTCATTGTGCACGGCGCGTTATAACTGTCCGGATTAAATATAATTAATGAAGATAATGGACACGGCAACAATAGTTAAGTGCGAAAGGGTTAAACCGCCCCCACCCTCTGGAATAAATGGTCTAATTGTGTTTACACGTATTGTACATCTGCCGCCTCATAAATGCTGAATAATCACATTTAATCTGGAAATTTTCATAAAAAAATCGCGTACAGTGTTGCCGTTTCTATCTTGTTCCCTAACAATTCTAGGAAATGATATATTCGTAATCATTGCTATAAAATTATTTAGAAATCTACGAACTCACCACAGGCTCCGTTGCACTAAAGTGATACCACATCCGTATTTCCAGCAATCACTTTCGATGAAGGAATATATATTGATACTAAATAAACAGAAACAATCAGTAAACAAAATCTTATCTAAATATTATTTGTATAGACTACCGCAGGTTCCGAATAAACAGAAAATGAATTAATCAAAAAGGTGACAGTTTCGTACTCAATAACCGATATAACTTAATTATTTTTCTGTCTATGGATAAGGATACGCGAGGTTTTTAATATGTCATTGCAATCGTATATGATCGAGCATTAATATTAATTAAACGCCTATGGGATTAAACTGTTCGTTTTTCTCCCAATAAGCTGTATATTTTTCGGATTATTAAAGACGAATAAAGTCGAGATCATCTGAGATGAAAAACAGTGTTGCCATTTTATATCTTCGTCGTATATTTGCAGAAAATTATTATTGAAAGTTCAAATATATGTATATATATATATATATATATATACATATATATATATATATATATATATATATATATATATATATATATATATATATATATCGGAATTTGGAATCTCAGATGAAAAACAGTGTTACCATTTTATATCTTCGTCGTATATTTGCAAAAAATTATTATTGAAAGTTCAAAAATATATATAACTAATAGAATTTAGAATCTCAGGTGAAAAACAGTGTTGCCATTTTATATTTTTATCGTATATTTCCAGAAAATTATTATTCAAATTTAAGATCAAAAACTATTAGAACTTAATGATATAAATAATTATATGTTTGTGCTACGTACAGTGTTGTTATTTAACATTTTCGTCGTACTTCTGCAGAAAATTATAAAATAAAATTCAAAAAATATATATAATTAAAAAAATTATCAAAATTAACGTTGCTGTTACTTCTGCAGTATAATTTAAGTTCTTTCCGGTATTGTCATTTTCCGGTTTAAACTATAAAATTTGAAAGTATAGTTTGCAAAAAGCGTTCATTAAATTTGGTTTTCATAAATTTTAAATCATAATAAACAAAAATAATAAAATTTAAATAATATCAAAAAATAGATCAGTTTAATTATATAAAACTAATTTGTTGGTCCACAATCTAAAAACAATTATATTTTAAAATCCTCAATCATTGTTTTTTTTAATGGTGTTGCCATTTCCTCTTTTTATCATATTTTTGCAGAAAAGCCTGACTAGTAATACAATAAATCTCAAAGTTAGTAAGATTTGCGCATATAAATCGCATTGTTAGTTCTATAGTGCTTTCAATTTTAAATTTTCTTTCAGAATTTCCAGATCAGTTACGTATCCAATGAATTGTCGGAAAATTAATTAAACTAAAATTGTACAATGCAATATAATTTTTACCATTAATTAGTACAGTTATTGGATCCCTCTATTTTATCAATATTTGTTATGCCAACAACGTAGAAATTTCATTATATTTTTTTCAAGAATATTATATCTAGCACAATGTTGCCATATTAATTATTTATCCAAGAAACTGCCATTCTGTGCTGGTTTTTTTTCTTCTGGTCTCAAACAAAGCTTTTATGTTGCAGTTCTGAATCCAAAGTTTCAAATTGATGTCACCATCCCCAAAAAAAGGAAAAATGGCTGATTAAAAAAAGAACAAGGTGAAATAAGAAGGTCCGATGATGGATGATCTAATATAAAGAAAAAAGGAACAAGTGTTCGTGAAACAGTGTTATCAAACTTGGCAACCATCGAGTACCAAAAGTAATTTTAAACTTACTGTGTGGAAAGTTAAGAGACAGCTAGGCGCTGGCGGATAAACGGGGACCTTCTGGAAAGGAAAAAAGGACATAATAATAAGGTCGGTGGAAATATCAATTTACGTGCCAAACACAGGAAGAGTGTCTCCGCCGTGGAGGGTAGTAGATTTTACGGAGAGAAATGGAGAGAACGCGTCTGCCGGCAATTTGCGACAGTTGTTACGGTTCCCCAGCGGCGTAGTCGGATCGCTATTAAACAATTTATTTAATGACTTCGAAAAAGTTGCTAGTCACGGCGCCATACACTTTAGAAATCCGAGCTAATGGTATGTTTATGGATTTTTCCACTTCCACCGGTTTATAAATAGGGTTGGGACCGCACCAGTTACAAGAAATATCCAACAATGACGAGGGACGGTCAATAAAAGACCGCCGTAGGAAAAATTACCTCCACGTTTTTAATATAAAAATATATATTTTTTTAAATTATTTACTACATTATTACTAATCGTTATCAACTAACTTACAATTTGTCTTTATAACAATTCAAGTATATGTGTATCTAGGAGAATCCATCGACCTTATCTTAGACTCCGGACCTATCTTTAGACGTGGTGAAATGAGCACCGAAGACGGTGAACGCAGTGGACGACCAAAAGAAGTTTTTACCGACGAAAACATTTTAAAAGCCACAAAATGATTTTGAATGCGCGCAATTTGAAAATGAATAAAATAGCAGACACTTTAAAGATATCAACTGAACGTGTACATTATATCATTCACGAATATTTGGTATAAGAAAGCTCTGTGTAGAGTGGGTGCCGCGCGAGCTCACTTTTGACCAAAAACAACGGCGTGTTGATGATTCGGAGTAGTGTTTGAAGATGATCAAGCATAATAAACCCGAGTTTTTACGTCAATATGTGACGATGGATGAAACATGGCTCCATGGTTTCACTCCGAAGTCCAGTCGATAGTTATCCGAGTGGACTGCATACGATGAAGCCGCTCCAAAGCGTGGGAAAACGCAACAGTCGGCTGGCAAGGTTATGGCGTCTGTATTTTGGGATGCGCATGAAGTAATTTTCATTGACTATCTTGAAAAAGGAAGGATCATCAACAGCAACTGTTACATAGCGTTATTGGACCATTTGAAGGACGAAATCGCCGAAAAACGGCCGCATTTGAAGAAAACGACAGGATTGCTTCACCAAGACAACGTACCGTGTCACAATTCAGTGAAAACGATGGCAGAAATCCATGAATTGGGCTTCGAACTGCTACCTCATCTACCGTATTCTCCAGATCGGGTCCCAGCGACTATTTTCTTTTCTCAGATCTCAAAAGAATGCTCGCTGGGAAGAAATTTTCGTCGAATGAAGAGGTGATCGCCGAAACTAAGGCCCACTTTGAAGCAAAGGACAAATCGTACTACAAAAATGGTATCGAAAAGTTGGAGGGTCGCTATAATTATATGTATTACCCTTGAAGGGAATTATGTTGAATAAAAAAACTAATTTTGCCAAAAAAATGTGTTTTACTATGGTAGGCCGGGGACTTTTCAATTGACCTGTTATAATACTTCTCAGGACTTGGTTCTGGAAAACTTGTATTGTATTTATATTAGTGTTTGTGGAGTATAATATATACTTTTTCTTATATTCTAACTCCAGTTTTTCCCTTCGGTGAAGGTTTACATCAAGATGATCAAGAAGAGGAATGATAGCAATCGAGTGAGCTCACTTTTGGTGTTAATGCGGCTTGATTATACGTACATTGCACATATTTATATTCGTTAATTTTTATTTTCCAATTTTAGGTCCAATTATTTTCATTGTCACTTGTCTGTAATTTTGGTGCGGCTTCTTCGCTATTATTTCCAGCAGCTAGAATCGACAGCAATCATCAGCAAATATAGGCATCATGATATTTTCCATTTGTGTCATATCACATGTGTAGCGTAGAAAAACTGTTGGCTAAAATACACTTGTGACAAATCTGCTTTAGCTCCTTTTATTGTATGTTAGAGCAGGCTTTCTCTTGTTTAACTCTAAACATTCTGGCAGTAATGTAAGATTTCAATAGCTCAGTGTGTTGTTTCTGTAACATTTTCTGTAGCTTATGAACAATGCCGTTATGGCATACCCCATTGAAATCTTGTGATGTTTAAATATAAAACGATGTTTTCAATAACATTCCATGCTAAAAAATATTTTGTTAGAAGAAACATAGAAAACGTTAGAGAAATACAGCAATAAATAATAGTCAAGGAGAAACATTTGAACTCTATCCAGATATAGCAATTATTTTCTACACAGTGATATTGAAAGAGATCAGGCATAAATTATTTAATTGTGTTTACGCATATTGTACATTGGTCGTCTCATAAATGTTGAATAATTACATTAATTCCGGAAATGTTCGTCAAAAAGCACGTGCGATGTTGCCGGCTTTCTCTTTTTCCCTAATATTAGGAAATTAAATATTCGTTATTATTTATTTGCTTCTTTGAAAAAGAAAACTAAATTATAATAAACCAAAAGTGTATTTTATTTCCTATAGATTCTTACGTAATAAATATTATGTAATAAGGGGATTGGATATCGGCCTATTCTTATATTTTCTCTCCTAGGGATGAGAGGTGCCCAAAAACGGACAAGGATCATTGGACGTAATAAATGAATGTCACATTTTCTGTCTTTGGTAAATTTTGTAGAAAACACAAGTTGTCGTCACTTCTAATGGTTTAATAGCCTTTCTTTTTATAGAATTAATCTCAATAGTCTTCTAATATTTTATATACTTTAATAGACATCCTGTATATATCTAAAAGTGTTTTGTATGTTAAAGTCTACAGGAGGTTCTATTCTTTGAATATGACATTACTTGTTGATTTTTATACTCCTCTAACCTGGATTTTGGAATGCATATGTTCTCTTCTAATTCTTTAATAGACTCTAGTGTCTTTGCCACCCTGGAGTCCACTACAGTATTTTTTTATTATTTGAACCTAATCGTTGAAATATGTTTAATCAGATAAAATATGTTTACAAAAATAAGTTCAGAAAAGCATCATAACTGTTCTTTCAAGCGTATCAACAAAATAAATTAAAATCCATTTCTGGGATATTTCTAGGATATAAGATATAAATATAAATATACAAACCAAAACATTTTAAATTTTGGAAGTTACCTGTTGTTTGATTCCAAAAAATGGTCCACATGATGATAACCGTTATAGTGAGAACTTACTTTCTTTCAAGTAATTTTTTTCTGTGTTTATCAGCTTTTTAAGCAGTTGTGGTGAGTATATAATATCTATGTCAATCCTCGAAGCCAAGGAATCATTATTTCGATAGCAATAACAAACAAAAACAAATAGTAACAATGTGTTTCAGGATCTGGTACTGGAACCCATTCCTTCTTATATTAAAAGAACTATTGGTCAACTTTTTCAGTACGTTTACTGTATATATGAAATTACCCTTCAGTTAATTAATGTGATACCGATTTAACCAGTTTGGCAATAATGGTAATAGAACATTTTCGTAATTATAAGTTAACTTATCACCATTTATAGCAAAACCAATACCTGATGATGTTACATCATGCCTATGAGTCGTTTTATTTGATTGTTACATCAGTTTCAGGGCATAAAACACGTGGATCACCTTCCGGCTTCATTATCACTTTCAAATCATCAAATTTCATCGAATGTATCCTACTTTTCCGACATATTCATCTAATTTTGAATCCCACTTAAAGGTGATAATTTAATCAAAAAGAATGAAATCGTATATATAAATTTACGCACCTAATATTAAGGCGTCCCAGTTATGTTCAAAGTAAGTCGGTCGTTACTGATGCTTGAGACGTTCCGCATCTGGTAGGGACGCTACGGCGAATGATGTCGAGGTCAAAGTGTTACTAATGGTTTGAAGTTTTAAGTACAAACGTTAAACTGGCAAAATGGCTTTCCGCATTGATTATTATACTATCGAAATTTAATGGATTTTCTTCGTGAAGTATGGGGGATAATAAAAATTAAATTAATGACTTACATTTGGTCGAAACTCGTGGATTAATAATGAATCAAACCGAAACCGGCACTAGATATTGCTCACTCCTGTTTTTACTTAATTGAATCGATATCATATGCTCTGGAAGGGTAAGACATCTAACAAGTGGGGCAAAAGTCCCGCTACTTTTTTGATTGCACGCCATCTTGGTTATGTCACCTTTAGCTCAGTTTCGTTTTAATCATTGTGTTGTGTAAACGTCCAAATATTATTATGGATACTACTTAAATATACGTCACAAGAACGAGTAAAAATAGTGACAATATTTGTATACACAAAACCACAGTTTATCGTTTAGTTTCCCAGTTACACACTTCGGCACGTAGTTTAAGGCGAATTTTGAAAACTAATTTGAAAATGTTCCATTACAAAATACAATTAGCCCAAAAATTGCTACCGAGAGATCCTGATCAACGAGTTGAGTACAGTAATGCAATCCTAAGGCTGTCTGGTGAAATTGAAGATTGTTAGTCAAAATTGACAATGAGCGGTGAAGGTCATTTTCTTTTCAGTGGCCACGTCAATAAACAGAACCAGTCGGTTTTGGGGAACACGGAATCCTTAATTAATTCATGAAACATCATTCCATCCACTGAAAACAACTATATGGTGTGGTATTCATGCCGAAAGCTTCACTGGTCCCTTTTCTTTTAAATAACCAAGGTGTTGCTGTTAATGTTACTGCTGAACGATACCAAGACATGATTCGAAATCTTCTTGTCCCTTAAATGGAAGAACAAGGACTAGAGGACATGTGGTTTCAGCAAGATGGGGCCACAGCACACACAGCTCGTTCAACAGTTCAATTATTGAATGACCTTTTTCTACGAAAACTTCGCGAAGTTGCGATTTAACACGGCCAGTCAGATCTCCTTATTTAACAGCACCAGACTTTTTCTTATGGTGGTTTTTATAATCAAAATTTAGCCCCAAACGATTTAACATCTTAAAGACAATATTCGTCACAAAATTGAAGAAGTTCAGCCTCAGATGCTGCAGGATGCCATGAAAAATGCCTTAAAAAGAGCCGAAGAAATCCAAACTTATCTTTTCTTTGAGTAAAATTATAGGCAATCAAAATGGTAGAGGGTCCTTTGCCCCGACGTTATATTTGTATAGATATCCGAATGTGGGTAACATTTCAATGAAGCTGCCAAGTACTTCTACATAGAATATCAATACAAACTTCTTACATATTATGTAAATTCATTTAAACTATCTTGAACATATATAGAATTATTTAAATGGAAAGACCAAACAGATAATTCAGGCTTAGTTTCATCCATAATGAATATTCTTGAAATATCGGTGTAAACAATGGTTTTGTCATTTCTCTGCAAAAAATAACAGTTGTCCATTAGTGTCATTAAGTTATACAGTAATTCGACCAAATCTCTTACCGAAGCTCATCAAACATTTATTATGATGCTGTTCCTTCACATCCCAATAGGGGATTTTGGTTTCAATAATTTAAAAGTAGTGTTTTTAACGCAATGACAAAGAACGACCTGTATAACGAAAAAAAGAAAAATCGGACAGCTGCAAGACTTATTGAAGGAAGCAAAACGATGGAAAGTGGCTACCACACTAATCGACTGAAGTTGCTATTTTCAAGCGTTTCAGTTTCGCGGGCATATTGTGACTATAAGTGGATATACTACGACAATCCCATGACCAAAACATCATTAGTACAACATGGCAATCGACATCGACACTGAGGCTGAATATTCATGGTCATAAGGCATTTTTGTGACACCACATCAAAAACTCTATGCTCTAAGGAGTTAATAAAACAGACAACTTTATCCTATGACATGATATTCATGGAGCAGAAATAAACTTGCAACACTAGCCTTTATACAATAATATTATATTGTAAAATCGAAAGACCTTAACATTTTGCTAACAAAAACACGTCGCTTATCCTAAATGGCCCAAGTATACAATACAAACAGCGTTAAACTACAACTTCATGTTGGGATTGAAAATTGAAATAACGAAATAATAATAAATATTCAGTCAAGACAAAAAATATTAACGATTACAGCTTATTAATTAATTAGTAGCAAAACCAAATAGTTCCTACAAGTTAACGAAACGTTATTGTTTACAAACGAGCTATAAAAATATGTTTTTTTAACAAGTGTTATGGTTACACTTAAATAAATTAAGAACATTGTTTACTGAGAAATATCAAGAACAGTGTTGAAACATTTTTTTTTTCAATAAATATTGACAAATTCTTATGCTTTACATAATTATCAATTAGAACAACTAAGTTGTCTGTTTATTAATAAATTAGAACATTTGATTGAACAATTTGATTTGATTAGAACATATTAATTGCACACTGTATTTAAGGTACTTAATTCGATAAGGATTAATGCCGTATTGCTTAAAATAGCTTCGTAAATAAGCCATTTTCTCACGTAAAAAGTAAACAATAAAAATGGTTAATGTGGGTTATCCCTAAAAGATAAACATATACCATCACGGACTTTTTTGTAGACCTTTTTATGGTGTACAATACTGTAGTACATTAATTTGATCTAACTCGTAGGGTTAGGCAGCGTTTTTGCTAATTGCTAAATAAGCCTAAAAAAATAGGTTAATTTACGACATCACGTTAGAAACCTCTAAAATTAGCAATGTTACCTTAGTATATTATGCATGTATTATACATATAAACCTTCCTCTTGAATCACTCTATCTATTGAAAGAAATCGCATCAAAATCCGTTGCGTAGTTTTAAAGATTTAAGCGCACATAGGGATATAGGGACAGAAAAGGCGACTTTGTTTTATACTATGTAGTGATTTGGTTTATGCGGATAAAACAACGTAATATTGGTGAAATAAAGTTGGATATTTTCTATGGACTTTTATATAAAATTATCAAATTATATTTTGAATTGTGACCTTTATTTCAATTGAAACCACTGCCTTTGTAAGAATCGACGTACTCTTAACAAAACAGACATTATCAATGAATGTAATTCTTATTTTATTTACGACCTCTTATAGACTAGACACGACTATAGTGGCTGACGTCTGATTCCAGTCGAGTTTAAAGGTGATATCGATGAATATGAATTAATGGAATGTAAAATGGCGCAAGAATCACTAATATAACTTCGCGACAAAAACTGTTGGTTTGTTGTGTAATTGTATATCTACTGAGGTCGTGGTTTATTAATGATTTTTACGCAATAAGGTGGTTAAACGATGTGATTTCAATAGGGGATTGTGAGAGAGGGTACTAAGAGAATAACACTACCTAAGACTAGTAATGATTAAGTCTTATCGAGTCATTTGTTAAGTGCAAGTGTTTATAATATATCAAAGTTGATTATACCTTGAGGTTTTCAACAAGTTGGTATATTTCCACTTACAACATGAAGATTATTGCATAAGAACTTGGAATAACTGAATTTATAATAGTTTTTATAGACTTGAGAGAAAGTAAATAGTTTATCCCATCATTGGTTTTTATTTCATTAAACATATTATCTTATTATTTTGTACAGTGATCTTCATAGATGAACATTATTTGAAAAAATAATCTTCGAGGAAATGATTTAGTGATTGAATAGTGCTGCATTATTTCCTATAATATTGACGAAAGTAA
The DNA here is from genome assembly GCF_030347505.1 of Rhynchophorus ferrugineus. Taxonomy (NCBI): domain Eukaryota; kingdom Metazoa; phylum Arthropoda; class Insecta; order Coleoptera; family Curculionidae; genus Rhynchophorus; species Rhynchophorus ferrugineus. The sequence continues at coordinate 7,505,061 of NW_027472586.1, read as the reverse complement.
GATAGATATTTTCTATGCATATTTATATAAAATTAACAAATCTTATTTTCAATTGTGATTATTATTTGAATTTAAAACTCTGACCGTGTAAATATCGAAGTACTCTCGACAATAGGGACATTATCAATGAATGTAATTTTTGTTTTATTTACGACCTCTTTACTAGACACGTTAATAGTGGCTGACGTCTGATTCCAGTCGAGTATAAAGGTATCTAAGTGACATCGATGAACTTGATGAATATGAATTAATCGAATGTAGAATGGCGCAAGGATCATTAATATTATTTCGCGAAAAAAAGTGTTCGTTTGTTGTGTAATTGTATCACTACTGAATACCGTGTTTTATTAATGATTTTTACGCCAGAAAGTGGTGAAACAAGGTGAGGGAGTAAAAGAGTAACACTACCTAGACTACTAGAGTTTGTCTACGACTGAAGAGTCAAAATACGGGAATGATTTACGTCATATCCTTTCCCCCCTCGAAGGCTTCCAGTATCAACGTTGCTAGTTACGAGGCGACGACGCTTCGACCATCGTCGGCGGCAGAGAACGGCCGTTTCTCCGGAAAAGATGATCGATCAACCCACTCGGACAGAGTCAGAGCCTCGTCCCCTGGTCCCGGGGCGTACTCGGGGGTACCGCGTCGTCACACGGCCGACGCCGTCGTCCGTTTGGCGTCGGGGGGCGTCATGGCGTCTCTACGCGGGGGGGACCGTACGCAACAATCACACACACACACACTGGCACGCACGCTGCTGGCTGGCAGGCTGGCTGGCTGGCGGAGGCGACGGGTTCAGACGCGGACGCTGCTGTAGTGTGGATGGAGCGTCGACGCTGGTGCCATGCTCGTGCTGCGGCAGGTCGTGGTGAACTGGCGGCCCCGAGTGGCGGCCCGGTCCTGCGCAAAGGGCGGCGGCGACGGGACGCCGCTGGTGGAAACGGCCGGCAATCAATTCCGCGGTCGGAAAGGTGGTCCACGAGGGGGTGGCCCGACCCGAGGGGGGCCCACCGCAAGTGGCTTAACGGTGGCCTACGGTGTTTGGGATCGGTCCGAAGCTGAGCATCGCCGGCACTAAGTAAACATGTCTCCGTCCAGATTGAAAACGCGTCGTCGTCCCCTTCCTCCCCCGTCTTGCCGTGTTGACGCCTTCTTCACGTCCTCCGACCAGCCAGTCGAACCCACGCGGTCAGTTCCAGGACAATCCGTCCATATCGATCATTCGAAAATATTTGTTTATCGATTATTTGTCCGTTCCATCTTTAACTAACGTTGTGCAACCTGAAACCGGTTGGGTCTCCACCATATAAATCAATTAACGAGCTTGCTAGATATCCAATACCACTCGCACCTTCTTTTACTAGACTTGTTTGTTTCAAAGAAAGTGGTAAAGATCCATATTCAAAGACCCATTCAAAGACCTAACAACCTCTTGGGCTCAGGGCTCGATAGCATTTGAGTCGCTTGTAATGAAGTGTACTTCTATAACCTGTATATTCTAGTCCATCATTAGACTAACGACTCAATTAACGAACTTGGGGGAAATTTAATACCACTTACAACTTCTTTTACTTTCGTTGTTTAATTCAAAGGAAGTGTTGAACGTCCACGTACAAAGAACAGCATTTGTTCAGATTTGGAGAGTATTTGAATTACTTGTAATTCAAATACGTTGAAAATAAATGATAAATGAATGTGATAAATTGAAATAGAAACACATATTGTATCTGTCATTTCATTTTAATTACTTCTTTTTTAGTTATACATTTTTTACCAACTTGTTTATCTGGACTGGACCTACTGTTTAAAGTGGGGTCCGAACTACGGTCCTCGGCATTAAGCCTACCGACCAACGAACGGCCAATTTAGAGAACATCGCAGTCTTACCCAGCCTGGTTATTGGCATGAATTGTCAGATCTCTTGCCTAAGGTCAGTCACAAATTTTAAACCATCACAAACATAAATTTACGACCATGCCCCAGTAGCATTCAAACCCGCGACTATCCCAATAGCAGGAGGTCGCTGAAATAAAATGTAGTCTATTCAAAGCTTTTTTGTATATACATCATCAACATTTTTAATGTATTGCCTGTCGAAATTTGTAAATTCGTTCTAGAACCAGATAATATTTTCCTTTCCATTTTATTCCAGTTAAAAATAGAAACAATTCTGTCTGATCAGCTCGAACGAACGAATAAGCTTATCAAGGCCGTTCGGTTGTCAGACGTATGCAAAATTCTTGAAAACAATAGTGATAAGAGGTTATAAACTATTGTTGCTATATTGCTATATAAAATTTTGTTGAATGTTAAAACTAAACTGAACTAAAACTCAGAATTGATGTGGCAACATTGCGACGTTTCGATGTCACATATTTAAATGACGTACGTTTAAAATAACTTTGAATAGACTATAGGGACCATTAAATATGTCAAACTTCGTGACGGCACAACAGCGTGTATTTTTTGATAGTTAAATGTCAATGTTTTCTTTATGGTTTGTTTATTTCAACACATTTTATTTGTTTATTTCAAATATCATTTATATAAGTATCATTAATATTAATTAGTATTAGGCATTCGGTAAACTTCGGAATTTTGCGCCTGATCTTGCGACGTTGCCATTTAGAAGCAATCCTGACGTAGAATCCAACGAACCACTGTAACCAATTTGGGTTTGGCCATGATAGTGGCAAGAGATTTGCTTTGTAAACTTTAAAATTTTGTTGTTTATTGTTTATTTGTTCTGGTACAGATTCCCCTTCAAGAATAGGTAAATCATCGATTTGTAAACCTTGAGGAAAAAACTTTTATAACACTAATCTGGTGAGATATATGAGGGGTGCCGGGCACCGAGAAAAATATCGAAATTTCGATATATCGATATCATAATATCATATAGATATAACGAATATATCGATATGTCGATATATCGGTGAAGAAAACAGTATATCGATGTTTTTTTTTATTATATATTGATATTGTTAATAAACCGTTACAATTAGTACCAGAATATACTAGACCTTTAATCTCAAGTTGCAAGATACACTAAACCTTAAAAATTAAGTACCGATCGAATTCCATAGATACAATGCATAAAAGTGACACTACAGATGTTCAATCATGGGTAAATGAGGTCAAAAATACGGGATATGTATTGCGATAACTAAGTCTCAATCGATAAAGCAATATACGATAAAGCAATGAAGATACTTTCTATTACCGTGCAAGATATATTATTGAGTAATTGTAAAGATGATGATGCATGTGTCTTTATATATTGATAAACAAACTATATTTGTTACCTTACATATTGTTTCTTTTCTCATTTTCCTTTTAAATTTAAATATGTTTTTAAAAGGTTGTTCAAATTACACTTATTATATTGTAGAAGAGGAATATTTTACCAATTGACTTTTTGTTGACGTATTTAATTTTTTTTTATTATCTAATTTAATTTTTTAATTTTAATTGGCATTTTTAAATCGGAATATGTGAATTAGGGAATATATACTTTTTAGATATAATTTTTTTATTGTAATTTTTATGTAGTAATAAATAAATACATATTTTATGTTCTCAATTTTCATTTCAAAATATATATAATATAATAACTTTTTATATTGTAGAAGATGAAGATTGTACCAAGAAATTCTAACTTGAGTCTCAACGGGAATACTAGGAAATACTACACTTCAAGGATCTATTCTATTTATATTAAATTCTTCAAATATACGTATAATTTACACGAACTGGCAACATTGCAATTTCAAATCCTTTTGCTGATGCCATGATTCTCCAGAATTAAACTGTGGTAGTGTTATTTTTCTTACGAAAGATATCGAGCATTATTACCTTTAGAACGCACCAATAATATTTTTAACAACTATTTCTAATAAAAATTGAAAAAGCATTAATTTTAATTGCGTATTTAAATTACAAATAATTCAAATACCGCTCAGACCACTCACACGGTATATGTTTAAAATCGTACTTATTTCATCTTATTTTCTCCCAAAGATTTAATCAGATTTATTTAAACGCTCTAGTATAGCAACAACAATTTGGAAATGAGAAATATATTATTCCAAATAACGAAAATTTATTCCATTTTTACAGTTTGAAAGCGGCACCATCAATATTAATGCGAGGGTAGACGCTTTTATTTCAATTGATGTCATATTTTCGCCAGTGTTTACCGCGTTATATATTCCCTCCTGTACTTTTTTTCATGTCGTAAAAAAACGGGACCATTTTTACGTGCTTATTTGCAGGGAAAAACGTTTTTTCGCGTGGCCGATCCCAATCTGCATCGCCACTAACAGAATTATCCCCTTTCGAGTTACATTTGTGTTTTCGTATTCATATTATTCATAGTGTCGATGATTCACTTAGAGTACGAGCGATCCCAGGTCACTTTCTGAGCTTCATTTAGCGTTTAATCCTCGTAAAAGAACAATTTCGTCATAAATATCCAGTATCATTAATGATATTTCGTTCTAGCTCGGTACGCGTCCACGAAAACCTTTTAACAGGTCATTAAGTCAACTTAGAGACCGAACAATTATACTTATGCAGTTATTAATTGTTGGAAGGTTAATTTAACGTAGTCGGCTATGTCACATGTTGTTGTTTTTTTCGACGGTATTCGAGGAAATTACGAATTTATACATTTGTTTGAGTCGAATCGATTTGCGCGTTATTGTAATAGAAAAATTACCATTGCCTTTGGTTTGGATGTCGTTACAGCGACATCTACGCGTAAGGTGCAACATTGAGATGTGATTACATCGCCATCTATAGGGCAAGGTCGGATACATTATCTCTCGCTACAGTTTTCTGTAAAACTTTAATACCATTAAGCTCAGCAATACTAGATGGCAGGACAATGTATTTTATTTAATATTCTAAATGTTTTTAAAACTACATATTTATTAATATTCAAGGATTTTTTCTTGTAATTTCCAGGCTCTACTGTGTTTATTATTGTTTAAAAATATATTTGTTGAATATTTGGAAAAAATTGAAGGTCTATTGAACAAAAGTGTCCTTTAAATAAATTCAGTCCTTTCGGGTTTTCAGGGTTGTAACAAAGATGGTGAGGATGGTATATAAAGAAATACGGAAATATTTCAATGCTTGGTCAGTCGAAGACTGCTGAGAAAGGAGACAACTCAGTTGGTGGAAACATTTAGAGTACATAAGGGACGCAAAGCAGCTGAAGAGAATATGTGAGCAAGGAGGAAAATGAGAAAAATCAGAGGGTTACCTAAGCAAACCTTTGATGAATGTACCCGAGAAATAGCTCAGAAGAGCGTAAATAATCCGGCCGAAACAAGAATTGTCATATCGATCTTTCCTCTTTTAAGAAAGATAACGCACCTGCATTATTAAGTGGTACAAAACGTGTTTGGATTAAATATGTATTCTTTAAATATACGTATAATTTACAAGAACTGGCAACGTCGCCACATCAAATTTTTGTCGCATGTCGAATCCATGAGTAGGCTCTTGTTTTCTCTTATAGATGTCTGTATTAGATAGAGAATAAACACTAAACATAACACATAAACATATATACCTCAAATATACATTAATTTACAAGAACTGGCAACGCCGAAACATTAAACTATTGTCGCATGACGAATCCATGAAGAGGTTCTTGTTGTATTTTATAGATTTCTGTAATAGGTAGAGAATAGACACTAAACATAATACACATATATTCTTAAGTATTACAAAAGGTATTTTGGTTAAATATATATTCTTCAAATATACGTATAATTTACAAGAACTGGCAACGTCGCTACATCAAATTTTTGTCGCATGTCGAATCCATGAGTAGGCTCTTGTTGTTTCTTATAGATATATGTATTAGATAGAGAATAGACAATAAACACAACACATTTTGGCCAAACATATATTCTTTAAATATACGTTAAGTTACAAGTACTAGCAACGCCGAAACATCAATTTTTTTTCGCATACCTAATCCATGAATAGAATCTTTTCTCTTATAGATTTCTGTATCAGATAGAGAATAGACATTAAATATAACACATGTACATTATTTGAAGGTATAAAGGGTGTTTCGATTAATTATATATTCTTTAAATATACATATAATTTACAAGAACTGGCAACGTCGCTACCTCAAATTTTTGTTGCATGTCGAATCCATGAGTAGGCTCTCGTTGTCTCTTATAGATATATCTGTTAGATAGAGAGTGGACAATAAACATAACACACGTATACACTTTAATGGTACAAAAGGTGTTTTGGCCAAATATATATTCTTTAAATATACGTTAATTTACAAATACTGGCAACGCCGAAACATCAATTTTTTTCGCATACTTAAGCCATGAGTAGAATCTTGTCTCTTATAGATTTCTGTATCAGATAGAGAATAGACATTAAATATAACACACGTACACTATTTAGTGGTATAAAAGGTGTTTCGACTAAATATATATTCTTTAAACATACGTATAATTTTTAAGAATCGGCAACGCCGCGATATATGATTTTATAGAATGCCGGATCCTTACGTAGGCTTTTGTTCTTCTGTACAGATTTCTGTATATCCGATACGTAGAGTAAGCCGATATGACAACAGATGGCGCCGGGTTCTCCCCGATATACGAAAACCATCCTCTCCGAAGACAGGGGTAATGCGATTTTAAATTGATCATGTCGTAAATCCACCGTGCTTGCGAACGCTCTAACTCAAAACGTCAATACGTGGCGTAAAAATAAATGGAATCGTATAAAATACAGGGGTGTAAACTGAGGAATAAACGACGCTCATATGTTCCGGGGTCGCGCGAAGTCGGGGAGGGAGAACGGTTCCCCGATCCGTCCTCGTATTGGTCCCCCGACGATACGCCAACCCTAAACTCATTATAATGTTAAAAGAGTGCGAAACATGCATAAAAATATCGTTATAACGTCTGATGGCGGTTATTGTTTAATAACACCTGATATGATGACGATACCCCGAGGAAATCAGGGGCGGCATATATAACGTAATTGCTTGGGATATGAGCGTGCCGGCGATGGTCTTTTGTTTTGTTGTTAGCGGTTAAATCACCGCCGTGCGCGAGCTAATCGAGCGGTATATGAAAAAACGCTTAAAATACCCATAATTTTTCGATATTCCTTTGGAAACTACAGGAAATCGAGAAAATTATACCGACAAATGATATATAGTCTATTCAAAGTTTTTTTGTACATACGTCATCAAGATGTTTAATGTAGTAGTAATCAAGATGTAAATTCGTTGATTCTGATTAGTTCGAACACGTAAACGAATTAGTCTGTCAAAGTCGCGCGGTTGTCAAACGTATGCAAAATTCTTGAAAGCAGTAGTGATAAGAGTTTACAACTCTATCTAACCTATAAACTGTTGTGACTATAATTAACTGTAGTTTTGGGATATACTATAATGTTAAAATAAATTATATTTGATAACATTTTTGTCCAATTATTTTATTTAGATTAGGTTTTTGTTGCATGTCAAAGCCAAACTGAACTAAAACTCAGAGTTGATGCGGCAACATTACGACGTTTTGGCGTCACAAATTTAAATGATGTATATACAAAATAACGTTGAACAGACTATAAAAAGTCTATCCAAAGTTGGCGTGAACATTCGTCACCTGAATTTATGACGTCAAAAGCAATGTTGCCGTATCGACTCTAAGTATTAGTTCAGTTTAGTTTTGGCAAAATTCTAGTTTAAATAAAATAATTGAACAAAAATGTTTTTATATATAATTTATTTAACATTATACTACACTTAATGCATATATTATCAAATAATTTAAAGTACAGTTAATTATGCAGCCACAGTAATTTATAGGTTAGAGCTTTTTTATTATATTTACATTTAACTCTTTTCTACACCATCTATAAGGCAGAGTTCTAAGCGGGCTTTCTATACATTTTTATGTAGTGGTATCCCCTGGAGGCCTAATTTATCTAATTAACAGTTGTATATTCAAGTAATGTATTTTATCTTCATAGGAGAGCATATTTACCTTTTTACGTTTAGTTCTTGTTTCCTTCGATTGTGTGTTTCCTTGTCAAATCATTTTGATATCACCGTATTTTTTATTTCTTCTGCTACTACCTGTGTACATCATACTTGGTAAAATTAATTATTGAATTCTCCCTAATGCATTTGCCATATCTGCAAAACAGTTGGTGTTTTTCTCTCCTCGCGCACTTTAACCAAATACACCTGCATATTCTGAACAATTACACACATATCTAATTGACATACATTTTTCACACTCTAGAATACGATTTCCTTCAATTATCGTATATTAATTATATACACACCTTTAGTTGTTTCCTCTCTCATCACCTTGTCTTGGAAATAATCAGCATTTAATCATAATCCCATATTCAGAAAGTTTCACTTAAGTATATAACAAAGCTGTTCATTTCCAATCAAACGTTTGTTCACGGTTCCATCATTTCTCAATTTCTTCTTCAGTGTGTCTGATGGAGGTCGTCCAACTTTTTACAGAAGATGCTATTAACCGTCCCTGTTTCCAGCACGAACCACAATATATCTGCATTCAATTATTAATAAACGTTATGACTAATAAAACCTATTCAATTGTTGTTCCAACGTTTACCTTTTTCCATCAACTTTAGTTGTCTTAATACTAATTTTATTATCATTTTGCCATGGGTGACCGTTGGATATATTGGTCCCATTGTAAAATACCCATGTCTTATTTAAATACACAAATTGAAATAATAAGTTTTTTAATTATATACTTTTAAAAATTGTATTATTTTAAAAGCAATGTTTGGAAATTCCATTAGAGCTCTTCGATACTTTTCAGACATATAGTTTTCTCTGAAATAATTGTATTATATTATGTTTATATTGAAAAAACGATTCACTGTTTTGCCAACATCAAGCTGATCTTGATTTGTCACCCGCTTCGTATGAGGACGGTTTCGTTTTGGTGAATCCAAGATTATGTTTTTCGTTTTTTGAGATATTTCGGTGAACGTGTCCATACTAATATTCAGTACAGCTATAACACCCTAGAAATGTTTTCTTTAACAGTAAAAATGCTTACCTCTCTAACGAATTTTATGGCGCAAGAGACTCCATTATCTCGTTTCTGTTTGAAGTAACTGATTAGAGAGGTAATCTGTTCTGTCTGGCATCGGTATTCTTATCAGAGTAGTATTGTTCTATTGTTTTGAAGAATTTTGTATAAGTTTGACAATCGGTAGACTTTGACTGGTTGGTTTGTTTACGTGTTAGAACACTGTGTATCTCTTTTTAACTAGAAAAAAATGAGAAGGACAATATTAATATTCTCTGATTCTATAATGATTTTAAAAATTGATACAGGCAATAATTTAAACACATTGATGATGTATGTTCACAGTAACTTTGGATGGACTATACACAAAATTTATTTGTTAATAAGGCGTTGAGTTTTTACCTCTAAGACATCTGTTATTTTTCGCAGATTTATAGATTCGTAGGGTGTCCAAGTAGATTCCAACAAAATGTTGCCCCAGCCTTGTACCAAAACATGTGCCAATTTTATTGATCTTGGAGATGGAAATCTACATCTGATTCTCTGTGCTTTAAAACTCAAAATTGTTCAATTATGTTAGGTTGATAGTGCTGGTCTGGAAAGATGTTTGATACTATTTTGATGCTAGGGCTCCGTGTACTGTGGTATAATCATCTTGAAATTTGACAGCGTTATGGCAGCTATATGGTACTCATAGTATTGAGGATCATCATCAGGACCAGCTGAATATTATAGTCTATCAAAAATAGCAGAGAACTCACGTCATCCCAATTTATGATGTCAGTACGTGGCGATGTTGCCAAACTTAACTTCGACTTTTAGTTTATTTTGAATAAAATTTTTAGTATATTTTAAATAACGTTATTAAATAAGATTTATTTAACATTATACACATCATACATCTGACGCATATATTAGCGAGAGAATATTTACCTTTTTATGTTTAGTTCTTATTTCTTTCGTTGCTGTGTTTTCTTATCAAGTCATTCTAATATCATGAATATAATTTCTCCTTAGTTTCTTCTGTTACTAACTGTGTACGTTTTTCTTCATAAAATTAGGTTTAAACAATGCATTCTAATGCATTTACCATATCTGCGAAATAGTTAGTATGCATTATCTCCCTGTACATTTTAACCAAATGCCCATAAATATTTTGGACAATTACACACATTCCTATGCACATACATCTTTCACATACTCCAGTACAATTTTTTACAGTTATCCTATATCAACTTGAGTTTGCTGTACAACCAAAGCCGATGACAAAAAGGATCATTTGCCCTCTGTATCCACAACTTAATGATTCTAGTACCAATACTGAATTTAGGCCGCATCTTTGTCAAATCCATACTATAACATAACAAACAATTTAATCTATATTTTAAGAATTTGGAAGTTTTTGAAATTTGGAAATCATAAGGCAACCAAAAAAACATTATTGCTTAAAGAGTTTTTCAGAAAACAACGTTAGAAGTTTAGTGTACCGCTGTAGTAATTTCCATAAAAGTATCGATATAATTAATATCTTCCAAATACATTTTAGGTAGCGTAAATAGACGATTAGGCAAAGAAGAGTTATGGCCAATAAATTAATTGCGGTTTGTCATATTTAAATGTCTGTATATATAGTCAGTTCAAAATAGCAGTGACATGGGAAACGTCGCAATGTTGCCGCAGTTACTCTGAGTTTTAGTACATTTAAAATCTAAATAAAATAATTAAACAAATATTCTATTACCCCGTTACTGCTCGAAGTAACGACAGACGCAATCAGTGTTTGACTCTGACTGTGTAACTCCTTTGGCATTTTAAAAGGGGTTAATAATAGCTACAAAATGCACACAAGACGAGACACAGACGTTTGCCGGTTTATTACCCATAATAATTATATTTTGAAGAATTTTGCAGACGTTTGACAAACGGGCGACTTTTGCGGGCACATTCAGTTATATGTTGGAACATGTCAAACAGATTTCTATCTCTTTTTAAATAGTATAAAATGATAAGGAAGATATTGTCTGACTGTAAAACGAATTTACAACTTTAGACAGACATATATTGACACTCATGTTATTGCTATTTTGAATTGACCATATAAGTTCTCATTCTGTTAAGAATGCTATTACGTAATTACGTATTTAAGTAATTTCAATTAATCGTCCGATTTATAGACATTGCGGAGGTGCAGACAAAAACCTTTAATTTTGAAAAGATAGCTATTTAGGAAAGTATAGTACTTGTTCCGTCCGTACAATTTGTTGATAAGTAAAAGAGATCTGCCGAAATATCAAATAAGAGAAAAGCATACCTTCTTCCCTAATAATAGTATAGTGGTGGCTTTTAGTGGGTAAGCTCTTTTTTTACCAAATATAACCTTCTCTTTATTTGGAAGAATCTACTATCACAACTTTTATTGTAATGTAATTAATTTTAAATTGGTGTGTTATTGAAAAACATTGAAAATGTTATTTATATATAATATGTTTGTAGTATTGCATATAATCAAATATGTAGTAGTTTAGTAAATGGTTTATAGGATGTAGTTAAGGTTCATTGTTTTATTTCTCTTAAGTTATAATTGAAAATTTAATATTATTAATAATGCTGTATTTTTCTTTTTACTTTCTATAAAACGTTCCTTGTTTCTATTTATGTTCTTCATGCTCTAAACCCTGAAAATCTACACCGAAAAGCTATTTTCTCGAATATCCAGACCAGAATACTCACTTAAACGACACAACTCGAAGATCCAGTTGGCCGCGCATATACTAACAAAAAAACAATCGAGCCGTAGGCGTGTCGTCGACGTAAATATAAAAAAAAGCGAAGAAAAAGACCGGAACGGGCAGGGGTGAGGACATAATTCGATAGAACGGCCCGAAATCGGGGGGCGGATAAATTGAAAAAGGTTTTAAAATTGCGGATTTATTTTAAAGGTCCGAAAGGGGCCCCCGAGTCACATTCGGGCTGATGGAATCGGGCTCGAGGACCGCCGCGCCGATTGAAAATAATTGTCAGCCGGTTGTTTCCGTTTTATTTTTGCCATTCGGGATCCGGGAACGTCGGGAGAGGGCCGGGACGTTTCCCGATATCCCCAGAATGATAGTTTTGTCGCATCTTTCAATTTATAACCTTCGGCTCGGATTTTAGAGTTGTTTTGGGGGGCATAAAACAAAAACAAAAATATCGGCCCCGGCCGTTTCTCCTTGGTGGTGCCGCGGGTGAGGATTTGGCACCTTTTTTGCCGTAGCGACTTGGGAGGTGATCGCTTTTATACAGCGCGTCAATCAAAAACGCCCAACGCAAGAACGATCTTGTCGATATTGCGACGAAGTGAACACAAAGTAACCTTAAATCGTTTTAAATAAAACCTAGTTATCTCAGTTGGTCGAAAATAAAATTACTAGCTTTCTGGATTCGCCATTTCAAATGGACTTACCGCACGAGAACTAATATTAAAAAAGCTCCTGGTTATGGCTTAATTACCGGTAAAATTTTAACAGAACTATCTGAAAAGGGTACGAAACTATTAACATTTATATTTAATGCTGTGCTACGAATTAATTACTTCCCTAGTATCTGGAAAGTAGCTAAAATATTAATGATTCTTAAACCAGGAAAAATACCACAAGATGTGACCTCCTACCAGCCTATAAGTTTATTATGGATAATCTCGAAAGTTTTCGAGGAACTATACATCAATAAGCTAAACTATATAAACGAAAAAAGAAAAATTATTCCAGAACATCAGCCTGGGATTCGAAATAAGCATGGGACTATAGAACAAGTGCACAGACTTCTAAACAAAATAAACACTGACCTAAATGCCAAAAGATATAGTTCGGCTGCTTTTCTAGATATATCTCAAGCTTTTGACAAAGTATGGCATACGGGCTTGCAGGTTAAACTAAAGAAACTTCTCCCTCATCCGGACTATCAGTTACTAAAATCGTATCTCACTGATAGACCATTTTATTGTAAAAAAAGGCGATGAACATACCGAATTAAATCCCATGTATTCAGGAGTTCCGCCAGGTAGTGTACTGGGTCCAGTACTGTATCTTATTTATACGGCCGATCTGCCCACCACAAAAAAATAACTACTGTGGCAACATACGCAGACGACATAGCAATTTTGGCATCCTATGAAGATCCGGTCACAGCATCAATAAACCTACAAACCCACTCGAATGAAATACAATTATGGTTGAAGACATGGCGCATTAAACCCAATGAAACAAAATCCACGCATATAACGTTTACCCTGCGTAGAAGAACATGTCCACCAGTGAATATCAATCACCGTCAACTCCCCCAAGCAGAACCTGTTAAATATCTTGGTATGCACTTAGATCGACGCCTAACCTGGAAGAAACACATACTCTCTAAACGGAAACAACTGGGACTAAAATTATATGAAATGTATTGGCTCAACGGGCGCAAATCCAAGTTATCATTAGATAACAAGGTATTTCTGTATGAGTCTATACTCAAGCCCATTTGGGTATATGGAATCCAACTATGGGGTACCGCTAGCAAATCTAATATATCCATCATTCAACGGTTCCAAAATAAGGTGTTGTGTGCCATTGTTGATGCTCTGTACTATATTTCAAATAATGTGATACAACGCGATATTCCTCTAGAACCTATAACGAGTGTAATTCAACGTGTTTTTGTGTGAATTACTTCGAAAGAGTGTCAGTGCATCCCAATGAACTCGCTAATCAGCTAAATATGCGACGTGATAGTGAAGTACGTAGACTAAAACGTTTAGCAGCACCTGATCTGATTACTAGACATATATAAACTTTAGAATAAGCTTTAGAATAAGACTAATTAATTAAGATAATATTTTATACAGAATATCGCTTAATAAAGTGATTTTCTGCATGCCATGTAAATATAATATAGACATAAGAAATACTTATTGCCTATAGGGCAGATTGTGGAACAACAAAGAGTAAAAAAAATCTCAGTTGGTTACCGGATGAAGGGCCCGATAATGTATCTCCTATATAGTAACAACGGATCTATCAATCACAAAAATCACTACTGTGGAAACAATTGCAAACGAGACAATCAGAGCATTTCACGAAAATCCAACAACACCATCAAATAGCCGACATAACCACGTCAACACCACCTTGGCAGTATTCCAAAATATCTATAAATCCATCCATGAAGGTACTAAATAAAGAATATCAGATCTGGAGAATACGGTGGATGAGGAAGCAATTCGAAGCTCAATTCATGGATTTTTGCCATCGTTTTCAGTGACTTGTGACACGGTGCATTGTCTTGGTGAAGCAGCAATATTTTGTCAACACACGAAATTGTTTTTATCTTTTTTTTTCACAGTAACAAAAGTTGCTTCACTCAAAATTTTGTCAAACTTATACACGCATCTTTTGAGTGTTAGGGCTAACTAAAAAACATATGGATTTAATTCTAATGGCACCATCTATGTGTCAGACCGGGGACTTTTCAATTGAGTTGTTAACAGTCTAGCTGGTCAATCTGGAAAAAGAAAAAAAAACAGCATTTGATGACTTTTCAAGTATAGACAAATTCAAGTAACAATGTAAAAGTTTCGGCAAACGCGATTTACATTGTCAACGCACTGAAAAATTGTGTTCGTACTTCGACAAAGGACAGTATTCTTGGCCCATTGTTATATCTATTGTATATAGCTGACCTACCTACCTCAGGAAACACTACTCTACAACATGTGTAGACGATACAGCGGTTTTATCATCATGGACATATATATATATATATATATATATATATATATATATATATATATATATATATATATATATATATATATATATATATATATTCCAGAGGTTCCAGAATAAAGTGTTGCGAGTCATCGTCGATATCCCGTATTACGTGTCCAACAAACTGATTCAGTGCTTATCCCCTTAGAACCCATAACGAGTGTGACTCGAGGTGTTAGTGTGAAGTACTCTGAAAGACTATTAGTGCATCCCAATGCACTCGCCAAACAAAAAATGTGCGTGATGACAGTATAGTGCATAGGCTCAAACGCAAACTACCATACGAACTGATTGATAGACAGGTACAGTGAGATTTAGTAATCTCTAGAATAAATTAGGATAGTCTTTAGAATAAGTTACACACACAGCGTACAGTGATATTTCGAAATAATTAAATTTGCTTACAAAAGTAGATCTGTATCAAATAAATAGCATATAAAACTATCAACGACACCCTAATGATCTAATGATGGTTTGTAAATATATTGGCTGGGTTTGTCTAAACGATTTTGGTCTTTTTTTTTGTGGCAATGTCTATTTATATGGTCGTTGGAGTTCTTGTTAATTTTTCGAATATGTAAATTAATTTAAATATGGCGTTTCTATAAAAATAGAAAGTTCTATAGAAATTATTTTTATTATTTCAGTTTATTCAATTTTTTTTAATAAAATGTGTTATTTCAAAAAATGTTCAATGTTTATTTCCCTCCTTATATATAGTTTCAACGTTAAATCAATTAGTTATGATGTTCTGTGTATGTGTATTTTTATTTATAAAAAATAATGATGAAAGTAGAATAGCTGGACATTTATAAATTATATTTCTATTATTTCGTTTTATTCAATACTTTTTAGAATCAAATGTGTTATTTCAAAAATTTTGCCATTTTTATTTACCTCCTGAGCCTATTTGTCTGCTGATATACATTTTCGAGATTAAATCCAACAATCACGATAAAAATAAGTAAATAAAGCCGTATGGACGCATGCGCCAAACTCGTATTATTTTCTGTTTTAAAATTGAATGGGGCTCAATATGCGCATGCGCCAAAACCGGAGATGTTGTGGAGTAACGTATCCTGCAATAATAAATAAATTGAAACGATAAAAAAGGTGTGCATCTCGACGTTGTTTTTGGCGAGCGCAATTGGTCGCCACGCCATCCAATCCGAGAGAGCGTCGCTCTTTCCGCTCAATTAAAGCGAACTCGCATCAACAAAAGACCATTTGTTGGGATCACAAAATGCGACGCTGCGTTCCGTTTGCGAGCGAAGGCGCCATTGTATCGGACAGAAACGGTAACAATAGACGATTCTTCACGCGCGACGGCACACGCGGGTCCCGGCGCATTGTCCCCGGCCGAATAGACGACTCAATTAACTACGCAGAACGCCGACTGACAAATGGTTCGTGGCGCTATCGGTTTTATGGGGTCGCTTTCCGTGCGGACGGGGGCTGGAACTCTAATTCGAATAATGTCTCGATTAACATCTGTGTCGCTGCGGCCTCGGGTCACAGTCTCTCGTCGGAAAATCGCGCCAACAAGAGCATACAGTAATCTTCACCAATTCCACTCACATTTTTGCTGTTATAGCTGTGGTAGGGCTGCTTCTCTTCTAAAATGAAGAACAGACAACATGAATACAGACTATACCTATTTGATATTTAAACATAACAAGTCAATTGAAAAGTTTCCGGCCTACTATAGTAAAACACATTTTTTGGCAAAATTAGTTTATTTTTATTGAATTCAAGGGTGCTTTGTGGTACGATTTTTCCTTCTCCTCAAAATAGGCCTCAGTTTCTGCGATCACCCCTTCATTCGACAAAAATTTCTTCCCAGCGAGCCTACTTTTGAGATCTGAGAACAGGAAATAGTCGCTGGGGGCCATATCTGGAGAATACGGTGGATGAGGAAGCAATTCGAAGCCCAATTCACAAATGTTTACCATCGTTTTCAATGTCTTGTGACACGGTCATTGTCTTGGTGAAGCAACACTTTCTTTTTCTTCAAATGCGGCCGTTTTTCGACGATTTCGTCCTTTAAACGGTGCAATAACACATGTAATAATCGGTGTTGATGATCCTTCCTTTTCCAAGGTAGTCAATGAAAATAATTCCATGCGCATCCCAATATACAGACGCCATAAACTTGCCAGCGGACTGTTGTATATTCCTACACTTTGGAGCGGATTCATCGTGTGCAGTCCACTCGGACGATTGTCGATTAGACTCTGGAGTAAAATGATGGAGCCATGTTTCATCCATTGTCACATATCGACGTCAAAAACTCGGGTTATTACGCTTGATCATCTTCAAACACTACTCCGAATCATCAACTTGTCGTTGTTTTTGGTCAAAAGTGAGCTCGCGCACAGCGCTTTCTCATACCCAAATATTCGTGAATGATATGATGTACACGTTCAGTTGATATCTTTAGAGTGTCTGCTATTTCATTCAATATCAATTTACGGGCATTCAAAATCATTTTGTGGATTTTTTAATGTTTTTGTCTGTAACAAC
Source organism: Rhynchophorus ferrugineus (assembly GCF_030347505.1). Classification (NCBI taxonomy): domain Eukaryota; kingdom Metazoa; phylum Arthropoda; class Insecta; order Coleoptera; family Curculionidae; genus Rhynchophorus; species Rhynchophorus ferrugineus. Next base: position 7,487,672 of record NW_027472586.1, on the reverse strand, counting down.
CTCTTTTAGGCGCCCACTACGTTCGCCGTCTTCGGTGCTCATTTCACCACGTCTAAACTAAGCATACCAATGCTTGATGGTTGATTTTCCTAGGTTAGTGTCCAGAAACTCGGCATCATTTATCATCACACAAGGATCCAATATCAGCTACAAAGAAACTTTCAACTTCATCTTAACAAAGTCGAATTGTGGTTAAAAACGCGGCGTATAAAAGCACATAAGACAACATCTACCCATGTGACATTCAACCTTTGTAGAAGTACATGTTCCTCAGTAATATTGAATACTGAATTTCCGCAAGCAGACAACGTTAAATATCTGGGAATACATTTCGATAGGCGTTTGACATGGAAAAAACGTATAGTTACAAAACGCAAGCAGATTGGGCTCAAACGAAACCAAATGTACTGGCTGATTGGGCGTAAATCTAAATTATTATCAGATAACAAGGTTTTGTTGTATAAGTCAATACTTAGGTCCATTTGGACCTTGGTATTGAACTGTAGAGTACTACTAGCAAATCTAACAAAGATATCGTCCAGATGTTCCAGAAGGGTTGCGAGTCATCGTCGATGCCCGATATTACGTGTCCAACAAACTGATTCAGCGCGATATGCCGAACGAAACATAACGAATGTAATTCGGAGTGTTCATGCGAAGTACTTTGAAAGACTATTCGATAAAGAGATGAATGTTTGCGATGACAGTAAAGTGCGTAGGTTCAAACGCAAACTGCCATAAGAACTGATTAATAGACACATAGAGTGAGATTTAAGAATCTCGAAAATAAGCTAGAATAGTTGTTACAATAAGTTAGAATATACGTTAAAATAAGTTAGAATAGTATCTAGAATAAGATTTAGATTATAAGTTGTACAGTCACTGCTTACTACTTACTGAAGTGATCAACCTGTCAGGATAGTTGTATTATATAACTGAAATTATATAATAATGCTTATTGCCCACGGGTAGATTGTTGACGTTCTAGGAGATTAATAAAAAGAGCATTTCACATGCCCCAAGTCCCCACCACCCACAAGAACGAGAGCAAAAATTCCCACCACCGTTCTGTTTCACCAAACATCATGATAATCCTTTTAGACTACGATACAAGTGCTAATTAGAATTTTATCTATGGAATTACCGAACAATTGCCTTCGAAATGAGTATCACGTCCGTATACTAATTCGTTATTAGGGTTTCCGAGAAACTTTCTCCATAACTAATCGACCGATGAGAATCTGTTTGTTTAGTCAATTAATTGTATTAAAACGGCGATAAATAAAGGATATCGGATTGTATTGGCTAGATGGTCATCTGGTATGTTTTTTTCATTGTATTTATTAAATTTAAGGACTAAGTGTTGCGGTTTTTTTAACTGTAAATCTACACGGTATTTTGTCGTTTTAATGGATTATTTCTTACCATTTTGTATGTATTTTTTCTGGTGTAATTTATTTATATGTTCTTGTTCGAATATGTTAAATAGCCTTGTGTTAATAGCGTAAAAATGCAATAGAGGATCTTAAGATTATTGAGCTTGCTGCTGAATCCTAGTTTATTATTAAACTATTTTTTATCATTTTTTTAAAACCTTTCGTCAGATTTCTGACAATGTTTTGATACCATGTCGAAGGAACTTATTTTGTCCATCCTTTTCACCTTTCTTTTGCATCTTGAAATCGTGTGTCTGTTAAGTCATGGTAAATCGATCGGAATAATGGATAATCAGAAGATGAATGATGATGACAACTCTTGCAAAGTCTGGTCGAGTGTTGTTATGCAAGAGGATGGTTTTGCATCTGGTTCTCTCTATTACTGGCCTTTTTCTGTAAGAAAACGGTGTTCAATTGTTTCAATTCACATCAGCAGACTTCTAAAATGTCAAAGTCATTTGACTTTAGCTGTGCGTGATACTGTTACTTTGTAAATCTCGCCATATATACAATAAGAATTTTGGCAGTGAATATTCCGTTTTGGTATCGATCTGAATGACTCTCTTGGACTATTTCTTAACTTTGTGTGCTTGGGGTTGTCGTAATAAACCAATTTTAGTCGCCAGCCACAATACTACTACATTTCTACCAGTAAACGATGACTTCAAACGAATTTTTTCAGATGCACGTTTTCAGGGACGAAACTTGACATTTTCAAGAGGTATAAATGTATGACAGTGTTAATTTCGCAAAGTATAACGTGTATAGCTTTGAAGGTTGATGTCAGTGGAATAAAATAACATATGTGTCAAATCATACAATCATCATAGCATCATAAAACCGACAATGACTTTCCGGTACACCTGGTAAGTAGTTTAATTTTATTTAAATTTGGGAAATACATACTAATGCATCAATCCTGTACTAGTCTTGCTTGTCTATTGATAATACTACATTAGTGATAAATGAATTTGTAATTTAAGATTTTTCTAAGCATATCCAATGTAAGATATCAAAAACAGTAAAAATTTACCGCCTCGTAATTTATTGCAAGTGTTTTTCAGCTACAATGGGCTTATTTAAATTTTCCGGGTCAAACATCGACTAAAACCGACGACTTTTCCAAACGGCAGGGGGAAGAAACGATAAATTCCCATCGTACGATAATCGAAATGAGATGTTCAACGATCGGGGCTCAACCCGATTGAAAAATGGCGTCGAATTGCGGAAAACCGTCGAAAGCGACGCCCGCTCGTGGGAAATACGTTCCGGAAGGCTCCGTCTCTCGATATTTATTTATTCGGCGGTTAAATTGAACGCCAGCCGCTCCATAAACAGCTCGTCTGGCGTTACGACACCGCCACGGAGAGAGATTTCCATTTTTTACGCTCCGTCCCGATTTGACAGTCGCCACGATGAAAAATGACGGACGGCTTTATGGCCCGGGCGCCGGGCTACCCGGCGAGCCCGTGTTGGTTCGTTTGTTTTCTCCATTATGTGGCATATATATCGATTAGTTAATTATAATGTCGAGAGATGCGAGATTTTTTTACAGCTGATCTATAAATTACTACGAAATGGTGAAGGAGTTTATAATTTGTTGTTTCTTGTAGAGAAAGTTATATGTTAGGTTAATATTATGGAGTTTCTAGATATAAAAGACACAAGATATTAGAAAATATATATTAAATTAACGAATTAATCTTTTATAATGTCAATAGTGCAATTTAAAGAACCTTCAGTAAAGAAATCAGAAACTTTTATAAATGATTTTGAAAAAAAAAATGGTTACTGGTGTTTCTAACACATGATAGAATATGTTACTTGACACATGTGTCATTTTATTCTACTGATATCAAGCTTCAAAGCTATAAGTGTTATATTTTGCGAAAGTAAGATCATCATAGATTAATATCTCTTTGAAAATGACAAGTTTCCTGTCTGAAAACGTGATTTTGCGGCACAAATTACAAATTACAAATTACTTAAATTACTTATTTAATCAAATGAACGAGTAGTCGAAAGCCGTTAATTTGTTACAACTAATACTAACCTTATACATGTACGACGCGTGGTTTCCAAAGGGCAAAAGTGGTGATTTCGATGTGCAAGACAAAAAACCTTCTGGAGGACCGAAGAAGATGAAGATTGAAGATGCGAAACTGCTGTGAGTTATTGTATGAAGAAGATAATGTTTGTCACTTTTTGGTTGATTTAGATTCCTTATCTCCAACGGCTAAGATTGCTGTGTCATCTGCAACTGTAGCAACAACACTTTGATTTACAGCGGATAAAGTACTGGTCCCAGTACACTTCTTTATGTCTACAAATCTTCCTAAGACCATATTTTTAAACAGTTAAGCTTAGAAAATATGGAGAAGACAACGATTTTTTTTAATTTATAGACTAGAATGCTTGCTTAAACCAAGCACAATTAAACAATAATTAACGTGGATTACTTTCTAGCGACTTACACATTAAATTTTGAAAAATCTTCTTAAAGACATAGTTTTAGAGGGCTAAGCTTTGAAGATAGGAAAAAAATATCAATATTTTCAAATTTGAAGACCAAAGTGCCCCCTTAAACTAAACGCAATTAAACAAAAATAACGTGGATTACTTTTCGGTGCTTCTAACACTTTACATTTGGGAAAATCTTCTTATGGGCCTTTTCTGAAAGGACTAAGCTTTGAAAATATGAAGAAAACGACGATTTTTTCAAGTTTATGGACCAAAATGGTCCCTTAAACCAAACACAGTTGGATTTAGTGGATTACTTTTTGGCGTATCTGAGACCTTACAGTTTGAAAAATCTTCTTATAGGCATATTATTAAAGGATTTAGCTTTGCATATACGAAGAAAATGTAAATATAATTAACAAAAAACACGTGGATTACTTTTCGGTGCTTCTAACACTTTACATTTAGGAAAACATTCTTATGGGCATTTTCTGAAAGGACTAAGCTTTGAAAATATGAAGAAAACGACGATTTTTTTAAGTTTATAAACAAAAATGACCCCTTAAACCAAACATAGTTGGATTTAGTGGATTACTTTTTGGCGTATCTAAGACCTTACAGTTTGAAAAATCTTCGTATAGGCATATTGTTAAAGAATTTAGCTTTGAATATACGAAGAAAATCTAAATATAATTAACAAAAAACACGTGGATTACTTTTCGGTGCTTCTAACACTTTACATTTGGGAAAATCTTCTTATGGGCATTTTCTGAAAGGACTAAGCTTTGAAAATATGAAGAAAACGACGATTTTTTCAAGTTTATAGACCAAAATGGCCCCTTAAACCAAACATAGCTGGATTTAGTGGATTACTTTTTGGCGTATCTAAGACCTTACAGTTTGAAAAATCTTCTTATAGGCATATTATTAAAGGATTTAGCTTTGAATATACGAAGAAAATCTAAATATAATTAACAAAAAACACGTGGATTACTTTTGAACGCTTCTAACACCAAACAGCCCGCATAGTTGGTAAACCGCGCGCGTATGATTCTCGTTAATTGCTGTCATAACGACAACGACGTCGACCAATGAATACTTAGTTTATTTGCGCGTTAATGGGCATCGTTTTTATGTAACCCGGAGGAGAAGAAGAAGAAGCGGAGGAAGAAGAACAAACGACTGGTCGGGCGTGGCGTTCGCAGAACGAGACCATCGACATTTTTCCACGTTATATTTCGTTTGCCGCCGTGGGAACCGGTGGCTCAAATTTGCTTTTCGCTCTTTTCTACGCCAGTTCACCAAACACCCCGCACGTGAACGAAATAATTAAATCGGCCGCGATCGATATTCGCGCGCGTATACCGTTTCCATTCGGCTTTGTGGGTATATCGAACGCTTCGAGTCGATATAACGTTAGTTTAATCGATGGGCATGGCGACTTTAATAAAGAATCACAAAAATATCCATCTATTTATATATTAAACGGGTTAGCGAAAATTCTGTCTTCCTCTTTGTATAGAACGCGGACGCCTGGATGCGTGAAACTTGGCACTATTAAAGCTTAAACATATCAATTAAAAAGTCTCAGATCTGACACATAGATGGCACTACTAGAATTAAATCTATATGTTTTTTAGTCAGCCCTAACCCTCAAAAGATGCCTGTATAAATTTTACAGCTGTCGGATGATTAGTTTGCGAATTATAGCATTTTGAGTGAAGGAACTTTTGTTATTGTGAAGGAACTTTTGAAGGGAAAAAATACAGTTGAAGCAAAAACTTGGCTTGATGCGAAGTTTCCGGACAGTGCCCCAGGAAAATCAACCATCAATGGTTGGTATGTTAACTTAAGACGTGGTGAAATGAGCACCGAAGACGGTGAATGCAGTGGACGACCAAAAGAGGTTGTTACCGACGAAAACATTAAAAAAATCAACAAAATGATTTTGAATTACCATAAATTGAGAATGAATGAAATAACAGACACTCTAAGGATATCAACTGAACATGTACATCGTATCATTCACGAATATTTGTGTATGAGAAAGCTCTGCGCAAAGTGGGTGCCGCGCGAGCTGACTTTTGACAACAAAGCTGGCCAAAAACAACAATTCTGAGCACGGTTTGAAGATGATCAAGCGCAATAAATCCGAGTTTTTGCGTCGATATGTGACAATGGATGAAACGTGGCTCCATTATTTCACTCCGAAGTCCAATCGACAATCATCCAAGTGGACTTCATACGATGAACCCGCTCCAAAGCGTGGGAGAACACAGCAGTCGGCTGGCAAGGTTATGGCGTCTGTATTTTGGGATGCGCATGGAATAAGTTTCATTGACTACCTTGAAAAAAGAAAGACCATCGACAGTGACTATGACATAGCGTTATTGGACCGTTTGAAGGACGAAATCGCCGAAAAACAGCCGCATTTGAAGAAAAATGAAGTGCTGCTTCACCAAGACAACTGACACGGTGGTCACAAATCAGTGAAAACAATGGCAAAAATCCTGCGGACACCAGGTTGCTTCATGTTTGGCACGAGTAAAGCTAATATCCACATTATACGTATCTATAGTTTACTCTGTATTTTCTCACTATATAAACCTTCCGCGAACTGTTAGAAATATTTCAAAAAGCAAAATTAGCCAAATAGATCCACCCGTTCTCGTGTTTTAACGATACTAACGAACAGCAATTCATTTATACATGTAAAGAAGATGGTTATGGCTAATTTAAGGGGAACAAAATCGAAAAACTAAAAATAAAGTTAACCGTAATAACTACAAAAAAACGACCAATACCGACCTGTCTTTTAACACCTTCCTCCTCGACTACTTGAAAACGAAAAGCCATCCCTGCACCATTATAGCCGATTATGATGTAGTTAGACGCTCGCCGGGATAAATTGATGCTAATGTAATATATAAAGTGGACGAGAATAAGTTTGGATTATCCCCAGGTATAATAGGACGGGCTGCGTTTTAGTGACGTAAAATGGTTTGGTTAAAAGAATGATTTATTTAATGTATTTTTTATCCTTTCGGTGAGTATGGGAAGCTCGCCGTTCATAAACGCTTCGTTTCGAGCGTTCGTAGGATAGGAAATAAATATATGCGCCCAAATACAAAAGGAATGTACCGTTCTGGTACCCCGGGCATCTGTATACAAGGTGTTTATAAAATAGAACGTTCTCTATTTTGCTTCATCAAAATCATCGTCGAAGAACGGTCGTCTTGTGGTAGTAAGTAGATTTGCTTTAACCGATAGTCCATACTATTTGAAAGTTGATTAATATTATGTCTTTGCATATATTCTGACGATACTTTTCACTTTAAGTAAGCATTTATTGAGAAAAATTGATAGAATGCGTATTAATCAAAATATATTTCATCGTTCTCTAAAACTATAACCCATCTGTCTGGCAAGAAAGCGATAACTTTTTAATGTAAATTGATATGGCTCAGTGAATGGAGGTAAAACGAAATGAAACAGTGGCATTTCCATTGTGTGACCGTTATTTCTTGAAATAATATAAAATTGTGGAAAATACAAAATATATAAAACTGGTGGCAGCGGTATATATAAAACTGGAGACGAAGCTTGGGCAGTCGATGGTGGCACGTCTAAACCAAACGATGGTCGAGTACTGAAATGAATCGAAATACCCTCCAATAACATCCCAGATAAACGTCTCGGGGTTGCCAGCTATTCGTTATCGGGTTCTAGTTGGCGCTGCTGGCACCCCGCCCGTGTTCAACATCTGGGATTATATTTCTGGGTATTTTGTAGACCGTTATTCCACTATGTAAACTTCGACATGCCTCAAGGTCGCTACAACTTCGATCTGTTTGCGTAGGCCTTCAACATCTTGAAACCGTTTGCCATCCAGGCCGTCCTGCATCGATCTAAATAAGTGGTAAACACTGAACTGATGAGTACGATGTACAAAATTCTCGCAGTTCTCAGCAGAGTTGTGTCTTACTCCCTATTTCTGATGTCAAAAGACATCTGCTGTAACGGTTTCACTTTGTTTAGCAGCTCATAATAACAAGTGGGGCAAAAATCCCGCTATTTTTTTGATTACGCGCCATCTTGGTTATGTGACGTTTAGTTCAGTTTCGTTTTAACTACTGTGTTGTGTAGACGTCCAAATTTTATTATGGATAAATATGCGCCACAAGAACGAGCAAAAATAGTGACGACATTTATTGAAAACAATCGTTCCATTATTGTCACTCAGTGGAAATGGCATCAAAAATATTCTAATCGTCCAGTTCCTCACAAAACCACAATTTAATGTTTACATGCGCATTTTCGACACTGTGGTACGACAGCAGATAGGCCTAGTTCTGGAAGACAACGGACGTCTCATAATGCTGGCTCTGGTGCGCGATAATGTTGCAGAGTCTCCAAAAACATCAACTCGGAGACGTGCTTCCCAGTTACACTTTTCTGCAATTAGTCCAACAATTGCTACCGAGAGATCCTGATCAACGAGTTGAGTACACTAATGTAATCATATAATGGGCGACGCGGCCCATTTTCTTTCTCAGTGGCCAAGTCAATAAACACAACAGACGGTCTTGAGGAACACAGAATTCTCAATAATTAATGAAACATCATCGCAAAAACTAAAAATAACGGTATAGTGTGGTATTCAAGCTGGAAACATCATTGGTCGCTATTCTTTTTGAAAAATGACAAGGTATTGCAGTTAGTGCTGAACGGTACCAAGATATAATTCGAATTTTTCTTGTGCCTGACATGGAAGCGCCAGGACTAGAGGACAAGTGGTTTCAGCAAGATGGGGCCACAGCACACACAGCTCGTTGAACAATTCAATTATTGAATGACATTTTTCCACGAAGACTAATTTCGCGAAGTGGCGAATTAGCATGGTCAGACAGATCTCCGGATTTAACAGCACCAGACTTTTTCTTATGGGGTTTCTTAAAATTAAAAGTTTATGTGAATAAGTCTTAAACGATTCAACATCTTAAAGACAATATACGTCACGAAATTCAGTCTCAGATGTTGCCAGATCTCACGAAAAATACCTTTAGAAGAGCCCCGAAAGTTACATACCGAATCGCGATTACCATTTAGCCGATATAATTTTTCATTACAAAACAAAAAAATAGAGCCCAATGAACTTTTTATGAGAACCAAACTAACTTATCTTTTCTTTGAGCAAAGTTATCGAGAGAAAACCTCAAATTTCAAAACACGTACAAAGTTTTCACATATATTTTTTTAAATAATCAGATATTGGTGTATAATGTTATTGCTGAACTGACGTGACAAAAAATCTGAAGTGGTTCAGTGTAAAAGTTTGTCAGTTTGCTTTTTATGCAATAACCATATTTTATGAGACGTTGTAAAAACGTTGTAAGCGGCTGTTTCTATGGTGTAATGGTCGGAACGTTGAGCTAAAAAGAGATAATCACAATTATTAAACAATCACAAACATACATTTACGACCATGCCCCGCAGGATTCGAACTCGCGACTATTGCAACCGTAGGTGGACTCTCCGGTCGCCTTTACCACTGCGCCAATGAAGCCGGCTATTTCTCAAATTGTTTGAAACTTTTGTTTGCTATGGGACGGATATACCAGGCTGTAAAAACTTGATAAAATCGTAGTGTTCAATGACATATGTATAAGTTATAACTGATATTATACTATTAACCTGGTAACGCCTATCGAAATATTTAATGTACAAGAAACAAGTTACTTAATATTGGCTTCTTGTAATGTAGCCAAGATGGTATTCGATTTACACTTGTTGAAGGCTTGAATGTAACTAATATCTTTCTTTGTATTTTGGAGAAATATGGTCGTTCAATAGTGAAGAGCAGTGAGTGTTGTTAGAAACCCTCGATTTTCTGTTTGGATGACAATTGAATCTTGTAGAAATGTATACTGACTTCATGCACACTTGTACGTCCCGTTATATTAAATATAATTTGCCATATTATGTGGTAATCGAGAAAAGAACAATATTATTAGGGATTCATATACACAATAAACAAAACCTTGGGTTATTTACCTCGATATTACGTCAATTACACATAAAGTAGTAAATACGTGCATTAGAATGGTCCTATTCTATTGGTCTTCAAGCTATACTCGCTGGTTTGCGCCTGACAAGATTTAACTACATTTCCTTAAAAAAAAATGTTTCCTTGGAACGGAAATATACATCTTATTTGGAGTTTCTGCCGATGTATAATACATTAGGGTGCCTTACACCATCGATACACATTATAATGTTTAATTATGGCGCAAACTTGTTAAAATAATGCATAAATACGACCAGTAATTATACAAACAGTCCTGTGCGATCAAAACAATCACACGTATTAAAAATTACACGTCGACTTTTCTTTCTAATCCATTTTTTCTTGTAGAAACAATTTTTATTCCGGCTAAAGTAAATGCGTAGAATTATCATAAAGTAATTTTTCAAAAAATAGCCGTCTAACCTATTATTACGCCTTATATCATTAGGAATTACTGTTAGATGTTGCGGGTTTATCTATTTCAGTGATTTGCGAAGCCGCTACCACCATCCGATTTCGACTGAGCGCCCCTGTGCTTGTATATCGCGCCATTGTACCGCCTAAGAAATTAGATGACATCCAATTAAGAGAATATAAGGCCGCAAATCGGATTTGCCTTCCTCGGAGCTCGGGACGAGGCAGGGCCGGCTCCAGGCATCGACAACTTCGCTCTCGGTATCGCAGTACAGCATACAGTAAACAGAAGGTAATTCTGAAGAACGTAACTGGTGTTGAACATTTAAGTGTAATATATTTTTCTTTGTATATCGTTCTGCGACGGCGAAATTTAGCCCCATGCCGTTAAAAAAGCAATAATTAAACATGTATGACAATATTAAAGGAATTCATTTAAAAACTAGCAAAGATAGTAATCTGAAAAATTATTATCAATGAAAAATTGCAAATTAAATACTAATTAATATGCATATTTTAATAACTGAGAGTGTGAGTGATTTTGTTTATCACGTAAATAAGGTTTAGGGTATATTTGGAAATAATAAGTCATATTCTATTAGACAATTTATAACAAATCTGAAAAAAAAACAATAAAAACACCATATTTCTATAGAGATCATATTGAAATATATTTACAACAGGTCCCTGCAGCATATTTATATAAATAGCAGGTCAATTGAAAAGTCCCAGGCCTACCGTAGTAAAACACATTTTCTGACAAAATTAGTTTCTTTTATTCAACATAATTCGCTTCAAGGGTGATGTGATACACTGATTATAGCGAACTCTAAATTTTCTATATCATTTTTGTAGTACGATTTGTCCTTTGCTTCAAAATAGGCTTCTGTTTCGGCGATCACCTCTTGAGGAAGCAATTCGAAGCCCAATTAATGAATTTTTGCCGTCGTTTTCACTGACTTGTGACACGGTGCATTGTCTTGGTGAGGCAAGACTTTTTTTTTCTTCAAATGCGGCCGTTTTCCTGCGATTTCGTCCATCAAACGGTCCAATAACGCTATGTAATAGTCGCTGTTGATGGTCCTTTCTTTTTTAAGTTAGCCAATGAAAATTACTTCATGCGCATCCCAAAATACAGATGTCATAACCTTGCCAGCCGACTGTTGCGTTTTCCCACGCCTTGTAACGGATTCATCCTGTCCAGTCCAGTCGGATAACTGTCGATTAGACTTCGGAGTGAAACGATGGAGCTATGTTGCATCCATTGTCACATATCGATGCAAAAACTCAGGTTTATAACGCTTGTTCATCTTCAAACACTGCTCCGAATCATCAACTCGTCGTTGTTTTTGGTCAAAAGTGAGCTCGCGCGGCATCCACTTTGCATAGAGCTTTCTCCTACCCAAATATTCGTGAAAGATATGATAAACATGTTTAGTTGATGTCTTTAGAGTGTCTGCTATTTCATTCAATTTCAATTTACGGTCATTCAAAATCATTTTGTCAATCATTCATGTTTTCGTCGATAACAACCTCTTTTGGGCGTCCATTATTACATTCACTATCTTTGGTGCTCATTTCACCACCTCTAAACTTATCATACCAATCCTTGATCGTTTGTTTTCCTGGGACAGTGTCCGGAAACTCGGCATCAAGCCACGTTTTGGCTTCAACTATATTTTTTCCCATCAAAAAGCAATATTTTATCAACACGCGATATTCTTTTTTATCCATTTTTTTAGAATAAAAAAAGTTGCATCACTCAAAATACTATAATTCACATCTGACAACTGTCCAATTTATACACGCACCTTTTGAGGGTTAGTGCTAGTTGAAAACATATGTATTTAATTCTAGTATCGCCATCCATGTGTCAGGCCGGGGACTTTTAAATTGACATTTTACATTGCACTAAAACATTTTTACAGAAAGTCCATACACTATGTTTATATAAATACTTGATATTCTCTAATATTATTTACAAAATATCCAGAAACCATGTTTGTATATGTCATTCATCTGTCTAGACAAAATCTTTATCTTGCAGACCATCGTATTCTTCACCTAAAGGAACCAATCAATACATCATTAATTTTTATAATCATATATTTATCTATACTCTTTTGTAAACATTCTTTTTCCCTTGATTTTTTTATTCCTCCACTTTCAGAATTTTATTCTTTAGATCATTAAGGTGTCATTGATGATTAATGTTATATGATTTGTTTATTCGGTTTCCATTCCCTCATCAAATTCTAGCAACACTTCCCTTATAAAACAAAAATTAAATCGTTACTATATTTATATCCTTTTACCAGCTATGGTGGTTTATCTGGACTGGACCTAAAGCTTAACGTGGGCTCCGGACCACGGTCCTCGGCATTAATCCTACAGTCTGGCAAGTGATCAACTTTAGAAAACATCCCAGAAGACATCCGGTCTTACCCAGCCTGGTTACTGGCGTGACTGAGACCATTTTCCTTGTCGGATTTTACACTATTGCCTAGAACAATCGCAAACATAAATTTACGACCATGCCCCAGCAGGATTCGAACTCGCGTCCATCGCAACAGTAGGAGGACCGTCCTATCGCCTTTACCACTGCGCCACCAAGCCGGCACTACAATTTTTGATGGACAAATTCAATTGACTATCCAGGTTCTGGTTGACGTTTTGTATATTTACTAACCTAAAACGAATGGATGATTAATTAAAACAATATGTGCATAAAAGTAATAATTACCTTTAAAATTGCTTCTAGTACAATTGTACATAATTTCTCTCGTATCCTTTGCAATCTTTTTATTTAAAAAAATAAATAATTTTCTTCTTTGCTTCTTGTTATCGTTTTGTGATCTGTAGCAATATCGGGACGAAATTTTAGCGTATGTCGGCTTCTATTTGATGTCCTTGAAAAAGTTTTGTTACAATTTTTGGCTGTTAATATTCCTATTCTAAATAAAATTGATGTTGTTTGGATATTTCAACTTTATGAAACTTAACCTTACATTCCGTACCTTCTACCTTCTTACCTCTACCTTCTTGTTATTAGATACGTTTAGTAAAATCTAATTATAAATGAATTTATTACTACATTTTATTTTTATTTGTACTTGGATTAATTCACAAGCAAGACGAGTGCGAGAAAATACATCAATATGTATTCCTCAATTATAGAATTATAATAACTTATAGCTATAGTTTTAACTAAAGGTATACACTTTATATAGGTTCGTATGGTTTGGTTAGCTTCAATCTTTTGACGTCCTACGATCTGTCCAGCAGTTATATTGCTTCCACGTTAGTACGATTTAGTTATCTTCTTTCGTGTTTCAATACGAAATCTTGGATAACTTCGCAAATCCATTTGATTTCCAGGTCATCGTGCAGTTCTTCGTTGGTTACGTAGCGATAGGCATTGGTAATTAATCAAAGCACCTTGTTTTGACAACTAAATGATTTGAATTTTCAATGCAACCCGATATTTGCACCCCTTAGGTCCAAATTGGCTTTACAGTTGTTTTATAAATCAACCTCTTTGATTGTAGATCAAGTTGATAGTATCTTCCGACTAACCAGTATAGTTGTTTTATTTTGGTTCTAATGTGTTTTCCTTTTCGTCTAACACGATGTTTCCAATTTAATCTACTGTCTAGATGGGTTCCGAAGTATTTAGCTGATTCTGCTTGAGGAATCGGGCACCCATTGAGTGATATAATTAAGTTTTTATTATTTCGCCGCAATGTAAACTTGACATGAACACATTTGAAGGATTTTCCAATCCTTTGTTCATTTGTAGATTTTCTTGACTGTCACTTGTACTTCTTCTACTGCCCTAGGCAGAAATATGTCGTTTGCCATAATAATTGTGTCGCCAGCAAAGGTTCCAAGTAGTGTTTCTTTTGTTGTTGGGATGTCAGAAGTGTAGAGCAGATACAGGACAGGTCCCAAGACGCTTGTGGAACTCCAACCGTGCGAGACTCTGAATTTTCTTCCGATAAAATATGGCTCCAGCAATTGACAATTCATTTTACAGGTTAATCCCAAATTCCAAACCCGATCAAAAGCTTGTGAGACATCCAGGAATATTGGGGCAGTATTTCGTTTCCTCAAACGCTTAATAGGTCTGTAAGATTCGACTTGTTCTGCAGGTTTGTCAGGTTTTTTAATTATTATTGTTATAGACCGGTTAATGTTTCATAAATTCTAAATATTCTAAATTATTTGTTGTTTTCACCCGATCAAAGATAAATTTTAAAATGGCCGATTAGACATACTGTAGATATAAAATTAAAGAGCAACATAGCCGATTGTGAGCATGTTCTAATTCGAAAATTCCCTTCTGCATAACGTATTCTACATCGTGCGGGCGTGCTTGTGTGTGTGCGTGTCCGCCGTTACCACGTAGGTGTAGAACGATAAATAACGGCGACGGGGTTCGGCCACATTATGCCCATCTAAAATATTGTGAGGCTCGCATGAGATATGCGGCCGCCGGTCCGATATTTAAAAAAAAAAGTGGCGAGGATAAAGATGTCGCTGGCTGCGCGCGGCCGCAAACACGTTTATTAAATTCCCTCCCCGGAACGGGCAACAAAAAGCGCCTCTTTATTGTGGCGATGGGTGATAAACGCGCTTTAATTTGTACAGCGTCGCGGTCCCACTCACGGCCGATTTCTCGTTAATCCATTCGAAATAATAGACCAAGTTTTTAACATTTATCTCTTGCCCTTTGTACTTGCCTTTTACATACGTTAAACGAACTGAACAAATATAGGAGAATATATTAGTTTATTGGAACAAAATCACAATTATTATCAATATTTTTTTTAGATACGCTTAGTACAATCTTAATTATTATTATTATTACAATTAATTTATTACTACTTTTCCTATGTGCTTGGATTAATTAACAAGCAAGACGAGTGCGAGAAAATACATCAGTATGTATTCCTTTACTATAAAATTATATTTATTTATTAATTATTAACTTATAGCTATAGTTACACTAATAATACACACTAAAGGTTCACACAAGTTCGTATGATTTTGTACGTTTCAATCTCCTGACATCCATCGCGCTGTCCAGCAGTTGTATTGCTTCCACGTTAGTATAATTTAATAATCTTCTTTCGTGTTTCAAGGCGAAATCCTGCACAACTTCGCAAATCCATCTGATTTCCAGGTCATCGTGCAGTTCCTCATTGGATACATAGCGATAGGCATTGGTAATCAATCGAAGAACCTTGTTTTGACAGCGCTGTATGACTAACTGATTTGAATTTTTACCCCATAGGTCCAAATTGGCTTTATAATTGTATTATAGATCAACCTCTTTGATTTTAGATCAAGTTGAGAGTATCTTCCGACTAACCAGTATAGTTGCTTTATTTTGGTTCTAATATGTTTTGCTTTTTGTCTAACGTGATGCTTCCAATTTAATCTATCGTCAAGATGGATTCCAAGGTATTTTCTGATTCTGCTTGAGGAATCAGGCATCCATTGAGTGATATAATTAAGTTTTTATTATTTCGACTTAATGCAAAATTAACGTGGACACATTTGGAGCTATTAAGTTGAATTTTCCAATCTTTTGTCCATTTGTAGATTTTGTTGACTGCCACTTGCACTTTTTCTATTGCCCTAGGCAGAGATATATCTATTGCCATAACAACTGTGTCATCAGCAAAGGTTCCAAGAAGTGTTTCTTTTGTTGTTGGAACAATTATCAATATGCACCATGTGCATCCAAATGTCATTACCGGTTTTTCTTACCAACAAGTTGCTAGGCATGCAAGGATATAATTTCACCCATATGTCATTTTATTCCACTGATCAAAAGTAATACCGTCATAGATGTATACTCTTTGAAAATGTCAAGTTTCGTGTTTGAAAAGACATAGATGAACATAGAAGTTGGTAGAAACTTGCACGGTAAGCATGCTCTAACCGTAAAAACAAGTGTGGCGATTTCGATGTGCTAGACAAAGAAAGTTCTGGTAGACCGAAAAACTTTGAATAAACTAAACCCTAAGAGTTATTGGACCCAACCCGATCTTAAAAACATTTTGCAGAAGCGCTAAATGTGGCCCAAGAATCGATTAACCACCGATTACGAGCGATGAGGAATATCCAAAAGGTGAGAAGATGAGTGCCACATAAGCGT
This sequence comes from Rhynchophorus ferrugineus, assembly GCF_030347505.1. Lineage (NCBI taxonomy): Eukaryota > Metazoa > Arthropoda > Insecta > Coleoptera > Curculionidae > Rhynchophorus > Rhynchophorus ferrugineus. The sequence continues at coordinate 7,471,129 of NW_027472586.1, read as the reverse complement.
AATCATTAGCCATACATAAGCATTAATATACCAGAGACTAAGATAGGACCGATGGGCCCTCCTATTAAAAAAACTCTTAAATTCGATAGTTCTGATATTCCTACATATAAAATAACATTTTTCCATTTTCTATCATTGAGTTATTCAGCGTAAACAGGCGTTAATAATGAACGCTTAAAACTGTATTTCGCACAGTGGAAAAGGCAACAGGACGGTCTACGTATTGATGCTAAGGTCACGGGTTCGAATCTTGTTGGGGCATGGTCGAAATTTTATGTTTGTGATTGTTTAATAGTTGTGATTTTTCTAGGCAAGAGTGCAAAATCCGACAAGGAAAATGATTCCAATCACGCCAGTAAACAGAGTAGGTAAGACCGGATGTCTTCTAGAATGATTTCTAAGTTGGACACTTACCAGTCGGTAGGCTTAATGCCGAGGACCGTGGTTCGGAGGCCACGTTAAATGTAGGTCCAGTCCAAATAAACCCCTAGTTGGTAAAATGAAAAAAAAACTGTATTTCCAACATTGATTATATTGTATTTACTTTTTCAACAAGTCTTGAAACCAGTGCGGTCTTGTGTGATGTTCAACTCCGGGGCTGTACCATGAAAAGCTATAGAAATATCATACAAAACTAGATTATGTCTCTTGTACATCACCGCCAGCTCTTCAGACATTCCCTCCCTCGAAACCATTCAAAATAGAGCCTCTGGAATTGCTTTGGCCGCAGTGGCAATCACCAGTCTCTAATGTCTCGCCTCAAACACGCTTTAAATTCATCTTAAAGATCGCTGACCATATTCTTTCTCTTCGTCTAGTAACTTAACACTTCGCAAAATTATTCTTACCGTTTAGTTTTCTTCGGTTTCCTGGAATATTTTATTGAGTGCTGAATATCCTTGACCAAGTTCTAGTTCTTCTTCACTCTCTACCCGGCCTTCCAAGACTCAATCTAATGAGTTTCTCTATCAACCATACAACAACTAGTTGGCTTTGATATAATGTATTTAGCCAAAAGGAGCACAATCGGTGAATGGTCTGAGTTTAGTTCTAGAATTTCTTCTAGATATAATAGCTTCAAATGTTTCTAATGATGTAGAAAGCCAGCAGGTCTGGGGCTTTTTCCGAATACGTTGTAAGTATGTGGGTTTATCTGTCGAAATAATTTCACAACTATATGCCTGAAGGGCTTTCAACAATTCTCTACCCCTGCTTGTAGTGAATCACGATTCCCTATGTGTATGTTTAGCATTCTAGATATATACCTATAGTCCTTCAATTAAACAGCCAATGTACTTCTTAGATGACGTTGAAGATACTGCTAAATACAGTTTCTAAAAATGTAAAATTCGTTTGAAGCTCAGAGCGAATTTTTCCCACTAATTTTGCTCAATTTAAAATGAGACAGTATGCTATTTGATAAGTCGGATATGTAACCAAATCAGTCTACAGTCCATTCAAAGTTTATGTGTATATACGTCATCCAGGCGTTTGCCGGAGCTTGTAAATTCGTTTTAGAATCAGATAATATTTTCCCTCTCGTTTTATTCTAGTTAAAAAGAGGCACAATACCATCTGATTAGTTTGAACGCGTAAACGAATGAGCCGGTCAAAGTCGTCAGGTTGTCAGACGTATGCAAAATTCTTGAAAGCAATAGTAATAAGAGCTTATAACTCTAACCTATAAGCTATTGTGGCTGTATAATTAACTGTAGTTTTGGATGTGCTATAATGTTAATATAAAATATATTTGATAACATAGTAGTTCAATTATTTTATTTAGATTAGAATTTTATTGTATGTCAAAGCCAAACTGAACTAAAACTCAGAGTTGATGCGGTAACATTGCGACATTTTGACGTCACAATGCGATGATGCGTGTACAAATAATCTTTGAATAGAGCATATGTTCGATTTGTATTGGTACCAGTCGACGCTGTTGTCAAATTGCTACAAAATTCTTCAAAATTTTAGTGAAAATATTTAGAGGTTACAAACCAACAAACGTTGTAAACCAAAATTTTAAGTTGATACGGCAATATTTCAACGATTTTATGTCATAAAATTTGATGAGGTGCATTGGCTATTTTATTGTGCAGACTATAATTTTCTAAGATGATCAATTAATAAACTAAATCACCATAAATATTTGCCTTTTAGTTGGCAACAATTGATTTTTGTAATACTCATATTCAAGTGAAAATCTTGTTAGGAATACCTTAGTTCTTGGTCACAATCATCATAATGAACTAATATCATGAGAGTGAATATATTAATTACCACGATGCCTTCCTTAAACTATCCATACGGTTTGATTTGTAGACCAATTCGAGTGAGTCGGCGCATTTACCGAGAAAAACGCTTAATGATAAATTTTAAAACCATCGGGGGTGGGGTCCGCAGCCAGATAATCGGCGTTCTTTCAATTCCTCGAACACTGTATGTATTTATGCCCGGTAATGATAGGGTAACCGATGGCTCTGATGTATTGGCCGACTCCACGGCTCTGCGGAATGGTCTTGTAACACTTGCCATCGCGCAATCTAACTCTCCCCCTCGCCATCACCCTATGGCGGCGATTTTATATTTAATAGTCGTTGTCGAGCGCCCAAACTCAATTATGTTGCTCGTAAACCGACAATAGAAGACACACGATGAATTCGTATGAGGGGGTTGCTTTTTATAATTATTTTACGACCGAATCAGCGCTGATTGCGTTTATTTATCAAGTATATGACTTAATTTTATCAGTTGAAACTGTATTATTTTTAAAATCAACTACATATTACATTAGATGAAACTGAAAACTTGAAAAAAAAAAGTCCCCGGCCTGACACATAGATGGCGATAATAGAATTAAATCCATTGGTTAGGCCTAATCCTCAAAAGATGTGGTGTTTAACTCCGGGGCTGTACCATGAAAAGCTATAGAAATATCATACAAAACTAGATTATGTCTCTTGTACAACACCGCCAGCTCTTCAGACATTCACTCCCTCGAAACCATTCAAAATAGAGCCTCTGGAATTGCTTTGGCCGCAGTGGCAATCACCAGTCTCTAATGTCTCGCCTCAAACACGCTTTAAATTCATCTTAAAGATCGCTGACCATATTCTTTCTCTTCGTCTAGTAACTTAACACTTCGCAAAATTATTCTTACCGTTTAGTTTTCTTCGGTTTCCTGGAATATTTTATTGAGTGCTGAATATCCTTGACCAAGTTCTAGTTCTTCTTCACTCTCTACCCGGCCTTCCAAGACTCAATCTAATGAGTTTCTCTATCAACCATACAACAACTAGTTGGCTTTGATATAATGTATTTAGCCAAAAGGAGCACAATCGGTGAATGGTCTGAGTTTAGTTCTAGAATTTCTTCTAGATATAATAGCTTCAAATGTTCGTAAACCGACAATAGAAGATACACGATGAATTCGTATGAGGGGGTTGCTTTTTATAATTATTTTACGACCGAATCAGCGCTGATTGCGTTTATTTATCAAGTATATGACTTAATTTTATCAGTTGAAACTGTATTATTTTTAAAATCAACTACATATTACATTAGATGAAACTGAAAACTTGAAAAAAAAAGTCCCCGGCCTAACACATAGATGGCGATAATAGAATTAAATCCATTGGTTAGGCCTAATCCTCAAAAGATGCGTGTATAAATTTGACATGTGTCGGATTATTAGTTTGTAAATTATAGCATTTTGAGTGAAGTAACTTTTGTTATTATGAAAAAAAGGGATAAAAAGAAATTTCGCGTATTGATAAAATATTGCTTTTTGAAAGGAAAAAATACAGTTGAAGCAAAAACGCAGTGGACGCCCGAAAGAGGTTGTTACCGATGAAAATATTAAAAAAAAATCACAAAATGATTTTGAATGACCGTAAATTGAAATTCATTGAAATACCAGATATTCTAAAGATATCAACTCTGTGCAAAGTGGTTACCGCGCGAGCTCCCAAGTTCATCCGCGAGTTGAAGATGATCAAGCGTAATAAATCCGAGTGTTTACGTCGATGTATGACAATGGATGAGACACGGCTCCATCATTTCACTCTGAAGTCCAATCGACAGTCATCTGAGTGAACTGCTCCCGATGAACCCGCTCCAAAACGTAGGAAAACGTAACAGTCGGCTGGTAAGGTTATGGAGTCTCTATTTTGGGATGCGTATGGAATAATTTTCATTGATTACCTTGAAAATGGAAGGATCATCAATAGAGACTATTACATAGCATTATTGGACCGTTTGAAGGACGAAATTGCCGAAAACGGCCGCATTTGAAGAAAGAGAAAGTGCTGCTTCACCAAAACAATGCACCGTGTCACAAGTCAGTGAAAACGACAGCAGAAATCCATGAATTGGGCCTCGAATTGCTTCCTCATCCACAGTATTCTCCAGATCTAGCCCCCAGCGACTACTACCTGTTCTCAGATCTCAAAAGAATACTCGCTGGGAAGAAATTGTTGTCGAATGAAGAGGTGATCGCCGAAACTGAGGCCTATTATGAAGTAAAGGACAAATCGTACTACAAAAATGGTATCCAAAAGTTGGAGGGTCGCTATAATCAGTGTATCACCTTTAAAGGGAATTATGTTGAATAAAAAATAGTAATTTTGGCAAGAAAAAATGTGTTTTACTATGTTAATGGCTGGGGACTTTTCAATTGGCCTGTTATTGCTTCCTCGTTGCTGTGATTTAGCAATATTATTTCATGTTTTAACGCGAAATCTTTGGTCATTTGGATGTACGTATTTGATTTCGAGGTCATCGTGCTAGGTCTTCGTTGGTTATCGTAGAAATTTAATTTGAGTGCGTTGGATTACTAACTAAATATGGGATTATAATTCAACGATGACAATTTCTAAGACAAGGTAGTGAGAACGGATACAACTAAAGGTAAGTATGTAATTAATATATGATAACTGTAGGAGCCCTTATTGTAGAGTGTGAAAGTTTTTTGTGCGTAGATATGTATTTGAGCTGCATACATATGACCATTTGGTTAAAACGTGTGAAGGAAGTAATAGTACTAATTTTTTTCAGAAATACATTAGGGATAATGCAGTGATTAAATATAGTTTTGTCAAAAAATATTTTTGCAGATAGTAAAAGAATAATCTAAGAAGTATAGTGATATCAAAATGACATTACAAGGAAATACTGCACCGAAGGAAACCAGAACTCTGTATACTCTCTAATGAAACTAAAATATTTTACTTGGATATATAGTTGTTAATTAGGTGGATTGAGGCATGAAAAAACGCGCAAGGAACCTAGAACTCTAATTCATAGGTGGTATGGAAAAGAGTTCAATGTAAATATGATAAAACACAACACTGCGATAATATATGCATTAGATGTGCTGTAATTAATTATTTTATTTTATCAATTATGTTATTTAGATTAAAATTTTGTTATATGTTCAAACCCAAAATGAACTAGTAGTTAAGAGCAGATGCCGTCCTCATCAATTCAGATGACGTAAATTCGCCGTTTTGTGCAACGGTTATAGATTATTTTTTAAGCGACTTCGGAGCGAAAAAGGAGGAGGTTCTATGTTCGGCTGTATATATATATATATATATATATATATATATATATATATATATATATATATATATATATATATATATATATATGTATATATGTTTACAATGTACGGTCGCCGAATTCTCCATCAATTATGGGCCGATTTTCAAAATTATTCTTTATTCGAAATTGTGCACTTCCGAGGTGGTCCCATTGGAACCAAATCAGTATCTGTTGGGGGAAGGGGGAGAAATCGACGGAAACGCTCAAATTTCAAAAGCATATATTAAGTTTTCACATATTTTTATCTAAAATAATCAGATATTTGGGTATAATGTTATTGCTGAGCCGATATGACTGAAAATCGGAAGTAGTTCAGTGCAAACGCCAATCAGTTTGTTTCTATATTATACAATCACTTTATAAGCACTGACCATAGCATATAAGATCTCGTAGAAATATCGTAGACAACTGCTTCCATGGTGTATTGGTTAAAGCGTTTAGCTCCCAAATGGAGGTCGTGGGTTCGATTCCCGGCGGGGACAATAACTATTTGTTGTTGTTTAGTTAGAACATTTGTCAAATCACCTAGGCTAAGTAGCGGGCCCTGGGGCCTGGAGCGCTTAATTGGTATAAATAATTTTGTGTATATAGTAGAATATGAAATACGTGTAGTAAATAGGTTAAATAATGTTTTTGTTTATTTTTATTTAGTTACAACGATTATTATGTACGTATTTTATATTAGAATGTTTTTTTCTGTGTTAAAAATATAAGTTTAATTATTTTTTAATTTATATTGAGTTCCTTATTTATATTTTGAAGTCGGTTTTATTAAATATATTAAATTATTTTATACTATCTGCTTATATTTTTTACGGTCTTGTTGTTGTAAGTGTTTTTCACATTGATGCTTCGCATTTTCACTAATATATTCCACAATAATCGTAATTATTAGTATTGTCAAGTTAAGTACGAATTAATATAGTTTCTAATTATATAACCATATTATATTCAGCGTCCTGTTTTGTCCTGAGAGTTAAGAAAAATGAAATGTATTACCTTCCTCATATGCAGTAATATATTTGACGCATTGTTATATGAAAAGGCCGCCTCCCAATTTCTATTAGAACTAATAAAAGCGCCATTACTTCGGTCCGGGACGTTTTAATTTTTCTGTTTGGGACCCTGGGGACGATATTCACCTTATTTATGCCCCGTGGACTGTTTTTCCGAGAAGCCATCGAGAGAAATAAAGACGAGACTGTTCGGACGCGGACGACTCTTTTCTATTTAACAGCGGGACATCGACCGTTTCTAACAAATTGCCATTTTACCTGGCCGCCTGTCGACTGGGAGCCTAACAGATTGCTTTAAAAATCACTTTTAATGTACTTGAGATGAAATTCACACGACATTCGCCGTCACAATGCCCTCGTGGAGAGCCGGCTTGTCATTCTATTATACCGAACGAGGCTGGCGAACTGTACAATGAGCTGTCGATGGACTAGTTGTCGTCTTTGTTGACTCCAAACGTTCCGAATTGGGATAATGATTACGATATTTTGATTTTACCTATTCCAATTTATTAAGTGCGTGAAAAAGTCATTTTAACGAACATTCTCCTTCAGATATTATGTCAGCAAATGGTGATCTTTTCAAAACGATTAACTTTGTTCAACATCATGAGAAAAGGCAATTATTTTTTTACTTATTTTTCTCTTAAAATTCCACAATTTGCCGTCCCAGTGGACAATAAGTACGAGGTCACTGTTTATATTTCGGGAATATGAAAAAACAAATAGTTAAGTTGCGAATATATTTTTATTCTATTTCAAAGTACTCGCCGCTATAATTATTTTGCATACGCTTAAACCAATTTTCAAAGCATTTATTCCATTCCGAATGAGGTATCTTCAAAACATGATATTTGGGCGTTTCAATAGCTTCTTCGGGCGATGAAAATCGTTGACCATGCAGTTTATTCTTCACGGATGGGAACAAAAAGAACTCAATGGGTGCCAAATCAGGGCTGTACGGCGGATGACCCATAAATTCGATGTTTTGAGTGCTCAAATAGTCTCTTGTTTGAGTCGATCTGCGAAAGCTAGCATAGTCATAATGAAGGACAATCCGGCGTCTCTTGTTTGTTTTCCTTATTTTACCAAAGACTTCTGGCAAACAAATGATTGTGTACCAATCAGGATTTACTGTTCTGCGTTCCTCTAGATGCACTGTTGCAATATAACCAGTTTTTCCGAAGAAACAAGCCACCATTTTCTTTGAAGTGCTTTGTGTGCGAACAACTTTTGTTGAATTTGGTTCATCTTGGAACACCCCTAAAGTCGACTGCTGCTTATTTTCGGGCTCATACGAATATATCCATGATTCGTCACCTGTCACGATTTTATAAACGTCTTTCGAAGCATCGCGATTGAATTTCTTAAACATATCTTTACACCAATCGACAGGAGCCTTTTTTGAACGATTTTCAAATTTTGTGGGTTCCAACAGGAACATAACTTTCGCACAGCTAAGTGTTCATGTAAAATCGCATATATGCTGGTGGAACTAATGCTTAGGGACGCCTCAATCTCAGAATAGGTGACATGACGATCTTGCTTAATCATTTCGCACACAGTATCGATGTATTCTGGCACAACAGCCGATGTTCGACGACCTTCACGAAACTCGTCGAGCAGCGAACTACGATCCCGATTGAATTCACTCTAAACCAGCGATACACGGTGGTTTTTGATGGATCTTCGTCGCCAAAAGTCAAATTAAGTTGATTGATGCACTCTTGTTGTGATAATCCACGTCGAAAATCGTAAAAAATCATCGCACGAAACTGTTCATTATTCATTCTCTTTTAAGCATAATTGTTCGAACAACAAGACATTCCGGAAAATGCTTCAGTCTCAAACAGACATTGAATGTATATGTCAACATGATTATGGCTTTTTGTTGCAGCTCTTTCAATAACCCAGTTGGAATATCATCAATTCCAGAAGTCTTTTTAAAATTGAGGTTGTTGTTAATTTCTGTGGCGACTTACACTGGAGAAATTAGTTTTACAGCGACATCCGGCTAATAAACAGGATTTATATTTATCGTAGATTCTATATCATTCGATTGAGATACGTTATTAGGACAATAAGGAAAATAAACACTTGTTATTGTTGTAATGAATGCATTTATTTCTAACAATGAATGTTGAAGTAAATAAGAGTAGTTTTAAAAATGTATCAACCTAATCAAAAGTCTCTTGTCTCTATATTTATTTATCAATTACTTTATATTTAACATTATTTTAATCAATAAAATTATATCTTGAATTATATGTAAGTTTTAGACACTTTCACAGAATCTATTAACCTTAAATGTGCAAAGAGAACGTTTAGTTTAACGAAAACATCTTATAATGGAAAAAAAACTTCTCTATTATACCTCGTAGTTCCGAAAACATACATTCGATAAACTGCGGACCGTTTCTACCTGGATTAATACAAATTTCACAGTTGTTGACGTCGTGAAGTGGTTTGTGAGTTATTCGGTTTGTTATGGTAACAATGCTTCTGCCTTTTTCGATGTATTACGGTTTGGGCTCGGATAATTGTTAGCCATTCTGACTTTTCGCCTTTATGAGGAACGCAGCGCGACGTGGGGTCAGCGTCCACTTATTATTTAACTGGATTTTAACGAGTTTCCAACAAGATCACCTTAATTTTGTGTATTGAAATGGAAAAAAGGCGCACTTTTAACGTTATTGAGCATCGCAGTGACAGTTTCTATTTTTCTCGATGATATTGTGCTACTTTACAATATAATAGTTCTCAATTTAAATTGTATCATTGTGTCGTTCGTAAAAGGACAAAGTTGTAACAATAACTCAAGTAATATTATAACATGAATCATCAAGGAATGACTTAATTATACCAAAGGCACAGGGAATTTTTTGAAATGATAATATTAATGTAGAGGCATTAATGTTTATGGATATCCTGGCACTGTCACTGTTTTGTATTTTTTTATTATTTAATTATTAAATTGTTAGTAGTCGTTTCCGACCAACCTACAATATGTCTTTATGATAACTTATATCGAGGTATATAAATAGGAGGACCCATCGGCCCTATCTCAGTCTCTGACGAAATAATGTTTATAAATGTATTTGGGTGCGCCCACAATACTTCACTGGACTTTGTTCTAAAAATTTTGCATTCTATTTATGTTACTCTTTGCAGAACATAAATATATATACCATAATTGAACCCTGTACATACATATAGGTTTCAGTATTGGCTTATACAATAGCAATTAGCCAGTACATTTTCCTATATTTCAATTCCAGTTATTTTCTTTTCTTCTTTATATGCTCCTTCCAGCGAAGTTTTGCATCAAAGTCCATTCCGAGATATTTAGCGTTGTTGCTATATGGAATGATAGTATTATTTAATGTTATAGGTGCCCGTATGGTCTGTTTGTAGGTGGACTGCACATGCACGGATATAGTTTCATTACTTTTTATTTTCCAAGCTTGTATCCAATTATTTATATTGTCACTTGCCTGTTGTAATTTTCGTGAGGCTTCTTCACTATTGTCTCCGACAGTTATGACGCAGTATCATCAGCCAATATAGCCATCGCAATATTCTCCATTTCTGGTATATCACATATGTAGAGAAGATAAAGTATTGGTCCCAGTAAACTTCCTTGTGGTACACCTCTTTAGCTACTTTTATTGTAAGGTAAGCTTTTTCTTGTTTGACTCTAAACGTTATGATTGTCATGTACGATTTTAATAGTTTTTTATATTGTTTTGGTAACATTTTATGTAGTTTATGAACAAGGCCTTCATGCCAAACCCTATCGAAGGCTTGTGCTACATCTAAAAATATAGATGAGCATACTTTTTTATGTGGACCTGGTCATTCGCTGATTGATTGTTAATAAACCCAAACAGGTGTGTTGGTATTAGGTTTTTTCTCTCTATGATACTGTTTTGTATGACTAAATAATGTATTCAGTATTAATAAAATAATGTATTTACCACCCATTTACCAGAAATCGAAAATGAATTTATTCCTCTCTCTTCTTCAATCTTCTTCTCCAATTATAACAAAACTAATCTTGAAGAATAATATGTTATGATGTTTTAACATAAACTAAATGAAAATTATGACCCATTATTTTATTTCAGTATCTAATTTATGTTTTACACACTTAAAAATGTTGTATGCAACCGGAGATGTTGAAACTGGACAAAGTATATCATTAAAATATAATTTTAGTGCCCGGTGAGGCTTTGTACGGAATTTCTGATGCAGAAAAAGTGAGAGTGTACCCCATAAGGAACAAAAGCATACAAATGATTGAGGAAATGTACGTATTTATATATCATTTTGAAAGAACGTGTCTATGTCAAAGGTGAGTTATATTACGTGACATGTTGCTACGTAATGAATGTGAATAGTTTTGTGTTAGAAAGTAGTATGGCATATGTATGTTATACAAATGTTTTCGGTTTTCAGAAAGACACATTGAAGACCTGACATGAGGTTAATTAGCGACATTTCAGGTGGAAATCTTATATAATTTTGTATTTGGTATTGTTTTATAGTAGTAGATCTTTATCAAATTAACTTATGGATACCTTATATAGTTATATAGTAAAAAGAGATAGAAAGCTATTAGAGAAGTTCAAACATGTAACGGAATGAGCCTGCAAAAGTTGTCCGTTTGCCAAATGTCTGAAAATTCTTCAAAATATTATAATTACGGTATTAATTAGTATTAATTACAGTTATAATTATAGTATTATATTACAATTACGGGATATAAATCGACAAACGTTGTTTTAACGCTTTGTTTTAATAAAATTGAAATCGCCGCCGTTTTTATTGAAAACATTTTTTGCGCATTGCAGCTGCATTGTATATTAGTACGGACAGGGTCACTAAACTATCTCAAAAAATAAAAAACAATATAACCTTAAATTCGCTACAATATAACCTTAAATTCGAAACAGGTGACGAATCAAGCTCAATCTTGGTGTTTCAGAGATCAGATATACGAAATGTATAAAACAGTAAATAGTTTTTCAATCAAAACATAATTTAATACAATTATTTCAGAGAAAATTGTTAGTCTGGGTAGTATCCACAAGGATCCAAAAGATATACAGCTATTTGAGAGATTTAGAACATCCGTTCATACATTGTTGGATAATATAGGATTTAAGTGGTGCAAAGAAAGATAATCCACGAAGGGGTTTAATGGAACTTCCAGAGATTGCTTTCAAAGGAATACAATTTTTAAAAACATATAACAAAATCAAGAAAGAATTATATTAATTTATATATTTGAAAGAGACATGAATATTTCAGAATGATACATTGGGTTGCTCATGGCAAGATCATAATAAGTATATTGTAAAGACAACAAAGGTTCATGGGAAAAGGTAAACGTTGGAATAACTACCGATTAGGTTTTGTTAATCATGACATAATGCATCAATGCACTATGCAAAGTCTGGATTTATAGAAAGAGGCATTGTCGAAAATAATGTATGGGCGATTATATTATATATCGATTTGTATGAGCCCGGTCAAACACATTGAAGAAGAAATTGACAAATGGTGGAATTTTAAGCAAGTTTGTAATTGATTGAAAATAAACAGCTTGGTTATTAACATGACTAGTATTTCTGAAGATGGCTGTGATTGAATAAAACTTTATGGTTTTTGATTCAATGCTGACGATTACCAAGACAGGGTGATGAAAGAGGAAATCTCTAAAAGTCAATATACAATTAATATACTGTAATTGTAGGGAATTGTATTATAGTGTAAAAGCTTTATGAGCATGTGTGTTATTCTTCAGATTATACATGAATGTTTGGTTAAAATGTATGGGGAGAGAAATAACACTAAACTGTTTTGCAGATATGACAAATGCATTAAGGAGAATGCAGTGATTAAATATTGTTGTATCAAGAAAGATGTACATACATTGTAACAGAACAAACTAAAGAGAAATATAGTAATATCATGATGACTTTACAAGTATACTTTGCGTCGAAAGAAACAAAAACTAAGCGTAAAATATAAATATGCTCTCTAATAAAAGTAAAATACATTACTCAGATATACAATTGTTAATCAAGTGCATAAGCTCTTGGGGGAATTCCGTTACATACAAAAACGCGTCTATAACACTACCGATATTGTGGAAAAAATCTTAATATTTATATATAATAAAACAACACTAACCTATAAATTATTGGGGCTGTAAAGTTAATTGTAGTTTTAAGTTCTTCGATAATAAACCTATTTGATGTACTCTAATGTTAAAACAAATTATATTTAATAGACTATTTGTTCAATTATTTTATTTATATTAAAATTTTGTTATATGTTAGAGCCTAAATGTACTAAAACTCAGAATAGCTGCGGCAACATTGCGAAGTTTCCCGTGTAACTGCTATTTTGAATTGACTATATCTTGTTCTTATTTTTTAACATCAATTATCAATATCATGGGATATTGGATGATTGTTGAGTTATTTTTCTTCCACACTGTCAATTTATACTCTTAACTCTATAATAACTGTATAATTTAACATATACATTGAATACATGACCTGTCTTCAAAAGCTTTAAACAAAAGTCTTTACGTACGCTTTTAAGAGTCATCAAATGATATGAGACGAAGATGTACGAATTCCTGCCATTATAAATTGTGAGAGGGGAAAGGACGAAGCTAATAGCTTGAATCAGTTCATTTTAAATTATATTAAATGGGCAATTGGCAGTGTTAATTAATATTACAATTTAGTATCACTTTCATAAAACTTCCTCAAATCGTTTGGAGTCGATACACTTCATGGAACTTTTCGAATCTAAATTTAGTTTTCAAGATCTTAGGAGAGAAGTTTTGATAATCAAAAGAGTTCAACAAAAATAGGGAGTGTTAGATCGAAAGGAAAAAGTCAATATAGAAAAATATTACATATTATTACCATTAACACAACAAAAAGTATTTTACAATTTATCATTCACAATTTTGTTCTTGCTGTCCGATTACATTAATAATTTTGAAATATAACGTTCCAAAATGCTAGATTAATATATAATATATTTATATATATTTTTATATACATGTTATAGAATGTTAAAATATCAGTCGAATAAAACTAGTAGAACCGAAAATACTAACTAAAAGTACACTTCTGAAACAGTCGATAGTAAATAGTATATACCAAGGCAGAGTGATGAAAGAGGAATCGACTAAAGGCCAGTATATAATTAATATATTGCAACTGCAAGAAATTGTATGATAAAGTATGAAAGCTTTATGTGCATGTGTGTTACTGTTCGGAATATACATGAACGTTTGTTTCAAATATATAAGGAGAGAAATAATATTAACTACTTTGCAGATATGGCAAATGCATTATAAGATGCAGTGACTAAATGACTAAATCTAGTTTTATCAAGAAATATCTGTACACTTAGTAACAGAACAAACTAAGGAGAAATACAGTAATATTAAAATGAGTTTACAAGGAAATATTGCATCGAAGAAAACATGAACTAAGCATAAAAGGTAAATAAGCTTTCTGATGAAAGTAAAATACATTATTCAGTTCTATACCTGTTAATTAGGTGGATCAGGCCTTCGGGTGATACCACTACATAGAAAAACACGCCTACCTATACTAGTATGGACAAAAGTTCAATGTAAATGCACAAAACAACCCTAACCTATAAATTATGATGGCTGTATTGTAGTTTATAGTTCTATTGTTGTTTTAAATTCTTTGTAATATATGTATTAGATGTACTATAATGTTAAAATAAATTATATAAGATAACATATTTGTTTCATTATATTATTTAGATTATAATTTTGTTAATGATTAGAATATGCCAAAGTCAAAATGTACTAAAACTCAGAGTTGATGCGGCAACAATGCATCATCAATTTAGATGACGTGAGTTCACTGCTGTTTTGAATAGACCATAGATAGATTTTGAAACGTTAAATATTCTCCCTAATTTATTACAAATTTTCCCATGTTCCTAGGTAATGAATTTTGATCTATATGGTGCTAAAACTGGTGGTACTAAATAAATAAACTAAACTGGTACTAAAACATCAAACCAATTGGTAATCCAACGCACCCAAAATAAAGTTCTACTATTAATTACTAATGCTTATCGCTACGTAACCAACAAAGAACTGCACGATGACCTCGAAATCGAATGGATGATGATTGTAACGTTGAAGCAACACAGATATTGAACAACATGCAGGATATTAAAAGATTCAACCAAACTATAATGTTTAATTACAACAGTACTACAAATTTTACTAAGCATATCTAATATAATATGTAAATAATAAAAACACATATTACTTAAATTATTATTTTGCATCTTACACTAGATTATTTAACTCGACTCCATAAACATAATATTAGGAAGACACTAAAATTCTTTATTGCTTTTAGGACTAGATACATTAATCATTTAAACAAGAAAAAAGTATTAAACCGTCCGATTGATGAATAAATCTCATTTTATTTTCCAAACATTTCCTCAATAATTCATATTTCTCGCGTCCCAACGTACCGTGGAACTAGCCATATATCAAAAAAAGAAGAAAAAGAAGAGGGCCATTGTCATACCAATAAGTACCCGAGCCTAAATACGGTTTAATTTGAATATGGTTCCGTGAAACCGTTTAAAATGCGTCGGGCGCGGTCACTCCTAAATTTCCTTCGTCAAATTACGTAGAAAACAGACACCAATTTAACTTTTAATAAAGACATAAATAACCGGTGGAAAGCGGGAGAATTAATTTATTTGGGGACCGTTTGTTTACCCTGGGCCCGGTCAGAGATTGTGGTCTCGACAAAAGACACCTCGAAGCTCGTGAAGAGGAAGTCATTATTGATCATTTGAATAATAATAGTCTCCCGACTATATCGGCCAAGATCTTAATCGACTTCGAGTTAAGCGAAGATGTAAATGGATTTGATCTGGGGAATGGGGCTCGAGGTAAATCACCAGTCGTGTTTTTACAACCGACTGTGACTGACAAAAATAAGTGTGAATAATAAATTTGGTTCAGGTTCTTTTGTGGTGTCTTTTTTATTGCGATTAGCTCGACAATAATCGAATAACGTGTGGTTAAATTGTATGTTTAATAAGAGGACACGTCATCGTAGACAACCTTCCTCTCTCATTCCAATCACAATAGTTTTTATTTCTTTCAGGAGATGATTGTTCGGACAATGGTGTTAAAATCTGCTATGACACTCTGGCTATAGAAGCTCGACCAATACATATTCAAAAATATATTTTTTCATCCATTAAATAATAAAAAAAAATTTATTAAGCGCCATCTTAACATATACATAAATTTTATTATGGATATGGAATATACGCCACAAGAACGAACAGAAATAGTGACAATATTTATTGAAAATAATCCTTCCATTATTGCCACTTAGTTTAAATTGTGTCAAAAATATCCTAATCGTCCAGTGCCTCACAAAACCACAATTTATCGTTTACTTGCGAATTTTCGACAGTACCGTACGACAGCAGACATGCTTCGTTCTGGAAGGCAACGGACATCTCGTAACGCTGCAAATGTGGCTTTGGTGCGCGATAGTATTACACTCTTACATTCCAGAAACATCAATTCGGAGACGTGGTTAAAAGATCCTCATCAACAACTTGAGTACAGTAATGCAAACCTAAGGCTGTCTCGTGGTCTTGAAGATGTTTCGTCTAAATTGGTAATGAGCAATGAAACCCATTTTCTTCTTAGTCGCAACGTCAATAAAAAGAACAGTTGGTTTTGGGGAACACAGAATCCTCAATTAATTCATGTAGCATCATTGCATCCACTAAAAACAACTGTATGGTGTGGTATTCATGTTGGAAATATCATTGGTCCCTATTTTTTTGAAAATGACCCAAGGGTTGCATTTACTGTTACTGCTGAACGGTACTAAAACATGATTCGAATTTTTCTTGTGCCTAAAATGGAAGAGCAAGGACTAAGGGATATGTGGTTTCAGCAAGATGGGGCCACAGCACACACAGCTCGTTCAACAACTCAATTATTGAATGACGTTTAGCATGGCCAGTCAGATTTCAGGATTTAACAGAACCAGGCTTTTTCTTATGGGTTTTTTAAAATCAAAAGTTTATGTGAATAAGCCCCAGACGATTCAACTACTTAAAGGCATTATTTGTCACGAAATTGAAGAAATCCAGCCTCAGAAGTTGCAGTATGTCATGAAAAATGCCTTAAAATGAACGAAAAACTTCATAGCGAATAGCGGTCACCATTTAGACCATATAATTTTTCAATCCTAACGACCAAAAAGACGTAAAGACCGAACAAACTTTTTGTGAAAACCAAACTTACTTACCTTTTCTTTGAGCAAATTTATAGGCAATCAAAATGGTAGCAGGGCTTTTGCCCCACGTTGTATATCCACCCCACTATATTAGTCTGTGCTCTGTTTTGATATTGTATCAAAAAGTTCGATATACATATTTATAATTCTATATTGATATGAAAATAGTCTCTACTCGTATCTGCGGCTATTTTCTTGATTTCCTAGGTGACAGTTGGTATCTGAACGTCTTGGTGTAAGCAATTATTCCTGTAGTATCTGGATGCACCTTCAACACTTTCCAAAACTTTGTTCTGGCAAACTTATATTGTGTATATATTACTTTTCCCGGAACATCCCCATAATTTGTTGGGTTTCAATGTCTATATATATCTCAACACTTGCTTGTACCATAGCAATTTATTATTTACTGGTAATTGTGATTTTAGTCCAATTAACCAATATATTTTCCTATATTTTCACTATTCTTTCTAACAGTTCCTTACTTTTTTCTTTACGTTATCCTTCCAGCGATGTCTTGCATCAAGATTCATTCCGAGATACTTAGCGTTGTTGTTATATGGAAAAATAATATTATTTTTTTTTATTAGTGCTTGTGCGTTCTGATTATACGTAAACTGCACATGCACAGATTTACTTTCGTTAATTTTTATTTTCCAGGTTTGGGTTCAATAATTTATATTGTCACTTACCTGTTATAATTTTCGTATGGCTTCTTCATCACCAGCAAATATAGCAATACATTTCATTGTGGTGTCTCTGCTCTAGCGTTTTTTATTGGTGAGTAGGTTTCCTCTTGACTCTATACATTGTGCTTGTAATGTAAGATTTTAATAGTTCATTATATTGTTTTAGTAACAGTTTCCGTAGTTTATGAATAAGGCTATCATACCATACCTTCTACCTGCATAGGCTCGATTCCTTGTGACAATGATACACCATGGAAAAACAATGCTTGCAATTTTTCCACATTTTCTCACTACATAAACCTCCCTTGTGCTATCATGAATGATTGAGAATGAAAATTAATCTCATCAGTCCTATACTTCTCGAGTTATAGCGAGACTAACTCATTAAAATATTTAAATACATCTTACAGATTAATCCCAAATGCCAAACCCGATCAAAAGCTTGTGAGACATCCAGGAATATTGCAGGGCAGTATTTCTTTTCTTCAAACGCTCTTTCAATAGCCGCAGTTACTCTGTGCACTTGATCGATAGTTGAATGGTGATTTCGAAAACCAAACTGGAAATCTGGTATTGTTAGCGAATGTTTAACACATTTATATATCAGCTTCTCAAATAGCTTTGATATTGCAGGTAGTAGCGAAATAGGCCTGTAAGATTCGACTTGTTCTGCAGGTTTGTCAGGTTTTTTGAGCATAATTATTTGTGCAACTTTAAAGCATTCCGGGACATGCTTCAGCCTTAAACAGGCATTAAATATATATGTCAACATGATGATTGCTTTTCGTGGCAGTTCTTTCAATAATCCAGGTGAAATGTCATCTATACCGGGTGCCTTTTTAGGATTGAGGTTATCAATTTCAGTGGCAACTTCCAGTGGAGAAAGTAAATTTTGATCTACATCGGGTTGATAAATAGGAGATGTATCCATGGTAGATTCTATATCATTAGGCCGAAAAATGTTAGGTAAGTATTGGGCGAACAATTCAGCTTTTTCATTGTCGCGTCGAATCCATTCATTTCGATCATTTTTAATTGGCGGTACTCGAATAATTGGTCTCTTAAATCTTCGAGTTGCTTTCCATAGCGAATAATCTTTGTCTGCTTGTGGACTTAATTCACTTAAATACTTTTGAAAGCAATTCTGTTTATATTCTTTGATCTTTTGATTCGTCTGATTACTAATTCTATTAAACGTAGTTTTGTCTGCAGCATTTCTGGTTCTGTGCCATACTCTTCTAGCTTTTCGCCTTTCTTTTATCATTTCTCTAATTTAGAGGGGGTAAAGTACTTCATATTCTGATTTTTCTCTTGCTATTGGGGTAGCATCTTTTGCAGCTGACCGAATTTGTTCAGTTATATGTTTGGTTTGTTGCTCAAGATCATCTATAGTTTTAAGTCTTACTTTTAAACTGATTTGTTCCTGCAGTATTAACCTGAATTTGTCCCAGTCAGTATATTTGTTTGTAAGATTAGGCTTTTTTGTTTTTCTTAGGATTGTCGCGCCCAGTGTTAACAATACTGGAGTGTGATCAGATGTTAGATCGCACAAGCTTTCTGTACTAATTTGATTTAATGAAATGCCTTTTGTAATGTAGAAATCCAGCAGGTCTGGGACTTTATTACTGTCTGTGGGCCAGTAAGTACTAAACTGAAATGTAATTCCTTTTATTTAACCAGCCGATCATATACTACATCTTGTTTGTTTCCCCGTAGTCCACTAATTTGGTGCGCTGATCATCTAACTGATCGGATAAACTGATGACAAACATCGCGAAAAAAACCACGAAATAAAGATCGCCGGCGTTTGTTTCTCGGATCGAAAAGGATTGTGTTTCGACGCGGCCGATCGCCTAATGCTGTCATAATTCCCGACGCTTATTTACGATCGTTAAAAACTACCGAAAAACAAGTCATTATTTATTGGGTAAATATTTCACGCGCGAGGCTTCGAATACCCATCCCGATTCGTGAAGGGGCCCCATAAACCAGGGCCGTCTCATAAATGAAGCTGAGGCATAAACGGGCGCAGCGGGACGCCCAAATAACGACGTCCCGTTGAGCATGAAACAGCTGTCGCTAAGTCCAACCGCTTGATAGACATCTTCATCCGCGCAGCGCGAGATGGCGGAGGAGAGTTCGGCCTTTTCTCGGACAAATTAGAGGTTGGGGCATGGGAAATGTTCCTCGAAGATCGCCTTGTCCGTCGCCGGCCCGTTCTTGACCAAGTTGATGATGTTGTGACTGATGGCGATTTCCCTTTACTTCGTTCGTCACAAAATCGAATTTGTTCAGGTACAATCAAATTTAAAATGACTCAAAATTTCGTCTAAATAAACATATAAAAAAAAATCAATGAGCTGTAGTTCAAGTATAGGAAGATACTGCACTGCAAAATAAATTGCTATTATTACAGGTGCTCAACAGTTCCAAAATAAACTGTTGCGTGCCATTGTTGATGCTCCATACTATATTTCATATAAAGTGATACAACGCAATATTCCTCTAGAACCTATAACGAGTGTAATTCAACGTGTTTATGTGAAGTACTTCGTAAGAGTGTCAGTGTATCCCAACATACTCGCTAAACAGCTAAATATGCGACGTCATAGTGAAGTGCCTAGACTAAAACGTTCAACACCCCGTGATCTGATTACTGGACATATATAAATTTTAGAATAAGCTTTAGAATAAGACTAATTAATTAAGATAATATTTTATAGAGGAGATCGCTTAATGAAGTGATTTTCTACATGCCATGTATATATAATATAGACATAAGAAATACTTATTGCCTATAGGGCATATTGTGGAATCACAAAGAATAAAAAAAACAGGTGGGGCAAAATTCTAGCAAAATTCTAGCTACCATTTGGTTTAGCTTTACCTACGCTTTAGCCATTGTGTTGTGTAGACCTCCGAATTTTATTACGGATAAATATACGCCACAAGAAGGAGCAGAAATAGTGGCAATACTTATTGAAAATAGTCGATCCACTAATTCCACTCAGCGGAAATTGCGTAAAAAATATCCTAATCGTCCGATGTCTCGCAAAACCACAATTTATCAGATAGTATTCGGTATTCTCTAGATCTGCCCCCCAGCGACTATTTCCTGTTCTCAGATCTCAAAATAATGCTCGTCGGGAAGAAATGTTCGTAGAATGAAGAGGTGATCGCCGAAACTGAGGCCTATTTTGAAGCAAAGCACAGATCGTACTACAAAAATGGTATCAAAAAGTTGGAGGGTCGCTATAATCAGTGTATCACCCTTGAAGGGAATTATGTTGAATAAAAAAAACTAATTTTGCCACAAAAATGTGTTTTACTATGGTAGACCGAGGACATTTCAATTGACCTGTTATGTTGTAAGTTATCTGTCTTGATCTTGATTGAGATCTTGATATTCAGATTAAATGATTGGCATTGTAACTTCCTCCAGCAATAAGTAAATAAACTATTTGTTAAACCATCTATTTAGTGCTGGGATAACTAAAAAATTTTGGAAACGCACGATTATTTTAATAGAATGCCATTTTTTACAGATCTAGCCATGTTAACAGAGCGAGTCGACGTCCAGTTTAAGTTATTCGTTATGGCGCGTCCATAAAAATTCTCGATAAACGTCACGAAAGCTACAATTCGGTGAGGCACGCGCACCACCACCGCGCCACGTCCATCATCAGGGTGGTACAGAGACCCGGCGACTAGACGAGCCCGATTCGACAACACGGCAGCGTAATTGTGAGCTGAACAGACCGAAATAAGTAGCAATTTATTTCCAAGGAAGCCTTTAATGGGCAATACAGCCACTCGCTGGCTCTTTATCATAATCAGAAGGCATAAAAATGGACGTAACGTAAACAATAAAACGTTACAAATTACAGCTAGGGTTTTACTACGAATGAATAACCCATGAATGTCGCTGGAAAACGACCGCGCTTGAATACTAACGTCGCCACGGACTCTCTCAATTATCTTATGTGTTAGTTAAGCGATGCCTGGTAATTTATTATTATTGACAGTATTGTTAACAATTCCCACCAACTGCATACTAACAGGGACCTCACAGATACCAGTATACGCCATATTTTATACTAGGTGAATATCAATATCATATCTACCGGGTTCGGTGACTATTTTGTATTGTTTTGTGTCACCAGAGAGCGTTGTAATTAGCGAAAATGTATTTTAAACACATCATTTTATCCAAACTTAATCACTTATTCTTTCACAAATATATTAGTGAAAATTATTTGTATTCTACGAAGTGTTTGCAATGTATTATGGCCGAATATTTAGTTTTTAGCGACATTTTGAATGTTTTATGGTCATTTCTTTATTAATTGTGCTTACTAAAACCTGACAAACTCTCAGAACAAGTCAGCTCTTACAGGTATATCATGATGCTGCCAGTGATTCATATTTTTTGGGAAACTACTATTAAAACATGTTAAACCGCTTATAAAAAATACCAGTTTAGATCTCGAAATAACCACTCAACAATTGGCCAAGTGCATAGGAGTTATTGAAAAGGCATTTGAAGAAAATAAATATTGCCCTGGACGTCGAATCTGGAATTTTAAAGTGTCGCTTGATCAAACCTATTTCGGCTGCAGATTCCCAGATTAGTGCCTTGGGATCATCCCTGTATCTGCTCTACACCGTTGATATCCCCACAACAAAAGAAATAGTATTTGCAACATTTTCTTTACAAGTACAAGTGGCAACAAACCAAATTGCAAATGGAAAATACAATTTAGTAGCTCGATATTTGCCTATTTCAATATTAAATTGCAGCGAAAGAACAGAAACATATAAATGAATTGTCGAAGTGTATATACGTGCAAATGTATATAATATCAGAACCACTGCACCAAATTTAATAATCCTTTTTTTTTGTTACGTTCGTAATTATCAAAACAAAGTTTGTAAAAAAAATTAAAAAGCGTACGTTCATTTAAATCTCATTATATGTATAGAGTGACATAGAAGACAGTTGACAAAACATCGACAGATAAAGAAAAATTATTAGAAATAAACAATTAAAACAAGCTCATTCAAAATATTATCAAAGTCACACTCCAGAAACTACAAAAGTTGCTAGAAGATATAATCTGTATAGTCGTCACTAAGTATATAGAGAAGCTCTTAGAAATATAGTCAATATCATCCTGTATACATATAATTTGTTCAAAGCTCTTTTGTCGCAATGTTGCCGCATCAACTCTGAGTTTAAGTTCAGTTGGGTTTTGATATACAACAAAATTCTAAACTAAATAAAATAATTAAATAAAAATAATATTAAATATAATTTATTTTAACATTATAGTACATCTAAAAACAACAGTTAATTATACAGCCACAATAGTTCATAGGTTAGAGTTATAATATCTTACCACTATCGCTTTCAAGAATTTTTCATACGTCTGACAACCGGACGACTATGACAGGCGCATTCGTTTACGTGTTCGAACTAATCAGACAGCATTGTGTCTCTTTTTAACTAGAATAAAATGAGAAGGAAATTATTTTCTGATTCGGAAACGAATTTAGAAATTCCGGCAGGCAATGCGTTAAACATCTTGATGACGTTTGTACATAAAAACTTTGAATGTACGATTCGTAAATATAATTGCATCCAAATGATGTCGCTCGTAACGAAAGAAGTAAATACTTCAAATTCCATTGAAAAATCCAGGGAAAAAAATAATGTAAGTTACACTCAGCTAAACATTCAAATTTTTCAAGGATACATACCACTTATACACTTTATAAATCATAATTTATAGGCAAAACAAGTGATTTTGACGCTTTCGCGTCCAACTTTATTGTTTACTAGCCGTATACTGACGTCATATGACATCGTTGAACGTCTTGGCGCCAATTTGAAACTTAATATTGAAAATAGTGTTTATTTTTTACCGAAAACACTTATTTCTCGAAAAAGTTAGTGTTTTTTTTTAATATTAGCCACCATTGCAATATAATCCCTTCCTCCATGTTCCAAGTGTAAGCCAAACCATTGTATCTTCTACTGTATTGATTAAAAATAATCAAGCTGTTGGTTGTTGGACGCTTTTACTGTCATTATCTCACCATTTCGAGAGTATTGGTAAACACATGTAGTAATTACCCTATATAATAGCATTATATTTATGATAACCTATTTATTACCCTTCGACTCTTTAACCGCAACATTTTTCTTTATATTAAAGAGAACGTCCTTAGATAAAGCGACCATCCCTATACCCATCGTACCTGGTACACAGCTACGAACTGCCATTTTCCAAGAAAAGCAGACCGCGATCCAATGCCCGAGGACTCTAAACTCACATCATCGAACTGTGGGATGTTGTTGTGGCCTATCGACGAACACGATTTCGACAACACTTATTTTATTCCCGATCAGGTTTTTTCTTTTTCTGGTGTCCGTTCACATGTACAAATTCGCCGGAATCGAATCGAAGAAATTATGACGTCATTATCGAGTACGTGACGTCGTTATTTGGTATATTTATGGTCGGGCGTCACGAGTAGTCAGTAAAATTACCTCTTTATTAGCGTCAGCCATTTCGACACAAAAATAAATACAATTTTGTGGTCGGTGATGGCCCGTAATATGATCGCCGGTAAGTTTGAATGTTCGAGACATGAAGCGGAACAAACTTTGCGGGAAGAGGACCAAGACAGAGGCCATCATCATCTGCTAACGTCGCTGGATGTAATTTGAATTTCTATCGAGCGGTAGTTGGTGTGAAACCAACTCATCACCCGCTGGTGATTGATGGCCCTAGATATTCGACGTAAATCCGTGAGATTTTTTTGGACAAACCCATCGTCAAAAGATGTGAGATAATTTTAAATAAACATAGCCTGTACAAATATGTTTTTGTAGTTTTGAAAATGCATTAAAAGAACTTGGTCTATTTACATACCGCAAAACTATATATAGCATATCTAAAGAAGCAGTGTTATCAATATATAATAATACAAGACAACATTTTCATTCACATTTTATTCCATCAAAGCAAATGAGAAAAAATCTACCCCTGTAACATTCACTCTTTGTAGAAGAACATGTCTCGCAGTAAAATTGAATAATTATGAACTCGATCGATATTTGACATGGAAAAAACATACAGTGACAAACAGCTTGGGGTTAAACTAAACCAAATGTATTAGCTGAATAGCGTAAATCTAAATTATCATTAAGTAACAAAGTTTTACTTTATAAGTTAATACTTAGACCCATTTGGACCTACGGTATTGAAATTAAAAAGTAAACCATACGAACTGATTAATAGAGTGAAATTTAATAATCTCTAGAATAAGCTAGAATACTTTTTAGAATAAGTTAGGAGAGATTTTAAAATAAGTATAAGAATAGTATCTAGAGTAAGATTTAGATTATAAGTTGTACAGTAGATCACTTACTGAAGTGATCTTCTACATGTCAGGATAGTTATATTATATAACTGAAATCATATAATAATACTTATTGACCCCGAGTAGATTGTTGACGTTCTTGGAGATTAATAAAAAAAAAAGATTATTCCAGTCAAAAAGAGATATAATACTGTCTGATAAGGTTGAAGATGTATGTTTGAAATTTTATGAAATTTAAAAAAACGATGAATAGAAACATAATCTATAGAAAACTTAGGGATATGGGGTACTTTGAATGGTCAAACCTTGTTAGGAAACCCAGGATATAAAAATGGGATGATAAAATTAAAGGGGACTTGTTAATTCAATTTCTATATAGACATAAATATTTCAAAATGGAACAGTATGTCAACGTTGGCAAGACGCTAATAAAAAGAGTGTAAAGAAAACAAAAGTTTATGCAAAGAGGTAAAAGTTAGAATAATATTTGATTTGGTTTTGTAAATCATAATATGCTTGATAATAATTAATTGCAGATGTATTGTTCTTCATGCTAGAAATAGCAATTCAACAAAAACATCCCAATAAGTGACCGGCGAAGACTGTAATTAAAGATTAGCTTGCAAAACATGAATTAAGTTTTTAATATACCATGTTAAAGAATATAGTATTTCAAATTGTTACTTGGCAAATGTAAATAAAATGTTTAATTGTATTTTATGTAATTTACGTTTTAGAAACAGGACTGAATAAAGATTCACAGTAGATCAGATGGCTACATAATATGGTCACAGTGTTTAATCAAATCTAATTGTTATAGGATGTGGCAAACAACTACTACAGTAGATACGCATATCGAGAAAGATATACAGGTAATTGAGTAAGTATTCTGGGTACACTAACCATGAAATGTGATATAATGAATTAATTAAAAACTTAATAGTAATGATTTAAGTATAACACTTCGCAAGAAAATTAATAAATATAGGTAATAACTCTAAAGAATACGCAATTGCAAATTAACTACTTGAGAACTGCGAGAATAATATTATTGAAATCAAGTGCTGTAAATTTATTAATATAAATCAAAATTGCATGAATAGCAAACCTACAGAAAAATTGTTAAATATCCTTAGATAGCAACGTTTTACTGAATAAGTCAATACTTAGATCAATTTGGACCTATGGTATTCAACTGCGGGGTACTACTAACAAATCAAACATAGTTAACCTCCAGAGGTTCCAGAATAAAGTGTTGCGAGCCATCGCCGATGCCCCATATTACAACTCCAAAATTCAGCGCGATATCCCCTTAGAACCCATAAGGCGTGTGATTAAAAGTGTTAGAGCAAAGAACCAAATGCACTCGCTAAAAAGATAAATGTGCGCGATGATAGTGTAGTAAGTAAGCTCAAACGCATACTACCATACTAACTGATTAATAGACATATAGAGTGAGATATAATAATTCCCAGAATAGTCTCTAGAAAAAGATTTAGATTATAAGTCTGTACAGCAAGTCACTTACTCAAGCTATCTTCTACATATCAATATGGACAGATTGTTACAGTTCTAAGAGGTTAATAAAAGAAAATAAAATTTTCACTGACATAACCGCATTATATACATCAACAAACGTCGATTCTTGTTTACATGATTAAGTTTAAGCAACTTTCCGTGCATTATCTTATTATTTACTAGCGACCCGCCCCGGCTTCGCACGGGTGCAATGCTGATACTAAATTAAATACACTACAGAAAAAATATGAACGTTGTATATAAAAACATAGCGGCCCGCTCCGACTTTGCACGGGCATAAAATATATATGCCTATGTCACTCAATGAAAACATGATTAAAATCGATCCAGTATTTTTGGTTCATTCATTACTGCTCTTGGCCTGCACGCATTAAATTTGGAGTAAAACAATTCCTCTTCCCCTATACTTACTATGAAGATTTCCTGCTATCTTTGGAACATCTAAATTCATACAATTTTTATTACATTACACATTTTTAAACGCAAATTTTAAATTTGTAATATCTCCGAAAATATTTGTTTAATTTACATGCTGTAAGGAACCATATTGATCTATATTAATTGCACACTGTATTTAAGGTACTTAATTCGATAAGGATTAATGCCGTATTGCTTAAATTAGCTTCGTAAATAAGCCATTTTCTCACGTAAAAAGTAAACAATAAAAATGGTTAATGTGGGTTATCCCTAAAAGATAAACATATACCATCGCGGACTTTTTTGTAGACCTTTTTATGGTGTACAATACTGTAGTACATTAATTTGATCTAACTCGTAGGGTTAGGCAGCGTTTTTGCTAATTGCTAAATAAGCCTAAAAAAATAGGTTAATTTACGACATCACGTTAGAAACCTCTAAAATTAGCAATGTTGCCTTAGTATATTATGCATGTATTATACATATAAACCTTCCTCTTGAATCACTCTATCTATTGAAAAAAACCGCATCAAAATCCGTTGCGTAGTTTTAAAGATTTAAGCGCACATAGGGATATAGGGACAGAAAAGGCGACTTTGTTTTATACTATGTAGTGATCTCAACTAACAGCGAGAAAATTAACCACGGCCCGTTTCGTCGCGGTTAAGATCGATAAGGACGATCTTTAGGGCCTTAAACAAAGTGAATTACGATTCCGAAACGAACCGATTTGGAGACGGCGTGCAAAGGGATCAGCCTGGGAACGCTTTAAAATCCCTAATTCGTATGGCTGCTGCGAAATGGAGATGCTGCCGTATCCTAGCAACAGTTTCATGGCAACACCACCCCAGAACTCGGCGGCGACCATCGATCGCGCGGCGACTGCGTCTCCCATTATCATAAATACGGACCGTTTATGATATTATCCGCTCTGTTTATTCTTCCTTTTATTGTTATCGTGGTTATCGGGAGGGCCGAACACGGACCAACTCTGTTGCTGTTGGCTGTTGTTTGGTCGAATTAGAGACGCAGTTAACGGAAAATCCACTTTTTTTCTTAATTTATCACTATCATAACCAGTAATTGGTGGTTTGGCTTCAGATTAGTTATAAAATTTGCTTCAAATCCTATTCTGGCTGCTTGGTAACTCGGTTACAGATCAGTTTCGAGTTAATTTAACCCACACTATCCACTCTCAAGTAACGGTGATTTTCGGAATTATAAAATCATTAGCTCATGAAAGTTTTCGAGAAAATATGTAGAAAATATTTCAATAGAATAAAGAAATATTATTCCAGAACATCAGTTTAGATTTTGTAATAAGCCTGGAATAATAGAACAAGTACGTAGACTTGTAAACAAAATAAATATGGATTTAATACCAGAAGATATTGTTCAGCTGCCTTTCTGTATATTTGATATATGTGACTTTTGATAGAGTATGGCACAGAGGGTTTCAGATTAAATTAAAGAAGCTCCTTCCAAATCTTTATTTTCAGTTACTAAAATATTACCTCGCCAATAGACATTTCGCTATAAAAAAAAGACGATTAACTCACACAATTATATCCAATATATTCTGGATTCCACTGTGTCCGATGTTTTTCTATACATAGATGATATACCGTCCACAAAAATTAACATATATAGACGATCCAGCCGCCGCCATGTATACTACATACTCATCAGAAACGCTTGTTGCCCACTGGACAGAATATTGAACCAAGTTTATTGAAGTTCAAGATATAAAATAAAGTTACTAAATCACAGAAACGTTGAAACAATAGAGCTACTGGATAACACACGAGAAATCATAAGATTGCGAATCAAACTACATGAACTCGTATAATGTATAAGTATGTAGTATTTAGTTTTACTAGTCCAATTTAATTTTAATTTGAAATACGTATACTGATATATTTATCCTGCACTCGCCTTGGTTATGTATCGATGCAAATTCATCACAACAATGATAATAAATTAAGTTTATAAATTAAGAATAACAAAAAAAAACTTAAAAGTGTTAAAAAAACACCTTATATTATATTGAAAAAGTTGCCGAATTTTTTCACCTATGTTTCTTTAGATATGTTAAAGACAAATACATATATTTTTTCGAAAATACACTTTTCATTATGCAATTTAACAGCGAAAGTTTTTATGAAAGTTAAAACCCCATTCACTTCAATATAAAATCCTTTATAATCCCTACGGTTTTCATTAAGCTACGATTATTTGAAGGCAAATGACAGCAAAAAAAACTTGAAAATGGCAAAAATCACAATTTTTCACGACCCAGTTAAAGATAAAACTCTCCAAATGTATTTATTTTTAAGCAAAATCAAACGAAAATCCGGGTCATTCTTTTTAAATTATATTTTATAGGATATATCATATAAACAGAAATAAAGAAAAAAACTGTAGGTTTTATATTAAATGTATTTTACAACTACTCAATTGAGCGTAAAAATCTTTATAAACATTACCATTTATATTAACCTGTAATTAGTTGAACGGAACTAATAGTTAAAAGACAAAAAAATGTAAAATTTAATGACTATTTTGCGAAATGGAAACGGAGTCAATATTTTTAATGGATAATTATAAACCTCTCAAGAAGTATTTTGGCACGAAATTAACGAAAATTTAATTTAAATTTCTCTAGAATTAATTCAATTCTATATATTTGTGATAGCAGTGTTTAGGTCCTGTTCTTAGCCTACTCTATACATGTAGCATATCATAAATAAAAAAATGTTCCTATCGCTAACACTTTCTGATGAAACTGCTATACTTTCTATTGGAGACAATAGCATAAAGGCAAACAAAAAAATGCAAAACGGAAGTAACAATATAAATAAGTGGCCGGCTTGGTGGCGCAGTAGTAAAGGCGACAGGACTGTCCTCCTACTGCTGCGATAGTCGCGGGTTAGAGTTCTGCTGGTTTATGGTCGTAAATTTATGTTTGTGATTGTTCTAGGCAAGAGTGTAAAATCCGACAAGAAAAATTATTCCAGTCACGCCAGTAACCAGGCCGGTTAAGACCGGATGCCTTCTGGGATGATATCTAAAATTGGTCACTCGCCAGTTGTTAGGCTTAATGCTGACGACCGTGATTCGGAGCCCACGTTGAACTTCAGGTCCAGTTCCCATAAGTTGTTCCCATAAACCCATAGTTGGTAAAAGGAGACTTTAAAATATATAAAAGAATATATATAAGTGGATCCAGATAGGGAGAATAAAGTAGAGTATATCAGTGTATACTGAGTTCAGAACAACCAAATTGTATATATACTAAACAGTAATATTGGTATGTTAACTACCTTGGGATGGATGAACTGCGTTGGAAGATGTAAATCAAAAAGAAGGGGTTCTTTCCCTCCACTTACAATACAGAAAATATATATATTGGTTAATAAGTTGCTGCTGTACAAGTTAATGCTAAAACCTATATGGACTAATGGAATTCAGTTATTTACTAAACATTTACTACACCGAGACTTTTGGATTGCAACTGTCGTAGGGAAAATTAAAGGAATCGCAACAAGACATGGAAAAAACTCCACTGACGTGCTAACTAACAACGATCTTCATAACAACTTCTTGGATAAAACTGAACCAGGATGCAGACTCAAGAGAACTAAACCGTATGATCTTGTGTAGTTATGTAATGCAATGCAAAATGGTAAAAGCACTGAAGAGTGCTACTAAGTTTTATTTGATTTTCTTAGAGACAAAGTAAAGCTCAATGGGTCTTACTAAATAATACCTACAAATGGTAAGTTAGTCAGCAAGGAGTAATAAGGATATTTCATTAACATTACTATACTCCCATAATCCTCAAAGACCCAGGAAACAAACCACCGCCATAGATGAAACATAAGAATAAGGAATTGCCACGTTGTCATTTTTCCTTTTTTCCCCTTATTTCCACTATTTCTTTTTCAACACAATTCTATGATTTAGGAAAGTTCAGTACTAGGAAACAAACGACCACCATAGATAAGAGAGATAACGACGACACTAACGACATCCTAGCCCATTATTCAAATTACGCGCAGGCCCCCTCATTAAACCAACCAGGGCTCAATTAATACCGTCAAATTAAATCAACGAAATTGAGAAATCAATACGCGTCCGATGCACAAATTGACTTTAATTAAAATCCCAGCGACGTCGTCGCGTCCCCTCCCTCCTTCCTAACCCCTCGTCGACCCACAACCTCCCCCCTCCCCACTCTCCCATACTCGATCGCCAGTCATAACAATTTGATATTTATAATAAGATTTAGGCCGAAATTGGTCGGCTAAATCCCATCGATGGACCAGATAAACGAGACGGGAGAAAAGCGGCCTGTCACTCAGGGTTATTGTGTTTGGTCGGTTGGCGTGGTTTTAATTTGGTTATGTTGTGCGTCCGCGTTGTTTTCTCGACGCAAGTGACACAAGAACACGATTCGTTTCTTTTTCTCGCGTTATTCACGTGATTATATTAAATTTATAATTTTTTTTAATGGAAATCACCATCATAATCAATCCATAACTTGTTTTCGGGGACAGGACAGCTAAACCAATGTGCTGCTGATGGTTCCATAGGATTTCGAATATTTTTCACTAAATCAAACCATAGTTGGAAATCTGTCGCTCTCCTAAGCTCGAGCAAATAAGAGTCCAGTTTTGGAGATTTTGGAGACAAAGTTTAGTTCTTGTAAATGATTAGTAAACTTGAAGAGTGTAATATTCATTCTATAAATCACAAATTAACTTAAAACCTCACTTGAAACTCAAGTTCAAATAATTAAGTTTACCATTTACCCATACTTCAACACTTATAGCGAAAGAAGAAATCTTCACAAAACTAGTCACTTTATATCACTTTTATGTCACAAAGAGTCACTTATATGTTCTGCACCTCTAGGATTAAATTGGTTTTCTTGCTGAATATCATATAAACATTTTAAATGAGCTCGTGTTTCATCTAATATAGAATCAATTGGAATTTTAGTAGCTAGATTGGCTGTAATCATATTTGTATCTGATTTTAACAATACTTTCTACATACTAAACATTCCTTGACAGCTACTCGTTTATTACACGTTGTCGTAACAATTTTTACTCTTTAAAAGTACCTAAAACAAGGTATTAGGTGTTCTCATGTAACCCTTTAAAATTGAGAGTAATATTTTCGTTGTCCACAAAAATCAAAATTTGTACTGACACTCCATTTATTTTTAGAATATTGACAAAATGTTGCTCTTCTAAAAGGTGATTAATTTGCCAAACAACAGTTATTTTAAATATGTTTAGATCTAAACCATAAAAAATATTAATTGCTTTTTCTCACACCCAAAAACTAGGAACTCATAAATAATAATATATCATAATTATGATCAACAAATGAATGATATATCACTTTAATCTTATCAAAGACATTGATCAAAGATCCTTAGGTACACTATTGCATATTTAAATAAAATCTTTTAACATATTATTTGACGTTAAGACTCTAATCTATATCATGTTGTCATTTTTATGATTTTTCTTTATTTCTACGATTCTTTATTCTTCACAATTCACAAATTATTTTTTTTATGAAACGAAAAGTTAAACTTCCGAAATTTTCTGTAAAAATAAAACATTCTTATTTTACAGAAAGAAAAACTCCTTTCTCTAGGGACTGTTTTTAACTTCATATAAAAATAGCAATTGCGAAAATATTATAGCGATTGCGAAACAATCGATTATTTATACATAAAGATGTTCAAGACTATGCCATGTTGCTATTTTCGCGATTTTTTCCTTACATTTAAGGATTTTTTTTTTACATTTCTTATATTCCCTAAAGTCATATGTTCTTCTCTATTAATATACGTACAATTTTAAGACGGTTTGGTATGGTTATTATAATATCCTAACCTAACGTATACTTCACTCTAAACCTCAATTTAATCCTCCTTAAACTCAATTTCAATAATTCATGTATATATAATTTTCTAAAGTAAATGAAATTGCATATAGGCATGCGCCTACTCTGAAATCGTTTTCTAGATAACTTATATGTTCAAGATATAGGTTATGTTGTTGATTTTTAACTTCTTGTATATTATTTCAAACCAAAATAAATCAAATCAAATATTTATGTAATTCTATACATATTCTAAATTAACTGAAGCTGCATATATACACGTATATCTAAAAATATTTTCTAACTGATATATATTTAGATACATTCAAGATTTAGGTTATGTTGTCAAATTTACGATTTTTCCTGAAAACTACCGATTTTCTCTGAAAAGTCACTTTTAAGGATATTTATATCGTCTAGTAAGCGACAGAACGAATCAAATATTTAAATATTTCTGTATATATTCTAAAGTAAATGATGTTGCATATACGCATACATCCGAAATTGTTGTCTAATTTACATATGCTACATTAAAGATGTATGTTATCATGTCAATTTTACGATTTTTCCCGAAAACTACAGATTTGCTCCGCAAAGTCACTTTCAAGGAGATTTATATGATCTAGTAAGCGACAGAACGAATCAAATATTTAAATATTTCTGTATATATTCTAAAGTAAATGATGTTGCATATACGCATACATCCGAAATTGTTGTCTAATTTACATATGCTACATTAAAGATGTATGTTATCATGTCAATTTTACGATTTTTCCTGAAAACTACAGCTTTGCTCTGCAAAGTCACTTTTAAGGAGATTTATATGATCTAGTAAGCGACAAAACGAATCAAATATTTATATATTTCTATATATATTCTAAAGTGAATGAAGCTGCATATACGCGTATATCCGAAATTATTTTCTAATTTATATATGCTGGATTCAAGATGTATGTTATGTTGTCAATTTTACGATTTTTCCTGAAATCAACCGATTTTCTCTTCAAATTCACTTCTAACAAGATTTCCATGATCTAGTAGGCGACGAAACGATATCGACCGACGGCACCGTTCGCGAACTTCCTCTCACTCTCCCTCTCTCTCTCTCTCTCTCGCACGCACACCACGCAATCATAAAAATCCGAATCAGTGCCTGTATCAAGACGTCAAACGGGAGATATACGATGCCAGACAGCATAGGCAGCACCAACAGGCAGCCAACCCCGAAGAGTAAGAGGAACAAAAAAAAAGACGAATAAAAAATAGCCGTCATGGCAGCCTCTAAAGAGAGATGTATTATGGGTCCGCGCTACAGGGGGGCCAACCCATGAATAAATAAAAGCGTGAATTTTACACAATTAACATGTAAAATAAACAAAAAACACCATTAATTTTCTGACCAACAACTAATCAAGCCGGTATTTGACGGGGCATCGTTACTCTCGCGTACTCCGTCCTTCTCGGTCCCGTCGACTGCCCTCTCGCTCTATCGCGCCGTTTCGGATTCTCGTATCGGACGATACGGGGGCTCAGAGATAAATTCCTATTTTAAGTTTTTATCAGGTCTTTTATTGTTATTTTCGAATGTAATTAATGAGTATGTTAAACGGATATGAGTCAATTTTCCATCAATATGAACATAAGGAAATAGTAAAGATTTTTTCATTAACCTCTTAGGGAGGCAAGAAGTATTTAGTAGATGCAGAAGATCCCTTCAGTAAGTGAGCTGCTGTACAAACTTATAATCTAAATCTTATTCTAAACAATTCTAACTTATTCTAGAGATTATTAAAGTCACTCTATGTATCTATTAATCAGTTCGTATGGTAATATGCGTTTGAGATTACGCACTTCATTATCATCGTGCACATTCAACTGATTGGCGAGTGCATTGGGATGCATTAACAGTCTTTCAGAGTACTTTGCACTAACAGTTTGAATCACACTTGTTATGGGTTCTAAGGGGATATCGCGTTGAATTGATGGCCTGGAATGATGTAGTGTTGTTAAAAAAAAAAATAGAGATTACAGGTAACAGACTTATATGACAATAAGAGGAAACGTCTTCTGATTTTCCCTGGATTAAGTATTATAATGTTTTGAGTCACTTATCAAGTGATAGGAAACCAATTAGGTCTTAACATGTTATTAAATATAAAACAGTAAAATGGCTATCAAACTGTATCGAATGCCATGATATTATAACAGGATATGTTCTCTAAGGTGATCAGTGAATAAATTATCACAGTAAGTATTGAGAACACAAGGCCTGAGGAGCGCGAATCTAGTTACCAGTTCTAAAAAATTTGTGACGTTGTCAGTTCATGTAAATTGTATGTAAACTCCAAGAATATATATATTTCTTTATTATTACCCTTAGATGTTCAACAATCTGCCTATATGTGGACATATGATAAAAATTATAATAATTTAAGAGCAAACAATTCATCAAAATTTATTTCAGTATCGATTATTTTAATAAACCAAACAAATATAAGAATATAATTTTTTTTAAATAGGAAACAAAACGTTTGACGTCAGCGCATCGCAGTGTTGCCGATTTCTCAGAAAAATATGAATAATGGCAACGTTGCAAACGCAAATTATCATATATTAGTTTACAATGTTGTTGCAATTTAAAACAAACTTACTATGGTGTTTTAGTGGTATGAATAAGAATACGTTTAATAATGTTTTACATGTTTTTCTCCACGATCGAGAGTTCGTATTCAAATTCAAATTCAATAAATATTCGGAGACGCAGATTGCAATGGTTTGGACATGCAAGTCTAATGAAAATGGTGCTTTCAAATTTTCAGACTTTTGTGCCGAGATCGAGCTGGAAGATACAGCGAGCAGCTCTGGAAATCCCAGGTCAAAGCATATGATTTTCGTATAGAGATTTAGTGAAGGAGTCCTGCGGTACCAAGAAAGTTTCCAATAGCTATTTTAACAATTTTTCTATAATAATTTAAGAAAAACAGAATGTGATTTCATCCATAGAAAAGTCAATATTTATGTCAATAAAAAACTGAACAGTTAAGTGATGTTAATGAATAAGTTAAAATATAATATTTGTCGGAAAATGTATGTAATCTGGCAACGTTGCTTATATCGGTTTCCTTCCAATGTTCGTTGAATTAAACACATTTTTAAAAGATTTTATGATATATATAGGATATCAAGAGGATTTGAGCCCTTTAAAACCGGAAAAGTCATCGAGTACGTTGATGTACTTTCCACCATTACCCGGTAAATCGATCTTGTCTTCGTCATTTCCCCGTCGGTTGATGTTTCCCGGGCTCGGAGGCCCGTTCCCTCCGCCCGTACGCCGTCTGATTGATACTGCTAACTGATTGTTGAGTTTATTAAGTTGTTAGACGTGCCACGTGAAGGCGGATAACGTTTCGGTGATGCTTATCCAATTAATATTTAAGAGAGATGGCGCGCTCGTCTTAATTGGTTTTCTCGACGCGGCCGGATCGGTTTTGGTGCGTCGGTCCCTAATTTATCGAACGGATCTCCGTCGAGAAACTCGAATCGAACGCGGGAAATTATCGCTTCATTTCGGGCATTCGCCGAGAAATCGGAGAACTAGCAACGTCGCCCGTTGAGATACGACGATCGCCAAAGGATAAAATAAAAATAAATTGCCCGATTATTTTTACTTGAAAGTAGGATTTCTCGGAAAACTGGCAATGTCGTAAGATTATTTTTGACGTGAAATGACTTTCAGTGTCCTTCATGAGCATTAATAAATTTGTCACTATATTTGTCACATAATCACTAGGTGCTTGCATATATTCTGACCAGCGATATTTACTAAATTAGTAGTTAATTTAATAATTGTAAATATATTCCTTAATATTCATGTTGATTTTGCATTGTGGGAAAATAATAAAAACGTAATTATATCACTCAATGGATGCCCGATTCCTCAAGCAGAATCATCTAAATACATCATGTTAGACAAAAATCAAAACACATTAGAACCAAAATAAAATAACTAGACTAGTTAGTAGGAATATACTCTCAATTTGATCTAAAATCAAAGAGGTTGATTTATAAGACAATCTTTACAAGTCAATTTAGACCTATGGGGTGAAAATATAGGGTTGCACCAAAAATTCAAACCAACTAGTCATCCGACGCTGTCAAAACAAGGTTCCTCGATTGATTATCAATGCCTATCGCTACGTAACCAACGAAGAACTGCACCATGATCTGGAAGTCTAATGGATTTGTGAAATTATACAAGATTTCGCCTTGAAACGCGAAAGTAGATTACTAAATCATATTAACGTGGAAGCAATACAACTGCTGGACAGCCCGCAGGAAGTCAGAAAATTGAAGCGAACCAAACCATACGAACTTATATAAAGTGTATATCTTTAGTGTAAACTATAGCTATAAGTTATTATAACTCGTTATTGCTCGTTATTGTACTCGTCTTGCTTGTGAATTGATCCAAGTACAAATGAAATGTAGCAATAAATTAACTTATAATTAAGATTGTACTAAGCGTATCTAATAAAGATGTTATCAAAAAAAATTGCTTTAATATACTTTTTTAAGTTAAATATATATTTTAAAATTATTCTATTCATATATTATCTGTTTTGTATATAAACATTTATTCATTTATTTGTCCTTAGTTATTTTTATTAAGAAAGATGATTCCATGTATATTTATATTTAATGCTCTGAAGCTGTTAAAGTATAATGTTCAGTGGTGTAATAATATGCATCTATTTTATTTTCTTTATAGTTAATGATATTGTTAGGAATTGTTATGGAAGGCATGGATAATAATGTAAAGGCTATTGTAGATTGGTTGCCAGTTACCACTTAAACTGTGATCTTTGAAGGCAAACCCTTTTATGCGTAGATAAATGCTGATGGGAGAGACTCTTAAGTTTATCTTAAGCCATCGCGGACCTCTAGCTTGGATTTGGACGTACATTGAGATTATAACATAGTACAGGTGTA
The DNA here is from genome assembly GCF_030347505.1 of Rhynchophorus ferrugineus. Lineage (NCBI taxonomy): Eukaryota > Metazoa > Arthropoda > Insecta > Coleoptera > Curculionidae > Rhynchophorus > Rhynchophorus ferrugineus. The sequence goes on along the minus strand of NW_027472586.1, from coordinate 7,433,218 downwards.
CCCATTTTTTCATTTATATATCCCCATCTAGTTCCCATTCTGTATTTCAATCGTTTGTGGTCCTATCTTTGCCCCATAGTTGTTGGGTTTTAGCGAACTCTTTCTTCATACATCTCTGCTTCGATATCTTTAATCTAGTGGGTTTCCTTTGCACTTCCCATATATCTCTCGAAACGGGTGGCTATAGTTCGAGCGCATAGGATCCGATCTCGTCTGTCAGGGCTATTTTTGGTATCTGCTGGATGTTGCTACAAACTGAGTTCAGTCGCTGGAACTTCATTTCCTGCAGTTCCTTCAGGGATTGTAAACCTTCTTAAGTAAAAGTAAAACTTCTTGTTCTTCTGTAATTGTTTGTTTTGTGGTTGGATACCCGGGAACTCTTCTTCTGACGACAATTTTATCATTTTCTGTCTTTTTGTTTCCTCTGGACAAGGACTCTTTTGACTCTTAAACTTATCAATACTTTGTTGGTTATTGACACTTAATGGAGTTTAAAATTAAATGCAATTTAAAAAAGTTGAGTGACTAAAACTCAATTTTTCTTAAATATTTCTTTCATTTTAATATACACAATGTTATAATTAATATTATATGTCAAATATATTTCTTATGTTGGAAATATTAGCATGACAAGTTTTAATAATATTAAAATATCATTTTGGAGTTGTTATCTTCAGTCAATTGCAAGAGAAACATGATTAAATTTATAAATTGTGGTCAAATTTCAACCACAAAAGGATCACAAGTAGTATAAGAAAGAAAACGGATATAAACAACGTTGCCAGATTACATATGCCTTCTGAAAAATATTATTTTTTAACCTTTTCATTAACATCACTTAACCGTTCATTTCTTAATTGACATAAGTATTGATTTTTGTATGGATGAAGACACACTTCTACTTCTCTTAAACTATTATAGACAAATTATCAAAATAACTATTGGAAACATTCTTAGTTCTTAAAACACAAATAAGAATATTTGTTACATTCCATCAAAATTGCGAAACAATGTATAAAAATTTGTATTTTCAACGTTGCCATTTTTCAGATTTTTCTGAGAAATCCTGTATAGGATTCTTAAAATTTTCATTGTAAAATGTTTATATAAAATATATAATAAAATAAGAACTTTGGAATAATATTTAGAATACGACTAATTAATTATGATAACATTTTACACAGTTACATAGTTTGTAGGTTAGATTTGTTTTGTTTACATTTAAGTCTTTTCCACACCTTCCATGAGATACTAGCCGCGTTTCTTTATGTAGTGCTATGACCTTAGAGGCCTAATCCACCTAATTAACAATTGTATATCTAAGAAACGTATTTTAATTTCAATCGAGAGCATATTTACAGCATATAACAGTGCAGTTACATTCAATTAATTATGTGCATACCTTTAGTTGTTTCCACTCTCATTACTCTGTCTCAAGAACTCAAGTTACTTTAACTTTCCGATTCACTGCCCAATTCAATCACTGAACTGTTAATTTCCAATCTGTCTAAAACATGTTCACGGTTCCGCCATTTATCAATTACTTCCTCTGTATATCTTATCGAGCTCATCAAAACCGAAGGTGTTATAGTTGACAATGCTTTCTCCCATATATCCAAAGAGTTTTTGATGGAATATCCTTCTCGACCAGCAATATATCTGCATTAATATATATAATGAGCAACAAAACCTAATCGAATGCTATTGTAACTTTTACATTTTTCCATCAATTTTTGTTGTCTTTACACTCTTTGTTACTGTCTTGCCAATGTCTTGAGTGCCACAATGAACCATTTTGAAATATTAAAGTTTCATCAAGATACACAAATTCAAATAATTTATCTTCCTTAGTCTTATTTTATGTCTTTAATAATTGAATTATTTTTAAGACAATATTTGTACGTTCCTTATTAAACCTTTACGAGTTCCTCTTTACCTCTCATTTAAACCCTATGACCTGTAAGAGTGTATGAAAGGATGTATTACATCCCTCAAAAGCTGCATATCCCAAACTCTTTTACGGATACTTTCCAGCCAGAAAATTTTCTCTAAAATAATTTTATTAAATTATGTTTATATCGATAAAATAGCTTGTGTACTTATTGTTCTTAAACATTTCGTATATTTGATCTCGAATAGGACCAATATCAAGATTCGTCACCCACTTTGTATATAGACGGATTTTCTTGGGTGAATCTAACGTATAATTATTCATTTTGTAAGCGATGTTATTCACAGTACCTACACTTATATTTAGCGTTGCAACAACCCGCTAAAAAACATTTTCAATAAAATTGTAGGGACTTACATATTATTCAATATCATCAATAATTACCTCCCTAACGGAATTTTGCCAGCAAAAGGAGGCCTCCATTATCTCGTTCCTTTTCGAAATAGCTTATTAAAGTCGCAATCAACTTGTGACACTGAATATCTGTTTTCGGTATTTTCAAACAAAGTGATATGATATATTACGGAGCGACTTAGAATTTATCAAAATAATCAAAAGGCTAAAACAATGTTTGCCGGTTTATAACCTGTAATAATTATAACCAATATTTTGAATAATTTAGCCTACATCCGACAGCTGGACGGCAACCAGACGTATATAATATTCTTGAAAGCAATAGTGATAAGAGGTTTTAACTTTTAATTATAAATAATTGTAGCTATATAATTAATGTTAAAATAAATAAATTATATTTGATAACATTTTTGTTCAAAGCCAAACTGAACTAAAACTCAGTTGATGCGGCAATATTACAATATTAATATGTCACAAATATCCATGACGCATTACTAAAAAAACTTTGTTATCTTATATATAAAAATGAATCGCAAAATATGTTCCTAAGCGCATAACTCAACAACGCCTGGACCAATTTGGCCAAATCTTTTTTTAAAATGTTCGAGAAAAATTAGAATTATTGCTGGAAAAACCCTAAAAATAGCCCTTTTTGTTTTAATTTGTTTCGTGTATCAGTTGACAATTCATCTGTCATCTGTCAAAAGTCATCTGTAACAGACAACTTTTTTTTTTTAAATTTGATATGACTTGAACTCAAATCCTTTTAATCCGTACGAATTGTTTTATTTATTTAAAATTTTTTATTTGTTTAAAATTTAATTCAAATTTTAAATAAATAAAACAATTCGTACGGCTTAAAAGGATTTGAGTTCAAGTCATATCAAATTTAAAAAAAAAAGTTGTCTGTTACAGATGACTTTTGACAGATGACAGATGAATTGTCAAGTGATACACGAAACAAATTCGTATATCGTGTTTTGTGCAGAGTGTTTAGTTAGTTAGTGTTTGTTTAGTTCGTGATTAGTGAAAAAATAATTTATATTTGATATGCCTCCTATAAGACGAAGCAATTTAGGTAGAAGAACCAGAAATGCTATAAACCAAGCTAATTACCGATCTAATCGTACTGCACAAGAACGTGACGACGGAAATGAACGTGAAAGAATTCGGATATCACAAACGCGTGAAGCGCGAGCGCGACATTCAACTAATAATCGCGCAAGTTTGAATCCAGCTGCTTTCAGTTACGATGTGTCAATTGACTACAGTAACTACCAATGTGTTGTTATTGGTTCTATGAACTTGGTTTGCTCACACTGTAAGGCATTAAAATACAAAAACGATGCCAATGGATTGTGTTGCGCAAATGGTAAAGTGAAATTGATACAATTGGATCCACCACCAGAACCATTGTACTCATTGGTTTCAGGAATAGGAACAGATTCTATACACTTTTTGACACATATTCAACAATATAACAATTGCTTTCAAATGACTTCATTTGGGGCAACAAATGCAGTTCGGGAAAATTTTATGCCAACTTTCAAGGTATGTATTATAGCAGTTACTCATAATTATTTTAGCGAACAAAATTTTCTGTCACCAAAGTTAAGATGTGTTACTAATCTTCAATTTCTTAATCATTACGAAATATATCACTTAGTCATCATATTATATGGTGATTCAGTTTCAGTGACACTTTTATTATATTTTATATTTGATAGATATTAGTTAAAACTAAATATATACTTTTTAAGATCAAATATTATTTAAGTTTGATCATTGACAATCCATTAATTTATACCACACCATAATATTTTTTTTATTTACAGATACAAGGGCAAATATATCACAGAGCAGGTTCACTGTTACCAGTGTCAGATAGCGACAACAAATTCCTGCAAATTTATTTTATGGGCAATTCACCACAAGAAATTGATCTGCGTTGTGCACATAACAATTTAGTAAAAAGGTCTATTGTAGAACAATTACAAACTTTATTTCATCAACACAATCAATTGATTATATTGTTTAAAACTGCCCTGGATCTGATGCCATCCGATAATCACAAAATTGTAATCAGAGCTGATAAAACATCTGCAGGTCAACATACAAGACGTTTTAATGCACCAACTATTGATGAAGTTGCTATCGTTGTAGTTGGAGAAAACTTGGAATCCCGTGATATTGTTTTACATCGTCGGAATTTTCAATTACAACCTATAAAGGAAACACACCGCTCATATGATGCACTGCAATATCCCATTATATTTTGGCAAGGTGAAGATGGCTACGATTTATCAATAAAAATGATAAATCCCATTACAGGTAACTAAAATATTAGTTTAGCTATGGCGATAATATCTCAGTCACTATATTATGTATTTTAATTTTATATTTGAATGTTATTAAAACAAAATCTGTTTACAGGTTCTGAAACCAACAAAAAAGTCAGTTCAATGAACTATTATTCATACCGCCTAATGATTCGGGAAAATGCAGATAATCACATATTGAAATGTCGGCGATTATATCACAAATATGTTGATGACATGTATGTTAAAATTGAAACGGAGAGATTAACATTCATCAGGTTGAATCAAACCAAACTCCGATCTGAAGAGTATATTCACCTTCGAGATGCGATTAATACTGATGGAAATGCACAGAATGTCGGTCGGATGACTATTCTTCCAGCAACATACATCGGAAGCCCTCGGCATATGCACGAATATGCTCAAGATGCCATGTCGTATGTTCGTCATTATGGTACAGCAGATTTGTTCATCACATTTACATGCAATCCGCAATGGATAGAAATTAAGCAGGAGTTATTACCTGGGAAATCATCCATTGATCGTCATGATATTACAGCCAGAGTCTTTAGACAAAAGTTGAAATCTTTAATGAATTTCATCGTAAAACATAATGTGTTTGGTGAGACACGCTGCTGGATGTATTCTGTGGAGTGGCAGAAACGAGGATTGCCACATGCACACATTTTGATTTGGTTGGTTGAAAAGATAAGGCCAAATGAAGTTGATGCAGTGATATCAGCTGAAATCCCTAATGTACAAGTAGATCCTGGATTGCATGAGGTAGTTATCAAAAACATGATACATGGTCCCTGTGGAACTCTTAATCAAAATTCACCGTGTATGATGGATGGTAAATGTTCAAAACGATATCCACGGACATTAATATCGGAAACAATTACTGGTAATGACGGTTATCCATTGTATCGTCGCAGATCGACAGCAGACAATGGAAAATCAACAATTGTCAAATTAAATTAACAAGATATTGAAATAGATAATCGTTGGATTGTTCCATATTCACCCATTTTATCAAAGACATTCAAAGCACACATCAACGTTGAATCTTGCCATTCAGTGAAATCGATTAAATACATTTGCAAATATGTAACCAAAGGGAGTGATATGGCTGTGATTGGAATTGGTGCAGAGAATTCTAATGATGAAGTTACCCAATACCAAATGGGCCGCTATGTCAGTAGTAATGAAGCAGTTTGGCGAATATTTTCTTTTCCTATTCATGAGAGACACCCTTCTGTTGTTCACTTAGCTGTGCATTTAGAAAATGGACAAAGAGTGTATTTTACAGCACAGAACGCAGTACAAAGAGCTGCTCAGCCACCATCTACTACATTAACCAGTTTTTTTGAGACATGCCAAAACGATGATTTCGCACAAACATTGCTATATTCTGAAATGCCAAAATATTATACCTGGAATCAATCCTCAAGGAGATTTATACGACGGAAACAAGGAAAACCAGTTCCAGGATATACAGATGTATATTCCACCGATGCGATTGGCCGGATTTATTCAGTACATCCAAGCAATGATGAATGTTTTTATTTACGACTGCTATTAGTCAATGTACGTGGCCCAACATCATTCCAACAGTTACGAACTGTTGATGGTGAATTGTGTGGATCCTACAGAGAAGCCTGTCAACGTTTGCAATTGCTTGAAAATGACGCTCATTGGGATCAAACTCTCAATGATGCTGTAATATCATCACACACTCATCAAATACGAACATTGTTTTCTATAATCATATCTACATGCTTCCCATCAAACCCAATTGATTTGTGGATGAAGTACAAAGATTATATGTGTGATGATATTTTGTATCAAATACGGAATAGAATGGGAAATCCAAATATACAAATCAGTGAAGAAATTTACAATGAAGCATTGATTTCAATTGAGGACATGTGCTTGATAAGGTCAAACAAACTATTAATTCAATTAGGCCTGACCGCGCCCAATCGTCCAATGCATGACGCTTTTAACCAAGAGTTGCATCGAGAAAGACTGTATGATCTCAACGCTTTGAAAGAATAAATTCAAACAAATCTTCCACTGTTAAATGAACAACAGAAGTATGTATTTGAAACTCTTATGAAAGTAACAAATGATGAAACTGGAGGGATTTATTTCTTAGATGCACCTGGTGGTACAGGAAAAACTTTTTTTATTTCATTAATATTAGCAACAATTCGCTCACAAAATAAAATTGCACTTGCACTCGCTTCGTCGGGAATCGCAGCAACTTTGCTTGAAGGTGGTCGAACAGCCCATTCAGCACTAAAATTGCCATTAAATATGCAAAGCAATGAAACTCCAACCTGCAACGTTTCGAAGAACTCTGCAATGGCAAAGGTTTTGCAGCAATGTAAATTGATTGTTTGGGATGAATGCACGATGGCACATAAAAAATCTTTGGAGGCTTTAGACAGAACCTTAAAAGATCTACGTAGCAATAATAACCGATTTGGTGGTGCAATGATTTTATTAGCAGGAGATTTTCGTCAAACATTGCCAGTGATTCCACGATCAACGCCAGCTGATGAACTCAATGCATGTCTAAAGTCCTCCAATTTGTGGAAACATGTTAAAGTACTTCATTTAAGCAAGAATATGCGTGTCGAGTTGCAAAATGACCAATCTGGAAACATATTCTCTAAACAACTCATTGACATTGGTAATGGCAAATTTCCTATAGACATGTTGACGGCTTGCTTTTGCTATGACTATAAACAAGTCCCAGGGGCAATCATTAAGTGTTTGTGGTATTAATCTAGAAAACCCATGTTTCTCACATGGTCAATTGTATGTTGCCTGTTCCCGTGTTGGAAAACCATCAGATTTGTTTATCTATGCGCCAGGTAATCAAACAAAAAACATCGTATACCACAAAGCAATATAATGATAATAATAATAATAATTATGATTCACATGATTAACAATAAAGCGATTACTTACTTTTCAATCCTTATATATGTTTTATTTAATTATTTTTTATTCACAACGCCCTATCACCAGGGTGATGGTTCTGTTCAGGAGAATTTTTTAAAATACGTAGGCACAAAAACTGCCACATTACAAATCTTTTTGACAGGACGAAGTCTGTCGGGTCAGCTAGTAATATATATATATATATATATATATATATATATATATATATATATATATATATATATATATATATATATATATATATATATATATATATATATATATATATCATATATATCATATTAAACAAACATTCAGTAAATTGGGGTTCAAAGACACCCCAAGGCAAATAACCGAGGGTGGACCAATTATCCTCCAATCATCCACTACACGGCAATTTCCGCGTTCGTTCCTACCCTCCCAGGAACGGCGGCAGCGCCGCAGCCGCCTCCCCGATCTGGCAGCGGCGCGCATTTAATTTACACCGCCCTAATAGAGAATCGACCCCAGGGAACAATCTTACAGCATGTCCCGGTAAACCCCTAAAATGGGCCGGAGCGTTACGGACCTAATCGATTTTATCTTTATTTATTGGCCACCCCGGCCGGATTGAGTTGTCGAGGGGGGCGGCGGGAGACATGGGGCTGGCGGAGGGGCAACGGAGTCGATGGTGCGGTGGCGTTTTGCCAAGTAATCGGTCGGTATAAGTGGATAAATGCTTATTAGTTTTATAGCGTCGAGATGGGGATGGAATCTGGGGTAGTTTGGGGTTATTCGATGATATCTGGTACCCCTTCTCGGTAATACGGCGAGGAGAATCGACCAGATCACGAACTATTATTCAAACTTGTCTAGAGTTTTACGTCGTATAAATAATACTTCGTATCATAAAATATCAAATAAATTAATACATTCGACGTTGCCAGTATTCGTAATTTCTCTGAAATATCTATATTATCACTTGTAAGATTTACTTTGGTTCCACAGGATGAAGTGCTACTCCAGTGATAAAAATTATCGATAATTTACACATAAAATTCGGTATGTTTATTGTGGACTATAGTGTTATTTGTAAATAAAAAGTAAATTGAAAAGTCCCCGGCCTGACACATAGATGGCGCCACTATAATTTAATCCATATGTTTTTTACTTAGTCTTAACCCTTAAAAGATGTGTGTATAAATTTGACAGCTGTCGGATCATTAGTTTGTCAATTATAGCATTTTGAGTGAAGCAACTTTTGTTACTTTGAAAAAAAGGGATAAAAAAGAATTTCGCGTGTTGATAAAATATTGTTTTTTGAAGGGAAAAACACAGCTGAAGCAAAAACTAGGCTTGATGTCGAGTTTCCGGACACTGCCCCCGGAAAATCAACCATCAGGGATTGATATGTTAAATTTAGACATGATGAAATAAGCACCGAAGACGGTGAACGCTATGGACGCCCAAAATAGGTTGTTACCGACGAATACATTAAAAAAATCCACAAAATGATTTTGAATGGCCGTAAATTGAAATTGAATAAAATAGCAAACACTTTAAAGATATCAACTGAACGTGTACCTCATATCATTCACGAATACTTGGGTATGAGAAAGCTCTGTGCAAAGTGGGTGCGGCGCGAGCTCACTTTTGACCAAAAACAACAACGAGTTGATGATTCGGAGCAGTGTTTGAAGATGAACAAGCGTTATAAACCCGAGTTTTTGCATCGATATGTGACAGTGGATGATACATGGCTCCGTCATTTCACTCCGAGGCCGGGGACTTTTCAATTGACCTGCTATAGTTAATAATATAAAACTTTCTTTCATAATACATACGACGTTTAGAGTTTTCGTACTTTTCCGAAATATCTTACATCTACTCATCACTTTTAATTGTTACTTCGGTTCAACAGGATGACATAAAGGGTTATTCCAGTGATAAAAATAATCAATCTTTTACACATAAAGTTCTTTAAATGTATTGCTGGTGGACTATTGTTTGATATATACATAAACTTGGTAGTACAGAACTTTCTTTCGTAATATATCCGATGTTGCCATTTTGTGTATTTTTCCTGGAAATGGTATTTTCAGCAACTAATTATTTTTAGAAATTTTCTTTTATGAATAACCTGATTTATATGCATTCTGATCATTTTTATACAACTTTTAGTATCGATGCAATGCAAAAAATATTTTTAAAACATAAATTCACTTTTATTTATATCACTTATATTATAGAAATTGTTATTTACAAAGCAATAACAATGAATTTTAATATAATTCACCCTAATTACATATATTTTGAGACTTTTCTCTTTATCCAACTTCCAACCGAAAATCTTGACACATTTTTTTTCTATTTACAATCTACGGTTAATAAAAATGTCAAATTATTATTAAGAATGTTACCCGAAATTAAATGGTTTTATAATAATTTTTAGATAACCATTAGTTTTTAAGTTATGCAATGAAAAGTGAATTTTCGCACAATGAATATCTTCCTGTTTATACACGTATCTTAAAGACATTAAAGGTTAAGGCAGTTTGACATGGATTTTTGTTTCTTTCACTCCAAACTACACATATTTTGAGAGTTTTATCTTCGTTCGATCGGTGAATAAAATTGAAATATTTCCATAAATTTAGTTATGAAAACTTTGCGATTCTTTGCCTTTTACAACTTTTTGCTGTCACTCTTGTTCAAAATTTACAACTAATTTATTACTACTTCTCCTATGTACTTGGATTAATTAACAAGCAAGACGAGTGCCAGAAAATACCTCAGTATATATTCCTCAATATGTTCAAGTAATGAAAACTTAATAAACATTTCAGAGATTATAATGAATTTTACGTAGAAATTAATAGTAATATAACGACTCATATAACAAACTAACAAATTTTACGCAATCTTCAATTTCTAAGCTATACAAAAAAATGTATTATGAAAAAAAGTGAAGAAATTTCAGTTTATTGTCATATATCTTAAAAAATACAAATCCTCAAAACTGTTTAACATAGTGGAGAATTTTATATTTATCCGAGAGGTAAAAAATTACCCTTTTGTCATGTATGTAGTTGTAAAAATTTACGATTTTTGTCATTTTAATGCTTTTTGTTTTCGTTTACAATCAAATAATTACAGTTTAATAGACATTTCAAGAATTATAGAGAATTTTACAATGCTTGTAAACAATAGTTGTAAATTGTATTGCAATTGTAAATTAAGATTATACGCAATGTAAGGATCATTTTTTCCATATATTATCGAAATAATAAAATATCAGTTTGAATAAAAGAAAATATCCATCATGTCATCCAAAACATCACTCATACAACAAGAAACTGTTTCAAACAACCAGCTGAACACACGTCAATGTTTATTTGGAAACCATAATCATTAATAGCCGACAATTTATTGTTTAATGTTTTAAATTTGTGTTATCATCGAATGCTTTTAATCCTGATGGCTCCCCAATATAAACTTATAGCGCACGTGCGACTGTATTCTCACCGAAAAATCATATACATCAATTTACATAATCGTCTGGTATAAACTGAATTAAAAGCATCGGTTAACAAACTGCGATTTTAACAAGTAAACGATTGAAATTAATATGGTTGTTGACAAGTCATACGCATCGTTTATGCTTAACGGCGATTCTCGTTCCTGTTTCTCCAGCTTTTTAGTGGTACGTTCGCGACGATGATGATGACTCGAAGAATCCACTTAAAGCGAACGCTGAAAATCGGATGGGTATCTATTTTTAAAATGTTTTAATTCCAGTAAATATGATAATTTTAGGGGGTATTCTTATTATTCTATTTCAGGAACGCGTGTTTTTAGTTTTTATAGATATATTATTAAATATTTTCAGTCTATTATTGATTATTTTATTTTATATTGATAACAAGGCAATTGAAAGGGCCTATCATAGTAAAACACAGTGTTTTGGCAAAATTAGTTTTTTTGTATTCAACATAATTCCCTTTAAGGGAAACGTTTCGATACCATTTTTGTAGTACGATTTGTCCTTTGCTTCAAAACAAGCCTCAGTTTCGGTGATCACCTCCTCATTCGATGAAAATTTCTTCCCAGCGAGCAATCTTTTGAGATATAAGAACAGGAAGTAGTCGCTGGGGGCCAGATCTGGAGAATACAGTGAATAGCAGCACTTTCTTTTCTTCAAATGCGGCCGTTTTTCGGCCTTTTTGGCCTTGTCGAATAACGCTATGTAATTGTCGCTGTTGATGGTCCTCCCTTTTCAAGGTACTCAATGAAAATTTTTCTATGCATATTCCAAAATACAGACGCCATAACCTTGCCAGACGACTTGCCGCTTGATAATCTTCAAACACTGTTCTGAATCATCAACTCGTCGTTGTTTTTCGTCAAAAGTGAGCTCGCGCGGCACCCACTTTGTACAGAGCTTTCTCATACCCAAATATTCGTGAATGATATGATGTACACGTTTAGTTTATATCTTAAAGAGTGTCTGCTAGTTCATTCAATTTCAATTTACGGTCGTTCAAAATAATGTTGTGGATATTTTTAATGTTTTCGTCGGTAACAACCTATTTTGGGCGTCCATAGCGTTCATCGTCTTCGGTGCTCATTTCACCACTTCTAAACTTAGCATATCAATACTTGATGGTTGATTTTCCTGGGGCATTGTCCGGAAACTCGGTATCAAGCCAATTTTTTGCTTCAACTGTATTTTTTTCCTTCAAAAAGCAATATTTTATCAACACGCGAAATTCCTTTTTATCCATTTTTTTCACAATAACAAAAGTTGCTTCGCTCAAAATGCTATAATTCACAAAGCAATGATCCGACAGCTGTCAAATTTATACACGCATCTTTTGAGAGTTTGGGCTAACTAAAAAAACATATGGATTTAATTCTAGTAGCGCCATCTATGTGTCAGGCCGGAATCTTTTCATTTGACCTTTTAGATAACTATGCCATATTTTTTGTTAATATATTGCTACTACAATCACTTAGTTGTATATCTTGGATTACCTTATTTTCATACATAAATTACATATACTGCTGTTTTTCTGTTAAATAAACTTCACTGCTCTACAAGATGAAATACTTTTCGGTAAATGAAAGTAGTGTTGTCCAAAAGTTGCTATACTTCGGTATTAACATGATAGTAGAGTATCCTTTCTGTATCTGTCCTGGTTACCTGAGTAAGAGTCGGTATCTGAAGGTCTCGGTATACTTTGTGCATCTCCATAACTGGATCCCTATGTATTTTCTATATTCCAAACCCATTTGTATTATTTTCTTTGTAATGTACTCCTATATGAATTTTTAGCTGGGGTAATTACCATAAATAGCTGGTAACATGACGGTTGCTATTAATATTTCCGTAAAAAATTAGATTCCTATTTTCTTGATAATACATTTCGAAAATCATGACAAATAATGGCACGAAAGTCCTCACGATATACACAAATCGTGCTCAAATATTCTGAAGAAGGTTATGTTCAGTAATGCCAAGTTTCTAATAGAAACACCAATAAAAACAATTGGTAGAATGGTCCTGTTGGAACCTGCTGGGATTGGTCCAACAGGAATATTAAAGACGCTACCAATAGACTTACGGCTATGCTTTTAAGAAGGGAAATAAAGAATACCACACTCATATCAGGGAGGAAATAGATAGTAGCTCTTAGTTTATCTGAGTTACATGTGATTGGATTGGAAGCAATGTCCATTGGCTTACCAGTCATATAAATGATTAAACTCCTTCAGGCATCTACAAGCACGTCGAATATTGTTTTGCGATAATAGCAGGACTTTTTCGAAGAGATCTCTTTCCACTACTTTCCACTATAATGGAGGAAGTAATTATAAGAAATGTATTTAAAAAAGTTAAGATGTTCGCTAATTATACAGGTATATTAGTACATTCTTCACAATATATTTGCAATGCAGAGCAAAATAGATTGAGAATAAATGAAGAAAATACCAAAATATTGACAAATGAGGCAAATAATCATCTGTTATAAGTTCATAATTAGTGACACCATCATTAGACTAAATTTAGGTTACATAGAGATAAACAGATTGGAGCTGAGAGCGTGGTCTTCTACATAAAAGAGGATATCAAAGATCGCAGATGGCAATGCCCTAAAACGATTGTATTTAAATATGGAAGACCATTTCTTGACCTAATTTAAATAAAATATGAGTTTCAATTAATATTGAATGAATAATCGGTTTTTTACAAGTTATAAATATATGGCTCCTTGTCTGTTTAAGCAATGATACACTGTTAAATATATAAAGATATTATCAATGTTTGATGCTGTAAAAGTTGCTAATATTAATTTTCTTTAATTTGGAATACTGTCAGTAACATCAGTTTACTTTAAAATACATATTTTCTTGTATTTTTTAATTTCCTCAATAACAGGATATCTAATCATCTAGAAATGTAATTAACGACGAAAATTCATTTGATTAAATCTGTTATAAAGAAGTAAGCTAATTGCTACTTTGTGTTGTGATCTATTGAAATTATGAATTATTTTTTCCATAATAAATAAATAAGAAATATACATAAGCTTAGATAATTTCAACAATCGTCCGAAGTATTTTATTAAAACAATCCAACTTATTTCTTTGTCTGCATTCACAATTTTAATGCTATTTTGCATAGAATAGAATCATACATTTTGGAAATCAAATCATGGGCCTCGCATGAAGGGATATCCTCAACACTTTTGGGACCACTCCTCTATCTGCTCTACACTGCCAATATCCCAACACCAGAAGAAACAGTACTTGGAACTCTTTCGAAGACAAGAGAAGAAGGCAAAAGATATATCTGCCTAAGATTGCACAAGAAGTGTAAGTGGCAATCAACAAATGGACTAGAGTTTGGAATATACAGTGAAATGACAAAAATCTAATTTAATCACTTCAATTAGCTAAATCGGCATCCGTATGGATGGTAGATAAAATTAGAAACATTATTTTAGACAAAAATCTGAGCAGATCAGACTCAAAATCAAGCAACTGTACTGATTAGTCGGAAGATACTCTCTTAACTTGGCCTAAAATCGAATGGATTAGTTTATCATAAAACCACTTTGGATCTATGCGGTACAAATATAGGGTTGCACTAAAACATCACTCCAATTAGAAATACAACTGCAAAAATAAAATTCTACGATTAATTAGCAATGCTTATCGCTAAGTCATCAACGAAGAGCTGCTCGGCCATCTCGAAGTCAAATGTATTTACAAAGTGATCCAAGATTTCACTTTAAAACATGAAATAAAATAAAATGTTTGTTGTTTAAAACTCTTTATATATCATAAGTTTCATGTAGCCGAACAGCAACGATTTTATCGAAGGAATATTACGTTAGCGTTGTTCTCTCTTCTTCCGACCACAATCGATCTGTAACACAGAAATTGACGGTTCCCCGGACCCCAAAACAAAACCATCACAAACAAGTCGAGAAATCGGCTTGTCGCACCGACGAGCCAACCCCGGCCACAAACATCGCATTATTCAATTAATGACTGTGTTAGTTCAGCTATTATACTCACCCTCGATCGGTCTTTGTCTGTCCGCCAGCCATCAGTGGAAACGAAACTGTACGTAACATTTACCTGAGTCCTGCCCGGGCCCGCAAAGGATTCCGGCTCTTTTGCCTTCTACTCTGTGCGAAAATTATATTTTCTAAATAAATATTGTCGTTGGATTTTCTGCATCAGAATCATCAAGCTGTCAAAACGCTTTCGCCTATTATTAATATTTAATTGATTCTTCTGTCGTAGTCTTTGTGTCGGTGACTTATATACAGAAAATGAAAGGACATACACAATCGCAGAGTTGTTTTTTAATAAGTTTTGGATGGGCGTACGGAGACCAACTAAAATAGAAACTGGAACTAAGAAACGTTCATCGAATGTTCCTCTAGAATAAATAACGGTCAAAATATATCGATGAAATAAGGCTGAATGCAGTTACACTATGGAATATTTCTGATTTCTTAAATGTTTAGGCGCTTTCACTAAGGTATTCTTTTAAGAAGCTTTTTAACAGACTTCGAAAAAGGAGGAGGTTCTATGTTATATATATATATATATATATATATATATATATATATATATATATATATATAGTTGTTAAAATAATATTGTAAATAGATGAATACGTTTAGATGGGTACTGAGCTAAATTGTGTGTATATAGTATAGTATAAAATATGTATTGTAAATAGGTTATAAAATGTTTGTTTAATTTTATTTAGTTATTACAACGATTATTATGTACATATTTTATATTAAAATATATTTTTTTGTGTTAAAAATCTAAATTTGATTGATTGTTGATTGTTTGAAATCGGTTCAATATTTTTGTTAAATATATTTTTATCGATATATTTTTTATGTTATAATTAAATATCATCTATTTTTTTATTAAACATGCTTATCATGATCACTAATCGGAGATTATTTTAACATTTAAATGAGGATCGAGAGGTTTTACGGCCGCTGTATTTTGCAGATTTATTACCAAACATTTGGAAATATTTTTCGGTAAAAAAACTAAAACGAAACAATTTAACTATGTATTTAACATTCATTTTGAAATAAGATGATTGGGCTTTAAAAGAATATATATGTATACCACGATGGCAGATTTCTTTATTCGTTCTCAATAATAGATTTTCTCACTTAAACAGGAACTCAAAATAAGTATTTGATTCAGTGATCACCTCTTCATTTGACCTAATTCCCTTACCACTCAGGCATTTCTTCAGGTCTGAAAACAGGATAATAGTATACGACGCTTTTTTCTTCGCCAAATGCGGTTGTTTTTTCTTGAAACCTATATAAAATTTGTACAAAAGCTCTAAATAACATTATTGTTTTATCATTTTCAAGATAATCAATATGAATGACACTATCTACATCCCAAAACTGTAGCTACACTTCTGCACTATTGCCACTTTTTTATCACTGAAATTGATGGTGTAGAGTCATTGTAATATTTATCAAGCCTTTCCTTAATTTTGATAATGGTTTTTCACGCAAAATAATAATGTTTAATCAGTGTTATTTTCTAATTTTGTTAAAATTCGTTAGGTTATCCACTGTCAATGTCTCTTAAACACATACTTAATCACGCAATTTGCTCAAAATCTCAAAACGGTTTATTAATAAATTGAAGAAGTTACAACGTTACTCAGCCTTGCCAGAGGCTGCTAAATATGCTCATAGATAGTCACGGACATAAATTACTTGGAATTGAAAATATATATGTGCTGAATAGGGTTCGAACAAGCGACAATCGCAGTAACAGAAAGATAAATAAATGCTTTCTTGTTATTATGAACTATTTATTACCCTACCCTCGTAACGTTACTTCGTTCAATACTATTTCGTCTACAATAAATTAAAAGAAATTAAATTGAAAGAGGAACAATTTTTATCCTATCAAGATAAGCATTCTATTGTGGCTTTGATTATTTTCATTAACGATATAAGAGCTGAATATATAATAATAGTTTGATTGATTGATATATTATTAGAAATTATTTTGTATATCGCGACCAGCAAATATAATATATCAAAAATGTAGAGTTAAGAAGAAGGAACCGATTGAAATTTAATTCATATTGGTAATGAATAATTATATAGGGTATTTTAAAAAGGATATAAGATTCTATCGCGTGAATTTATCACTTTGTTAATGGTGACAGTCATACTGTTTGGAACTTGCTGTCTAATGCATAGAGATTACAAATTTTGGTTTGTTGAAATTAGTATATTGCTTACTGTATTTTTTTTCGAAAAAATCTACATAATTTTCAAGAAAACTAAAAAAGTATTGACCAATTGATTCTATACATCTTTCTCATCCTTCAGCCAATTTATGGATGACATCCCAAAAATAACGTTTGTCCGTTGAACAAAATCATTCATTAAATGAAAGTCTGATTTCGGAATTCTAAATATCTTATAAACAAAAATGACACACGATTCTTGTTATTCTCGGATTTTGTCAATGTGTTCAGATGCAATTGTCGCACGTGTTGGGTTTTTCTTTCACAGCTATAGTCTATATAAAGTTTTTCTAGTAACGCGTCATGGATATTTGTGACATCGAAACATTGCAATGTTGCCGCATCAACTCTGAGTTTTGGTTCAGTTTGGCTTTGACATACAAGAAAATTCTAAACTAAATAAAATAATTGAACAAAAATGTTATCAAATTCAATTTATTTTAACATTACGGTACATCTAATACATATATTATCGAACGACTTAAAACTACAATTCAAGATCCTAAAAGAACTTTAAATAGACTACTAGACTTTATATATGCCTTCCGATAGAGAGGATATATATATATATATATATATATATATAGCGCATTTCCTACAAAAATATTAGGCCTAAATTTTTTTGAGTTTTATATCATTGTATCTTTGAACTAACATACTAAATTTATTGATATATTTAGTTGATATTACTCAAAATAATCTTTCACCGTTGATCTACAGGTAAAACTAATTTAAAACATGCAAATCTCGAATGTTACATTGATATATGTCATCATCTCGAATAAATACCGACATGAACAGACGCCTATCCGTACCCATCTTAAAATAGACCAATATCGTAACGATTTTGGTGAGGATGTGTTTAAACGACCGGCACACGCCTCTTATACCCATCGATTCCGTATCTAAACTTATCTCGCCAGGCTATTAAAGCAATTCGTCGCGCCAATCCGTCTTTTTTAAGTGATTTTTTCGGGAGAAAATTTAGATTTTTTTAATCGCGCGTCAGCTGAAGACCGTACCGGGGCGCACGTGCTTATCAGACCAATCAGATGGCTAATATATCATCCGATATCGATTTTTTTTAGGAAACGACACATGTCCCGGTAAGCTTCCTCGGATTTTACGGTACTGAGGGACCCGGTGGTGCTGAAATCAGAAACAACAAAATTGAACGGGACAAGAGAGGCCTGTGCCAGCCGTGTGTGTGTGGTCCATATCGCGTTCTATGTCGTGGCAAATAAAAATTAATTGCCCCGACAGGGGCGTGAACATTATTAGTTTCTGTGTTGATACGGGATAGTGGTCGGTTTTTTGACACGGTCGTAAAACCACCCCGTTAACATGAAATCCGAAGCGGATTTACGTAGTGCGAGTCGACGACGCTAAACAGACCTCCATTAGTACCGAGGCGATTTCAATTTAAATGTGAAACACTAGTACTGTCCAACCATGCAAACGAATTGGATTCAATAATAAAATATCCTGCGAAACATCTAGTTTTGAAATGTTATTTGTTACATCAGCATGCCACAAAGAATATTCATTGATACTAGTGATTACTCTGTGATCGAAATTCAAGAATAATTTATAAAGTTCATCATATTTCCCCCTTCTCTCCCTCGTTCGTTGAATTAAAGAAATTAACTTAAAAATTATATTATTAATATCATTATAACTTATTATAACTTAATAAAAAAATGCTCGGTATGAATGAATTTTTATTATTATTTTCGATTAATTACACATGATAAACTATATTTTCTAATAAACTATGTTCGCTACCTTTGTTGACATATTTACATATGTACTTTATCGACTTCACAGTGTTACAATATTCCACATTGATGTGAGTAGATGAAAGTGAAGGAAGCTTTGGATAATATTGGCGAGTATGGCACGATTCAACGATTCTATACATCAACATTTTGTCCTCTTACCTTCACAACTACCGATCCCACCGATGCCCATTGTCCGCAACTGATCGCCAAAGATACAATGGGTATCCATCATTTCCCGTTATGGTTTCAGCAATCAGGTTTCTTGGGTATCGCTTGGAACACTTGCCGTCAACCATACAGGCCGAATTGTAGTTGGAAGCTCCGCAAGATCCATGGTTTCATGTGTTTGGTGCATGCAATTTTGGGTCAACTGTGGGAAAGTGGGCATGAAATTTTCCTGTATAATATGTGTAGCACCAAATGATGTCATCTGGAAACAGATGAATCCCAGAAACTAAGGAGCGTAAATTATCTGGTGGTGGGACCAATTGTAGCAATTTTACTTTGCTTTCAGCACAACATAATCCAGTAGATTTAACACTGTATTTTAACACCTTGCAGTATTTACAAATTATTGTTATTTCCCCAATTATTATCGATAGATTTAACAAAAAAAAGATCTCAAAAACTGAGATTCAGTAAACTTTCTTAAATGGCATTTAATTAAATCTAATTTAATCTAACTACCTTGTAAACAGAGAACTGGCACGCATAGCACAACTGAAGCTAAATAAATCAAAGATGTAGGTGTCTAAACTAGTGTTGGTCATAAATAAAAATATTTTCCCGTATTTACAATTTTTTTTTCTTATTTATTTACTGCTTTGTATTAGGAAAATCTAGTCATTAATTCATACTGTTAACATTTCCTGTCATAGTTATTTAACAGGATCACTGGAGTTGCAAAATAATATGAATCACTGAATCTGATTAGTTTTTATGAACTATTTTTATTTTACACTAATATCATAATACATTTTAAAATATTAATGTGTTGAATATTGCAGCTTTATTTGTGATAGAAATGTAAAATTATACATTTACATTATAATAAAATCAACATAATGCATATATTATTTGTTAATCTAATATGTTATTATTTTAGTAGTTGTAATATTAGGCTTTGGTGGGTGGCATATATTATATTATAGGTCTTTTTATAACCAATTTTATTTTTAACGTTGTGTTATTATATCAATATAAAATTTATTTTAAGGGAATGAGTCAGCGAAATGAGTATTGTTAATGTTATTTTTCTATTTTATACTTATTTCCGTTGGTCAACAGGTCAATTGAAATGTCCACGGCTTGACACAGAGATGGCGCTACTAGAATTAAGTCCATATGTTTTTTACTTAGTCCTAACCCTCAAAAGATGCGTTTATAAATTTGACAGCTGTCGGATTATTTGTTTGTGAATTATAGCATTTTGAGTGAAGCAGCTTTTGTTATTGTAAAAAAAATTACCATTACCAAATTACCCATCAAGGATTGGTATGCTATTTGGTATGCTTATTGGTTACTGACGAAAATATTTAAAAAGTCGACAAAACGATTTTGAATGACCGTAAATTGAAATTGAATGAAAGAGCAGACAGTCTAAAGATATCAACTGAACGTGTACATCATATCATTCACGAATATTTGGGTTTGAGAAAGCTTTGTGCAAAGTGGATGCCGCGCGAGCTCATTTTTAACTAAATCAACGACGAATTTTTTATTCGGAGTTGTGTTTTTGCGTCGATATGTGACAATGGATGAAACATGGCTCCATCATTTAACTTCGACGTCCAATCGACAGTCAGCCGAGAGGACTGCACAGGATGAACCCGCTCCAAAGCGTGGGAAAATGAATCAGTCGGCTGGCAAAGTTATGGCGTCTGTATTTTGGGATACGCATGGAATAATTTTCACTGAATACCTTGAAAAAGGAAGGACCATCAACAGCGACTATTACATAGCGTTATTGGACCATTTGAAGCGAAGTCGCCGAAGAACGGCCGCATTTGAAGAAAAAGAAAGTGCTGCTTCACCAAGACAATGCACCGTGTCACAAGTCAGTGAAAACGGTGGCAAAAATCCATAAATTGGGATTCGAATTGCTTCCTCATCCACCGTAGTCTCCAGATCTGGTCTCCAGCGACTATTTCCTGTTCTCATATCTCAAAAGAATGCTCGCTGGGAAGAAATTTTTTTTCTATTACTTTATTTAGAATAGAATTTTCTGATATGTCAATGTCAAGATGTACCAAAATTAAGAGAATTGCTGCGTTAACATTGTGACGTTTTGACATGTTACGTAGGTTCACTGCTGTTTTGAATTGACTAGATCTATGTTTTTCGCAAGAATAACTCTGAAAACCTATGTTAGCATGTAATAGTTTGTTGTAGACGATTATCGTGACTTTGGTACTACTCCCGACTGTGCCTGCTTCATACAGAGGACCTAGGGACTTAAATAACGCCCCAATATACCACTACATGAAAAAGTGCGCCTATAACTCCTTTACCTATACCAGTTTGGAAAAAAGTGCAATGTAAATATAATAAAACAACTCTAACCTATAAATTGTTGTGTCTGTATAATTAATTGTAATTTTAAGTTATTCGATAATATATGCATTAGATGTACTATAAGGTTAAAATAAATTATATTTGATAACATTTTTATCTATTATTTTATTTAGAATAGAATTTTCCGATATGTCAATTTCAAGATGTACTAAAATTAAGAGAATTGCTGCGTTTACATTGTAACGTTTTGACAGGTTATGTAGGTTCACTGCTGTTTTGAATTGACTAGATCTATGTTATCGCAAGAATAACTCTGAAAACCTATGTTAGCATGTAATAGTTTGTTGTAGACGATTATCGTGACTTTGGTACTACTCCTGACTGTGCCTGCTTCATACAGAGGACCTAGGGACTTAAATAACGCCCCAATACACATCCAGGTTGTTATAGCTGATCGGAAAACGGACCGGGAACATAAATCTGATGACTATCGAGACACCTGGGAATTAATAATTGATGAAGCGACGAAAGGGAACGACGACGACTGAACGAGTTCCCGAAACGGGACGACATTAACCGAGAAACAAATGTTTGCCGGCACCTTGACGGTTTCTTGTCGGGCGATTTTTTCGTCGGAGAGCAACAGCAAAGGGAAAAAAGGAAAGGAGAGACCGAATAGCGGCAAGGCAAGACGAAAAAAATAGTGCAAACAGCTACTAATGCCATTTGGACGGGAGGACGGTGCGCGATCGGGGAGCCGCCGGACGGCGACCGGTCACAGTCTGAGCGATCGGGCGGCGAATTTCGCGAATAAATTCGCTTTTTATGCGATGCGAAGCGGCTGACGCGGATTTATGGGCCGCCGTTTACCCAGATTGACAGAAATCCGGTGGCTGCCGGGCATTGTCGGCCATGTTCATTTATAACTCAAGGGCCGTCGACACATTCCGACGGACAAAATAGCCGGGCTGGGCCGTTTGGGCAGCGAATTTTTATGCGAAATGTAAAAGAGACACCATGTCCCCGTCGGGGAGATGTCTCGCGCGTAATGAGCTTTAACGATTTCTTTACGTCGGCCCCAACACCGACAGACCAGACCCTCCTCTCCACCTCCTCGATCCTCTCGTCTCGTTCTTTTCGTCATTCCAGCTTGACATCGATCGGCTTTTTCTCCGCTTTTTCTTCAACTGTAAACTACGTTAATTCTTTCATATATTCCGTCGATGAGAGCACAACTGAAAAACTGTTAAAGAGGTTATATCTGTTGCCAATGACAAAAATAGGTTTTTTTCTATATTTTTATTAGTAAAATGTTAAAACAAATCACAAAATTGTATGTTGTTTAAATGTACTCTCATCTTTTTACATTAAAGAGGTATTTACTGAGAAACATTGCTATAATATACATTAACCCTGAGGAAAAAGGTGTCATTCTTGCTTGACAATGATCGGTTTTCTCTTCGCTCTTTTTTCATCAGTAAACTACGTTAATTCTTTCATATATTCCGTCGATGAGAGCACCACTGAAGAACTATTAAAGAGGTTATATCTGTTGGCAATGACAAAAATAGGGTTTTTCTCTATATCTTTATTAGTAAAATGTTAAAACAAATCACAAAATTGTATGTTGTTTACATGTACTCTCATCTTTTTACATTAAAGAAGTATTTATTGAGAAACATTGTTACAATATACATTAACTCTGAGGAAAAAGGGGTCATTCTTGCTTGACAATGATCGGTTTTCTCTTCACTCTTTTTTCATCTGTAAACTACGTTAATTCTTTCATATATTCAGTCGATGAGAGCACAACTGAAGAACTCTTAAAGAGGTTATATCTGTTGCCAATGACAAAAATACGGTTTTTTCTATATTTTTATTAGTAAAATGTCAAAGTCTAAAACTAATAGTACAATAGTACTATAATCACCTCATTTTCTACAACTTTCTACAAGATTTCTGGGATTGATGACGATACCGTGTCGAAAGAACAATGTTGGTTTGGCAGTGAATGCTGTTGACCCTCTTGCAACATGTGGCATCATGTGTTATCATGTAAAAGTGTAACTTATAGCCTGTTACACACTGCTGATTTTTCTTGCACTAATACATCCTTTGGTTTAGTCGACTGTTGTCGGTAGATATTTATAGATATACGTATATATGTATATGTATATATGTATACAGTAGCAGTTTAATTCGGTCCTGTTCTGGTGTTATCCAGGAGTTGTTAATATCATACGTAATAATATAAATATATGTATATATATTTTATATTTGATGGAATCGTGAACAAATCTTAGATAGATTGGAATTTAATAGTTTAATTATTCACTTGAATGAAACTTTCTTAATATGGGATTATTATTCATTGCTGACAATTCTTCAAGACAGGGTGATGAGTGTAGAAATAACTAGGAACCAAAAGTGAAAGATTTATGTGCACAGATATGTGTGTAATAGTTCAGAATATACATGAGAATTTGGTTAAAATGTGTAAGGAGTGAAATATTACTGTTTTGCAGATATGGTAGATAGACTAGGGAGTATGTAGTGATTAAATCTAGTTTTATCAAGAAATATGTATACAGGTAATAACAGAAAAAACTAAAGGTAAGTAGAGTGAAATAAAAGTGACTTGAACTAAAACGGTGTACCGAAAGAAACATAAACTAAGCGTAAATGGTAAATACACTCTCTAAAGATGGGAAAATATATTAAATGGATATACAAATGTTAATTAGGTCTATTAGGTTACGACGGTATACCACTACGTTAAAAAATTCACCTAGAACTCGAACTCATAGGTGGTGTGAAAAACTCAACCAACAAACTTCAAATCTTTATAAAAAACTAATGCTAAAAATCAAAGTTGATGATCAGAATTAATATTACGATGTGTTGACCTCATCAAATCACATGACGTGAGTTGATATATCATTTAATGAATGTAAAATGCGTCACTATTAACTGTAGGGTAAATCACGTTAGAACCAAAATAAAACAAATATTCTGGTTAGTCGGAAGATACTCTCAACTTGATCTAAAATCAAAGAGCTTGATTTATAATACCATTATAAAGCTAATTGGGACCTACGAGGTGCAAATATGGGGTTTCACTAAAAATTCAAATCAACTGGTCATCCAACGCTGTCAAAACAAGGTTCTTCGATTGATTACCAATGCTTATCGCTGCATAACGAACGAAGAACTGCACGATGAGCTGGAAATCAAATGGATCTGCGAAGTTATCCAAGATTTCGCCTTGAAACACGAAAGAAGATTACTAAATCATACTGACGTGGAAGCAATACAACTGCTGGACAGCGCGCAGGATGTCAGGAGATTGAAGCGAACCAAACTATACGAACTTATATAAAGTGTATACCTTTAGAGTAAACTACAGTTATTAGTTATTATAACTCGTTATTGCTCGTTATTGTACTCGTCTTGCTCGTGAACTGATCCAAGTACAAATGAAATGTAGCAATAAATTAACTTATAATTAAGATTGTACTAAGCGTATCTAAGCGTAGAATTTTTTTTATATCAGAGTCAAAATAAACAAAAAGTCAAAGTTCTAAAATCTTTTTTTATATGTAAGTTCAACACTAGGAATTTACATTAAACCAAAAAACATCGTAATATTAATTAATTCCGTTTAAACCGTCCGAGACGATACTCCACACCCAAAAAAAAATCCATTTGTTCCCCGGGTGGAGAAACGAGAACGACATCGTCCCAACACCGTCCATCTTCGTCCACGGTACCGCGTCGCCGTCACACCTGAATCCGAACCAGCCTCGGTCTCTATCCCTTAATTACATCACAAAACGTCGACTTTAGAACTTTTTTCCTAGAAGAAAACGCGTAATCTGATACGGTCCGTCCCGTTGTCCCCACGAAATTAATGTTTATGTCGGTACATCGTCGTCCATCTTGCCGTGAAAACATAGCCTTTATCAAGATGTTCACTTGTTTAATAGGCCTCGTTGGTTTTTATTGGTACCCGGCCGTTGCCAGCGCTAATTTATTACGTAATAATTTGCCACAATTAACACATTTAACGTTGCTATTAAAATTGGTGATCCGGGCTCGATTAGATCTCCCTCTTTGTCACTCTCCATCTCTCTCTCGGGCTCTCTCCGCCCGGACGAATGAAGAAATATTCGGACGCGATCGCCGCTAATGATCTATTACTTTAATCATTACGAGCGCTAATTAATGATGGCCCGGTCCGAGATTGCCGCGACCATATCTCATTTCCGTGAAATTAATGAGAAAAATGACGATTCCGTACGGTTAATTAATACCGAGGCCTTGCGCGGACTTTTATTGTTGGTAATACATCTTGAACAAGGGGGGAAATACGACGCGTTTCTGTTTAGAATTTTAATTGACCATTTATTCAGCACAATTAGACGTGATTCCCGGTTTCGGAGAAAATATGATAGAACCGGCAACGTTTTTTCTTTGTTTAAGTTGTATAATTTTAAAAAAATATGGGTAACTGGAAACGTTACATCTATTTCCTATTGAATACGTTACCGACTCTAACAATGAGAAGTAGGTCAGACTCAAATAAAAGAACTGTGATAGTTCGATCAGCCGGAAGATAATCCCAACTTGCCCTAAGTTCAAAGAGACTGGTTGACCGGTCAATTGTAAAGCCCATATGTACTCATAAGTTGCAAATATGGGGTTGCATTAGAACATCAAACCGACTAGTAAACTAACGCTGCCAAAACACAGTTATTTCGATTCATTAGCAATACTAATCGTAATGCAACCAACCAAGAATTGTACCCTAACCTATAAATCCAATGGAAATACGAGATTATTCCAATATTTCGCCTTAAAATATGAAATAGGTTTCACAGCAACGTGGAAGCAATACAGCTATTGGACAACACGCACGAAATCACAAGATTTAAGCGAACCAAATCTCAGAAACTTGAACAGTGTATAGTGTTACTCTTAACTTCAGCCTCTATAGCATATTTTATGTAATATGTAGTAAAAAACCGTTATCAACATACTCTTAAGCCGGTTTGGTGGGGCAGTGGTAAAGGCGATGGGACGGTAAATTTATGTTTGTGATTGTTTAAAATTTGTGAATGTTCTAGGCAATAGTCTAAAATCCTACAAGGAAAATTATCTCAGTCACGCTAGTAACCAGGCTGGGTAAGACCGGATGTCTTCTGGGATGATTTAAAAAGTTGATCACTCGCCAGTCGATAGGCTTAATGCTGAGGACCGTGGTTCGGAGCCCACTTTAAACTAGGCCCAGTTCAGATAAACCCATAGTTGGTAAAAGGAGACTTTAAAATATATATATATATATATATATATATATATATATATATAAAACATACTCTTAATTCTACTGGCCCCTTCTTTGTAAATAGGTTTATTTTAATGTTAAACTTGAAACTAACGCGATGACTCAACTGAATTCAAAATTGAAATTAAAATTGTGCTTAAGAATGATCTAAGCAACATTCGGCTGCTAAAACATCTATGTTTATTTACGTGAAGCTTTGTAGCTTGTATTCGGAGATCCAAGATTTCCATGATCTAAATAGTGGAAAATGGTTTCTTTGATGACATATATAGATAGATATACTGTATGTAATATTAAATAATGTAGGTTTTTTGAGTCCCTTTACAATATTTCTACACGATTTTAGAACAAACACATTTAAACAAATTATGTTTTGTGAAAATACTCTAGGAAATATTATTATTTTATCTAAAAAATTAGGAAAATTGTCGACAAATTGGCTGAAATTTCTACAAAACATTGTAAAATGGTTATCTCCTTTTGATTTCGAACTTCCAACGAAACAAAAGGATTACAAATGATTCTCTATACTCAACACTAGCTAAATATAAGTATTTTAAACAATTTAAAAAATCAAAAAGAATCAAATTTGATTAAAACTGAAACGACTATATCGGCATGATAATTTACCTTTATATTTCCCTTAGACATTTTTAAATATACCAAATTATAAAGTGATCATATTATATACTTTTAAAACAATTTAATTAGAACTAGAATATTCAAAAATTCATATGTATGGTTCACATATTTTACATTATAGGAAAGGACATTATTATAGAATAAGGACGTTATAGGACGATATCTTATAATTACATTAAAAGAAAAGAAAAAATGTTGATTCTCAAAAGAAATATTAGGTTAATTCGTGAATTCAAGATAATTTATTCTATTTGTATTATATTCTTCAAATTTACGTATAATATGCAAGAACGAGCAACGTTGTAAATTCATATCCTTGTGCACATGCAATGATTCTCCAGAATTAGATGCTTGTTTATATATTGGGTTGAAATTAAGGGAGTTTCGACGATGATAAAGGAGAAGAAATGGACAGGTTCAGTGATATTAACCCAATATAGTCGTTAAACTGCTGAAAAAGATTCCGAGTAAACAAAATCACGAAAAGCACAAATAGACGCATAAATAAAAGGTAACGCGGCGACATTAATTTCGAGAATTTGTTCTCATGACGCGCGGGATTCGACGAACTAATAGCGCATTTTACGACAACGCTTAACGGTACCGTCTTATTTACCTGTTGAAACTGAAAGATGGTACCGGGTCTTCGGGTGATGTATGAGCGTTTGATGGCCATTGTTAAGGCTACCGTCGTACCAGTTAGACAACTCATTATATCCGAGTTTTATGAGGCTGGAGTACGTCGAAACAGACGAAAGAAAAAAAAAGAGCCATCAGATAGCTATCGTTTTTTCCCGAAAAAATCTTGTTTTACATTATGACAATGGCAACTTACGGTTCGAGAGCTGCCCGGACTATAAATCTGATGCCTATCGAGACACCTGGGATTAATAATTGATGATGCACTCGGAACGAGGAGGTAAACGGCGAGTAGATGAACCGAAATATCGTTTGTCTGACGAAAACGCGATCAGAGAACGGTACACACGTTCAGTTTTGTTTTAGATGGTATCTACCTCATATAAACATCACGTTCTTACTGTTCAATGTTAATGAAAAAAGTTTTATGTAGCTTTACCTTATGTAAAATGATATCTGTTAGTTTAAAGAAAAATATGAAACATTGGCAACACTGTCACAACGAAAATTTTATTACAAGAAAAACAAACTACAGTAATAATTAGTTGATTAATTGGGAGATTTTAAGAAAAATTAAAGGATATGGCAACACTCGATATATCCTTATTTAAAACAGTCAGTTTCAGGTGGTTTTCGACAATATCAATCTGAATCGATTTATCAACGAATCAGATCATTTCATCAAAATCAAACGTATAATACGCCCCATGTTGTATAAACTTTAATATAAATTAAATCCTCAAATAGAATATTTTAAGGAAAACGAAATAATCTGACAACACTGTATACGTTCATTTTTCAAAATAGTCATCCTCAGGATCGTACAATATCATTAAAAGCAAACATGTTCTATTCCTATATAATACTATAAAAATCGGGCAATGTTGCCAATGTTTGCGATTTCCCTGACAACTCCAGAAAAAATATTTCTAGCTGTTTAAGAAACAAGAGAAAAGTCAGTCCCATTTAATAATTCAACTGTTGTTCCAAGAGAAATTATATTCAGTATTAATCAAATCCTCAAATATAAAAATGCGATTATTTGACAATACTGTATACATCTCATTATTATTATATTATATATATATATATATATATATATATATATATATATATATATATATATATATATATATATGTTGCAATGTTGTCAGTGTTTCAATTTTTCATTTTTGATATAATTAACTCAATCCCCAAATGGAAATTTTAGGAAAAATCAGATGATCTGGCAACACTATATTTTCATTTTTAAAAATTTTCTCATCATCAGGATCACGTAATGTTATCAAAAACAAACACGTTTAACATTGTACCTTTATATAATAATATATAAACGCGCAATGTTGCCAGTACCTCAATTTTTCCTTAAATCCCAGTATATAAAATTAATGTTTTTTGAGTTGGACAGGGGAGTTCGGTGGTACCATTTAACTTTCATCGACACCGTATTTGTTTAGGGTCTCATTAGGGCAGCGTGGCTCGTTGAGACCGTGAAGATTGCCGGGCAGATCGTAAATTAGCGGGCCACATTCTCGGAATATTTTTTGAATTATTATGGTAATGCGAAAGGCGTACACTGTTTGAAAATGCAAATCGACGCCGAGAGAGAGCGAGAGGTCGGAACGGGCGGTCGGGAGCGAGACGGCGAAGGTTGTTTATTACCTGTAGCGCTAGCTAACCAATTATTCGGTGTCTTTTTTGACAGGTTTAATGGTAATAGACGCGAGAGCGCCTTGTTAATATGTAATAGGCTTTGTCCGAAGGAAACCATTTACATAAAATATATTTTAGCAGCGATTTTTATGGTGTTTTAACTTAAAAATGTATTACAATCTCGAACGATGACAGCCCTTATTGATAACAACCTCTTTCCTACTCGCTCCCTCCCGATATCTTTCTCTCTCGCGCCTTCGGGGCCCATGAGCATTCAAAGCTTTACGAATTAACGCCGTAATTAGAATTCTATACGTCTTTATTTTCCCTATTGGTTTGTTACAGGAAGACGTCATAAAACCGGCAACACTGTTTGTAATTATAATATATTACTATTAATAGAGTGTCTAAAATATTCATGACTATTTCTAATTATGTTGATATTTTTCTTATAGGGCGTACAAATAAATTTTCAAGGAAATTGGAACAATGTATTTTATTTGTCTACTTTTATTAAATTTAAGTGACCTATTTATAAACATAAATCAATTTTGTTAAAAATATGTATACAATTAAATTTAAGCTTACATACTTTCGTATGTTTCTGAGTATTCGTATGAATATAACATAATACAATATTTGGCACAATATTACATCATTTTTGATAATTTTATTAATATAATTTCACTTAAATAATATCCAATATCCGCAAGTTGTTTAGTTTGACCAGAGAAAGAGGGTGGAAGGTAATCGATAGCATTATTTAACTGGTATTATAAATTAAATCACCATCAGTATTGATTAAATGCGCAAATAGGATATTTTAGGAAAAATAGGATAATCTGGCAACACTGTATATTTTTACGTTTTAAAATAGTCATTATCTGGTTCTTTCTAACTAACTAATCGTTTATTAAGCCTATTACACAATAGATCAGAAAATATCAACAACCCCAAACGTGTTTTATATTGTTGTTGCCATGTTGCCAGTACTTCAAATTTTTCAGTATAAAAAACTATACGACGTGATATTTGCAATATACATAATCTGGAGTTCAGATCTTGCCTTTAGATCTTTACCCAATTCAAACTGGATATCTAGAAATAATATCCCAAAAATATTTCATCGGGACAAAACAATATTTCGAAGAGACACACGACTCTATCGAAGTTTCTACTTCTCTGTAAGACCCAGAGGCCTTGGTCATACAGACCGCATACCATTAATTTAAAATAGTGTTGTTCAAAAGGAGCAACGCCTGGTGAATATGGCGGGTGGTGAACCACTTCCTTCTTGTTTCATGGATATTGAAATATGTAAGCAATATCTGGTTCAATAACGCAAGAACCTAGTTGTATCCAAGTCATCTAGTTCGCCTTTATTTATGACCAAAATATTCACCACATTTTTTTTTCAGATTTTTCTATTATATCAATAATTTAGAAATTAAACAATGCGGATCAATGAAGATAAGTTGAGATTGAAAATGTTTGGTTTACTTTAAACCTATATTGTTCTTTTAACAGTTTATTAAAGAGATATCTTAAAATACCAACAAATCAAATACTAGTGATTTCGTAGAATATGTCATCGTTTTAATGTCTGTTATAGAATAAAAATACTGATCAAAAACTTAATAATTTTAGTATTATAATGTTTGCATACTAGCTTTCTAAAATCACTAAAATTAACGCAAGTAAAGCTAGAAGACTTACCCAAAGAATATAATTAATTTTATTACAAAGAAAATAATATTTTTAAAATACCATTAAAATAGCAAATAAAAATCTACTAATGATTATTTGGGTTATATGCATATAAGACTGATCTGTAATTGTTTAATATATTATATATTCCTTCTGAGTCAGAAATAAAAAAGAGACTCTGGGAGTCTTCAAGATGACATATGACTTCAATTACGACATATATAAATAAAATCAGGCTTTCTTGTGACTTGGACAAGAATATATTTTATTCAAAATATACGGTTTACATACGGTGGCAGTGTGTTGGTGGCCAACATACAGCAAGATGTACCATCTTGCATGGCCTATCCCCTGTGTCCTGAATGATAATAAATGAATTATGATTACTTGAAGTTCATTATTAATAGGTATTAAGTATTGGCCATTTGATTTTGTATATCTTGGTCAACTTTTAGACAATTTATGTATGCCATCCCAATAAAATGTTTGTTCTTTGGGCAAAACCATTCATCGAGCAATTTGCTAACATACTCGAAATTGGGGAAGTGTTGCTCTGCAAGCGCGTGTCCTATTGATGCGAAAAGTTGATAGTCAATCGGGACAAGAATAAAACATCAAGAATAAGACATCCAAGTACTGTTAATGCTCCCTTGGACGCTTTTACATTAGGAAACGGTGCATTATCACGCTGTAAAGTCACTTTACCATGTCTTCGAGCCTACTGTGGATATTTTTCAATCGATACATATTCAAATTAAACTTTTGTTGTCGGTAGCGATCACTATTAACTGTTTCACCAGATTTCAACAATTCGTAATACACCACGCTACTGTAGTCCCACCTAATACAGAGCATTGTCTTGCGATCAAAACGATTTGGCCTTGGAGTGGATCGACCGGCTTCGCCAGGTGATAACCATGACTTTTTGCGCTTGGATTTTTCAAAATAAATCCACTTCTCATCACCCGTCACTATTCGATGTAATTGAAACAGAATTGATGTGACACCAATTTTACCATCTTTTGGATTTTTCCATTGCTCCTATTCGGTCGCTAATCGTCTTTTGGGTCACATTTAGGGATGGGTCTTCATCCAATAACCCTTTAAGTTTCGCATTTTCAAATATGTTCGATCTACAAGAACGTTCTTTCCCTTGGACATCGAAATCACCAATCGTGAATTTTCTAAACCACGCCACTCATCTTTTAAGGTTAGAGCATTCTAGACACAGACAAGACGAAACTTGATATTTTCAAGGAGGTATAAATCTATGATGGTGTTACATTCGCAAAATATAACACGTATAGCTTTGAAGCTTGATGTCGATAGAATAAAATGGCATATGTGTCCAGTAATAATAGCGACATATGTTAGAGAAGCCGGTGATGACTTTATATTTCACCTGGTATGTGTTTTCAGCGATTTTTGTTAAACATAATACAACTCTATCCTCGTAGAATATGATAAAATAAAATAATTAAAACACTGAGTAACAAAGAAGCCGATCAATGATACTGATTACGCTAAACGGACGACCATACAAAGACCGATATCAATCCTATTTACATGACCATTCGTTCTGCAGCTCACCTGAGAAAACCACCATAAAATCCTCTCTCGAACAGAAGAAAAGGAACCTTCGGAACCGATTCATTCCGGCAAATGATTCAATTGTCCTCTTAAAGGTCGAATCGCACAATGCCGTACCCATTACCGGCTACAATGGCCAAAAGTGTGTCTCCCGAATGACTGTTTAATTGGATTTTGAGGGTGTCGTTCACCGGCCAGGTGTCGGGGGTTGATTTCAATTACGGCCCCGGGGGCATTTCACAGTCGTGGCCCGCTAGATAATGACCACCCACCCGTAGTAACATGGGTTTTGGGAAAAAGTCAAAGTCGTAATGGGCTTATTACGCATAGATGGCTCGGTTGAGTGACGGTTTAATGGGGAAGTCAATGGGATGTGGCGATACTCGGTGCCCGAAGGATTATTGTTCGGTTTCGGTGGGTTAAGGTTTGTGAGAAAAGCATATTTTCTATTAAGTATCGGTTAATATCATTTTAAAGAACTGATTATATATAGTCGTGTATATTCTGGTCATTTTTTCACTTTAGAAGGGCATTTATTGAGAAATATTTGCGCAATATATATTAATCAAATTATTTTGCGTAATTCTCTACAATATTTCTCCATTTTTCTGATAACATGACGATACTGTGTTGAAAGAACGATGTGAAAACGATATATTCTCACATTTCTTCAACATTTCGAAACTAGCGTGTCAGCTAAGCCATGCTGAATCGATCTAACTTCTCTGTCGAGCTGTAACAGTCTGTCATGCAAGAGGATGACTTTGGGTCGGTTATTCGCTGTTGCTGGTCTTACTTACAACAATATGGCATTCAGTTAGTTCAATGATCATCTGTAAACAGTAGCAATAATAGTTTTATTTAGTTATAGAAGATTATAATATACTAAACCTTGGTGAAGTCACCATATGGACAGCAAGACTATGACCATAAATATCTCAAAGTTAATGACTGTTCTGGAATATCCCATGATTTTTTTTTTCACTAGAGATTGTCATAGTAGATTCATTCTTCATCGTCAATCAAAATACGTCACAGAAAACTGATTGAAATAATCTAGTAATTTTTTTTTTCAGTGTAGTAATTTTTATACGGCTTTTTTTTTGGAAACAGCTTAACGTTATTAATACAGTCGTCACCACATACAAAGTTTGGAACCATTGATGAAAAGATGGTGTTATCTCGGGATCATGTACACGTTCAGTTGATACCTTTAGAGTGTATGTTATTTCATTCAATTTCAATTGACGGTCATTCAAAATCATTTTGTTGATTATTTTAAAGTTGGTTGTCGTTCGACCTTCGTAGAGTAAAGACGTGTTTGGAGCGACGGTCAGTGTAATAAATTTGAAAGTGTACTACCTGTGCCACAAATGCGATTTTAAAAAATAAGTAAAAACCGTGACGACAATAACAGTGTTAAAACTGCGCGTTAAATGTTTAGTGAAAATGTGTTTAAAACGATGGTCACTGCAATAAAGTAACAAAGGTAAAATTTTGGGGGCTGTTAAGGGTCGGAGGTGCATCATCTGTACCACAAATGCGGCGTTATAACGGTTCTGAAACAAATACCGGTACTGAAATTTTTGTAAAAACGTGAATTAAACTATTCATTAAATAAAAATGATTAATAGAGAGAACCAGAGACTAAATGAGATGGAAACACAATCCTCAACGTCAGGTGAAGCTTATCTGGCACAACAGAATCAAATCTTTTGTCAAGAAAACCATAAGAGAACGCAAAATGAGCAAGCTCTCTATAATGCGTATATTAACGAAAAAACAGCCCGACGGAATCTGGAAATTGCACTAACAAATATGCAAAAACAATTAGATGCACTACAACTCCTAATAAAAAACCAAAACACATACAATCCAACTAGCATTCCCGTAGTGAACCAGTGCACTGAAAACAAATTGCCTGTAAACTATGAAACAGACGAGGAAGAATTGCAAAAAGAAGTAGGCTGGATAACAGTTAAAAGAAATAAGAAACGAAAAGCAAACTATACACCTGAAGCTTCACCACAACAACCAAAAACCATTAAAGCACAAGAATTGAATAAAGAAATAAAAGTGCCGAGACCACCTCCAATTATAGTAAGTAATGTCACAGACTTTGACTTGCTATATGAAACAATGAAAACAAATAATATACTATTTAGAGCAACAACATTAAACAATGGACAAATCAAATTAAACGCCGAATGTCGTAAAACTTTTACGAAAATTGCTGAGTGCTTGGAATTCCTAAAATTACAATGGCACTCGTATGAAGATAAGCAAACCAGAGACATTAAAGTAATGGCAAGAGGGCTTCCACCGACAGCTAAAACTACTAAAATAGTGGAAGAGTTAATAAAAAATGGACTTAAATGTACTGACGTCACAAATATCCTGAAAAAAGAACGAAATAAAAATAACAATGGAGAAATAGTTGTCCAGAAGAAGCCTTTACCACTGTTTATGTTATCATTCCAACATAACACGGACATAAAAGCAATTTATGAAATTAAACAAATTCTAGGAGTCGAAGTAAAAATAGAACCTCTTAGAAAGGCAAATCTTGTGCCACAGTGCAAGAGATGCCAATTACATGGACACACACAAAAATTCTGTAAAAGGGAACCAAGGTGTGTAAAATGCTCAGGAAAACACATCACGGGAGAATGCAAAAAACCCAAAGGAACAAAAGCGAAATGTGCGAATTGCAATGAAGCGCATCCAGCAAGCTACAGAGGATGCGTAGTTGCGAAAACATTCCAAGAGAGAAGAAATAAAATCAGTCAGGCTAAAGAGCAAAAAACAGTGACTCAAAATAAACAACCAAAAATGTACAACGAAGTCAACGATGAAATGACCTATGCTCAAAGCATAAACCAAACCGCTCAAAAAGAAACAAAAAAAGAAGACGTTACAACCAACGAACTGCTATTGAAACTTATAGCAAAGCTGGACAACCAGGAAAAGATTATTGAATCGTTTTCTGAAAGATTACTTAAACTCGAAAACAATAGGGCGGTGGCCTCAAGAACTAAAAATGGCAAGTAAAGACATCCGCATCGCAATTTGGAATGCTAATGGGATTCAGAAACATCACGCTGACCTACAAGTATTCCTAGAATTGCAAAAAATAGATATTTGCTTAATATCTGAAACCCATTTGACAAAGGAATCCTTTATTAAATTTAGAGGATATTACTTTTACCACACCATTCATCCAGCTAACACAGCAAGAGGAGGAAGTGCAATAATAATAAAAAATAATATATGCCATCATCAAGAACCCGGACTCAGTTTAGCAGAAAATCAGGTAACGGCAGTAACTGTTATATCTAGCAAATACAGGGTTACATTAGCTTCCATATATAGCCCTCCAAGATACAACCAAAAAAAAGAAAATTACTTGAATGTTCTAAACAACCTAGGAGAAAAATTTATAATCGGTGGTGATTTCAATGCTAAAAATACAAGATGGGGATCTAGAATGACGACAACTAAAGGTAATGAATTACATAAAGCAGCTGCTGAGCTAGGGTGCAGTTACATGTCGACAGGAAAACCAACTTATTGGCCTACCGATCCAGAGAAAACTCCAGACCTGTTAGACTTCTTTATAGCTAGAAACATAACCACTAACTACATGGAAGTTGAAGAAAATTTTGACTTAAGTTCAGATCACACACCTGTGATTTTGACGCTGAGTGAAAACATTATAAGAAAACAACAAAATCCAACATTAACCAACAAGAGGACAGACTGGGAAGGATTTGCTGAAGAAATAAACAATCGAATTCAACTAAATGTTCCCCTTAAGACAGAAGACCAATTAAATTATGAAACCGAAAAATTCGTTGCAGACATCCAACAGGCTGCTTGGAATAACACTCCAGAAATTAAAACTTCAACCAAAGGAATAAATTACCCGAAAGAAATCAAGGAAATGGTAGCTGAAAAACGAAAACTACGGAAAAAATGGCAGCAAAATAGAACACCTGAAAATAAGAATATCTTAAACAACATAACACAAAGGTTGAAGAGGGAAATTTTGGAAATTAAAAACAATTCCATAAATAACTATCTACGAAATTTAACAGACGACAAGAACACAGACTATTCGCTCTGGAAAGCCACTAAATACCTAAAACGATCCTGTCTACATAGTCCTCCGATAAGAAACATGCATGGAAGTTGGGCACGCAGCAACCTGGAGAAAGCAGAAGCATTCGCTGACCATTTAGAGAAAACTTTCAAACCAAACGAAAGTGAAATTGAACATACTTTACCGGACATAGACGGCGAAAATTCGACAATTCAATTAACAACTCCGAAAGAAGTCACCAACGTTATTAAAACTAACATCAAGCCAAATAAATCACCAGGCTATGATTTAATAACAGGGCAATTGCTGCACAATCTGCCAAGAAAGGGTATTATAAAGCTCACTAACTTAATCAATGCAGCATTTCGACTGAAATATGTCCCAGACGTTTGGAAAATGGCTGAAATAATAATGGTTCCAAAACCTGGAAAATCACCAAATGATATAAAAGCTTATCGACCTATCTCACTGTTACCGATGATAGCTAAGGTATTTGAAAAGCTCCTCTTGAAAAGATTAAAACCAATTATAGAGAGAAAAAACCTAATACCAACACACCAGTTTGGGTTTATTACCAAACATTCAACGATTGATCAAGTGCATAGAATAACAGATGTTATTGAAAAAGCCTATGAAGATAATAAAGTATGCTCAGCTGTATTCTTAGATGTAGCACAAGCTTTCGACAAGGTATGGCACAAAGGCCTCGTCCATAAGCTACAGAAAATATTACCGAAGCAACACACCGAACTATTAAAATCTTACATCACAGCCAGAATGTTTAGAGTGAAACAAGAGGAAGCTTACTCTACAATAAAAGAAGCTAAAGCAGGTGTACCACAAGGAAGTGTACTGGGGCCAATTCTGTACCTACTTTATACATGTGATATACCACAAATCGAAAACATTACAATGGCTACATTTGCTGATGATACTGCTATTCTTGCTGTCGGAAACAATAGCGAAGAAGCAACCCGAAACCTACAACAGGCTACTGACGCTATAAATAAATGGACCCAAATCTGGAAAATACAAATTAACCAAAACAAATCTGTGCATGTTCAATTCACCTATAAACAGGCCGCGCTTACACCATTGACCATAAACCACACTGTCATACCATACAGCAATAATGCTAAGTATCTCGGAATGACACTTGATGCAAAACTACGGTGGAAGGAACATGTCAAAAAGAAAAGAAAAGAACTTGAGTTAAAATATAGAAAAATGTATTGGCTAATTGGAAGAAAATCTCAATTAACTATACATAATAAATTACTTCTATATAAACAAATATTAAAACCTATATGGACATACGGAATACAATTATGGGGATGTTCCGCAAAAAGCAACATAAATCTAATACAAGTTTTCCAGAACAAAGTCCTAAGAAGCATCGTAGGTGCACCCAGATATTACCGGACCATTTATTTACATCGAGATCTTCAGATACCGACTGTCAATCAAGAAATTAAAAGAATTGCAAAGAGACATGAGGAGAGACTTCACTCTCATGTTAATTTCGAAGTATTACAACTCTTGGACAACACCAAAACCGGACGCAGACTCAAAAGGACCAAACCATTTGAACTTATGTAGTGTGTTGTAGTGTAGTGCAGTGAGGTGCATTAGAAAAAACTCAAAGTGTTAAAACAATTATTATTATGTTAGAGACTATGTAGGACTGATGAGTCCTATTAGATATATACCTAGATTTAAGCTATTATAAGGACAAATTGTAGGTTAGTCGGCAACGACTAGTAACAATGTATATAATTATAAAAAAAAAAAAAAAAAAAAAAATTTTAAAGTTTTCGTCGGTAACAACCTCTTTCGGGCGTCCACTGCGTTCACCGTCTTCGGTGCTTATTTCAGCACGTCTAAACTTAGCATACCAATCCTTGATGGTTGATTTCCCTGGGGCAGTGTCGATAAACTCGGCATCAAGCCAAGTTTTTGCTTCAACTGTATTTTTCCCTTCAAAAAGCAATGTTTTATCAACACGCGAAATTCCTTTTTATCCATTTTTTTCACAATAACACAAGTCGCTTCACTCAAAATGCTATAATTCACAGACTAATGATCCGACAGTTGTCAAATTTATCACGCATCTTTTGAGGGTTAGGCAACTAAAAAACATACGGATTTCAGTCTAGTAGCGCCATATATATCAGGCTATGGACTTCTCAATTAACCTTATATATATATATATATATATATATATATATATATATATATATATATATATATATATATATATATATATGGATATTTTTGTTGTTTTCACTCGATCGATTCCATAGAATGCACTGTCATTAGAAAAGAAAGATAATATAGATTATTCCATGCCATATAGTGCGCTCTGTAATTGTGCGTATGAGCAGGGACCAAAATCTAAATAATGTCTCCTGCCAATATCCCTCATATACTAGATGACGTCAAATATACCGCCAAATTCAATTTGTAAAAATGTAAAATTCGTCTTAAACTTGAAGGAGATTTTTCCTTGGATGCGTCGGATATCAATTGGTACTAGTGAACCATGTTGCCAAATGTTTGCAAAATTCTTTAAAAGAAAATTTATATTGTGTTTGTGTTACAAAATTTGTCGTCATACAATTTAATGACTTGTATTGACTGTTTAATCGGATAGACTATATAACCGCTGGCATCCTTAATGGAAACAAATGACGTGTGTGAATCTGATCCCTGAATATATATCTGATAAAGTTATGGATCACGATCGAGAGCTGGTCGTCCCGACCGACAGCTATGGGCGATGAACCGAAAAAACAATGACGAGATAGGATAACGTGGAGGGCAGCCCGCCGCCGTGTCATAACGGCGAATTCGGCCGCGTCGAAATGATCCTGGTTGAATTTTATGTACGATCTAACGCGTCAACTAGTGACCGTATTTTCCACGAAGCACAAGCGGACCCTGCCACGGACATTACCATAAAGCAATTCCGAGCGTCGCTTTTTATCGCGACCAGTTATCTGAGCAGTTAACGTTATTAAATGACGAGGCCGAGGAATCCGTCCTTATTCTCATTCCCCCGACGTACGAGAGCACTGAATCCTGCTGCCCGTCCATTACATGCATTCTATGCATAATTATTTCAAAACGCGCGTGTTATAACGCCTAATTACGTTGGCCGATTACTTAAATTAAAATTTCGTCTGTTTCCCCGTTTAATTGGGCGATGGGTTCCTTTTTAACGCGTCTAAGGACTTATTTAGTGTCGTCCGTCCGTCGTATTTTTAAATTATGTCCTGCTCGCTTGGCCATTTCGATAGCATCATCTTATTAAAATGCTCCGGCTTTTATATGTTCTTCTTTCTTGTTGATATCGTTATTATGCTTTGATGATTTCGTTACGTATACCAAGATTGTGTCGTTCTTTCACTAAGAACAACATATTCCTAGAAAATTATCTATTTAATTTTCTGAAACATCTCTGAAGTCAAACTAAAACCCAATTTTAATAGTATTAAACCCATCGTTATGATAAGCATATATAATATAAGCAATTCAACTTCAACGCTACTCAGCACAACTACACCACACAAGGGCTAATAACCGTACAAACATGCACGATCGATATTCATTACTTTTATTAATTTATTTGAGGAAAATTGCTGTCCAAATCTATTAAACACTTTTAAAACTTATCTGCCATATTCCACTTGTCGGTTTTGATCATAAAATAATATACAGAATGTTATGTTAACACAAATGATTTCACATTTGTTTCCCGTGGTCTCAGGAAGCGGGAAGGCGCTGAGAACGTCATTTCAGTCATTACAGGCACCTGTAAAGAAAATATTTTGATAGAAAAGCATTTCATTGGTCGAATATTTCACACGCATCACGTGACCAACCTCTGACGTTACATTATACTGACCAATTAAATTTGATATAAAACCAAAAGGTAATTTTTTCAAATAATTTA
The DNA here is from genome assembly GCF_030347505.1 of Rhynchophorus ferrugineus. Taxonomy (NCBI): domain Eukaryota; kingdom Metazoa; phylum Arthropoda; class Insecta; order Coleoptera; family Curculionidae; genus Rhynchophorus; species Rhynchophorus ferrugineus. The sequence goes on along the minus strand of NW_027472586.1, from coordinate 7,391,908 downwards.
TTCAAATAAAATACTAAATAAATACAAATATAATGAATATAAATAAAATATAATGAAATATAAATACGGAGATAAAAAAAATAATTAAATATGAATATAAGAAAGGTTGCAGTCTTATTGAATACATAAGATATCTTCTGGCAAATATAATCAAAATTGTTTATAGCGCTTTTTCACTTTTTCATATTCCTTTGGTGCTATCAGTTTAAATAAAATGTACTAAATTTTCTATCATTTTGTTCCCTCTTTCTGAAAACAGAGCAGCACAGCTGAAAATCTGTGTCTGTTTATATTTTACTTGTTTGTTCAACGCTATTGAGGCAAGTTATAATTATTTTTAAAATGTTGTTGTGAAAATGGTGAAACGGATCATTAAAACCGTTAAATTGTATGATACGTTAGAATAGAGAAAACATATCAAAAAGTAATACTTTATATACTCTGTGGTTTTTATTTCAACGATTGAAAACTAGCGATATTGATTCTTGTCGTTTGATTTCATGTCAAAAAAAAGTTCGAATACAAATAAATGCAAAACTTATTGAACTAAAAACCAGCTCACACCTAGAACAAAAAAGACGAGAAAGAAATTATAATACAAATTAAACCAAGATTAAGTGGTGTCTACTATGCAGGAACTATGCAAAATAATAAGATCATGAAATATCAGTAAAGTACAGAAATTATACAGAAATAGATAAGTAGGATATATTAGAAATGGTATTACATAGTAGAGGCAACATTGAAGATAGAAAATATTCAGTGTAAATTCCTGAAATGAAGATCAACAGTTAATATAATATATACATTCAGAGAAATATCTATAAAAGTAAGCAAAAAGGAATGTTGATTATAAATATACAATATTATTATAAATATAAATGTTGATGTCCAATACGCCAAAATTGATATAACAATGCGGAAGAAACTAAAGAATTTAGAAAACATAACAAGAAATATAAATAAAAATACACTAATGTCAACTAGGGACAACTAGTAACATATGCACTGTTATAATATTAATTGGAATTGAGAATCAATAAGGATAGAACAATAACACGAAATGTTGGAAACACAAACTCAGTGAGAAATAGGAAAATAGCAAACCAAGAACTTCAACGAAGTAGACAAGTTTAAATATATATACATTGGGGTATCGGGAAACAGAGATTGGCAAAATAATAGTTATTGCAAAGTAAATATGCACTAAAATAAGAATAAATAAAAACTTTAAAAAACCAATGATAATGTATAGCACAGGAAAAATGACAGTGACAAGGAGCAAGAAAAATCGAGGAATAGCTAACTATACAAGAAAGACATATCTTAAGAATAATATTGGGACCAACATAACAGCATTTTCTAGCATAACAGTACTTGTCTTTTTACAGGGAAACTGAAAATTGGACTAGTTCTTGGATTGTTAAACAACACAAGAGTTTTTTTCAATACAAAATTCACACACGGTCTCAGAAAGTCGTTTTACAAAGTATAGCATTAGTGATACCTCAAAATGGTAAGGCATCAATACTGAATGACATCTCTGAATTTGACGTGGCAAAGTAAATATTTGGCCACAATTCATTCGCAATCACAGTGTAATATACATCAAAATAAGTAAATAACACGCGTCTCTTGCGAGAAGAGATAAATTTTACTTTGAATTGCAAAGAAATTATAGCTGAAGCACGTAAAATGATATATGATGACGAATGTATGAGTGGTTGCAAAAAAGTACCCAGCACGAGTAAAGAAATTTGAAGTATCTACTGGAGGAAGATTATTACCAAAGTCCCAAGGGACTTATCCTCTCAATAGAGGTTACTCAACAAACTATTTCACATCGTTTAAAAGCCAAATATATTATATATATATATATATATATATATATATATATATATATATATATATATATAATAATATATATACATATATATTATATCAAAACATTGCAGTGTTGCCGCATTAACTGTGAGTTTTAGTTAAGTTTGACTTTGACATACAACAAAATTTTAATCTAAATAAAACAATTAAACAAAAATGTTATCAAATATAATTTTAACATTATAGTATATCTGAAAATTATAGTTAATTATACAGCCACAATAATGTATAGGTAAGAGTTAAAACCTCTTAACACTATTTATTCTAACAACAAACGTTATTTTAGCCCTTTGATTATTTTGATAAATTTTAAATCACTAATATATGATATCATTTCATTTGAAAATGCCGAAAACAATAGATAGTCAGGGTCACAAATTAATTGCGGCTTTAATAAAATATTTCGAAAAGGAACGAGATAATGGAGACCCCCTTTTGCCGGTAAATTCCGTTAGAGAGGTAATTATTGGTGATATTAAATGATATAAGTCTTTACAATTTTATTGAAAATGTTTTTAGCGGGTTGCTGCCATGCTAAATATTTGTGCGATTACTGTGAATAACATCGCTTACAAAATAAAGAATAATACTTTAGATTCACCCAAAAAAACCCGTCTACACATCAAGTGGATGACGAATCTTGACCACATTGATATTGGCTCTATTGAAGACCAAATTTACGAAATGTATAAGAAAAGAAAGTTCACAAACTATTTTATCGATATAAACATAATTTAATAAAATTATTTTAGAGATGCATAAAAGAATTGCAACGAATTTGACGTCCCAAATATCCATGACGCATTAACTAAAAAAACTTTGAATAGACTATATATATATCCTCCTTTAATATCACTAAAACCGATCACAGAATTACACTTTACAAAAAAAAAGACCAAACCAAACTAAACAAACCCATCTAAGTCATGATTTACAGCTTAATACTCCTTCGTGCTACCCTATTTCTTTATAGAAATCGGTCTAGGGGCTCTAGGTCGTTCTAAACTATGTCACCATAAAATATTTTAATGATGCCGGCCACTCATTAAAAGTCATTACATGTGTACAGCTAAGAATTTATAGCATCCACATCCTTATGGCTCTCGAGAATCGTGGAAATTAGATAACAGATCAAAAATATTAATTGAGTTATTCAATATTACGCACTAATTCTGAATACTTCAGTAATAATGATACCTGGTGTATGACGATAAAAAATTTGATATATGATGCTAATAATAACAGTAATTTGTATAATATGAGAATATATATAGGGTGGCTTATCTGTTGTTTATTTTATGGCTCTATTAACACTATATGGTCAACAATATAATAAATAACAAGACAATTAAACATGACTATTAATCGTTTTCTTTCAGTGTTTAGTTAATGTACAAGTTGAAGGAGACAAAAATGTTTCAAAACTCATATCTAAAACTTAAAAAAAACTTTTATACGCATTTCTTTTAAAATTATCCCCATCAAACAGTCAAATATTGCTTTTGTAACCAAGTTTTGTGCGTCCGAATCACCAAAGGGACCAGCAAGCGAAAATATTTATTGCGGGATACCTAAAACAGGACTTAACATTTTAATGAAACCTTTTCATAACACAAAAACACTATCTAATCTGATAATTATTAAATTTAACAAAAATTAAATGTCTTTCATTGTCCCAAAAATATAATTTTAAATGGTAACATACTTTCAATTTTTTTTGATGTTTCTCATCTATCAGAACAAACACTAAATTGTCATTTTTAATAGACTTCGAAAAAGTATGAGGTTCTATGTTCGGTTATATATATATATATATATATATATATATATATGTTATGATTTCAAAATAGATCAGTTATAGCAAATAGCTTAAATCAGGCTTTGTTTTTTTATTTAGCTATTACAACGATTATTATGTACATATTTTATTTTAAAATATAATAATACTAAATATAATTAAAATATTTTTTTGTGTTAAAAATCTAAGTTTCATTATTTTTTAGTCTTTAGTGTGTTCTTTATATATTTTTTGAAGTCGGTTCAATTATTTTGTTAAAGATATTTTTTCTAATTGCAATGTTATGTTCAAACCACTCCAGATAAATAATTGTCTCAGAACTTACTTTTATTTGTTCACATAAATTATGATTGAGCTGAAATATATGAGAAAAATTTATTCAATTACGTATCTATTCAATTCTTATTTTAATTTTGTCCTTTATTTGTGTACACCTCAACAAAATCACGTCTAGTTAATCATATAGAGTGTGGAATGACTCTACACTGACTGACTAAACATTAAAACTGAACAAGAAGCATTGAAGTAGTGACTCTCTTGAAGATTTTCACATACGAAATATAGTAATTGAATAACCTAGATCCTCATTTGTTAAGATTGCGGATTCCTATTTTGGTAAAAAATATTACGACTAAATTCGAGTGTAATCGGTTAAGAATTTATAAGTGTATCAAAGTGCGAAGCACATTCAAATCTCCACGAAATTATGAGAATATATTCTCATTGTCCAACTCGTATAGAATTGACACAATAGGGAATATTAAATACAATATTTTAAAACATATGTTGAGCATTAAAATGACTTAGATGACTTAATTCTATTAACATCAGTTAAAAATATGATTGCAGCCAAACTAAAAGATAAAAGCTAGAAATAAAGTTCCAGTGACAGTCTGGAAATATTGCAGTTATTAACTTATCCTAATGATATTTAGCAAGCAAATTGTTTGAATTTCATAGGTACAAGGCTTCAGAGGGACGATACAAGTGTTGGAGTTGGAACAAGAGTTGGTAAATGATTGAAAAAGAAACTAGACATGAGAACTTTAACAGGAACAGGATTATATATATATATATATATATATATATATATATATATATATATTCATAATACTAAAACACTACCTAATCTGATAATTATTAAATTTAACAAAAATTAAGTGTCTTTCATTGTCCCAAAAATATAATTTTAAATGGTAACATACTTTCAATTTTTTTTGATGTTTCTCATCTATCAGAACAAACACTAAATTGTCATTTTTAATAGACTTCGAAAAAGTATGAGGTTCTATGTTTGGTTATATATATATATATATATATATATATATATATATATATATATATATATATATATATATATATATGTTATGATTTCAAAATAGATCAGTTATAGTAAATAGCTTAAATCAGGCTTTGTTTTTTATTTAGCTATTACAACGATTATTATGTACATATTTTATTTTAAAATATAATAATGTTAAATATAATTAAAATATTTCTTTGTGTTAAAAATCTAAGTTTGATTATTTTTTAGTTTTTAGTGTTTTCCTTATATATTTTTTGAAGTCGGTTCAATCTTATTGCAATGTTCTGTTCAAGCTACTCCAGATAAATAATTGTCTCAGAACTTACTTTTATTTGTTCACATAAATTATGATTGAGCTGAAATATATGAGACAAATTCATCCAAGTACGTATCTATTCAATTCTTATTTTAATTTTGTCCTTTATTTGTGTACATCTCAACAAAATCACGTATAGTTAATCATATAGAGTGTGGAATGACTTTACACTGACTGACTAAACATTAAAACTGAACAAGAAGCATTGAAGTATTGACTCCCTTGAAGATTTTTACATACGAAAGATATTAAATGAATAACCTAGATCCTAATTTGTTAAGATTTCGGATTCCTATTTTGGTAAAAATATTACGACTAAATTCGAGTGTAATCGGTTAAGAATTTATAAGTGTATCAAAGTGCGAAGCTCATTGTCCAACTCGTATAGAATTGACACAATAGAGAATATCAAATATAATACTTTAAAACATATGTAGTGCATTAAAATGACTTGTTAAAACACAACTTGACAGTTAAAATTATGATTGCAGCCAAACTAAAAGATAAAAGCTTAAACTAAAGTTCCAGTGACAATCTGGAAATATTGCAGTTAATTGTTTGAATTTCATAGGTACAAGGCTTATACGATACAAGGGACGATACAAGTGTTGGAGCTGATTCAAAAAGAAACTAAAAATGAGAACTTTAACAGAAAAAGGATTGCATTTTCTTTGTTAAACAATGTAATCGAAGACAATATATAAATATATATATATATATATATATATATATATATATATACCAATATATAAACATTACAGTAACAGACCAAAGTTGAAGCTTTCTTAAATTATTTGTATATTAGAAGAGCATAATATATATAGAACATATAATACGAAAATCTTTTCATAAATATATTTTATGTTAAAATAATTCTTAAAGGTAAAATAGATATTATAATATGTAAGATAACAAATATAATTTATTTATATAAGTTATTTTTAATACATTACAATTATTACAATTTTTTCGTATATGGTAGGTCCATTCATCTTTACAATCACATGATATATATATCTATACAATTATATATATATATATATATATATATATATATATATATATAAATTATTTTAACATAAAATATATTTATGAAAAGCTTTTCATATTATATGTTCTATATATATTATGCTCTTCTAATATACAAACAATTTAAGAAAGCTACAACTTTGGTCTGTTACTGTAATGTTTATATATTGATAAATAATTACATACTGTTTTATTTTCTTTATTCCTTTAAAAATTACTTTAAAATGAAATATGTTTATGGAAGGTTCTTCATGCTACATTATAGAAAATGAACATAGTACCAATAAACTTAGTAAATTTGACCTTAATTTTCAACAAGAATTTTAGATTAATTCTAGAATATAGATTCTGTGTATATTATACTCTTATAATATATAAATAATTTACAACAGCTATACTCTGGGTTGTTGTAATTTATATATGTTAATAAATAATTATATACAGTTTTGTTTTCTTTATTCCTTTAACAATTATTTTAGATTTTTTTATGCATTTTAAAGTCTTTTACCAACGAAGATTTATCCTAACTGGACCTACAGTTTTAACATGGGCTCCGAATCATGGCCCTCGGTATTAAGCCTACCGACTGGCGAGTGACCAACTTAGAAATCATTCCGGAAGACATCCGGTCTTATTCAGCCTGATTATAAGCGTGACTGGGATCATGTTCCTTGAGAACCGTTCTGTCGCCTTTACCACCTCGCCGAACAAGCCGACATTTTAGAAATAAATATATTTAGAAAAGGTTCTTCATATTACATAAAAATTGTACCAGGAAATTTTAAGATGCGTTTTAAGGTATATTTTGGGTTAATTTGAGAGTTCAAGAGAATTTATTCTATTTATATTATATTCGTCAAATATAGGTATAATTTGCAAGAACTGGCAACGTCGCAAATACAGATTCTTGTGCGCACGGCGGGATCCTCCATAATTAGACTCCCGTAACAAAACCCCATATGCCAAAAGGAAAAGAGGGCCTTGGGCAGCGTCGTCTTCCATCGACCCGACTGTCATCGGAACCCATAAATGACACCGCATTATTAGGTGAAATTTACGTTTATTAGTCGGACTAATCATTGTCGAAATTTACTTAATAGCCGCATCGTTTGGAATATTATCGAGGCGGCCACGGACCGTTTGGTCCGGGACGATTGTTTCGTGTAAATCAAAGGTTTAATTGAGCGTGTGTGTTTCCCTCTCGACCGACAACAAACCGAAAATAAAAAACGACGATCGCACCGGTGTTTACGAAGTCTCATTCGGAATTTATCGCCCGGCATTTCGTCGAGAACCTGCCTTCTCGTGGTCGATTTGTTAATTAATTAATGAATTTATTGAAAAAGAAACGACATAGCCAGCGGTAATCACACACGACAACATATCACCGGCCGTTCTCGTTATACCAGGGCCGAACGAGAAGGTTTTTGAGGAAAAAGGAGCACGATAAAGGAAATAGCTTTTCCTCTAATCTATTATCAACTATAGTTTGGATCAGGTCTATAAATTATTTTTAAAGATTTTCAACAGATGGTGTTAACACTTTTTGCAAAATTAGTTTTTTTTTATTCAACATAATTTCCTTCAAGGGCAATACACTGATTATAGCGACCCTCCAACTTTTCGATACCATTTTTGTAGTACGATTTGTTCTTTGCTTCAAGATCACCTCTTGATTCGACGAAAATTTCTTCCCAGTGAGCATCCTCTTGAGATCTGAGAACAGAAAATAGTCGCTGGGGGCCAGATCTGGAGAATACGGTGGATGAGGAAGCAATTCGAATCCCAATTCACGGATTTTTGCCATCGTTTTCACTTGTGACACGGTGTACTGTCTTGGTGAAGCAGCATTTTCTTTTTTTCAAATGCGGCCGTTTTTTAGTGAGTTCGTCCTTCAAGCAGTCCAATAACTCTATGTAATAATCGCTGTTGTTGGTCTTTCCTTTTTCAAGGTAGTCAATGAAAATTATTCCATGCGCATCCCAAAATACAGACGCCATAACCGTGCCAGCCGACTGTTGCGTTTTCCCACGTTTTGGAGAGGGTTCATGGTGTGAAGTCCACTCGGATGATTGTCGATTGGACATCGGAGTGAAATAATGGAGCCATGTTTCATCCAGTATGACATATCTACGCAAAAACTCGGGTTTATTATGCTTGATCATCTTCAAACACTGCTCCGAATCATCAACTCGTCGTTGTTTTTGGCCAAAAGTGAGCTCGCGCGGCACCCACTTTGCACAGAGCTTTCTCATATAGAAATATTCGTGAATGATATGATGCATACGTTCAGTTGATATCTGAGAGTGTCTGCTATTTCATTCAAGTTCAATTTACGGTCATTCAAAATCAATTTGTGGATGTATCATCACCACGTCTAAACTTAGCATACCAATCCTTGATGGTTGATTTTCCTGGGGCAGTGTCCGGAAACTCGGCATCAAGCCAAGTTTTTGCTTCAACTGTATTTTTTCCCGTCATAATCAATCATTAAGCTAATTTCAACCTATATGGTGCAAATATGTGGTTACACTGAAACATCAAACCAACTAGTAATCCATGGAAGACAAAACAAAGTTGTATGATTAATTACCAATGTTTTAATGAAAATCAGCACCATAAAGTTAAGTAATCTAATATTTCGCCTTAAAACTTGTGAAAACACTACAGCTATTGGACAACAGGCAGTAAATCAGAAGATTGAAGCGAACCAAACCACACGAACTTGTTCAGTGTAAAGTGTATTCTTAACTATAGTAATGTGCTGCTTTCATTGGACGCCAACTACGCACCAGCGAGCGGGGAGGAGGTCTTTCCAAGCCTTGTATTTATTTCGTCATATTCAGTATACCCTTACAGTTCTATCGACATTATCTGAAGACCATAGATGGTAGCTTGGTTTCGATTTTTCCTTTTTAATTCACATGAATTACATTGCATATGGGGGAAAAATATCGATATATCAAGGCCCTCTCGTCCTAAAAGTGGAAAAATTGATATGAAACGTGCCCAAACTTTACAATAAATATTCAAACAATCGTATTCCAACTTACGACTATCGTTTGTCTGTCATAAAAAAGTTGCTAAAGGCTCGGTCCAAACCTACTTCCAGAGCGGTCATCAGCGAACATGTTTTGAAATTACGAGAGAAGAAGAAAGCAGGATAGGTAATAAGAAAGCAATATAAAAATTGTTATTTGCAAAAAAAAGATAATATTTATATTTTTTTTTCTCTAGATTTTTCCTTTTTTTTTTTCTAGATTAACCATCTAGAACCAAATGGTCTTCTGCTGATGTCGCTCCAGGTTCGGGAAATGATTGTTTTGCTAGCGACAGAGGGTTACGACTGGGACTGTCGTAGTTTGTCTACTACCGGGGTTTGCGGACGGACACTTGGACTAGTTCAAGTTGTTTCTCCGAAACACACCTGTACCACACCTGTGCTCCATTGAGGCAGATTGAACGGACTAGCATTTTATACAGAGTCACTTTCTGTGGGATTGGGAGTTTGCTTTTTCTGCAGAGTAGAGGAAAGAATAGGCTGTGCCATTTCCTTTGCAAATGGCGTGCTGGATTTGGGCAGACCATTGAAATCTGCGGTCGAACTGGAGACCGAGGTGTGCGACTGTCTGCAGCCAAGGGATAGGGACATCATCAATTTGGAGGCGATAGGCGCGAAACTCCTTCTTGCGGTGGAACAGAATAGCCTGAGTTTTGCTCGGGTTAATCTGAAGCCGCCAGAATTTGTACCACGCTATCGCTTGGTTCAGTTGTACGTGGAGTCTATTGCGTATTGCGTCAGGACAGTATCCCGTTGTGAAGAAAGCGGTATCATCTGCATAAAATTATGTGTGTGAAAGTTTGTGGAGCGGGAAATCAGCCATATAAAGATTGAATAGCACTGGGGCTAATGGAGCGCCTCCGGGACTCCTGCTGAGATTTGTTTACGAGAGGAGACTGCGTCACCGATCCTCACCTGGAAAGACCTACCATCCAAGTATGAATCTATCAGGGATATTAGGTCACTCGGTAGACCTAATTGTTTAGCTTTAAATATCAGACCGTGGTGCTATACTTGGTCGAAAGCTTTGAAGACATCTAAGAATGTGGCTCCTGTTTTTCGACCTTTTATCATTGCCTGGTGGATAGAGCTTGATGAAGGCATGAATGTTTAACACAGAAACCGAATTGTTCATTTGAATTATGTGATTGAGTCTGTGAAATCGTTTAAGGCGTTTAATATCGCCTTTTCGGCAAGTTTGGAGAGTGAACTAATCAGACTGATTGGCCTGTAGTCAGAAGGGTTACACTTGGCATTTTTTTAGGAATAACAGCGACAAGCACATGTTTCCAGGACTTTGAGAAATGTTTTAACCTTAGGATGACATTGATAATGTTGGCAAGTTCAGATACTTGCTTGCTGGTGAAGTTTTTAGATGGTTTATTGTTATACCATTTGGGCCTGGAGCTTTTTTGGAGGACACACGTTTTACTATTTACATACTATTTATGCATGCACTGCATGTCCTGGATATATTGGTTACTGTTTAGACTACGCAAAAATTAGTCAGTAGTGACCTCGATGATTTATCTGAATAGTGATTTTATTCATTTTGTGAGTTTTAGTGAAAATTTGTATTAGCATATGGTTATTCATTTATTTATTTGACTTCTCAATTTACTTGAATAAATATTTTGTTTATAGCAACATTTACTTAGTTATATTTCTCTAGTTTTTCTGCTGAATATTTTTTACGTAAATTTAGTAGTTTGTTGATTAAATATCATAATCAACAATGTATCTTCCTATTCCGTCCATTTTAATTCACCACGCGTTATGCTGCCTCCAGGCCTGCCACTACATAAAAAAACGCGCCTAGAAACTCTACCTCATGGGTGGTGTGGAAAAAAAGTTAAATGTAAACAAAACAACTCGAACCTACACACTATTGTACATATGTTCTTAATTGTAATTTTTAATTCTTCTATAATATTAGTATTAGGTATACTATAATGTTAAAATAAATTATATTTGATAACATTTTTGTTCAATTATTTTATATAGATTAGAATTTTCTTGTATGTCAAAGCCAAACTGAACTAAAACTCGGAGTTGATGCGACAATATTGCAATGTGTCGACGCATTACTACTTAATTTTGTTGCTAAAATGAACAATGAATACAGAGAAAAGCTAATAAAAAACAATAACGGAAATAGATCCACCACATCACTACATAGTATCAAACAAAGTCGCCTTTTCTGTCCCTATATCCCTATGTGCGCTTAAATCTTTAAAACTACGCAACGGATTTTGATGCGGTTTTTTTCAATAGATAGAGTGATTCAAGAGGAAGGTTTACATGTATAATACATGCATAATATACTAAGGCAACATTGCTAATTTTAGAGGTTTCTAACGTGATGTCGTAAATTAACCTATTTTTTTAGGCTTATTTAGCAATTAGCAAAAACGCTGCCTAACCCTACGAGTTAGATCAAATTAATGTACTACATTATTGTACACCATAAAAAGGTCTACAAAAAAGTCCGCGATGGTATATGTTTATCTTTTAGGGATAACCCACATTAACCATTTTTATTGTTTACTTTTTACGTGAGAAAATGGCTTATTTACGAAGCTATTTTAAGCAATACGGCATTAATCCTGATCGAATTAAGTACCTTAAATACAGTGTGCAATTAATATAGATCAATATGGTTTCTTACAGCATGTAAATTAAACAAATATTTTCGGAGATATTACAAATTTAAAATTTGCGTTTAAAAATGTGTAATGTAATAAAAATTGTATGAATTTAGATATTCCAAAGCCGGGGCGTGTCGCTAGTATCAAATATTTTGATCGTTATTACGGTGACATATCTGATGACAATTCCCCGGTACACCGATACTCTTATTAATTGTCGGCCTAATAAAGCATCAGCGATGCATGCATTTTGTTCGGTTTCTCATAAATTAACATTCTATTAACCGGGTAAAAGTGGAGACATAGCGCAGCGTCGAACGGACAAAAACACTCGTCCTCCATCTCGCTCCCGCACGTTCGCGTCCTGCCTCGACCCGTCCCTCCGTCTCTCTCCCGCCGCGACCGCTTCGAATTTATTACAACTATTTAATAATCGATAAATTGAACAATTAATTTGACATTGTAACTGTCGCGTTTTAGATTCTATCGGACGGGATATTAATGACCACGTCCGTTTTTTTCAATAATTCGATACGTTGGTGTGTTTCGGATCGGGTACGAGGGTTGGACGAAATATTTACCTGGGGAAAGGGACGTCCGATCAATTATCTCGAAAGAGCACGCAAGAAGAGGGGTATAATCGATCGCTGCTGGTTTGTCTTTCTAAGTATTGGTCGTTATTTCACAAATCTTTGTTTAGAGGTTCTGAAAATACACTAAAATATTGGTAGAAAGTCATTTCTATATAGTTGTTCTGAGAAACAAAGCGTCTCGGAAGGAAGATTACAGGGATGGACAAAATAATACGAACACCTGAAACAAGAACGCAAAAAACTAGTAATTACTATTTTCAGTCAAATGCACGATTCGACTGTTTTATTCAATTCTTGATGTCAGACGAAGATGTACGAACCTTTTCCTGTCTAAATTGTGAGAGAGGAAAGGACGGAGATAATTACTTGGGGCAGTTAATTTTATATGTGGTTATATTTTCCAACGGTAATATAAGCGAGACAAAGATGTATAAATTCCGTTACGAACTAACTTTAAAAAAGAAAAGGAAAAAAATAATTATTGAATACTATGATAATAATAATACATAACATGCAATTTATATTTTAATTTTAAACTAAGTAGAATTACTTTTATATTTGAATGTTCTATGGATCTGTCAAAAGGAATGGAATTTTTCTATGGAATGGAATAATACTCCAAAAATGCTTTATTGTATTTTAATGTGTTAATTGCTATTTTTAAATAATATACTATAATGAATATAGACAAAACAATACAACTTAAACAAATACTAAAAACTAAAAATGTACAATAAGCATAAATATTATATAAAAATTAAACATATAACTAAACCTAGATAAAAAAAAAACTAATGCATTGCATAATTAAAAATGATGTGAAGTGAAAATGAAATATTTTTTAACAAAAATCTATATAAATCTACAAAAAAAAAAAAAAAAAATATATATATATATATATATATATATATATATATATATATATATATATATATATATATATATATGTATGTAAATCTATGTAAGCATAAATTGGGTACATATTTGTCAAGATCACGGCTATAACGACAGAGCCGAAACGTTAAAAATCAGTCGTCTAGACAGGTGACGACTCAGAACAAATCGTAATCACAACGAGCAAGGTATGGTGAATACGGTGGCTGTGGTAGCATTTTCCATTTTAATGTCTCCAAGTATGTTTTCACCTGTTTTGTAACATTTGGTCGAGTGTTGTCGGGCTGAAGCATATAATTGTTGTGTATTTGCTCGTATTTCCGCCGTTTTTCGCGAAGTAGTTGACTCAAACGGATCAATTTTAGTTGATAGCGAACTCTATAAATAGTTCCATTGAGTAATTCACCCAAATCCTCGTCTTTACATTTTTTTGAACGACCAGAACGCTCTTCAACGTCAAAATCAACGCTTTTAAAACGTCGAAACCAGCAGTGCTGATATTACCTATGGAGATACCAAAAAAATGGACCGATTCCCGGACACCCTCAAAAGATACATCGTCCTTTCCAGACGGGATCCTTAAATTGCCCGAAAGATGGAGAATTGTATCGATAAACAATACTTTGAATAAAATAATCTATTAACTTGGAACAAATAATAAAATATTACCTTTCTGGTTGATGCGTAACATCAAGAACAACCTTATTAAATGGTCATAATGGACTCGTAGCGGGTATGCCATTAAAAAAATTAACCACGAAATTGAAAGGTCCAGGCATGGGATCGTAGCAGGCCGTTGTTTGAACGTTGTTAATTAATGAAATTATCATAAACCGAGGCAGCAATCAAATAAAACCGTTGATGGGCCAATTAATTTGGTGAGATCTCGCGTTCGAAACAAGAGGCGAAAAGAAATGGAAGAAAATATTGTCGGGCTGGTGTAATATCGAATATTATGGTTGTTTTTTTTGGGATCAAATTTTATTGCAAGAATTCCTTATAATTTTACATAATGTTTTGGATTTTTCGTTGTTTTTAACTACGTGGTGGATTTTTATTGGTAACGTATTTTTTTTTAGATATATCTTAAAGTCTCCCTTTACCAACGAGGGTTTACCTGGACTGGACTTACAGTTTGACGTGGGCTCCGTACCACGGTCCTTGGCATTAATCCTATCGACTGGCGAGTGATAAACTTAGAAATCATCCCAGAAGGCGTCCAGTCTTACCCAGCCTGGTTACTGGCGTGACTGGGGTCATTTGCCTTGTCGGATTTTGCATATGCCTAAGGAAAATCACAAATATTAAACGATTAGGAGCAGGATAAATGTTATTAATTGTTTAATATCGATATGGTCAGTACTTTCATCCAGACATATTGAATTGTACTTGGAATCCATCTTGACGGTAGATTAAATTGGAAGCTTCACGCTAGACGAAAAGCAAAACACATTAGAACCAAAATAAAACAACTATACTGGTTAGTCGGAAGATACTCTCAACTTGATCTAAAATCAAAGAGGTTGATTTATAAGACAACTGTAAAGCCAATTTGGACCTATGGGGTGAAAATATGGGGTTGCACTAAAAATTCAAATCAACTAGTCATACAACGCTGTCAAAACAAGGTTCTTCGAACGAACGAAACGAACAAAACCATACGAACTTATATAAAGTGTATACATTTAGTGTAAACTATAGCTATAAGTTAATAATTAATAAATAATTATAATTTTATAATTGAGGAATACATACTGATGTATTTTCTCGCACTTGTCTTGCTTGTTAATTAACTTGTACTTGGACATAGGAAAAGTAGTAATAAATTAATTGTAAATTAAGATTGTACTAAGGGTATCTAATAAAGATGTTATAAAAAAAATATTATTATATTATATCATATTAGAAAAAAAACCAGCTACTTGAATATTCATCTTACAAACATTTTAATATAACAATTACCAACCGGAAGTACATATAAACTTAATTAACACATGCGATGTAGCAGCTTGATGCCGACTTATTATAAAGTGGAAAACGTAATGAGCAGATGGTTTTGCTTTGATATTATTAATTTAAACAAAATGTAGTTTTTAAGATTTTATAATCATCGGTAATAGTTGGATTGTAATAGGTTAGTTAGTAAGATATTTTTATCATTAGTCTTACCTTGAGCAGTATTCAATCAAGGATATATGTGGATGAACATAGGGAAAGAACGAGTCTTCAAATACATGGAAATGTTGAAGTTGTATCATGTACCGCCATTTATGTGCATAAACCGTCGATCTAAGAGAAAACCGTGATAGATGGCTTCTTCTGACTATGGAATTTGGACGTTCTCCATTTTAACACGCGGTAAAAAACGCTTCTTGTGGAACAAGATGGCCTGAGTTTTCTGTGGATTGACATGCAACCTCCAGAAATGTAGCCACTCGACTGTCTCACCGAGTAGTTTCTGGAGTCAGCCTTGGATATGCGTTTTTCTTATGCTTTGGTCTAAAACTAGGCGGTAGAATGCATGACGCATACCTAGTCACGGAGACTTCAGTTGAACCGGGTTATGTGAGACTGCCTCTAGGTTTACCAATATACTAAATCGAAACAGCCTCACAGTTAACACTACATTAGATTTGGAGATATGGCACACGCCAACCGCGCAACCGTTATTAGGCAAGAGGGCACGGCGAAAAAACAGATAGTGAAACTAACTATAGATTCGTGAATTTGAGTTAACACGTTGGATGATGTCGCATGGGAGCAAAAGTTATGACTACAGCGACGAACGATGTCATTTCAGCCTGGAAAAGGGGAGGTTAGCGGCGACGCGGTGCTAAGCTCCCAGCATGTCCACCAGCTCGAACAAGCGAATTTTCAGAAGAACCTGAGCTGAGTTGTTGTTTGTGGAAGGATTGAAATATGAAGTGCTTGATTTCTGGAGTGTCAGTTTCCCTGTGAACTTGATTATTTCTGACAAACCATGGAGCACTGAAATTCTCCTGAGGAGCCTATTTTGGAAAACTTGAAGCTGCATCACCTGGTTGAGTGTAACAAACTTGAAATAGACATTAGATCCGTAGAGGAGTACAGACCGAATTAATATCCTGTAAAAGAAGCATTTGATGGAATGGGAAGTCTGCTAGAAGGGCAGATCAGAGAAGATAGCAGGTTTGCTATCACCGAAACTTTCTCGGTTGCTTTCTGGATTTGGGAATGCTAACCGCACCGTCGGTCGAAATGGAGACCTAGATACGTGACGTTATCCAGCCATGAAGTTGTTGCGGTGCCGATCTTAAGTTGCGAGACGCGCAGTGCGTAACACTTCTTATAGAAAATGATGCCCTGTGTTTCCAGGGGGTTGATTTGCAACATCCAGAATTTCAACCACTTGACCGCATGATCGAGCTGGTTTTGTAAAAGTTTTTGAATGGTAACCTCGAGCCTGAAAACCTTAAGAAAGCCTCGTCAGTGTAAAACGCGACGTCAATGTGTCTTTTCTTGGAAGATCTGAAATTAAGAGGTTATATAAGGCTGGGGCCAGCGGGGAACCTTGAGGTACGCCAGCGTTCGGATATGCAGTACTACTCTTGAAGAAGCAAAGTTAACAGTGCCGTCGGGGTAAAAAGTTGCCACAACTTGTCCGTCTCCTAGGGATATCTGAAAGGAAACTCCTGCGTCTATGATTTTCCGGCTAGAGAATATCATTAATCTTCACCTGGAACGATCGTCCTGACAGAAATAACTTGATAAGAACGGTTAGGTCATCGGGCAAACTTAACCGAATGCATTCCGCTACTCAGCCTTCGCACCAAACCTTGTCAAATGCTTCGCTTAGGCCCAAGAAGTGATAACTACGCTGAGCGTATCAACAGGCACCCGATGACGTCACGCCGGCCTCCGGTCTATCCCCGGGACGGCTGGGCGCGGCTGTCGCCCGACCTCCACGCCATTATAATATTTAATTTGGATTTAATCGCGATTTTACATCAATAAAACCAACATAAATTGTCCTGATATATGTCGAAGGCGGCTGCGGCCGCGGCCGCGCATTCCCCCGTCCCCCGACGCCCTTTTTTATTATCATTATTAACATATCCGAGATTTTACTGCCTATTTATATCTGTTCGCCTTATTAATAATAATATTAACGATTACGCTCGGATTCCGAGAAGCGATCGTAAATAAGCGGGGCCATTTTTGTGACCGCAGCGCCGCTTCTCACGTTATTAATTGCGCTACCCGCTCACGGCCGCCTTTTCTCTTCCCTCGGGCCCGCTCGGGTTTCGAACTATACCATCCATTCGAAAATCCACACGTTTTTCGACGATTTAAATAGACCTTTTATATTGCTTTTTTCAGCAAACACTTTATGACAATTCTGCGTATTTACTTTACCCGGAATAACAGTTATTTGTACAAAAAAATCGATTTAAAAGAAAAATTGAGGTTTCAAATCATGATATTTTAAATTTGCGCTAAAATTCTCAAAATCTGCGCGTGACGTTGTTATTTTGATTGACGAAAGTCTAGTTCTAGAGAATCCCCGCATGCGCACAATGATTTGAATTTCCAACGTTGCCAGTTATAAAAAGTATACGTGTATTTGAGGAATGTTATACAAATAGAATAAATCATCTTGAATTCACAAGTTAACGTCCCCTATAATAAAAAAAGGTAATATGAATAAACTTTATAAACATTTTTTATTTTAAAATAATTTGGCAAAGGAAAAAGAGAAAATAAAACAATATGTAATTATTTTTCAATATATATCCACTACATTAACAAACTAAAGTTATAGTCCTTGTAAATGATTCGTATACTTGAAGAGTAGAATATATATTCTGTAATTCACAAATTAACTTAAAATCTCACTTGAATCTCAAGTTCAAGTCTAACTGAGTTTAATATCTATTATTTTAATAGATAGTAATTAATTAAAGGTATTTTTCACATTATTGAACTATTAAATAATTTAATTCATTTTTCTTAATACTCCCCATCAAGAAGTCAATTTAACAGCCATCAATGACAATCACAATGATAACAGACTGAATAAAAAGCGTCTCCCAGCTGACATTCCTCTTCGATCCCATTCGACACGAACGACACGAAATATCAAAGTAGGCGCACACGACTAGAAGTGAAACAAAAGCGAAACGTCGCTCTTGTCACCAGAGAGAGAAACGATTTTTATAATTATGCCCGACGAGCGATTGTGTTCTTTTTCTCTTTGTGGTACAAATGCTTCAGCTTCTTTTATTGTAGAGTGAGCTTCTTCTTGTTTGACTCTAAACATTCTAGTTGTAATGTACGATTTTTATAGTTCGGCGTGTTGTTTTGGTAACATTTTCTGTAGTTTACGAACAAGGCCTTCATGCTAAACCTTATCGAAGCTTGTGCTACATCTAAGAATATAGCTGAGCATACTTTTTTACTGTCGTTCTGGAGTAATGTATCATCCACGCCAGAGTTAACACTGAAGTGCAAGAGTGCTTCTTCACACAAGGTATTAATTCAAATAAATGAAAATGCGCATGTGCTAAACTGAAATTACCTTAAGTTTAGAGTATTCTCTTCAGTTATGAACCGTATCGAGTTTAGAGCATAATTAATCAACAAGTCAATTTAACAGCCATCAATGGCAATCACAACGATAACAGATAGAATAAAAAGCGTCTCCCAAGTAACCTTCCTCCATCGACTGATCCCATTCGACACGAACGACACGAAATATCAAAGTAGGCGCACACGACTAGAAGCGAAACAAAAGCGAAACGTCGCTCTTGTCACCGGAGAGAGAAACGATTTTTATAATTGCGCCCGGCGAGCGATTGTGTTCTTTTTCGGGATTCAATCGCCGTATAAAATGTATTGGTGATTTATTAGACAGATCCGTAATTGGTTTCGGTTATAAAACCGGTTTTATTATTATTCTTTCGGACTAGTAAAATTAAAATTTATACACGCCCGACGCCCCGGATCCATTACCTATTGTAAAATCACTGGCGAGCATTTATTAAAAATTCCATTGTTCCATATCGAATGTCTTGAGAAAAGGTTAGTTACTTCATTCGATCTGGTAGATTGAAACTAATTCGTTTCTTATTTTTTCTGTCGTTTTGTTTGTTTGGGGAGGTGGAGGAACGCCTACGCAAAATTCGAGACATCTTTCCGCTGGCATCATGTTAAACAAAAAGCAAAACACATTAGAACCAAAATAAAACAACTATACTGATAACTCGGAAGATACTCTCAAGTTCTAAAGTCAAAGAGGTTGATTTATAAGACAACTATAAAGACAATTTAGATGCTATGGGGTGCAAATATGCGGTTGTACTAAAAATTCAAGTCAACCTAGTCATCCAACGCGATCAAAACAAGGTTCTTCGATTGATTACCAACGGCTGTCGTTACGTAACCAACGAAGGACTGCACGATGACCTGGAAATCAAATGGATTTGTGAAGTTATCCAAGATTTCGCCTTGAAACCCGAAAGAAGATCACTGAATCATACTAACGTGGAAATAATGCAATTGCTGGACAGCGCGCAGGATATCAGGAGATTGAAGCGAACCAAACCATACGAACTTATATAAAGTGTATACCTTTAGTGTAAACTATAGCTACACGTTATTATAATTTTATAATTGAGGAATACATATTGATTTATTTTCTCGCACTCGTCTTGCTTGTGAATTAATCCAAGTACAAATAAAATGTAGTAATAAATTAATTTATAATTAAGATTCTTCTAAGCGTATCTAATAAAGATCATTTTAATTATTTGCGTAAAAGAGTTAAAATTTGTGATGATTTTGTTCTTCTGCCTTTAGAGCTTTCTTGTTTTTTGTATTAATGATATCTATAACCGACTGTAAAAGAACAAAACTGTCTCCACTTGGAGTCATTCACCCCTCTTGGACCGTCTTATCCGTACCTACCCTACCTACCTGCTCGTACGTCTCATATTGTTGTCTTGATACATCCCCTCCTTATCCATTAACCCCATTTCTTCCCTTAGACTTTTACTACCCCTTCATAAACACATCATTCTCTCAATTTTATAAAAGAGAACATTGCCCTTACATTATTCGGCCTAAATTATGTACACAAGTGTTCTTCACTCTTACCCTGGCCGCAAGCACATATATACCGATAGCTCCAAATCTCGCAGCGAGCTTGACAGTGCATTTGTGATGGACAACTGGGCATTCCATTTCAAGCACCCCGAACAGTTTCAGCATGAACGAGGTATAAAGTGTTTTGGCACAGGAGGCCAACCACAACAGGCTCTTTCAGTCATCATTATGCCCTAGCTCTGAATCGACTGAAACTGTTTCACTGTCGTGTATCACACGGTAACTTGATGATTTCGAGCCCGCCTAATCACTGTTAGTTCTGTCACCATGCCATTTCAAACTATTATATACTGAACGACTGCCCACGGCTCATCCAGATTAGAGCTATGTAAGGGCTGCAAAATTTTAGAAATGCCGTAACAGGAGAAAATACAGATAGGCTTCTTCTTAGAATCTAGCCTATGTTAAGTAAAGTGTCACTGACCAAATGGCAATTACCACATCGGTATTGGTTGTAATGTGTACCGTCTATATAGAGCCTCTACATCGTCAAGGTTGTGTTTGTAGTCTTGTATTTGTGCACATTTTTAAATTTTAAGTACACTATTTATACTTTTAGCTCCCCTGTTTGTATCATTAACAAGTAAAATACGATTTTCTACAGTTATTCTATATTAATTACTCAGCATTAGAAATTTTCACTCTAATCACGCTGTCTTGATATTGTCAACATTGAAATATAATTCCATATTCGAGAAGTTTCTTTCATTCGCTGTCATATTCTGACCGATAACAAGTCTAATTCAATCACAATTCTAACAATTATTAATTTCTTCTTGTATGTGAGTTCATCCAAACCGATGGATGTTATTGTAGACAATCCTTTCCACATATCCAAACAACCCTTAAACATTTTAAGCACTAAACAATTTATGTATATTTACCAATTAGCATTTTAAAATGCTTCATTCTTCGACATGGTATCTTCCGAACTTAATTTATGTTTTGCAAGCCGTTCCTTAATTACTACCTTTGCCGATCACTTGTTGGGATCTTTCTATTGGATTCCTTTTTTTAGCATGAATAACAATATATCTGCAATATTCTGACTATTTCAATGTTTCCTAACAGTATTTGATGTGATAACTTCATAGTTTGTGGTTTTGTGAGGCACTGGACGATTAGGATATTTTTGACGCAATTTCCGCTGAGTGGCAATAATGGAGCGATTATTTTCAATAAATATTGTCGCTCTTTCTGCTCATTCAATACTATGGTTAAAGCGAAACTGAGCTAAACGTCACATAACCAAGATGACGCGCAATCAAAATGGTAGCGGGACTTTGGCCCCACCTGTTATATGATAAAATAAAAACGTTAATGAAGAATGTTACCGTCTAGGTACCTAGGACCTCTAGATGTTTCAAAGAATGGGAATAATTGACTCGACATATATCTGTGCTTGGAAAAAGAGAAACGTTCAACAGGGATAGCGATAACTTTCCCATACTGGCAATATTTTGAGAATCTCCTTCTTTCGGGACCCGAGGACGAAACCACGTAGCAGAACGGGATCGGTGGAAGCGCGAACGGAGACGAAGACACTCGCGGTGCGCTCGCAAATAAACAAACCAATTACGGTAACGTTTTCCCATTATCCGCCGTTCGCCACAGCGTCGGGGACGGCCTCTAAATCAATTTAACATCGAACGGATCTGCTTAAGTGCGCGTCCGCCCTATAAATCTTCCCCCGCCGGCCGCTGCCGCCTCATTATCATCGAAAATAACAGAAAAAACGATCGGAAAAAATTATAATAAGCGCTGGCCGGCTAATAAGTGAGAGAAAGAAAGAGAGAGATAGCGAGAGTGTACAGAGAGAGAGAGAGAGTGAGAAAGAGCGGTCCGGGGCTTCGTACCGATAGTTTTACGACCGCCTAATTGTCAGGACAAAAACCCAAATGAACAGGCCAATAAATCAGCGTTAATCTGCGCCAATTTAGTAAAAAGGTGTGAAAACATCTGGTTTCGGATTACGGGCGACCCATAAAAGATTCCTTATCGAACTTGCTATCCAGACGTTAGTCACTTAGTGCTTTTATGTTCTTGCAGCAGAAATTTTAAACGAATGATTCGGTTTGCCTTCGATTCTCGATTCTCGTATAGATCTAGTTCTATATATTAGTATATATTAATATAATACACTGCCGACTTGGTTAGCGCACTAGTAGAAGCAACAGGACGGTCCAACTACTGTTGCGATAGTCGCGGGTTCGAATCCTGCTTGCGTATGGTCGTAAATTTATGTTTGTGATTGTTAAATATTCGTGATTGCCCTAGGCAAGAGTGCAAAATCCGACAAGGAAAATGATTCCACTCACGCCAGTAACCAGGCTGTGTAAGACCGGATGTCTTCTGGGATGATTTCTCTAAGTTGTTGTATTGACGACGTATTGTTGCAAAAGACCAGCAACCACCGTACTATTCCCTCTGCGTTCCTTAACTGGTAGTTCCCGTCGGCTGTCCGATGCCTGTTTCGGGCCTCTACCCTTTTCATAATTTCGCATGTCTCTAGTATATGCGTCGTGTCTTCTGGGCCTGTGGGACACTCGCAGAGTCCGTCGGTCTCCTTTAATTTAAATCTGTGCAGGTAGGCTCGCATATTTCCGTGTCCTGTCATCAGTTGCACAGCCTTCCTGCTCAGTCCTATATTTCTTCTACCCACTAGTTGGCATTATTTGTAGAGGGTTCTTCCTTTAATGGATGTATGTATGGATGTATGGTCTAAGTTGTTGTATTGTCGATGTATTATTGCAAAAGACCAGCAACCACCGTATTGTTGCAAAAAGTTACTAAAATGGATCAATATCAAACCAGCATCGTTCTTTCGATACGCTATCCCCATGTTGCCAGAAATATGAGAAAAAGACGGAAAATATTTTGATTAATATATATTGAAGCAATTTTCCCCAATAAATACCCTTTCAATGCGAAAAAATAATCAGAATATATGCAAGACAATTAGTAGATAAAATCAGAACCGGCTTGGTTGGCTCAGTGGGCAAGGCGACGGAACGGTCCTCCTACGGTTGCGATAGTCGCGAGTTAGAATCCTGCTTGCGTATAGTCGTAAATTTATGTTTGTGAATGTTAAATATTTGTGATTGCCATAGGCAAGAGTGCAACATCCGACAAGGAAAATGATCCCAGTCACGCCAGTATCCAGGCTGTGTAAGACCGGATGTCTTCTGGCATGATTTCTCTAAGTTGTTGTATTGTTGACGTATTGTTGCAAAAGACCAGCCACCACCCTATTGATGCAAAAAATTACGAAAAGAATCAATATCAAACCAGCATCGTTTTTTAGATACGCTATCCCCATGTTGCCAGAAATATGATAAAAAGACGGAAAATATTTTGATTAATATATATTGAAGCAATTTTCCCCAATAAATATCCATTCAATGCGAAAAAATAATCAGAATACATGCAAGACACTTAGTGGGTAAAATCAGAACCGGCTTGGTTGGCTCAGTGGGCAAGGCGACGGGACGGTCCTCCTACTGTTGCGATAGTCGCGGGTTCGAATCCTGCTTGCGTATGGTCGTAAATTTATGTTTGTGATTGTTAAATATTCGTGATTGCCCTAGGCAAGAGTGCAAAATCCGACGAGGAAAATGATCCCAGTCACGCCAGTATCCAGGCTGTGTAAGACCGGATGTCTTCTGGGATGATTTCTCTAAGTTATTGTATTGTCGACATATTGTTGCAAAAGACCAGCAACCACCGTATTGTTGCAAAAAATTACGAAAATGGATCAATAGCAAACCAGCATCGTTCTTTAGATACGCTATCCCCATGTTGCCAGAAATATGATAAAAAGACGGAAAATATTTTGATCAATATATATTGAAGCAATTTTCCCCAATAAATACCCATTCAATGCGAAAAAATAATCAGAATACATGCAAGACACTTAGTGGGTAAAATCAGAACCGGCTTGGTTGGCTCAGTGGGCAAGGCGACGGGACGGTCCTCCTACTGTTGCGATAGTCGCGGGTTCGAATCCTGCTTGCGTATGGTCGTAAATTTATGTTTGTGATTGTTAAATATTCGTGATTGCCCTAGGCAAGAGTGCAAAATCCGACGAGGAAAATGATCCCAGTCACGCCAGTATCCAGGCTGTGTAAGACCGGATGTCTTCTGGGATGATTTCTCTAAGTTATTGTATTGTCGACATATTGTTGCAAAAGACCAGCAACCACCGTATTGTTGCAAAAAATTACGAAAATGGATCAATAGCAAACCAGCATCGTTCTTTAGATACGCTATCCCCATGTTGCCAGAAATATGGGAAAAAGACGGAAAATATTTTGATTAATATATATTGAAGCAATTTTCCCCAATAAATACCCTTTCAAAGCGATAAAATAATCAGAATACATGCAAGACACTTAGTAGATAAAATCAGAACCGGCTTGGTTGGCTCAGTGGACAAGGCGACGGAACGGTCCTCCTACGGTTGCGATAGTCGCGAGTTCGAATCCTGCTTGCGTATGGTCGTAAATTTATGTTTGTGATTGTTAAATATTCGTGATTGCCCTAGGCAAGAGTGCAACATCCGACGAGGAAAATGATCCCAGTCACGCCAGTATCCAGGCTGTGTAAGCCCGGATGTCTTCTGGGATGATTTCTCTAAGTTGTTGTATTGTCGACGTATTATTGCAAAAGATCAGCAACCACCCTATTGTTGCAAAAAATTACTAAAATGAATCAATATCAAACCAGCATCGTTCTTTAGATACGCTATCCCCATGTTGCCTGAAATATGGGAAAAAGACGGAAAATATTTTGATTAATATATATTGAAGCAATTTTCCCCAATAAATACCCTTTCAATGCGAAAAAATAATCAGAATACATGCAAGACACTTAGTAGACAAAATCAGAACCGGCTTGGTTGGCTCAGTGGGCAAGGCGACGGGACGGTCCTCCTACTGTTGCGATAGTCGCGGGTTCGAATCCTGCTTGCGTATGGTCGTAAATTTATGTTTGTGATTGTTAAATATTCGTGATTGCCCTAGGCAAGAGTGCAAAATCCGACGAGGAAAATGATCCCAGTCACGCCAGTATCCAGGCTGTGTAAGACCGGATGTCTTCTGGGATGATTTCTCTAAGTTGTTGTATTGTCGACGTATTATTGCAAAAGACCAGCAACCACCCTATTGTTGCAAAAAATTACTAAAATGAATCAATATCAAACCAGCATCGTTCTTTAGATACGCTATCCCCATGTTGCCTGAAATATGGGAAAAAGATGGAAAATATTTTGATTAATATATATTGAAGCAATTTTCCCCAATAAATACCCTTTCAATGCGAAAAAATAATCAGAATACATGCAAGACACTTAGTAGACAAAATCAGAACCGGCTTGGTTGGCTCAGTGGGCAAGGCGACGGGACGGTCCTCCTACTGTTGCGATAGTCGCGGGTTCGAATCCTGCTTGCGTATGGTCGTAAATTTATGTTTGTGATTGTTAAATATTCGTGATTGCCCTAGGCAAGAGTGCAAAATCCGACGAGGAAAATGATCCCAGTCACGCCAGTATCCAGGCTGTGTAAGACCGGATGTCTTCTGGGATGATTTCTCTAAGTTGTTGTATTGTCGACGTATTGTTGCAAAAGACCAGCAACCACCCTATTGTTGTAAAAAATTACAAAAATGGATCAATATCAAACCAGCATCGTTCTTTAGATACGCTATCCCAATGTTACCAAAAATATGGGAAAAAGACGGAAAATATTTTGATTAATATATATTGAAGCAATTTTCCCCAATAAATACACTTTCAATGCGAAAAAATAATCAGAATACATGCAAGACATTTAGTAGACAAAATCAGAACCGGCTTGGTTGGCTCAGTGGACAAGGCGACGGAACGGTCCTCCTACGGTTGCGATAGTCGCGAGTTCGAATCCTGCTTGCGTATGGTCGTAAATTTATGTTTGTGATTGTTAAATATTCGTGATTGCCCTAGGTAAGAGTGCAAAATCCAACGAGGAAAATAATCCCAGTCACGCCAGTATCCAGGCTGTGTAAGACCGGATGTCTTCTGGCATGATTTCTTTAAGTTGTTGTATTGTCGACGTATTGTTGCAAAAGACCAGCAACCACCCTATTGTTGCAAAAAATTACTAAAATGAATCAATATCAAACCAGCATCGTTCTTTCGATACGCTATCCCCATGTTACCAGAAATATGGGAAAAAGACGGAAAATATTTTGATTAATATATATTGAAGCAATTTTTCCTAATATATACCCTTTCAATGCGAAAAAATAATCAGAATACATACAAGACATTTAGTAGATAAAATCAGAACCGGCTTGGTTGACTCAGTGGCCAAGGCGACGGAACGGTCCTCCTACGGTTGCGATAGTCGCGAGTTAGAATCCTGCTTGCGTATGGTCGTAAATTTACGTTTGTGATTGTTAAATATTTGTGATTGTCCTAGGCAAGAGTGCAAAATCCGACAAGGAAAATGATCCCAGTCACGCCAGTATCCAGGCTATGTAAGACCGGATGTCTTCTGGGATGATTTCTCTAAGTAGTTGTATTGACGACGTATTATTGCAAAAGACCAGCAACCACCCTATTGTTGCAAAAAATTACGAAAATGAATCAATATCAAACCAGCATCGTTCTTTAGATACCTTATCCCCATGTTACCAGAAATATGGGAAAAAGACGGAAAACATTTTGATTAATATATATTGAAGCAATTTTCCCCAATAAATACCCTTTCAATGCGAAAAAATAATCAGAATACATACAAGACACTTAGTAGATAAAATCAGAACCGGCTTGGTTGGCTCAGTGGGCAAGGCGACGGAACGGTCCTCCTACGGTTGCGATAGTCGCGAGTTAGAATCCTGCTTGCGTATGGTCGTAAATTTACGTTTGTGATTGTTAAATATTTGTGATTGCCCTAGGCAAGAGTGCAAAATCCGACAAGGAAAATGATCCCAGTCACGCCAGTATCCAGGCTATGTAAGACCGGATGTCTTCTGGGATGATTTCTCTAAGTTGTTGTATTGTCGACGTATTGTTGCAAAAGACCAGCAACCACCCTATTGTTGCAAAAAATTACTAAAATGAATCAATATCAAACCAGCATCGTTCTTTAGATACGCTATCCCCATGTTGCCAGAAATATGGGAAAAAGACGGAAAATATTTTGATTAATATATATTGAAGCAATTTTCCCCAATAAATACCCTTTCAAAGCGAAAAAATAATCAGAATACATGCAAGACACTTAGTAGATAAAATCAGAACCGGCTTGGTTGGCTCAGTGGGCAAGGCGACGGAACGGTCTTCCTACGGTTGCGATAGTCGCGGGTTCGAATCCTGCTTGCGTATGGTCGTAAATTTATGTTTGTGATTGTTAAATATTTGTGATTGCCCTAGGCAAGAGTGCAAAATCCGACGAGGAAAATGATCCCAGTTACGCCAGTATCCAGGCTGTGTAAGACCGGATGTCTTCTGGGATGATTTCTCTAAGTTGTTGTATTGTCGACGTATTGTTGCAAAAGACCAGCAACCACCCTGTTGTTGCAAAAAATTACGAAAATGGATCAATATCAAACCAGCATCGTTCTTTAGATACGCTATCCCCATGTTACCAGAAATATGGGAAAAAGACGGAAAATATTTTGATTAATATATATTGAAGCAATTTTCCCCAATAAATACCCTTTCAAAGCGAAAAAATAATCAGAATACATGCAAGACACTTAGTAGATAAAATCAGAACCGGCTTGGTTGGCTCAGTGAGCAAGGCGACGGAACGGTCCTCCTACTGTTGCGATAGTCGCGATTTCGAATCCTGCTTGCGTATGGTAGTAAATTTATGTTTGTGATTGTTAAATATTCGTGATTGCCCTAGGCAAGAGTGCAAAATCCGACAAGGAAAATCATCCCAGTCACGCCAGTATCCAGGCTGTGTAAGACCGGATGTCTTCTGGGATGATTTCTCTAAGTTGTTATATTGTCGACGTATTGTTGCAAAAGACCAGCAACCACCGTATTATTGCGAAAAAGTACGAAAATGGATCAATATCAAACCAGCATCGTTCTTTAGAGACGCTATCCCCATGTTGCCAGAAATATGGGAAAAAGACGGAAAATATTTGGATTAATATATATTGAAGCAATTTTCCCCAATAAATACCCTTTCAAAGCGAAAAAATAATCAGAATACATGCAAGACATTTAGTAGATAAAATCGGAATCGGCTTGGTTGACTCAGTGGCCAAGGCGACGGAACGGTCCTCCTACTGTTGCGATAGTCGCGGGTTCGAATCCAGCTAGAGCATGGATGTACTTTATGTTTGTGATTGTAACTGTGAATGTCATATTTATAGACAAGAGTGGAATATTCGATAAGGAATAATCATCCCAGTCATACTAGTATCCAGGCTGGGTAAGACCGCTTCTTCTTCTAGGATGATTAACTTAATACCGAGCATCATAGTTCGGAACCCAGTTAAACAGTAGGTCCGGTCCAGATAAACCCGTGTTGATAAAAAAGCGACTTTAGAACATATTAAAAAAAAAGATATAATCAGAAGATATGGGGGCTTATTTTCTTCCCTCATCCATCATATATGCTTAACCGCATTTTACCTAAAAGATTAGGGAAACGTAAAAATTACAAAAAACTTATTTCTACACAATAAATATTATAGAATTTTTATGCATTACTAATTGTCGATATTTTAATACAGTGGATTATTTCCTTCCATCATCCATTATCCTTGTTTAACCATATGTTGCGTAAAAGTCTAGAAAATCTTAAAGATATTTCTACACCCTAAATATTATCGAAATTTTCTGCATTGCTAACTATCGATGTTTAATTAAGGGTCCAAAAGACGATAATTAGTGGTTTGTGCCATCAAGAACCCCACAAGAAAAAAGGAAAACGAAAACGTCATCGGATAACATTAATTGGCCAGTTGGCCCGTCCCCTGCCTCCCGACCCTCCTCAAACGTCCGCCGCTGACAAATAAGACATAAGGAATAGATGATAATTTAAGAAACACCTATTTCTGCTCCGATATTATCTCTCGGGCACATGTTGTATCATAATAAGAAATGTCGAAATTCCACGGCTATTCTAGATGGTATCGGAGTTTGGGGGACCGGCATAAGTGTCGACCCCTGGCGAGAAGAACGGCCATTTCCCCGGAGCGGTCGTCCCGTTGACTAAATAACATTTATTTTCGTATATCTTCTTCTTGGTCCTCGTCCGTCGCTTCTTCCTCTCGAGCGTCGTGAATTATTACGACTTTAAATTAAAAGTTAAAAACGACGAATATGGTTTATGACCTTTTATTGTTCTGGTTTGTGCTGGCGCGTTTTATTATGGCCACGATAATTGTTAGTACACGTTATAATAGCTCGCGAAATGTTTTGTGTGCTCAGGTCGGGTTTGATATATAAGTACGTCCGAGAACTGGCCGTTGCTAACTGTTAAAATAAGCGTCCATTATGGAAATAATAACGAATATCAAAGGTAGTTACCCTCGATGAAAATCAATTGCGTACGAGACACTATAACAACGGTAAAAATATCAAAATTCTATTTCGTAACATATTTTATCCGGGATTCATTTATTAAAGTGATTTTCTACGTGTCATGTATATAATGTAGTCACAAAGTCGAATTGTGGTTGAAAACATGGCGTGTCAAACCATATGAGAGAAAATCTACCCATGTGACATTCACCCTTTCTGGAAGAACATGTCCCTCAGTAAAATTAAATAATCATGAACTTCCGCAAGCAGACAACGTTAAATATCTGGAAATACATTTTCGATCGACGTTTGACATGAAACAAACATATAGTGACGAAATGCAAACAACTTGGGCTTAAACTAAACCAAATGTACTGGCTGATCTAATGGCGTAAATCTAATTATCATTAGATAACAAGGCTTTGTTGTTTATGTCAATACTTACGCCCACTTGGAGCTATGGTAATGAACTGTGGGGTACTACTAGCAAATCTAACATAGATATCCTCCAGAGGTTCCAAAATAAAGTATTACGAGTCATCGTCGATGCCCCATATTACGTGACCAACAAACTGATTCAGCGCGTTATCCCCATAGAACCCATAACAAGTGTGATTTGGAGTGTTAGTGCGAAGTACTCTGGAAGACTACTAGTGCTGACTATTCTGAAAGACTATTAGTGCATCCCAATGCACTCGCCAGTTACATGTGCGCGATGACAGAGTAGTGCATAGATTCAAACGCAAACTACCACACGAACTGATTAATAGACACATAGAGTGAGATTTAATAATCTCTAGAATAAGCTAGAATAGTTTTAAGAATAAGTTAGGATATATTTTAAAATAAGTTATAATAGTATTTAGAATAAGGTTCAGATTATAAGTTGTACAGCAGATCACTTACTGAAGTGATCTTCTACATGTCGGGATGGTTATATTATATAACTGAAATCATATAATAATACTTATTACCTACGGGCAGATTGTGTTAACCCGACAGCCGGCTTGGTTGGCCCACTGGTACAGGCGACAGCAGGGTTAACCACCTACTGTTGCGATAGTCGCGGGTTTGAATCCTGTTGGGCGTGGTTGTAAATTTATGTTTGTGATTGTTTAGTATTTGTGATTGTCCTAGGAAAGAGTGTAAAATCCGACAAGGAAAATGATCTCAGTCACGCCAGTAACCAGGCTGGGTAAGACCGGATATCTTCCGGAATGATTTCTATGCTGGTCGGTGGCCAGTCAGTAGGCTTTAATCCGAAGACCGTGGTTCAGAGCCCACGTTAAACAGTAGATCCAATAAAAAGGAGACTTTAAAACATAAAAAATACCAGACAATATTTTCCTTCTCATTTTATTCTAATAGATTCTTTTAATTTGGGAAATACATACTGATAGATTAATCCAGTACTCGCCTTGCTTGTGTATTAATGCAAGTACAACCGAACTGAAGTAATAAAATTATTTAAAATTAAGATTAAACTAAGCATATCTAATGTAAGTATCTAATGTATTCTAGTTAAATAGAGATACAATGCTGCCTGATACGTTCAATTTCGTCCATTTGTCAAAGGTTTGCAAAACTCTTTACATTTTTAGTTATAATAACTACAGGTTATAAACCGGCAAACGTTGTTTCAACGCTTTGATAGTTTGGGTAAATTTTAAACCCCTACTTACTATTATTTTGATTGAAAAAGCAGAGAGAACAGATTACGTTTCTAATTAGTTACTTCAGATACGAGATGCCAGTAAAATTCGTTACAGAAGTAAGCATTTTTACTGTTAAATATTAAATTGCTGCGGCTTTTATTGAAAATATGTTTAGAGTGTTGCAGTTGCACTGCTTATTCTTATGGGAACGGCTAAAATATTTCAAAAAACGAAAAATATAATCTTGGATTCACCGAAAGCAAACCGTCGTCATATGAAGCAGGTAACGAATTGAGATCAGCTTGATGTTAGCTCTATTACATATCAAATATACGAAATGTATAAAAACAGTGAGTAGATTCTTTTCAATGTAAACATAATTTAATACAATTATTTCAGAGGAAACTGTTAGTCTGAAAAGCGTTCATAGAAAGCATAGACATATGTAATTCATCACCGCAGAACATCCTTACACACTGTTATGTAATATAGTATTAAAATAAAAAAAAAACATATAATAAAATCAAGAAAGATTTATTATTTAAATTTGTTTATTTATATGAGACATGGATATTTCAGAATTGGACTTTGGGTACTACATTGGGTAAAAAAATACCAACACACCAGTTTGGGTTTATTAACAAGCAGTCAACAATTGACCAGGTCCACAGAATAACAGATGTTGTTGAAAAACCCTACGAAAGTAAAAAAGTATGGTCAGCTATATTTTTAGATGTAGCACAAGCTTTCGATAAGGTTTGGCATGAAGTCCTTATTCATAAACTACAGAAAATGTTACCAAAACAACACACCGAACTATTAAAATTAAACATTACAAGCAGAATGTTCAGAATCAAACAAGAAGAAGCTTACTCTACAATAAAAGAAGCTAAAACAGGTGTACCACAAGGAAGTGTACTAGGGCCAATGCTTTATCTACTCTACACTTGGGATATACCACAAATGGAAAATATTACGATGGCTACATTAGCTGATGATAGTACGATTATAGCTGCGGAGACAATAGTGAAGAAGCGTCACGAAAATTATAACAGGCAAGTGACAATATAAATAATTCGACATAAGCTTGGAAACTAAGAATTAATGAAAGTAAATCTATACATGTGCAGTTGGCCTATAAACAGAACGTACAAGCACCCTTAACATTAAATAATACTATCATTCCATACAGCAACAACGCTAAATATCTCGGAATGAATCTCGATGCAAAACTTCGCTGGAACGAACATATAAAGAAGAAAAGAAAAAAACTGGAATTGAAATATAGGAAAATGTACTGGCTAATTGGAAGAAAATCACAATTATCAGTACATAATAAATTGCTATTATATAAGCAAATACTGAAATATATATGGACATACGGCATTCAATTACGGGGTCCAGCAAAGCAACTGCAAAGCAACAAGTTTCCAGAGCAAGGCTTTAAAGAACATGGTCAACATTCCTCGAAGCATAAGCAGCCGGTATATGTATCTGGATCCCGGTATGGAAACAATAATAATATATTTTTAACAAAAAATTGAACCGATTTCAAAAAGTAAATAAGGAAGTCACTAAAAATTAAAAAACAATCAAACTTGTCAAACAAATCAAAACACAAAAAAGACATGGAGGCATGGTCGTAAATTTATATTTGTAATTGTTTAATATTTGTGAATGTTCGAGGCAAGAGTGTAAAAGCCGACAAGGAAAATGATCCCAGTCACGTCAGTAACCAGGCTGGGTAAGACCGGATGTCTTCTCGGATGATTTATAAAGTTGGTCATTCGCCAGTCGGTAGGCTTAATGCTGAGGACCGTGGTTCGGAGCACACGTTAAACTTTAAACCCAGTCCAGATAAACCCATAGTTGGTAAAAGGAGACTTAGATCATAGAGAGAAAAAAATATAATACCAACACACCAGTTTGGGTTTATTAACAAGCACTCAACAATTGACCAGGTCCACAGAATAACAGATTGAATGTTAACTGTTAATGTTAAGAATAACAGAAAGATATTATTGAAAAAGCCTACGAAAGTAAAAAAGTATGCTCAGCTATATTTTTAGATGTAGCACAAGCTTTCGATAAGGTTTGGATAAGGACAAATTGTAGGTTAGACGGAAACGACTAATAACAAAATATTAATTAAATAATAAAAAAAAATTAGGCCTGATCATCTTCAAACACTGTTCCGAATCATCAACTCGTTGTTGTTTTTGGTCAAAAGTGAGCTCGCGCGGCACCCACTTTGCACACAGCTTTCTCATACCCAAATATTCGTGAATGATATGATGTACACCTTCAGTTGATATTTTTAGAGTATCTGCTATTTCATTCAATTTCAATTTACGGTCATTCAAAATCATTTTGTGGATTTTTTTAATGTTTTCGTCGGTAACAACCTCTTTGGGCGTCCACTGCGTTCACCGTCCTCGGTGCTCATTTCACCACGTCTAAACTTAGCATACCAATCCTTGATGGTTGATTTTCCTGGGGCAGTATCCGGAAACTCGTCATCAAGCCAAGTTTTTGTTTCAAATGTATCCCCTTCAAAATGCAATATTTTATCAACACACGATATTACATTTTGCCCATTTTTTCCGATAACAAAAGTTGCTTCACTCAAAGTGCTATAATTCACAAACTAATGATCCGACAGCTGTCAAATTTATACAGGCATCTTTTGAGTGTTAGAACTAACCAAAAAACATATGGATTTAATTCTAGTAGCGCCATCTATATATCAGGCCGGGGCCTTTTCAATTGACCTGTTATATAATAAATATGTACAAGCTCTATTACATGTATCATTGATCGGTGTTTTTGTTATATGTGAATAAACTAACTCAGAAGAATAAAAAAACAACATTTCAATACATAACACACAACATAAACAAGAAAACAAAGAAACTATTAGTCCGCCGATCATCGAGAACCCAAAAACACACAACCGAAACCAATCAAGTAACGGGGCGAACGAAACAAATTATCATCGGGCATCCCGATCGGACCGATAAAGCAGATCTCTCTAATTGTTTCCATTGTTCCGCGTCTCGAGCCACACACACGCATACGCAGAGACAGGCGAACAAACAAAATAAATACGGGGAAAAAGAGAGACGAAACGAGACCGATTTAACACTGGCCCGTTCGAAAAAATTAATTAATACAATAAGCCGATGCGACTCACCGCTACACTATACACCACCGCGCCCCGACCGCCCCGCTTCCCCGTAAGCGAGACCCTCCCTCTCGCCCCACCCGCTCCTCTAACTCTTCTTCGTGCTCTCCTTGTCGTCTTCGACTGGCGTCCTCGTCGCTCTCGCTCGGGACACCGCAATGTCTGCTTTTAAATTCTCATAAATAACCCGTTAACAATCTACTAGTGACAGCTTGTTAAGTCCTAACCACAGGTTAGGTTATAATTAATGGTCTACGTCACAGTGTAATTGTTGAGCCGTAGCTATTATACCCACCTCTGTACGTGTACGGTCATTTGTTAACGATATTGGGGTATTTCAGGTGTTTGTGTTGGCAACGCCGGTTACACGGGATTGGACATGCGTCCGGACTTGTTCCGAGTGCGAGCTTGATGATTTTTCCTTTTGGTTCTGCCTGTTCTTTTTGGTCTTGGTACGGTTCTAGGAGAAAGTGTTGCGGGTTTTCTTTTAAATATAATGACCATATAGGATTTGCTGTGTTTCGGTAGACTGAATTTTCAAATAAGTCTTGAGATATCATGTCGATAAAGGTATTATACCGATAAATTAGTTTTCAGATTTTTTTTGGTACCAGGTGTACCGTAAAGTCATTACCGTTTTTACTAGAAAATATTCAAGAAAATAGAAAAAATTGTTCGTTCAAAGTATTGGCTATTTAATTCCATACATTTTGCTCATCTTTCAGGCAATGTGACAGGTCAATTAAAAAGTCCCCGGCCTGACACATAGAAGACGCTACTAGAATTAAATCCATACGTTTCTTTAGTTAGCCCTAAGCCTCAATAGATGCGTGTATAAATTTGACAGCTGCCGGATCGTTAGTTTGTGGATTATAGCATTTTGAGTGAAGCAACTTTTGTTATTGTGAAAAAAATGGATAAAGAGGAAGTGCTTTTTGAAAGGAAGAAATACAATTGAAGAAAAACTTGGTTTGATGCCGAGTTTCCGGATACTGCCCCAGCAAAATCAACCATCAATGATTGGTATGCTAAGTTTTGGACGTGGTGAAATATGCACCGAAGACGGTGAACGCAGTGGACGTCCAAAAGAGGTTGTTACCGAAGAAAACATTTAAAAAATCCAGAAAATGATTTTGAATTACCGTTAATTGAAACTGAATGAAATAGCAGACACTCTAAATATACTAACTGAACGTGTACATCATATCATTTATGAATATTTGGGTGTGAGAAAGCTCTGTGCAAGATAGATGCCACGCGAGCTCACTTTTAAACAAAAACAGCGACGAGTTGATGATTCATAGCACTGTTTGAAGATAATCAAGCGTAATAAACCCGAATTTTTGCGTCGATATGTGACAATGGATGAGACACGGCTCCATCATTTTACTCCGAAGTCCAATCGACAGTCATCCGAGTGGACTGCATACGATGAACCCGCTCCAAAACGTAGGAAAACGCAACAGTCGGCTGGCAAGATTATGGAGTCTGTATTTTGGGATGCGCATGGAATAATTTTCATTGATTACCTTGAAAAAGAAAAGGCCATCAACAGCGACTATTACATAGCGTTATTGGACCGTTTAGAGGACGAAATTGCCGAAAAACGTCCGCATTTGAAGAAAAAGAAAATGCTGCTTCACCAAGACAATACACCGTGTCAAGAATCCATGAATTGGGCTTCGAATCTCAAAGAATGCTGACTGGGAAGAAATTTTTGTCGAATGAAGAGGTGACCGACGAAACTGAGGCCTATTTTGAAGAAACGGATAAATCATACTACAAAAATGGTATCGAAAAGTTAGAGCGTCGCTATAATCAGTGTATCACACTTGAAGGAAATTATATTGAATAAAAAAACTCTTGTTATGGATGCCATCCCAAAAAGACTGTGTGCCCATTGAGTAAAACTATTCGTCGAGCCATTGTCTAACTTCCTCGAAATAGGCGAAGTGCTGCTTGTACCATTGATGCGAAAAATTGATGGTCGAATGGAGTAAGGTCTGGACTGTACGGCGGTTGCAATAATATTTATTTATCTAATTCCATACAACGCTTCCTTGACTGTTTTTGCTTTATGAGACGGCACGTTATCCTGCTGTAAAATCATTTTACGGAGTCTTCGAGCCCATTCTGGACGTTTTTTGATCAATTCGTGGTTCAAGTTGATCATTTTTTGTTCATTAGCGATCATTAGAGATTATCACACTAACGTAACTATTATTATACTACCATTGAATTCAGCCTATAATTCTTTATAATACTTGTAATTATATTAAAGGAAATAACAACAATAAAACTAGGAATTATGGAATATGGAAAACGTAGCAAATATTATTACCTCTCGGTAAAAGAAAAAATACACTTTGCTTTGTATAAATTAAAAAGCAAGGGTTACATAAAAGTTATTATACTACCATTCGATTCAGCGTAAAGTGCTTTATAATCTCTGTTAAAATGTTCTGTTATCTCTGTTATCGCCCTAATGTTAGCATATAACTTTTCTCGGGGTTATTTCTAATAAACTAAATTAAATAAAATTAAATTAAATATTTCATTTATATTTACCGAGTAACCATTTGAAATAGTTCATTCTTTAACATGATTTCTTTAAAATTTATTTTATATACTTGAAACCATTCTTTAATTGCAACCATTGTTGATGCACCTACTGGGATCTTCTCCACCAGTGTACTATGATATGGAGCATTGTCCATAACAATAAATGATGGTTCCTCCAAGTTCTTTAGAAGCTGATTTTTAAACCACTGCAAAAGCAAATTATGGTTTATTTCTCCATGGTAGTCGGCCTTGGATTTTAGAGGACCCTTGGAGAGGAATTTGGATCACTAATTCTGCATCAAAAATAAAACCGTTTCTGTTTCCAGCAGGAAGCACTATATGCCTGTAATGAATTATTAATAAATGTTAGGACTAACAAAACCTAATCGATAGTTATTCCAACGCTTACCTCTTTCCATCAACTTTTGTTGTCTTTACACTATATTTATTATCACCTTGCCATTAGTGACCCAATGTACCATTTTGAAATATTAATGTATCAAATCTGAAATGATTGTATTAAATTAAGTTTCTATGTGAAAAACTACTTACATGTATACATTTCGTATATTTAGTTCCTGATAGAGCTAACATCAAGCTGATCTGGTGTATATGTATATAATATGTAAATATGGATAAATATTGTTAAAAATAATATATTCTAGAATTTTAAAATAAAACATGCTTATGTTACACTCAAATACCGAATATATCGTTAAGCCACTTTCGTAGGCACCCCGTATATCGTCTCCGTTCTGTTCGATTGTGTGTTTTTCCTTCGACCATTTGTTGTCGCCCTATTTGACTGGTGTAAAGTCACGGGAACAACCGAAACAAGCCTCGGACATACGTTCGAGTGTCCGCGGCCCACTCGGATCGGTTCGATAGTGCCGATTAGGCGACACGCCACAATAGAAATACGAGCGGCCCTCTTATCAATCAACCAGTTCCACTAATTAATTGTACATAATAAGCGATGGCTATCGCCCGTACCGTTGTCCCATGGAACTTAATATCGACTAATGAGGTTTTCTAATTCGCTTGTTGTCGTCTCTCCTCGCTTGTTACTTACGATTATTCCGCGACTAATTTGCATGTTTAAAAAATGCGCATGGGAATTAATGAAGTAATTCGTGAAAAATAATTAGCATAATAAATAAAGGTAAAGCGAAGAATACTTAAGGGGGTATCCTAGTCTAGAGGCCTGGTCATTTTTTTTTCATATCTTCAAATCTTAACCCTTTAAGAATATGTTCTTTTTCACAATTTAGTTTATTATCAGGTATTTCGCCATTTTAGATGGACCTGCCGCGTGAAAACATTTCAGTTAGCGCTGGGAACTATCGACTGAAAACAGTCCAAACAGTCGATAGTCGCAAAACAGTCGAAACAGTCTATAGTAATTACTATTTTCAATCAAATGCACGGTTCGGCTGTTTTTTCCATTCGTGATGTCAGGCGAAGATGTATGTATTCTTGTCTGTATAAAATGTGAGATAGGAAAGGATGTAGATAAACGCTTGCAGCAGTTAATTTTAAATGTGTTTATATTCCCCAATAGTAGTATAAGTGAGACAGAGTTGTATGACATCGCTTATTATTCATTCACCAGATAACTTTAAAAAAGAAAAAAAAATTACTAATTTCTATTAAAATGTAATAAAAAATTTAATTTTAAAGGAAGTAGAATTACTTTTATACTGAATGTTCTGTCGATTTGTAAAAGGGAATGGAATAATAAAACCACAAATGTTTTATCGTATTTTATTATATTAATTGCTATTTTTAAATAACATATTATAATAAATATAAATAGTACAATACAACTTAAATAACCCCTAAAAATTAAAGATGTTCAATAACCATAACTACTAAATTACTTACATTTTAAACGCAGTAAACTGATATAGTTCAAGCAGTGCCATTTTATTAACTTGCCAAAAATCCAATGGGTTTTCTAAATGCCCAATAAATGGCATTTCCAAATACTGCTTAATCTGTAAAGTTACTGCAATACTTGGAGTAATTACTTCTTCCATTCTAGTCATTTATTTTATAAAAGTATCTCC
Organism: Rhynchophorus ferrugineus; assembly: GCF_030347505.1. Taxonomy (NCBI): domain Eukaryota; kingdom Metazoa; phylum Arthropoda; class Insecta; order Coleoptera; family Curculionidae; genus Rhynchophorus; species Rhynchophorus ferrugineus. The sequence goes on along the minus strand of NW_027472586.1, from coordinate 7,352,243 downwards.
AGATGTCAATACATTCTTGGTCAGTAGTTGTGTCTTGAATTTTGAGTTGTGGAACTATATTTGTATTTTTTGGAAAAGTTGGAAGAATGGAAGATACCTCTTTTGTGATAACTTTTTGTATCGCCTCAGCATTATTTGCAATACCAAATCCTGCTTTTTACATCTAGGATCTGAATGGCGATTTCCCGCATACCGTGTTCATTTCTAAAATTACCAGTCTTTTATTGATGACATTTAATAGACAATTTTGTATTTTTTTCCCCATTCACTTGTTAAAATCCTGGATTAGATGGAATGATTCAGTCCTCTTATTAACAGTATAATTAAAGACATCCTGGGATATCTTTCACCAGATAACTCGGTGGTCATTATTTCAATGGGCTTTAAAAGTTGAACACATTCTGTTAAGATAGTCCATTCGTCAAGAAATAAAAACTGTGGTGCTCTTCTTAATAGCCATCAAAATAAATTGTTGAATAAGAGAGTTTTCCTATCAGAAAATGTATTTATTACAAATATTTAATATACTTTATTCACCTCTTTACCGTTAATATTTTTAAAAGAAATTTAACAACTACTATTACAAACAAATTCTTCAAATCTTTGGAATCGATGCAATTTCTCAAACCTTTGTAACCTAATTTTAGTTTTCAAGATTTTAGGAAAAAAGTTTTAACAAACAAAAGGCTTGGACAAAATTCTTAAGAGTTTATTAAAAAAGTATTACCTATTATACCAGCCCAAAGTATTACCTATCATACCAGTCAAAAGTATCTTATAATTTATCATTTACAATTTAATTTTCTTACCCTCGAAAACCAGCTTTCCAAAAATGCTGCTATATTAATTTACAATATATAGTTATTTACAAGCAAACTACAAAAAAACATAAAACCACATATATTATATATAAATCTATATAAGCATAAATTCGGCGTAATACATTCAAGGTGGCGGCCAAGACGACACAGCCACATTGTTAAAAATCAGTCGAACGAACTAGTAGAACCGAAAATAGTAACTAAAATAAACGACTGAAATAGTCGATAGTAAATAGTAATAAAATCAGTCGGACCGAAAATAGCGACTGAAAACAGTCACTAGCAAAAACAGTCGATAGTAAAAAGTAGTCAATTACTAAACAGTCGATAGTCGATTTCAGTCGATTGTTCCCAACACTAATTTCAGTCAAAGAAGATAAACAAACAATAATTAGAGATATATATTGTAAATCGGAATTGTAACCGGAAGAATTTTACAAGAATTCTCACAGAAGAGTGTAAAATTACTACGAATTAACTCTACAAATAAATTATTTTCCTACGATTTGTAAAGTAGCAAATATAAGAGTGATTTTCAAACTAGGAAAATCTTCAAAAGATGTCACCTCCTATAGACCTATAAGTTTCCTACCGATAAAGTTTTTGATAAATTATATATACAGAAATTTAAAAATTGAATAAAGAACACATAGATTATTCCAGAGCCTTAATTTGAATAAAAAATCTTGTCTCACAGACATTTCATTATAAAACGAGACTATGAGATCACTGAAATGCATCCAATATATTCAGGATTTCCACAAGTCAATACTGGGTCCGATACTGTACTTCCTTTATACAAAAGATCGAATAATATAATCAAAGAACCTCCAAACATGCCTTAATAAAACAACTGTAGCTGAAGCCATGGCATATTAAAGCAAATGAAACAAAATCTACCCATGTAACATTCACTAGTCAGTCACTAGTGAATATCAATAAGTGTCCACTTCCCCAAGAGAAGGCTAAATATTTTGGTATGCATTTAGACCTTCGCCTAACAAGGAAGAAACATTTACTGGCTAAACAACAACCAACAACAATATAAGTAAAACTCAGTGTATAATAAAAACATAGATGTTAAGCCCAAAGTGCCCATCGTAGAATAAATATTTTGTAATATTAAAACCGTAGCAAATTAGAATAAAAACAAATAGCTTAATAGTGTTAATATACTAGTTTGCTATAATAAATGATAATAAAAGAATTTAAACAAAAAAGGAAACAAACTATATGTATTAGTAGCATATTTTAATCAATATCAAAATGTTAATTATAAATCAATAGACGGAATCCAGAACTGTTAATATATAAATATTCCTTTACGTATTTATAGTGTATTCAAAGTTTTTTTGTATATACGTCATCAAGATGTTTAATGTATTGCCTGCTGAAATTTGTAAATTCGTTTTAGAATCAGAAAATATTTTCCTTCTCATTTTATTCTAGCTAAAAATAGACACAAGACTGGACACAAAGCTGGACACAAGGACAAAGTCGTCCAGTTGTCAGATGTATGCAAAATTCTTGAAAGCAACAGTGATAAGAGGTTATAACTGTAAGTCTAACTATTGTGGCTTTATAATTAACTGTAGTTTTCAGATGTACTATAATTACAATTATGCCATTTAGATTAAATCTTATCTAGTAAACACAAAGAACTGTGTACAAAGACAGGAACAAAGGCTCCATCAGCACATCAATGCTGAAATTCTTCAGCTCCTAGATAAAGATGGGAAAACTCAACAGTCGTCTGGCAAGGTTATGGCGTCTGTATTTTGAGATGCGCATCGAATAATTTTCATTGACTACCTTGAAAAAGGAAGGATCATCAACGCGACTATTACACAGCGTTATTGAACTAATTGAAGGCGAAAAACGGCCGCACTTGAAGAAAAAGAAAGTGCTACTTCACCAAGACAATACAAGGTGTCACAAATCAGTGAAAATAAGGGCAAAAATAGATGAATTGGGCTTCGAATCGCTTCCTGATCCACCGTATTCTCCAGATCTGGTCCCCAGTGACCATTTCTTGTTCTCAGATCTCAAAATAATGCTCGCTGGGAAGAAATGTTTGTCGAATGAAGAGGTGATCGTCAAAACTGATGCCTATTTTGAAGCAAAGGACAAATGATACTAAAAAATGGTATCGAAAAGTTGAAGGGTCGCCATAATCAGTGTATCACCCTTGAAGAGAATTATGTTGAATAAAAAGAACTAATTTTGCCAAAAAAATGTGTTTTACTATGGTAAGCAGGGGGCTTTTCGATTGACCTGTTCTTAGTGCACATTAAAAACATAGGCATAGATGTTAAGCCCGAACTGTTTATCATCGAATAAGTACTTTATAATTTTAAACCCATGACAAATTAGGATAAAAATAGCTTATAATGATTTTAAAAAATTGTTGAATAAAAATGAGAAAAATGTAATAACGTGGATTACTTCTTAATGCAACTACTAATATATTATATGTAGTAGTAGCGTCAAAATGTTAATAATAAATCAATAAGAGAGAGAGATTTATATAAGAACCAGAACTGTTAGAGATTAAACCTTTAAAAGGAGCCTTAATTAGTCCAAGAGCGAGCAAACAATGGTCCAACGCTCGAAGGCATCCGAGATCGGCGAGGGGCAGGGTCGTTCTCTCGACCGACCGACTCCAGAAACACCCCTCGAAATTTATTATTTCGTTATGGATCAGTAATTAAACAAATAAATTACCAAAGCACCGTTATTAATGGTACTGCAACAGTTGCGGGTTCTTCAACGTGGTTATTATGTAATTATCAGTTAGTTTTAATCTGGAGTTTAAGCAAACCTTTCAAGAAGGCCAACAAATTGCCCGTTCAGGCACACCTCTCGGTCTGGGCCGCACCATCCGTTTATCTTTACCAGTTTTATAAATTACCTCACTAATTTCCCTATAGCTAATTTAGCTGGCCTGTGAACCACGTCCGAGTACCGAGAAATTTACACTACTACCACTTTTTTTACCTCGTCTCTGTCTCTCTCTCTCTCTCTCTCGCTCTCTCTTTAGCGTTCCTTTTACTGTTTTCGTTGTTTTCTCCTTTTGGGACGGTCGTTTGACTTGATTTTTAATTTAGGGGACTTAAATCATGAATAATAATATATATTTCCTTCGAGAAATATTAATTTGAATCCTTAAACTACCTTTAAGTGGGTTATCTCTTAGATTCTTTTGAAAATTTTGATAAATATACAGTTCAAACTATAATATGCCTTCCATTTCTACATGTTTCAAAACAAGACATAATATTTTATTTATATATTGCTATTTTCATTAACTATATTTGTTACAGTAACAGGAAAAAGGAAATAATATTGTTTATTAGTAATATTGCAGCTCTATCTTTTGTTTTTTGTCAAAGTTGGTCTAATCCTTAATATTACGTATAGAAATAGGGCTCCATGAGATTTTGGTATAATTTTGTAAACCTATATGTTGTGGTACTAAAGTCACTGCATCCTAAAAGTGTACACTGCTTGAATTATCGCTCTCTTATTCCTTTTACTCCTTTCGTTGTTTTCTCCTTTTGACACGGTCGTTTGACTTAATTTTTAATTTAAGAGAAATATTAATTTGAATCCTTAAACTACCTTTGAGTGGGTTATCTCTTAGATTCTTTTGAAAATTTTGATAAATATACAGTTCAAACTATAATATGCTTTCCATTTCTACATGTTTCAAAACAAGACATAATATTTTATTTATGTATTGCTATTTTCATTAACTATATTCGTTACAGTTACAGAAAAAAGGAAATAATATTGTTTGTTAGTAATATTACAGCTCTATCTTTTGTTTTTTGTCAAAGTTGGTGTAATCCTTAATATTACGTATAGAAATAGGGCTCTGTGAGCTTTTGGTATAATTTTGTAAACCTATATGTTGTGGTACTAAAGTCACTGCATCCTAAAAAGTGTACGGTGCTTGAATTATCGCTCTCTTATTCCTTTTACTCTTTTCGTTGTTTTCTCCTTTTGGGACGGTCGTTTGACTTGATTTTTAATTTAAGGAACTTAAATCATGAATAATAAAATATATTTCTTTCGAAAAATACTAATTTGAATCCTTAAACTACCTTTAAGTGGGTTATCTCTAAGATTCTTTTGAAAATTTTGATAAATATACAGTTCAAACTATAATATGCCTTCCATTTCTACATGTTTCAAAACAAGACATAATATTTTATTTATATATCGCTAGTTTCATTAACTCCCGTCCTACTATAGTAAAATACATTCTTTTGGCAAAATTAGTTTTTTTTTATTCAAGATAACTCCCTTCAAGAGTCATGACTGATTATAGCTACCCTCCAACATTTCGATACCATTTTTGTAGTACGATTTGTCGTTTGCTTCAAAATAGGCCTGATTTTCATTCGACGAAAATTTCTTAAATAAAATATTAAATAGTCACTGGGGCCATATCTGGAGAATATAGTGGATGAGGAAGCAATTTGAAGCCCCATTCATGGATTTTTGCTATCGTTTTCACTGCCTTGTGACACGGTACATTGTCTTGGTAAAGCAACACTTTATTTTTCTTGAAATGCTACCGTTTTTCGGCGATTTCGTCCTTCTAATGGTCCAGTAACGCTATGTAATAGTCGCTGTTGATGGTCCTTTCTTTTTCAAGGTAGTCAATGAAAATTATTCCATGCGCATCCCAAAATACAGACGTCATAAACTTGCCACCCGGCTATTGCGATTTCTCACGCTTTGGAGAGGGCTCATCGTGTGCAGTCCACTCGACTGTCGATTGGACTTCGGAATGAAATGATGGAGTTATGTTTCATTCATTGTCACATATCGATGCAAAACTCGGGTTTATTACTCTTGATCATCTTCAAACACTGCTCCGAATCATTAATTCGTCGTTGTTTTTAGTCAAAAGTGAGCTCGCGCGGCACCCACTTTGCACAGAGCTATCTCATATCCAAATATTCGTGAATGATATGATATACAAGTTTAGTTGATATCTTTAGAGTGTCTGCTGTTTCATTCAATTTCAATTTACGGTCATTCAAAATCATATTGTGGATTTTTTAAAATGTTTTTTTCGGTAACATTTCTCCATATCTAAACTTAGCAAACCAAACCTTGATGGCTGATTTTCCTGGAGTAGTGTTCGGAAACTCGGCATCAAGTCAAGTTTTTGCTTCAACTGTATTTTCTCCGTATAAAAAGCAATATTTTATCAACACGCGAAATTCCTTTTTATCAATTTTTTTCACAATAACAAAAGTTCCTTCACTCGAAATGCTATAATTCACAAACTAATGATCCGACAACTGTCAAATTTATACAGGCATCTTTTGAGGGTTAGCGCTAACTAAAACACATGTGGATTTAATTCTAGTAGCGCCATCTGTATGTCAAGCAGGGGACTTTTCAATTGAACTTAAATAGTAATAAATATAAGTTTGAATAAATAATATTTGAGTTGATTTTATGTATACATCCAAAGGTAGTTGTTCTGCTATTTTTTTAAACACAATAATATTTTACCATTTTGAAACATTCCACAACGAGAGATTTATAATAGAACTGATGATAAATTATAATATATTATGATTTTTATCATATTTATACGATTTTTTTCCCAATAAATCATTTAATTCAGTAAAAAATGCAACAAATTAGTTATGAGAACTGATATTAAAGATCCCAAAAAATACCTGTACATCTGCTCATTGGATCTGAATTAAAAGGACAAATAAAAAGGCTAATCTAGTAAAAATTAATCTGTATTTTTTTGTACTCTTACAAACATTCTTCGCTAATGATTATTCTAAAAAGTTTCTTCGCTTCCTCGCCTACTGGAAACGCAATGACGCCATAAAACTGGCTTTCGGGAAAACAAAACGAAATACATTCCACGTGTGCGTGACTTCTTCCTATTCGCCGACAGACTAGAAAAGACTCTTTGGCCCCTTGGAACCGGGCCCGACTCTTCAATTGAATTGCACGAAAATCAACGGACTATCTACACCAGGAAGGAGTCGCCCAGTTCCAACTTAGCAAAAAGCCATTTCGCATCGAATGTCGGGAGATATGTTCGCTGTTGTTTCGAAAGGAAATAAAATCATCATAATAATAAAAACATTATCAACAATATGTCGACGACATGAATCACAGAAATAAAATAATAGTTCTTTTTGCTCAAAGCATCAGATACAACCAAGAAAATATGGTCTCTAAATTTATATATATATCAATATATCAAAAAAAAATATAAAGCAATATACACAATATCTTATCTATAATTATATTTACAGAACTGCTCTTTTCCTTTCTTTATATATATGTACAATAATAAATATAAGTTTGAATAAATAATGTTTGAGTTGATTTTATTTATACATCGAAAGGTTCGAGAATATTAATTTACATTTACTTGGCACGTTAGTTGGCCGTGAATTTGAGGTGAAACGGGCGCGTCTAGACCCAGCGGGAGCTTTAATTGACTCTTGGGTTCGTTGCTCGTCAGTCCACTCAGTCTATCCTCTAAACGCTGACCTGTTCCACGTCAATTCAGTCTGTGTTGGCACATTGTAACATTCACACGATGTCTTCACTATTACGCATCGCTCTCCGCATCACTAACACATTCCTCGTCCATGTCCATGTCGATGTATTCACTGTACTCCTCGCCGCCCTCCTGTTTCCACTTGTTGAGGTGGTGGACGTTGCCCTGCTGGGAATCACCGCCCGTGCTGCCGCCTCCGCTGCCCGGTTTACTGCTGCCGTTCTGGTTCGTCTTGGCCTCCTCCTCCTGCTGCATCCGTTTGTGTTTTGTTCGCCGATTTTGGAACCAAACTTTTACCTGGAACCAAAAGAGGAAATTGTTGAAAATCGTCAGTGAATCATCGAATTATTTGAGTAAATATTAGAAATCTAAGTCAAAACGGTAATCAGCATTAAAACGCATCTGTTATATATTGTATAGCAATGACACAGTGTTGTAAACAGTATGGTCTTCTTGGTCTCAAGTTTTCACAACTCACCTAGTCGTAAACAATATAATAATCAAGATACTGTTTAAAATTTAGTAAAAAAATTGCCGGAAACATCTAAAAATGGAGTTGGTACTAATGAAAACACTATGAATATAAATTAAATCAATTTCTACCAAACTTTTGCTAATAAAATATGTTGGAACTCTGTTCCGAACAGTTTGGTATTCTTGGTTTCAAGTTTTTACAACTTCCACAAACGTAAATAATCTAATAATGAAGATATTGTTTATAAAATCGAGTCAGAAAATTGTCTAAAACCTCTAAAAATGTGGTTGGTACTAATATAAGCACTATGAATCTAAATGAACACTGTCTGTACCACACGTTTGCATCTCAAATATGTTGAAACACTGTTGGAAGCAGTTTGGTATTGTTGGTCGCCAGTTTTTAAAACTCGCCTAGTCGTAAAGAATCTAATAACCAAGAGATTGTTTAAAATTGAGTAAGAAATATGTGGAAAGCATCTCAAAACATGATTAGTACTTATAAATTCGGTTGGAATCTAAATTAACACAATCTGTACCAAACTTTTGCATATAAAATATGTTGGAACATTGTTGGGGACTGTTTAGTATTCTTGGTCTCCAGTTTTTACAACTCACTTAGTTGTAAATAATCTAATAACCAAGCTCTTGGTTAAAATTCAGTAAGAAATGTGTCTAAAACGTCTAAAAATGTGCTTTGTACTAATTGAAGCACTATGAATCTAAATTAACACAGTTTGTACCAAACTTTTGCATCTAAAATATGTTGGAATATTGTTGGGAACTGTTTAGTATTCTTGGTCTCCAGATTTTACAACTCACTTAGTTGTAAATAATCTAATAATCAAGATATTGTTTGAAATTCGGTAAGAAATATGTCGAAAACATCTAAAAATGTTGTAGGTGCTAATGAAAGCATAATGAATCTAAATTAACACAGTTTGTACCAAACTTTTGCATCTAAAATATGTTGGAACAATGTTGGGAACTGTTTAGTATTCTTGGTCTCCAGTTTTTACAACTCACTTAGTTGTAAATAATCTAATAACCAAGCTCTTGGTTAAAATTCAGTAAGAAATGTGTCGAAAACATCTAAAAATGTGCTTTGTACTAATTGAAGCACTATGAATCTAAATTAACACAGTTTGTACCAAACTTTTGCATATAAAATATGTTGGAACATTGTTGGGGACTGTTTAGTATTCTTGGTCTCCAGTTTTTACAACTCACTTAGTTGTAAATAATCTAATAACCAAGCTCTTGGTTAAAATTCAGTAAGAAATGTGTCGAAAACATCTAAAAATGTGGTTTGTACTAATTGAAGCACTATGAATCTAAATTAACACAGTTTGTACCAAACTTTTGCATCTAAAATATGTTGGAATATTGTTGGGAACTGTTTAGTATTCTTGGTCTCCAGATTTTACAACTCACTTAGTTGTAAATAATCTAATAATCAAGATATTGTTTGAAATTCGGTAAGAAATATGTCGAAAACATCTAAAAATGTTGTAGGTGCTAATGAAAGCATAATGAATCTAAATTAACACAGTTTGTACCAAACTTTTGCATCTAAAATATGTTGGAACATTGTTGGGAACTGTTTAGTATTCTTGGTCTCCAGTTTTTACAACTCACTTAGTTGTAAATAATCTAATAACCAAGCTCTTGGTTAAAATTCAGTAAGAAATGTGTCGAAAACATCTAAAAATGTGGTTTGTACTAATTGAAGCACTATGAATCTAAATTAACACAGTTTGTACCAAACTTTTGCATATAAAATATGTTGGAACATTGTTGGGGACTGTTTAGTATTCTTGGTCTCCAGTTTTTACAACTCACTTAGTTGTAAATAATCTAATAACCAAGCTCTTGGTTAAAATTCAGTAAGAAATGTGTCGAAAACATCTAAAAATGTGGTTTGTACTAATTGAAGCACTATGAATCTAAATTAACACAGTTTGTACCAAACTTTTGCATCTAAAATATGTTGGAATATTGTTGGGAACTGTTTAGTATTCTTGGTCTCCAGATTTTACAACTCACTTAGTTGTAAATAATCTAATAATCAAGATATTGTTTGAAATTCGGTAAGAAATATGTCGAAAACATCTAAAAATGTTGTAGGTGCTAATGAAAGCATAATGAATCTAAATTAACACAGTTTGTACCAAACTTTTGCATCTAAAATATGTTGGAACATTGTTGGGAACTGTTTAGTATTCTTGGTCTCCAGTTTTTACAACTCATTTAGTTGTAAATAATCTAATAACCAAGCTATTGGTTAAAATTCAGTAAGAAATGTGTCTAAAACGTCTAAAAATGTGCTTTGTACTAATTGAAGCACTATGAATCTAAATTAAGACAGTTTGTACCAAACTTCTGCATCTAAAATATGTTGGAACAATGTTGGGAACTGTTTAGTATTCTTGGTCTCCAGTTTTTACAACTCACTTAGTTGTAAATAATCTAATAACCAAGCTATTGGTTAAAATTCAGTAAGAAATGTGTCGAAAACATCTAATAATGTGGTTTGTACTAATTGAAGCACTGTGAATCTAAATTAACACAGTTTGTAGCAAACTTTTGCATCTACAATATGTTGGAACATTGTTGGTAACTGTTTAGTATTCTTGGTCTCCAGTTTTTACAACTCACTTAGTTGTAAATAATCTAATAATCAAGATATTGTTTGAAATTCGGTAAGAAATATGTCGAAAACATCTAAAAATGTGGTTTGTACTAATTGAAGCACTATGAATCTAAATTAACACAGTTTGTACCAAACTTTTGTATCTAAAATATGTTGGAACATTGTTGGGAACTGTTTACTATTCTTGGTCTCCAGTTTTTACGACTCACTTAGTTGTAAATAATCTAATAATCAAGATATTGTTTGAAATTTGGTAAGAAATATGTCGAAAACATCTAAAAATGTTGTAGGTGCTAATGAAAGCATAATGAATCTAAATTAATAGAATTTGTACCAAACTTTTGCATCTAAAATATGTTGGAACATTGTTAGGAACTGTTTAGTATTCTTGGTCTCCAGTTTTTACAACTCACTTAGTTGTAAATAATCTAATAATCAAGATATTGTTTGAAATTCGGTAAGAAATATGTCGAAAACATCTAAAAATGTTGTGGGTGCTAATGAAAGCATAATGAATCTAAATTAATACAGTTTGTACCAAACTTTTGCATCTAAAATATGTTGGAACATTGTGGGGAACTGTTTAGTATTTTTGGTCTCCATTTTTTACAACTCACTTAGTTGTAAATAATCTAATAATCAAGATATTGTTTGAAAGTCGGTAAGAAATCTGTCGAAAACATCTAAAAATGTTGTGGGTGCTAATGAAAGCACGATGAATCTAAATTAATACAGTTTGTACCAAACTTTTGCACCTAAAATATGTTGAAATATTGTTGGGAACTGTTAAATTTTCTTGGGTCAGATTTTTACAACTCTCTTGGTTGTGAATAATTATTAAAAGCCTCTACAAAATCTATTAATTTCATTTTTTTTCAGGTCTCAATATGCCTCTATATTTCAAGTTACATTATTCTGAAAGACGAATTATCGATGTGAGAGCTACCGTCGAATAAACTAACCTAACAGTTATTAACGATTCTCCATTATATAAAATAACAATTTTCTGTTTATTATTTTTGAGTTATTCAATATATAAAGACACTAATCATAAAATGCTCATAATTACATTTACATTAACACAATCATACCAAATTTTATATATAAATATTATAAACACAATTTATTTAAAATAGCAACTACCAAATTACAATTTGTTCAAGAAGTTCCGCATCAGAACTAATTACATCAATCAATAAATAATGTTCTATAATGTTACTCGATCCAGATCGTCGATTTTAGTTGTAACGAGAGATGAAATGGAAAAATACGATTATAAGATTCAATAAACGCGCGGCGGCAGTTTTCCATTGGATTGTTTGTCGTCGGTAATTGAAAACGTGCGGCTAGTTGTTTTCCGCTTATATTTTAATAAAATGTAAACAGACTCGTCCTCCATGTGTGAACGTGTACCGGCCGAATGGAGAGATTAAACCAGCCGATTTTAATCACCCCGGGTATCTGAGTGTTGATTTTTCTCCGGATGAAAAACGTTCTTTTCGTTTTTTCAATTCATATGGTAATTTAATTACCGACCAAATCGAGCGGATGAAATTAATTGTTCTTTTATTGTTACTTGTATTAAAAGGATTAGTTTTAAAGGGTTTTCATTTCGTCGAAGAAGTAGATCAACATTTTATATATTATTTTTACAGATTATTTATACAGATTTGTTGTATGGTATGGTCTTCTTCCTTCCATTCTTCTTTACTAACTAATGATGACAATTTCAATATAATTGGGGTGATGAGCAACTACATTATCTAGGTGATGTTCCATCGGATATTTTTTCTTGTGTAAACTATGTTAACTGAGGTAGAAACTCACGTATTTTACAATATATATTTTCATTGATAATTTATAACATTGCATTGATAATGAAACACTTCGTAGTATACATATTGAACAATACATATTTTTATTATTAACTTATGACATCACATCATTCCATTCTTCTTTACTAACTAATGATGACAATTTCAATATAATTGGGGTGATGAGCAACTACATTATCTAGGTGATGTTCCATCGGATATTTTTTTCTTGTGTAAACTATGTTAACTGAGGTAGAAACTCACGTATTTAACAATACATATTTTCATTGATAATTTATAACATTGCACTGATAATGAAACACTTCGTAGTATACATATTGAACAATACATATTTTTATTATTAACTTATGACATCACATCAACACAATTGCAGCAACTTCATTATTTAGATGATGTTCCATGGGATATTTTTTCTACCGTAAACTATGTTAACTGAGGTAGAAACTCACGTATTGAACAAAATCTATTTTCATCGATAATTTATGACATCGCTTCTGTAATGGGGAAGGGAAAAAACCGTTAAAGCGCGCCAATAACGAAACAAAGAACGGCGGGTCGAAAAAAAAGAAGGAAGAAGCGGACTACAAACGATGACTTTCGTATCCTATTTCGAGAGTTGAATAATCGTTCTGTTATTTGGCATCAGGCCCACCCACCGTCCAAATCCTGCATCCGAAAACGAAACAAGACCACGAAAAACGACGTCGAAATTCACAAACCATTAACCAGTTGACAAATGATTTCGTTCCCATTCAAAATAGTTGGTCGTTTATTTTTGCCTACGCCGTGGCCCTTTCTCGTCCATGTTTCATTCCCCACCCCCATCTCGCCAACCCCCTTTCGATGTCCGGACATCGAAACAGTCGCATTTTACGTTTATAGGAATCATGTCGCGATGCGAAACGCTTCGTGACATACGGTCTAGAAAAATTACACGTTGTTGTTTTTTCTCTGCTGTCACGCCTCGTTCTTTTATCTACATCGATAGGAAATAAGGTGAAATTATCATAATATTACAGGAGAGAAAAAAACGGAGACTCCCGTTAAATTGCAGTAGGCTTTTTTAGCCGGTGACAATTGCCAGCTGTGCCCGAGGCGTAGCCCCGTGTAAGACAAAAAGAATACGATATATCAAGTAACACACGAAACGGTCATGTTGAATAATTGAATAGTTTTAGCGACGATATGTTGAACTACAATTCCGACTTGTGATTAATTTGATTTCTTGCTAGTTTCACGTTACAAAAAAATATAATAGGGGTTCAAATTGATTCCGTTCTTTCAAGTATCACAAAATATTGATCAGAATGTGAATCAGATTAACTGTCATTTAATAGTTAGAGAGCATTTCTGTTTATAAATTACGTTAACTGTCATATTTCGACACAAACAGATAACATCATGAACAAACAAACATGAACATCTATCTCACACATCTTTTATCACAAATTCATCATGCTGCTGCATTTAAAATACTGTATTAAATAGTTGGTGTTTATGGTTTTAAAAATACTGAATCCCCAAATCATCAAACGTATATTTTCAGCAAGATTTTCATGAAACACCCTGATCTTCACCTAGAACCTAAACCAATGAAAATCGTCTACAAATTTCATTAAATAATCATTGAATAGTAATAAGGTTTTTGTTTCCATCATGCCGCTGCTTCTACCATAATTACATAAAACACAATTAGTAATACTACCATCGTCTTAATTAATTCAGTAGATTAATGATGCTTATGGTTTTACGATATACTAAATCCCCAGATCATCAGCAATATATTCATACCAAGATTTTACAAAAAAGCCTCTACAAATTTCACCGAATAATCACTCAGCAATAACGATGTCTATGAGCTCAAGCATTGGTCATGCTGAGGCTTCTACCATAACCACAAAAAACACCATTAATAATACTACCAGTGTCTTAAATAATTCAGTAGACTAATGGTGCTTGTGGTTTTGAGATATACTATATCCGCAGATCATCAGCAATATATTCATACCAAGATTTTTATAAAAAACTTTCATCTTTACCTAAAACCGAAACAAATGAAAAGCCTCTACAAATTTCACTGAATAATCACTCAGCAATAACGATGTATATGAGCTCAAGCATTGGTCATGCTGAGGCTTCTACCATAACCACCGAAAAACACCATTTATAATACTACCAGTGTCTTAAGTAATTCAGTAGACTAATGGTGCTTGTGGTTTTGAGATATACTAAATCCGCAGATCATCAGCAATATATTCATACCAAGATTTTTAGAAAAAACATTCATCTTCACCTAAAACGGAAACAAATGAAAAGCCTCTACAAATTTCACTGAATAATCACTCATCAATAACGATCTATATGAGCTCAAGCATTGGTCATTATGAGGCTTCTACCATAACCACAAAAAACACCATTAATAATACTACCAGTGTCTTAAGTAATTCAGTAGTCTAATGGTGCTTATGGTTTTGAGATATACTAAATCCGCAGATCATCAGCAATATATTCATACCAAAATTTTTATAAAAAAACTTTCATCTTTACCTAAAACCGAAACAAATGAAAAGCCTCTACAAATTTCACTCAATAATCACTCAGCAATAACGATGTATATGAGCTCAAGCATTGGTCATGCTGAGACTTCTACCATAACCACAAAAAAACACCATTAATAATACTACCAGTGTCTTAAGTAATTCAGTAGACTAATGGTGCTTATGGTTTTGAGATATACTAAATTCGCAGATCATCAGCAATATATTCATACCAAAATTTTTATAAAAAACTTTCATCTTTACCTAAAACCGAAACAAATGAAAAGCCTTTACAAATTTCACTGAATAATCACTCAGCAATAACGATGTATATGAGCTCAAGCATTGGCCATGCTGAGGCTTCTAACATAACCACAAAAACACCATTAATAATACTAAAAGTGTCTTAAATAATTCAGTAGACTAATGGTGCTTATGGTTTTACGATATACTAAATCCCCAGATCATCAGCAAGATATTCATACCAAGATTTTTATAAAAAACTTTCTTCTTTACCTAAAACCGAAACAAATGAAAAGCCTTTACAAATTTCACTGAATAATCACTCAGCAATAACGATGTATATGAGCTCAAGCATTGGTCATGCTGAGGCTTCTACCATAACCACAAAAACATCATTAATAATACTACCAGTGTCTTAAATAATTCAGTAGACTAATGGTGCTTATGGTTTTACGATATACTAAATCCCCAGATCATCAGCAAGATATTCATACCAAGATTTTTATAAAAAACTTTCATCTTTACCTAAAACCGAAACAAATGAAAAGCCTTTACAAATTTCACTGAATAATCACTCAGCAATAACGATGTATATGAGCTCAAGCATTGGTCATGCTGAGGCTTCTAACATAACCACAAAAACACCATTAATAATACTAAAAGTGTCTTAAATAATTCAGTAGACTAATGGTGCTTATGGTTTTACGATATACTAAATCCCCAGATCATCAGCAAGATATTCATACCAAGATTTTTATAAAAAACTTTCATCTTTACCTAAAACCGAAACAAATGAAAAGCCTTTACAAATTTCACTGAATAATCACTCAGCAATAACGATGTATATGAGCTCAAGCATTGGTCATGCTGAGGCTTCTAACATAACCACCGAAAACACCATTAATAATACTACCAGTGTCTTAAATAATTCAGTAGACTAATGGTGCTTATGGTTTTACGATATACTAAATCCCCAGATCATCACCAAGATTTTTATAAAAAACTTTCATCTTTACCTAAAACCGAAACAAATGAAAAGCCTTTACAAATTTCACTGAATAATCACTCAGCAATAACGATGTATATGAGCTCAAGCATTGGTCATGCTGAGGCTTCTAACATAACCACAAAAACACCATTAATAATACTAAAAGTGTCTTAAATAATTCAGTAGACTAATGGTGCTTATGGTTTTACGATATACTAAATCCCCAGATCATCAGCAAGATATTCATACCAAGATTTTTATAAAAAACTTTCATCTTTACCTAAAACCGAAACAAATGAAAAGCCTTTACAAATTTCACTGAATAATCACTCAGCAATAACGATGTATATGAGCTCAAGCATTGGTCATGCTGAGGCTTCTAACATAACCACAAAAACACCATTAATAATACTAAAAGTGTCTTAAATAATTCAGTAGACTAATGGTGCTTATGGTTTTACGATATACTAAATCCCCAGATCATCAGCAAGATATTCATACCAAGATTTTTATAAAAAACTTTCATCTTTACCTAAAACCGAAACAAATGAAAAGCCTTTACAAATTTCACTGAATAATCACTCAGCAATAACGATGTATATGAGCTCAAGCATTGGTCATGCTGAGGCTTCTAACATAACCACAAAAAACACCATTAATAATACTACCAGTGTCTTAAATAATTCAGTAGACTAATGGTGCTTATGGTTTTACGATATACTAAATCCCCAGATCATCAGCAAGATATTCATACCAAGATTTTTATAAAAAACTTTCATCTTTACCTAAAACCGAAACAAATGAAAAGCCTTTACAAATTTCACTGAATAATTACTCAGCAATAACGATGTATATAAGCTCAAGCATTGGTCATGCTGAGGCTTCTAACATAACCACAAAAACACCATTAATAATACTAAAAGTGTCTTAAATAATTCAGTAGACTAATGGTGCTTATGGTTTTACGATATACTAAATCCCCAGATCATCAGCAAGATATTCATACCAAGATTTTTATAAAAAACTTTCATCTTTACCTAAAACCGAAACAAATGAAAAGCCTTTACAAATTTCACTGAATAATCACTCAGCAATAACGATGTATATGAGCTCAAGCATTGGTCATGCTGAGGCTTCTAACATAACCACAAAAAACACCATTAATAATACTACCAGTGTCTTAAATAATTCAGTAGACTAATGGTGCTTATGGTTTTACGATATACTAAATCCCCAGATCATCACCAAGATTTTTATAAAAAACTTTCATCTTTACCTAAAACCGAAACAAATGAAAAGCCTTTACAAATTTCACTGAATAATCACTCAGCAATAACGATGTATATGAGCTCAAGCATTGGTCATGCTGAGGCTTCTAACATAACCACAAAAATACCATTAATAATACTACCAGTGTCTTGAATAATTCAGTAGACTAATGGTGCTTATGGTTTTACGATATACTAAATCCCCAGATCATCACCAAGATTTTTATAAAAAACTTTCATCTTTACCTAAAACCGAAACAAATGAAAAGCCTTTACAAATTTCACTGAATAATCACTCAGCAATAACGATGTATATGAGCTCAAGCATTGGTCATGCTGAGGCTTCTAACATAACCACAAAAATACCATTAATAATACTACCAGTGTCTTGAATAATTCAGTAGACTAATGGTGCTTATGGTTTTACGATATACTAAATCCCCAGATCATCACCAAGATTTTTATAAAAAACTTTCATCTTTACCTAAAACCGAAACAAATGAAAAGCCTTTACAAATTTCACTGAATAATCACTCAGCAATAACGATGTATATGAGCTCAAGCATTGGTCATGCTGAGGCTTCTAACATAACCACAAAAATACCATTAATAATACTACCAGTGTCTTTAATAATTCAGTAGACTAATGGTGCTTATGGTTTTACGATATACTAAATCCCCAGATCATCAGCAAGATATTCATACCAAGATTTTTATAAAAAACTTTCATCTTCACCTAAAACGGAAACAAATGATAAGCGTCATTAAATAATCATGCAGCAATAACGACGTATAAGGGCTCACGTATTGGTCATGCCACCGCTTCTACCATAAGACCACAAAACTCCCTCTACATCGACAAAACACCCACCCGTCCGATAAAAAAGAAACAATCCTAAATATTTATCATCCGACTAAACTCGAACGGTCTTATCTCGAACGGATGGGGCCTGGAGCCCGGCCGACCGATCCCCGGCCAATAGAAACCGGCCGATAACGATCTCGGAGAAGGACCGCGTTCACCCACCGGCCGTACCTCATTATCGATTCTAATTAATTGTATTGATGGAGAATCGAAAATTAATAATTTAATTACAGACCCGGAGTTTGGTGAGGCGATGGTTTATTGTGTCGCGCCCCGAGCGATTCGATAGCAAATTGTTTATGTGATTCTCTCGTCCGGGACCAATAGTGAACATGGGGAAAGCTCGACGGTCGTTTTTCGTTCCGTACGGTTCCATGCGGAGTATCTTGGCCATCTTTGATATGCTAGAGAGATGGCTCGGAATGGCGTGCCTTGTCCGTGGATTATATCGTCTTAAATTATCGCGATTTTATTTGTTTTTAATTATCAATTCACGCCACCACCATTTCGGTTTCGAGATATCGCCCCGTTTCTAATCGCCCTCGATCGCATCGATGTCAGAAATCTCCGAAACCGCGTGACGTATGTGAGAACCCGCCCGCACGTCGATTAAAGATTTAAACGCACATAATGGCACACTAATATTCACCGGCCGTCCGTCTATATTAATAAAACAAAAGCAATAAAACAATTTTCCGACAACAATCGAGGACGTTCACTTCGGAACCTGCAACGTATCGATAATTAGGCAACTAATAATTCGCATTCCGCTGAACCGTTCATCAATCGAATTCAAATTACCCCAACAATAAATCTACGGAGGCTCTTTAGACATTCAGCCGATATCGGTTTTTATTGCCATTAGGCGTGCGAAAAAGTAATCCGCGTCTCTTGATATTTAAATATCAAGTATCTTAAACACAATCATAACAAGTTCAGGTTTGTTGATGGTCAATCAAAGCAATCGTTCCTTGAATTTTTAAAATAACAAAATTAAACATTATCTAATAACGAAATAACAGAAAATTAACAGTAGACAACATGAAAATGCCTGTACTAATTTAAAGTGTTAGGTGAAAATTATTATAAGGAATTATTATCATTTTCTAACACTAAATTGTGAATTGGAATCTATCCAATGGATATTTATTTTAAATAGAATGGAAATACTTATATTTGTTTGGAATATAATAAAAAAAATATGCTACAATTATATACGTTTTAGGCGGTATTCTAGTTTAGAACTTTGAAAAAATCTGTTTTATCTTTCCAAAGCTTAACACTTCAAGGATATTACCTTAAGAGGATTTTTCAAAATTTCAATTATTTTCGGAGATATAGCTGTTTTAGTGAAACATCGTCAAGACTGCCCGTAACTTTATCTGTAACTTTAGGAGGTGTTCTAGCCTAGATACTTGAAAATATCGATTATCTTTCCATATTTACAAAGCTTAAACCTTTAGTAAAATGTCCCTAAAAGGATTTTCCAAATATATAGATTATTTTCGGAAATATAACCGCTTAAATGAGGTGACAACTAAAGACGAAACTTTAAACGTGTTTGTATCGAAATAACTTATTTTAGTATATCTCAAGTTCTACTGAACCGATTTATTTGAAATTTGATGTGAGCCTTCTCTGTAGACTTATCTCCATATCTTATAATATTGCTGATGCTCAAACAGATTAACAAGTGGTTTAATGACTCCGAATTGTTAAAAAATCTATCTTATCTTATGATTGTATAAGCTTTATTCATCGAGCAATATCCCCATAGAACCCATAACGAGTATGATTCGAAGAATTAGTGCGAAGTACTCTGAAAGGCTATTAGTGTATCCCAATGCACTCGCCAAGCAGTTAAATGTGCGCGATGATAGTGTAGTGCATAGGCTCAAACGCAAACTACCGAACTGATTAATAGCCACATAGAGTGAGATTTAGTAATCTCTAGAATAAGATAGAATAACATTTTCTTTAGAATAAATTAGGATAGGATTTAAAATTAGTTAGAATAGTATCTAGAATAAGATTTAGATTACAAGTTGTACAGCAGATCACTTACTGAAGTGATCTTCTACATGTCAGGATGGTTATATCATATAACGGAAATCATATAATAAAACGTATTGCCCACTGGCAGATTGTAGACGTTCTAAGAGATTAACAATAAAAAAATTAGATACTAAATAAGGGCCAATAAATCTTCCCAGATAAGTACCTAGTTTCTGTAACTGTAAAGATAAATTGTCAGTTAATCAGCAACGACTAGTAATAATATAAATAAAAAAGCTTTTTAGAGGAACTCAGCAGTAGACAATATGAAAATATTTGTATAAAGAATTAATAAATTATTATGAAGCTAGAACTTGTTTGAAGATGATAGTAAAGTTAATAATGGAAAGTTATTACTTTTGTATACGTTTATACTTACCCTTTACTTTACCCGATCTTTGAAAAGATTAACAAAAGGTAGAAGATGTTTAAATGAAACCCCATCAATTTCTAATATAATGCAGATAATAGTTTGATGAATTTTAATGATGCTAATTTGGTTATTTCTTCTTGGGTTTTTATTAAAATTGACATAATACAGATCAAACAGCTCTACAGCTCGTAACAGTTCAATGTTCACACCCCTAATAGTATCCCTTCATCATATTTCTCTCCGTCTCTCACACGCCGAACCTCACCCGTCATCCCCCAAAAGTAATCGAGTTCCACTTCCCGAAAACAGTCTCCAAACGGATTCGGCTATCCCAGTTAATTAAACTAACGTTTATTTAGCTCCCAAGGTCAAATTGGTCCCATTATCATCATCATCGTCGTCCCCTCTAGTCGACCGTCGTTCACACACCATCAACCATCGACCCCCGATCCGGTTACGGCCAATAATAAAGCAACCCCCTACCCTCCGAAACGATTTAATAGCGTTTAAACGGTACGGAGTCCCCCTTCATCCCTCCCCGGCAGAAAATCGGATCGGGAATTGGCCAGGGGATGTTTATCCGGGACAATTGTTCAATTAGCCGAGAGGGGCGAGATAGGATCCGGAGGGACAGGAGGGAGGTAACTATGCGCGCGTTTCGATGGGTGTCGCCCTACCGAGGGGAGGTTACAGAATTCGCGGGGGGGAGGGAGGTCCGGGGATGCGCCGTGGTGTCTTTGTTTGTACATCTGTCCCCAGTAGTCCCTGGGGGTTGGTCGGGCATGAAATTGATACGGCTCGTTACGATTTGTAAGGATTTATTGGGAGAACTGTCGTTGTTTGTCGGAATATCGTAATTGCCGTTTTTATTCTTACAATTAATGTTAGTTCTGATGTAGAAATAAATAAATAACGTCTATATCATTCATTTTCATCATCAAACACCATAAATAAACAATTTGGCGTATTAAAGCCGATGAAAGAAAATCAAATATACATGCCCATCAATAACTATCGTTAATTGCTAACCTCCCCAAGCGAAATATACTAATATATCTTGGTGAACGTCTAAACTGTCTAACTCTAAAATGTGTGTTTTTAAATAACAAGATATTGCTGTGAATCAATCTTAGTAGGCCTATTTGATCCTTCAAAATCCCACTATGGTATACTTTTAGCAAATCTAATATAGCCACCATTCAACGGCTCGAGTCAAATTGTTGGGTGTTATAGTCGATACAGTGTTGATACAGTCTGATATCCTTCTAGAACCTATACGGAATATAATCCATAGTTATAGTGTTAAATTCTTCGAGAGAGTGTCAGTTTACGTTAATATACATACTTGCCATTCTGCTATATGTGAGTGATAATAGTAAAGTGCATAGAATAAAACATTTGCTACCATCCGATCTCATTGATGGCCACATATAGACTTTAGAACAATATTTAGAATATTATATTTTATACGCCATTGTTGATGCTCCGTACTATATTTCAAATAAAGTGATACAACGCGATATTCCTCTAGAACCTATAACGAGTGTAATCCAACGTGTTTGTGTGAAGTACTTCGAAAGAGTGTCAGTGCATCCCAATGTACTCGCTAATCAGCTAAATATGCGACGTGATAGTGAAGTGCGTAGACTAAAACGTTTAACACCACCTGATCTGATTACTGGACATATGTAGAGTTTAGAATAAGCATTAGAATAAGACTAATTAATTAAGATAATATTTTATACAGAAGATTGCTTAATGAAGTGATTTTCTACATGCCATGTATATATAATATAAACAGAAGAAATACTTATTGCCAATAGGGCAGATTGTGGACTCACGAAGAGTAATAAAAAAAAAAAAAAAAATATTTTATACAGATCACTTACTGAACTGATCTTCCTTCGAGATGTCATATAGATAATGATCATCATAAAAAATATATATTTCCCATTAAGTAGGTTGTTGAACTAGTAAAGATAATATCATCATCATCATGAACCTTGTGGATGCGGATGGATCTTTATATTCAAAGAAACACTGTTGAATACTGAGTCACTAATAGTCATAACGAAGTAAAAGCCTATAGACCTAAATTACTACTGCCAGTAATATCTAAGGCTTTTGAAAAACTCCTGTTGAAAAGAATAAAACCGATCATAGAGAGAAAAAACCTAATACCATCACACTAATTTGGGTTTATTAACAAGCATTCTACAACTGACCAGGTCCACAGAACACCAGATGTTATTGAAAAAGCCTACGAAAGTAAAAAAGTATGCTCAGCTATTTTCTTAGGTAGCTTAAGCTTTCGATAAGGTTTGACATGAAGGCCTTGTTTATAAAATCGTACATTACAACCAGAATGTTAATGAAAGTAAATCTGTACATATTCACTTCACCTACAAACAGATCTTACAAGCACCAACGCTAAATATCTCGGAATGAATCTTGATGCAAAACTACGCTGGAAAGAACATATAAAGAAGAAAAGACAAGAAACTGAAATTGAAATATACGAAAATGTACTGGCTAATTGGAAGAAAATCACAATTATCAGTACATAATAAATTGCTATTATATAAGCAAATACTGAAACCTATATGGACATACGGAGTTCAATTATGGGGATGTTCTCCAAAGAGTAACATAAATAAAATACAAATTTTTCAGAACAAAGTCCTGAGAGGTATTGTGGGCGCACCCAAATACTATAGTACTGATTACCTATATCGAGACCTTCAGATACCCACAGTCAGTCAAGAAATCAAGAAAATTGCAAGGGGGCATGATGGAGTCTTTCCATTCTCATGCGAATATTGAAATATTACAACTTTTGGATACAACCTCAACAGGACACAGGCTCAAAAGAATCAAACCATCTGATCTTGTGTAGTGTTGTGTAGTGAGGTGCATATAATAAAAAAACTGCAGTGACATGTATAAACATCATTTCACCGGAGACTGAGATAGGGCCGATGGGTCCTCCTAGATCCTCTGGAAGTTATCATCAAGACAAATTGTAGGTTAGTTGGAAACGACTAGTAATAATGTAATAATTAAAACATAAAAAAACTAATAGTCATCAAATGTTACTGTAGAGACACAATCCATCAAATATAACATGGGAATTGAACGCCAGTGATAAGCTCAAATCACTGGTGAAAAATAGTTAGCACTTGTAAAACATTCTTAAATTGCAAACGTACTTCGATATATCAAGCTAAACTAAACTTGGTACCATAACACAGCAGAATTGGTCTCAACTCACAAATGTTTGCTTAATTCCTTTCTTAGAACTGAATGTGTCTTAATGAACTTGAAGTAATATACTGACTAATAAAATAATATTTCTAATATTTTGATTGTATTCACTAAACCTATTAACATTTGAGTAAAATTATAACAAAATAAGTCAGGGGCCACCTAAGCTCAAAACTAAAATAAGGTATATAACTTTATTTTTAGGTATCATATTTACCAAATATTACTCCATTAAACTATGAGTTGTTCAGATATCTAGAACACAGGATGATTTAACACTACTTCCAATCTTTCAATCAGTCTTAGTATGTTGTCAAAGGTTTATATCTTAATATTATTGTATTATTTTTCATAGCTTTCATAAAATGTATTATTTCAGTTTATGATAACATCAAACAGACTTATCTCGTTTTAACCAAGATATAGTCATGATTTTTTAATCTAAAATTGTAATCGTACAAAACTTGGTTTCTCTTTTTCCTATTATATCACGTTATTTGACACGAAACTGTGAAATACATTTAAATAATATCTTACAAAAGTTTCTCCCTATATGGTCTCGGAGACGATTAAGTTTAATCTAATCTGCTGGCGTTACTTTTACAACCAATCAATGACTTGATTTAAAATACTAAAACGCTAACAGTTATTATTGAAAAATTCAGCCATACTGGTTTAATATCTATTGTATCTCAACTCATCATAGAACAAGGAAGAATCGGAAGCCTGCATACACATTGCCAAAAATTGTTCATGTAAATTTCATTTACTTGCCGTCATTTATCATATGTGTTAATAATGTCGATATATAAGTGCATAACGATGAAAAATAAATTTGTAGACAAGTTTTGATATATCAAAGCTTCAAAGAAACATGAATTACACATCTTTACTGTAACTGGAGAAGATAAGAGCCTTATCCCAGATTTATTACCTCCAGATAATAATTAAATTAATTTCCTGCTACATTATTTGAGCGAATAAGAATTGACATCAAATCAGAGGAAGCAATAACTAAATATTAAAATTTACCTGAGTTTCGGTTAAAGATAGGGACTGGGCGAGTTGTTTGCGTTCAGCGCCCACCACGTAGTGGTTCTTCTCGAAGGCGTGCTCCAGTTTGAGTAACTGCGAGGGACTGAACGCCGTCCGGATCCTCTTCGGCTTCCGGAAAGGTTGCAGCAGGAATCCGGGTATATCGGGACCTGAAACGAACGAGAAAACATTTGTAGTGGGTTCCTGACGGGAACTGTTATCGACAGTATGGCGAGAGTTTGTTTCCGCCAATCTAAAAGTGTTAATTATCATCTCGAAAGCGAATTACATGTTAAAAACATCTCCAAAATTTTCGGATTACCTAATAAAACAATATCCTCTCTCATAACACCTATTCACCATCTTTATAGTTAGTTAACACATGAAATGATGATGATTTAGTTATAAAATATTATAACTGTCGCATTTACACAGACTCTATATAAAATTCAGTTAAGTTTGCTTTAATAGATTAAAAATCAGTTGAAAACAATGGAAGACATAAGTAAAATTAGAAATAAATTTGGCAAAGGGACTGTTACCTATGGTATAACCATACCTGTGCTAATTATCGTACGAAAGACCTCTAGAGACTTCAGAGTATTCATTCACCGTGCCTTCTCAATAATACTAGTTATAATAAAGCTAGAAACTTCACCTAAGGTCAAAGACGTTAATTTATCAGAAAATTATATCGACTATTTGAAATTACGCTGCCAGAACAAAATTCTTGGATTAACTATCAATGCTTATCGTTATGTAACCACTGAAGAACTACAAGATGACATCAAAATCAAGTGGATTTACAAAGTTATCCAATGGTTCGCCTTAAAACATAAAATAAGCTTACTATACCGTATCACTATCGAAGCAATACAGCTACAGAAAACACAGAGGAAGTCAGAAGTATGAAACGAACCATATGACGCGAAATTGTATAATATATAAGTGTTTCTCTAAACTCTAGCTTAAGCACACTAATTTAATTTTAATATGGGAAATACGTATTGATGTACTAATCCTGCTGTCTCCTTGGTTGTTTATTGGTAAAAATACAACAGAACAATGGTAACAAATTAATATATAAATTATGATTGTAGTAAGCATATCTATTGTAAGATGTAGAACTTTTCTATTATACATATTATTTATAGCAAACGTCGATATAAGTAGCAGTAATGTAACTGCTATGCTGTAATGTTTCAAATATAAAACTAGATGAAATCGGTCCAATAATTTGGGAAATAAACTTTTTGTCCATAACAGACTATTTTCTAAAAATGTTGTTCTGGATCTCTTTAGACTATCTATCTTTGATCCATTTTTTCTCTCGATACTGCTACTAGTACCACTACGATCAAATTTAATCGGAATAATAAGCCAATATGTCTTTTTTACCACAAGAATGCCCTTCTCTCTCGACATTTTCATCATCCATTCCTAGTGATTCAACACGTCTGATTTAACTCCGTCGGACTTCTGATTACTACCCAAATTCGAAAAAAACGTACTTTGAAATCATCGAATTCAGTCAACTGATAATATTAAAACAGATTCGGAGACAGAATTCAAAGAATGAAAAAAGCACTGTTATAAAAACATTGTATCCATGGGAGATTTTCCTTAAAAGAAAAAAATTTGAAGAAAATACTCTGTGGTTAGCTAGTATAAGCTATTTGAAGCTATCGAAGAAAATTTTTCTAGAGGAGATGGCAACATATACCTTGTTAATAACAAAGAACAGGTAATAAGCAAATCTAGCCAATTATTTGGTCAATTGAGGGCACCTGATTATTTAAAAAATAATCTATTTATGTTGAAAAGGCAACTGAATGTCTCTAAAATGATTGATAACACGTTACCTTATAAGCTATTATTACTAGGTCGTGGGTAACTAGAACCTTACCAAAATATATTCTTCAAAAAAAAGCCGAAATTATCTTACAAAATACTATTTTCTAAAAATTTTCTTTTGGATCTCTTCTAACTATATTTTTTCGATTTCTTTTTGATATATTTGTGATAATGAACTACTAATATGATCAAATTTAATCGAATTATAATCCCATAAGTTTTTTTACCACAAAAATGTCCTTCTCGCTCGACTTGTTCACCATCCATTTCTATTGAATCAACTAGCTTGTTTTAACTCCGTCTGACTTATCACCAAAACTCGTATTCAGTCAACTGATAAAACAGATTCAGAAACAGAGTTCGACGAATGAGAAAAGCAATGTTAAAAATACATTGTATCCAAGGGATATTTACTTTAAAAGAGACAATTTTGAAGAGAATACTCTGTAGTTAGCTAACATAGGCTATTTAAAACTATGGGAGAAAAATTCTCTAGAGGAGAGAGCACCCTGTACTTTATTAATAACAAAGAACAAATAATAAGGGTATCTACACACTAATTTAGTCAATTGTTGTCCATTGAGTATATAAAAAATATACTGGCTATGTCGAAAAGCATCTGAATGTCTCCAAAATGACTGATAACTCGTTATATTGTAAGCTATCATAGAGAGAAAAAACCTAATATCAACACACCAGTTTGGGCTTATTAACGAGCATTGAACAATTAACCAGGTCCACAGAATAACAGATGTTATTGAAAAAGTCTACGAAAGTAAAAAAGTATGCTCAACTGTATTCTGAGATATAGCACAAGCCTTCGATAAGTTTTTTCATGAAGACCTTAACAACACACCGAAATACTAACATCGTACATTACAGCAGAAGATTACAACAGAAGGTTTTGAGTTAAACAAAAATAAGCTTAATCTACAACAAAAGAATCACAAGGAAGTGTATTGGGGCCAATGCTTTATCTACGCTTCACTTGTGATATACCACAAATGGAGAATATTACAATGACTAGATTTGCTGATGATCCTGCGATTATAGCTGTTGGAGACAATAGTAAAGAAGCCTCACGAAAATTACAACAGTCAAGTGACAATATAAATAATTGGACACAAGCTTGGGAAATAAAACTTAACGAAAGTAAATCTGTGCATCCACCTACAATCAGACCGTACAAGCACCAATAATATTAAATAATACTACATTCCATATAGCAACAACGCTAAATATATCGGAATGAATTTTGATGCAAAACTTCGCTGGAAGGAACATATAAAGAACAAAAGAAATGGACTGGAATTGAAATATAACAAAATGTATTGGCTAATTGGAAGAAAATCACAATTATCAGTACATAATAAATTGCTATTATATAAGCAAATAGTGAAATCTATATGGACGTACGGAGTTCAATCATGGGGATGTTCTGCAAAGATGTTATTCTTAAATAAAATACAAATTTTTCAGAACAAAGTCCTGAGAAGTGTTATATATACTTCTCAGGACTCCGTTCTCATGGGAATATTAAAGTAGTGCAACTTTTGGATACTACCAGAGCAGAACACAGATTCAAAAGGATTAATCCATCGGATATTGTGTAGTGTTGTGTAATGAGGTGCATTTAATAAAAAATACAGCAGTAACATGTATAAACATTATTTCACCAGAGACTGAGATAGGGCCGATGGGTCCTCCTAGTTATATACCTAGATTTAAGTTAACATAAAGACAAATTGTAGGTTACTCGGAAACGACTAGTAACAATGTAATAATTAAATAATAAAAAAAATATTGTAAGCTATCCTTGCTAGATCATGGGAAACTTGAACCATACCCATTGATACAGTCTCACTATTGTTCATAAACTGTTTACCACAAGATCAAGCCATTGACATCAAAAATTTGCTGTTGAAAATCATGAATCATTGATAAATCGTAAATATATCCCTATTTCCTACGATAATTACATTGTGAAAACAATCTTAATGATAATTCCTTGACATTCCTAATGTTTCGCAGACGTAGCGCGCCGTACTGGCAAGCGTTCGATAAATAGTTAACGGATAAAGGCTCACTCGGGCCAATGGGTAATTTTTCGCGAGCGTTGAGCTTCAATTTGCAGTTAATACAATAATAATAAGGCACGACTGGCGAGTTGTAAGGTCCGTTTTTCATATAATGAACACTTATCGAGACTGTGGCCGACGTGTAAAGGCTCGAGACGGAACTGGCAACTCTCTGGCTACGCTGGTATCACCGTAATCGGCCTGGGCCGACTTAATGACTTTCGGACACGCAACCCGGTTCTAATTGACTTGTGAAATAGCCTCAACAATACGCCTCTATTGGCATTTGCGAAATTTCGATACGAACAGGGTCGGATCAGGCCTCCGCGACTATCTCATCCTTCATCTCTAATTTCTTTCATTGTTATCTTTCTTATCAAGTGCTCCCTGCTAGTTAAATTCGATGGTTTTGGTGATTTTTCTACATAAAATTACGGTTTTCCCATTTAATACTATTGAGCTATTCACCGATTCGATAAATCTGATGCCGAAGCCCATTAAACACTTTTAGAAACTTATCGTGATGGTGCTCTATCATACCCAAGTCCTTTTTCCAAGATTACATGTGATAAGAAAGATCCAAAATTGAGAAAAATTACTACCACACCAATTCACTGAAAATGCCCTTTCAAATGGTTCTAACATCGCTGATTCCATTGCTGATCGCAATTCCAAGTTCTAAAAGTCATGGATTGGTCCAGGTTTGTTATCGCAGATGTCTACCGCCATCAACTGAATAAAGAGCATGACATATTGTCGCAAACAAGACCATTAATTTACCAATTAATTTATTACTGCTCTTCTGTTCTCCATTAATACACAAGCAAGGTGAGTATGGAATTAATACATCAATAACAGGTTAATTGAAAATCCCCGGCCTGATATTTCGCTAGTAGAATATCACTTAGTGAACTGGTCTTTCTTCTACATTTCATATAACAGGTCAATTGAAAAGTCCCCTGCCTGACACATAGATGGCGCTACCAGAATTAAATCCATATGTTTTTAGTTAGCCCTAACCCTCAAAATATTCGTCTATAAATTTGACAGCTGTCGCATCATTAGCTTGTGAATTATAGCATTTTCAGTGAAGCAACTTTCGTTATTGTGAAAAAATTGATAAAAAGGAATTTCGCGTGTTGATAAAATATTGCTTTTTGAAAGGACAAAATACAGCTGAAGCAAAAATTTGGCTTGATGTCGATTTTCCGGACACTGCTCCAGGAAAATCAACCTTCAAGGATTGCTATACTAAGTTTAGACGTGGTGAAATGAGTGCCGAAGACGGTGAACGCGGTTGTTACCGACGAAACATTTAAAAGGACATAAAATAATTTTAAACGACAGTAAATTGAAATTGAATGAAATAGCAGACACTCTAAAGATATCAACTGAACGTGTACCTCATATCATTCACGAATATTTGGGTATGAGAAAGCTCTGTGCAAAGTGGGTGTCGCGTAAGCTCACTTTTGACCAAAAACAACGACGAGTTGATGGGGATTCGTATTTTGGGATACGCATAGAATAATTTTCATTGACTACGTTGAACAAGGAAGGACCATCAACAGCGACTATTACATAGCGTTATTGGACCGTTTGAAGGACAAAATCGCCGAAAAACCTCCGCATTTGAAGAAGAAGAAAGTGCTGCTACACCAAGACAATGCACCGTGTCACAAGTCAGTTAAAACGACAGCAAAGATCCATGAATTGCTTCCTCATCCACCGTATTCTCCAGATCTGGTCCCCACCAACTATTTTCTGTTCTCTCAGATCTCAAAAAATGCTCGGTGGGAAGAAATTTTCGTCGAATGAAAAGGTGATCATCGAAACTGAAGCCTATTTTGAAGCAAAGGACAAATCGTACTACAAAATTGGTATCGAAAAATTGGAGGGTCATTATAATCAGCGTATCACTCTTAAAGGGAATTATATTGAATTAAAAAAAATAATTTTGGCAAAAAAATGGGTTTTACTATGGTAGGCCGAGGACTTTTTAATTAAACAAGTTCGTGTGGTTTGGTTCGTCCCGTAGATGTATTACTTCCACGTCCCTGTGATTTAGTAACCTTACTTCATATTTTAAGGCGAAATATTGGATCACTTCATATATCCATTTGATTCCGAGGTCATCGTGCAGTTCTTCGTTGGTTATGCAGCGACAAGCATTGATAATTAATCCAAGGAATTTGTTGGTTTGGGTGGGTTGGATTACTAGTTGGTTTAATGTTTTAGTGCAATCTGCATACTTACATCACATAGGTCCAAATTGGCTTTATGATTGACTAATAAATCAATCTCTTCGATTTTAGGTCAAGTTGAGAGTATCTTCCGACTCACCAATAGAGTTGCTTGACTTCTTATCACTATATATAAGCAAAGGATATTTTTTCCTTAATATACCTGTTGTAACTTATAGCTGAAGCCATATACTACTTTCTTCGTGTACCCAGAGCAGTTGCCTTTCAAATACCGACCGATTTAAAGAAAACCGTTTGACATTATCATCGATGTGTCGCCAATAAACGCTATATATCACTTACGGTCACGATAAACGCGTCTGACGGCGAGCGAGCATCACCAGAACCCATAAAATCAGCAGGACGCGCAAATCCAAGCGCGATATTACCATCGCTGTTGACGCGACTTTCCTTAAACGTCGCTGTCCCATCGAAAGGGTGTGAATTGTATCGCCGATCACCATTATCCGTACGTAATCTCGTCCGAAGCGATCCCGGACCACAATCGAACAGCCAGTTTATGTAAACGATCCTGCCGAGCTATCGGTAATTTCACTACGGGCGCGCGTAGCCGAAACAATTTCCAACAATTTGTAGACGGTCATTTGTACGGCAGCCCGGCCGATTTTGCATAAAAAGAATGCGGCCCGGCCAGGCCGACTGCGATCTGCATGAAGATCTGACCCGACGGTTATAATTATCGGAGAGAGTCCACGATTTTACTGTACGATAGACGGGCATGCCGCAGTTGTTTCTGGTTCCAGTTTGTCCGTCACCTCTTTATACTGTGCCGTGTATTCTAGGAAAATTCGCCAAATTTGCCAACACCGCCGATTACAAAAAACGCGTTTTTCTATTAATAAATCAAATGTTAGTCACTTTTTTTTATTAAATATTACTTTAGATATGCTTAATTACCATATTTCCTAATTACATGGTATCGGTCGTATTTTTATAATGTGTCGAATTCTCTAAGATAATTCGTCCAATTTGGCAACACCGTCGATTATTAAAAATATGTCTTTCGATAAATAAATTAAATGCTAATCTTATCCAGTATTCATTTAATCGAGTTGAGTTAAGCTTTTTGTGAAACGTTTTATTTATAATGAAATAAAATTTTGGTTACCGTTTTACAACTTTTGTAATAGCAAGTTGAAAACATATTGGTTCAGTTTAAAGTTATGTAATGTATTATTTATTTAAAGCATAACGTTATGACGCTATGTAAATAACCTATAAAATGCATTGGTGTCTAGTGGACTATTTGAAGATTTGAAAATATATTCTGTATTTTTACAAAAATACAGAATATATTTTAAGGATAATTGTAAAAATTTGGCAACCGTGTTCACTAAAGATTGATCTAATCTCATGGTTCTATTGAATTATCGAATTATTAATTAAATAAAACAATGAACAGTTTATAATTGATTTCGAACAATTGACTCTATATTTAAATATTACGTATTTCCTTTTCATATAGAAGGAAACGCAGTTTCATATACACTGGAAATATTACGAGAATATTTTTTATCCAAAAATGAACGTCAAATATCAACCTCTACAAGATTAATAAATGGTAGAAGATAAATGTAGAGAAAATGGGTTTTAGATGTTATAGTTATCAGAAAGTAGGTTTAAATATTAAATGCTTTCAAACCTCATTATAAAAATTAATACATTGCGACTCCTTTAAAATCAAATATTCTTTAAAAGTAACTTTATTTACCCGTACATAATAAGTTGTTGTTGTATAAGCAAATTCTAAAATAAGAAAGAGGATATGGAATATGGATTTATCCAGTTGTGGAAATATGCAGTTATGGGGATGATGACACAAATTTTTCGGAATAAAAGAGCATCATAAATAAACCCAGATAGTATAGGAATGTTCATTTACACTGAGACCTACAGATATCCACTCTAACTCAGAAAATGGAGAGAATCATAAAGAGACATGAGTAGAGATACCATTCTCATACTAATACCAAAATATTGCAATTCTTAGACAAAATCAGAACAGGACACAGACTCTAAAGAATCAAACCATTTGATTTTCTGGTACACTGATGTAGATAACAGAAACAAGACAATGTATTAATAATTTTTAAAAAATGACAGGACCGAACAAAAAAATTAAGTTATCAGAAACTAATATTAACTATTAATTATTTCCATATCTCATAACGTAAATAAATATGTTAACACTCCAATAGACTGAAATATTCGTTTAAATAGACACCATGAATAAAAAAGATATCATGAACTATATTACTCCCGATTTATAGCTCGTTAGTGTCGATGATGGCGTCGCCATACGTTAACGGTCCCCACGGGACTCCGTATCTGTCATATACGAAAACGTTTTAAACTGTATCAAACCAAAAAAAAGGATATTGTTGCCAATCAAGCCCATTGTACGAGCGACCCTCCCTTCTACAATAGAATGCCGAACACTCGTGGAAAAGACCCGGCTAACAAGATCATGATTGACTCCGAATTAATTTAATAATACCGAAACGGCAACAATAGGCTTTAATCTAGTTTCACGCCCTTTGATTTCGGGGGTTGAACGTTACGCGATCGACCACGCGTGAATTTGACGCCTGAAGCGTATAATAGAGCAAGAGACACACAAAAAAACGATCCATTGAACTGGTAATTTTTTATGGGGTGAACATGTGGCGTGGTAATATTGAAACGCCGACATTTTGTCTATCGTTTACCGAAGAAATACTTCTGAATGAACTCAGTCGAATATATTGCGCTCTTTCTCTATCCACTAAAATTTGTTGACTTATTTATGTTTTCCCGATACCACAGACTTTTGTGTTACAAAGAATATTGTCACCAAAAAATGGCAAGCCGAATCATGCTTTGATCTATCATTTGATCACTTCTTTCACAAAACCACCTTATTTGCATAACACCAAAACTAACCGACCATTATTTAGAGAGAAACTAGACAGTTTAATCAATCTCAAAACAGATTGAGATACAGAACCAACAAAATTATAACAAAAACTATACAAAAGGTCACATGGTACGCAACACCTAATAGCCCGACATATCAAAAGTTTAATTATATCATCTACAATTAAACAAAAAAATTACTTAAGAGAGAAAGCTGTGAAAAACTTGGGAATAAGTCAGAACAGTAGAAAACAGAAGAGAGAAATATTATTCCGAACCATCAATTTGGCTTCCGCAATAAACACGGAACAACAGAACAAATACATAGATCAGTCAACAAAATTAATAAAAACCTAGTTTACTAAACTGCAGATAGTCAATTCATTAGTGGGACTTGTCCATCAAAAATTGCAGTAACTGGTAAAAATGTTGGTAGAATTTGTTGACGGCGAAAGCCAAAGAGAGCGAAGAATTAGAGAAGAAATTAGATAGGATTTTGCAGGATGCAAAAATAGTGGAGAACAAAACATAATATTAATCATCAAAGATGTCCTAATGATTTAATTGCCACTGGGAAGGTGGAACAGTAAACCAAACAAGGAAAAAACAATATATTTTTAATTAAGACCATTGGTAAATAAATTTTTGTTATTCAAAAGTGATGATAAATTGACTGGTGACTTCTTTCATGTGAAAAGGACGATGGTCTACAAGATAAAGATTTCCCTTTGAGATAAATAAATCTTTATATATATATGGTGCAAGGACTTGATGATCCAATATGGTCTGTATATAAATATGGCGTTTTTCATTCAGTTTATTTTTCGCAATAAAATGTTTTATTATTTCAAAATATTAAAGATAACTTTTCGTATTTCTACCTTTGCTAGTCTTTGCTAGAGTTCCTACCCTTACTTTATTTACTATAGAAACATATATTTGATTTCTTTGCTTTTTAATTTCATGGGGTTAAATTTCTCCACCACGAAGCGATATACAAACAAAAATTATCTCAATTTTTTTCAACATCGGGTACAAGACAAGTACAAATAAATAAACGGCTTATGCTAAGAAATTCAATTTAAAAACTCCCTGTACAGAAGGACACGACACTCTCGTTTTAGTTGTCATCTAATCCACCGCGGCAATAAACAAAACAAAGCACCGACCATTTACGGAGTTACTTACGGAGCCATTACGATGCCTCTGATAATGCGTATAAATTTTTTGTGAGATCCGTCGAGATATATATACAAAAAAGTATACGGTCTTTTAAGGAAAACGCGCCGGATTTGGCAACGCCGCGCGTCACGGAAAATAAATAGTCCGCCGTTAAAGGTCCGATTACGTCTCGTTTTATAACCCATTATTTAATTAATCGTTCGGCTCATTAAATATCATAACGAACGGTGTGACATAATAATTGATTCGAAACAATCTGCCTGATCCAATTTGATGGTGATTTTTCGGAATAATTAACGCTAAGATTGGCAACATACGACTTAAGGTCCGCCTGCGTTTTATTTTACAACCTATCATTTAATTAATCGTTTTTCTAATTAAATAATACGTAAGGTCAGCTGTAATTGATTTGGTTAGAATATACGCGAGTTTATATTAAACTATTACCGGTTTTCTTGTAGTTAATAATACGCTAAACAACGATTAAGATGTTAGTGATAAAATTCAATCATTTTAAAGATAGGTTTCCTTAAAGATAAATGATATAAAATCAAAATCAAATTTCAGA
This sequence comes from Rhynchophorus ferrugineus, assembly GCF_030347505.1. Classification (NCBI taxonomy): domain Eukaryota; kingdom Metazoa; phylum Arthropoda; class Insecta; order Coleoptera; family Curculionidae; genus Rhynchophorus; species Rhynchophorus ferrugineus. Next base: position 7,316,435 of record NW_027472586.1, on the reverse strand, counting down.
TAGTTAAGGATAAAACGTTAAATCTGGCAACACTAATAGCATATATTTCCCTATGATTAGGGATATTTGGTGAAACACTGTCTTTATTATATTTAATTATTTAAAATGCTAGTTTAATTAGAATATCTCGGTCACATTACATATGACTATATGTAATAATGAAAGCCAATGATCTAATACCTGTCCATGTTGTTAAAACTATATAGGTAATTTTTTTCAAAGGTGGGACAAATAAATTAAGGATAAAACGTTAAATCGTTACATTTCATGTTTTCTTAGATAATTTCGGATATTTGATGAAATATAACTTTCTGATGATGAACTATTTGATGATGAACACAATGTCTTTAACATTTCATAAGGTAAAATGCTAGTTACATTCCAAGTATCACGGTGAAAGTAAAGTAACAACAAAACGAATAGTTAAATGTCCATTTTGTTAAATAAGCCAAGGTAATATTTTAAAAGGTAATATACAAAATTTCGGATAATTAAGGATAAAACGTTAACCTGGCAACGTTAATTTCTTGTATTTACCGATAATTAGGGATATATTGCGAAATACGGCAACATTGCGTCTTTAATATTTCATTAGGTAAGATGCTAGTTATAATTCGAGTATCTCGGTCAAAATAAAGCAATAAAAAAACTATCCTCCACATTATCCTTTAAATTATCACCTGGTTACGGGGACACGCTTCGGCCGCAATAATTCAGAAACGAGTTTACATCAACGACACATTAATGCTCAAGTGTGCAAGTTCGAGAACGTAACGGAAGTGGTAAATTATCGCTGTTATTTCGGTTATCTAGCTCGATTATCGTGATAGAGACGAAGAAGCACTGCAAGAATGTACGAAATTGGTAACGATTGCCGTCGAATGAGGGATTAATCGCTATTTAATAAGTCTAGCGCTGTGCTGCTATCTCGTTTACACCGGTCGCATGCACCGATGATATTTTCCGCCATGGGAAGGCAATTAGCCGCGATGCTACACCGCCGACTAGATATCGACGTTAAGCGTTTTTAAAAAGCTATTTACCGGAGTTAATGGACGTATAATGAACCGGTCGGGCGCTCTGCCCACGTCAAACGTCAAAATTAAGTCAGTCACCGGAACTAACCAACGTACGGGCTCTAATAAAATATAATTTCGTCAAACGTTAGGACGAAACGACAAATTTGGCAACACCGCAAAAAAATTTTTACTCTTATTTACTCTAAACCAGGAAAATTAACAATATTTGACAACATTGCACAACATAAATATTATATCATAAAATGGTATATTTGGTAATACTAAAATATATATTCTGTTATAGTTTTAAAAACTTAACAACATTGTAAAACAGGAAACGAACAAACATAAGTAACATGAGTAACACCAAATATATTTTCATTAAACATTAGGATAAAACGTTATAATTGACAACATCAGGAAAAAATTATTTTTACCATTATTTCTACTAAGTAAGGAAATTTTACAATATTTAACAATACGTTGTGTCATTATAGTATATCATAAAATTATAATTTTGGCAACAATGTGAAGTACTGTATTTTCGACTATATAAGAAAAATTTACAATTTTTGACAACGTCGCATGTTCGACACTTTTATTAAAAGTAATATTTTTAATTTACGACTAATTAACTAAATGATATTTCCTAATGTTGCGTATAGCGAAAGAACTTAATATCGCAGGATCTAGTTTGTCTTGTACCTGCTGCTGCTGCTGCTCGGTCGACGATCGGTACTGAAAATATTCCCAGGCCGGTAATAAATCAACGGCTAGCATCAGCGAGACTATCCTGTGGTGACACGACGAGGAAAATCATAATCAGCGTTAAAGAGTAGCACGTACAAGTTAATAACCACTATCGATTCTGTGAATCGTTTTCGCATATCGGAGTATTTATATTCGACGATCGAAGAACAGGCTCTCTTGGATATCCCCGTTTGGCTTCCCAGTCACGTAAATGGGTGTGTTTAGGGATGAATCTTGCAAATACATACTTACAAGCATTGATAACTTTCACGATGTATAGTTATCCGGTATCGAAGCGATATTATATTTTGTTAATTCATCATTATTCATAGCGTACAAGAAACTGGAAATATTTTACTTTATGTTTTTAATAAAACTAATAACAATATATGGTGGTACGTAAAATTTCAGATAGTTAGGGATAAAACGTTAAATCTGGCAACATGTATTTACCGATGTTTTCGGATATTTAATGAAATATGGCACCATGGTATATTCAACATTATATTAGGTAAAATGTTAGTTATAATAATGAAAACTTTGGATCAGCGTTTTTAGACATCAACAATAATTATACTTACTAACTCTTCAATTAAGTTAATTTTAAAAGAAATAAAGGCTGGTGATGACTCCAACACATAAACCATATGTTACAGTGTATTTTTAAATATACAATAGTACCTGGTCAGTTTTTTATGAATTGTTTTCTCGCGTATTCGTTAATACTGCTTGCTACATATCGCAGAAAACTTGGTATTAATGTTTACCGAATATAAATACTAAAACAAGATGGCTTCAACCCTCTGTCAAATAACAGCTAACCCTATTCAAGTTATACAAGTCACTCTGAAAAAAGTCCCCTTATATTTATATACTTTTCCCCTTCCCATACTCATTGGTCATGTTTTATTCTTATTCATTCTAACATTCGTTCCATTTTTGAATCATAACTCAGATAATGAACATTCACAGCAGTAATAAGATTTCTGAATGGCAACAGATTTTCCTAACTCAAGTAATTACCAACGTGCATGTTATAACATTAAAAGACTAACCATAACGAATGTCCTCAATTATGATTTTATCACAGTTATTATGACGTTTCTTTTGTTTGCTCGTTGTTGTTTTTTTCGTTTTTCCAGCGTAAGTCGTTTTAAAAGTTGTTATGCTTAAAACAATTATTATACTAGAGGCGAGCGTATAAAACTGGCAGCACAAGATCATAAAATCACAACCATTAAGATTATTTATGTTGTTTTAGGTTAGTTTGGTTCAAACGTTTACAGTTTATGTGAGAGGTTTTTGACTAAATGCTTCATGATTTCGCAATGATTATTTCGAAGAATTCTCCGTTTGTTAAGAATGGATGTAAGAATATATAAAACTAAATTAGGTTTATCAATCACCAATCTTCAAAACATTAAATAAAAAGTTAAAAAAGTTCAAGAAAGCAGGTTATTCTACAAGAATGTATCTTTTAAAGGTTCATAGAAGAAGATGAAAGTAGAAACCGACTTTAAATGATCTAGAAATCGTTTCTAAAAGAAAGAATACTCCTACATGAAATGTCAGATATGGAGTAACAAGCATGCACTCAAAAGCTTTCAAGGATCCTTAACCAAATATTGAGATTGAGTAGCAAAAAAGTTTAAGGATACTTTACATATGTTTATAAAATATTTTTGTTTATTTTAGTAAAGAGATTCATTGAAAAATTATTTTTTATAAACATAATTTATGTTATATTAATCAAAGCAAAAAAAACATCAAAACAAAACAAAAACACTAGAAATACATTTAAAAAAGGGCTTTTTTATATTGTTTTCTATTATGATAATATTGAGTCATTTTATTGATAGCTAGGTAGTGATTTTATTTTCAAGCAACGTTTAAGTTTGTCAATTATTTCTAAAAAACTATGTCTTTTGAAGCTATCTAATAGTAATTTAACTGTATTTACATTTCATACGGTGTTTAATGACTCTTGGCCGTACTTGATACTTAAGATGGTGTTTTGTTCTTTGTAATTAGACATGTTCGAAGCTGAGAAGAAATATTAAGCAAAATAACACAAAATGAACTATAATTATGATATCCGGAGTTATGATTTATCAAGTATTCAGTCTCCATCCATATTATTTTTAATTGTATTTAAATTTCATACGGTGTTTAATGACTCTTGACCGTACTTGATACTTAAGATGGTGTTTTGTTCTTTGTAATTAGACATGTTCGAAGCTGAGAAGAAATATTGAGCAAAATAACACAAAATGAACTATAATTAAGAAATACTAGGTTTATTCGATAAGGATTCGCAAATGTTATTGTAACAAATTATTTTTCAATTCTTGGACATGAATTGGCGTCAGAGTCAAATAACCCTAGTTATTACACTACTTTGTTTCCTTTATAGTGATGTCTTTTCAGCAGAAAATCCTTTTATTAAGTGCTTGCATGTATTAAATGTTTGTATTTTAATAATTTATTAACATTATTAAAAATGTTTCGTAATATTTAATACTTTTACTATTATATATATTACAAGAAGGCGATATTGGTTTCACCATCCATCTTTTCTCCCACTTCTTCAGCATTTCGAAACCGTGCGCTAGTCGCGTCGTATCAATATAAACAAGTGGTAATCAGAAGGCGCTAGGTCTGGGGGGTACGCTAGATAGGAAAAAAACTTTCCATTCTATATGTAACAATGTGTCTAGGTTTCAGGACTCTTGCAACGTTATCATGGAAGCGGATGACTTTATGATGTTACCCGCTATTACTGATTTGCCTTGAAATAATATATCGTTTAGTTTGTTCAGTTACCACTGTAAATACCTGCAGTAAACAGATTTTTTGGTTTTATTAGCTAGTAATACACTAGAGTTTGCTGATGCCACCATAAGAATGACAAGACACTTCTGTGTCAATATGGATAGTTTTTCCGGACTAACCCACGTCTTTTTGCGCTTACAATTTCCGTGGTTGATCCACTTTTCATCACCGGCTACAATAAAAGAGTTCGAAATGGCATTTTCAGTCAATTAGTATGGTAACTTACACCTAATTAAGCATTGGAAACATTCATTCTCATTGCCCGTTTATGGCCTTTGTTATTCACATCAAAATCACCATTTTTAAATCGACGAAACCAAACCCGACAACTGTTATATGCTGGAACAATATCGCCATAAGTTTCTAAAAGTATTTGATGAACTTCAGCACCACTAGTCGTGAATATGTGTCATACAACCATAGCTTTGCCAAAAATGATTTTCGAACTTCGAAAAAAACGCCAAATACCCGTGACCTACAGTCACACCACTAATCACAGACGCAGAACATGAAGAAATGATAAACGCCAAACATAAATTAAGCGTATAATACGGTCCATGTGGAAGATAAACGAGCGGAGAACAGTGGACGGTAATTAGGGAGGAAACTCCGAGGTTTTATCGACGTTTGACGTATCCATATGTAAATAATGGACGTAATTATAATAATACGCGTTTAATAGATTGGGTCGGAGCCGAAACGGGTCGGGGCGTGATGGAGAGAAACAGAGGAGAAGAGAAAGAAACAAAAAAAAACGGACGAAATAATGATTTAAAATTATAATAATTTAGACGCCGAATAACACGGGTCGGGGAGCCCGAGGGGTGAGGGCGGGGAGGAGGACGGGGGGTTGTGGGGCGGTGTAGCCCGTCGAGGCAACGATATCGACCATAATTATTTACACATTAGCGAGATCGGCTATAATTATATCTAGCCAGTCGGACCACGCTATTAGCCTTAACTTTCGAAATGAATACCTTAATAGCGTAATCGCTCGCCCCGGTTAAAAACGCCCGCTCCCCCCCTGCCCCCTCCTAATTGGCTCTTCAGTTCCTAACAGCGCCATTAAGCGCCAGCTCCGAGGAGGCTCAAGACATGCAAAATGTTCACGAGATAATTGCCGGCGGACAGGGTCGGAACGCTCCTCCGCAATGATTCGGTCAGATTCCGCCACCAAAAACGGCTTATCCAGCTGGCGATCGACACCGAAGCATCGTTCTTATGACCACACTTTCGGAAACAAGATGCCTCGTCGGTATTTACGACGTAAACGAGGACATGTCCTGAAAGGCGTTCGAAAATCAAGACCTCGCTCAAAATCTCACTGTTTGAAAGCCCGAGGATGATGTTGAAGTCAGAAAAAGCTTCATATAATATTAATAATACGTAAAAGAAGATAAATAGTATGAAAACCATAGGTTTACGCTACTAAATGGTCGTTGTTATGAGTTACACGTTCAGGAATAAGACATTCTGACAGTATCTTGTTATAAGTGATGGTATAACCAAAAATATTCAAAGAATAAAGTGCCTTAGATATTATCACTATAAATATTGCCAGTTATCACTTTAAAGATGATCTTGAATCGTTAAAACTTAATATGATGTCTAAGAAGTCTAAGAAGCCGGAAAGATTAATTTCATAAAGAAAGAATCCATAATTTTGAAGTATTAGCTTTTGCTTTATTTCTATTCAATAAGGAAAATTCACAACATTTGACAACGTTGCGCGTTATTTATATTATTTCATAAAGTGAAGAATTAAGTTTGTTAACACTGTGAAATATAGGCTCTGGTATTGTTATATTTTCAGTAAATAAGGAAAATGAGCAAGAGTTGACAACGTTATATATTAAAAAAAGGAAACGAACCAACATAGAATTACACCAAATATAGTTTCAGTAAACATTAGGATAAAGCACGGCAACACCACGAAAAAGTTATTTTTACTTGTTACTTAAAAATTAACAATATTTGACAACACATTATACTATGCCATAAGTTTGGCAACACTGTGAAGTACAGTTACTACTATATAAGTTCTGTTATAGTTATTATTTTTACAAAATAAGGAAAATTATCGAACCTGAACAACGTTGCACCTTATAAAAAGCGCTCACCAAATATAGTTTCATAAAACATGGGACTATATCCTAAGAAGCGTTCGAAAATCAAGAAGTTATTCATCAGTTGAATCATCAAGTTGAAGTCAGAAAAAGCTTAATGTGATAATGAGAATACGTAAAGAAACATACGTATAGATACATGTTTGGAAATATGACATTGTGTCAATATCTTACCACTCTTTCCAATCATAAAAACTTAATAAAATGTAACAACAACAAAATATGTTAAGAATGATGCTTAAGAAAAGAAAATTAAGACGTAAGATTAAGTTGATAAAGAAACAATACACAATTTTCGAGTATTAAGAGCAAGAATTGATACAACATATATTAATCAAAATATTTTCGTACTTCTTCAGTTTTTCGAAACCGTGTACCAGCCAAGCTATGCATCGATCATCAACAGTGTATCTACGTGTGTACAAGACGAGTCTGTTACTGGCTTTAGCAATAATACATCATTCGATTTATCCAATTGAAGTCAAAAGACATCTGCATTAACTGTTTTAGCAGTTCATAATACATCACATCTTACTCAAGCCCAGCCAAATTTACAGCAAAGCTTTACGGCAATGAATATCCCTCTGCACTGTCGATCGGGATCATTCTCCTTGGTACTATCATAGTAGATCCACTTCTCATTACTACAGAAATTTCTTTTTTGGGTGATAAGCAACTGTTTAAAGTGATATTTTCAGTCGATTCATCTTTTAGAACATCTAGAAACATTTGATTCATAACTACTAAGCTGCCTAAAATTCCTTGGGAATTTAACTGGGTTTTCGTCCAATAAGTTTCGCAATTTATTGTAGTGAAGATGGAATATTTTCGGAAATTCTGATTTTTTTTAAATTAATGACTTTAAAGGAATATCGTGAATATGATTTTTTAAAAAACATAGTATCTCACAAAATAGTATAACAAAAATATCAAAATTAAGAATGTAAAAAGACATAGGAACTATCACAGAAATTATAGATTTAACTGTATAGATATCTAGCGTGGTTAAAATAGTTTTAAAAGTTTTTTTCAATTTTTTGTGCTTATTTGTAGATTTGTTGTGAAATATCGAAACAGTGCCTCATATGTCAGAAGAAATAGTAATCAGAAGGAGCAAAGTCTGGAGAATACGGCGGGTAGGATAGCACTTCCCCTTTTCAATGTCTCCGGGTATGATGGATGTATGTTCACCGGTTTTGCAACATGTGGTCGAATAGAAGAACAACATTGTTGCGTCTTTGTTCGTATTCCGGCAGTTTTTCGCACTGTGCTTGGCTCACACATCAACACGCTCAAACACATCAATTATAACGATCTCCATTGATAGTTTCATCGAGTGATACCTTCAAATCCACCTTTCCATTTTTTTTTATCTGACTAGAAAGTTCTTTGTCTTCGGTCTCAAAATAACCACTTTTAAGATCGTTGTCGTAAGCTTCATCCAGTATTCGTTGACCTTCATCTGTTTCTTTCCTCAAATTGAAGTATAAAGTAAAACTTCCTGCAAATGCCACTTACTCGGTACTAATTCAGACATAGTCAACGCGCTAAAAATATCTTTTATTCACACTTCGACGAAATAACACATAATGAAAAGTGAGGCTTCAACATGAATATGTTTATAAATGTACCCGCGATGCTATATAATGTACAGTAACACTATCTGTTATAAATCCTTTAAAATTAATTTAAATCATCAGAAATCTTCAACAATAGGTGTACAAGAAAACTAGAAGCTCTACATACCAAAAAGAAGCTTGTTCAGCAAGATTTTAACGAGAAACCCAAACTGTTCCTGTTTCAACGTTCCTACCTTATTCGCATTTTCGACAAAACATTCAGATTGGCGTCTTAGCGACCTTGACTGCCCGCGACTACCTGAAGGATTCCGTAATAGACACGTTGGCAGTCTCCTCTGGCCTTTTTGTCGGACCATCCGCTGTCTCTCCCGTACCCTGGCGGACTCCGCACTGATCTACGTCCAGGATATTTCGTAAAAACGCTAAATTATAACTAATAAAAATATTTTCGAGTCCCGACGGCACCTTTCGGGTGATTTGTTACCCGTTTCGGATGATATAAGGCATCGTTCGAATGACAGGACGGTAATTAATTATCGGGAAGACGTAGGAGAATCTCAACGATGCCATCCAGTCGTAGGAATGAGACCCGAGTTTGTTTCTGTTGTTGCCGTCACTCCTTTAACAAACTAATGTGTCTATCGATGCCAATATTTGATTAAAACATCTGTAAAATTTATAAAATAATAATTATTTACAATATTCAAGGAAAAAACAATCCATGAGTGTACATCCCGTACATACATCCCTGAATAAATTTTATCTCTAAAATCATAATTTTTTAATTATTTACAGTTTATGACTCAGATACTTTTAAATCTTGAGTCATGGAAATGAAACTTTAATTTGTATCACTAATAAATAATCAGTGTTTATCTTTCATCGTATAGTGCGCATACATTCATGTTAATATCTTTAATATACTAACTTTTTATTATTTGTTACCACTGCTGTAGTTTGCATCTGAAAGATAATTTTAAATGTAACAAATTTCAAGTCATTTAATAGCATGTTCTATTATAGATCTTTCATCTAAATATTATCTTTATCGTTTTGTTTTAGTTATATTTTATCTTCACTATCAAAATATTCAATATCAATATAATTTTTACATTATGTCTAATAAACCATTAGAGAATATGAGTGCTTTTTTCGGAAAACGATAAATCTAATCATTACACTTCATTCAGTATCACTAATTCAATTTTTATCTTTATCTTGTTCAGTTTTTCTTCAGCTGTTAATTTTATCGTTATTATTTTTATTGTTGCATATTTATTTAATCGTATTCTGCATCTCTCATTTGAATATTCTCCTTATCTTTTGGTTTTAGTTAGCTTTTATCTTTCATTAAGTAGATTATCTTTAGAAATGTTCAGGTTCAAAGTAATTTTTACATCTTCATGTCTTATAATATATTAGAAGATACAAGAGCTTAGTTTTTGCTTGGTAGTAATGTTATAATTTCCTTGGTAATAATGTAATATTATCTCTAACTTGCGTAACTTATCTTTAACCATCAATTTTATGGTTATTTTTTTGTTGAATATTTATCTAGTTTTATTGTATATCTCCCATCTAAATATTAACTTTATCTTTCTGCTCTAATTAGTTTTATCTTTAATTAGTTCGATTATCTCTAATAATAATCCGGTTAAATGTAACTTTTACAATTTTACGTCTTATAATCCATTAGAAGATTCTGTTGGTATTAAATGATTTAGGAAAAATGATTGATTTGCCACTGAATCTATTTGTACACTTTTATCTTTAACTTACGTAATTTATCTTTAACCATCAAATTTATCGATATAATTTTTCTCGTTGCTTATTTATTTAATTATGTCTTTAATTAAATCAATTATCTTTAGAAATATTCAAATTCAGTGTAATATTTACATTTTTCTATGTATTATAATCAATCACAATTTTATGAAGAAAATGTATTTTTAATGTTTCTATTAAACGAAACCTTTCATCTTTATTAATGAACATTAATTTATAATCTACGTTGTCTCAAATCCTATAAATTTTTTTTAGATAAAGATATATATTATATTATATATATATATATATATATATATATATATATATATATATATATATATTGGCTTGTTGAATCTACCTTGTTATTGTGATTAAATAATGTTGAAATATTGAAATATTTAGTAAATAGTATATATTTTGTTATATAATAAAGATAATATCTTTCTTGATTTAGTCGTTATCTTTATCTAAACCTCATGACTTGCATTATTCTATATTTAACATAGGAAAATATCAGTGCATCATTTGTCGTGATATATCGTTCAATTTTTTGATATATCTTTTATAATATATGCATATATATATATATATATATATATATATATATATATATATATATATATATATATATAACAAGTAATATGAAAATTTATCTCTAATCTTACGCCCGTTATGTAAATATAAATCGGTTAGTCGTTGTATTTTATAATTAACAAGTTGTTAATTATTCCCCGTGTATCTTTATCTCAAACTGCCACGTAAATAGCGTGTCCAATCCCCTTAACTAGCCCAACAGCGATTAGATTATTAGTTGACCATCTAGACTTATATAATACGGGCGGTAATAACATTTTAAGAGATAAATTAACGATATTATCAACCGCCGTTGAATTTTATGCTAATAACAGCGTTCCTAACCCGATAATTAAGATGTCCCCGACTATATTAATCGTCCTGAGGAATATTTGAATAAATTCTCGTCGTATAATGGCTCCAGATGCGGACACAAAAGACGGCGAGACGTCACTACCGTTGCGTCCGACGAAATTTATCCGGTATTTTACGGGTTTTTAATCGTCCGGTTTACATAAAATAAGATAATAAATGCGTTTTAATATTCTAATTTTGTTTTCGCGTCCAAAACCGACCGAATATCGTACCGTTCCTTGCTCCGTGACGGTAACTAATACGATGCTATTTAATACAATCAAGGTAATTTGTAAGATAATAGTTACGGTGGGTTATATTACTGAACGAGTTGTTTCATTCTAAACGGAGGTGATATTTTAGAAAGACATTAGAGCGCTTTTTTATTGTATAATACATTATGAGGATATTTATCACTCGTTGTATTGACAGAGGTAATCGAACGATTCTAGTTCTCTTGAGTAATTAATCATTTGTTAAAATTCTATTTGTATCTATGGCATTCTTTATATTTGATTTATGACTATATTTCCACACATCATATATATATATATATATATATATTATTCTATTCATATAAAGTACTATTCATTTGTAGTACGATTTGTCCAAGATAGGCCCCTTTTTTTCTTTTTCTTCCGAGCGACCATTCTTTTGAGATCTGAGAACAGGAAAAATCACTAGGGATCAGATCTGGAGAATACAGTGGATAGGACAGCAGCACACGGTATGTGACACGGTGCATTGTCTTGGTAAAGCAGCACTTTCTTTTCCTTCAAATGCGGCCGTTTCTCCGCGATTTAGTCCTTCAAACGGCCCAATAAGGCTCTGTAATATTCGCTGTTGATGGTTCTTCCTTTTTTTATGTTAGTCAATGAAAATTGTTCCATACGCATCCCGCCATAAACTTGCCAGCCGACTGTTGCGTTTTCCCACGTTTTGGAGCGGGTTCATCGTGTGTAGTCCACTCGAATGACTGTCGATTGGACTTCGGAGTGAAATTATGGAGTCGTGTTTCATCCGTTGTCAGAAATCGACGCAAAAACTCGGCCTTATTACGCTTTATCGTCTTCAAGCACTGCTCCGAATCATCAACTCGTCGTTATTTTTGGTTAAAAGTGAGCTCGCGCGGCGCCCACTTTGCACAAAGCTTTCTCATACCCAAATATTCATGAATGATATGATGTACACCTTCAGTTGATATTTTTAGAGTGTCTGCTGTTTCATCCAGTTTCAATGTATGGTCATTCATAATCATTTTGTGGATTTTTTAAATGTTTTCGTGGGTAACAACCTCTTTTGGGTGTCCACTGCTCTCACCGACTCCTGTGCTCATTTCACCACTTCTAAACTAATACCAATTCTTGATGGTTATTTTTTCTGGGGTACTGTCTGGAAACTTTTGCTTTAACTTTATATTTGCTTTCACAAAGCAATATTTTATCAACACGCGGAATTGCTTTTTATCCATTTTTTTCACAATAACAAAAGTTGCTTCACTCAAAATGCTATAATTCACAAACTTATGATCCGACAGCTGCCAAATTTATGCACGCATCTTTTGAGGGTTAGCGCTAACTGAAAAATGGATTTAATTCTAGTAGTGCCATCTATGTGTCAGGCCGAGGACTTTACAATTGACCTGTTATATATGTTATCAATAAACTCTAAGATATCTTTAATCAATTTTTCCTAACCTAATTTCCTAGTTTCAAATTGCGAGTTTACTAATTTGTCATATCACTTATCTTCATTCCATTCCAATAAAATCGACGGCATACGGCAAGTTTTATCTTATCTTTAAACAGAAAATACATCTTTATCCTAATAAAGGTTATTATCTAAGAAAAAGTCGAACAATATATATTAATTTAGCAAACATGACAATTATCTTTATCTTTAATGGTGAGTCTTTAATGAACAAATTTGAAATAAATTATCGAGCTTAACCTATGGATTATAGAAATTAAGATATATTTTTATCTTGTCCAATTTATCTTTAACAGTCGGTTTGAATATTTTAATCAGTAAAATCGAGGAATACTTTTCTTAATTCAATTTTATTAATGAATTTGTCAATGCTTATCTTTATCTTCCCCAGACTTTATCTTTAAACGTCAATATTTTTATGATCTTTTTGTGTTATATTGGTAATCGAGATGTTGCTTCTTTTTCTTCATTCAATAATATTAATTTTCCTATATACATTAGAAAATATCAGACCATTTTTAATTGACTTAATTTAATTTCCAACTTTTACCTTTATCTTAAGTATAATAATTAATATTCAACCATATCATATTGCATATTTATAATCTAAGAGTAAGATAATCAAGAACATGCATATACTTTTACAAAATATCATTGTCCGGTTTCACGTTAGTTTACTTTCGGTATGGGTCAGTGTCGAAAATTAATATTTATCTTTATATTGTCTAAAATATCTTAGATCGTCGTTTGAAACAGTATTCTATTGAAAAATATAGCTTCGAACTTATCGCTAATATTAATATTGTTTTTATCTTCATTTAGTTCTTTTGTACTATTATCAATCTTGTTAAAAGTATCAATTCTTGTTAATCTGTACTGTTCTTGTCTTTAATCATCAATTCTAACTATAATAATTAATCGCCTTATAACTTATATAACTACCTTATAACGCATAATCTTATATGTTTCATTGACTAAATTTAATTGCCAATTTTTATTTTTATCTTGTCTTATTTATCTTTAATCATCAATCTTAACCATACCAATTAATCTTTAACCATCTTATGATACATAATCTTATATGTTCCATCGAGTTCATTTAATTGCCAATTATTATCTTTATCTTGTCTAATTTATCTTTAATAACAAATTTTAACCATAATAGTTAATCTTTAACCAACTTATAACACATATTTATAATATAATAGTAAGATAATTAAGAATATGCAAATACTGTTACAAAATATCATTGTCCGGTTTCATTTTAGTTTACTTTTGTTACGAACAGTGTGAAGGATCAATATTTATCTCTATATTGTCTAATATATCTTAGATCGTCGTTTGATACATGGTAATCAATTGAAAAATATAGTTGCGAATTAATCGGTAATATCAACATTGTTTTTTATCTTTATTTAATTATTTTCTACAAGTATCAATTCTTGTTAATCTTTAATGTTTCTTTCAGCGAAATAAACTTGAGAAATGTTCTTGTCTTCAATCATCAATTCTAACTATAATAATGAATCGCCTTATAACTTATATAACCATCCTATAACGCATAATCTTATGTGTTCCATTGACCAAATTTAAATGGCAATTTTATCTTTATCTTGTCTTATTTATCTTTCATCATCAATCTTAACCATATCAATTAATCTTTAACCATCTTATAAAACATAATCTTATATATTCTACCGATTTCATTTAATTGCTTATTATTATCTTTATCTTGACTAATTTATCTTTAATAATAAATTTTAACCATAATAGTTAATCTTTAACCAACTTATAACATATATTTATAATATAATAGTAAGATAATGAAGAATATGCAAATAATGTTTCAAAAATCATTGTCCGGTTTCATTTTAGTTTACTTTTCTAACGAACTGTATGAAGGATCAATATTTATCTTTATATTGTTTAATTTATCTTTATTTGTCGTTTGAAACGCAGAATTCTATTGAAAGGTATAGCTTCGAACTAATGGATAATATTTGTATTTTTAACAAAACTCAGAATTTTCTGGCAAGTATCAGTGCTGGTATAGATATTGGAATGTATACATGTATCTTTATCTTTTCTCGAAATAACGCATCGACCATTTGGTTAGTTTCATCTTTAAAGAGAGATTTTCGGCTAGTAAAAGTGGATAAATGTTGGTTTTGCGGTACTTACCTCCCGGAAAACGATGCGGGAATATCCGTCCGTGCCTGGACAGCAGCCACGGATACAGGGGGTAACTATCCCGCGGGGGAGTGGGCGTGGCGAGGGGGGACGGTTGTCCCGGGAAGCCGTGCTGGCCGGAGCTGAGGGCGGCCGCCAGGGCGGCTCCCTGAAAATGGGCGGCGAGCGCGAACGGGTGCTGGCCGCCGTGGTTGTGCATCAGCTCCGGCTGCAGGAAGCCGTTCTTGCCGACCAGATTGGGGTCGTACGTGGGACTGGGCCGGATCAGCGTGTGGGCAGGTATGCCGGGCACCATGATGGGCGGTTTGGGGGAGCCGACGGGCGAGTACGGCTTGGGGCTGACGTTGACCTTGGGCTCGACGTCGCTGGACGGCGACAGAGGCGCCGAACTCTCGGAGAAGTGTACGGGCGACGGGGGCTGCGGACTGGCGCTGGTCGTCTGGCCGCCCACGATCGAGTCGATGGAGAAGCCGATCTTGGGCTTGGAGGGCACCGCGATCACCGGCGTCGGGGCCAGAGGCATCATGTTTGGGTTCGGGGCACCGGGTCTCGAGCTACTTCATCGGCCGCGGCGCGAACACGTCATCATCTGCTTCGTCGGACGTTCGTCGATCGGATCGATCACAGATTCACTGCCACCCCCAAAAACACACACCTCGGTCTCTATTCCATCCCGACGTGTCTCTCCCTTTGTTTTGTTGCTGCTCTTCCTGTCAGTGACCAGACATCAAAAAAAATCACATGGAACTACGCGCGCTGCTACCCGCGACACTACTCAACTGTTAATAAGCCCCTGCCGCCGGTACGGAGCCCGTGATGCTCTTCGGAGGGGCAAGGGGGCGTTTCCGGCGGCGCGCATAGGACAGCGCGGGACACGCCCGCCGCGCGGTGATTGGCCGGCGTCGCGCGGCGATATGGCCACGCGACCACGCCCCATCTTTTCGCCTCTCCGCGGTGCCGGCCCTGAAAAAACCAGTTTAGCCCCGTAAACGCTCAGATATTACACTTAGGACGCGCGATAAATTTAAAACAAACAGGTTGTAGACAATTTGGCGCGGCCGTTTCGCTTTTTGTCCGCAATTAGCGTTTCTCCGCCCCCCGAGCGTGTGCGTGCGCCGCACGGCAATTGGTTGGATTGAACGAGCGTCGGGGTGGTGGGGTTCACGGAGTTTTATCGCCGCGCGGTAGAGGAGCGCGCGCGGGCTCATTGATAATTTAATTCGATTTTAACGCCGGCGTGGACATTTCCTCCTTTTATAACCGATATTTTATGGCCATTAGGCGACTGCAAAAAGGTGCGATTCTGGTACCGTTTCCTGCTCGTTCAATTGTTTCCTAGACTTCCTCGTTAGCCTGGGAATCGAGAGGGTGGAATTAGACGACGGTTTTTTCCAAAAACGGATAATCTAAAGTAATTCAGTTAATAACGATTACGATATAACACGTCAATTGAAAAGTCCCCGGCCTACCATAGTAAAACACATTTTTTTAGGCAAAATTAGTTTTTTTTATTCAACATAATTCCCTTCAAGGGTGCTACACTGATTATAGCGACCCTCCAACTTTTCGATACCATTTTCGTAGTACGATTGGTCCTTTGGTTCAAAATAAGCCTCAGTTTCCGCGATCACCTCTTCAGTCGACGAAAATTTCTTCCCAGCGAGCATTCTTTTGAGATCTGAGAACAGGAATTATTTATGAGATATGAGAACAGGGAACGGTGGATGAGGAAGCAATTCGAAGCCCAATTCATGGATTTTTTGCCATCGTTTTCATTGACTTGTGACACGGTGCATTGTCTTGGTGAAGCAGCACTTTCTTTTTCTTCAAATGCGGCCGTTTTTCGGCGATTTGGCCCTTCATACGGGTCAATAACGTTATGTAATAGTCGCTGTTGATGGTCTTTCCTTTTTCAAGGTAGTCAATGAAAATTATTCCATGCGCATCCCAAAATACAGACGCATAAACTTGCCAGCTGACTGTTGCGTTTTCCCACGTTTTGGAGCGGGTTCATCATGTGCAGTCTACTCGGATCACTGTCGATTGAACTTCAGAGTGAAATGATGGATCCATGTTTCATCCATTGTCACATATCGACGCAAAAACTCGGGTTTATTACGCTTGATCAACTTTCAGCACTTCTCCGATTCATCAACTCGTCGTTGTTTTTGGTCAAAAGTGAGCTCGCGCGGCACCCTCTTTGCACAGAGCTTTCTCATACCCAAATATTCGTGAATAATATGATGTACACGTTCAGTTAATATCTTTAGAGTATCTGCTATTTCATTCAATTTCAATTTACGGTCATTCAAAAGCATTTTGTGGATTTTTTTAATGTTATCGTCGGTAACAACCTCTTTTGGGCGTCCACTGCGTTCAACGTCTTCGGTGCTCATGTCACCACGTCTGAACTTAGCATACCAATCCTTGATATACTTCAACTGTATTTTTTCCTTTCAAAAAGCAATATTTTATCAACACGCAAAATTCCTTTTTATCATTTTTTTTTCACAATAACAAAAGTTGCCTCAGACAATATGCTATCATTCACAAACTAATGATCCGACAGCTGCCAAATTTATACACGCATCTTTTGAGGGTTAGGACTAACTAAATATAACTAATAAAGATTTAATTCTAGTAGCGCTATCTATATGTCAAGCCGGGGACTTTTCAATTGACCTGTTATATTCACCATAATTATAGCTGTTTAATTTTTAATTTATGCCATAGTTTCTTACGCCACAATATGCTTTTCAATACATTATGTAAATATACAAAATTACAACAAATAGCAATGTCCATTTTTATAAGATTTATTTGAATATGTCCAGAAAGTTTCGAATATACTACGTACAATTTCTGCTTCCTGCTTGTTCAGTTGCAACCTAAAGCCTGCTTGGTTTGCGCAGTAGTAAGGCGACAGGTCGGCCCTCCAACTGTTGCGATAGCCGCGGGTTCGAATCCTGCTAGGACATGGTCGTAAATATGTGTTTGTAATTGCTTAATATTTGTGATTGTCCTTAGGCAAGAGTGCAAAATCTGACAAGGAAAATGATCCCAGTCATGACAGTAGTAACCAGGCTGGGTAAGTTCAAGTTGTTCACTCGCCAGTCGGTGGGCTTAACGCCGAGGATTGTGGTTCAGAGCACACGTTAAATTATACGTCCAGTCTAGATAAAGCCTCTTTGGTAAAAAGGAGACTTTAAATTATTTTTAAAAAAATGCTTCCTAAACTTCCTCATTAGCTTGGGCATTGGGAGAGTGGAATTAGACCACGACGTTTTTTCCAATCCAAACTCATTCCATTCCTAACACTTTCGATATATATTCACGCTAACTAGAGCTTTTGAATTTATAATTTATGCAATATTTGTTAGATCGAAAGGTGGTGTTCAATATATTTTGTAAATATATAACTAATAACACAATAAATAATTTGTTACATTTACAAATGTCTAGTTTCGAATATCCATGATACATATATATTATATTACTTACCAAACCAAGCAAATCCACGTTACAAGGTGTTATTGTATAAATTTATACTCAAGCGTATTTGACCATATAAAATCCAGCTATGGGGAACCGCTAGCAAGTCTAATATATCCATCATACAACGGCTCCAAAGTAAAATTTTGCTTGCCATCGTCGATGCTCCGTACTAAGTACTCTAAAACCAATGACGAGTGTAATTCAACGTGTTTGTGTTAAGTACTTCTGAAGAGTGTCAGTGCATCCCAATGTACTCGCTAATCAGCTAAACATGCGAAGTGACAGTAAAGTGCGTAGACTAAAACGTTTAACACCACCTGATCTGATTATTGGACATATATAGACTTTAGAACAAGCTTTAAAATAAGACTAATCAATTAAAATAGTATTTTATGCAGGAGATCACTTAATGGAGCGATTTTCTACATGCCATGTATTTATAATATTAACATAACAAATACATATTGCCCTTTGGGCAGATTATGGAACTACTAAGAGTAATAATAATAAAAAAAATATGTTATGTCTGATTTCTTACCAGCTAATCTAAAATTATTCCATTCCTAATAATTTGGATATATATTTGCTAATTATATAAAGACTCTATATAATATGTTCATTGTGTAGTGAAACACATTTCAAGAAATTTTTAACAAAATGAAGTATACAAATTAAAATTTCTTGTACAAATGTACAGAGAGTTTCGAATATCCATGCTGTATGTATATCCTTTTATTCAGAAACACATGGCATACATATTACAACTAGTTATTCACTATCTAGTAGTTTTTGCTTAATATTGTTCTTAAAATTCAGATCCAAGATTTTAGACCCAAAATCAATTAGCTTAACTATGCTCGTTCAAAGGATGTTTGTCTCTTAAACCTTCGGGAAAATCCAATCCACAATTTTATTTATTATGTTATACAATCTTACTTATTTAAAAGAGTAAAATATTATACCCTGTGTGAATTTCAATGATTTTTTTATATTAAGTTACCCTATGTGTTTCATTGAAAAGAAAAATATTAACTATTCGGACATATAACTAGAATAATAATATGCTCTTAAACTTTTTCAGAATAAAAGTAGTAAGCAGGCATATTCAAAAATAGAAATTTACTACTTTCCTGCATATTTTTGTATAAACATCATTTAGCATTTGCCAAAACTCGTAAAAAATAAAAATATTAAAACGTATTGTTCTAAAAATGATCAATCGTTGATAAACGCAGATGCAGTATGCTATAATAGATATATATTAATAATTAAATTGTCTCTGATTCCTTGGTTTTCGTACATATTTAATTTCTGAAAAATTAAAATCACAAGCCCGAATTTTGCATCAATTATAAATCCATATGCTGAATTATTATATAAACACAAAGACGATTTTGGTGATTTAAGAGTAATTTCAAATATACAAATAAAGGGAATAAAATTAAAAATAAAGGTAATAATACATGCTTTATTTATTGTAGTAGCATATGAGAGATATTGCAATATGTAGGAAATAAAATTAATTAATTATTTGTCATATAAAATTGATAATTCTATTCGTCTTTATGTTAAAATATAGGTAAATTGACATACCATGGAAGATTATCGGTTATTATACAAGCGGAAATGTGACAAAATGATTTTGTTGCATGACAACACTCGGTCATGTGGTGTGCCTGTCCGTCGTATTTACAGGATATTATTTCTTCCTATCATGAAGTTACTAATGCAACTAGTACTACGGTCTAGTTACCATTTTTTAAAGAATTATTTTAAACACTCAATATTTCACAATTACATTTGGATAATTACAAGTTTAATTCTCTCTGACTCTATTACTGTGTTATTTGCTGTCCGTGTCATATATCATAATATAGTATTTAAAAAACACTACATCACTACATAGTATAAAACAAAGTCGCCTTTTCTGTCCCTATATCCCTATGTGCGCTTAAATCTTTAAAACTACGCAACGGATTTTGATGCGGTTTTTTTCAATCGATAGAGTGATTCAAGAGGAAGGCTTATATGTATAATACATGCATAATATACTAAGGCAACATTGCTAATTTTAGAGGTTTCTAACGTGATGTCGTAAATTAACCTATTTTTTTAGGCTTATTTAGCAATTAGCAAAAACGCTGCCTAACCCTACGAGTTAGATCAAATTAATGTACTACAGTATTGTACACCATAAAAAGGTCTACAAAAAAGTTCGCGATGGTATATGTTTATCTTTTAGGGATAACCCACATTAACCATTTTTATTGTTTACTTTTTACGTGAGAAAATGGCTTATTTACGAATCTATTTTAAGCAATACGGCATTAATCCTTATCGAATTAAGTACCTTAAATACAGTGTGCAATTAATATAGATCAATATGGTTCCTTACAGCATGTAAATTAAACAAATATTTTCGGAGATATTACAAATTTAAAATTTGCGTTTAAAAATGTGTAATGTAATAAAAATTGTATGAATTTAGATATTCCAAAGATAGCAGGAAATCTTCATAGTAAGTATAGGGGAAGAGGAATTGTTTTACTCCAAATTTAATGCGTGCAGGCCAAGGGCAGTAATGAATGAACCAAAAATACTGGATCGATTTTAATCATGTTTTCATTGAGTGACATAGGCATATATATTTTATGCCCGTGCAAAGTCGGAGCGGGCCGCTATGTTTTTATATACAACGTTCATATTTTTTCTGTAGTGTATTTAATTTAGTATCAGCATTGCACCCGTGCGAAGCCGGGGCGGGTCGCTAGTTTGATATAATCAGAACAGTCTCTATTATCCTGAAGTCTCTATAAAACCTATGGCTCACACCCGTACCTTCAATCCTGCTTCCCATACCTCCTGCCATTCGGCCTCCAACTCTGTAATAACTAGTAGAACTCTAGTCGAGATGTCTGTATACCCACATCTTGTAATTAATTCTAATTGTCGTATTTTTTATTGATATATTCTGTTGTTTAATGATTTTGCATGTTTTGTATTGCATGACATATTCATAACAGGGATTTTCAACAAGGACGAGTCGATCTTCAAATGGGGCGAAAAAAGCTGTGTTTCAGTTGACGAAATTCTTTCTCTTTTTATTTAATAAGCTGTTTTACGATGTGAAGCTTCAGTTCTCACGGTGACATGGATGCGAGTCGTAAAATGTTCCCTTATTCGGCCATATAAATTCAGTTTAATTTGAACGATGGTCTGTATGTTGTTGCAACTTCACTAAATTCCTCAAAAATAAAGCTAATGAGGTCAAAACGCACAATTGCAATAGCCAATACCACATTAAGCCATCTAATAACTGATAAACGACATATTTTGTACTCTGATAATGTAAATTTTTATTAAAACTCATCAAGAAATCCCAAAACTTATTTCTAAATGTCACATTAGATATTCTTAGTACAATCTTAGTTTACAAATTAATTTATTGTCATTGTTCTACTGTTTCCCAATATAGTTATATCAGACTAATAAAACGAAAGATAGCTTGGTTCGCTTCATTCTTCTAATTTATTGAGCATTTTCCAGTCTGTTTTTAACTAGAATAAAATGAGAAGGAAAATATTGTCTGATTCTAAAGCGAACTTACTCATTGCGACAGGCAATACCTTAAACATCTTGATGATATATGTACAAAAAAACTTTGAATAGACTATGGCGAATTAGAATCAAACTCAGAAAACTGAACTGGTTAGTCGAAAAATACTTCCAGTTTGATCTAGGATCTAAAAGGACTGATGTATCAATTAACAGACTAGATAACTGTAATAAAGAATAAAAAAATATTGGCTTATAATAATAACATGCCATAGAGAGATTATTAAAAATACATACAATTTTAAAGGAAAAGTGAAATTACTAAGATTTTACTAAAATTAAAAATAGAAACTTTTAAAATTCGCGTTAAAGTTGAACACCAATCAGAAACTCTAAGAAACATTGGCCTCAGTTATCGTTTCCTAATAATCACATCAAACCACCTAATAACTATATTGGTGTTAAAGAATCATCATTTTATATATATCTGTACTTGTCATTTTTCTGGTGTGTAAATAACATATTTTGGTACTCTGATAATGTCAATTTTTATTAAAACTTATCAAGAAATCCCAAACTTATTTCCAGATGTCATAATTATAATATTCAACATTTTTTATTACATTTTACATTAAATACTTTTAGTACAATCTTAGTTTACATATTAATTTATTGTCATTGTTCTATTGTACTTGCGTCAATACACAAGGAAGTAAAAATTATAACAATTTAAAATTATATTAGTCTAATAAAGCTAAAGTTAGCTTGGTTCGGGTCATTCCTCTGATTTTTTGAACATTTTCCAGTATCTATATGGCTTCTACGTTGCTATAGTTTAGTAACATTTTTAATGTCAATCCATTTCATCATACAGTTCTTCGTTGGATATCTAGCGATGAATAATACTAATTAATCGAACAACTTCGTGTAGCTTTAATTTAATTATAAACCAATCTCTTTGATCTTTGTCCAAGTATTTTTTTTTAATTTGACTCTGATCTGCCACATTTTTTTTCTAACTTTATGTTCAAGCTCCAATAATAGCGTGTTGTTAAAGATATTACTACAGTTTTCTTCTGTAAATTAATATCACTAACTTACCATGCGAAATTTGTCATCTGTGAGAATCCCTTCTGACCAGTCACTAAATGTAATTTTGTTAATTTTTATTTTGACTGCTTCACAATTTTTTAATGTTAATTATAACGATTTAAGTTTTGTTATTAATAAAAAATAATCAGGTTTTAAATAAAACAAAGTGATTTTGATGGATGAATTTGATAGATAAGTGCTTTTTTAAAATCTCCTTTCTGTAGCTCTGTTTCAGTTGATCATAAACAACCCGAATTTAGATATCACTGAATATATACAATACAGCTTAGTATTAAAAGAAAAAACTTTCGCCTATAAATGTGGAAATATGTATTTTTTTTATTCTTTGTGATTTCATCTGCCTTATCGGCAATAAGTATTTGTTATGTCTATATTATATATATATATATATATACATGGCATGTAGAAAATCACTTCATTAAACAATCTCCTCTATAAAATATTATCTTAATTAGTCTTATTCTAAAGCTTTTTCTAAAGTCTATATATGTCCAATAATCAGATCATGTGGTGTTAAACGTTTTAGTCTACGCACTTCACTATCACGTCGCATATTTAGCTGATTAGCGAGTACATTGGGATGCACTGACACTCTTTCTAAGTACTTCACACAAACATGTTGAATTACACTCGTTATAAGTTCTAGAGGAATATCGAGTTGTATCACTTTATATGAAATACAGTAAGGAGCATCAGCAATGGCACGCAACACTTTATTTTGAAACCATTGAATGATGGATATGTTAGATTTGCTAGCGGTACCCCATTGTTGGATTCCATATGACCAAATAGGCTTCAGTATAGACTCGTACAGCAATATCTTGTTATCTAATGATAACTTGGATTTGCGCCCGATGAGCCAATACATTTGATATTCTTCCAGGTTAGGCATCGATCTAAGTGCATACCAAGATATTTAACATGCTCTGCTTGAGGGAGCTGACGATGATTTATGTTGACGTTCGCTGGTGAACATGTTCTTCTACGCAGAGTAAACGTTACATGCGTGAATTTTGTTTCATTGGCTTTAATGCGCCATATCTTCAACATGATGCTGTGACTGGATCTTCATAGGATGCTAAGATTGCTATGTCGTCGCCTTGATTTACAATAAAATGTCTATCAGTGAGATATGGTTTTAGTAATTGATAGTGCGGATGAGGGAGAAGTTTCTTTAGTTTAACCTGCAAGCCCGTGTGCCATACTTTGTCAAAAGCCTGAGATATGTCTAGAAAACCAGCCGAACACTATCTTTTGGCATTTAGGTCAGTGTTTATTCTGTTTACAAGTCTATGTACTTGTTCTATAGTCCCATGCTTATTGCAAAAACCAAACTGATATTCTGGAATAATTTTTCTTTTTTCTATTATATAGTTTAGCTTCTTTATGTATAGTTTCTCGAAAACTTTCGAGATTATCGGTAATTCACTTATAGGCCGGTGGGAGGTCACATCTTCTGGTATTTTTCCTGGTTTAAGAATCATTAATATTTTAACTACTTTCCATATGCCAGGGAAGTAATTAATTCGTAGCATAGCATTAAATATGAATGTTAATAGTTTTATACCCTTTTCTGATAGTTCTTTTAAAATTTTACCAGTAATTAAGTCATAACCAGGAGCTTTTTTAATATTAATCTCTCTCCTTATCGTTGGTTTAACTTTTTTGACCATTAATTTCTCGTGCGGCCAGTTCATTTGAAATGGCGAATCTGGAGCTGAGACTGGAAAGGTTTAAAAACATTTTTTAAGTGTTTCGAGAAAATGTCGGGCTTCCCTTTATTGTTTCTAGCCCATGTGGAGAGATTACATTCGTTTTAATTCTAACCTTTTATAAACATACGTAAAAAAGTATTAATTACCTTTCGACATAATAAATATATTTATTAAACAATATTTGTTATTGATCTTATACTAATTATTAAACAAAGCACATAAATTATATTATTTCAAAGTGTCTTCATTCCTCATTGGTATTTCGGTATACAAAGTTTCAATATCAAACAGTAGGACAGTACTAACTAAATTATGATTATATTTTGGGGTTTCTTCACTATTAATATGCTTGGGCTGAACCCTATACAACACTCTATCGAGAAAAAAGCGTTATAAATCATTTTACCCGTTTTTTTACGATTTTTTAACGATTAATTCTAAAAAATATGAATATTTATTATTATCCATCGACAATTTTTTCCTCCGTGCCTTTAACAACTTTTTCACTTATTACGCATTCAATAGACGTGTTATTTTATGAAGTGTGAGATATAAAAATGACCGTTTTAATGGACTTTTCATTGTTCCAAGCAACATATTGTTTAGTTTAATGGCGACGGGATTGATTAAGAAATTACGTCTTACTTAGTGTGGAAAATAATATAAACCGTTTATGGTTCGATGGAAAGATTAATTGCCTTCACGGAAGTTTGTTGTTTCCCTCTTTGTCTTGTCGAGTCGATTTATTTTGATGATAAGTCTGCTGGTATTAATGGGGGATAATAACTTACAAAGTTGCTTCTTTACGGTATTAGTTTTGAATCCTTGAAGATAAATGGAAGCGTCGCACAATTATCTCACTATTATTCGATTTATGTGAACATAAACAACACCAAAGACGGAAGAAATTGGTGATTATATATTACGCAACACAAAAAGCATATTAGTCCGTTCAAAGTTATTTTGCCCGTACGTCATTTAAATTTGTGACATCAAAACGTAGCAATGTTGCCGCATCAGCTCTGAGTTTTTGGAGGGTCACTATTTCTTATTCGGGAATAAGAAAAAAACAAATAATTAAGCTGCGAACATATTTTTACTGTTTTTCAACGTACTCGCCAAGATGATCGATACACTTTTACATATGCTTAAACCAATTTTCAAAGGATTTATTCCATTCCGAATGAGGTGTCTTCAAAACATGATTTTTAAACGCTTCAATGGCTTCTTCGGGCGATGAAAATCGTTGATCACGCAGTTTATTCTTCATAGATGAAAAAAAAAGAAGTTATTGGATGCCAAATCAGGGCTGTACGGCGTATATCCGGTGTCTCTTGTTTGTTTTCCTTATTTCACCGAAGACTTCTGGCAAACAAATGGTCGTGTACCGATCAGAATTTACTGTTCTACCATCCTCTAGAGGCACTGTTGCTATATGACCAGTTTTCCTGAAGAGACAGGCCACCATTTTCTTTGAAGTGTATCCTACGCGAACAACTTTTGTTGTATTTGGTTCATCGTGGAACACCCATACAGTCGACTGTTGCTTACTTTCGGGCTAATACGAATATATCCATAATTCGTCATCTGTCACCATTAAAAAATTGTGACAGATAAAATATAAAAAGTCACAAACGTCTTTCGAAGCACCGCCATTGAATTTTTTAAGCATTTCTTTGCACCAATAGACACGAGCCTTTTGTTGAGCGATTGCCAAATATTGTGGGATCCAACGCGAACATAACTTTCGCAAAGCTAAGTATTCATGTAAAATCGCTATATATGCTGATGGAACTAATGCTTAGGGATGCCTCAATCTCACAATAGGTGAAATAATGATCTTGCTTAATCAATCATCGTACACAGCATAGATGTTTTCTGGCATAAGAGTCGATTTTGGACTACTTTCACGAAACTCGTCGGACAGCGAACTACGACCACGATTGAATTCACTAAATCAACGATACGCGGTGGTTTTTGATGGAGCCTCATCGCCAAAAGTCAAATTAAGTTGATTGATGCACTCTTGTGATAATCCACGTCGAAAATCGTAAAAAAAACATCGCTCGAAAATATCGATATTTTTTTCATAAAATATCGATATATTCATATATCTTCGGCATCCTTACGACAGAACAACAGTAATAAATTAATTTTTAAATTAACATTGTCTTCATATCATAGTTCCATTCGTATCTAGTTTCACCACAAATATGAAAAAAGCTACGAATAAGAATGAAACCACATAATACTCATGTAGCAGAAGTGCTAAACAAACTATTAACTTGTCAGTAAAGCCACGACAATACTTATTCAATTAAAACCCGGTGATTATGGGTCGACAATGGACCGGTGCTTCCGAAAAGTAAAGCGACAACCGCAAGGAGAAGATAACAAGCAGCAAACAATTTAAAAATAATCGTAAACTTGTAGGTAGTTTAATCCTTTTAACTTTGCATTAGGAATTACATCGATTTACATGCAGATCTTTCTGTAAGAGGATTAGGCAAACATTTAGGATGGGCGTACCTATGGTCCTCTCGCTGTGGTACTACTCAGATTCCTAAATTAAATACCGACAGACAGCGGCGTCCGTGTTGAAACTACTACCACATCGATATTTGTTCTTAATTCTTGCTCGTGTAGCGACATTGAGGCATGTCGAATTTTACATAGTGGAATAACGGTCTACAAAGTACCCAGGAGTCTAATCCCAGATGTTGAACACGGGCGGGGTGCCAGCAGCGCCAACTAGAACCCAATAACGAATAGCTGGCAACCCCGAGACGTTTATCTAGGATGTTATTGAAGGGTATTTCCAATCATTCAGTAACCGACCATCGTTTGGTTTAGATGTGCCACCATCGACTGCCCAAGCCTCGTCTCCAGGTAAGACCGCTGCCATCCGTTTTATCTATTTTGTATTTTGTACAATTTTTTTATATTGCCAATAAATAACGGTCACATAATGTAAACACCACGGTTTCATTTCGTTTTTTTATAAACTTGAATTTGTTATATTCATTCTGACGTCTGTGCGACAGAACTTGCACCATGTGACCGAGTGTTAACATGCAAGTTGATGACTATGTATCTGTTAGTCGTTATTGCTAGTTTCTCTTGCAACAAACAGTTTAATTTGTTGAATTGACGCCCATAGACATTTGCAGAAGCACTTTTGTATGATTTTAATAACTCTAAATACCCTACACCTTGCATATCCCACCATATTTTAATTTACATATTACGTTAAATATACTTAGTACAAACTTAACTTACGAATTGATTAATTAATACTGTTCTGTTGTACTTCAATAATCTCATGACAATGGAGTCTTTCATCATACCTCTTTACAATTATCTTGATTTCTTGACTGACTGTGGGTACCTGTAGGTCTCGATGAAGGTAATCAGTACTATAGTATTTGGGTGCGCCCACAATAACTCTCAGGACTTTGTTTTAAAAAAAAATTATTTTCTTTATGTTACTCTTTGCAGAACATCCCCATAATTGAACTCCATATGTCCATATAGGTTTCAGTATTTACTTATATAATAACAATTTATTATGTACTGATAATTGTGATTTTCTTCCAATTAGCCAGTACATTTTCCTATATTTCAATTCCAGTTCTTTTCTTTTCTTCTTTACATGTTCCTTCCACCATTTCTTATGAGAAATGCTTAGCTTGCAGTACCCCGCAGTGTTGCCAAATATAAAGGCAAGGACTATATATTGTACTAAATAATAAAAACGTATCTAATCTATTATTATTTCTGTTTCAAGACAAAATATAAAATATAAAAATATATAAGCATAAAAATTAATATCAGAAAGTTTTGTTAAATAAATGATTTTTCTAAAATAAATTACATGCATAAGGCAAGTAACCTAAAGGTAAATTTGGCAACATCGACTTTTAGCATATCGGCTTGCCGGGGGTATATTGCGCCGACCGATATACGAATACAGCCGAAAGTAGTCGAATCTCCAGACCACGATGATATTTACTGTATATGTGTAGTTTTCACGGGATCAATTGCGCGTGACGCCACTGCGCTATCGATAACTGTTAAGAGCCGTTTCTAGGGACCAGGAAAAGATTACGGGCAGATAAAGGAGCGTTCGGCTGAATCATTGTGTTTTGCGGCCACCGCACACCAACAAAAGACCACGGCCAACGCCAATTTTGAGTAAACAATCCGGCAACGCGGGAGGACGGGCTGTCATCTCTGGCCGACGATTTTTCGGTAAATCGCTGCCATTGTTACATACCAACAAATAGGTACCCACCGTATAATAATACCCTTCTAATCTGGTACTTACAACAGTAAGCGGGCAGTTTAGAGACCGGAACAATTGTGTTTAATAATATTTAGGGATTTATTTGTAATGGATTATCCATGGTGACCGCTTGGTAGCAATTGACAATTGAAATTGACGCGTCACGATTGATATGGGCAAATTTTTAATCCCGCTTTTGAATATTAGATGTCTCTAATGGATATTCACGTAAATAAATATTAAAGAGTCCAGAGGAACCCTCGATGAAAAAAAATGAGACTTTAAAATATATAAAAAATATATATTAAATAACTAAAATAATGATTAACTGGTCAATTGAAAAGTCCCCGGCCTACCATAGTAAAACACATTTTTTTGCAAAATTAGTTTTTTTTATTCAACAAAATTCCCTTCAAGGGTGATACACTGATTATAGCGACAATCCAACTTCTCTATACTATCTTTGTAGTACGATTTATCCTTTGCTTCGGCGATCACCTCTTCATTCGACGAAATTTTTTTCCCAGCGAGCATTTTTTTGAGATCCGAGAACAGGAAATATTCGCTGGAGGCCAGATCTGGAGAATACGGTGAGTGAGAAAATAATTCGAAGCCCAATTCATGGATTTTGCCATCATTTTCAATGACTTGTGATAGGGTGCATTGTCTTGGTGAACCAGCATTTTCTTTTTTTTTTAATGCGGCCGTTTTTCGGCGATTTCGACCTTCAAACGGTCCAATAACGTTATGTAATAGTCGCTGTTGATGGTCCTTCCTTTTTCAATGAAAAGTATTCCATGTCCATCCCAAAATACAGACGCCGTAACCTTGCCAGCCGACTATTGCATTTTCCCATGCTTCGGAGCGGATACATCGTCTCGGAGGACTGTCGATTGAACTTCGGAGTGAAATGATGAAGGCATATTTCATCCATTGTTACATATCGACGGCAAAAGCCGCTTGATCATTTTCACGCCTGATCATCTTCAAATACTGTTCCGAATCATCAACTCGTCGTTGTTTTTGGTCAAAAGTGAGCTCGCACGGCACCCACTTTACACAGAGCTTTTTCATACCGAAATATTCGTGAATGAAATGATGTAGACGTTCAATTGATATCTTTAGAGTGTTTGCTATTTCATTCAATTTCAATTTATGGTTATTCAAAATCATTTTGTGGATTTTTTTTATGCTTTCGTCAGTAACAACCTCTTTTGAGTGTCCACTGCGTTCACTGTCTTCGGTGCTCATTTCGCCACGTCTAAACTTAGCATACCAGTCCTTGATAGTTGATTTTCCTGGAGCAGTATCGAAAAACTCGGCATCAAGCCAAGCTTTTACTTTAACTGTATTTTTTCCCTTCAAAAACCAATATTTTATCAACACGCGAAATTCCTTTTTATCCATTTTTTTCACAATAACAAAATTTGCTTCACTCAAAATGCTATAATTCACAAAATATATGGATTTACCTCTAGTAGCGCCATCTATGTGTCAGACTGGGATTTTCCAATTGACCTGATAAGACTTTTTGGAAAGAAATCAAACTAAAACTCCCAAAAGCCTTCAGGTAGATGAGCAGTTAATGAATCAAATGTTTCTAGACGTTTACATCCAATGAGAAATATCCAAAAGTTCCAATATTGCGGTTTGATTACTTTCCAGGCAAGAAAGAACGGTTTTCTATAGCGTATTATGACTGGTGATGAAAACTGGATGTACTACTGTAATTCCAAAGGTAAAAAGTCATGGATTAGCCCATGGGAAACACCCACATCGACACTGAAGCGAAATATAGCAAAGATTTTAATTTAAACAGATTATTTACATGATTGTCAACAAATTTTAATGAACAACAATAGTTGTCAAATTAATATTTAAACAACATGGATTTATATTTATATTAAACAAAAAAATTAAGCCTTTGAAATAAAAATTTCTGTAATTTCAACATACCTACAACTGTTTTTACCCATATCTAAAAGTGCCTTGAATTATTTTTATTTTCATATGTAAATGTCTTTAAAAATAGTTTTTTTCCACCTAAGAACCTATAAATAAAAGTGTAAAAGTCTCATTTAAAATTATCTAGTGTTCATTTGTCAGAATCCATCAAGGCAAAGCCTAGTCCAGACCAGTATGGTGTCACCATAGCGAAAGTCCATAAATTGGGCTACAAACTACTACTCCGTCCAGCATTTCTCCCGATTTAGTCTCTTGTAACTATTTCCTATTTCAAAATCTGAAAAAATATTGAAACAACCACCAACACTTACAATTATTATCATAGTGAATACCACGTGCAAAGTTTACAAACATGCGTTAAAATAATTGTATTAAAGAACATAAGACAAAAAAACCAGTTTGTGCTTTCCAACTAAAAAAATGTCTACCTAAATCAAGGAATGCTTTGGGTTACACGTCATCGTGTGAATCGTTAAAAGTTATTCTGACTGTCAAGCAAAATAGTCGATCAAATTCAACGATATGTCAATGCCATACTTGGACGAAGAAACTAAGGCTACAAAACCAAAATCAAAATCTCGAATAATTCAATCTAAAACAAGAAACAACCCACATACCGCATGAATATAAATTGGTCATTGGTCAAACAAAACCATCGTCAAACTCGTTAGTTTTCAGCCTTTATTATCTCTCTAATCGGTTATTCATCTGTTTATTAGTTAATTAATAGATGTATAAGTTGCTGGGTAATAAATTAGATC
Organism: Rhynchophorus ferrugineus; assembly: GCF_030347505.1. NCBI lineage: Eukaryota > Metazoa > Arthropoda > Insecta > Coleoptera > Curculionidae > Rhynchophorus > Rhynchophorus ferrugineus. Next base: position 7,284,645 of record NW_027472586.1, on the reverse strand, counting down.
AATTTAGTTAAATAGCCGTTCGAGATGGAACTTAATTAAATTGTCATATATATGGATATAAATTTATCCAACTCTAATAAGCATTATAAATTTATTTTTTTAGATGATTTATGTACGAATCAAAGAGTGCTTTGATTTTCTGATGAAATTAACAAAAAATGTTCGTTAAAATATAATTTACATCATTCTTTTTTTTAATTTCAAATTTTTTTAGAACATTGTTCATCTACCAAAACTATTTTCAGTGTCATTAATTATTAACAGTATAAAATTATCACTAAAAATATCAAAATTGACATCTGTCAATCTGAAGTGAAGGTACTTGACATTTATTATGTACAAACTTCACTCACGTCTACAGAATGCGCTGACGTTGACATTTACAAGTCAACCTTGACATTTCTGGCAATTATAAAACAATAAACGTAGACAAATCCAGCGCCTACTTTTATATCTGAACAAATATGGAACCGGAAATATACCCGAACAAAAGAGGAAAGAAATCATGGCTTGTTTTACGCTTAGCTAACCCAAGACTCTGCGCTTGGGTTGTTTAAATATCTCTATATATCAGCACCAGTAATAATATGACGTAAGAGCATAATTTACTAAAAATCTAATCACTTTTAGAGCTCTTCTTTTCATAATAATATAGTAGTAGAATAAAACTACCCACAAAACCACTTTATCAAAATTAAAATTATTGTCTTTATGTGTAAGCAAGGCAAAGTATATAAAATTTATACTAAAAAGAGGTAAGAACATTTTTTAAAACACTTTTTGGGCGTAACAGTAAAGAATTGCTCCTAAAAATATCGAAATTCACATCTGTAAGACTGAAATTAAGGTAATTGACATTTATTAATGACAAGCTTCATTCGCGTCCACAGAACAAGTGGACGTTGGCATTTCTATGTCAATCCTGACATCTGCCATAAGTATAAAACATAAACGTAACATACTCCAAATTTCATATACACTTAATAATTAAAGTTATTGTATTTATTATACTTTATACATTGTATAAAATACACTAAAAAAATTGTATAATTGACACCTGCCCAATCAAAATGAAGATAATTGACATTTAATAAAGATCAACTTCACTCACGTCCACAGAAGACATTAATGTTGACGTTTATATACAACTTTTGACATTTGTCAAAACTATAAAATAATAAAGTACCATATTCCAAATTCCATAAATACTTAATAAAGAAAATTATTATTGTATTTAGGTAAAAACTTATATAAAAAAATTAACAGAATAAATAATAGTATAAAATTAACACCAAAAAATCAATTGACATTTATTAAAGACAAACTTCACTCACGTCCACAGAAGACATTAATGTTGACGTTTATATACCACTCTTGACATTTGTCAAAACTATAAAATAATAGAGTACCATATTCCAAATTCCATAAATACTTAATAAAGAAAATTATTATTGTATTTAGGTAAAAACTTATATAAAAAAATTAACAGAATAAATAATAGTATAAAATTAACACCAAAAAATCAATTGACATTTATTAAAACAAACTTCACGCACGTCTACATAAGAGGTTAACGTTGACATTTATATGTCAACCATGACATTTGTCACAACTATAAAACATTAAACGTAGCAACTATAAAACAATAATCCAGCGCCTACTTTTATATCTGAATTAACGAAATTACGTAAAACACTGGGGAACTAATGTACCCGAACAAAAGAGAGGAGAAACCATGGCAAACGCGTCGGAAATTTGAATAATTCCGAGATGTTATCGGGGCTGGAACCGCGTGGCATATTAAGTTGTTGTTTTTGGTTATTTCTTTTTTTCGGATCTGTTTCGGTATTTAAAGGCAACGATAGTGTGACAAGATAAGCGAGGAAATATATATGTATAGTGTATGTGTTTTGTGGGGGCCTTATCTACGAATAAAAAAGCGAAGAGAAATCGAGAAAGCCGACTCCCCATTGTTTTTACCGAGAACGTAGGGTGTCCGTTTTGAGTTTCTTTCGGTTTTGACACTTCCACGGTCATTAGTGAACGTTGTAGTGATGGTTTATCGTGGTGGAGACCTACTTACGGCAACGATGGATGGCGGGGAGACTTCAGAGGGGTCCGAAATAGTAAACTAGAATAAATTACTTCATTTTTTATCATAATTACACCTAATAATTAATCCGATGACAAATAACCGAAATTGTTATAGCTGTTTTATTGTTTACGATAACAAGATATACATGGCTTACTTGATATAATCATGGAGAGCTGAAAATATCTAAAAGAACAATAATATCGAATAACAAATATTAAAAGCCAAAATTCTACTACAATTTGGGAAAAATTAGCGTTGGGAACTATCGATTGAATACGACTATCGATTGTTTAGTTATTGGCTACTTTTTACTATCGACTGTTTCAGTCGACTGTTTTCAGTCGCTATTTTCGGTCCGACTTATTTGGTTACTATTTACCATATACAGTTTCAGTCGTGTACTTTTAGTTACTATTTTTGGTTCTACTAGTTTCATTCGACTGATTTTTAACGTTCTGTCTCTGTCGTGCTAACCGCGGCCTTGACAAAAATGTACCCAGTTTATACTTACATAGATTAAAATGTACTATATGTAGTTTTATGATTTTTTTGGTAGTTTTCTTGTAAATAACAATACATTGTATATTAATATACCAGCATTTTGGAACGATATTTTTCAAGATTGCTAATATAATAGGATATAAAAATTTAAATCGTGAGTGATAAATAGTAAAAGATTTTTGGCTGATTTTAGGCCAATACTAGGTAATATTTCGATTGCTCTCTCGAGTTTTGTTAAATAATATTTCCGTTCAATAATAAATAAAGCATTTAGTTTTCAGACAAACTCTGAACGCGCCATGGTTCGTCAGAAATGCCCAAATTTATCGGGAAACCGGCACACCACAAATAAGACGGTTCGTTTTCTCCTTATACAAGAAATTCCATGCAACCTCAGCTCTCTCCAACAATTTCCACATCAGATTCCTGTCAGAGGCGTTACCAATCCGGTAACCCCCCAAAAGCGACTCTTCAAGCTTCAAGGTAAATCAGGCCCAAAAAAATCGTATTTGAGTATACTACATATACTACACCTAATTCGTGGATTCCTAGAAATTCGAAAATTGCAGAAACATTTATTACCCTAGCCAATTGTGATTTAAGCAAACACATTACAGTTTAAGATGTAAGCTATTAAAAATACTCAATACACAGAGGACGCCACTGGTTAAAAAAATGTGGCGACCGCCACGACCCTTTAGACCACCACCAATTCACCATCAACAACTACAAAGGTTGGCAACGCCGGTGGATTGGTACCATGCAGTTCCAGGGTATAAAAGACCATCAGGACGACGTCTCGCTCTTTTTTCTTATCACCGTCCCCCTGTAACAGTACCACTTCCACAGCGCTACCGTACTTCCTTCACCTTAACCTAATATCCTGTCAATCCTCCCATCGACCACATGTATCAATCGCAAGTTAAAATAAACAACTTTGATTCAACCAGTGTTTTTAGTTTCCGTGCAAATTCCTTCCAAAAATAGTAGTGAGTGTTCTGATAGATAACCGCAGCGGCAGCCACACGTTTCGACCGACCGACCGACCCGACGAACATTCCTACAAAAATCCATATAATAATACTGAAATTTAAAATGTGACGCATAAAGTATTATATTTACCAGTTTTGTTCGTATTTAAGAAATATAACAGGTTAATTGAAAAGTGCCCGGGCTGACACGTAGATGGCGTTGCTAGAATTAAATCTGTGGCGACCACAACGACCCTTTAGGCAACCACGAATTCACCAACAACAATTACAAAGGTTGGCAACGCCGGTGGATTGGTACCATGCAGTTCCAGGCTATAAAAGACCATCACAACGGCGTCTCGTTCCCTTTTCTTTTTTCCATCCCCTTGTAACAGTACCACTTCCACAGCGCTACCGTACTTCCTCTACCTCACCTAATATCCTGTCAATTTTCCCGTCGACCACATGTATAATTTAATATTAAAATAAACCGTGTTTCTTCAACCAGTGTTTTCAGTTCTCGTGCAAATTCCTTCCAAAAATAATAGTGAGTATTCGGACAAATAATCGTAGCGGCAGCCACAGGTTTCGACCGACTGACCGACCCAACGAACTTTCCTACAAATCCACATCTTTTTTAGTTAGCCCGAACCCTCAAAAGATGCGTGTATAAATTTGACAGCTGTCGGATCATTACTTTGTGAGTTATAGCATTTTGAGTGAAGCAACTTTTGTTATTGTAAAAAAAATTAATAAAAAGGAACTTCGCGTATTCGTAAATATTGCTTTTTGAACGGAAAAAATACAGTTGAAGCAAAAAATTGGCTTGATGCCGAGCTTCCGGGCACTTGAATCAGGAAAATCAACCATCAAGGATTGGTTTGCTAAATTTAGACGAACGCAATGGACGGCCAAGAGGGGTTGTTACCGATGAAAACATTAAAAAAATCCACAAAATAATTTTGAATTACCGTAAATTAAAATTGCATGAAATAGTAGACACTCTAAAGATATCAAATGAACGTATATATGATGTAATTTACGAATATTTGGGTATGAGAAAGCTCTGTACAATGTGGCTGCCGCGCGAACTCACTTTTGACCAAAAACAACAACAAGTTGATGATTCGGAGCAGCGTTTGAAGATGATCAAACGTAATAAACCCGAGTTTTTGAGTCGATATGTGACAACAGATGAAACATGGCTCCATCATTTCACTCCGAAGTCCAATCGACGTCATCCGAGTGGACTGCACACGATGAACCCGCTCGAAAGCGTGGAAAAACGCAACAGTCGGCTGGCAAGGTCATGACGCCTGTATTTTGGAATGCGCATGGAATAATTTTCATTGACTACCTTGAAAAAGGGAGGACCATCAACAGCGACTATTACATAGCGTGCACATGACAATGCACCCTATCACAAGTCAGTGAAAACGATGGCAAAATTCCATGAATTGGCCTTCAAATTACCTCCTCATCCACCGTATTCTGCAGATCTGTCCCCCAGAGACTATTTCCTGTTCTCAGATCTCAAGAGAATGCTCGCTGGGAAGAAATTTTCGTCGAGTGAAGAGGTGATCGACGAAACTGAGGCCTATTTTGGAGCAATGGACAAAGCGTACTGCAAAAATGTTATCGAAAGATTGGAGGGTTGCTATAATCAGTGTATCACCCTTGAAGGGAATTATATTGAATAAAGAAACTAATTTTTCCAAAAAAAAATTGTTTTACTATGGTAGGTTGGGGACTTCAAATGGCTTTATATATATATATATATATATATATATATATATATATATATATATATATATATATATATATATATATACGATCAAGAATTACAAATAAATATAAGTGAAGGAATTTTCCGGTTGAGAAAGAACGTCCCATTCATCAGCAGCGATCGAAACGATTCGAATGCCGATTGTCAATGGCTGTTATGAAATATTAATTGTTGCTTAGTCAGCGCAATGCTAAATTAGTATGAGTAATGGACTGGTCCACCGAGAGCGACAGCAGTAGCCCGCTAACAAAGGTAAACAGTGATAAGCATGATGAAGAAGATCCATATCAACGGAAGCATAAACCATTTAATATAATTGATTCCCCCGGCCGTAGGAATTCGCTTTGGTCCTTCTTGGTGACTGGGGCTTTTTTTATATATAGTCGCCATCGTTGCTCGGATTTTTTTCTCTTCGTAGCAGTGATTCGATTTTTATCTCGTGGTCACTGGAACCGACACGATCAAAATACACGTTTTAATGTGTATGCTACCATCTAAACACGAAGACAAATCTATAATATCAGCTCAGTTAACACTAGGGTTAGTGTAAATTTACCACATGCAGTTTAAATAATGAAAAATATGAACATATGGCAACGTCACTCAAATCGGATTTGACACTTCTTTAAAATATTGACAACACAATTCAGAGAAACTTCATGTGATGAAAAAAATTAATATCCTCATTCTAAGAACATTAATTTATTATTTTAGAATTATTTGAAATATTTATAAATTATATAGAATTAGACCGATAATTTATTTATAAATAATTATTAAGTTTCTATACAAATTCTATTGAGAGTGTGTATATTGAGATGCATATATTCAGTAGAATACTTCTAATCAAATTGTCATTTAATAAATCCTAATAGCTACGTGTATATTTAGTTACATACATATCTAACAAAACATTTTCGAATGATTTAAATCAAACTATTGTTATTTTGTTATTCCATTGATAACTTATTAATTGAATTACTGACGTTTCTCGGTGCCGTGTCGAGTCCGGGCCTGCGAAACCGTTCCGAACACCTTTCGCACTGACTCCGCCAGCGTCAGCATATTCAAACATCACGAATCGGACCTTAAGGCTGATTATAGGGATTAGTTGGCCTTCGATCGGCCGCTAATACGTAGTTTAGTTACAAATTCGGGGCCTCGAGCACCCAATTTGCGAAATAACCCCCCGACAACACTTTAAAATAAACAGGGAAACCGTCAGCGAGGACTCGATACGCTGAAGCCGCTCTTTCTTTCGTGGTAACGGGCCGTTGGATGCGACCGATATCGAAGATACGGTCATGGGATGGGCCGAACCCTTTGGTTCGTCGATAAATAGCTTTTCTGGTACTGAAATCGTCATTTACCACCACAAATTCAACTTAGATTAACGAACGTCAATTTTTATAGGTTAGAATGACTATCATCTATCAATTTACGGTTTATGTTGTCAAATTTGATAGTTTTGACATTCATCTGTCATCGATTACATTTTAAAAAATTATTGTTATAATCAGTTAACCAAATTGGTGAAGTATTATCTCTATACATGCTTCCGAAAAAGTTATAGAAAATTCTGAAAAATCATTTTCTTATATCTTATTTCTTATATATAAAATAATTGATACAAATTTATCAATTATTTTCATTAAACTCCTAATATCTATTAACATTTACCCGGCAAGTTGATCGAAAAATACTGTATCTTACACGCACATTTTACCATTACCCAGAAACGGTAACGAAAAAAAAATCAAAGAAAAAACAAAAAAAAACACAAGCCATCCCAACGTTATCCGTTCCCATGAAGCGAGTTCGTAGAAAAATCAAATCTTCCACGTGACTGTTCGATCTAATTCATCTGTTTATTTTCGTCTACCGACCTGCTTCGACCGATTTGACACTTTGCTATAATTGATTGCTTTATAAAGGCGATAGGATCTCTGCTCTTTTGTTTCGACAATCGATTATATCTTTTTTTCCATCGCCCTCTCTGTGTTTACGGTGACCAGACTACGGTATTTTAATTTAAACGATGGCCGTTCTTGTTAGTGTGTTGTCTCGGGGGTAATAGTCGGAATTTATGATCTTCCTCGTCGATTAGTTGATGATGTCGGTATAATAACGGGTGTTTCTTTTAATAAACTTGAAAAGGATATTAATTATAACCATTGTTTTCGGTTTGTTGGGCCTTGTAAATTAATAGACGACAGAAAAATAATATAAAACAGGTCCTTAATATTTAAAAGTAAATAAAAGAATAAACAAAAACTAATTACGCTTTTTTAATAAATCATAGTACAAAATTTTATAAATGTATTACTGAATTCTTTGTATTTACATGAATAAAGTTTAGTAGTTATTTGTCAGTAACAATAAAAACAAACGCGTTTAAAATATGTTAAAATATTTATTGTTATTAATATTAGTTTTTTCAAAACTGTAGAAGTTAAAATTGATGAAATTTATTTTACCTTCACCATATTATACTCAATATAACTTTTATAATAATTATTAATTAAATATCTATATATAATATATTAGCGAAATTTAGAATTATATAGTGCCTGATATAATTTAATATTAAATACTTGGAACTAAATATAATTACGATGTGTTTTTTAAGTATGTTTATAATATCAAATTTTATTAGAAACATACCTTCACCATTTTAACAAAATTATTTTTTCTCTAATATTTTATTGTTAGGATTCCCAATAGGATTTATTATCAGATAAGAGATAGTGCAGGTTATTTTGATTCCATATTTCTATTCAGTATGTATAACACTTATTTTCAGTGGCAATATGTAATATTTAATACAACAGCAGCTGTAATATGTTGTATGTTGCATATGTAATATGTTGCTCGAATATTACTAGATCAATTAAATGTAATTTAATTTTAAATATTAAAAAAACAAATAGAAATTAAACAACATATAAAATAGAAATTTTTATTTATCTTAAACAAAATGTAAACAACGTTATTGAGCCTCGTTGAAAACACGAGATAATTAAGTGTTTTGTACATGGTATAGTACAATAAAAAATAAACGTACTCCGAATAAAAACGAAAATAAATGCAAGACGAATTCGTATTGTCGACCATCGAATCACTTTGGAAATTGCTTCGGGCAAACGCTCAAACGATCTCGTTCCTCAGACGACCTATCCCTTCGATTTCGCTCTCCAGAACGTCGCCGGGTTTAAGGAATTCTGGTGGTTTCCTGTGCACTCCCACGCCAGCAGGAGTACCGGTTAAAATCACATCGCCAGGATACAACGTAACGATTCTATTTAAAAAATGCGTTTTGTTAGTTGCATATGTATCGCTAATATACTAATATCAACTTACTGTGAAAGATAGGCAACCAAGAAATTAACCTTGAATATCATTTCTGATGTGTTGCCGTTTTGTTTCAGTACTCCGTTGACCCAGGATTTAATGTTAAGATTGTTGACGTCCACTTTGGATTTAGTGACGACGGCAGGTCCCAGAGGGCAGAAGGTATCCATGGATTTACCGAGGAGCATTTGTCCGTTGTTCCTCTTCTTCTGCCAGTCCCTCGCACTGATATCTTGGGCCACGGTGTAGCCGAAGATGTAGTCTTGTACTTGGTCTTCTCTGATGGCCTTTGCCGTCCGTCCTATGACAACGGCCAGTTCTACTTCCCAATCTACTGACTAGATATTGAGATATTGATTACTCCAGAGGACAAAATAAAATATTAAGTTTGTAGAAAAGCAATCCGCATTTTTTGTCGTACATTTGAGTCCAACAGATCCCTTCGCCTCCGCCATTACATCAAAATAATGTCTGAACACTTGTTACAGAGGATTTAACGCATGCAGCATATAGTCCAGACATTTATCCATGCAATTCCTTCATTTTAAAGGCTAAATTCTGCATCCTGCAGTGTCACCATTTTAGAATGATGGTAAAATGTAATTATCTCAAAATTGCTTTTTTCTTTTAATGAAAGCCTTATATTAAAACAAGTTAATTTTAACGCGGATTACTTTTTCACGCATCTAATAGATTCAGTGCTCTTACATTGGTGATTGGAGGAATGACAACGTTATCGTTGGGTCCCACGACGACCGAAGAGAACTTGCTAAAGTACATGGGTTCCTTGGGATAAGGGATATTCTGTTCATCGCAATGTCCGCTATAGTTGAGTCCTACGCACACGACCTTATCGTTATTCGTGATAGGAGCGAGCAACACGGCGCTGGATAAGGACGTGACGGATTTGCTCTCACCAATGATTCTGAAAATAACGGTCATAAATAAAATTCAAACCCAACAACAGGGAAGATTAAAACGATTATTTTTATCTATTAATATTGACAGTGAATTATATTTTTTAGTTTTATAACGTACGGTTTAATTTTTTTTAATTATCTACACAAGATAACGTAACATTTTTTCCAAGAGATGTTCTTCAAACGAGATTAGAGTACCATTAATTGCAAAGTATTTCAAAACACTTGAAATGTCTGTGTGTATATAACCTAACCTCGTCAATATTATCTTGATCGTGAGCTATATTATATCATTTATAAGTTTTCGAAATTACAAAACATCATCTGTCAAATGAAACAAATTATTTCAAGTTCTATTTATGTAATGGCAAGTCACGACGATTTTGACAGGTTGGAATATGTTTGTAATAATATATGGTGTTTTATAAGTAAAAAGTATATTTAGATGATGTTTTTAGTAACGATTACAATTATAGTTGTAAGGATACATCTACTGCTAAGTAAATTACCAGTATATTGTGAAATATAAATATGTTTCACTCTGTATGTATTACAATATTGCAAAATATTGTTTGAACTTATCTTTTGAGCACTTTCACTGACTATTTTTACATAACCACGTTCGTTATTTAATTAACACGGTCTTGTGAATTATACTGGCCGTAATATATGTCAGTTATAAACCTAATTGTTCGGAAACCATGGCACACTCTACTAAATAGCTTGAACTTGAGATGATTAATATTTAATGTAGAGGACAACATGCGACAATAAATTTGAGAAGTCACGTAAACTTGTGTTAAAATACCCGTGTAATAATACAATCCTCGGTTTATTATGTGGTTATTTTTAAATAACATTGAACTTGTCAACATAATACGCACTGAAATCGGGGTTTCGTGTTTAACAATCGGTAAGCAAACAAAACACTTGTAAAATGGTATGAAAACAGCTGATTTATTGGGGTAGTATCAGGATAGGGTTATCTCCTTCCATCTCGCGAAGTGTCACGTATGGTTTTCTCGTTTTAATGCCGTATCAGTGATGGAACGAACATGTGATTTTAAATTAAGGTCCTCGGAGGACACACGTGGCAATATTTAAACGATAAAACGGCGACTAAACACAGATCGACGTCTTACCTTTTGGATTTTTCGTATGTCGACGATCCGGCCTTGAGGAAATCCACCAGGTTGTTGGGAATGGTCGAGTCCACCGCGCTGATGTCGATTATGTCTCCTCCAGGCGACAGCTGAGCCCCCAGGTGCTGGGGCCCGCCCGATTTCAGCTTGTATTGCACGTACCTCATGTTGTTCTTCCTCGTGACACTGAATTTGCGACTGAACTGTTTGCCAGCCGTCGCTAGCGAAGTAAATACTCGAGCACTAACTATCGGTAGTTGTAGGGTCATTATAATAGCACCGTAATGAGAAAATAAACAATCCTCTCGAAGACGATGCGATCGGCGAAATAGCTACGGGGGAAAAAGCGTCGCCGCGGCTACGGGGCTTCTTAAAAACGTCCAGGATTTTCGCGATAAGAGAGTATCGCGTCTGCCGTGGAAAAACAGCACCGTTCTCCGAATGGACGTGTTATATAAGGTACCTGCGCGTGTCTAGCGACTCCAATGAATCGGAGGTCGATGAATCTGTATGGTATTATTAGGATTTTTAAAGTCGTTATCCTCTGGAATATATGAACACCACATGGGAACGATTTTAAAACGGATCAGTCATGAATGAATCCCCTAGGTTTGCCTTGATGACAGATCTGAGATTCATTTCACTCGAAAACTGCAGCAAACCTTTATATATCTATATAACCGCGAAAAAAAATGTTTACAAGATAATTATTGTTTTATCTCGTTTAGGTATAAATAATCGAGTGTGTTGATGAGTGCGTATTGTTTACTAGATTCATGTTACATAATATTTGCAAATTCTACAGCAAAATTCATCTCAAATCACCACTCGACAACATTTATATTTTTGTTTCTTTTTTGTTACAGCGTAGTTTTAAATGTCAGTTCGTACACGCTTTTGTTTCCTTCAAAAAAAAAACCTGAATGCAACAAGGCCGAGTTGATTTAAAATTTGGGGCCTTGAATATTTGTTGTCATACAGGACAGCCAGATATATCGGCATATTTAATGAGAACTCTACCAGCTGGGTTATTTTTTATAAGGTTATTGACATAAATATCTAAAAAAAAATTAAATGATTGTTTTATATTAAAGAATCTTACTTAATAGTTGACCAGCTTGATCATGACTCAGTTTTCTACCACAGTCGATTGTTTATGGAATATTGTTTATCAAACTTGATGCATAAAAGATGGATTGTTTCGTGGTTTGTGTGGAATACTGCATAATCTTGTTACAAATAAATTTTACCACTCACCCATAAAGCATTCTACAATACACACACATTTATTCAGAATAACGGCTTAGTTCAATACTACATATCTTTGGAAGATTTTTCTAGAGCGTCCGTGTCAGTGTCAAACGTATATGACATGACATAAGATTACAAGAAAGTGAACAAGTTATACTTAAAGATTGCGTTGTTGATGCATTGACGGACTTATTAATTTCTTATATATAAGAAGGCCTCCAATAAAACAGCCAATGTAGTTTATCAAAATTTATAATGCAACGTTGCCGCACCAAATTTAAGTTTTCGTTTATTTTTACTCTGACAACAAAATGCTAATGTAACTAAAATAATGAAAAAAAACGTTATAAATACTGGTTGTACACGGCAAACGTTGTTTTGGCGCTTTGTTTGTTTGAACGAGCTAATATATGCCTTAGATATGCTGTAATGTTAAAATACATTATATTTTATAACATTATTCTTGTTTAATTATTTCATTAAATAAAAATACTTTTATCAAACCAAAACACTATTACAAAATTAAAATTCAAAGTTGATGTGGCAACACTGCAACGTTTTGACATAATAAATTTAGAGGACATGAGTTCACTGTTTTATTAAAAGGGCTATATATATATATATATATATATATATATATATATATATATATATATATATATATATATATATATATATTTATATATATAGAGTAAGATAAGAAGAAAAAATACACTCCGAGTTTAAGACGAATATTACTTTTTTACAAACTACATCTTGCAGTATATTCCACGTCATTTGTGACATGCGATTGGTTGTTTTACTGGAGGGACTATATAATTTTATGAAACTTATTATAAAAAAAAGAAAACACTAGTTTTTTTTGTAATAGAAGAAATTTAAAAAATATGGCGAATCTGAGGTGACAAATTGAGTTTAATAATCTCAATAAGCATGTGTTCCGTACAAAATTCATTCGAAAATGTAACTAAAATATATAAATAAAAATTGTAATTTATTCTAGATGTGACAACATCAACAAAATTATCAGGATAGGATAACTCATTCTATATTATATAATACAAACGATACTTCGTTCGATACTTATAGAAAGATTTTTTCAGTGTAGCTCTAAATGTCACTGTCAGTGTCAAAAGTATATGACATATGTCACTAAGAAGTCGCCGTCATTTTCTATGGTCACCGTATTTAATTGAAAGTTGTCTAGAATAAGAACGAAAGTCTAGAAATAAGAATAAACAAAAGTTTGAAAATTTAAAAAAATTATACAGATTCCAGTTAGTGTTAAATTATATAAACTATGACCTAGGATACATCGGCTGGTCACGTAGATGGTAACCTTCACCCATCGCCTCGTTTTCGGATCATGGGTGATCAATTTGATAAGCTCGACGAAAAAAAAAACTTGGATTCTCTGGCGATTTTTTTAGGAGGCCTATTATCGTCAATAAATTCTCGCACTTTGGCCTGTGACGCAGTCACCACGAGCGCCGACCTAATACATAGGACGAATTCTCGGAACGCCGCTATATTTGAGAGGATTTTCCTGGAACCGACGAGATTTATTTACTCGCCAAACGCCACTTGCGTGAGCGATCGTTATGCGGCTAAAATTATTGCGAATGTTTGCCAACGGTGAACGGTAAATATGTATTAATTTAATTGTTCTCGATGTTTATATTTAGGAGCCACTTATCGACACTGTTGTTCAAAAAAAGTGAAACCGTCTTTTTTTTCCGTCACGACATCCTTGGTGGATTATTATCGATCATTATGATATTTATATTTATGGTAAGCTGACTTTTATGACATAATTCTTCTTAATTAACCGTGGCTTAGAGACAAGAACTATGAGTAAGACACCAGGCAGCAATATTTATTGATGAATTAATTAATATGGATGATGATAATGTGTCACTAACTTTACAATAATCTAGTAAATCAATGACATTAATGTCATACAACTGGCTGGATGACTATTAAAAAAATATTTTATGACAATTCAACGTATTTATTTTGTCCTGAATAAAAATTATTTCTACAAAAAAAAGGATGGGAAAGAAAAATTGACGTTTGAAATACTATAATTTTAAATGCGCGCTCTAAAAGTTCATTTTTTAGTTACCAAATAATATGAAAAATTAAATTTAATATAATGTGGTGAGGTTGGTAGTACAAGAGTGCACGAATCAGCAAACATTTCAACAAGATTCATTTGCCATACAAACGGAAGAAAATGAATGTCTCACTGAACTCATTAAACCTTCAATGCTGTTCATTTTATTTACCCTGATATTGCTAGGTAATTTGATACAATACTAGATACACTTTTTCATTCCACAGAGCTGCTAAAAGTTTAAGAAAATAAATGTCCATCATCAAATGTAAATTATTTCAAACTATTTTTGTGTTCTAGTTACTATAAACTATGTAAAATGAATATCTTGAGAGCCCTATCAAATATATTTGCCTGTATATCAAATTATCATCGTACATTTTTTTAGTAGTTTTGCCATCGTAATAATCCCACTTTTAATTTCAAATCAATTAACTATAAATGATATTAAGCAATGGCAAAACTGAATGGGATGACTTACAAAACGATTAAATTGATTGTCTTGGCCACTAAACGAGATAATGTATGCTTATAAATTCATTGTCACGTTAAAATGAAATCAACGCCAACTACAATACATTTTGGTCCTTCTAGACTGAATCAATAAATTACCGACCTGAACAAAGTGTTTTCTTTTTATTCAAACTCTAACGTATGATATTGTGAATCATTGATTGTTGTAGTTTTCCAACTTTCAATGGTGCCTTGATTAATAAGCATCTCTGGTTAATAAATAATCATTAACAATTAGATTTCAATTAATCTGAGTTCAATTTTTTTCAGAAAGAGAATTAATATTAAAGCTTGGTTACGTTTTGATCAACTGATAACTATAATAATATATATATGATACAAATGATAATATACATATTAAAATAATGATGGTGTTTTGAATTTAAGACTTAAACAACTACCTATGATTTATTACTCTTCATATCAAAATGATAATTGTGCGTTAGATTAAGTCTTAAACAATAAAAAATACAATTTCGGCCCAGCTCTCTTTAACTCTGCGTTATGGAAGAATTTTTTCAACGAGCAATTAAATAAATATCAAAGAAGCTCCATGTGAAATTATTGATGGTTTAAATCAAGATTAAAATTAGATCAGATTTTGAACAAAAAATAATAAAACATTAGAAATTATCTTTGCCGCAGCCTCAAAGAACCTCCATTTTAAAATGACGATGGTGCTTTAGATTAACTCTTAAGCAATGAAATCAAATGCACATCTTCGTATACTGACCCAGTCAAGTATCTCTGTGTGTTGAACAAATAAAACCACTCAGTAAATAACAATATATATTTTATTTAAAAAAACAAAATATTTCACCAACTCGATCATCACTCGCGACGGTCTGCACTTTATGAACGTCTGCTCGGTGTAACGATTGAAAAAAAAATACGGGAAAACTTTATCAGAAATTTCGTGGTCTCGACGCGGGATCGGGACTCCTTTGCGGTACGTGAAGAACAACGGGGGAAAATAATAAAAGACGTGGCCGATAAACTAGTGGGTCTGCGTGGATTATTATCTAAAAATAAATTATTACAAATACATTAGACCGCTTGAGGCGGCGTGCGCCATCAACGTGTTGGCGGCTTGCTGGGTCTCGAGCAGTATCCTGGTCTCGTTCATCCACTGTTTGGCCACGCATCTCGGCGCGCCCTTCAGCAGGTTCATGTACTTCAAGGCTTGAGCAAAGTCTCCTCGATCCAACCAATACCTGAAAACAAAAAACCATCACGATTACTCCTGCTGTGAAAAAATGACAAACGTAGTGAAGATCTAAAACGGAATCTACAAACAGTGAAATATAGAGATACTAGTGATCTTTGAGTAAGTTTAAAACAAAACAGAACATTAGACTAATCGAAAAATCCAAAGTTGATGTAATATCTAAATACGCTCACGAAATCAAAAGCCTCATTCCACCATGTGGAATTATGATTATCTTTTCTATTTATTGTTACAATTGTGTGTTTATTATGATGAGAGAGATTCTGGGAGAAACGAAAGTCTCGAATTAGAAACATAGTAGCACGATTAGAACCAAGTGACTCTGACTAATGAAAACTCTATTAACCGAAACAATAACTGCATTTATAAAAGATGTACTTAATGAAGAAGATGTGCTTTAAGAAAATAAGCTTATCAAACCAGGATGAACCATATTTATCGCGTGTGACATTATCCTGTTTGTTATTTTTGTGGCTTTTTTTGCTTTTCTACTTGGTTCTAGTATGGTTTCATTCTGATCAAAGCAAAATGATCAGCAATTTCAAATGGATGTAGACAAAATAACTAAATAATAATAGCAGATTAAGACGAATGTGAAGAAAAAGCCAAAACAAAGAGGGAAAAAACAATCCTATTGGACGAGCACTTAAGGACAAATACTCTGTCTCTCTAAAATACTCTACAGTTAAGTTTGCACTAATTAATTTATTAATCAGGGATATATGTCGTGGTTGGTGATATATATTGTGATATACTGAAAAAAAATCTAAATTGTAAAAAAAACAGAATAAAAAAAAGGAAAATTTTAACAAATGTGAAAGAAAAAGCCAAAGAGCAGAGAAATATAATAAAATAATCCTCCTAGGGCACAAAGAAAGCAACATAGAGAGCGATAAGACAATAAGTAAAATAAAAGCTTGAGATAACATCGTTTTTCATAAATGAAATTTCTGCTCTACAAACACATTTGATGTGAAACACAAAAAAGAAACAGCGCAAGTTCATTAAATTAATTTTAAAAAATTGTATATATAAGACCTTAGCTGTATGATATCAAACAATTAAATAAATTTTCAAAGATTTTGCTCATTGACCAAACATGGATATTTATTTATATTTTTAGTGGTATTAAAAATCATACTTTTTTTTGTTCATTCTTCACTGTTACATATGGATAGAAAACCGTCGTACCTATCATAGTTGGCTATTTGTTACCGTTAACAAATAGCCAACTATGATAGGTCCCTCCCTCAAGCAATGCACAAAGGGCCCAACAAATGCTAGAAACCGTAGAAAAAACTAGCAGTGACTTAAATCACTGTTAAGTCCATCTCTACTGGAAGAAGAGTGAACCCAGACATTGACAACTTCAAGAGGTTCGCATCTAATAAATTTAAAAGTGGAAGGCTCCTCGAGAAGTGTTTGTGTACGTGTAAATAAAGATGTTATGCTGTAGTGTCTTGTAGAAATCAACTCCATATCTACTGTGACGTAGGCGAGTAATTACCTGGCTCTTTGCAGGATGTCGTTCGTGGTCAGCTTACTGAAATCCACCTTCTCGTCGTTCAGCTCGGACTGAGGAATGGGACTAGCGGCTTTGATTAACAAAAACGACTGAATGTAGGAGAGAATGTGTACGGGTAAAGCGGCACCTGCAAAGGTTATCGAAAAACGTTAAACAACTCCCCAATATCCCTTCGAAAATATACCGCACCTTCCGCTGGAATCAAATCGACGGTCCTCGCTACCTTCTCTACCTTCAGGAACCTCTCCCGCAGCGCGTCCTCGGGGTACACTCCGCGTTCCTTTGCTTCTTTCGGAATGCCTTGAATCACCACTGATACTAACTCATCGTTGGGCGCCGCGGCTTTGACAACAGCATTGATTTCCGGCTCCAACGGCCGTATCTGGTCTTTCCACGGTATTCCCGGGCAGCCGGCCCGGATGGCTCTGAGCAGCGACTGGCAGGCGCTCCACAGCACCTGTGCCTGTTTGGAGGACGCGTCGGCATCGTTTCTAGCTAAAGAATTCCTCTATGAGTCGGTATGAACGGGGGTATGAGCGAACAGGCGAAAACAAAATGGAAATCTACCTGGGTAGACGCAGAAACCAATAAATTTCCCATCAACAAAAAAGAACTCGAACATATGTGGATAAAACGCCAAAAAAATACTGACAAAAACCGATGACATCTCAGGTGCGAGGTCTTACCTTTGATTCCTTCGTCCAGTCCCCTCAGCCTGCCCACCATGGTCGATAGTTGCAGCTTGAACTTGCACCTCTCCTCCTCCAATTGCTCGTCGAACTTCCTCGACAAAAGACGCTCAATTTCAGTCTCGCGGGTTTTGATCGCCTCGTTGAGGTGATCGTTAAAGGCCTGCGACTGCCTCTTCAACTGTTCCCTTAGCTCCTGTTCAGCTTCTTGTCTCAGTTTCAAAACCTGATGGAAAAAGAAAACAACAAATCAATCACGAAACCGCATATTATCAACGGTCATAAGCCACCTGTTGTTGGAAGCAAATGGTGAGTCGTCTTTTCTCTTGTTCCACAGCCTCGCAGATCTGAGCGACCGTCAGGGGTTCCAAGCCCCCTCTCTTGGCCGCCTCCACCGCCTGCTCGACCTTGCCCTGCAGAATAGTCTCCATCTTGGCCAACTCTTTCTGGTAGAACAACACGTTGCCGTACACGTGCAAAATGAAGAGGTCCAGCTCCTCCTGGTCTACCGATAATTTCTTTTTCGAAAGATCGATATTGGGGAAGAGAATCTCCAGTTCTTCAGAGAAATTCTTGCGAGCCCTTTCCACTTTGTCCCAGTATTTCTCAGCGACGTTGCCGTGCTTCAGGGTCAGCTGAAAGTCGCTTTTCGCTTTTTCGACGTCGTCCTGTACCTTGGAGATGTTATTCCGGATGATCACTCTGGTACTATCGCTGGCTATAAAACCGGGACTAGAAACCAGGTTTTTAAGCTTGTTTATAGCATTGGTGGCCTCCTGGGCTTTCTCCTCGGCTCTTCTTATACATTCATTCTTTGATCTGGTTTTCTGTCTAACCTCCTCCCAAACTTCTGGCTTGACTTGATTTACTGCTTCGTCAATTATGTACTCAATATCCTGGTTGTAACTGAGAAGAACATGGACAGCTTTGTTGTATGCATTCACTGCTTCTTCTGCAGAAGTGCAAATCTGTTGTTCTAAGTCGGCTATCAGTTTGCTGTCAGTTTCCAATGGTTTTGGTTTTGGATCACCAGCTGAAAACGACTATTAATATTATTCTATCAATACAAGCAAAACTTGCAAAAGCAATCACCAATATCAACTTTGGGTTCTCCAGTAGGTTCATCTATTTTTTCAAGCCTTATTTCATTATAATTTGCACTAGTATTCTCTTTCACTTCATTTTTTAATGCAGGCACTATTGGCGGCGGAGCTAACACACAAACAGTTTGTTAATAAGGCATTCGATAATCAAATAGTAATGATTAGTATGCGCCACATTAAAAGCAAAAAAACTCTATGTCTAACCTATAAACCTACCTTTGTACTCCTTAGGTTCAGGAATAATTTCCTTTTTGGCTGCTACAGGTTTATCATCCCCTACAAACACACTTAAAATCGATTTTTTTGTAGAATCATAAAGAGATGATATTGAATTGTTATCAAGAGTTTCCAGTATTGTATCGGTGTAGGGAACGTAAGTTGTAAGGGTCTTCCTGAAATCTGAGTCGTACTTTGCATAACCCAAAGTAGCTCCACCAGCTAATGCTATGGCACCAAGAGTGAGAAAGAATTTGCCTCCGCTTCCACCATGATCAGATTTTGGAGGTGGATTTGGCGGACATATACTCTTGTCACTGTATTGTCTCACTCCTAAAGTTAAGTTTGCACCAATTGAATTATTATTCAGAGATATATGTCGTGGTTTCAATTGTGATACGTTTAAAAAGCTCTAAAAAAGAAAAAAAATTGATTCGACTGATGTAAATAAAGATGACATAACAAGCGACACTTAATATCGAAAAAGAGTAATTTGTGATATAAAATGATTGGTCTCACCCATGCTGATCTGCGGATTAAAACTTTACGAACAATTTGAAGCATCAACATTTTCTGGTAAAACCACTATGGGTCTGTGGAAACGTATTTTCTGCAGTTTCAGTTCTTCTTTCTGGACGACTACCCAACACCGGGTTTAGTGTGTAAAAGTCATATGTGAACTTCAAACGTCGAAATGTTTCGGACCCTGATTTCAGGTAAATTGGGGTTGTTTGGGCACGGATAATTTGTAAAATGATGAGGGGGGTAATGGGTTTGTCGGTATCGCTTACTGTTGGAGGATTTTTTAATTATTTGTCAAAATATTACGATCTTTTGTTTTTTGTTTGATATTTCTAGGTTATAATGTGGGGAATTTGTTTTAACATTGGCAGTAAAACGTCAAACATCCTATCGTTATCTTTATCTATTTCATTACGTTTTCTGAAAGAGAAGCTATATGTATTAATACATTTCTTCCCTTAATTTTAGCTGCAAGAGGGGCTGTTTCGACAATTGCAACTAATGGACAGAAAATTCAAAACTTTTATCAACCATCACTAGTGCAACAATCTTATCAGAGACAATTTTCATTACTTTCATCTCAAACACTATGTAGGCTATTTAATCAGCCTCAAGAATTGAAAAACCAAGTAGTTCTCACCAACACTCGAAACGTGACGAAATACTCTTTTCGTAAAGGAAAGAGAAAGTCCGTAAAAGCAGTAGTCAAGAGATTTTACCGCTTAAATTGGGGAGTTTGGATTAGGACACTTTGTGGACGCCATAAGAGATTATGGAAGAAAAGCCCCCCCAGAAAAAGAAGATTGCGACAACACGTTTTTTGCAACGCTTCACAGAGTATGCTCTTGGATAAAATGGTCTGTGATTATTGGAGAAAACCGAAATATTTCGTCGATGATCCTTATAATCCTTACCACACAAGAGAGGAATTTTCTATTACTTCTAGGAAACCAAAACCATATTTCCCACCTGAGTAATTTATAGTTCTGTATTTATCAATTGAAATTGTTTTATAAAAATAAATTAGTGTATTTAAACCTTTTTTATTTTAACTGTTACTAGGCAACCCGTTATAACATGTTGAATGTTTATATTTTTTAACAAATGTAAAAGCCTTATAGGATTGTAATAACTTAAATTTTATACGAAATTTTGCATAATATAGTTTTATATTTATAAAACTGAACTATTAGATATATTCCATATTTATTTTTTGAAGTTATGTAATCATAATTCATCAATCATTTTTTTTAACCCTTTATTTTGACATTTAAGTATTTTCGGATTTTTGACATTTTATGTCACGTTTAGGTTATAATCGGATAGTTTGTAACTATTTGTTTATATTCTATGATTTGTGTTAGTTAAAAAAGACATACATTAACACCACCATGGAATGCAGAAATGAATACTTTCGACATATTCTACTTTTTTATTTCCATAAAGGAAGGAGGGCCGCAGAAGCCCACAAAGACATATGTGAAGTATTCGGTGTCGAAAGCCTAACAGAACGTACGTGTCAAAATTGGTTTAAAAAATTCCGTTCCGGAGATTTCTCGCTCAAGGATGAAAAACGGTCCGGGCGACCCAGTGGAGTTGATGATAACGAAATCGAAGCCATAATTCAAGAAGACCGTCATATAGCCGTTCGGGAGATCGCTAAGAGGTTAAATGTCTCGCACAAGACAATTAGCAGTCATTTGAAAGGTCTGGGGCTCGTTAAGAAACTTGATATTTGGGTTCCAGACACATTAAAAGAGATTCACTTAACGCAACGAATCAACATTTGTAATATGTATATTAAACGTAATGAACGTGATCCCTTTCTGAAACGGATCATCACTGGCGATGAGAAATGGGTTGAATACAATAGTGTTATCCGGAAGCGATCATGGTCGAAACGCGACGATGTCACGGAAAACGCTTCAAAGGTTGGGTTGCATCAAAACAAGGTCATGTTGTCGATTTGGTGGGACCACAAAGGCGTCATATACTCTGAGGTGCTTCCTAAGAGCCACAAGATGAATTCGGATGTTTACTGCCAACAACTGAAGAAACTGGATGACGCGATCAAAGAAAAACGACCCGAGTTGACAAGCCCAATGTTCTACCATGACAATGCAAGGCCTCACACTTCTCTAGTCACCCGTAAGAAATTATTGGAACTTGGTTGGGAGGTCATGTTGCATCCGCCGTATAGCCCCGACCTAGCGCCTTCTGATTACCATCTATTTCGAAGCTTGCAAAACTCTTTGGACAATAAAACCTTCAATAATAATGAAGACATAAATTCTCAGCTGCTTCAGGTTTTGGCTCAGAAGGACCAGAGCTTCTATGAGCGCGGAATTATGACATTACCGGAAAGATGGCAAAAGGTCATCGCTCAAAAGGGACAATATATTATCGATTAAACACATTTTATTGGTGCAACATATATTAAGTGAGTATTTTTCTAGCCAACTGCCTTTTGTACTTGTATTATGTAATTTCCTAACAGCTATTAATTTCAAAACAAGATTAAGTAAGTTTTTTTATTCTATTTCCATTGTTTGTCCTCATTCAAGGATGATGCTATCAATTTTTATATATTAATCAGTAAATAATGAAAAAATATCCTAAAAAAATATTTAAAAATTACTTAGTTCCCAATGTAAAGGTTTTAGTTTCTAAGATATTATTTGAATAACAGTTTTTTATTCCATTGCTTTTGATCTACTACTATTCAAGGCCGATGATATCAATTTACTAATAAAAATAATTTGGCCGTTTTATTCTGCTGTAAATTGGACGGTATAAGAATTCCTGGGAAAGTATGATTTATTTCTATGGCAGTAATAAACACCAACAATTAATACTTAATAATATTTATTACTTTAAAAGAATAACATATATAAGTCCTATATAAAAATAAGAAAAATTTGTTTTCAACCTATGCGTCTTCATTTTTAGGGTGAGGGCATCACTTTTAGGCGCTCGAAGGCGGATTTCTCCAATGCCTCCCTGTGATCGGGATGTGCGATGTTGATGAGGGCGTGGGCTCTCTGTCTCAGCGACTTTCCGAAGAGATATGCGATTCCGTGTTCGGTGACCACGTAGTGTGCGTGAGCTCTGGTGGTGACGACACCAGCACCTGAGGAGAAATATTGACGTGAAGGTTGATCTAGTTAGCATTGGATGTTGATTATATGCTCTCCCGACTCGAGCACTCTATCAACTTAAATTATTTGGTAAAAATAATTAAACATGTTAATTACGAGAAATGTGTGATCTTATACAGAAAGTTTTTGTTTATTAACTCAATTAAATGATTTCTGAATGTAAACTGTTTCAGTTTTTTTTATGTTATTTTGTGTCAGTTACTATGGTAATAAAACAAGACCAAGTAACAGTGTTTTTATTTCGTTGTTTTTATACTAATCCCCGTTAGTCAAGGACGACTCGATGATATCAGTTTTGATAATTAAGGAACTAGGTCTGTCCATTTTCAAATAGTTTTGATATTAATGATCGTTTTGTTATGTTAGGACTGATAATATGAACATGTAACAACAGAAAAATGTAAATTTTCCTATATTTGTAACCACAAAAGTCGAAAAGGAATCCATGATTTTATTTAAAATTTAAACGTTAGGACGATCAAAGAAAACAAAAGGATTTACATATAATTTTATGTGCGTAACAGTCATATGCCATTTGAATATAAGAAACTACTTTTATGAGATTAGTGTAGAATATGGAAACAATAACAATGTGTTCTCTCAGTAAGATTACACTAGAATATTTTTATTTACTCTACTAATAATTAGTATCAGATTGAAATATAATGAAGCATCATATCAAAGAAACGTTACACTTTTAAGTAATATCAAGCCTCGAATGTTAATTACATACCTGGTTTGATGGTGGGTGCTATTTTTGATTCGCCCTTGCTGGTTACCGAAGGTAACGCGATGATGGGTTTGCCTTTCCCGTCGAAACCTTCGGCCGCGCCTCTCAAGAAATCGACTTGTCCACCAAAACCTGAATACATCCTAGTACCAATAGAGTCTGATACGATCTGGCCGGTCAAATCGACCTCTATGCAAGAGTTAATGGCGGTCATCTTGGGGTTTTTCGCGATAACACCTGAAAATGTATAAGCACCGCGTCACCGCATGTTTCCCTAACACCCCCCCGCCTCTTACCGGTATTGTTAACGTAATCCACCACCAGCATCTCGATGAAGGGGTTGTTATCGACGAAATCGTACAGCGCCTGGGTACCGATCAAGAACGAACCGACGATCCTGCCCTTGTGGATCTTTTTCCTGTTGTTGGTGATGCAGCCCCGGTTCACCAAGTCGATAACGCCGCCAGCGAACATCTCCGAATGTATGCCCAGGTCCTTGTGGTTGGTCAGGGCGGAAAGGACAGCGTCGGGAATACTGCCGATACCTGGAATCGATGTCGAGAGAAATATAGAAAAACGTTTTCTTCGAATTCGACACAAGAATCCTATTTCGCAAAAAAAGAACCAGTTCAGGAATATCTGGATCTAAGTAGGCGCGGTACAACTTTCTATTCAATTATTTTCAATCAAGTTTGCCAATAGAGAGAAAAAACCTAATACCAACACACCAGTTTGGGTTTATTAACAAGCATTCAACAATTGACTAGGTCCACAGAATAACAGATGTTATTGAAAAAGCCTACGAAAGTAAAAAAGTATGCTCAGCTATATTATTAGATGTATCACAAGCTTTCGATAAGGTTTGGCATGAAGGCCTTGTTCATAAACACCTACAAAAATGCTACAAAAAAAAACACACCAAACTAATAGAATCGTACATTACAACTAGAATGTTTAGAGTCAAATAAGAAGAAGCTTACTTTACAATAAAAGAAGCTACAGTAGGTGTCCCACAAGGAAGTGTACTGGGACCAATGCTTTATCTAATCTACACGTGTGATATATCACAAATGGAGAATATTACAATGGCTACATTTGCTGATGATACTGTGATTATAGCTGTCGGAGACAATAGTGAAGAAGCCTCATGAAAATTACAACAGGCAAGTGACAATATAAATAATTGGACACAAGCTTGGAAAATATAAATTAATTAAAGTAAATCTGTGCATGTCCAGTTCACCTACAATCAGACCGTACAAGCACCAATAACATTAAATAATACTATCATTCCATATAGCAACAACGGAATGAATATCTCGGAATGAATCTTGATGCAAAACTTCGCTGAAAGGAACATATAAAGAAGAAAAGAAAAGAACTGGAATTGAAATATAGGAAAATGTACTGGCTAACTGAAATAAAATCACAATTATCAATACATAATCAATTGCTATTATATAAACAAATACTGAAATCTATATGGACATACGGAGTTCAATCATGGGGATGTTCTGCAAAGAGTAACATAAATAAAATACAATTTTTTCAGAACAAAGTCCTGAGAGATATTGTAGGCGCACCCAAATACTATAGGACTGATTACCTACATCGAAACCTTCAGATACCCACAGTCAGTCAAGAAATCAAGAGAATTGCAAGGGGGCATGAGAAAAGACCCCATTCTCATAAAAATACTGAACTATTGCAGGTTTTGGATAGCACCAGAACAAGACACAGACTCAAAAGAATCAAACCATCTGATCTTGTGTAAAGTTGTGTAGTGAGGTGCATATAATAAAAAATACAGCAGTGACATGTATAAACATTATTTCACAAGAGACTGCGATAGAGCCGATGGGTCCTCCTAGTTATATACCTAGATTTATGTTATCATAAAGACAAATTGTAGGTTAGACGGAAACGACTAGTAACAATGTAATAATTAAATAATAATAAAAAAAGTTTGCCAATAATGCCCGTTTTTCAACTAGTTCAATGAATTTCATAGTTTTGTCAATGAAATATAAAATCTTTTCCTCTGTGGAATAATTTATCGCTACCTTATACTATAAAGTGCTTTACCCATTTGTAACGTGGCTCCGTCTTCGACCAAATTTTCGGCTATGTTCTTCCCGATGAGGGTCTCTACTTCGGAGGGTGGTTTACCGCCGTGAGCGGGCAGGGGCGTGTCTACCTTCACCGCGTAGTCAATGTGACTGATATGGATGATGCCGTCTCCGAACGTCCTGGGTAGGCGGGGGTTTACCTGAGCTGAAGAAAAATGTATCCACATCATAAGGGAGACTCGGACATCGAAACGTACCAACAATTATTTTAGAGTGGGTCATTCCTGCTCTTACGCAGTCTACGCTGGTGCCCAAGCTGCAGTAGCCGTGCTGATCTGGTGGAGAAACCTTTAAAAGGAAACGGTCAATCAAGTTTCGAAGGCATTTTGCATGTGGGACTTTCTAGATGCATGTTGTAAGTCACTTTATTTTTGTATTTCTCATCATGAAACATGCATTTCAAAGAAGGGTCTTCAAGAAAAAATACCAAAATGCTAGAATAGTGAACTGTGAGACGTCACGAAATAATGGTAATGAATTTTTTAATGTGTTAGGGTATTTGATTCCTCAATGTAATAATACAATGATAAAAATTCTGCACTAGTTAAAATGTTCTAAAATATAGCTAAAGCGTGCAAGACAAGATGTCATAATTTTGATCCTATCCAATATTTTAATCCTATCTGGTGATTAGTGCCGTCATTTGGTACTCTTGACAAAAGTTGAGGCCACACTTTAGTGTAATACTGGTAGTTTTTCGTGCTTTATTTTATAATATTTGGCCATATTCATGGTTATTGTATCTGAAAAGCTTATATAACAGTTTCACAATTCCTTTTACATCTAAATCAATAAGCTCGAGATGTAGTTCAAAACAAACGTTGTAATACTACAAAAGTGATTTTATAACTACTAGATATGAGATAAATGGGAGACATGCTATCGAAATTATTAAAAAGTTTCAACGATATACAAAATGATTCTTGATATCATGTATTTTTATTCTTTTCCTAATCAAATATAATCGTACTTGTGATCTAAAAACAAGTCATATTACTTCAGTGATTGTTATATTAGGTAGGTAATCATTGAGAAATTATCATGAAACATGTTATTTCAAAATAAATACATTTTTTACAAAAAAAATAAAGGCCTTCAAGGAAAAATGCCACAACGCTAGAATAATGACCTGTGTGACGTCACGCTTTCCTAAGCACTTGCCAATAAATATGTTTATTGTGATTTGTGATTTTAATTATTCTGAGCAATGGTAATGAATTTATAATGTGTTATGGGTGTTTCATTTCTCATTGTAATAATACAATGAAAAAAACTCTGAACAACTTATTTATTAACGTTCTAACTAAGAAAAATGTTCTGAAATATGGGTTTTAACAAGAATTTTATATGCTTTGGCAATTGTAGAAAACTTGCTCTCAGTAAAAATATTCTTGCACATCATATCTCTGGTGCTATTGGATACTCTTTAGACAAGATGAGGCCGCACTTAGTTTCTTATCAAGTGTAATACTGACAATTTTTCCGTGTGTCTAAAATGATCGTATATAATTGTTTCTGAATTCTTTTTACTCCCACTAAATCAATAAGCTTGAGGCGTAGTTCAAAGCAAAGGTTGTGGTACTACAAAAGTGATTTTATAACTGCAAGACATGAGATAAATGGGAGACATCATATCGAAACTATACATATATACCTCATCATATACACATCATCATCAGAAACATCATATTCCAAATGATTCTTCATGCCATGTATTTTTATTATTTTCTTAATCAAATATAACAGTACTTGTGATATAAAAACAAGTAATTTTTTTAAGTCTCATATCATATAATTTTATCATTACGTCAGTGATTGTTTGTTATATCAAGGCAGCAATGTAAATCATATTTATATTAATTTCTCTCAAGCTTTTATAGGAGTTTCAATTCGGTTGATAGCGATGTCACACGAAAAATACACCATTTATGCAGCTAAAGCCGCAATATGACAATCGGCGATGCTATGTGTTTTGGTTTTTATGTCCAAAACAGTCTTATCGCCTAATTATAATGCGGGCATAAAGTAAAACAAAATCACTGATACGACTCGAGCACCGCGATAAACATAAACAGACCCCGTAAGCCGTACTTATTCGAGCACACAAACAGAGATAATTTTTTCCAAAGTCCACCGTGACCCAATTCACAGTACATGAAAATGAAGTTGGCGGCACACACACAAACTATACTGACTTGGATGACGGCGATGTCGGGCTGGATGATCTTCTTGTAGAACAGCAGCGGGATCTCCGACAAGAAGATGGGGACGGTGTCTCCTCGGCCCTCGGCCACGGCCTTCCTGACGTTGCCGCCCATGAACAGCGAGAACGACCTAGACGGCAGGCATCGCGTGATTGATAGACTTCAGCGACTTGTCGCTCGGCACAAGGGAGGCTTACCTGAAGATTCCTTCGCATGACGGGTCGGTGTAGGAGGCCGGACCCTCTGTGTGCATGTGACAAACGGTGACGTCCTTCAGCTTCTTCTTCTTGCCGACCTCGGTCATGGCGTTCAGGAGGTCGATAGGGGTTGCTGCCGCTCCCTGAGCGAACACGGTATTTCCTACAACCAACAGGAAACATTAGCGTTGTTGAAATATAAGGATTATGATATTAGACAAAGTATGAAACAATAGCACTGAAAATATCGGAATTTAAAAAAATAATAAAGCAAAAATGTAACAGGTCAATTTAAAAGTCACCGGCCTGACACATAGATGGCGCTACTAGAATTAAATCCATATTGTTTTTAGTTAGCCCTAACCATCAAAAGATGCGTGTATAAATTTGACAGCTGTCGGATTAGGCATATTTTGAAGCAAAGGACAAATCGTACTACAAAAATGAAATCGAAAAATGGTATCCTTGAAGGTAATTATGTTGAATAAAAAAAACTAATTTTTCCAAAAAAATTGTTTTACTATGGTAGGCCGGGGACTTTTCAATTGATCTGTTATTTTTCAGACAAAGGAAAATGTAACTTGTTATAACGGTAACAAATGAATTGACCGAAGGCTGCTATTATTATACTGTGTTAATTTGATATTGATCTCTTTTAAACATATAATTACTACCTTATGTCATCAGAGTCTCGGCTGTTCAACCCACAAAAATATTTTAATGTCCTGATATTATATAACTCGATTAATATATTTAATTATTATTGAGTGTAATTATTGTTATTCGCTTCTTTATTTGCCTTTTTTATTAACAATTGACAAAAGGCCGTTTCTACTATCTGCGTAAAACACCAGAGGGCGCTTTTGATTGTAGATTTTTTTACATTAAGTGTTTATCTAGATTTATGTCCCATCTATCTTATCTACGATTACATATAATTGCTCTTAGATAGGGATTATTTAACGCCTAAATTAAGTAATACATGAGCAATGACTCTATTGGATCTAATAAGGTTTTAATTGTTGTATGGTTATTATATTCAAATAAATTTATTTCATGAAAGCTTCATTAAATTCCACACCAAAATAGAAGAGCAATATTGGAGATAGTAGGATATATCTGACGAACACATTCCTATAGAACCAGAATATATTATTCTGCCTTGAATTTTAGAAATTAATCAAATTACATCGACTTGTGTTTACTTGACTCGATTCATTTCTGCTTTTGGAACTATCCTGAGCTACGATTTCATTGTATAAATATTTTTATCGTAATGTTATCTAGTAAATAAAATACAGTCGCACAATTTTTAAAACTCAGTGTACATCGAAGCCAGAAACCAAAACGGCGAGAAAAAAATAATAAAAATAGAGTTTTAAAAATACAAATTCGCACAACTCCAACTCATCTATAAAGATGCGAGATGCGATAACGTAACGAGCGTTCAAAAACCAGTAAATAAAAGCGATTTTCCGAGAACTCGGTTCTATATTTAGAGGATCTGTTGAATGGATTATTGGCGACACCACTTCGAGACACACACACACACAAAATAGAAGGTCTTAGGAGATTCCCGATATTCTTAAAAATAATTCGGAATAATACAAAAAAATATTTGTCTCACGCCTGCAAAACATCTACAACGTGTTACAATTTGCATACGTTTCGTTGGATATAAATTAAATTATATAACCGTGTCATGCTATAAAGCTCCTGATCAATCGGAATGATAAAAAGCAAACAGCGAGTTATTGCCGTCAAATTCCATCGGAATAATTTATATTTCATGGTACACGGTTTAAAATAGTTCACAAAATGAGAAAAACAGGTCGTCGTATTGAATATAACACGTTTGCAAAATAAACATATACAATCAACCAAGTTAAATATATCCTCGATTAGAGCATTACGTACAATTAATGTTCATAATAGAGGATGACCAAAGTTCACTTTTAATGCAATTCTAATATATATTTAAAAGTTTCTTTGAACTACTTACCGGACTGCAAGTCTTGAAAAGCCTCTTCCGGGGACACCCATTTGGGTTCCTTTCCTTTGATGGGCTGTGCTGGTTCGTTAACATAAGTAAAATATGTTCTTGAGGCTGATACAGCCTTTAAGGGCAGAGCCCTAGAACTTATTTTGCTTGTCAAGCTTCTTAAACTAACTGCCATCTTCTCAGCAATACTCCAAAGTCCACAGAGAACACGTCTTGTTTATTAGGCGAATATAGTTGTGTAATTTACTCCAACCCCGACTACTATAGGAATGACACTGACTCCAAAAAAATTGAAAATATTATGAAGTTGTTCAAATCTTGACAGACACAAAAAATCGACATAGAAATTGACGTTTTGTACTCGTGGCGCCACATATCCCTTCAAAATAGAACTATAAGATATTCGAATTAAGGAAACTATAAAGAAAAGAAAAAAAAATATATAAAAGAAAATATATATAAATAGGAATTATATCTTATAGAATAAGTATGTGGATATATAATAATATAATATTATAAGATATAGGTTTATCTTTCTGTTTCTCTCTATAGCTATAATTTTGAACATACCTTGCGCCACCTAGGGGAGTTTCTTAATACTAATTAGGGTTTGTACGGTGGCGACATCTCTTGGAACAGCGCCATACTATAAGCTATTAGTGAAATGGAAACTGTAATAAATATTGACATAATTAAAGATTTCTTTGAAAAAATTAATTACAGCAAATGCCCTCTAGGAAAATTTGATAATACTATCAAATGTTTCTGGTGGCACCATCTATTAGTCTACTGCTATATTATATATGATAGTTGTCATCAAGTTGATGATATGAAAACTGTACTAAAATTTTCCAAAAATTGCAGTTTCCTTCTAGGAAGTAAACTAACATCTAGGTAAATTTCAAAAACTAATGAATGTTTATATGGAAACTGTAATAAAATACGAAAAAAAGTTCCTAAGTATCGGGAATATAATTTATAGTAAATATTACTCTTTTAATGTAAATATTTGCATAATGATATATTTTTTGTAAAATATTACATAGCATTCAGTGTCACCTAGAAAAATTTCTTGATATTATTGAATATTTGCAGTGGCACCATCTAGTAGTGAGTTACTGTACTACGTGTATATGATAATGTGGAAACTGTAATATTTATTGCAGATTCCTTCTGGAAATTTATTCAACATCCATTGCCATCTAGACACTTTTTGTAGTACTATTGAATTTTTACATGGTTGTCCCATCTGTTAGTATAATATCATACTATACATAATTACGGAAAATACGAACACTGTAATAAATATTAACAAATACTCTGAATGGTAAATGGAATTTATACTAAATAATATATTTCAAAGCATATGAAGCAAATATATATATATTAAAGGAACTTCATGTGTATTTACAATATCTCGTAGATGTAGTTCCTCTATTTTATTGTCATAATATAAAAATAAGATTCTATAATTGCCATTATTATATTGTTCAAAATGACATTCTATACATGTTCATGATTATTGATTTTCAAGAATTTGACAGATCCAAATAGACTCTTGTCAATGATTGTCGTTTGATCAGCTTAATTACTAGTTAAGTTCTTTAGTTTTGATATAGGAAAGAAAACATTTCTAGTAATAATATTATTTTATTTTATATAACTGAAACCATCTGTAGGTGTGATTAACACTGTAACAAAAATAATTAAACAATAAACATTTCTGAAATGTCCAAATATTTGTTTTTTGTAATAAAAGTATATAGTGTCCCTTAAGATTAAACTAATTATATATATTTTGGCGACACATATTTGATAAGGACTTGAAATTAATTGGGAATATGTAAATATAAAAACTTTAATAAAGATTATACCCAAACCTTTAGTGAATTTATCAATTTTTCACTATATTTAGCGATTTGATGTTGATTAATAACGAAACTTATAAAGGCACATTTTTTATGATGTTTCGAACATGTTCTTAAAATTGATGATTGAGTTTATTGGCTTACTTGATCATTACAACAAAGCATAACACATACAACATAGAGTTTAAATTGATATAATGGAAACATATTTACTAAAACATTATTATATTCGTTCTAAACCACGGACCAAGGCCATTAAAATTTATTAACACTTTTGTTGGAGAGGTTAGCGACCTAAGTAACAGTTAATTGTATTTAGTCCGTAGGCATGATAGGGCAATCGACGTTGACAAAAAGGCTGTCTTCATATTATGGAGCTGGATTAAAACGTTTAGTGAAATGTATTTATTTCCATATTTAGAGCGAGGTACATTCAATTAACATGCAAAATAAATTAGTCTATCCAAAGTAGCAGTGAACTTACGTCATCAAGATGTAATTGTTTTAACATCATTTCATTCCAGTTAAAAAGAGATACAACGCAAACTGATACGTTTGAACACATAACCAAATCAACCTGAGAATGCAGTGATCAAATCTAATTTTAACACGAAAAATGTATACAGGTAGTAACAGAAGAAACTAAAGAGAAATACAGTGACATCAGAATGATTTGACAAGAAAACATAGCAACACAGGAAAAACAATTAAACATAAAATGGTAAATATGTTCCCTAATGAAAATAAAATACATTACCTGGATTTACAATTATTAATTAGGTGGGTTAAGCCTCCAGGGGTCGCCATAGGTGGTTTAGAAAATAGTTCAACATAACCTACAAACTATTATGGCTGTTTAATTAACTACAGCTTAACATTTTTGTCCCATTACTATATGTTAGAATGTTATATATCAAAGCTAAAATAAACTAAAATGGATGAGAACATTGTACCGTTCTGACGTCATTCACCGCTTACTATAGATCAGTAATCACGGATCGAACAATAAAACACCAACATAATTTGCACAATTGTATTGAAATTTTTAAACGAATTTACACTCATAACCTAAAATGATGCCGCTAACAATTCATCTGATGAAGCAAAATTTAGACTAAAACACTTAGTAGATTTCCTGAACGGTATACTTAAGATTACTCCGCTCCTCTGTCTCTCACCCTATCTCTCTTTCGGTCACACACAAAAAAGAATATTGACTTTGCATCGTAGGATCGACACGACGAACCAAACTGGGAAAAAAACGTTTAGTGCAAAGATTCGTGGGTGGCTCGGCATCGACCTCCTCCTCCTCCTCCTCACTCGGCCGAGTTGCCGTTCTCCTTGGGCGCAGCGGACGCGCTCCGCGACCGAGACCTAGAGCGGGACGTGGGCCTGTCGTTGGACCGGGACCTGCTGCGGCTCTTCTTCGCCGAGCTGGAATGGGACCTGCGCGACCTCGAGCGGCTACGCGATCTCGAATTACTCCTGGAACGACTTCGGGACCGACTGCGAGACCTGCCAATACAGAAAACACCTGAAGGCCACCGTTTACCGGTCGTATGGGAGTTCATTGTACTCGACTCGAAATGGGGATAAATCAAAACAAAAACGATATTCGTACAATAACTCCCATACTAGCACAAGGGCGAAAAAAAAAGGAGGATACGTTCGGTTTAATTCGGGCCGACAACGAGACTCTCTTGTGATGTGTCATTTGCACGACACTATATCACCTGCACCACGGAAATCAACATCGCAAGAGAGCCTTATTGTCCAGTAATTATTGCTCTAGATATATTATTTAGACAAACCTTTCAAAAACCAATATTTTTTTATGATCTTAACGCGCAAATGGGCGTAAGAAAAAAAACAAAATTAGTTCAATTATTACTTTTTGAGAATCAATTAAGAGTTGTTCACGACTGCAGAAAAAAAGTCTTAACTAATGATGTAAGTGTTTAAGAAATTTACAATATAGGAATAGTTATTAAAACAAAAAAAAACAGTGTTAAATTAAGACGTTCCCAAGCCCGGACATTGAAGTTGCTACATTAGGGTTACTATAAATATCCAACAATATAAGTCACAGTGTAAGCAACATCCACCGTTACAACTTAAACCCATGATCGTTTGCTCTTAGTAAAATTATTTAAACAGCTCACCAAAGCTACACCACTCCATAATATTAGACTGATGCAAAAAAAAAAGGAACAGAAACAAGCTTTGGTACAGAATGTTTGCATTAATCTAACATGTGAGCTTAAATTCTGACAGGAGATAGAAGCAATTCAAGCCTCGCAAATGGGAACGTCTCGAGATAAATGACTGTACATCAAAATTTAGAGCAGTTTATAATTAATTAATGAATTAATGCAAAAAATACCCATGTTTATTTAATTTTTTTTTAAATTATTATTACTATAAGATTCGTAATTTTTTACCATTTCGAATAGTGAGCACGTGAGACATGGTCGTGTGAAGATAGTAGTAATTCGACTAGGTAGAAGGGTGATTGGAGACTAGAGGGTCAACCGGCAAAATCTCACTGGCTCACTCGAAGAGTAGTAGTAGACTGGCAGTCTCAGTCAATCTTGTACTTTTTTGGATTTTAGCAGTCGTGCCGAGCTGATACAGTACAGAACAACCGTTGTGTCGTCACACTACTGCGTGGCGGCTCTATCGAAGCTCTGACGCTCTGACTATCGAGGCTTACACGAGAAGCTACATACTCAATGTGTTACCTGACTATCGGCCACATGCTATTGACCTATAAACATGGCACCACTGTCAAGCCAATTCTTTTGTTTAAAATTATTACATTCAATGTACTGAGTCTGAATTACAATGGTACTATCATGAAAAAAAGAACGTTGCTGTACAACACCCCCAAAAAAAAAACAGAAAATACGAAATTAAAACATGATCAACTAAAAAACCAAAATTGTTACACGGTTATGTTGTACAGCAATAATATAAATGTATAATCTGGATTGATGTGTGTTTTGGTGTAAAATTATTTATCCTTGTTTTACTTGCCAAAAAAAAAAAACAGTACATATAACACAAAACACAATAAGTCACAGGCCTGACATCTAGATGACGCCACCTCCTAACCTCCAAACGACATCTGTCAAAATTTAATGACAATCCGACGTGAAGCTTGAGTGTTATCGTGGGTTTGCTTAGGCAAACTTTTTGCCTCAAACTGTGAAACAGTGATTGCTGGCTGTGTGTAGACATCAAAAGAATGCTCCAAGGAGAAAGACTCTGCTCAAATGAAGATAAAACACTCCACGAAAATGGCATTAAAAATCAGGGCTGAATATAACAGACTTGAAGGAAAGTATCTTGATGAATAAAGTTGAATTCTTCCTAAAAGTTTTATTACCTTAGGTCCAGGACTTATTGAGTGGTGTGTTATAGATTATATTACCTTAGCGACCACTACTTTAAATTACAGAAAACAATCGCATTTGAAACAATATATCTGAAGTGTATCGTCAAGGTTGTCCAAATGAAATGTCAAAATATAATTAAACCTAATACTCGACACAGAATAAAAAAATATGGTGTTTAGGTTGAGAGTTTATATTAATTGATTTTATATTTATTATTTGAATGAAATTAAATTTATGTGTCAAATACATCAATTCTTATTTTTTCTTGCTACTTTCAATTTAATTCAAGAAAGATGTCATTATTTAAACACTAATGGAAGGCTATATAAGTCAAATAATTATTTTGAAAAAGATATCAACCGAACTGTTTAACAAATATGTTGTACAAAAACTACTAGAACCATAAATCCCTACAACATTTCATTATGGACAACCTGATAACTGAACACCAATCAATCCATGATATATACACGAAAAAACTAAAGCACTGATCAATTATAATAACATTTTTGACCTGGGAAATACACTGAAAAACATACCTGGCACGCCTGCCTCTTCTGTAACGACTACAATCTCTCGCGTAGTGGCCCCTATCCCCGCACTCATAGCAGCGGTCATCTGGATGGAAAGGGCGTCCACGAGATCTCGGAGGTGGTCCACGATAACGCAGACCACCGCTTTTACCATTGGACATTTCTACGCGGGCTCTTCTCCCACAAATTGTCCTTCCGTCTATTAAAAATTAATTGTCTTTATAAACATCGTGCTTATTTAAAATAAACTAAGTACTAATCTAACAATAACAAAACGTGTTTATATCCACGCAAATACGAATCTAAAGTTAAACAAAAAAAAAAACAGTAAAGATATTTCAATCTATTTTTAACAATTATATTTAGAATTTCACAAAAATCAGCGCGGTTCCTTACCAAGGCTTCTCACGGCATCTTCGGCGTCCCTTGAATCTTCGAATTCGACGAATGCAAATCCAGGAGGATTCCTGGCGACCCACACATTTCTAAGGGGGCCATAATATCTAAACGCGTCCTCTATCTCCTGTTTTGAAGCACTATTACCCAAGTCACCAACATACACCTTACAATCCGAATTGTAACGAGACATTTCGACGGATTTACTAGCTGAAAACGGAACTCTGTTTAGATTACCAAGCAACTTTCATAAATATTGATCCACTCTGACAAAGACGCCCAACATTGTTTACAGGAAAAAAAAGCCGAATGGAAGAATAAAGAATTAAACTCACCGTGATTTAGACTTAATATTGCTTACGCTATTCGAAACTATTCGAAAAACTACCGTTTCATTTTGTAGAAGAGATAACGAAACTTTCTCATGGAGCAAATTACGAAGAAGAAGCGTAAATGCCGAAAACAAAATGGACAAAGCGGAGTGGGAGTAACAGTTTTGACACTGTTGCCAATTGCGTTTTAAAAATAAAACCTGTTACAACCTTTATATATTAACATAATATAATAATCTCTGCATATAAACAGAAATACGTGCTATATATAGGGATAAGGATAAATAGAAACATTTTTTTTTATACGTAAAAACATGGCAACACACAATGCTCTTCAAGAATTTTCCGTTGTCAGATTATTAGGGTACAGTGTTGCCGTTATCCGAGTGTATTTAAAGTTGACTACTTAAGATTAATTTATATCAATAAAATCACTTAGGAGATATTGCTTTTATTGATTGATTGATTGAAGTACAATAGAATAGTTATAACCATATTGATCCTCTATTAAAACAATGAATAATTTTTTTGAAGAAAATATAATAAACTCAAGGTCATCGAAACTGTTGAAAATATAATTAAGGAAAATTTATCTAATCATGTATAGTTTCTTGACGTCCCGATAAGCTAGTCGCGACCTCTAATAAAATAAACATGTTAAACTGATATATAATGTAAAATCGTAAGCGGAAAACGCATAAAATCATTCTTACCAAATCGAAGACATTTACGAGACTTGTAACGCGACTTCCAAGGCAACCTTGATACAAGGTAAATTCAGATTTTTTAACTTGTTTTATGTATTCTATTTTTCAGCTATGTATTTACTAATAGTTTTGTGTTCGTTTTCTGTGTCAATCGAGTGGTAATAGTACCGGATAGTTTTATAATATAATAATTGATGTAAAATTTACAGCATTATCACTATGGCACTAGATCCGACAAGCTTTCCGGTTGAAAAGAAATCACTGTTTGTACCACCATTACTAGAAGTAGCTGAAGGTAAATATTTTGAATAGTATGTCATCATTATAAAAAAATATATAAATAATCCCCTCATAGATAAATATTTAATGTATCTTTTTATATAGTTTTTAGATCAGTTTTACCTCATAATTTTGCTGAAGTCAATGTGAGCATTGTGGACTCTCCCGACTTGTCGCAGGCGCCATTTCTTTTAGCTAACAAAGGTACACACCGAGAAGTCATATAAAGTATGAGTATGATGTTAAAAACATATCGAGCAATGTCGCAGGTCTGGGAGGAAATCCGAAACTGATCGAAGTAGGAGGTCCTCCGTTCCTGTTACCCTTGGTGAACCGCCAGAAGGTGTACGATTTGAGAGACGTCGCCAAGATAGCCGGATCGAATCCGGCCTTTCTGATCGGAGCTGGTGCCGGACCTCATCCTTACATCGGTGTCAACTGCGAGGTATTCTTGTCACGTGTGCGAGTCAATGTCTCCATACCCGACCGGCTTTCTTACAGGGCGTTATCAACCTGAACATAGAAAACGACGCGGTGGACCAGAAAACCCGAATTTCCAAGGTCGACGGTGCGGACGAACACATGGTCGTCCAGGTACTACCCAACAACGAGACCCGGATAGCCCTGCTGGGGAACCTGTACTTATCCGAAGGGAAACCGGGGAAGGTAACGTCGCCTGATTTGCGTCATCAGAAAACATCACGGACTCTTCCAGGTCATCAGGGTGTACGCGAAGAGGCGCACCGGCGACAAAAACTTCATCGAGGCCCTCCGGAATGGTATCGAGAAGAAGTACGGCGACTCCAAACTCGTGGGCATAGGGGGAGCGTTCCTCATCAAAGAGGGCAAAGCTAAACAACACGTAATGAGGGATTTCTCCAAGGAACCCATTAATGACGACGAAGGCGTCAACAATTGGTTGAAATTTTACGAAATGTCCGCGCCTCTTATCGCAGTGGGGACGTTCACCAGTAACGGAGGAGTATGTTGCCATTATATCCCCCATATATGTTGCCCTTATCTCTGTCATCATTTCAGGGCGATCTGGACCTGAGGGTTCAGCATTTCCACAGCTTCAGTACCCACGGCGAGGCGGGACATTACCACTATGACACCACTCCGGACAATGTTGAATATCTAGGATACTTCAGCGTAGCTGAAGAGATCATTCGAATTGATAAACCTACAAACACGCACCTCTTTGGTAGAGATTAAGAATATTATTATACATTAAAAAGAATAAAAATCACATTGGCCATTTTTATAACAAAAAAAAACGTTCCATATTTTTAACAAAGACAGCCGGAAATAAAAACTAGTACAACGAAATGTGGATTATATTACATCTACTGCAGCTTTTTTAGCACACTGAATTAGCTTACTGAGAAATTATGGGCGGAAAAACATTGAAAATTCATTAAAAAGCAATGAGCTAAAATATCAATTCATCCAAAATCCTAGTAACCATTATTAAAATATAAAATTATAATACAAATATAAAGTATTAATTAAACTGAACTTTTATTAACAGATAATAACTGAGAACGAATTAATAATATTATGCAATTAAATGAAGACAAATTATTCCATATAAATTTAGCAAAGACATTAATAAA
This sequence comes from Rhynchophorus ferrugineus, assembly GCF_030347505.1. NCBI lineage: Eukaryota > Metazoa > Arthropoda > Insecta > Coleoptera > Curculionidae > Rhynchophorus > Rhynchophorus ferrugineus. Next base: position 7,245,167 of record NW_027472586.1, on the reverse strand, counting down.
ATATGACTTAACCTAAAACTATACATATATCAAGGAATAATTAATTACATTTCAGTAACCAAATTTTGGTAGAGTAAAAAAACACTTTATGTTATAATTAACACATCATAATCCAACGTTTATTTATAACATTTAATTTACACCAATTAAACATTCACTCATACATTACATAAGGTAACCTAATTAGAAACAAGGCACGCAATCCTTTTGAGAAAAAGAAAACAATCCTTATAGATGTTTTTGAACAAATATTTATCGCCCGTTTCAAGATAACACGAAATCAAAGTAAATATTGTTTTATATCTGCATTAAATACGAATTATACAAGTGGTAACACACTAAATCGCGATGGCTGTGGATTTTAAAAACATCCGTATAGAAAAACGGCCTCTCTTTGTGCCGTCGCTCGACGAAATCGGACACAGTAAGCCATGGAAATAAAAAACAAATTCATTCATAAACATGAGAGATGGAAGTTTTTAGGACTAGCTTACAAAATAATTATGCCGAAGTTTCTGTGGAAATGGTGGATGCCCCCGATTTAACACAAGAACCCTTTTTGTTGGCGAATAAAGGTGAATAATACGTTCATATAATTTTATTAATACAATTGTTTATTTACACCTAAAAGGTCTCAACGGAAATCCCAAATTGGTCGAAGTTGGCGGGACACCATACCTATTACCTTTACCAAAACCTGAAAAGATATACGATCTCAGAGATATAGCGAGAGCGACAAATTTGGAACCGGCCTTTTTCATTGGAGCTGGTGCTGGACCCCACAACTACGTTGGGGTGAATTGTGAAGTAATATCCTTTTTCGATCAACAATGGTTATTGATGTAATTGTGGATTTCATCCGAAGGGCATATTTAACTGTAACATCACCGATGGGATATTGAATCAGAAGAGCGTCATATCTAAAGTCCATGGAGACGATGAATCTATTGCCGTTCAGTTCTTGTCAAATGATGCTACTGACATCGGTATACTGGGAAACATATTTGCATCCGAAGGAAAGCCAGGAAAAGTAAAGCAATATCCTAGCAGTACACAACATTAATTTATGCACTATTATTTTATCAGGTATTAGAAATAAGAGTAAAAAAACGCCTTGGATCAAAGAATTTTATTGAGTGTCTTCGCAATGCCTTGGAAACCAACTATGGCAACAATCGTTTAGTGGGCTTAGGAGGTGTATTTTTACTACAAGAAGGTAGAGCACATCAACACATTATGAGAAAATTCCCAGATCAACCGATAACAGATGAGGAAGGTGTAAATAATTGGTTGAAATTTTATGAAATGTCTGCCCCTTTAATTGCCCTAGGCACTTTCACAAGCGGCGATGGAGTAAGTACCACTGGAAAGTGTACCACCAATTTATCAAATTACTTCTTAGGGTGACCTTGACCTGCGGGGTCAACATTTCCACAGTTTCAGTACACATGGGGAGGCAGGGCACTACCACAATGATACTACTCCTGATGAAGCTGAATATTTAGGCTACTTTAACCTGGCAAAAGAGTTAATTAGAATAGATCAACCTGTAGAAACACATAACTTAGGCAAAGTGTAAAAACATTTGAATATGTATCAACTGATAAAAAAATAAAGTTTAAATTTACACAATTCTTGGTAAACAAACTGTTTATCGTAGATCAAATTCCTTAAACCCCCCTTTGATTCGTATATTTACCGAAGGTAAGAAACCATTGTGACAGCTAACAGATCAAAATCAATTCTAATAGGATTTATTACCATTAGTGAACCCGTGCAATATACGGATCGGACATTCTCAGTAACAAGCGTGTGAAAATGGCCGGCAAATTCTTGTATTTCGCCTACGGTAGTAATTTACTCACTCACAGAATACACATAAACAATCCAAGTGCGGAAAGGGTTGGAATTGGTCGTTTAAACGTATAAGGAAAATATATCATTGTTCTTACCCGGTGATAAATTGGCAGTTTTTAGGATTATCAAATAAGTTTCGTCACTTATTCCAAAAGATGGCGTGGAGCCAGTGCCACAATAATTCCAAAAATATCTGGTGTTGTTTGGGGAGCCCTGTGGGAAGTCAATAACTCAGACATGGAACATTTAGATAAGTAAGATTTTCTAGCAATATAAAAATCTTACTTCCTTAATTTTGACTTCTTCTTTTTAATAACATTTTTATACAAGGTGTTTTTTTTTCAGACAGGAAGGTGTTCACGAAAATATATATCGAGCGTTGCAGGTGGATGTACTTTTACCCAACGGCGAAAAAGTAAACGCAAGAACTTATCAACAGATAGCCACTCCGCCAAATGTTGACGATTTAAAGAACCTGCCCAATGATTGTCGTCCGTCGGTTGCTTACTGGAAAACTATTGTAAAAGGGGCTGAAGAAACGGGTCTTCCAAAAGACTACCTTAGTTTTCTATACCAGATTCCACACAATGAATATCACGGCCCCGTAGACGTCAGTTTACCTCTTTGGGTTCATTAAATATTTGTCACATGTTTTTATTTATAATTGAGTTATAAAAATAAATACTAAACCACACGCCTATGCGTTTTATTTAGATATTTTACTTTAAAGAAGAACTGACAAATGTCATTGTTTGACACGTCAACTCTTTAGCCGGCATCTTATTCATCGCATTTTCTTGACGTGTCTAAAAAAATTGAAGATACAAAATGAAAATATTACTTATATTATTTCTAGCTATATTTACCAGTGTGAGATCGCAGGGCAGAACCTTGGTACTCGTGGATAATCAGGTTATTAAAGAAACTCACTCGATTTTCTTTAAATCTTTGCAAGGTACGCATCGGTCTCTTATATTTAGAACTTTACCGTAGCTTAAAATTTACAGAGAGGGGTTACACGTTGACCTTTAAGATTGCCGATGATGCTTCGTTAGTTTTATCGAAATATGGCGAGTACCTGTATGAAAATTTAATTGTTTTTGCCCCATCTGTTGTGGAATTTGGTGGCAACTTAAATGTTGATACTATTACCCAATTTGTTGACAATGGTGGAAATGTACTGGTAGCTGGAAGTGAGCTAACTGGTGATGTACTGAGAGAATTGGCGTCTGAAGTTGGGTTTGAGGTACGTTATCTGTAAGATAATGTTTCTTTGATTAATTTGTGTTTCATTTTACAAAGGTGGATGAGGAGGGTGCTTTTGTGATAGATCATCTTAACTTTGATTCTGCTGATGAGGGACAACATACCAGATTGGTCGTATCATCTGAGAATCTTATAGATTCCCCAGTAATTGTAGGTCCTAAGAAAGGAGCAGCCCCACTGCTCTATCAGGGCACTGGTATTCTTGCTGATAGTGATAATCCACTTGTTTTGCCACTATTAACAGCAGATAGTACTGCTTACAGTTATCAACCCAATGTACCAATCAAAGAGGTATGAATAGTTATATTTACATGTTTTGTGTATACTTTAATATATTTTTTATAGTATCCACATGCTGTTGGTAGAGATACTGTACTTATTGCTGGCCTTCAAGCCAGAAATAATGCCAGAGTTGTATTTAGTGGTTCATTAGCATTTTTTTCTGACGAATTTTTCACTGCTGCTGTAGAGAATGCACAGGTATTTAAGAAGTGTTTCGAATACTTTCACAAATAACCGATATTGTTTTGATTAGAAAAACATTAAGGCTGCAAAATCTGGAAATGAAGATGTCGCAACTGCCATTAGCCAATGGGTATTCAAAGAACATGGTAGATTGAGAGTTAAGTCAGTTAATCATCATAAAGCTGGTGAGAAGGCTCCTCCACAGGATTATACCATCATGGATAATGTGGTAAGTACAGTACAATTGGAGTGGAATAGGTGTGTGTTAAAAACATTCATTCTTCAGGTTTATACCATCTCCATTGAGATTTACGACAATGGTAAATGGAAACCCTTCACTGCTAATGATGTTCAGTTGGAGTTTGTTAGAATTGATCCATTTGTACGTACAACACTTCAGAGCAATCCTCGGGGTGTCTATGAGGCCCGATTCAAGATCCCAGATGTTTATGGAGTTTACCAGTTTAAAGTGGATTACGATAGAGTTGGCTATACTCGTCTTTACAGCACTACCCAAGTATCAGTCAGACCTCTTCAACATACCCAGTATGAGAGATTCATTGATTGTGCTTATCCCTATTACGCAAGTGCTTTTTCAATGATGTTGGGAGTGTTTGTGTTCTCTTTTGTGTTTTTGCATATGAAGGATGATGAGAAAAAAGCCAAAGGGGAATAAAACCATTAAATTACAGGATAGTGTTGAATAATTGTATTAAATACAAAAATGGAACAATCAAATCAGGTTGTTCTAAACAGTAATAAATTGTTTTTTTTTAAATATTTAATTGTGTAATTCTTTGAAGTTATTTTTTCAAATTAATAAAACCAGAGGTGTTTGAGAAGTACTTGGCACTTGCTTCATTGATTTTGGTTTCTGCAGCTTGCGGATTTACTATTTCCAGGCCCTAGGAATACACATTAGTAAATTTAAATAAAAAAAACATCTTTATACATACCTGCAAAGGTGTAAAAGCCACACTAGAAGCAGTTCCAGAAATTTGCTTCTTAACTGTGGTGCTTCCACCCCAGATTTGCTGTTTTTGTAGATTCTTCTGAAGTGTTTTTGATATTCTGACTTTGGTCTTCTCATCAACTTGCGGTAACCTAATACGACCAGTGCCAGCTTTACCAATAGTTCCTCTTGTGTACCCCAAGTCTTCTTGATATGCATCATCTTCAATCTATTGAGATATAAGAATGTTAGAACCCATATTCATACATGATTACCAACACTACTTACTTCTGCAAAGTTCATCCTGTTGGCGTGTTTCCGGAATTCAGTGAGAGCATACCTTTCCTTCATTTTCCTAACTCTTTTACCACCCCTTTTCTTTTTGGGTTGATCTATGGGTTTAGGTAGTGGTTTTACAAATTTTACAGGAGGTGGCTCTTGCAGCTTATCTAATTTTCTCTCAATTTCATCTCTGAGCATTCTTCCTATTCTAGCATCGGAACTTTCATGAGAAGCATCAACCCTTGCAGCCAGTGTGCATTTGGTGGCCACTAACCTTGCGGCTTTCCTCCTTAAATCCTGTAAATCATCAAATTTAATATAAAAATATATGTTATCATATTAGTTACTTACTGGTGGTGTGTTCTGGACTATATCACAATAATAAACAAAGCCAGTATGTGGTAACATTGTGACTTGACTGAAACCAGACAAGGTCTTTTTCTGTTGACCAAGCAATAAGACATTACACGCAGGACTCTTTGATAATCTAGTTAACCCACCTGCTACTCCCATAAGTTTAGCAGCAATAGATGCACCAAGAATTACAGTCATATTTGGAGCTATAAATGTCATTCTGCTCTCAACATATTCATATATTTTTAATTTGAAGTTATTTAATTCTATTGCCATATCGCAACCTTCTTCAATTTGTTCCTTTTCATATTTAGAAAGCAATGACCTACAATGATTAGTTAAAATTACTAGGTACATCAAAACCAATACACAATCTACACACCCTTGAGTAGTTGAAGCAGTTACTGACACTACCATTATAGTAGCCTGAGTCAAAAATTGTTGCAGAATTTCATTGTTTTTTGCTTGATCCAAATCATTACCTAACTCTTTCACAGTTTTTACATACTCTAAAGGACTTACCACTAAAGAATCTAACTCAGGAAATCTTTTTTGATATTTATCTCTTACAAACTTATGTATAGATATCTAAAAGAAATAAAACAGAAGTCACAAAAACCTTTAAAAAACTATAATGTGACATATACCACTTCATTATCAATATCTTGAGCTATATCATTAGCTTCAACTATTAATTGATACTCAGGGTCTGCCTCTACTGGTCCTATAATATCTGTAGCCTTTCGTACCTTTGATCCATAGTTATCAATTTGTTTCATTACATTTTGTAACTTCTCCGAATCTCGTAATTTACAAAGTTCTAAAAACAGTTTGTATGATAATCTCTATATCATAAGGTTTAAGTAATCCAAACTTTACCTCTAACCGAATTAATCTGCGTTGTATCTATTTCCATTTGTAGCTGTTTAATATCTGGCTTTTCCTCTTTTTCTTCAACTTGTTCAGCTTCCATGTTGTCATCTGGCTCTTCATCTTCGTGGTCATTGTCTTCCAAATCAGCTAAAAGTTCGTCTGCTAAAGACATTCTGTTTGTTGTAAAATGCTAGCGTCTATTTTAAAGCAGTAATGATTTAGACGTTTGTTGTTAGAACTCAAAAATGGCTTCCGGTTACAAAAGTTGGGTTAGATATTTACCAGAGCTAGGGATGTCGAAAAAATATTGATTTATGGATAAAAATATGGTTAGGTATTTTCTATTTGCTTTTTGTAACGATAGATGGAGGCGCTTGTGTTTGAGATATAGGAATATATATTAGAAAATTAGATATCCACATAAAATATTCTGTGGCAATAATAGTGAAGACAGGTATCACAAGATGGAGATAACACTAAATACAAACTATTTTCTTAATTAAATATTTTAAATAATGTACGTATATAATGATTCATCAGTCTACTGAAAAATAATTTTTATTTGAATAGGTAATTAATCGATTTGTATAAAAATATCCGATTTGTTTTAGAATATTTTAAACTAAAATCGTTGGAAAATTGTTATATTGGCTAAGTACATTCATTAGGCGGATAAAGTACCAGATGGCCACAGGGTAATCATTGGTTTCTAAATTTTAGAAATGTATTTTTTAGTGTGTTAATTCAAATTTCTACGTACAGTAATTTTTAATGTAAAATTGTAAATGGTTTAAGTGGTGAACTGTTAAAATAAATGAGATACTGAAAACGCCCAACTTGTTATTTATTTACGTTTCCAAATCAACATTAATTTGTAAATGACTGTTTAAATTTGTCTGATTAATAACAGCAAAAAGGAGGTACATACAAAACAAACACAATATTGTTTTGGGTTGGGCCATCACGGTGCTTGAATGCTTGCGCCATTCATATTTTACAAATTCTAAATTTTCGTGAGAGCTTTGCAAATAGCCAGGCAACGCGATTCGGTCGCGCAACAGACAAAAAGCATCGAGAACGAGAACGTTAACCTCCTTGGCCTAATCTATCGACGGCAAGACTTTATTATATTATAAAGAAATATAGCGACGTCAAGTGTATCAATTGGTAGAATGGTTCGAAATGCATAATATAAGTTTTCTGGTGAGATGTAGGTTAATGTTATGTCGTAATTTTTTTCCGTAAGAAACTATGGTAAAATGTCCGCCGATATATAGTTAGATCCGGTCAGGTTGCGCTGTTTTTTAGGCGTCTTTTGTTTTTGTTTTATATGAAAGGTCCCTGGTAATAATAACGTTGTGCTTGGCTCTTCCTGAGAACGGTTTACTTCCCAAGATGATGGAAAATAATAAATCCAGCAATACGACGCTTTCCTTTAATATGCAGAACATGTAGGTAATGTCATTTTTTATGTCAAAAAAAAATCCCAAGAATAAGTATTAATTATGACTGTTCTTTCTAACCGATTCAGTAACCTAAAAATGTCAATTAAATTACCGACATTATCCTACTTTATCAACTATTATAATTTAAGGTTATGTACATGAATTATATAATATATAATAAAATCTAAAAAGCTCTAGGGAAAGAAAGTGTAGGTTTAATGTCCATACGTTCAATTTTATATAAATGCAAATATTTTATGGTTAAATTGATTTAAGGTGTTTCAAGAAGAAATACCAAAATTTATATGAACGGTAACCATTAAAACGCAATTAACTAATGTCTGTTGGTAATAAGGAAGGAAATCACCGGAAGCGTGCTTAGGAAGAAGCTTCTGAAGAGTAGTTATGTTTAGTTATGTTCGGGAACTGTACAATAGGAAATATTGACAGGTGCATGACATATGAACTTTTAATAATTACTGATGTTGATATTTAAGCTTGAAAATTAATATAAGATAATTATTTAATCTTATTGTTTTTGTAATTCTGTTTTAATATGTAAGTTATTGTTATTTTATGACTTTTCTGTTGACAGCGAGAAAATGACCTAACCTAACTTTGTTGTTGACGTTGACAGATGTCTAAAATCATTACTATGACACCACACATGTTTTACACCGCCATAATAATTAGCGTGTGTCAGATAAGAACATATATATAAAAAAAGTGAAAAGGTTATCGAAAGTCGGAGCCGAGGGCTTCGCCGCCGTCGTACGTCAATTGTTTCGAAACGTGAAAGTAAAAGTGATGCCACCCTGGATCGGAACATTTCAATTATTTATTCGATCAGTGGCCGGAATTGGGATGGACACCGCCCGCAGTGGGAACACACCTGCTGCGATTTTTTCGATCGCGTGTTTTTTTCTTATACTTTACGTTCTGTTACATCGAATCGAAAGTGGCGACGACAGAGCGCACCTCTGCTCTCGGTCGTCGTCTGATTGGCCCGCGGTCTCGGGGTCCACGACCTTTGCGCGAAGTTCAAAAACGACATTGCGGACTGCTTATGAATCGCGGATGTCTTGTCATTGACGATGAGTTTGGTTTCGTTCGGGTGAACTTTCCCCAAATATATCAGGCGCGTGAATAAGTAATCCACATTTTTTTAGGTTACATAATATTTTTTTCTTTTCAAGTCCATTTCTTTCATCAATTCGTTTTTTACGGCATGCTCTATATTGTCCAGATAATCCTCCATGAGAGTATTATTTATTTTTGGTTTTTGTTAAAGTTTTTAGTGATTAAGTGGGTTTATTTTTGAAAAAAATCTTAAATAAAACAGAACTTGTCTTTTTTCCTATACAGAAACATTTTTATTGTAGATTTTTTTTATTGACATGCTCAATATTGTCCAGACAATCTTCTATGTGATTATTATTTATTTTTGGTTTTTGTTAAAGTTTTTAGTGATTAAGTGGGTTTATTTTTGAAAAAAATCTGAAATAAAACAGAACTTGTTCTTTTTCCTATGCAGAAACATTTTTATTATTATAGATTTTTTTTTGACATGCTCAATATTGTCCAGACAATGTTCAATGTGATTATTATTTATTTTTGGTTTTTGTTAAAGTTTTTAGTGATTAAGTAGGTTTATTTTTGAAAAAAATTTTGTAATAAAACAGAATTTGTCCTTTTTCCTATGCAGAAACATTGTTATTATTATAGATTTTTTTTTGACATGCTCAATATTGTCCAGACAATGTTCCATGTGATTATTATTTATTTTTGGTTTTTGTTAAAGTTTTTAGTGATTAAGTAGGTTTATTTTTGAAAAAAATTTTGTAATAAAACAGAACTTGTCCTTTTTCCTATGCAGAAACATTTTTATTATTATAGATTTTTTTTGACATGCTCAATATTGTCCAGACAATGTTCCATGTGATTATTATTTATTTTTGGTTTTTCTTAAAGTTTTTAGTGATTAAGTGGGTTTATTTTTGAAAAAAATCTGAAATAAAACAGAACTTGTCCTTTTTCCTATGCAGAAACATTTTTATTATTATAGATTTTTTTTGACATGTTCAATATTGTCCAGACAATGTTCCATGTGATTATTATTTATTTTTGGTTTTTGTTAAAGTTTTTAGTGATTAAGTGGGTTTATTTTTGAAAAAAATCTTAAATAAAACAGAACTTGTCTTTTTTCCTATACAGAAACATTTTTATTATTGTAGATTTTTTTTATTGACATGCTCAATATTGTCCAGACAATCTTCTATGTGATTATTATTTATTTTTGGTTTTTGTTAAAGTTTTTAGTGATTAAGTAGGTTTATTTTTGAAAAAAATCTGAAATAAAACAGAACTTGTTCTTTTTCCTATGCAGAAACATTTTTATTATTATAGATTTTTTTTTGACATGCTCAATATTGTCCAGACAATGTTCAATGTGATTATTATTTATTTTTGGTTTTTGTTAAAGTTTTTAGTGATTAAGTAGGTTTATTTTTGAAAAAAATTTTGTAATAAAACAGAACTTGTCCTTTTTCCTATGCAGAAACATTTTTATTATTATAGATTTTTTTTGACATGCTCAATATTGTCCAGACAATGTTCCATGTGATTATTATTTATTTTTGGTTTTTCTTAAAGTTTTTAGTGATTAAGTGGGTTTATTTTTGAAAAAAATCTGAAATAAAACAGAACTTGTCCTTTTTCCTATGCAGAAACATTTTTATCATTATAGATTTTTTTTTGACATGCTCAATATTGTCCAGACAATGTTCAATGTGATTATTATTTATTTTTGGTTTTTGTTAAAGTTTTTAGTGATTAAGTAGGTTTATTTTTGAAAAAAATCTTAAATAAAACAGAACTTGTCCTTTTTCCTATACAGAAACATTTTTATTATTGTAGATTTTTTTTATTGACATGCTCAATATTGTCCAGACAATCTTCTATGTGATTATTATTTATTTTTGGTTTTTGTTAAAGTTTTTAGTGATTAAGTGGGTTTATTTTTGAAAAAAATCTGAAATAAAACAGAATTTGTCCTTTTTCCTATGCAGAAACATTGTTATTATTATAGATTTTTTTTTGACATGCTCAATATTGTCCAGACAATGTTCAATGTGATTATTATTTATTTTTGGTTTTTGTTAAAGTTTTTAGTGATTAAGTAGGTTTATTTTTGAAAAAAATTTTGTAATAAAACAGAACTTGTCCTTTTTCCTATGCAGAAACATTTTTATTATTATAGATTTTTTTTGACATGCTCAATATTGTCCAGACAATGTTCCATGTGATTATTATTTATTTTTGGTTTTTGTTAAAGTTGTTAGTGATTAAGTAGATTTATTTTTGAAAGAAATCTGAAATAAAACAGAACTTGTCCTTTTTCCTATGCAGAAACATTTTTATTATAGTAGATTTTTTATATTGACATGCTCAATATTGTCCAGACAATGTTCCATGTGATTATTATTTATTTTTGGTTTTTGTTAAAGTTTTTAGTGATTAAGTGGGTTTATTTTTGAAAAAAATCTTAAATAAAACAGAACTTGTCTTTTTTCCTATGCAGAAACATTTTTATTATTGTAGATTTTTTTTATTGACATGCTCAATATTGTCCAGACAATCTTCTATGTGATTATTATTTATTTTTGGTTTTTGTTAAAGTTTTTAGTGATTAATTGGGTTTATTTTTGAAAAAAATCTTAAATAAAACAGAACTTGTTCTTTTTCCTATGCAGAAACATTTTTATTATTATAGATTTTTTTTGACATGCTCAATATTGTCCAGACAATCTTCCATGTGATTATTATTTATTTTTGGTTTTTGTTAAAGTTTTTAGTGATTAAGTAGGTTTATTTTTGAAAAAAATTTTGTAATAAAACAGAACTTGTCCTTTTTCCTATGCAGAAACATTTTTATTATTATAGATTTTTTTTGACATGCTCAATATTGTCCAGACAATGTTCCATGTGATTATTATTTATTTTTGGTTTTTCTTAAAGTTTTTAGTGATTAAGTGGGTTTATTTTTGAAAAAAATCTGAAATAAAACAGAACTTGTCCTTTTTCCTATGCAGAAACATTTTTATCATTATAGATTTTTTTTTGACATGCTCAATATTGTCCAGACAATCTTCCATGTGATTATTATTTATTTTTGGTTTTTGTTAAAGTTTTTAGTGATTAAGTGGGTTTATTTTTGAAAAAAATCTTAAATAAAACAGAACTTGTCTTTTTTCCTATACAGAAACATTTTTATTATTGTAGATTTTTTTTATTGACATGCTCAATATTGTCCAGACAATCTTCAATGTGATTATTATTTATTTTTGGTTTTTGTTAAAGTTTTTAGTGATTAAGTAGGTTTATTTTTGAAAAAAATCTGAAATAAAACAGAACTTGTTCTTTTTCCTATGCAGAAACATTTTTATTATTATAGATTTTTTTTTGACATGCTCAATATTGTCCAGACAATGTTCAATGTGATTATTATTTATTTTTGGTTTTTGTTAAAGTTTTTAGTGATTAAGTAGGTTTATTTTTGAAAAAAATCTGAAATAAAACAGAACTTGTCCTTTTTCCTATGCAGAAACATTTTTATCATTATAGATTTTTTTTGACATGCTCAATATTGTCCAGACAATGTTCCATGTGATTATTATTTATTTTTGGTTTTTGTTAAAGTTTTTAGTGATTAAGTAGGTTTATTTTTGAAAAAAATTTTGTAATAAAACAGAACTTGTCCTTTTTCCTATGCAGAAACATTTTTATTATTATAGATTTTTTTTGACATGCTCAATATTGTCCAGACAATGTTCCATGTGATTATTATTTATTTTTGGTTTTTCTTAAAGTTTTTAGTGATTAAGTGGGTTTATTTTTGAAAAAAATCTGAAATAAAACAGAACTTGTCCTTTTTCCTATGCAGAAACATTTTTATCATTATAGATTTTTTTTTGACATGCTCAATATTGTCCAGACAATCTTCCATGTGATTATTATTTATTTTTGGTTTTTGTTAAAGTTTTTAGTGATTAAGTGGGTTTATTTTTGAAAAAAATCTTAAATAAAACAGAACTTGTCTTTTTTCCTATACAGAAACATTTTTATTATTGTAGATTTTTTTTATTGACATGCTCAATATTGTCCAGACAATCTTCAATGTGATTATTATTTATTTTTGGTTTTTGTTAAAGTTTTTAGTGATTAAGTAGGTTTATTTTTGAAAAAAATCTGAAATAAAACAGAACTTGTTCTTTTTCCTATGCAGAAACATTTTTATTATTATAGATTTTTTTTTGACATGCTCAATATTGTCCAGACAATGTTCAATGTGATTATTATTTATTTTTGGTTTTTGTTAAAGTTTTTAGTGATTAAGTAGGTTTATTTTTGAAAAAAATCTGAAATAAAACAGAACTTGTCCTTTTTCCTATGCAGAAACATTTTTATCATTATAGATTTTTTTTTGACATGCTCAATATTGTCCAGACAATCTTCCATGTGATTATTATTTATTTTTGGTTTTTGTTAAAGTTTTTAGTGATTAAGTAGGTTTATTTTTGAAAAAAATTTTGTAATAAAACAGAACTTGTCCTTTTTCCTATGCAGAAACATTTTTATTATTATAGATTTTTTTTGACATGCTCAATATTGTCCAGACAATGTTCCATGTGATTATTATTTATTTTTGGTTTTTGTTAAAGTTTTTAGTGATTAAGTAGGTTTATTTTTGAAAAAAATCTGAAATAAAACAGAACTTGTCCTTTTTCCTATGCAGAAACATTTTTATCATTATAGATTTTTTTTTGACATGCTCAATATTGTCCAGACAATGTTCCATGTGATTATTATTTATTTTTGGTTTTTGTTAAAGTTTTTAGTGATTAAGTGGGTTTATTTTTGAAAAAAATCTTAAATAAAACAGAACTTGTCTTTTTTCCTATACAGAAACATTTTTATTATTGTAGATTTTTTTTATTGACATGCTCAATATTGTCCAGACAATCTTCTATGTGATTATTATTTATTTTTGGTTTTTGTTAAAGTTTTTAGTGATTAAGTAGGTTTATTTTTGAAAAAAATCTGAAATAAAACAGAACTTGTTCTTTTTCCTATGCAGAAACATTTTTATTATTATAGATTTTTTTTTGACATGCTCAATATTGTCCAGACAATGTTCAATGTGATTATTATTTATTTTTGGTTTTTGTTAAAGTTTTTAGTGATTAAGTAGGTTTATTTTTGAAAAAAATTTTGTAATAAAACAGAATTTGTCCTTTTTCCTATGCAGAAACATTGTTATTATTATAGATTTTTTTTTGACATGCTCAATATTGTCCAGACAATCTTCCATGTGATTATTATTTATTTTTGGTTTTTGTTAAAGTTTTTAGTGATTAAGTAGGTTTATTTTTGAAAAAAATTTTGTAATAAAACAGAACTTGTCCTTTTTCCTATGCAGAAACATTTTTATTATTATAGATTTTTTTTGACATGCTCAATATTGTCCAGACAATGTTCCATGTGATTATTATTTATTTTTGGTTTTTGTTAAAGTTTTTAGTGATTAAGTAGGTTTATTTTTGAAAAAAATCTGAAATAAAACAGAACTTGTCCTTTTTCCTATGCAGAAACATTTTTATTATTATAGATTTTTTTTTGACATGCTCAATATTGTCCAGACAATGTTCAATGTGATTATTATTTATTTTTGGTTTTTGTTAAAGTTTTTAGTGATTAAGTAGGTTTATTTTTGAAAAAAATTTTGTAATAAAACAGAATTTGTCCTTTTTCCTATGCAGAAACATTTTTATCATTATAGATTTTTTTTTGACATGCTCAATATTGTCCAGACAATCTTCCATGTGATTATTATTTATTTTTGGTTTTTGTTAAAGTTTTTAGTGATTAAGTAGGTTTATTTTTGAAAAAAATTTTGTAATAAAACAGAACTTGTCCTTTTTCCTATGCAGAAACATTTTTATTATTATAGATTTTTTTTGACATGCTCAATATTGTCCAGACAATGTTCCATGTGATTATTATTTATTTTTGGTTTTTCTTAAAGTTTTTAGTGATTAAGTGGGTTTATTTTTGAAAAAAATCTGAAATAAAACAGAACTTGTCCTTTTTCCTATGCAGAAACATTTTTATTATTATAGATTTTTTTTGACATGCTCAATATTGTCCAGACAATGTTCCATGTGATTATTATTTATTTTTGGTTTTTGTTAAAGTTTTTAGTGATTAAGTGGGTTTATTTTTGAAAAAAATCTTAAATAAAACAGAACTTGTCTTTTTTCCTATACAGAAACATTTTTATTATTGTAGATTTTTTTTATTGACATGCTCAATATTGTCCAGACAATCTTCAATGTGATTATTATTTATTTTTGGTTTTTGTTAAAGTTTTTAGTGATTAAGTAGGTTTATTTTTGAAAAAAATCTGAAATAAAACAGAACTTGTTCTTTTTCCTATGCAGAAACATTTTTATTATTATAGATTTTTTTTTGACATGCTCAATATTGTCCAGACAATGTTCAATGTGATTATTATTTATTTTTGGTTTTTGTTAAAGTTTTTAGTGATTAAGTAGGTTTATTTTTGAAAAAAATCTGAAATAAAACAGAACTTGTCCTTTTTCCTATGCAGAAACATTTTTATCATTATAGATTTTTTTTTGACATGCTCAATATTGTCCAGACAATCTTCCATGTGATTATTATTTATTTTTGGTTTTTGTTAAAGTTTTTAGTGATTAAGTAGGTTTATTTTTGAAAAAAATTTTGTAATAAAACAGAACTTGTCCTTTTTCCTATGCAGAAACATTTTTATTATTATAGATTTTTTTTGACATGCTCAATATTGTCCAGACAATGTTCCATGTGATTATTATTTATTTTTGGTTTTTCTTAAAGTTTTTAGTGATTAAGTGGGTTTATTTTTGAAAAAAATCTGAAATAAAACAGAACTTGTCCTTTTTCCTATGCAGAAACATTTTTATCATTATAGATTTTTTTTTGACATGCTCAATATTGTCCAGACAATCTTCCATGTGATTATTATTTATTTTTGGTTTTTGTTAAAGTTTTTAGTGATTAAGTGGGTTTATTTTTGAAAAAAATCTTAAATAAAACAGAACTTGTCTTTTTTCCTATACAGAAACATTTTTATTATTGTAGATTTTTTTTATTGACATGCTCAATATTGTCCAGACAATCTTCTATGTGATTATTATTTATTTTTGGTTTTTGTTAAAGTTTTTAGTGATTAAGTAGGTTTATTTTTGAAAAAAATCTGAAATAAAACAGAACTTGTTCTTTTTCCTATGCAGAAACATTTTTATTATTATAGATTTTTTTTTGACATGCTCAATATTGTCCAGACAATGTTCAATGTGATTATTATTTATTTTTGGTTTTTGTTAAAGTTTTTAGTGATTAAGTAGGTTTATTTTTGAAAAAAATTTTGTAATAAAACAGAATTTGTCCTTTTTCCTATGCAGAAACATTGTTATTATTATAGATTTTTTTTTGACATGCTCAATATTGTCCAGACAATCTTCCATGTGATTATTATTTATTTTTGGTTTTTGTTAAAGTTTTTAGTGATTAAGTAGGTTTATTTTTGAAAAAAATTTTGTAATAAAACAGAACTTGTCCTTTTTCCTATGCAGAAACATTTTTATTATTATAGATTTTTTTTGACATGCTCAATATTGTCCAGACAATGTTCCATGTGATTATTATTTATTTTTGGTTTTTCTTAAAGTTTTTAGTGATTAAGTGGGTTTATTTTTGAAAAAAATCTGAAATAAAACAGAACTTGTCCTTTTTCCTATGCAGAAACATTTTTATCATTATAGATTTTTTTTTGACATGCTCAATATTGTCCAGACAATCTTCCATGTGATTATTATTTATTTTTGGTTTTTGTTAAAGTTTTTAGTGATTAAGTGGGTTTATTTTTGAAAAAAATCTGAAATAAAACAGAACTTGTCTTTTTTCCTATACAGAAACATTTTTATTATTGTAGATTTTTTTTGACATGCTCAATATTGTCCAGACAATCTTCCATGTGATTATTATTTATTTTTGGTTTTTGTTAAAGTTTTTAGTGATTAAGTAGGTTTATTTTTGAAAAAAATCTGAAATAAAACAGAACTTGTCCTT
Source organism: Rhynchophorus ferrugineus (assembly GCF_030347505.1). Lineage (NCBI taxonomy): Eukaryota > Metazoa > Arthropoda > Insecta > Coleoptera > Curculionidae > Rhynchophorus > Rhynchophorus ferrugineus. The sequence continues at coordinate 7,228,484 of NW_027472586.1, read as the reverse complement.
TTTCCTATGCAGAAACATTTTTATTATTATAGATTTTTTTTGACATGCTCAATATTGTCCAGACAATGTTCCATGTGATTATTATTTATTTTTGGTTTTTCTTAAAGTTTTTAGTGATTAAGTGGGTTTATTTTTGAAAAAAATCTGAAATAAAACAGAACTTGTCCTTTTTCCTATGCAGAAACATTTTTATTATTATAGATTTTTTTTGACATGCTCAATATTGTCCAGACAATGTTCCATGTGATTATTATTTATTTTTGGTTTTTCTTAAAGTTTTTAGTGATTAAGTGGGTTTATTTTTGAAAAAAATCTGAAATAAAACAGAACTTGTCCTTTTTCCTATGCAGAAACATTTTTATTATTATAGATTTTTTTTGACATGCTCAATATTGTCCAGACAATGTTCCATGTGATTATTATTTATTTTTGGTTTTTCTTAAAGTTTTTAGTGATTAAGTGGGTTTATTTTTGAAAAAAATCTGAAATAAAACAGAACTTGTCCTTTTTCCTATGCAGAAACATTTTTATTATTATAGATTTTTTTTGACATGCTCAATATTGTCCAGACAATGTTCCATGTGATTATTATTTATTTTTGGTTTTTGTTAAAGTTTTTAGTGATTAAGTAGGTTTATTTTTGAAAAAAATTTTGTAATAAAACAGAACTTGTCCTTTTTCCTATGCAGAAACATTTTTATTATTATAGATTTTTTTTGACATGCTCAATATTGTCCAGACAATGTTCCATGTGATTATTATTTATTTTTGGTTTTTCTTAAAGTTTTTAGTGATTAAGTGGGTTTATTTTTGAAAAAAATCTGAAATAAAACAGAACTTGTCCTTTTTCCTATGCAGAAACATTTTTATTATTATAGATTTTTTTTGACATGCTCAATATTGTCCAGACAATGTTCCATGTGATTATTATTTATTTTTGGTTTTTGTTAAAGTTTTTAGTGATTAAGTGGGTTTATTTTTGAAAAAAATCTTAAATAAAACAGAACTTGTCTTTTTTCCTATACAGAAACATTTTTATTATTGTAGATTTTTTTTATTGACATGCTCAATATTGTCCAGACAATCTTCTATGTGATTATTATTTATTTTTGGTTTTTGTTAAAGTTTTTAGTGATTAAGTAGGTTTATTTTTGAAAAAAATCTGAAATAAAACAGAACTTGTTCTTTTTCCTATGCAGAAACATTTTTATTATTATAGATTTTTTTTTGACATGCTCAATATTGTCCAGACAATGTTCAATGTGATTATTATTTATTTTTGGTTTTTGTTAAAGTTTTTAGTGATTAAGTAGGTTTATTTTTGAAAAAAATTTTGTAATAAAACAGAATTTGTCCTTTTTCCTATGCAGAAACATTGTTATTATTATAGATTTTTTTTTGACATGCTCAATATTGTCCAGACAATGTTCAATGTGATTATTATTTATTTTTGGTTTTTGTTAAAGTTTTTAGTGATTAAGTAGGTTTATTTTTGAAAAAAATTTTGTAATAAAACAGAACTTGTCCTTTTTCCTATGCAGAAACATTTTTATTATTATAGATTTTTTTTGACATGCTCAATATTGTCCAGACAATGTTCCATGTGATTATTATTTATTTTTGGTTTTTCTTAAAGTTTTTAGTGATTAAGTGGGTTTATTTTTGAAAAAAATCTGAAATAAAACAGAACTTGTCCTTTTTCCTATGCAGAAACATTTTTATTATTATAGATTTTTTTTGACATGCTCAATATTGTCCAGACAATGTTCCATGTGATTATTATTTATTTTTGGTTTTTGTTAAAGTTTTTAGTGATTAAGTGGGTTTATTTTTGAAAAAAATCTTAAATAAAACAGAACTTGTCTTTTTTCCTATACAGAAACATTTTTATTATTGTAGATTTTTTTTATTGACATGCTCAATATTGTCCAGACAATCTTCTATGTGATTATTATTTATTTTTGGTTTTTGTTAAAGTTTTTAGTGATTAAGTGGGTTTATTTTTGAAAAAAATCTGAAATAAAACAGAACTTGTTCTTTTTCCTATGCAGAAACATTTTTATTATTATAGATTTTTTTTTGACATGCTCAATATTGTCCAGACAATGTTCAATGTGATTATTATTTATTTTTGGTTTTTGTTAAAGTTTTTAGTGATTAAGTAGGTTTATTTTTGAAAAAAATTTTGTAATAAAACAGAATTTGTCCTTTTTCCTATGCAGAAACATTGTTATTATTATAGATTTTTTTTTGACATGCTCAATATTGTCCAGACAATGTTCAATGTGATTATTATTTATTTTTGGTTTTTGTTAAAGTTTTTAGTGATTAAGTAGGTTTATTTTTGAAAAAAATTTTGTAATAAAACAGAACTTGTCCTTTTTCCTATGCAGAAACATTTTTATTATTATAGATTTTTTTTGACATGCTCAATATTGTCCAGACAATGTTCCATGTGATTATTATTTATTTTTGGTTTTTCTTAAAGTTTTTAGTGATTAAGTGGGTTTATTTTTGAAAAAAATCTGAAATAAAACAGAACTTGTCCTTTTTCCTATGCAGAAACATTTTTATTATTATAGATTTTTTTTTGACATGCTCAATATTGTCCAGACAATGTTCCATGTGATTATTATTTATTTTTGGTTTTTGTTAAAGTTTTTAGTGATTAAGTGGGTTTATTTTTGAAAAAAATCTGAAATAAAACAGAACTTGTCTTTTTTCCTATACAGAAACATTTTTATTATTGTAGATTTTTTTTATTGACATGCTCAATATTGTCCAGACAATCTTCCATGTGATTATTATTTATTTTTGGTTTTTGTTAAAGTTTTTAGTGATTAAGTGGGTTTATTTTTGAAAAAAATCTGAAATAAAACAGAACTTGTTCTTTTTCCTATGCAGAAACATTTTTATTATTATAGATTTTTTTTTGACATGCTCAATATTGTCCAGACAATGTTCAATGTGATTATTATTTATTTTTGGTTTTTGTTAAAGTTTTTAGTGATTAAGTAGGTTTATTTTTGAAAAAAATTTTGTAATAAAACAGAACTTGTCCTTTTTCCTATGCAGAAACATCGTTATTATTATAGATTTTTTTTTGACATGCTCAATATTGTCCAGACAATGTTCAATGTGATTATTATTTATTTTTGGTTTTTGTTAAAGTTTTTAGTGATTAAGTAGGTTTATTTTTGAAAAAAATTTTGTAATAAAACAGAACTTGTCCTTTTTCCTATGCAGAAACATTTTTATTATTATAGATTTTTTTTGACATGCTCAATATTGTCCAGACAATGTTCCATGTGATTATTATTTATTTTTGGTTTTTCTTAAAGTTTTTAGTGATTAAGTGGGTTTATTTTTGAAAAAAATCTGAAATAAAACAGAACTTGTCCTTTTTCCTATGCAGAAACATTTTTATTATTATAGATTTTTTTTGACATGCTCAATATTGTCCAGACAATCTTCCATGTGATTATTATTTATTTTTGGTTTTTCTTAAAGTTTTTTGTGATTAAGTGGGTTTATTTTTGAAAAAAATCTGAAATAAAACAGAACTTGTCCTTTTTCCTATGCAGAAACATTTTTATTATTATAGATTTTTTTTGACATGCTCAATATTGTCCAGACAATGTTCCATGTGATTATTATTTATTTTTGGTTTTTGTTAAAGTTTTTAGTGATTAAGTGTTGTTTTTTCTTGAAAAAATTCTAAAATTAAACTGAACTTGTGCTTATTTCTATAAAGAAACATTTTTATTATTGTAGTATAATTTTTAGAATGTTACCACAAAATCATATGGGGATTGTTATTTTAATGTTACGTTGCATAAATACTAATGCTTATAATTAATAATTGATTCATAAACGATTAATAATTCGTAAACATATGACAGTGACACTAATTTTTGTTGAAAGTCTTAAAAGTGACATTTAATAATATATAAAAAACTTGTAACTTGACAGTGACAGTGACACTGATATTTTATTTGGTTTTTTAGTATTAAATATTTACCTATGTTACCCAGAACATTATATAATACATGTTGGGCTATTTCCGCATTCTTTTTCTTCCTCACTGCTAAGACAATAGGATACCAATTACAATATCGCAATAATTAACCTCCCCTTGTCAGTAATAAAACATTATTTACTTGTCATAAAGTTATTAGAACATTTACAGTTACCTGTAATCCCTTTACCCCACCGTAATATTGGAATGAAAGTCATAAAAAGTTTGTTTACGTAAAAACAGATATAAAAAATAATTGCTACCTGTTTATTTACATTTTATATAGGTTACCTTATTTTTTTATTCAATTTATTATTTATATTCTAATAAAAACCGGTAAAGCCATTTCATGTTTTGAATGGATTTAACTTTTGAGGATTTTTTTATAACCGTTATCTTCTTGACCGTGTTTTCTGTTATTTTCATCGAAAAAGGGAATTCGGTTTTAGGTCCTATTGTTTATTGTCCTGGTACTAATGTTAATTATATAATTGCATATAATTGTGTGTATAGTAGGATTGCTAAAGTAGCTCACAGGAGAGGTAACGCACTAATATATTGGTTGAAAAGTCCCGGGCCTAAACATAGATGGCGCTAGTTTTGTTGTATTCGCCGCTTTCTGAGTGAAGTTGCGGAGCTAACATCGTAAAGATATCAAAAGAATGTGTTGGTTTTATATTGCATGAGTATTTGAATATGAGAAAGCTCTGTGCAAAGTGAGTGTCGCGTTTGCTCACTGTTGATCAAAAACAAGAACGTGTTGATGATTTTGGGTAGTGTTTGGTCATGTTTAAACGTAACAAACCGGATTTTTTGCTTCGATGTGGGACAATAGACGATACATGGATCCATCACTTCACTCCGGGATTAAAACGATCGTCATCTGAGTGGACAGCAACTGGTGAATTTCGTCCAAAACGCCCGAAAGCACAACAATCGGCTGGGAAGGCTATGGCCTCGGTATTTTGGGATGTGTGTGGTGTAATATTCATCAAATATCTTGAGAAGGGAAACACCATCAACAATGAATATTGTATGGCGTTATTGGAGTGTTTGAAGACCGAAATTGCACAGAAACGACCGCATATGACAAAGGAAAAAAATTGTTTCATCAAGACAACGCACCGGACCGTGTCACAAGTCAATCAAAACAATGGCAAAACTACATGAATTGAACTTCGACCGTATTCACCATATTCGATTCCCAGCGATTACTGGCTGTTCGTAGACCTTAAAAAAATGCTCATCGGTAAGAAATTTCGCTTGAATGAAGAAGAGGTTTATTTTAAAGCAAAAGATAAATAGTCCCACAAGAGTGGTATTGAAATGTTAGAGCGGCGCTGGAATGATTCTGTGGCTCTTGATGGCAATTTTGAACAAGAAAATCGCTTTGTTTGTTACGCCTGGCACTTTTCAGCCTATGTGTTATGTTTTATATAGATAGTCTTATATAGATAGTAGATAATATAGATATATTACTAGTTTTAAGTTAACAGGTCAATTGAAAAGTCCCCGGCCTGACACATAGATGGCTCTACTAGAATTAAATCTACATGTTCTTTAGTTAGTCCATAACCGTCAAACGATGCGTGTATAAGTTTGACAGCTGTCGGATCATTAGTTTGTGATTTATAGCATTTTGAGTGAATCAACGTTTGTTATTGTGAAAAAAATGGAATGAAGTTGAAGTTGTTGTTGAAGCAAAAACTTTGCTTGATGCCGAGTTTCCGGACACTGCCCCAGGAAAATCAACCATCAATGATTGGTGTGCTAAGTTTAGACGTGGTAAAATGAGCACCAAAGATAGTGAACGCAGTGGACGCCCAAAAGAGGTTGTTACCGACGAAAACATTAAAAAAATCCACAAAATGATTTTGAATAACCGTAAATGGAGACTAAATGAATTAGCAGACACTCTTAAGATATCAACTGAACGTGTACATCATATAATTAACGAATATTTGGGTATGAGAAAGCTCTGTGCAAAGTGGGTGCCACGCGAGCTCCCACTTTTTGGGTCGATATGTGACTATAGATGAAACATAATTCCATCATTTCACTCCGAAGTCCAATCGATATTCTTCCGAGTGGACTGCTCACGAAGAACCCGCTCCAAAGCGTGGGAAAACGTAGTCGGCTGCCAAGGTTATGGCGTCTGTATTTTGGGATGCACATGGAATAATTGACTACCTTAAAAAAGGAAGGACCATCAACAGCGACTATTACAAAGCGTTATTCGACCGTTTGAAGGACGAAATCGCCGAAAAATCCATGAATTGGGCTTCGAATTGCTTCCTTATACACCGTATTCTCCAGATCTGGCCGCCAGCGACTATTTTCTGTTCTCAAATCGCAAAAGAATGCTCGCTAGAAAGAAATTTTCGTCGAATGGAGAGGTGATCGACGAGACTGAGGCCACTTTTAAGCAAAGGACAAATCGTACTACAAAAATGGTATCGAAAAGTTGGAGGGTGGCTATAATTCGTGTATCACCCTTGAAAGGAATTATGTTGAATAAAAAAAACTAATTTTGATATATAATGTGTTTTACTATGATAGGCCGGGGACTTTTCAATTGACCTGTTATATAATTAGATTTAAGTTATTGTAAAGACAATTTGTACGTTAGTCGGCAACCAGTAGTAACAATGTAATAAATATATTAAAAAACTATTTATCTAATTTAAGTGAACAAAAACATAAAGTGATTTTGACAAAATATGGAATTTAAAGTACCTTAATTACATTTCTGTTCGACCTATTAGGAATCCGAGAAGACGTATAGGAAAAGAAGAGACAAAAAGCGCGTGGCCGCGAGAAATATGATCGTGGCCGGGCTTCACGCGTACAGTACACGCGAAAACGCAGACGAATCGGTCAGAAAAACCGGCGGCTTCGTCGATAAGTACCATCGACCACCGACCATCGATATTCGAATCGGTTTGACACGGTAACGTTCGGTCATTCTCTTCGCGGGCCGATTGTGTGAATATTTTTCGGCTTCTTGTGTCCGGGCCCGGTGAAACAGGCCTCCGCCGATGTCGCCGGTCAGTTGAACCTGTCGCTCCTTGTTCTGTCTCCGCCCGGGGACGAGATCCACTGTCGCCATGGCCACTTCCAGGGATTTCGAGCTGGATTTCTACGCGATAAACCTATCAGGTACGTTCAGGTGTCCATATGCGTTGCACTCGACGTAAAAATGAATGAACTCGGTTTGAAATAACGAACATAACCTTACCGGTGCTCCTTGAATACGTAATCAGCTGACGGCATTCCATAAAGGTAGACCAGCAAGCCGCCAACACCATGAATGTTTATTTAATACATTCGTTTAGAAAGTATTTTTGTTCAGTAATGTTGTTTTTAACGACTAAAGACTGTAAACAAACTGATTTGAATAATATTGTGACGTTGAGATTGTTACTATAAAAAAGAAGTTTGCATTGTTATTAAATAGCAACATAAATAATTGGTGAATAATGAATAATTCTAGCGTAACTAATATCAATTATATAATCGTTATATGTACCTTTTCGATATCAGAACTTCATCCGCTTCTTTTAAATCATTCTCGGGCACTCAACAATCCTCCAAAATTATATTCTGTGTTTTTACAATGCTGTCCGGTATTCGATTCCTATTTTCTTGATTCTACAAAGTCTCCAAGCCTTGTACAACAACTACAGACCGATATTTTTATAAAGGAATGGAAGGAAGTTACCAGTAATCATATATAGTCTATTCAAAATAACAGTGAACTAACGTCATCACGATATCGAATGTATTGAACTTCGAACTTTGAAAACTTTGAACAGAAACGAGATAATAGATGCATTAGATGTACCTTATTTATTTATTATTACAATTTACAAGAACGTTATATTATTTAGATTAGAATTTTGTTATATATCAAAGCCAAAATGAGATAAGACTCAAGGTTGACGTGACAACATTGCGACATTTTGACGTCATAAATTTGACGTTTGAGATTTGGAGTGATTTCTAGGTTAGGATCTTTTTTTCAATTAATTATTACTATTTCATATTTTTAATTGTAACATTAAATACACTAACGAAGCTATTAATAACGTATACTACCAATTATAATGAAACCAATTATTTTAAATATATTCTTGAAATTAGATGAATTTCGTTTTTATTATACATAGAAATAGAAAAAAGGACCAACATATCGTAAGAAATACTGCAGAATTTCAAAACAATGAAATACAAACTTCTTCTGTACAAATTTCAATTCACAGAACCTGGAAACTAACATTGACAGGTGTTCAAGTTCGTGAGTGAATCCTCACTTGCTTGAAAGTGTATGTGTTTAGATATAGGCCAAGAAGATGTCCAATTTTGTTTTGTGGATTATCTCTAAACTGGTAATACAACAAGCTCCAACTATTATTGTAGTATTTTGGATTAATTAGTTTAATTTATATTTATAGAATGAAAGTATGAATTATTATTGTATAACCTAACATAGCTTTTCTTGTAGAAACCGAAAATCAGGTTATGTTGCGATTTCTAGGTTAGGATCTTCGTTTCAATTAATTATTACTATTTCTTTTTTTTAATTGTAACATTAAATACACTAACGCAGCTATTAATAACGTATACTCCCAATTATAATGAAACCAATTATTTTAAATATATTCTTGAAATTAGATGAATTTCCTTTTTATTATACATACAAATAAAAAAAGGACCAACATATCGTAAGAAATACTGTAGAATTTCAAAATAATGAAATACAAACTTATTCTGTACAAATTTCAATTCCCAGAACTTGGAAACTAACATTAACAGGTGTTCAAGAGTCACTTTCAAAAGAATTATAAGTATCCTGTATCAGAACAGACTTAGTGAATCCTTACTTGCTTGAAAATGTATGTGTTTAGATATAGACCAAGAAGATGTCCAATGTTATTTGTGGATTATCTCTAAACTGGTAATACAACAAGCTCTAACTATTATTGTAGTATTTTGGATTAATTACTTTAATTTATATTTATAGAATGAAAGTATGAATTATTATTGTATAACCTAACATAGCTTTTCTTGTAGAAACCGAAAATCAGGTAATGTTGCGATTTCTAGGTTAGGATCTTCGTTTCAATTAATTATTACTATTTCTTTTTTTTTAATTGTAACATTAAATACACTAACGAAGCTATTAATAACGTATACTACCAATTATAATGAAACCAATTATTTTAAATATATTCTTGAAATTAGATGAATTTCCTTTTTATTATACATACAAATAGAAAAAAGGAGCAACATATCGTAAGAAATACTGCAGAATTTCAAAACAATGAAATACAAACTTCATCTATACAAATTTCAATTCCCAGAACCTGGAAACTAACATTGACAGGTGTTTAAGAGCCACTTTCAAAAGAATTACAAGTATCCTGTATCAGAACAAAATTAGTGAATCCTTACTTGCTTGAAAGTGTATGTGTTTAGATACAGGCCAAGAAGATGTCCAATTTTGTTTGTCGATTATCTCTAAACTGGTAATACAACAAGCTCTAACTATTATTGTAGTATTTTGGATTAATTACTTTAATTTATATTTATAGAATGAAAGTATGAATTATTATTGTATAACCTAACATAGCTTTTCTTGTAGAAACCGAAAATCAGGTTATGTTGCGATTTCTAGGTTAGGATCTTCGTTTCAATTAATTATTACTATTTCTTTTTTTTTAATTGTAACATTAAATACACTAACGCAGCTATTAATATCGTATTCTACCAGTTATGACGAAACCAATTAATTTAAATATACTGCTGAAATTAGATGAAGCCATTCGAAAATTAATTAACAATGGCAAATAGCTATGCTCAACAGCTATTAGCTCCGAGTAATCGGTGTGGTACAGTTTTTATCGTCTCGATTACATTGTCGTAAATATTAATCATATATAAAATCGCATTAACTGAAAACTGTATACGTTCAAGTTATGTGAACAACGGTATATATTCTCAATTAAACAGTTGGTATGCGCGGTATGATAGTTATCCAACTTCGGAATCAACCTCCGATTCCTGTTACCGCTCGCAATTGGATAAAATGTATTTGTTTAGTTATTTATTACGCAATATGTTGTTGTAGTAACGTGCAACTGTACGATATGCGGCGGGGAAACCGAAAGACATAGATCGGGTTGCGTTTGAAGCATCCGGTCATCCTTGGAAAACATTTGAACCTTTCGCTTTTTTCTCGTCTCACATGCCCAACCGTTTCTTTCGATTGGCAGGATAAGTTGGATAAAACGATATATATATATATATATATATATATATATATATATATATATATATATATATATATATATATATATATATATATATATATATATATATATATATTCTGGGAGTTCTGGTTTGAATAGCCTTCTCTACCTGAATATCTATTGTAATAATTCTTTGCAATACCCGATATCAAGTAAATTGGATTAAAAATGCAGTGATAGGGAGGAAGATGTAGTACTCTGTGGCTATAACATTCAGTTATTTGATTTATAATGTATCTTTTCTCAGGCTTATTTCTAAAAAAGTAAATTACATAAAATTCAATGAAATATTTCATTTATATTTACCAAGTAACAATTTGAAATAGTTTATTCGTTGACATATTTTCCTCGAGACTTATTTTATGTACTTTAAGCCATTTCTTAATTGCAGCCTTTGTTGATGCACTTGTTGGGATTTTCTCCACCAGTGTACTATATAGATGGTAAATATGGTGCATTGTACATAACAGTAACTGATAGTTCCTCCAAGTTGTTTAAAAGCTGATTTTCAAACTACTGCAAAGACCAGTTATGGTTCATTTCTCCATGGTAGTTACCCTTGGAGTTAGAGGAAAACATTTATTCTGCACCAGAAATAAAACCATTCCTGTTTCCAGCATGAATAACTATATGTCTGCAGTGAATTATTAATAAATATTTAAACTAACAAAACCTAATCGATAGTTATTCCAACGTTTACCTTTTTGACTGACACATATTGGTCACGTGTGTCATTATTGTTTTGAATTGACTATATGTAATGTACTGCATCCCGTAATTGGGCGTCGATTTCGATTCGTAGCTCGGAAATCGTCGAGATTACATTGGAAACGGGTTTTTTTCTTTCTTTCGGTCGCCGGCGTGGACGCCTTGATTTTTTTATCGAGTCGCCAACTCTGCCCACGTCTTCGCGCGGCTACGCATTCCTCGGATGCTTGGGGAAGGTTGTAAATAAACGGTTAAACGGTAATGAAATGTCTTCTATTCGGTGTAAGATGGCCGAGAGTGTGGGTTCGCACAAATTATTTGACACACGCGGTTGTGTAAGGCTGCGTTGCGCTGGCTACGGACTTTCTTTTCTTTTGTTTCGGTTTTTTTCTGACGTTTGACAAATTGTCAAATTTACTCGCGCGCCTACTCGGGATGCGTTTGTTTCGTAGGGTTTTCCGTGATTAATTTTCGGGTGTATGGATGGTTTCCTGCGTCTCTTTTGTGTTGTTTCCTGTCTCACATTTGATATATTGTATATATTATTCATATGTTTAAGTTAGCGTTGGGAACTACCGAAAACAGTCGAAACAGTCTATAGTCCCTAGACAGTCGTTAGTCAAAAAACTAGACACTGAAAATAATAATTACTATTTTCCGTCAAATGCAGGGTTCGGCTGTTTTGTTCTATTCGTGATGTCAGACGAAGATGTCCAAACCCTTTGCAACGGCAGTATAAGCGAAACGGAGATGTATATATTCCTTCAAGTACTAACTTTAAAAAAGAAAAAGAAAAAAAAATACTGAATACTATTAACATGCAATTTATAATTTCATTTTAAACGAAGTAGAATTACTTTTATATTTGAATGTTCTGTGTATCTGTAAAATGAAATGCAATTTTTCTCCGGAGTGGAGTGGAAATAAAAATTAAACGCATACCTAATCATAGCAAAAAAAACTAATCCATGACATAATTAACAATGATCGCACAGTAACTTACAGAGCCTTTTTAAATAAACTAAATGCTTTATTTATTATTGAACGGAAATATTTTTTAACAAAAATCGAGAGAGCAATCGAAATATTACCTATTATTGACTTATTAGGGGATTGTTGTTGTTGGTTGTAATATGTGATGAATTAAAAAATTATTAAAATTGTTGACATGTTTTTTATGTTTTACCTCGATTTTTTAAGGCTGTCAAATTTGTGCGATTACCTTTCTTACTATTAATATCAAAGTACTGTCTGTACAATAAAACAGCCAATACATATGATCAACGTTTAAGACGTCATAACGTCACAATGCTACCGCATCAAACTGTATTTTAGGTTTACAACGTTTTCCGGTTTATAAATTCTAAATATTAGTGATCGTTTTGTAAAATTTTGTGAACATTTGACAACACTGTTGACTAGTACCAACACAAATTTAGTTTTATAGATTGATTTGGTTACATGTTTCGCATCATGCTGTCATTATGTTTTCGGTTAACTAAATTAAAATAAAAGGAAATGATCCTGTATTGAATTTTTTACAAACTATATCTGGCAGTATAATGGAAATCATCTATCATTGGATAACGTACATTGGCTGTTTTATTGGAAGGATTATTCGGAGAGTTTGTGATGTTTACCTATTGATTTTTTAATGACATTTTTGGCAGTTTATCAAAATTATTTCCGGATGTATTGTCGTCGCATTGTTACTGTCACTTTCGAGTATGTAGACAATCTGTATTTTGACATTTGACAAATTTTCAATTTTATTCAAGTCTATTTTAGGATGTATTTGTTTTATATGTTATTTTATTATACAATAAAACAGCCAATACACATCATCAACATTTAAGACGTTATAACGTCACAATGCTACCGCATCAAACTGTATTTTAGGTTGACAACGTTTTTCGGTTTATAAATTCTAATTATTAGTGATCGTTTTGTAAAATTTTGTGAACATTTGACAACACTGTTGACTAGTATCAACACAAATTTAGCTTTATACAAGATATACGTGCTTTGTAACATTTTCCCTATATTTCTGTGACATTGTAAGTTGTTAGTATTGTTTATAAGCATACTAGGATACACTCACTTTTTGTGAGATTCCTTATATTTTTGACATCGGAGATTTGAACTGCCAGACTGGTTAGTTTTATAGGATTTTCAAATGTAATTATTTTCAAAATGTTCGAAGAGTTTTATAACTTTTTAATCTTATCGTTGTATCTATTAGGGTGCCTTGATTTTGTAATATTTTTTCACAATTTTACTGCAAAAGTACCCTTATTCTATTAGGATTTCCATAATTCCTGCCGGGGCATAGATATTTGAAAGATTCCCTTTGATTTCTGTGGTATTTGACATGTTATCAGAATTATTAACGTATTGACATTTTGCTACATTTGAGAAATTATTAACATAATTTACAAGTGTAATAGAATATATACATTTTATGTAATATCTTATGTAATATTTCAACAAAAGTTACAACTTTTTAGTTATCAGACCAATAAATTAGTTTTTAAGGATTTTCTTAACTAATTATTTAATCTAACCTAGATAATTTGACAGGTTGTCGAAGTTAATACGATTTTATTTCATTATACTTTACTTGTTATATATTTTGCGTTATTTTATAGTTTTACGATTCATTTTTACAGTGTGACGGTACATTTATTTACTGGTGGCTGACGTAACGAAATAATGCTAATGATTTGCTAGCAGATAATTAAACGTATATTTTTAAATAATGACTAAAAACAATACCGCTGAGAATTCAAACTATCGCTGTATAATTTAAATGTTACATAAGGAATAATACGATAAAACAGCGCTGTATTTATAGAATAACTGGCAGTATGAGCATTTTATTTGAACACAAGGTTCAAACACAATGTTATATCCGTAAATGGTAATAATAAAATTCATTGCCGGCCTGCTTGATTGAAAAAAAAGTTTTCTGACTGATTATTTTAGTAATCATAATTTAGTGTGACATGATAACCAGTTCTTCTCAAGCCATCAAAATGTATGACGTCACAACGTCCCAGAGTTATTAACTTTGGTTTATAGTTTAACTTGAACAAAATATAATGTGAATAAAATAATGACACATAAATAATGCTATCAAATATGGTTTATTTTAACCTTATAGTACATCGTATGTACATATAGTCTATTCAAGGTTTTTTTAGTAATGCGTCATGGATATTTGTGACGTCGAAAGATTGCAATATTGCCGCATCAACCCCGAGTTTTATACAAGAAAATCTTAATCTAAATAAAATAATTGAACAAAAATTTTATCAAATATAATTTATGTTAACATTATAGTATAACTAAAATTATAGTTAATTATACAGCCACAATAATTTGTAGGTAAGAGTTAAAACCTCTTATCACTATTGCTTTCAAGAATTTTGCATACGTCTGACAACTGGTCGCCGTCCAGTTGTCAGATGTACGCTAAATTATTCAACACATTAGTTATAATTAATACAGGTTATAAACTGGCAAACATTATTTTAGCCCTTTGATTATTTTAATTCATTTTAAGTCGCTCTGTAATATATCATATCACTCTTCATGTTTCCTTGCAGTCATTTTGATATGAGCAAATTTCTCCTTATTTTATTCGGTTTTGCTGCATAGTTTTGTTGCAACTGACCCGTTAATTGCAGATTCAGAACATCCAACGACTTTTTTTTGATCTGTTATAATAGAAAACATTGTGGCCAAGCATTATTTGATTGCTTAATTTACAACGACTTTCGAACTTGTTGACTTTTTCGTCCACTTGTTTAACCTATTATGTTTTATTGACTGTTGAAATACATCTAACATATTGTGTTTGAGGCTAGTTAACATCTATCGCGGAATTTTACCGCGAATGAAAAATTCTCTAACGCTCGATCTGCGGCGGCTGGATACACGGGTTGTTTTAAAACAAAACGTCGAATCTTTGTTCACAAAACGGCGACTTCGAACCGCTATCTGTTTGACCCGTACGTGCTGCTACAAGCTCAGCACGACATCCTGTATCGAAATGGAAGTCCTTATATGATAGCTCGATAACCAGTTCCTCAGTACTATATTTAGATTGCGAACGGCTATTATTTTCGGTACTTAGACGGTACCGTGATACGAGGGAGGTCGTAACTGATCGGTCAGTCAGTAAGGACTTTGAGTAATGAGGTTCTCTTGACGTATGTCAAATTTGTCGCCACGCCTACTAGAATATATTTATTTTCTGCGACTTTCAACTATTAATTTTCAGTTGTATGGATAATTTTATACCTTTATTTTTTATGAATTGTCAAAACTACACAAATTGTACACGCCTACTGTGACACTTTTTGTTTTGTCCGATTTTCGAATATTATTTTATAGGTTTATGTCCATGAGGTTTATTTTCTAGGGTTTTTTTCTAACGTTGGGAACTTTCGACTGAAATTGACTATCAACTGTTTAGTTCTCGACTACTTTTTAGTATCGACTGTTTCAGTCGCTATTTTCGGTCCGATTTTATTACTGTTTACTATCGACTTCGTTTCATTCGTTCGACTGATTTTTAACATTCTGGCTCTGTTGCCCTAGCTGCGAACTTGACAAAAGTTTATCGAATTTATGCTTATATATAGTTTTATCATTTTTTTGGTAGTTTGCTTGTAAACAACAATATACTCTATATTAATATAGCAGCATTTTGGAATGAATTTTGAATGAGTTTGTTTTATACTAACTTAAATACTCCACTGTTTTATATATTTTATATGGCTATTCATTTTTTGCAAGATCTTATAGTATACCACTATGATCAAGATATATTAAGATCTTTAAAATAAACAGCTACGTTCTTTATGGCATATGAAGCTATTTTAATATTAAGGGAGAAAACATTCGAAACTGATACAAAATACGAATTAGTTCGATACGATTCTACTTACAATTTAGTATCATTTTTAAGTTACGGTTATTGGCCAGTAACGGTTAGTCATTATACTTGACGGTATGAACTGATTTTAAAACAAGAAAAAAAGTATGAGACGTAACAAAAAACATGTTGCAATTTGTTTTGTGTTTTTTTTTGGAGTGGTATTAAAATGTAGCGTGGAATACTGTTAGCAATTCTGTTAAGTATTATAGTAACTATATATATATATATATATATATATATATATATATATATATATATATATATATATATATATATATATATATATATATATATATATATATATATATATATAAATTATTTCTACAATGATCCATAATCGTCCTTTTGAATTGTGATTTTTTCATCATCATGTTATACACTTATTTTTTATAGAAACCAAAATAAAGGTTTGATTGGCTTGGATATATTGAATTACGAAAGTTTAACAATAGGCGATACTTAAATAATAAATAATTTCAATTATTTTTTATCGTTATTATTTACGTCGTTCTGATATAACATTTTTAAGGCTTATTTTATGATAATAGTAAATTGATTAGAAATCACCAATCATTTTTTCAGGAACGACATGTCCAACGAAATCGACTTCAGACAGCTAATTTTATTTGAAAAGAAAGCTCATTACAAATCGAAGAAGATAAGTCGTAAAAGTGTTTCAGCCTGCAGCCACTGTTCATGCAACTGTTACGTAATATATCTACTATTTTTTGTCGTGGCTCATGTACGATCAGTTAGTTAATGGCCTAAATCTTTTCCTACTAGTTTTAGTTTGAGGTTATCTCGTACGTTTTGGAGAGAAAGGAAAAAACACGTTACTGTTTATATCTGTAATATTATAGGAATTAATTTTGAGGGACTTCTTAGCTGCTTAAAGACACACATTTTGCAAATAAGACTATCACTAGGGACACCAAGAGTAACCAAGACAGTTTTCAGCTTCTACCGATGTTGTGTCTTGTCTGTAGAAAGCTTGAACATCTTAATAGTTTGGAAATGTTAAAATGCATACGTTGATACTACAATTTAGAGAGACAACTACATTTATTTTTGGTTTTTTATTCTACGCAGAGGGATAGATTTTGTTTCATTTTAGTATTTTATCAAGATGTGTTTGGATTTGTTTGATGCTGTTAGTGGATCTTTGTAACATGCTAAGATGGCTGTCTCCTCTGCATATGTTGTCACAATAGTGATTTTTGTCTTTCACATTTGTTTACGTTAATACTTCTTGTTCTCACCAATATATATCTCTAATTAGAACATATAAAATCATAATCATCTATATACAAGTTTTTCGATATTTTTTGTACTACAATCAAGTTGCTAGTTTATTTAAACAATTTTATTTTTTTCGTGTTACCGTTAGATGTCACGCTTATTAATATGAATAACGGTTATTGACAATCGACGGAATCGTTCCAACGCCACCTTTAAATTATCAATTTTTCTATCGTACTTTTTAGTTTTGCCATAGTGTCGTTTTTTATTCGTCGTTGTATAATTATTATTGCAGCTTATGAAGCCCGAACCGATAAATAACCGACCTGCTTGAATTATATACCTGTTTGATTATTTCTCCGTTGATATTAATGAAGTCGATGCAAATATTTCGCTTCTAAGGCGATTTATACAGCACATGCTCGCTGTTAGGCCGGTACACTTCATGCCAATAGGCTACGGTTCCAGGCTATGTAGAAAATTGATATATTTAATAGCTAAAAATCGTTTTAACTGTACATACAAACTGGGCGAAAAAAGCGTGATATGTTGTGTAATGGTTGCTCGTTTGGCTTGAGGCTGATACATTTTATGGCTCTTGTGCTATTATTGCAGGTTCGTATATGGGATCTTCGTAGTGTTTACTGTTAATTAGTTATGAGTTGGTTTCATTCGTTGGTTTCTCATTTTATGACATTGCAGTTGTTTTGATGCTCGAATTTGAAACCACGATGGACTAAGATGTTCCTCTATCAAATATCAGACGGATGGTTTCAGTAAATGTCGCATTGATGATGATACAGATCAAATAGGACTACATTTGTGTGACTACAGATCACTAAAAAAAGGTTAGAGTATTCGTATTTATGTATAAAATGTGTCTATTTTATTATATTTAGGAAAAATAAAGTTAAAAATAATTATTTATTATTTATATTATTTAAAATAAATACTTATTCAATGAAGCTATACTATATTTTTTTCTCTTTTTATTACATAGTTATTAATCGGTGCTGACTCACTACAATTTGTCTTTATAATAACTTAAATCTAGGTATATATGTGAGAGGACCTATCTTAGTACCTGGTGTAATGATGTTTATCTATTGACACTGCTGTTCTTCTATTAAATACACTTCACTACACTATACTACACACAAGATCAAATTATCATTGTAAGTCCTTATCCCATCCAAGCGTTGTATTACTTTGATGTTAACATGGGAATAGAGCCTGTGTGTAAGGATTACAACTATGACTCTTGAAGCACTGACTTGTTCGAAATCCAGATTATTTTAATATGATTTACGTGAAGAAAATACGAAGATATGGTTTCCTTCTACTGTAAAAGCTAAAATGCTTTTAAGAATGTTTTTAAATTCGAAGTAAGTTCTGTGGCAACACCAACATAATTCAACAAAAGTAATAATTTAGAGTGAACAGAACCTGTTACTATGCTTATCAGGAAATAGCTGCATTTTGTGGGTGTTATTTTCCGTCAAAATGTTATGTTACGTCAAAAGAGTGTTCTATGGCTCAAATAAAGTGGTAATTTTCAAAAATCTATTAAAAAATATCTGAAAAGCCTTTGGTTCTGGAGAAATGTATTACTCATAGTATCTTCGTGAATTGAAGTTGAAGTTTCACTTTCCTTATTTGATACGAAGAAAATCATGCTGATAATCGTTGGTGATGTTGAACCCACAATGAATAGATAATAATTTACGCAGTAAAGCATTTGTTTTATCAGAAAAATTAACGCACAGTCTTCAAACTATAACGAAAATGAGTAATTACAAACAACAAGTCATAGGAATTTTAAATGATATCATTGCTTATTTTAACAACAGTTACCGGGACAGTTAGTAGTTATAGACATTAAAATGCCAAAGACACCAGCTGAATACTAATGAAGAAAATGATAATCACGTCGCGCATACCGTGCTTCAATGGAAACACGTTAAATCGACTAAGACTCCTGTCGGTCTATGGTAGATTTGCCGTTGGTGTATGTATTGGTATTTCGTCATGAAACCAACCGGCGAATTTTTAATTAGAATTTTAATTGCCGAATATGAAATTATTTGTTCTTACGAAACACCATCAGTATTTTCGTATTTGAGACTTATACAGCGTGTTTTCGGCCTATATGGTGTATTAGTTTTGAAGGAATTACAAAAGATGGCGTTAATAGTATCAAATCGTATTAAGCCATCGTATACTTTGGTCATGTAACTAATCATGTTGTTTGGTTCTGTGGTAAATTCATCAAAATATAACAGAGAACCTAACCTAACTGTTAAATTTATGAAGGTCTTCGTGTAATTTATTGAATTAAACTATGCTTCCCTTATTAAACACTTTATTAATAACACTAACTATTATACAACTAATTAACTAATGAAAATATATGAATGTTTGATTGTTGAATGGATGATTGTTGATCTTATTCTGTGGTCAGTTTGCGATAAGAAGAAGAGGCCTGACGTCACCACAAATTAGACTGTTTTAATATTTCTCTATATTCTTTAAAATTTGTTTATTAGATTGTTATTAGTCATTGCCGACTAACCTACAATTTATCTTTACAATAACTTAAATCGTCGCAATGTTGCCGCATCAACTCTGAGTTTTAGTTCAATTGGGCTTTGATATACAACAAAATTCTATTCTAAATAAAATAATTGAACAAAAATGTTATCAAATATAATTTAAGTTAACATTATAATACATCTAAAAACTACAGTTAATTATACAGCCACAATAGTTTATAGACTAGAGCTATAACCCTCATATTACTATAGCTTTCAAGAATTTTGCACACGTCTGACAACTGGATGACTTTGACAGGCTCATTCGTTTACGTGTTTGAACTAATCAGACATCATTCCATCTCTTTTTATGTGCTGATAATTGTGATTGTCTTCCTATTAACCAATGCATTTTCCTATGTTTGAACATCATCCTTTTCCTTTACTATTTATATGTTCCTTCCAGCGTAGTTTTGCATGAAGATTTATTCCGAGATACTTTACATTTTTGCTATATGGAATGATAGTATTATTTATTGTTATTCGTACTTGTATGGTCTTTTATTTTCAGGGTCCAATTATTTACATTGTCTCTTACATATTGCAACTTTTTCTCTATATAAAATGGCATTTTCCCATATGATATTATTGAATTATTCAGTATATACAGATGTTAATCATGAAGTACATGGTTAACTTCGGGAGAGCCGCTGCGCCTATAGTGAACTGAACAAATTGACCTAAGTACTGTTGCAAGAAATACCGGTAATGAAGAGTAACATACCAGTTGCTATAGCGGTAGAGCATACACTATTACAGCTCTAATGGGACATGTTGCCGCATGCAGAGTACTAACCCGACATAGCTCCTTCTAATTATTACTTGTTTACATTTTTTGTTTTTGTTTTTTTTTGTTCTGGCCTAAAAACCAGGCGGTGGAATGCATGACGCATACCTGGTCGCGTAGATTTGCCCTGGAGTGACAAGTTGGACCGGATTATGTGGGACTGTCTCTGGGCTTACCAATACACTAAACCGAAACCGCCTCACAGTTGACCCCTGTGCATGGCTACTGCTACTGCATTCAACACACGACTGGATACTGTCGTATGGGGGCAAAAGTTATGACTGCAGCGACGGATGGGGTTGTTTCAGCCTGGAAAAGAGGGGAGGTTAGCGGTGACGCGCTGCTAAGCTCCCAGCATGTCGACCAATTCGCGAACAAGCGCGTTTTCAGAAGAACTGAGCTGAATTGTTGTTTGTGGAATTATTGAGATATGAAGTGCTTTATTTCTGGAGTGTCAGTTTCCATATGAATTTGATTATATCTGACAAACCATGGAGCGTTTAAGATTCTCCTGAGGAGTTTATTTTGGAACACTTGAAGTAGTTTCACCTGGTTGGGGGTAACAAACTTGAAGTAGACATTAGATCCGTAGAGGTGTACGAACCTAATTAACATCTTGCAAAATGAGCATTTGATGGAGATGGGAAGTTTGCTAGAAGGGCAGATCAGAGAAGATAGCAGGTCTACTATCCCCAAACCTTTCTGGATTGCTTTCTGGATTCGGGAATGCCAACTTAACTGTCGGTCGAAATGGAGACCCAAGTACGTGACATTATCCAGCCATGGAATTGTAATAGTGTCGATCTTAAGTGGCGAGACGCGCAGTGCGTAGCGCTTCTTACGGAAAATGATGGCCTGGGTTTTCAGCGGGTTGATTTGCAACCTCTAGAATTTGAATCATTTGACTGTATAATCAAGCTGCTTCTGTAAACGTTCTTAAATTGTAACTTCGAACCTGGTGACCGTGAAGAAAGCAGTATCGTCAGCGTAAAAGGCGACGCCAATGTGCTCTTTTCTCGGCAGATCTGGAATAAAGAGGTTAAATAAGACTGGAGCCAGCGGGAAACCTTGAGATACGCCAGCATCAATTTGTTTTCGACTGGAACGTGTTTTCCTGATCTTGACCTGGAACGGTCTGTCTGATAGGTAGTACTGGATGAGAGCGGTTAGATCTTAGGGTTCTTGTTTAGATTGATGAAGTATGGCATACGGTTTGAATATGCTGAAAAAGTGTAAAAATATGTTGATGATTGGATGGCTGTCGAGGCAATATTGCTATTTCGACGCGCTACCGTCCTATTGCCAGAAATATGGGAAAAATTATAGAAAGTTATTGAGAATATTTTGTTCAATATACAGTGTAGCAATATTTTTCAACCAATGCCTTCTTAAGGGGAAAAATAATTGGAACAAATGAAACTACCTTCTAATTATGGGTTTTTGGTAAAAGTTCCTTCCGATATCACCCGGTATGCGATGTTCAATTGCGCCCAAGCCATCGTCGAGCAATTACACAGGTTGTATTATCGAGCTCCGGGCACCAGGTACCTAACCGCGGCCGTAGGAATGTAGGGAGTATAAATAACCGCGACCAGATCGAGACGTCGAAAAATCCCACCAAAGTGGGATACCAGGTTCTCGGGTCAGCATTCGGAAAAATTACGAACGGCTTACGGACGACGAACTGCTTTCCAATCGTCTCGACGGCAACAGGAGTAAAAGAAGAAGAAGAAGAAGAAGAAGAAAGGTTATCTTTGATTAATCATTCACATATTTTATACCGGAAGTTTTAACGGATACTTGAGAGTCTCCTTTATACCTGACAACCTCAAGAATGTATCCCTTTTTTAGTTAATGACATCTGAATTAATTTTGACGGATTTCTGTTGTTAAATCGAGAGTTGACTATTCCCCTTCTTTTCCCTATTTTTTGTTGGCATCATCTGATACTCAGCTTTACAATAACTAGTGGTCGCACTATCATGTTTAATTGTTTCCATTGGCTACAGTGCGTTATGACCGTTTATATCTTAGAGCTCGGATCGATTGTAATTGGTACCAATATCCCATGATGACTTCACTTATCTCGAAGGTTCCATCCCTTATTTTTGATATTTTATGTTATCCAGGGTATTTTTTTATCAACTTCATCACTAAAACGCCCTGTATATTGTGTTTTGTTGCTTGGTAACGTTCGGAAGTGAAAACAATCGAACATTTCAGTATATTTACACATAACAAAAAGTAAATATTAATAAGAGAGCGTCGAGATGAAAATATGGACGGCAGAGATAATATTTTATTAGATCTTATCCGGTTTGGTGTGAATTACGATTAAGATTCGAACAATCAGAGCCCAATTTAATTTAGAACTGTACAATTTTCACCAAAACAATGATTTAGATACAGATAAGCACGGTGAGAACGTCAAAACTTACGTTACACAATGGATATTGTTTGTTTATTATCTAACGAAGATTGTATTATAATAAAAACTGACCGAATATATCCGGTGCCGGTTTGGTTGGCACAGTGGTAAAGGCGACAGGATGGCCCACCTACTGTTGCGATAGTCGCGGGTTCGAATCCTGCTGGGGCTTAGGCAAGAGCGCAAAATCCAACAAGGAAAATGATCACAGTACGTCAGTTAACCAGGCTGGGTATGAGCGGATGTCTTGTTGGATGATTTCTAAGCTGGTTCCTTGGCAGCCGGTAGGATTAATGCCAAGGACCGTGGTTCGAAGACCACGTTAAACTGTAGGTCCAGTCCAGACAAACACTTGTTGGTAAACTTCTCTGGTTATACTTCCAGTTTTCACTGAAATAATTATGTTAACTAATATTAATATGGTAGAAAACTGCCCTGCTTTATACACTGTTTTGTGCCGTTCTTTGTATTCATCCGCTCTCAATTTTTATCACACGCTAAAAATATTTCCAATAAAACTGTATCAACTTAATAGTTAATGGTATAAATACTTGCCTCTTTAACGCATTTTTCTGGCAAAAGGGGGCCCTCCATTATCTCGTTCGTGTTGGAGGTAACTGATTTTAGACACAATCAGTTCCTGATTTTGACTATTGAATGGCTTTGGGAACTTTTTATCGGAATTATCACAAATTTTAAACAACAGTTAGAAATTTATCAAAAAAGCCCCAAAAGAACGTTTCTGATTATTAGCATTAATGCCTTTCTCTTTTTTACTAGAGTTATGTTAAACTTCTCTGGTTATACTTCCAGTTTTCACTGAAATAATTATGTTAACTAATGGTATAAATACTTGCCTCTCTAACGCATTTTTCTGGCAAAAGGGGGTCCTCCATTATCTCGTTCGTATTGGAGGTAACTGATTTTAGACACAATCAGTTCCTGATTTTGACTATTGAATGGCTTTGGGAATTTTTTATCGGAATTATCACAAATTTTAAACAACAGTTAGAAATTTATCAAAAAAAGCCCCAAAAGAACGTTTCTGATTATTAGCATCAATGTCTGTCTCTTTTTTACTAGAGTTATGTTAAACTTCTCTGGTTATACTTCCAGTTTTCACTGAAATAATTATGTTAACTAATGGTATAAATACTTGTCTCTCTAACGCATTTTTATGGTTAGAAATTTATCAAAAAAGCCCCAAAAGAACGTTTCTGATTATTAGCATCAATGTTTTGAATAATTTTGCAGACATATGACAACAGTGTCGACCAGTACCAACAGAAATAGAATTTTATAGACCGATTCGGTTAGATGTTCGGACGCATCAGACTTTATTCAGTCTTTTTTTTACTAGAGTTATGTTAATTAATACAATGAGGGAAAAATCCGCTTCAAGATTAAAATGAATTTTGCGTTTTTACAAACTTAATCTAGCAATATATTCGACGGCATTGATAATGTTCCGTGGCTGTTTTATCGGAATGGTGAGTATAGACCTGAGTATTCGGGGCGAATTTCGTGGGAAAATTGAGCAGAACTGAATTCGGCGAACATTCATGATGAACAGGTTTCAAAATTGGTTCAAAAGTCGTAGTGCGCATGCACTTTGTTTAGTTCCAGTGTTCGCCATAATGACTTCCAGCGCTTGGCAACGAACAGAACGGAGTTCCATTATGGATGACATATGTTTTGGTTTCGAAAAAATAACTCTGTTTTTCTTTGTAATTTATATAACTATAAAGATGTCTTTGGATGATGTGTTTTGTACTTGTTAATGATGAATAATAATACATACAATTATATAAAAACCTCATAAAAGATAGGAAAAATTAAAATATTTATATTTTACTTGCAGGAATGTTATTATCATATCTTTGATTTCTATTTTGCAAATGGTAATTACAAAAAGGAACATGTCAAAATTATGAATTGTTTTTCTTATCTTTCATTGAAAGGAATTACATTTATTGATACTGTCCATAGTAGAAAATTTGTGAAATAATATGGAAAAAGTATTTCACAACTGGTGAGGGAAAAGATATTTAATAATAATTTCATATAAAACAATTATTAACAACATGAAAATATTATGTTTGCCAACTAATTTTATTTAATTTACAGAACAATGCAAATATTTTAAAATGTGACGAACACATCAATATGTAAAAATAACCACCCATTAAACGCACTATACCCAACTTTGCTTCTTTCCAAAAAGAACCATATTTTCGACCTAAAATATAAAGTACAACTCATTAAACACAGTAGTTTTTGGAAGAAACACTTACCTATGTTATTCTTTAGACAGCAGATATCACTATTTTCAAGGTGTTACTCCTTTATTTTTTCCAAGATATGTCCCGATTGCGCTTGTTGGTAAGTCTATTTTTTACTTTATAATTTGAAATTTGTAATATAATTGATTGTGTGTCTTCCATCCAAATCATCTTGCACTTGTCAGCTTTTATTTTTTCATACTACTTAGCCATTGTGTCTGAAATATACAAAATACATACATATATACAAATATACAAAAATATACAAATTCATACCTGTTTTTATAATTTCTGTCCCTATCATTGACGGATGAATTGCCTGATGACTCTATTTATACATTTTGTGCCACCAAATATCAAGGAAATATTCTTAATTTAAAGTTTTATTATGTCTGTCTTATAGTGAAATTTACCCATATATATTCGTTTTTCTTGGGACTGAATATATCTTCTGGTGATTTTGGATCATTTTGTAATCGTTACAGAACTGTAAATATTTGAAATC
Source organism: Rhynchophorus ferrugineus (assembly GCF_030347505.1). Classification (NCBI taxonomy): domain Eukaryota; kingdom Metazoa; phylum Arthropoda; class Insecta; order Coleoptera; family Curculionidae; genus Rhynchophorus; species Rhynchophorus ferrugineus. Next base: position 7,202,670 of record NW_027472586.1, on the reverse strand, counting down.
TCTTCAGGAATCTATGAATAGAATACTAAAGCCGTATAAACATAAGAGTTTTTGTTATATTTTTACCATAAACTTCAAACTAGTAGAATTTCAATATTATTCGTATTTTCTTGCTTATCATAACTTTATTTATTGTATTGTACATATTATTTCAGCAATAAACATTGCTTTTTAGGAAAAGAACACTGCAGGTACCGTCGAAAAATGATTCACAAGACATTTGTGTATTTTGGCGTGCCATTGTGAAAAGTATGATTACAAAGAAAAGAATACGGGCCTCCGAACCCAATGATGAAAACCGTCGAATAACTTTTGGAGAACGAAACAGAAATGATCAACCATCTCTGGATCCAGTGAAGCAGAAACGACAACATTACAAAACTACTACTTAAAAAAAACGGGACAAGCTAATCCTACGTTCGTTATCTTCGAATAAAGTAATAACATTGTTACAATCGACTTATTTATGATCGCTAATATCCTCGACACGAAGAACGCGTCATTTTAATTACTTGTTCGTTCGAAATTCCCCCTGTCGAAGCCGCCGACATCATTTCACTTTCACCGCGGAATATTAATCGCTTCCCAAATAGTTTAATAAAGTTCTCATGGCACATCCAGCGTCGAACAAGAACGAAAACTGCAAAAGAGAAAAAATAAGCCGCCCGAACAATCGGAGTATTCCCGTACTCGGTTAGCTCGCTGAGCGTGCAGAATCGGCCGATATTAAATGTTGATGTGGCCGGTAAGATTTCGCGAAATTCTCATCCGGCCGACGTTATTAATGATCGCGACTTCTCACGTGATTCCGTAAGATAATTTCTTAGTCGATAAAGTGAAAACGAACAGGTTAAATTGATATAATATCTTGGTGGATGTGACCTTTCGTTTGTTTGAATCAAATATCATTTGAAAGGAGTTTTCGAGCAAATTAAAGTGATATCCTTCAGGGATGTATTAACATTATATAGAAATAAGATTTTTCTTCATTAATTACATCTTACATTCGATATGCTTAGTACAATCTTAATTTACAAATTAATTAATTATTACTGTTCTGTTGTATTAATATAACAGGTCAATTGAAAAGTCCCCGGCCTACCATAGTAAAACACATTTTTATTGGCCAAATTAGTTTTTTTATTCAACATAATTCCATCCAAGGGTGATATACTGATTATAGCGACCCTCCAACTTTTCGATACCATTTTTGTAGTACGATTTGTCGTTTGCTTCAAAATTGGCCTCAGTTTCGGCGATCACTTCTTCATTCCACGAACATTTCTTCCCAGCGAGCATTCTATTGAGATCTGAGAACAGGAAATAGGTGCTGGCGACCCGATCTGGAGAATACGGTGGATGAGGAAGCAATTCGAAGACCAATTCATGGATTTTTGCCATCGTTTTCACTGACTTGTGACATGGTGCATTGTCTTGGTGAAGCAGTACTTTCTTTTTCTACAAATGCGGCTGTTTTTCGGCGATTTTGTCCATCAAACGGTCCAATAACGCTATGTAATAGTCGCTGTTGATGGTACTTCCTTTTTCAAGGTAGTCAATGAACATTATTCCATGTGCATCCCAAAATACAGACGCTATAAACTTGCCAGCTGACTGTGGCGTTTTCCCACGCTTTGGAGCGGGTTCATAGTGTGCAGACCATTCGGATGACTGTCGATTGGACTTCAGAGTGAAATGATGGAGCCATGTTTCATCCATTGTCACATATCGACGCAAAAACTCGGGTTTATTACGCTTGATCATTTTCAAACACTGCTCCGAATCATCAACTCGTCGTTGTTTTTGATTAAAAGTGAGCTCGCATGGCACCCACTTTACACAGAGCTTTCTCTTACCCAAATAACGTTGAAGGTAACATGTGACTAAACACAACTTAAGCGAATGCAACAAGATGTATTTATTATTTTCAAACAAATGTATAAAAAAATGGTTAAAAAGGAATTTCGCGTGTTGATAAATTATTGCTTTTTGAAGGGAAAAAATACTGTTGAAGCAAGAACTTGGTTTGATGCCGAGTTTCCGGACACTGCCACAGGAAAATCAACCATCAAGGATCGGTATGCTAAGTTTAGACGTTGTGAAATGAGCACCGAAGACAGTGACACCCAAAAGAGGTTGTTACCGAAGAAAACATTCAAGATATCGACAAAATGATTTTGAATGACCGTAAATGAAATTGAATGAGATTTCATATCACGATTTTTACGTCTCACTGTTTTTTATCACCACAGTATGGCTAAATATTTTAAATTGTAAGCGTTCTGCTTGGCAGAACATGTCTGTTATAATTTCTTCTTGTAATAATTGTATAGAAATGTCAAGAAATTTTTTTTAAACATTCTCCTTATAACAGTTATCAAATAATAAGCGCCTGTCTCGTATTGTGCTCCATTCATTAATCTGTCATTTTGTGTTTGGCAAACCTAGGGGCCTAGTCTATCGATTCATTGAATAATATTTAATTGCAACAATTAGGCAGGTCAGATCTATCAACGATAATATTTCTAGTAAATTACTCAATATGCTCGGCACGAAACTGCGTCTTTGCGAGATATATCAGGTCAAGAACAGCAATTATTCGAAAGGTACTATTGTTTTTTTCTCTATCTATCGCGGTTTAATTTCTAATTTACCGAATGTGAGTCGAGATTGGCCTTTTTCTTCGCGTGATTATATTGATTTAAGACATTTTTTTCGTAAACTTATTCGATGGTGACGTTATCTGCTTCATGTGAGTGAAACTTTACAAGAAGCCCGTGGATCATTGAACTTTTGATTATATTTTATAAGTATGTGGTGTATTGCGACCAAGAATAATAACGTTTAATAATAACGATTTCATATGAACATAAAAAAATACATTAATGAAATTTTTTAATGTTGTTTTTTGATGGGAATTGGTTGTTTCATAACATGTTAACGCCCATTCAAAGTTTTAGCTCATACGGAATTTAATTGATCATTGCTATAGAAAGATAAGCACGACAGTAACAGGCAACAGTGAAATAATAGTTAGAATTATTTAGAATATTGAAAAATATTCACTAAATTTTTTAATTATTTATAGTTTCATTTTACCCGGTGTATTTAATCAAATTATTGACCCTTTGGTTGTATGCATATTGCCCATCTTTCAGGCAATTTACGGATGCTATCCCAAAAAAACTGTTTGTCCATAGAGCAAAGCCATTCATCGAGCCATTTTCTAATTTTTTTCGAAGTAGGCGAAATGTTGCTCTGCAATCGCGCGTGTCCTATAGATGCGAATATTTAATAGTCAGACGGGGCAAGGTCTGAAGAGTACGGCGAATAATGAAGGCTTTTAATGAAGGTTTGGTGTAGAGAGATACATAAAAGTCACTGAGTGTCAAATCACGTCAATAAGACCCTATAAATATGTCTTTTTGTTCTATAAAGAGAAGTTCCCAAGATATATTAGCACATTACTTTTGTATCGCAAAATTATGATCTAACATTTCTCTTATTCATTCTGTATTAGATTTTATAGCTTCAGTAATTGTAAGAATAGTTATATCATAGAATCTGTATGCACGAAAATATTGTTCAACTTACGAATGTTGTTTAACACTTAATTTTTTGAAGTTTATGGCCAGTCTAAGTTGTCTATGGACGTGAGAGGGATATTAATTAATCGTTAACGCCCCGTAGAACCCAAATATCAGTAAAGAAAGATATAACTTACAGATTTCATAGCTTCAAATCAACATATATATTCAAATATTCGTGTCATATTGCAAAACTTGGTCGCTAGCATTGTTTAAATCGATCTTGTACTAATTAATATATTCTAATCTGAAGCCCCGTAACTTTTTATTGTGATTTTAGTTTAACAACATGTCCAGGACAAGCTGATACACATCAACTCCGAGAGGTTTCTTGCCTGACCGACTATTAAAATTCCTAGCTACCGATTATTAATCAATAGACAAAAATTACATACGTGTTAGTAGAACTATGCATAATAAATCAAGATTTATGTCAGAGATATCGAAGAATTATTCTAAAACAATATGTATATACAGAGCGTTTATTACGGACCGGCTAACTGAGTCAAATATTTTGAATTCTCGTATATTGTTAAACTCTTTTTCATTCTATTATTGTTTATTTTTGGTTTTATTTTTATATATTATATTATTTTGCTCATAGAAAGGAAAAACGTAATAGCAAAATACCAGTTTATTAACAAGCATTCAACAATTAACCAGGTCCACAGAATAACAGATGTTATTGAATAAGCCTACGAAAGTAAAAAAGTATGCTCAGATATTTTCTTAGATGTAGCACAGGCCTTCGATAAGGTTTGGCATGAAGGCCTTGTTCATAAACTATAGAAAAGGTTACCAAAGGAACACACCGAACTATTAAAATCGTACATTACAACCTGAATGTTTAGAGTCAAATAGGATGAAGCTTACTTTACAATAAAAGAAACTAAAGCAGGTGTACTACAATTTAGTGTACTGGGGCCAATGCTTTATCTACTATACACTTGTGATGTACCAATAGTGGAGAATATTGCTATGGCTACATTTGCTGATGATACTGCGATTATAGCTGTGGGAGATAACAGTGAAGAAACCTCACGAAAATTACAATAGGCAAGTGACAATATAAATAATTGGACACAAGCTTGGAAAATAAAAATTAACGAAAGTAAATCTGTGAATGTGCAGTTCACCTACAATCAGACCGTACAAGCACCTATAACATTAAATAATACTATCATTCCATATAACAACACGCCAAATATCTTGGAATGAATCTTGATGCAAAACTTCGCTGGAAGGAACCTATAAAGACGAGACCTTCAGATACTCACAGTAAGTCAAGAAGTGTTTGGGCCAAGTTGAGTGTGTCTTCTGATTAATCAGTACAGTTGCTCGACTTTGAGATTAGTCGGTTCTGCTTTTTATCTAACATGAGGTTTCCAATATATCCTACTATCGAGATGTATGCCGAGGTATTTAGCTAATTCTGCTCGAGGAATCTGGCATTCGTCAAGTGATTGACACATTGGAGGTATTAAGTTGTATTTTCTGGTCTCTAGTCCATTTGTAGATCTTGTTGACTGCTACTTGTACATTTTCTGCAGCCTTAGACGGAGATATATCTTTTGACATGATAACTATGTGATCCGCAAATGTTCCAACTGCTGTGTCTTTTGTATATTGGTAAATGACAGAGTGACATCACCATATATTTCTAAAATAGCTGATTTAGTCATATCTTTATGCTGAACATGTAGTTTTGAATCTTCCATTAATAGCATCCGTATACGCTAGATAAAACAATAATACATAATGAAAAACTGTAATTTTTGTGGAGGAATGTCAAAATAACCTAATTCAGCATTTGTTGGCATTGATACTTCGCATTTTCACCAATAGATATCGCTGATCAAAGTACATATAAGTATAAATAAATATAAAACCATTGTCTTGATGTCACATCTCATGCAGGTTTATTAATATACATATTTCTTAAATATATTTTAAAGTCACCTTTAAAAGTCGGATTTTCAACTGTTGCCTATAAAGACATTTACAATTACAATAACAAACATATAGTGCATTCATGCCCCAGCAGGATTCGAACCCGCGACTACTGCAACAGTAGGAGGACCGTCCTGTCAACGAAGCCGGCTTTTAATATATTAAAACAGTAAAATATAAATGAATATTTTGCAATTAAATTATATTTTCTCTCTAATTATGGACAAACCCATAAAATAGTTGTTCGTCTAAAAATTTGAGTTTACATTAAACAATAAAAGACGGTATTGCGTTATGTATAATAGCCCATCTAGATGAAAACGTACAACAATAACCCAGCCCGTTTCAATGAATCATATCGTTTATGATATCTGTAGAAATCGTCAGTCAGTGCCTCGGTGGGAAACTCTAGTAAACTGAATATTTTAACCGCGTCATATCACGATACGTTACGTGATATAACGGAGACTTCCCAACCAACTTTATGCTAATAACATTTTCAGTGAATCGTCCGAATCGACTGGCTGATCGGACGTTTCGAAATGTGTCAGTTACGCGCCGATTTCTGGGAACATTTTCAAATAAAATTGTCCGTTACTGAATTTATATGCTGAGGTGTTCTGTTTTCCATGTGCAGACGGCGCTAAGGTTGTCACCATGCTATTCCACCGTACTATCATTGGTTGAATAAATATCGTCATACATGAAAGAATTCTCTGAAATCTGAGAAGAGGAAGCAAGATAATTTTTTATTATTTAATTATTACATTGTTACTAGTGGTTTCCGACTAACCTACAATTTGTCTCTATGATAACTTAAATCTAGGTATATAACTAGGAGGACCCATCGGCCCTGTCTCAGTCTCTGGTGATATAATGTTTATACATATCACTGATGTGTCTTTTATTATATGCACCTCAATACACAACACTACACAAGATCAGATGATTTGAGTCCATGTCCTGCTCTGGTGGTATCCTCAAGTTGAATACTGCAATATTCTCATGAGAATGGAGTCTTTTCTCATGCCCCCTTGCAATTTTCTTGATTTCTTGACTGACTGTGGGTATCTGAAGGTCTCGATGTAGGTAATCAGTCCTATAGTATTTGGGTGCGCCCACAATATCTCTCAGGACTTTGTTCTGAAAAATTTGTATTTGATTTATGTTTTTCTTTGCAGAACATCCCCATAATTGAACTCCGTATGTCCATATAGATTTCAGTATTTGCTTATATAATAACAATTTATTATGTACTGATAATTGTGATTTTCTTCCAATTTGCCAATACATTTTCCAATATTTAAATTCTAGTTCTTTTCTTTTCTTCTTTATATAGTCTTTCCAACGAAGTTTTACATCAAGATTTATTCTAAGATATTTAGCGCACACCTGCTTTAGCTTCTTTTATTGTAAAGTAAGCTTCTTCTTATTTAACTCTAAATATTCTGGCTGTAATGTACGATTTTAGTAGCTCGGTATGTTGTTTTGGTAAAATTTTCTATAGTTTATGAACAAGACCTTCATGCCAAATCTTATTGAAGTTTTGTGCTACATCTACGAATATAGCTTTTTACTTTCGTAGGCTTTTCCAATAACAGCCATTATTCTCTGGACCTGGTCAATTGTTGAATGTTTGTTAATAAACCCAAACTGGTGTGTTGGTATTAGGTTTTTTTTCTCTCTAAGATCGGTTTTATTCTTTTTATAGGTGTTTTTCAAAAACCTTAGATATTACTGGCAGCAGTGATATAGGTCTATAGGCGCCGTTTATTTAGTTTCGTAACTTTCTAGGTTTTGGGATGAAAATATATATATTTCCGTCATTTTCCAAATACCTGGGATATGTCTTAATCTAAACGCTGTATTGATCAAGTTAGTGAGTTTTATAATTCCTTGGTGGTTTTTGCGGTAATTCTCCTATTATTAAATCATAGCCTGGTGATTTCCTGGGATTAATGTCAGTTTTAATAACTTTGGTTAGCTCTTTTGGCTTGGTTTGAAATTTTTTTTCCAGATATTCAGCAGGAGCGAGATATGACGAATAAGTTGCATGTTGAATTTATATACGCATTCAATTTCTTTAAAATATTACTATAACAATATTGGTGGATAGTTTTACGAGTATAGACATCATCGACGAACAAAATTCTTTTTAAATCCCTAGAAACTGACACTAAAACTTTCTTGCTCGATGTCTGAACACAGAGAGTAGTGTTTACAGAGTTCATTATATGTTTCACAATAAGATCTCCGAACCATTATTTTCTTCTGTCTAATTCTACTTCTATCTACTGAAATATTCGCAATAAAACACAGCTTCAAGCTAATAATTTCCATCAGTAGTCATTCTAAAACCTAGTTGATAGACTCTGGCTATCGAAACTCTTGGCAGATCATTGACGATACCTATAGTCCGTTCCATAAAACGGTAGACTCACGTCATATGAATTGATGACGTCAAAATGTCGTAATGTAGCCGCATCAACTCTGACTTTCAGTTCATTTTGGCTTTGGCATACAACAAAATTCGAATCTTATATAGCATATATTATTGAAAAAGTTAAAACAGCAATTAATTATACAATTATAATACTGTGTAGCTTAAGGTTGAGTTTTATTATATTTACCTTAAACTCTTTTTCATACCACCTATGAGTTAATGTTATAGGCGTGTATTTTCATGTAGTGCTATCACCTGAAGGCCTAGTCCACTTTATTAACAATTATATACCCATGTAATATATTTTACTTTCATTAAAGAACATATTTACCTTTTACGCTTAGTTCTTAGTTCTTGTTTCCTTCGGTACAACGTTTCCTTGTAAAGTCATTTTGATATCACTTTATTTTTCCTTAGTTTGTTCTGTTACTACCTGTATACATCTTTCTTAATAAACCTACAATTAATTAATGCATTTTCCATATCTGGAAAACAGTTAGTAGTATTTCTCTCCTCATACATTTTAACCAAATGTTCATGTATATTCTGAACAATTACACACATATCTGTACACATAAATCTTTTTTAGCCTATTATGAGAAAATCATAATAAATAAATTGTGGTTGAATTTCGACCACAGGGCAATCACTAGAATGTACCTAATTGAGCTCCTAAATGATTGGACCGATTTTGATGAATTTCTTGGTGGGAGTTTATATCGATGCGGAAATTGTTTAGATCTACAACCGTGTCCGGTAGACCGCGCTACAATATGGTCCAGGATCTCTTAAAAATATATTAAATATTATTCGATCACAAGAACATATCGCGACGAAATCATTCTGAAGGATACCCGGTCAGTACTCGCCAATCCGGTCCTGAAAATAGCATACGGCTCGGCCCCTATACCATCGTAATCCCAGCAATGCAAAAAGATAATCAAAAACGAAAAGAGCCCAGAGATCTATCCGCCGCTTAAACTGTTCAAACGCTGAAACGCTGAAAGATATTGGAGGTACGACCGGAGTACGAGACCGTAGATCTAAAAGTAATCGAAATATTTTGCGACGCATAGCATTGGGACGGGAATGCAGCGAATAAGTACGAGTAATAAATACTCAACCTGGCCAATGTCTGTTTCTTTATATATGACTTTATCTATTAACTATTATGTCTTGATGTTATGGAGATTTTGACCAACAGCACCAATAATTTAACGATGATTAACTCATTTCAATCAACTTAAAAGGGTTTTTAATAACTACAGACTTACATTAGATGACGTACCTGATATTAATAAGAAAATAGATACCGTTAAATTTCGTCAAAATGTTTGTTTATTGTGTTCTTTTACTGAAAGGTAAATAATATTTATATATATATATATATATATATATATATATTAAATAAAAAGTGAAATTAATTAATAAAAAAATCCTATTTGTGTCAGTGAAGTGATGTCAATATCACAAAAACAATGAAATTGGAATAATGGGTTTATGAAAATGTATATAGTAGATGGAGATTTACAATTTATTTCATAAAATATACAGAACAGAAAATAGGACGAATTACATCACTGTTCAGTGACTGATGGTGTAGAGATGTTGGTGAAAACAAAAAATATCCATATATCGATTATTAAAGATTATTAAAGCTGTAGAAAAGGTACAAGTGGCAGTCAACAAGATTTACAAATGGACCATAGACCAGAAAATACAACTTAATCATCACGTTAGATAAAAAGCAGAGCAGATCCGTGTCAAAATCAAGTAACCGTACTGGTTAGTCGGAAGATACTCTCAACTGAACCTAATATTAAAGAGATTGGTTTATCAAACAATCATAAAACCAATTCAGACCTATGGAGTTGTACTAAAATATAAGACTAACAAGTAAACCAATTGTTTAATAAAGGCAAGTATCTCATAATAAACTGCGAATTTTAGAGGTTTTCTCCCTTTGCCTGATGTCTCGTATACACTCGCCACGATAATTTTTCTCGACAATTAAAATACACCAGAAAAGATTTGCGCCTGAATGTTCAAACAAACCGTGGGCATTAACTAAAGCCATTCGCTCCATTCCGAGTGGCTTAAATAGATCTGGTTAAATTAATAGTAATGTTTTAGTGTTGCCGTTGGCAACACTGGCTTTTACCTGAACGTTTTTACTTTCACGTAATATATCGTTGGCCGTTAGACGGTTGGTTCTGATCTTAAACAGTTTATCTGTATCGTCGAGAATGTGCCGTCTTATTTGGTTGTCAGAACAAACTAGAGGGAGTCCAACACCGTCATGGCTTTTACATAAATATTAATGTTTCTAAAGTTGATTTTTAAATGACTTTAATCAGTTGGCATTAGTTAAAATAGAATTGTAAAGAGATAAATAGGTTTAGGTAGGCATTGAGATCAATTGTGCGTCTAAATAAAAATAGTGAATATAAAATACGTGTAGTAGATGGGGAAAAAAGGTTTTTGTTTAATTTTATTTAGTTATTACAATGACTATTATGTACATATACTATTTCAAATTGTTATTTTTTAATTTTTAGTGAGTTCCTTATTTATTTTTTGAAGTTTTTGTTTTTAGGTGCCATTTTTTCCAATATGAAAACTCCCGGAAAGCTCTCCAGATAGCTTCCTTATTTAGAACCAAATGACTATAGTATTACAGCATCTAGCTTATCTTTTAGACTGTAACTGCAAATTCATGGCGACACAGCGTTATGCGAGAAAATCGCGCGACATCTTGTATAACGAGGTTTCTCTACTAATTATTAACTCAATCCAATGATAATTAGCATAATTACATATCAGGCACTGATAAACCAGCTAATGAGATAGATAGCATACTGCTTTTTCAACTAAAATTGTTATATGAGCCATAAAACCTTCATTTTTCTGGACAGGCTTCGATTAATTCTTGCGTATTAGGATTTGTAATATTTAATAAAACTACGAAGGTAATGTGAAAATTTCTAGGGTGAAAAATAATAACAATTTTATAATTGTATTCATATTTATTGAATTAATTGGAATTGAAGAAATTATCAAGAAAATAAAATAAAATCATTAAAGTATGGCCATTGGAATACATTGAATAACGACAGATATTACAAGGATAGTGGGGATATATTGTTTTACCTTATGCAGATTTGCAATCAAAAAGAGTAAACTCAGCATAGAAGAAAGCCAATTGTTCCTATACTGTAACTTCGACGACTCTTATAACAGGTTAATTGAAAAGTTCCCGGCCTACCATAGTAAAACACATTTTTTGGTAAAATTAGTTCTTTTGATTCAACATAATTCCCTTCAAGGGTGATACACTGATTATGGCGACCCTCCAACTTTTGGATATCATTTTTGTAGTATGATTTGTCCTTTGCGTCAAAAGAGGCCTCAGTTTCGGCGATTACCTCTTCATTCGACGCTGGGGGTCAGATATGAAGAATACGGTGGATGAGGAAGCAATTCGAAGCCCAATTCATGGATTTTTGCCATCGTTTTCACTGACTTGTAACACGGTGCATTGTCTTGGTGAAGCAGCACTTTATTTTTCTTCAAATGCGGCCGTTTCCAAACGCTATGAAATAGTAGCTGTTGATGGTCCTTCCTTTTTCAAGGTGGTCATTGAAAATTATTTCATGTACATCCCAAAATACAGGCGCCATAACGGGCGGGTTCATTGTGTGCAGTTCACTCGCATAACTGTCGATTGCAGTGGAATGAAGGAGCCATATTTCATCCATTGTCACATATCGAGGCAAAAACTCGGGTTTATTAGGCTTGATCATCTTCAAACACTGCTCCGAATGATCAACTCGTCCGTTGTTTTTGATCAAAAGTGAGCTCTTGCGGCACCCACTTTGCACAGAGCTTTCTCATACCCAAATATTCGTGAATGATGTACATGTTCAGTTATTATCTTTATAGTGTCTGCTATTTCATTCAATTTCAATTTATCAAATCATTCAAAATCATTTTATGGATTTTTTAAATGTTTTCGTCGGTAACAACGTCTTTTGGGCGTCCACTGCGTTCACCGTCTTCGGTACACATTTCACCACGTCAAACATAGCATACCAATCCTTGATGGTTGATTTTCCAGTGGCTGTATCCGAAAATTCGGCATCTAGCTAAGTTTCTGCTTCAACTGTATTTTTGCCTTTCAAAAAGCAATATTTTATCAACACGCGAAATTCCTTTTTATCAATTTTTTTCACAATAACGAAAGTTGCTTCACTCAAACTGGTATAATTCACAACAACTAATGATCCGACAGCTGTCAAATTTATATACGCATCTTTTGTGCCATCTATGTGTGAAACCGGGGACTCAATTACCTCCGAATGCGAAGTGATTTATAAAATTAATATCATAATATGGTTTTTTTTTAAATATATTCTTTTGTTGCAGGAGGGGATGAAGGTAAATGATCTAAACATGAAATAAGTGTTCCATGGCTGAGGTAATCAGTTAAACAAATAAGTGGTGAGTGAGAGATAATTTCCCTTTAAAATAATTAGTGATAATTAACTTATTAAAATGCAAATAACTATAGTTAAAAAAAACAAAACAACAATTAGTTAAATACATGATAATTATGATATATATGCACGGTAAATATTGGGTTTACGTGAAAAAACCTATATTTTGCAATTATTATGACTATTTACTTCTCAATTATAACTTTGTAATATTGTTTTGCGTCTGTTTAATGTCGAAGACTTAAACCAATATATTACCAACGTATATTTAACATGAACCATGTTAAATTCCGATATTTTTCAGTTAAATAAATTTATATTACTACACCATTAAAAAATAATCAGTGGGATTTGGACTGACCAGTAATATTTTGTTGCAAACATTCCAATGGGTGTTCAAATTATTAGGGACAATATTGAGATTTGTTAATTTTTTAGTTTAATTGAATTTCTCTAAAAAATGATTATTCGGGGACCTCTTATATATTTTTTATTTGTATCTGTAAACTATACGGATTACAAAAACTACACAAAAATATACAAAACAGTTTTATCTTCGTTATAAATTTTAATATTTAGTTTCTCAATAGATATTTTGTATCGTCTTGGAGTTTAGAGTTGTGATATCATTCGCTGATGAGTAAGCTTGGTGGTAATCACTTCTTGCAATTGCCTGTTTCGTGAGCTCCCACATGTTTTCTATGGGATTCAGGTCTGGTGAATTCGCTGGCCAAAAACTGTGATTTTTTCCACCAAATTTAATTGAAATTAATCTACATCGAAAATTCTCGGTAAAATATTGTTATATGATCTTATTCATCAAATTATACATTAGGCCTGTTAATATGTTATTACTATAATGCATCTGATCTGAAAAATTTTACTTAAGAAACTCAAAATCTTCTGAATACATGTTATTTACACTAAACTTACAACGAACCATTTGCAAAACTATTAAAAAAAAGTTCGCATGCAAATTGGTTATTTTTCTACCGTTATATATATTTTTTTCGAACATCAGTTACGCGGTTTTAATATTTGTGTGTGTTGTCTGTCCTTTATGGATTTTAATATTTACAGTTATAGATTTAAAATTGTATAAAATCCACCAACAGAAAGTAATGTTAAACTGTTTCTGTAGATTTTGTAAAAATGGTAAAGGGACTTAGCTTTATGTAAAGTTACAAAGAATATACATTAGATGTATGAGCTAATTTTGATTGAATTTTTCAATGTTTTAGAGAACAAAAGGACATGTTTTTTGAATAAGTATTTACTGTGAAAAGTTGATAAAGGCACAGTTTATTTAAACGCTTTTCATCATTATCCATAATGTTTTTCCTTCTTACTTTCCTCAATATTTTATCTATACAAGTTCCAATCAGAAGATATTAGGCCTGGTAGGTACTTTGAATATACGAAATTATATTATTCGTATAGCTATAATGGGTTTCTTTATGCAAGATGACAATTGTGCACCTGTCACTGGCAGTTTTCACAACATATTTTGATAACAGATTTTAAAAAAGATTATTTGTAGTTCTTGTGAATTTAAACAATGCAGAATATTGACTCGTAAAATTGGTCTTTAATTAACCCATGATTTTGTTTCAGTTTATTTATCATTGCAGATCAATCTTTGCCCATCAGTTACAATACACTATAGGAAATTATTAATTTTGCCTTGCAAGCAGGTAAAACAGGATGATAAATTAATTTGCAATCCCATTATGAGTCAATTCATATGGCAGTCATTTTCTTTTCTTTATAGTATATCCTACTCTTTATAGTCCTTCCAAGAGAGATTGCTTGAAATTTCAAAATTTCATGATTTTATACATGGACGAAGTATCAAAATATTTTATTTTTCGGATAAAACTATCTATTCTATAACTATAAAATGTTTAAATTGCTTTAGTATATATAGTTTTTAAGATATATGACAAAATCAGAAATCCACTAATTTTTTATAAATATACTTTTCAATATTAAACTCAAAAATTAAGTATTGCATAAAAATTATTATACTAACATACCGTTCAACGTAAAATTCTTTATAATATCTGTAATTTTCATGGCCTTTGACTATTTGCAAAGATATGACAGCAGAAAACTTGAAAATGACAAAAAATCGCAGATGTTCACGACTATACTCCTCATAGACATATATTCATCGAGAAAACTCCCAAAATATGTGTATTTTGGGGAGGAAGAAACAAAAATCTATATTAAATTGACCTGAAACTTATAGTTCTTAACATATGTAACATAAATGAACATCCATGGTTTTTATAAATATACTTTTCATTGTATAACTCAAAATTTATGGGTTGCATAGCAATTACTACACCACTGTTAGATTTAGCATTAAATTCTTTATAATATCTGCAAGTTTTGTTATCTTTTGATTATTTGAACGGAAATGACAAGAGAATGATTGAAAATGGCAAAAAATCGCATATTTTCGCGACTCTATATACGGAAAAAGTGCCGAAATATTTTATCTCTCGGATAAAGACAATACTCTCAAAATAGGTGTACTTTGGGGTGTAAAAAACAAAAATCCACATTAAATTGGCTTGAAACTTATAGTTCTTAACAAATGTAACATAAATGAAAACCCTGTGATTTTTTATAAATATACTTTTCATTGTATAACTCAAAATCTATGAGTTTCATAACAATTACTGTACTACTATTAGATTTAGCATTAAATTGTTTATAATATCTGCAATTTTCGTTATCTTGTGATTATTTGAACGGAAATAACAACAAAATGATTGAGAATGGCAAATAATCGCATATTTTCGCGACTATATATATGGAAAATGTGCCGAAATATTTTATCTCTCGGATAAAGACAAAACTCCCAAAATAGGTGTACTTTGGGGTGTAAGAAACAAAAATCCATATTAAATTGCCCTGAAACTTATGGTTTCCGAAAATCCAGTGTATTTTTTTTTAATATTCCCTGTAATTTCTATTAACCCCCGGTTATATGACCGAAAGTGACAGGAAAATACATGAATATGAAAAAAATGCCAACATTTTTAACCATTTGGTAAAGACAAAACCATTAATATATGTATTTTGAGAGAATTTGAGATAATAAAAAAATCATGCTAGAGCACTTTAAAATTTATAGTTTGTAATTCGCATCATCTAATAAACAAAATTATTCGCATACAACGTTGCCATGGAAAAAAAGTCGAGAAGCAGTACTAGGTTTGTTAGGATCTAATCAGTCTTCGACATCGGATTCGTGAAAATCCAACTTTTATGACAGAATAACGCCCGATAAACGAGCTTAATTGAAACGAACGCCATTTAAAAAGAAATATGACCGGTGAAAATCAATTTCTATTAAATTCTCCCGCTAAAGCGGATGTTTTTCATCCGTTATCTTGTCATATCGCGGGTTGGACAACGTAATAGTTATATATCTGTAAGTTATAACGCCGGTCGACATGCCAAACGCTAATTACACCCGATAATGAGTATGAGCAACGTAATATTCATCAATCAGCGGTCCTAAACAGTCTCGTATCGTCTAAAAGTGAAAATATAGAAAGGCAGGTACTGTTGCAATTATAATTTACCGGCGAATATTTCGTCGATTTATCTGCAGCTCGTTGATAAAGTGCGACAGCACTGATAGATCGAAAATGCATTCCGCAAACTTATTAATTCAGTACGAATTACGGCGGATTACCACTTTCTGGCCACTCTCTAATATTCGCTCTCGGTGCAAATGGCAAATGCAAATTAAAAGGGATTAGATTATTAACTATTTCTGCTAATACAAATTGTCTGTAATATTTTACGACGGGCCATTAGTCAATTTAATGGGGTACCTTCGATTTTCGGAATATATTAATATATTAGATATCCCCGATAATGTCAGAGTGTGGTGTTGTTGCATCAAACATCATTTAAAAGATGAAGATGTTGAAAGAACAACATTTTAGTCTCCTAAAAAAATTGTTTTTCATTAATATTGGTGTAAACTTAATTTACTATATACGAAGCTTCTTGTTTTCCAATGGCTTGTTTGCATTAGTCAGTGTTGGGCAGTATTTGAATTATGTGTCATTAATACATGCAATTGAAGTGTAAATACATATTTGTACATATTTATACGTAATATTTTGTAGTTAGTATTTAAAATACTTATGACTTCAAAATATTTTGTTTTTATTAATCTCTTAGGACTTTGACAATATGACCATGGGTAGTAAGTATTATTATACGATTTCCGTTATATAATATAACTATCCTGACATGTAAGGATAGTAAGGAAGATCGCTTCAGAAAGTGATCTGCTGGGCATTCTAGATACTATTCTAAGATATTATTCTAGAGATTATTACTAGCAACATTCTAGTCTGAGACCTCTGGAGGATACCTATGTTAGATTTACTACAGTTCAATACCATAGGTCCAAATGGGACCAAGTATTGACTTATACAGTAAGACCTTGTTATCTAATGATTGGTTTGGGTTAGTTTAACCCCAAGCTGTTTGCGTTTTGGCACTATATGTTTTTTCCATGTCAAACGTCGATCGAAATGCTTTCCCAGATATTTAACGTTGTCTGCTTGCGGAAGTCCATAATTATTCAATCTTACTGAGGGACAAGTTCTTCTACAAAGGGTGAATGTCACATGGATAGATTTTGTATCATTTGCTTTGATACGCCACATTTTCAACCACAATTCTTTGTTAAGTTGGAGGTTTCTTGGCTGATATTGGATGATAAAATCGCTGCATCGTCAGCATATGTTGCAACAGTAGTGTTTCTTGAGATCGGTAGGTCAGCTGTATACATTAGATATAACAATGGGCCAAGAACACTGCCCTGCGGAACACCCGAATATATCGAATGTAGGTCAGTGTATTCTTCACCCTGTTTCATAATACAATGTTTGTCTGTGAGGTATGATTTTAGTAGTTGAAAGGGCGTATGGGGCAAAACCTTTTTTAATTTAACATGCAGTCCAGTGTGCCACACCTTGTCGAAGGCTTGAGATATATCAAGAAATGCAGCGGAGCAATATTTATTATCATTTATAATTTTATTAATTTTGTTGACTAATTTATGTATTGTTCTGTTATTTCGTATTTATTACGGAAGCTAAATTGATGTGATGGTCTGGAATAATATTTCTCTCTTCTGCGATTATTTTCAGTCTCTTAATGTATATATATATATATATATATATATATATATATATATATATATATATATATATATATATATATATATATATATATATATATAGTTTTTCAAAAAGTTCACAAGTAACAGGGTTATAGGACGATAAGAGGAGACGTCTTCTGATTTTTTTTACAGGTTTAAAAATCATAATGATTTGAGCCACTATCCAAGTGCTAGAAAAGTAAATAAGTCTTAGCATGGCATAAGAATCTTGTTAATTTGATGTACTTTTCTGACAGCTCTTTGGGATTCTTCCAGTAATTAATTCACAGCCTTGATTGATTTCTTTAACTATTGTTTGTTGTACTACCCAAACAATATATTTCTCATGTGGCAGATCCATTTGAAATGGTGTATTAAGAAAGTCAACTATGTTATTTTCTTCTGTTGCAGATATTTCAGATGGATCCGGATTAAACACAGTTTTTAAGAGTTTAAGAAAAAATTTTCGCCTTATCTTTATCATTCCTAACCCAGATATTGTTATCAGTTTTATTGGGTGTAGTATATTGTAAAATATATTTGAACATAAATACATTTATCATTAAAAATCGAATTCAAATCAAACTGTGAATAAATGAATGAACGAATGTGTGAATTATACTTTCTATAGACATAGAAATAGAATACTTAGAGGAATTTGTTAAAGTATTTAAATCTATTTACCCATCTTTTATCACTTCTGTCTATTTTAACTTGTGTAAGAACCAAATTAGATCGGCTGTAGGATGGCAAATTGTGATATTTTAATAATATAGCCTCACAACTGCAAGTGAGCTTATAAGACAGAAAGTATCAAACAAATGGGGGAAAACAACTCTTGTTATTCATGACGTACTCATTAGTCAATTAAAAAAAAAACAAACATAAAAGTAATACCTGCGAGTTATAGGAGTATCAGTACTAGTAATGAAGATAATGATTTTGTTGTTTTTTAGAACAGGAACTACCAAGATCACACCAAAAATGCAGATAGAGTTAGTCAGCTTCATAAATGATATAAGCTTCAAGACTTTTTCGTCGCTATCCAAATTAAAATAATGTGCAAACTATGAAACGCCAGCCATTTCCGTCAATTTCTTCTTCTTTAACTGATTACTAGACTAGACTGGATTAGTTTTATTCTAGTTACATAACCTAACACCTCACTGTATTTTGTATTTTAAATAAATATAATAGTTAAAAAATAGTTGAAATACATGCGAGATAGTTTTCGGTAATTTGTATTTTAATTAAAACAAATTATATTTTGCCCAGATCGGCTTTTGCGGTAAAACTACACTACACCAGATCAAAATGTTTGGTCTGCTGCAGAAGATTCAGAAAATCTGGGAGCCGTAGTTAATTAATATTTTATTTTATTTCCGTGGAAATTTATGTTGGAGTTGTAAGTTCAATATAACCATTTTTGATTATCCGATTGATGATATTCAAGTTGTTTGGCATATCTGCTGTACCATCTTGAAATGGTTACTTTCCAAAACTTTAGTATCATTTCTCACTGTAATTACGAATGTGGTTGTTTTTAGTTACATAACATCATTGTTTACTTAAGTTTTACGTAAGACAGCGTTACTATATGCTTTTCTGCGGATTTCTGCAAATTAATAAAGGGAAATAAAAGTTCCTCGTCAATAATGCTTCCATGGCTCGAAATAATGTTTAGTATTAAACAATTTTAATGGGTGTTCAGAGTCTTTTTTATGCATGTATTCTGATTAACTCTGATTGTGAGAATTGATATAATACACATCAATGAAAATATTTTCCACCATTTTCTACAACTTTTTCTCACTTTCGATGGATCTGAACAAATGGTAATCGGAAGATGGCTTTAGTAATTCCATATAGACAATACTTTATGAATATTCCTCTTCGGTATTGATTTAGATGATGCTTGTTTATTAACCCTTGACTTTTTGCTCTAAAAAGGAAAAGAGCTCGAGAACTTCCACGGAGAATTGGCTCGGCGAGCGTACGCCATGAACTAGAACGATGAAAAACGATTAAGCATAACGTTTTCGGCCTCTTTTCGACGACGTCCATTCATTTCACGAAACAGCCGACGCCACAAAGGGTGTAGCCGTAAAAGGTAACGTTAAATCCAAAACGATCCGATCCGATACGACTGCACCTCCGTGATTCGCGATTTTTTCCGAGTGCACGATACCGATTTTCCACGCTCCCAATCTGATGGCGCGCCGACGAAAGAAAAAACAACGGCAACAACAACAACAACAACAAAAATCGATCCGCGAAGCGAGCGATAGAAAGCGAATATTAAAATCGCAAACGGGACGTTAAATCGGAGCCGACATAATTATTTGAACAGAAAACCGACCTGTTAGGGAAACAATAAATAATAATCGAAATTCCGCAGGTTGGTCGGCGGACCCACCCAGGGCTAGACCTGGTGGAGAAAGCGACACCGCTCGGATTTATTGTTCCCCATCGATGGTGTCCGATCGATTCGGGCCGGATCAAACGGTACGATGGAAAAGACGCGAGCGACGGGCGTCCGCTCAATAGATATGTCAAATCGGCGCCCCGGGTCACTTCGGACTGTCTCGGAAACGATCTTTGATCGAAATCCCCGCGATCTATTGAAATAAGGAAAATGAAACGGCAGTATTACGAAAAAAAAACAATAAAACATCACCAGGTTATGTCATTGAGTGCTGGGATATATTTTGATCAGCGATATCTATTGGTAACATTCATATAATTATTAAAAAAGCGTCAATATAAACAACAACTCCGCTTAACTGTTAAATTTCTAGTCATCTAACTTTTACGCTGCGTAGCAACAACATGTCCACCAGTCTATATCAATAATTATCAACTCCCGCAAGCAGAGGATGCTATATATCTTGGTATGTACCTAGATCGACGCCTAACTTGGAACAAGCACTTACTCGTCAAACGAAAAAAACTCGGACTTAAACTCTACCAAATGTATTGGCTTATCGAGCGCAAATCCAAGTTATCATTAGATAACAAGATATTTTTGTATAAATCTATACACAAGCCTATTTGGTCATTCACTATTGGAAGTGATACAATGCGATATTTCTCTAGAACCTTATTCGTTAGTATAATTCAGCGTGTTTGTGTGAAGTACTTCGAAAGAGTGTCGGTGCATCCCAATGTACTCTCTAATCAGCTAAATAACAGGTCAATTGAAAACTAGAATTAAATCCATATGTTTTTTAGTTAGCTCTAATCCTCAAAAGATATATATGTATCGTGTATAAATTTGACAGCTGTCGGATCATTAGTTTGTGAATTATAGCATTTAGAGTGAATTAATTTTTGTTATTGTGAAAAAATGGATAAATAGGTATTTCTCGTGTTGATAAAATATTGCTTTTTGAAGGGAAAAATACAGTTAAAGCAAACTTTTGGCTTGATGCCAATTTTCAGAACACTGCCCCAAGAAAATTAACTATCAAGGATTGGTATGCTAAGTTTAGACTTGGTGAAATGAGCACCGAAGACGGTGAACGCAGTGGACGCCCAAAAGAGGTTGTTACCG
Source organism: Rhynchophorus ferrugineus (assembly GCF_030347505.1). NCBI lineage: Eukaryota > Metazoa > Arthropoda > Insecta > Coleoptera > Curculionidae > Rhynchophorus > Rhynchophorus ferrugineus. The sequence goes on along the minus strand of NW_027472586.1, from coordinate 7,181,441 downwards.
ACGAAAAAATTTAAAAAATCCAAAAAATGATTTTGAATGACCATAAATTGAAATTGGATGAAATAGCAGACACTCTAAAGATATCAATTGAACGTGTACATCATATCATTCACCAATATTTGAGTATGAGAAAGCTCTGTGTAAAGTGGGTGCAGCGTGAGTTCACTTTTGACCAACAACAACGACGAGTTGATGATTCGGGAGCAGTGTTTGAAGGTGATCAAGAGTAATAAACCCGAGTTTTTGCGTCGATATGTGATAATGGATGAAATATGGCTCCATCATTTCACTTTGAAGTCCAATCGACGGTCATCTGAGTGGACTGCACACGATGAACTCGCTCCAAAACGTGGGAAAACGCAACAGTCGGCTGGCAAGGTTATGGCGTCTGTATTTTGGGATGGGCATGAAATAATTTTCATTAACTACCTTGAAAAAGGAAGAACTATCAACCGCGACTATTACATATCGTTATTGGATCGTTTGAAGGATGAAATTTGAATAAAAAAAGTGCTGCTTGGCCAAGACAATGCACAGTGTCACAAGTCAGGGAAAACGATGGCAAAAATCCATGAATTGGGCTTCGAATTGCTTCCTTATCCACCGTATTCTCCAGATCTAGCCTCCAGCGACTATTTCCTGTTCTCAGATTTTAAAAGAATGCATGCTGGCTAAGCCTTGCTACGCGTTGTAGACTTGTAAAAGATACACTGTTGCAGCTTGAATGGGAAGTTCTGCCTCACTCTGTGTATTCGCCAGATATGGTTTTTATTACCATTATGGTTTCGCTGATGCTGAAAATGCCGATGAAATGTGAAAATGGATCGAGGTCAGAAAATTGCAGAAAAAATATTGAAAATATTTCCAGCTAATTGTACTATTTGTCTCAATAAATGTCTTTGTATGCCGAATAAATGATCAGAGCAATGCGATCACCTAATAATACGTTCTGATTGGTATAATGTTCTTAGTTCAAGGATCAAATATTCAATTCCAAGACGACTTTTGATGTGAAATAATTTTAATAACCCGTTGATATACACTTAATGCTTAAAGATATATAAAAACGATAGGCACAATCGCTAATATAAGCCTGCAACGACAGTAACAATAGCAGGATTTGACTAAATCGCGAACACAATACACCTACTTAGCGGCGTAATCAGCTTCAAGTCGAGTCTCGATTAACCTGTTCCACTGACTAACCAATCTGAAAGCCTTTAACAACGTAAATATCAGACAATCTAAATAAACATCTCAAGTTCGACTAGGAATCGTAAATTCTCTATCGCCCTGAGATCTGGGTAAAAGGTCAGCCTAATAGTTCGATATTGCAACGAGCAGTCCATAATTTATCATATTCCATTCACAGAATCATTTGTATTGCGTAAAAGGAGGAGATTTTATGTTCGGCTATATATATATATATATATATATATATATATATATATATATATATATATATATATATATATATATATATATATATATATTAATGTATGTTCGCCGATTTCTCGGTCATTTGTGGATCGATTTTCAAAATTATTTTTTTATTCGAAATAGTGAACTTCCGAGATGGTCCCATTGGAACGAAGTCAGGATCTAATGGGGGGAACAGGGGGAAATCGATGGAAACGCACAAATTTTTAAGGTCACGTACAAAGTTTTCACATATTTTTTATCTAAAATAATTAGATATTTGTGTATAATGTTATTGCTGAGCTGATGTGACGAAATCACAAGTTATTCGGTGCATAATCCATTAACTTTGCTTTTTAAGCACTAACTATAGCATATAAAACCGCGTAGAAATACCGGAGCCAACTGCATCTATGGTGTAGTTAATAAAAGCGTTTAGCTCCCTAACGGAGGGGGCGGGTTCGATTCCCGGCGCGATCAATAACTTTTTGTTGTTCTAGTTTAGTTAGAAGATTTGACAAATCACCTAGGCTCAGTAGCGGATCCCGGGGCCTGAAGCTCTCCTTATTTTCAATCATTGTTTCTTTATTCCCACTTTCCCTCGTACGGGCTGTACTTTAACTTGGACTATCCATTGTAATACTTAATAAAATAACTGCTTAATTTATTGGGTAACTATCTAACACTAAATAGACAACAATAAAATATTTTTAACTAAAAAATTCAATTGACTTCAAAAAATAAATAAGGAGCTCACCAAAAAAATAAAAAATAATCAAACTTAAATGTTTAATACAAAAAAAAAACATTTTAAAATAAAATATGTACATAATAGTCGTTGTAATAACTAAATTCAAAAACCTTATTTAACCTATCTAGTTACTATACATATTTTATATTCTACTATATACACACAATTTAGCTTAATCCCTACCTAAAAGTATTTATATTTTTACAATATTATTTTAACTACTACCAACTGATCACTCTGAAGCCGAGCCCAAACAATACAAAAATACAAATTTTAATTTTGTGACATACACAAAAAATTGAATTACGAACAAAACAAATCCAACCTAATATAACCGTTTCGGTAATAACAATTGGCCATTTCTACAACGAAATAATTTGTTGAGGTACATATGTTATAGTTTTCAGTCTTCAAACCTCTCCAGTTATTTGTAACTTTTTTTTTGGAGATTCGGATGTGGACTGAATATTTTGTCTTTTTAGTATGATATACTTAGATAGAACTCTACTAAAATCGTGTTGTGTGGATTCATTTCAAACAAAGGGTCAATAGAACGCTGTTTTCTCTAGTATAACACCCTTATTTGTATTAATTTGACCGTGGCGTTTATATCAGAGGGTGTACGTTTTATCATTATCTTGATGAATAGTCAAAATTAATGGGAATGAGTCACCCCCAACGTTCAACCAAACAAAAATGATACTATTATGTTAGGATGCAATGTTTTGTAAAGTTTTCGAGACGTAGTATATTACTCTACGTATTTTATTTACGTATATATTTTAACCAAAAAATTAAACCGTCTTCGTAATTAACTCACCAAAAATTAAAAAATAATTTTTAGATTTTTAAGAGAAAAAAAAATTTAAAATAAAAAATGTACATAATAATCATTATATTCTACTATATAGACACAATTTAGCTTAATACCTACCTAAACCTATTTAACTATTTACAATATTATTTTAACTACCACCAACTGACTGCTTTGTAGTCCCTGCCGAGACCTTACTTGAATAAGATATTTGATTTCGAAAAACCAATATTAATAAGATATTTTCTAACTTCATCTACCTTTTACAATAACTTAAATAAAATTGCTTTGTACACCACCAATTTGCTTGATATTTCCTCTTTATTAATCGACTTGCTATTTGTAATGAAATACAAATTAATGTTACATACAATACAATTATTATTACTGCTGTATCTCCCATCAACATTTGTATTTTTTCCCTATTTTTATGCCTTATATGCAGTCTCATTTTGTCTACTTGAAATGTCTTTATTATTTACCCTATTTTAGTCCTGCTTGGGTTTGAAATATTTTCATTTGTATGTCTGCAATGACGATATTAATATTTATCTGTCTTTCAGATAAAGATGAATCTTTTATCTACTTTTATCTACTAAGTTATTCTGTTAGAATAATTATTTTATTAAAACAAGTTAAGATGATCAATTTTAACGTACCAAATTTACATATTATTTACAAATAAAAACTCTAAAACATATAATTTTGAGAGTTAAATCAATTTTTTTTTACTATTATGACTATTCAGAGCTGAGTAAAATACTATCTGGTATATACTTAAAATACAAAATACTAAACATAGTCAGGTGTTAGGTTATGTGAACAGAACAGAACAGATCCTAACAACATAACCTATTAGTCAGTAACAGAAGAATTTATTTTCATAAACTCTAGATTTCTAAATGTAGTACCAGACAAGAGGAGCCTCTTGGGGAGTGAATAAAATCTGATAAAGAAAACAATATATTTTATAGATTTAATATAGAGAATATATATAAGCAAACAAGTAGATTCTGGAGGTAAATAAAAATGGTAAAATTTTGGAAATGACACATTTTATTTCAAAAAGTACTGAATAAAACTAAAGAATAGAATTATTAATAAACGTCCAGCTAAACTATTTTTATAAAATCATTATATTACACATCATCATATTTTTTATAAATAAAAACGCACAAATATGATAAATAATTGATTTAATTTTGTAATTATATATAAGGACAGAAATAAACATTGAATATTTTGTTTGATAACACATTTTACTTAAAAAATTACTAAATAAAATAAAATAATAAAAATAATTTCTATATGCCTTTCTATATTTATAAAACACCATATTTAAATAAATTTGCATATTTGAACAATTAACAAGAACTCTAGGAACCACATAAATAAACATTACCATAAAAAGACTAAAATCGTATAGAGCAAATACAGCCAATATAGTTAAAACCTAACGAAAAAGCCACCACCATATATGAAAGCAGTAAAATTTTCCTAAAAATCTCTAAATATTATCACTACAATTCTTAATCCACAAATCCCTTTAATGAATTGATTAACTCGAGCTTTCGATTAACATATTATACATTTACTAGCCTAAAACGAATGAATGACCATACTAAGCTGAAAGACATCTCAGTCAATACATCATTATATTTACCTATACCCTTATATAATAATGCATTGTATTTTCATTGCCATTAGATCATCACAAAAATAAAACAACTATACTGGTTAGTCGGAAGATACTCTCAACTTGATCTAGAATCATAGAGGTTACCTATGGGGTGCAAATATGGGGTTGCACTAGAAATTCAAATCAGCTAGTTACATCATCATCCCACGTTGTCAAAACAAGGTTCTTCGATTGATTACCAATGCTTATCGCTACGTAACCAACGAAGAACTGCACGATGACATAGAAATAAAATGGATTTGCGAAGTTATCCAAGATTTCACCTTGAAACACGAAAAAATATTACTAAATCATACTAATGTGGAAGCTATACAGGTGCTGGACAGCGCGCAGGATGTCAGGAGATTGAAGCGAACCAAACCATACGAACTTATATACAGTATATACCTTTTTGTGTGAACTATAGTTATTAGTTATTATAATTTAATAATTGAGGAATACATATTGATGTATTTTCTCGCACTCGTCTTGCTTGTGAATTAATCAATAAGTTCAAATGAAAAGTAGTAATAAATTAATGAATAATTAAGATTGCACTAAGCGTATCTAATAAAGATGTTATAAAAATTATTAAAATATATTATGTATGAAATAAATGTCTAATTATTACCAGTTACTACAGTTTTTTCTACTATTCTTAATGGACAAACCTCATTAATGACTTGACTACTTCTAACACAACAATAACCATTTTCTTCTCTGTTCTTGTTATCACTAAATTTTGGCATATGTTGATACCTATTCCAGGTCGTTGAAAATGATGTGTTATAAATTTGACAGCTAAAATTTCCACTATAAATAAAACTGATGCTGTTTGGATTTTATAACTTTTAAAAATTTAACGTTATATTCTGCACTTACCCTTGTTCTTCCATATTTTAAAACCAATGTATGTTAGTTAGACCACCAAGAATAACACAATAATTTAATTATTAATCTAAATCATCTATATTTTTTGTTGTTTTGATTTGATCGATCGTACCGATCAACTCGGAAGGAATGGACCGCCATTAGAAGAGGAAGACAATACAGATTCATATAGTGTGTTCTTTTCGATGGTTTATTCTATACAGGAGAGGGTGTATGCGCCAAATCCGGAGATGTTGTGGAGTAATGTATCCTAGACTCATCTAGCCTAACATATTATAAGTTCCTGATACTGTTTCGAAAAGATCGGATTCGTTAAATATCGCACGCAGCTGGTAAATAAGAAAACGTAATTGTGTTGGAGCTGCCGGTGTATAATTTGTAATAAATATCCCATTGTGGAGTGCCGAACTCGCAAGAAACCGTATTTGCCGACAGTCCCACTGCCCCATATCTGACAGTCATTGTTTTCTAATCAGCCTCGTTCGTTTCTCCATCTTGTCATCGCCTTGTCTCGGAAAACGGACACGTCACCCGGCGCATATTATGCATTTTTGCACAATAGATTATTTCTAACGGGACCCTCGATGCCATTGTGGCCGTCGTCGCCATCTTCGCTGCCGTTTGTTGTTCTTCGGCGAAGAGAAAATACAATTGAAATGATTTTGTTTATTTACATTTTGCACGACATTCGATGGGAATGCGGCGAAGTGGGCCGCGTTTAATTGGAATATATTTTAATTGGAGTCACGATACCTTCGCTTTATTGAATGCCACTTGAATGTTTCATTTTGACACATGAGGAAGAAAGAGAAAATAACAGATACCGTTGCGGATAGTTTTCTTTTTTTTTCAATGTTCAATGTCAGCCGTGTTTAATGACATATTCAACATTAATTATAAAACAAAATATACAATATTTCCAACAAGACGACATTAAGAGTAAGAAATACAAGTCACCATAGTTAGCGTTGAAAAGAACGGCACTGAAATCAACATAGGAGCTATCCAATCGAATGATATAGAATCTGACCGATGTAGCTGTAAATCTGATTTCTCCAACAGAAATTGATAAAAACCTCAATCTGAAAAAGGCTTCTGGAACTGGTGATATTTCTCCTGGATTAGTGAAAGAGCTGCCACGAAAAGCAATCATTATGTTGACTTACATGCCTGTTTGAGATTGAAGCACAATCCGGATTGTTTTACGGTTACAAATAATTATGTTTAAAAAATCTGACGAACTGGCAGAACAAGTCGGAACTTACAGGCCTACTTCGCTGATACCTTATTAATTAAGAGAGATTATTAATCTCCTAGAACGCCAACAATCTGCCCGTGGGCAATAAGTATTATTATATGATTTCAGTTATATAATATATCTATCCTTGCATGTAGATCACTTCAGTAAGTAATCTGCTGTACAACTTATAATCTTAATCTTGGCGAGCATTGGGTGCATTGGGATATACTAATAGTCTTTCAGAGTATTTCACGCACTAATACTTCGAATCACACTCGTTATGGGTTCTAAGGGGATATCGAGCCGAATCAGTTTGTTGGACACGTAATACGCCGCTACCTGCGATATCAAGTTTATTTGAGAAACTGCTGTTAAAACGTATTAAACAATTTATAAATATACCAGATTTTGATAACAGATTAATTTGTAGTTCGACATCGCCACTCGACAATCGAGCAAGTGTATAAAGTAACAGTCGTTGTTAAAAAATATTTGAGGAAAGGAAATACTGCCGAACTCTATTCGTATTCCTGGACATTTCACAAGATTTTGACCGGACATGGCATTTGGAACTAATCTACAAGACTAGCAAATAGCTACCGCTGGAATTATATTTTTCAAAAGAAAATTTAAAATCTCACATGTAGTGACTATTTGGACTGGAGTTCCTCAAGGTGGTGTCTTGGAGCCACTCCGGTATCTGTACTATACTGCTGATATTTTAACAACAAAAGAAATAGTGCTTGGAACCTTTGCTAACGATGTGGATGAACGAAAAATTTTAATATATTACTATTGCTCAAACAATCTAAAAATACAATTGAGTTAACATAACATTAACACAATAACATTAATATTATAATTTAAGAATATGAACATTCTTACAAAGCACTAGTTTAAGCTCCAAGCATTTGAGATATCTACTTTTTTAAGTTACTAAGCTTTAAATTTATCAAGTAATTGTCAATTGTTGGTTTCTACTTTTTACCACCTCTCAAGCAATTTTGTAAGTTCACCTTATTATCTTGTTAAAATAAATAAAATAATATAATAATCTTGATAAAAGTTCCCTTGAATGACCAATTAAAAGAATGGATGCTTAAAGGAAATTCTTTTTTCATAAAAACTTGGTATTGATACTAGGAAAACAGAACAAGTGAAGGCAGTGATATAAGTGATAAAATATTTGCCAAAGCAAAAGGAAAGCATTGTAGAAATATGGTGACCATCAAATACTATAAACTGCTAAACTTAAACTATATAAAGGGTGTTCCTAATTCAAAAGGTAAATTTTTTTATAAATTTGTTAATTATACTGTTAAATTAAAAATAGATAGAATATTCAATTATTTCACAACCCTTAAACCATCAACAGAAGAATAATTTTTATTTTATGACACAAATAGCCAAAATTAACTTAACCCAATAGTGACATGGATATATTATGTACATCTAAACCGACATCTAACCCTGAAGAACCACACACCTGCTAAAAGAAAAAGCCTAAAGAGTTACAAATTATAAAGGATTAATTTTATCGTTTCACAAGTTTCGACTTAATAAAGGAACTTTTTTAAACTTGTTGTTAATACTCGTACCGAAAGAACCAATACATATATAAAACCAATTATCTTACGAAATGTTACAACCGATGACTCATAATCGATAAGGTTACGGGTAGCAAGATACATTAAGGTTTTCAAGAATAATCAGCTGAATATTCATCGTGCTACAGTAAGAAGAACAAGAGGCAGAGGAATATTAACGATATTTAAATTTGCTCTTATGCAATAATGGCTGATAAATGGTCTTTTGCAGAGCATCATTAAAATATATGTCATTACCTCACGGATAATTAAGTAGAACAAAGTGATTACGTGATAATTACGTAATGAGCGGCAATTACTGCAAGTGGATAACAAGGCATTGCTTCAATAATTGAGCGCGTTTAAGTATATGAAAATATTATGGTTTACAAATATAACTGTGCCCTTTGGATAGTTTTTTTACAACATATAACATAAAAATAAAAATGTATCTTTTGCTCTGGTCCTATGTAATTTTACAACATGTATGTTGAATGTTGTTATTTAATATGGTGATTTTGAGCCTGTTTTCCGGTCCTTCTTTGCAACAATATACTGTTAAATCTGTTTAATTGGCGTTGGTAGACATTTGAAGTACACTACACCTCGCTCTTAAAAAACTCTTCTTTCGCCTGGCAAGTAATTTTTTTTATTACTCTTCGTGAGTCCACAATCTGCCCTATTGGCAATAAGTATTTCTTCTGTTTATATTATATATACATGGCATGTAGAAAATCACTTCATTAAGCAATCTTCTGTATAAAATATTATCTTAATTAATTAGTCTTATTCTAATGCTTATTCTAAACTCTACATATGTCCAGTAATCAGATCAGGTGGTGTTAAACGTTTTAGTCTACGCACTTCACTATCACGTCGCATATTTAGCTGATTAGCGAGTACATTGGGATGCACTGACACTCTTTCAAAGTACTTCACACAAACACGTTGGATTACACTCGTTATAGGTTCTAGAGGAATATCGCGTTGTATCACTTTATTTGAAATATAGTACGGAGCATCAACAATGGCACGCAACACCTTATTTTGGAACCGTTGAATGATGGATATATTAGATTTGCTAGCGGTACCCCATAGTTGAATTCCATATGTCCAAATGGGCTTGAGTATAGACTCATACAGCAATACCTTGTTATCTAATGATAACTTGGATTTGCGCCCAATGAGCCAATACATTTGATATAATTTTAGTCCTAGTTGTTTCCGCTTAGAGAGTATGTGCTTCTTCCAGGTTAGGCGTCGATCTAAATGCATACCAAGATATTTAACATGCTCTGCTTGGGGGAGTTGACGATGATTGATATTTACTGGTGGACATGTTCTTCTACGCAGGGTAAACGTTATATGAGTGGATTTTAATTCATTGGCTTTAATGCGGCCTGGCAAGTAATGAAAATCTGAATGTTGAAACCCTTCAGGTCGTGCTTAGTCATTGACATAATCATCATTGTGACGGAGCGATACCACCGTAAGTTCCTAAAAATATTCGACGTGCTGCCTGATGAACATCGAAGAGCAATTTTCAGGGTTCTCTTTCATTATTAGCAACTATATATACTGAATAACTCAACGATAAAAATGGAAACTGTTATTTTATGTTAAAACTTCCGAATTTAACACTAATGTTAGGCCGTTTAACTGTTGTTTATATTAATACTTGCTGATAAATATTACAATTTCTTTTAATTAATCTACTAGGACGTCAACAATCTGTCCTTAAGCAATAAGTATTATTATATGATTTCAGTTATATAATATAATACAACTATCCTGACATGTAGTAGATTACTTCAGTAAGTGATCTACTGTACAACTTATAATCTAAATCTTATTTTAGATATTATTCTAACTTATTTTAAAGTCTATCCTATCATATTCTAAAAAATATTCTAGCTTATTCTAGAGATTATTAAATCTCACTCTATGTGCATATTAATCAGTTCGTATGGTAGTTTGCATTTGAGCCTACGCACTGCACTGTCATCGCGCACATTTAACTGTTTGGCGAATGCATTGGGATGCACGAATAGTCTTTCAGAGTACTTCGCACTAACGCTGGGTTCTAAGAGGATATCGCGCTGAATCAGTTTGTTGGACACGTAATATGGGGTATCGACAATGACTCGCAACACTTTATTCTGAAACCTCTGGAGGATATCTGTGTTAGATTTGCTAGTAGTACCCCACAGTTCAGTACCATAGGTCCAAATGAGCCTAAGTATTGACTTATACAGCAGAACCTCGTTATCTAATGATAATTTAGATTTACGCATCAGCCAGTACATTTGGTTTAGTTTAAGCCCAAGCTGTTTGCGTTTTGTAACTATATGTTTTTTCCACGTCAAACGTCGATTGAAATGCATTCCCAGATATTTAACATTGCCTGCTTGCGGAAGTTCATAATTATTCAATTTTACTGAATGACATGTTCTTCTACAAAGGGTGAATGTTACATGGGTAGATTTTGTCTCATTTGCTTGGATACGCCACATTTTCAACCATAATTCAATTTTGTGACTATTACAATTGAAATAAGAATATAAAATCTGATGAAACATATTGCTTTGCGAAGGAAAACGAACCATTAAGCTCCGATATACTTATGGCCTAGACACTGCACCGAAATAGAGAAATCAAAGCTCGAGGAAATCTATTACATCTAATATTAAATGTATTCAGATATTTTATTCGAATATAAATAAAAGTTTCATTCCCATTCTCATTTTTTAAAACTATTTATGTGTTCTATTTCCGATACAGACCATTACAGAGATCTATTTCAGTCCCGGTTTTCGGCGTTGCTTTCGGTAGAAAGAGGCAATAAATTAAAATTGTGGAAATAAATATATATGTATTTATAAAGGTGTAGAATTTTGTTTTAGAACGCGAAGAATTATTAACGTATCAAAATTCTTGAAGAAAGATAAAATATCAGATATCGCTAATAATAGGATTACCAATACACTGATCTACATCCAATATATTCAGGTATTCCACAGGACAGTGTTCTTGATCTACTGTTATATCTATACAATACAGCTGACCAGCAACCTCAAGAAACATTGCCGTTGCAGTATATGCTGACGATACAGCGGTCTTATCATTACACGAGGATCCAATATTAGCCACAAGAAACGCCCAACTTCATACAAAGTCGAATTGTGATTGAAAACATGGCGTACCAAAGCAAATTAGATAAAATCTACCCATGTGACATTCACTCTTTGTAGAAGGACTTGTCTCTCTATAAAACTGAATAATGATAAACTCCCGCAAGCAGAGAATGTTAAATATCTGGAAATGCGTTTTGATCGACGCTTAATATGGAAAAACATATAGTGATTAAACGCAAACAGCTTGGGTTTAAACTAAACCAAATGTATTGGCTGATATCTAAATTATTTTTGGGTAGCAAGATTTTGCTTTATAAGTCAATACTTAGGCCCCATTGGACCTAAGGTATTGAACTGTGGGGTGCTACTAGCAAATCTAACATGGTTATTCTTCAAAGGTTCTAGAATAAAGTGTTTCGAGCCATCGTCGGTGCCCCATATTTCGTCTCCAATAAACTAATTCTGCGCGATATCCTCTTAGAACCGATAACGGGTGTGATTTGAAGTTTTAGTGCAAAGTACTCTAATGACTGTTAATGCATCCCAATGCACTCGCCAAACAGTTAAATGTGCGCGATGGCAGTGAAGTGCGTAGGCTCAAACACATATCACCATACGAACTAATCAATAGACACATAGAGATATAATAATGTTCAGAATAAGTTAGAATGGTCTTTAGGATAAGGATATACTTTAGAATAAGTTAGAATAGTATCTAGAATAAGATTTAGATTATAAGTTGTACAGCAGATCACTTGTATAAGGAAATCATAAAAAAATACTTATTGTCCATGGCCAGGTATCGCTGGTCGATATATACAAGCACCTAATAGATCAAAGTCTACTTTTACTATCTATAATCGATTTGTGTGGGTTCTGATCCCCAAAAAAAGTAAAAGTATTTTTTAAACCGGTAAGAGTACGTCTAGCAGTTCGAAAGAGTGGCTGGGATGCTTTTTTTCACATATATCGGCGTCAATCTATGAATACAATTTGTATTTTAAGTGGTAAAAGTTATCTTTCCTCTTTTAAAGTCTATGCTACTCACCGTTTAATGGCTAACATTAGGTAATCGCCGAAATAATGTATTGCAATCGATAAAGATATTGACTAAAATATGTCTATGCATATAGCAGAGGTAGTGATTTAAATGTTCTAATAATTTATTTTATTTTATTTATCAACTGATGCACTGGCATCAATTAACATCATCAACAACATAGTATACTGATTTGATTAAAATTATTATTCTCATTATATATCAGCGTTAAAGGACGTAAAATGATTTCTATTTGTAAATCAAGGTTATATATATAAATATTTGTGTACCTTATCATTAGTATTATTATTATTATTACTCAAAGGAATTCATAGAAAGAACAAACCTCAACAATTGACCAGGTCCACAGAATAACAAATGTTATTGAAAAAGCCTACGAAAGTAAAAAAGTATGCTCAGCTATATTTTTAGATGTCGCACAAGCCTTCGATAAGGTTTGGCACCTTATTCATAAACTACAGAAAATTCTGCCAAAACAACACACCAAACTATTAAATTCATACATTACAACCAGAATGTAGAGTGTCAAACAAGAAGAAGCTTATTCTACAATAAAAGGAGCTAATGCAGGTGTACCACAAGGAAGTGTACTGGGACCAATGCTTTATCTACTCTACACTTGTGATATACCACAAATGGAAAAAATTACGATGGCTACATTTGCTGATAACATTGCGATTATATCTGTCGGAGACAATAGTGAAGAAGTCTCACGAAAGTTACAACGGGCAAGTGACAATATAAATAATTGGACACAAGCTTGGAAAATAAGAATTAATGAAAGTAAATCTGTACATGTGCAGTTCACCTATAAACAGACCGTACAAGCACCAATAACATTAAATAACACTATCATTCCATATAGCAACAACGCTAAATATCTTGGAATGAATCTCGATGCAAAAATTCGCTGGAAGGAACATATAAAAAAAAAAGAAAAGAACTGAATTTGAAATATAGGAAAATGTACTGGCTACTTGGAAGAAAATCACAAATAACAGTACATAATAAATTGCTATTATATAAGCAAATACTAAAACCTATCTGGACATACGGAGTTCAATTATGGGGAGGTTCTGTAAAGAGTAACATAAATGAAATACACATTTTTCAGAACAAAGTCCTGAGAGGTATGGCGGGTGCACCCTACCATACTATAGAACTGATTACCTACATCGAGATCTTCAGATATACACAGTCAGTCAAGAAATCAAGAGAATTACAAGGGGGCATGAGGAAAGACTCCATTCTCATACGAATATTGAAATATTGCAACTATAGGATACCACCAGAACAGCACTCAAAAGGATCAAACCATCTGATCTTGTGTAGTGTTGTGTAGTGAGGTGCATATATTAAAAAATTCAGCAGTGACATGTATAAACATATTTCACCAGAGACTGAGTTAGGGTCGATGGGTCCTCCTAGTTTTATACCTAGATTTAAGTTATTATAAAGACAAATTGTAGGTTAGACGGAAACGACTAGTAATAATATATTAATTAAATAATAAAAAAAAACTCAAAAGATTAGCAAAAGACGAAACGCAGTTTATTATTGTCAATTTTTATTAGGTGTAATTTTACAATTATTATTAATCTTTCACTCATTATATAGGGTGGACCAATGGTCTCCTTATATTAGAAAAAACCTATTTCTGTTTTACCAGGTGTACCGGAAAGTTATCACCGGTTTTTCAAATTCGCCAGGCATTTTATTCTACTGATATCGAGCTTGAAACCTACACATGTTATATTTCGCGACAGTAACACTCTCATAGATTTATCTCTCTTTGAAAATGTCAAGTTTCGTACCTGAAAACGAGCTTTTGCTACACGCGTTACTTTTCTTAGATAACCAAAAGGAAAAATCCGCTGAAAGTAATCGTTTGTTGATAGAAGCTCTGGGAGAGGATGTTCTAATCTTAAAAATATGAGTGACGTGTGGGTGTAAGACTTAGAGAGACAGGTTCTGGTAGACCGGAAATGTTTGAAGATGCGAAACTGTAAGAGTTATTGGATGGAGATCCCACCCAAGCCCAAATCGTTTGGCAAAAGTGTAAAAAATGGGTCTCAAAGAACGATTGGCGATCGATTACGAGGAATGAAGGAAATCCAAAAGATGAGAAGATGGGTGACATATCATTCGATAGGCAAGTGGAAAATCGAAAAATCTTCTGCGAAATGCTGCTTCTGCATCGAATAGTGACATGTGACAGAAGTGGATTTATTCTAACAACGATAAGCGCAAAAAATCATCATGGTTATCACCTGGCCGATCGACTCCAAGACCAAATCGTTTTGTTTACTAGACAATGTTCTTCGTTTGGTGGGTCCAGGGTGGCGTGATGTATTGCGAACTATTAAAACCTGGTGAAACAGTTAATTCAGATCGCTCCGACAACGAATGATCAATTTGAACCAAGGATTGATCGAAAAACGTCTAGAATGAGCCCGAAGATATGGTAAGTTGATTTTATAGCACGATAACAAGCCGTCTCACAAAGCAAAACCAGTCAAGGAAACGTTGAAAGCACTTGGATGGGAAATATCGCACCCGCAGTGCTCTCTAGACCTTAACCCGTCTGACTATCAACTTGTCTCATCAATGGGACACGCGATTTCAGAGCAGCACTTCGCCAATTTCAAAGAAGTTAAAAAATGTCTCGATGGATGATTTTGCTCAAAGAATAAACGGTTTTTTTTGGGAAGGTTCATTCCATACCACGCCTGAAAGATGGGCAATATTTTGAATAAATAGATTTTAAACGTCGAGAGTCGAAAACATAATCTGAAGTCAATCAAATTTCTAACAAGTGAGGGTTGACGTATCACACTTGTGATAGCTTTATAATAGTAACGCTGGAGAATGTCTGCAAAAAAACAGGTGTCTAAAAGAGATAACAATAACTTTCCATCTCCTAGCCCAAATTTGCGAGCAATGGATCTATTGGGAATATGTTAAAAGTATATATTTATATCAGGAATCGAAATTTCACATACATATATTCATGAGACATCAAAATAATAGTACAAATACCATTCATTTATTATATTTCACACGGAAAGACATTGTTTACGACCCTTATCGTCAAGTAATAAATAAAACGGACACTGCTTCGAGTCCTTGCAGCGATGGAATTCCTGAATTTATCGCAGGAAACCGAAAACTGTTACCGAACCGAGCTCGCGAATTACAACACGGTCTTAAAATACGAGCGATTGTCCTCCGATCGACCGACAGCGGCGCAAATAACAATTGCAAAACGAAAACATGACAGAGGGATTATAGCGCAGATAAAATTCCCGAAAATCCGAAACGGATTTTACGATATTAAGTCGCCTATACATACGGTAAGATAAGAATCTTGGATTTGAAAGTATTATTCGGCTATTAATATGTTTTGAGAGCTTTTACACTACCGAAAATTTATTCTGGCTTTCTATTATAGTTATATCAATTATAACTTCGAAAAAAAAGTTTCAAAAATCGAAATACGACATAAAATTTGGAACTGAGGGTTTACCAAGATAAAAGCAACTAAAATTGGTGTAAGCCATCTGTTGGTTTGTTTTTGTATCGCGTGCTTCTTCGACATTGACAACATATGTTATTATACATGTTGAAATAATCAATATTTTTCTATATTTGCTTTTTTATGGCATTTTTGAATACTGACGTTGGTATATTTAATCCTACAGCTCAATCTCCTAACTGTTTGGTACAACTTTCAAATAGTGCACAATATTCCGGTAGGTTTCTCTTTCTAGCTTGATTTTTTGCCTAACATATCTATAATTTTCGATCTGGAAACAGTCGTCGTATATCTAGGTCTGTATTTTATATTGAACTGGTAGACATACTTTAGAGACATACTCAACTTACAAAGTCTATGCGATTTTCTGAATATATTGGCTAAAATCATCCATACAGTAAATGATTTTCACTACTAGATAGCATGCTCACTTACCTGTGCTCAATTCTTCTTAGGTAGTAAAAGACGTAAAATCAATAATGACTAGACCCCCTACAATCATCATATATCTAAATACTATAAATTGCCTTTAAAACCAAATCCCTAAAAGTCTGAAATATATGTCATTTATATCATTTAAACAATAAAAACGCAAGTGATGAATTGAAAATGACATTCAAAGCATTACAAATAAAGAACAACAACAAAAATCAACATGAAATTGGCAACATTATTACAATAAACAAATGCTGACTGCTTTTTCTACCTATCATTAAGTAATTTAGAGTTATACTTGTTTTAACATGTTGTAAGTTGTACTATATCTGCGGAAAAAATTACATACAATAAGGACTCTAAACTTCTTCTTCTTCTAAACTCTATCTTGTTTACTAAAATTAATAATATAGTGTAGTTATACTATCAATATTTATAAAAAAGCATATTTATATCTACCATATGGATACCAATACCTATACTGAAAATATTCAAAAAGAATTAACTGAAAAGAAAAATCGATGAGATTCTGCCAAAACGTCGTCAAAAAACTATAGCACCAAAAACGGATGAAATACATATTATATATGTGAGCATCGATCCTGCAAAAGAAGAAATAGCGATAACAACAATGTAAATTGGTCTTTCTAAATAGTATGGTGTTCCCCAGAAAACAAAAGGCTTTTACAAAATTATGAAATTCTCAACACTAATCACCCAGTCTTAGAATTTGGCAGCATTGAATCTTATCATATTCAGAAAGTTTCATTCAAGTGAATAATTAAGCTGTTAATTTCCAATCTATCTAACATTTCTTCACAATTCCACCATTTGTCAATTTCTTCTTCAATCAGTCTGATAGAGTTCATCCAAACCGAAGGTGTTATTAACCATTCCTGTTTTCAGCATGAGGTACAATATATCTGCAATTAATTATTATCAAATGTTATAAGTAATAAAACCTAACCAATTGTTGTTTCAACGTTTACCTTTTTCCATCAACTTTTGTTGTCATAACACTATTTTTATTATCATCTTGTCAAATACATAAATTGAAATAATAAGTCTTCCTTCATTTTATTATATGCTTTTAAAAATTGTACTCTTTTAAAAGCAAAATCCGGAAGTCCCATTAGATCTCTTCGATACTTTTCAGACTAACAGTTTCCTTTAAAATAATTACATTAAATTATGTTTGTATTGAAAAACTACTCACTGTTTTTATGCACCTTATATGCTTAATCTCAGATAGAGCAAACATCAAGCTGATCTTGATTATATTGTTCGTTTTCTGATATATTTCACTGACCGTGTCCGTACTAATATTCAATAAAAATCGCAGCAAATTAGTATTTAACAAGTAGAAACGCTTACCTATCTAATGAATTTTACAGGCAAGGATTCCATTATCTTGTTCCTGTTCAAAGTAACTGTTTAAATACGCAATCTATTTTGTCTGGCTTCGGAATTTTCAGGAGTAAGCAGCAATTTGAAATTTATCAAAACAAGCAAAGCTCTAAATAATTGCCGGTTTATACCTCTTACCACTATTGTTTTGAAGAATTTTGCATACGTTTCACAACCGGACGATTTTGGCAGGCTAGTTCGGTTACACGTTCGTATTTATCAATCAGCATTACGTCTCTTTTTAACTAGAATAAAATGAAAATGCAAATTTACAAATTGCGACAGGCAATGCATTAAACATCTTGATGACGTATGTACAAAATAACTTTGGATATACTATAAGTAGAATTGTTGTGAATTAGTTTCTCGAAATTAGTCTATTGATCCATGTTCTATTGATTCATTCATGTCTATTGATTGAAATCATGTCTATTGATTGTTATGCAAAGTCAAAACTAACACAGCATAAAGTATGAGTTTAATTATTAGAAGATAATGTGATATTTCATATACTTTACTGTGCCATAAACTTTGCTACAATATAATGGATTGTGGAAAAAGCAATTTCGTTTTCAATAGGGCATCGATTTCCTTGCTTCGGCCATACCATTTCCTTCACATATTTTTGTTATGAGTTCAGTTCCAACCTTCGTAGGGTGAAGACGTATTTTCAATACGGTCCAAGCTATAAAAAGATACCTTTCTTTAAAAAAACCCAGTATTTTATTACGGTTATTTAATTGAGTGTTAAAAACGCATAACAGATGCGGCTATCCGTCTCTCAGTGGACCTAAAGTGTAGTGAATACGTGTATACGTGACCAGACAAAAGGACTGCATCTCATTTTTATTAGTGTTTAAAATTATTTCATCTTATTTTACAACAGTCCTTTTGAAATTCATTTATAGTATTTATAGTAAAAAACTAGTGCTAAAATAACGTAAGTGAAAAATGAAGTGCGTGAAATAAACAATGTATATATTTTATTTTCTTTATCCTCTGGAAGTAAATTAAATAAAATATTAAAAATTAAAAAATGGCAAACCATAACGATTCAACCAAATCACCTGCACACTTTGATATAAGATTAGAACAAACAGCAATAACGCAAACTCCACCATCAGAATGGACTACAGTGATTAACAAAAAACGATTGAGAAGTCCAGAAGAAGAAATCGCGAGGAAACAAACAAGAATCAGTGACTATTGGTTGCAGAAACCGATAGAGACAAAAAACAGTTTTAGCAACCTGTCGGAAGAAATTGAAGAGAACATACAACCAAGCCCTGAAAAAGTTGTTCCCAAACCACCACCAATAACAGTCTATAAGGTAGGAATAATAAAAAACATCCATGATTTATTAAAAACCATTACTACGAACTACACAATTAAAACAGTGAGCTATGAAACAATTAAAATCCAATTGTTCGAAGCGGATCACTTTAAAGTTCTTATAAAAGAATTAGATGAAAGAAACACCCAATACCATACATTCAGGCCAAAATCCGAGAGAACATTTAAATTCGTATTAAAAGGATTACATCACGGGACGGACTTTAACACCATCAAGGTAGCACTAGCTGAAAAAGGCCACGAGGTCGTAAATATTCACAATATACGACATCACACGACAAAAAAACCTCTGCCTATGTTTTATATAGACATAAAACCTAATGGAAATAATAAGGCGGTGTATGAAATCACCAAATTAGAAAATAATATTATTAAATGCGAACCACCACATATAAAAAGAATTATACCACAATGCACAAGGTGTCAAGCGCACGGGCACACAAAGACTTACTGTCGCAAATCATATAGATGCGTAAAATGTGCAGGAGAACATAAGACAGGAGATTGTACTCGTAAAGTTCGCGATGAAAAAGTGAAATGTGTCAACTGTAACGGAAATCATCCAGCGAACTACAAGGGTTGCGCAGTTCACAAGCAACTACAGCAGAAACTCTATCCTGCCTTAAGGGAAAAAAGGCATCAACAAAAACAATCCACTACTACCAATCTACCACTACCCACCAGAACAAGTCAACCAGACATAACTTATGCCCAAATAGTTGAAAATGGTTCAGCACAAAAACGAGAGACAATATCTCAACCTACTGAAACTAGCAACATCTCAAGATTAGAAAATATGATGGCCAAACTAATGGATCAAATGAGTACGATGCTTGGTCTACTCACAACCGTCGTAAGCAAACTTGCCTAATGCCTGAAACCAATAGCTACAAAATCGCCGTCTGGAATGCCAATGGGCTCCAACAACATGCCAGGGAACTAAAAATGTTCGTAATTGAACAAAATATTGACGTTATGATGGTTTCCGAAACACACTTTACGGACAAAAATTATTTGAAAGTTCCTAAATATAAGCTTTATCATACAAATCACCCTGATGATAAAGCACATGGAGGTACAGCCATAATAATTCGAGATGATATAAAGCATTTCGAAAAAGAAAAATTCCGCAAAGACTACCTGCAAGCCACCAGTATAACCATAGAGGAAGCCCATGGACCATTAACAATTTCTGCGATTTATTGCCCACCCAAACATAACAACAAGGCAGAACAATTTCAAGAATTCTTCCGTACGCTAGGTAATAGATTTATAGCAGGAGGAGATTATAATGCAAAACATTTAATGTGGGGTTCAAGAATAATAACCTCAAAAGGTAGAGAACTGCTCAAAGCCATAAGGATAGATAACTTACAACATATCTCTACTGGTGAACCAACATATTGGCCTTCAGACAGAAATAAAAAACCAGATACAATAGATTTCTGTATTACAAAAAATATTGATCCAAAAAAGTGTCAGGCAGAATCATGTTTCGACCTGTCTTCTGATCATTCACCAATAATAGTAACAATTTCTTCAAAAATTACCATCAAAGATAAACCCCCTTCTCTGTGCAATAATAGAACTAACTGGCCCTCATTTAGAGAAAACTTAGACCAAAATATCTCTCTAAACTTACCGTTACAAACTGAAATGGATATAGAAATAGCAGCAATAAATCTTACAAAAAATATACAGGAGGCAGCATATTCCGCGACTCCCAACAGTGAAACATTTCCAAGAAAAAATACACATATATCATGTACAATACAGAAAAAGATAGCGGAAAAAAGAAAGTTACGACGAAATTGGCAACAGCAAAGGACTGAAGAGAATAAAAGAAAATTTAATAGGGCCATAAAAGAGCTGAGAGATCTAATCCAAACTGAACAAAACCAAGGCATTCAAGAATACCTAGAAAACTTGACATCAACTGAGGCTACAGACTATTCGTTGTGGAAAGCAACAAAAAAGCTTAGGAGATCCCAGCAGCATAACCCACCTATTAAAACAAGCGAAAATAATTGGGCGAGAAGCAATAAAGAGAAGGCCGACATTTTCTCAAAACACTTAAAAAATGTTTTTAAACCTTTCCAGTCTCAGCTACATAAAGATGACGAAAATAAAATTACTAGCTTTCTAGATTCGCCATTTCAAATGGATTTACCGCACGAGAAATTAACGGTCAAAAAAGTTAAACATACAATAATGAGAGAGATTAATATTAAAAAAGCTCCTGGTTATGACTTAATTACTGGCAAAATTTTAAAAGAACTATCAGAAAAGGCTATAAAACTATTAACATATATATTTAATGCTATGCTACGAATTAATTACTTCCCTAGTATCTGGAAAGTAGCTAAAATATTAATGATACTTAAACCAGGCAAAATACCAGAAGATGTGACCTCCTACCGACCTATAAGTTTATTACCAATAATCTCGAAAGTTTTCGAGAAGTTATACATAAAAAAACTAAACTATATAATAGAAAAAAGAAAAATTATTCCAGAACATCAGTTTGGCTTTCGCAATAAGCATGGGACTATAGAACAAGTGCATAGACTTGTAAACCAAATAAACGCTGACCTAAATGCCAAAAGATATTGTTCGGCTGCCTTCCTAGACATATCTCAGGCTTTTGACAAAGTATGGCATACGGGCTTGCAGGTTAAACTAAAGAAACTTCTCCCTCATCCGGACTATCAGCTACTAAAATCGTATCTCACTGACAGACATTTTATTGTAAATCAAGGCGATGAACATACCGAACTAAATCCCATATATTCAGGAGTTCCGCAAGGTAGTGTACTGGGTCCAGTACTGTATCTTCTGTATACGGCTGATCTGCCCACCACAAAAATAACTACTGTGGCAACATATGCAGACGATACAGCAATCTTAGCATCCCATGAAGATCCAGTCACAGCATCAATAAACCTACAAACCCACCTAGAGCAAATACAATTATGGTTGAAGACATGGCGCATTAAAGCCAATGAATCAAAATCCACGCATATAACGTTTACCCTGCGTAGAAGAACATGTCCACCAGTAAATATCAATCATCGTCAACTCCCCCAAGCAGAGCATGTTAAATATCTTGGTATGCATTTAGATCGACGCCTAACCTGGAAGAAGCACATACTCTCTAAACGGAAACAACTAGGACTAAAATTATATCAGATGTATTGGCTCATTGGGCGCAAATCCAAGTTATCACTAGATAACAAGGTATTGCTGTATGAGTCTATACTCAAGCCCATTTGGACATATGGAATTCAACTATGGGGTACCGCTAGCAAATCTAATATATCCATCATTCAACGGTTCCAAAATAAGGTGTTGCGTACCATTGTTGATGCTCCGTACTATATTGCAAATAAAGTGATACAACGCGATATTCCTCTAGAACCTATAACGAGTGTAATCCAACGTGTTTGTGTGAAGTACTTCGAAAGAGTGTCAGTGCATCCCAATGTACTCGCTAATCAGCTAAATATGCGACGTGATAGTGAAGTGCGTAGACTAAAACGTTTAACACCACCTGATCTGATTACTGGACATATGTAGAGTTTAGAATAAGCATTAGAATAAGACTAATTAATTAAAATAATATTTTATACAGAAGATTACTTAATGAAGTGATTTTCTACATGCCATGTATATATAATATAAACAGAAGAAATACTTATTGCCAATAGGGCAGATTGTGGACTCACGAAGAGTAATAAAAAAAAAAAAAAAAAAAAAAAAATATTTTTGTTATATAGAATCCACTCTTCATTGCCTGTTATTATTCGTTTCAAAAATAGCTTGATTTAGTTTCACTAATTTAGATTTTCCACTGTTAACTCATGTGAAATCCAACGTCCAGTGTTTAATTGATATTAAATAACAATACAACTAGTTAGTTTGTAATAACGATCAAACCACCGATCTCATTAGTGTAAATTAACAACCATCTGTTAAAATCATAAACACTTTTCGTCGTTACATAACCTTATCCCGACCGAAAATATCAAAACACGGCGAATTAGAAGAGAATCAGAACAAAAGGAACAACTTTCGTTTTTTTTTTCGTTCGAAAACTAACCCGTTAATCATAGAACGTAATAACTTCTGTTATAACACACACTCGCACGCCCATTCATGGAGATTTTTTTTCCTTCATTGACGGGACAAATGTAATTTCGCCAGTGAAAGTTTTATGCAAATAATCGAAAAGCTACACGTATCTATCGTGCAAATCGTCTTTATAGCTGCTGGGAAAAAAATCGCTCGGTCGACATATTCTCAAGATTTAGTTAATCCGTATTTGGACGTACGATGTAGAGCAAACTGGTAGAGATATTCCAAGACGTAGGAGTGTGATGTATATTTCAATTAAAGCTCGCTGGGTTTGGTTTCTCTCTCTATCTGACTTGTCTCGAATCGATGGCAGCCTTTCTCTTCATTTTATCTGTGTACGTTTTTTAATCGTTTATATTTTTTTTACAAATCTCTTTTGTTTGATAAAATAAGAGAGCACTAGACTAGACATTTATCACAATACAGCGATTCTGCATATTCATTTTCTTCTTTTATAGATTTGAGCCAAGTAAACTTCATTTGCTGATGAATTTCTATTTTAATTCTTGACAATCATGAACTCAAAACATCGAATTGATGAGTCGTCTGCCGTATGGCTTTGATTTGGCACACAATGACTTCTTTTTGTTCCCATCCGTGAAGAATAAACTGCGTGGTCAACGATTTTCATCGCTCGAAGAAGCTAATGATTCGTTCAAAAATCTTGTTTTGAAGATGCCTCATTCGGAATGGAATAAATGCTTTAAAAATTGGTTTAAGCGTATGCAAAAGTGTATCGATTATCGTGGCGAGTACTTTGAAAAACAATAAAAACATATTCGCAGCTTAACTATTTGTTTTTTTCCCATTCCCGAAATATAAATAGTGACCCTCGTACTACACTGCACAAGATCATATGGTTTCATGTTTTTCAGTCTGTGCCCTGTTCTGATGTTATCCAAGAGTTGTATTACTTCCTATTGACATGAAAACGGAGTATGTCTCCATATCTCTATTTTATATTTCCATATAGATTTCAACACTTTCTTGTATAATAGCAATGTATTATGTAGTGATAGTTGTGATGTTCTTTCAAATAACCAATGCATTTGTAAATCATATTAAATACTTATTGCCCAAAGGACAGATTGTTGAACCGCCGAAAGTAATAAAAAAGGAAATTCTTCAAGAGTTGGTTCTCTATTTGTAGATTTCTGCCTCCGCATCATTGCAATTTTTTGATGTTGATGATGCCACGAAAGCCGTTGGACTTTCTATTTTGGCGTATATGTTACACAAAACCAAAGCCATATGATTCCGATTCCCAATGAAGCGAGAACAATCAAGATGGCGATGATACGGTGAACGCATAGCTCTTTATCCATCTTAAAGCCATTAAGACAACACTGAAAACTATCGTTTTCCGCTGATTCTGTTTGAAAAAGATGGCGTCCGTTTTAATTGCGTCCTTTCTTTTCGTACAGTCTAATTATTTCGTCGATGTATATCACATAGCTGCGATGGTGACATCCAATCGATATTATACTTTCTACTGGAAAGATCCGCGAGATATTAGACCACCATTATGGATACTTAGCGAGAGATTCACGCAATTTGTTTTCATTAACGGGCATTTTTCGGGCTATTAGACACCCGTCGACCCGATGGAAAGTAAGTGTTGATATTTTCGGTGGATTTGATTCGAAAGTGGCCAAGGCGATAAAAGCCTCTTGACGCCATCATTTGCGTGGTTCGCTCTTGAAGAAATTGACGGTCAAATATCGGTTAATGAACTTAATGTTCGATTATGTAAACCGAATTGGAAAAAAAGGAAATATCGATCTTTTTATGGGTTCCTGTGATATTATTACAAATATATCGTAATATATGCAAATTGTATCGAGAGGATGTTAAGAAAAAGTGATATGGAATTAGATAATTATATTATACTAATATGGTATAAAAAAGAAATCGTGTAGTTATCTTGTTTTTTTTTATATTTAAATAGAATTCTATTGGATAATTCGTTTCAGCCGTCGTTTTTTCAAATAAAGAATTACTAGATGACAAATTTATTATATACAAAAATGTATAGTCCTTACCGACTAATTAACAAATTATATTTTTGTATTGTTTGGATTTGGTTTGGTTGTACTTACACAGACGAACTTACGTACAGTAGGATCAGCATTTTAAACCTTTTATCCGTCAAAGTGTATTATACTGACCATAACAAATGATAATTGATTAGAGTCAACCCTGAGGAACCTACCAGATGTGCAGAATCTTTCCTTCTTTGCTCTTACCAAGTCAATTACACTTTTTAAAGTTCCTTTTGGTCATCTTTTTTAGTTTAGCTGTAAGAGCTAAAAGGCCGTAGCCTTTCGCAACCACTACCCTTTCAGTACTTTCTCTTTATTCATTCTAGGATTCTCGTTATTCATCATCCGTCATAATCTGAAATGACGAAATACATGAAAACGATAATAGTTTTTTACATTTCTCATAACACATTTAGAAATGTTTTATGTCGATTTTGCTCTGTTATTCACCAACTCTCGGTTGTAGTTTCAACAATTAAAAGATGATAATTTTGTGTTAATTGCCTGTCAATCCTGGAGGACCCAAAGAATTCGAAGGCAATGAATTGTAATGCTTATTGAACGAAAATCCAGCTCAAACTTTTAGAGAACTTTTAAACAGGTTAGCACTTGAACAGAACTTAGAATGAAACTGCTCCTGCAGATGTCTACAGAAGTCATTTAAAAAAATTAAATGATGTATTATTGCAAATAAGACCAGCAACAACGAGTAACAGCCGCAAAGACATCCTCTTGCTTAAAAACACTCGCCCGTAGGTTGCAGGGGCTGTAAAAGACAAGGAAGGATAAAATCATACATAAAAGTCATAGAAAATGATGGAAAATAATTTCATTACTACATATTTTACTGATTTATCTCAATAAATTCCTTATTAATGCGAATAAATTACCAGAATATCCAAAAATAAATAACAGGAGTTAAAAAAAATCAACAAATATAAATAAAGGCACGTCGATTATCTACAGATTATGTATGATTTATGACAGTCCTACGACGAGGTCCTTAGGCGTCGATACTTCCTTTTGTATAATCAAGAGAACCATATATTTTGATTGTATGATTTTAGAATCACTTTCTATCCGAATATTTATTATTAAAATTATAATTTTGCTACAACTGGGAAAGGGGCTAGTTATATAATGGCACTTTCTATATCGTATCCTCAAAGCATTACATATATTTTCGCATTTTTGCTCAAAATTGTTTATCAAATTTGGACATCAAGTTCGAGATTATGAAAACACTTGTAAAGGTGTTAAAGAAGAAGGGTTGGTATTTTTGGTATATCAAAACTGTCTTGGCTAAGTATCGTAGTCACATTTACCTTTATATTTTCTATTTGAACATACTTTTGGTTTAAACTGTGGCCAATATTTTTACAAATATTACACATCTGTTGTTAACGAGGTAAAAATAGTAAAACATTTTTTAAAAAATATATGTTTATATTGTATACATATGCCCTATGTATAAGTTGTATACTCACTAGGAAATAACAATGCTGCAAAGAATCACGCACCACACATACATAATCCAAATAATTTGGGATTTTTTACACAGTCTATTTATATTTTAAGTACTATTGAGGTATTGACATTCAAAAGCTTCTTAATGGACCATAAAACGAGCACAATAATAACAAAGTCAATTAAAATCTGATACATATTTAGTATCTTCCGTCTCAAGAGATCATTTTCAGTCACAGTTATGTTTAGAGGCTTTTTGATGCTATTTGTGTGCATTCTTTAGTATCAGTAGATCTGCTTTACGTACGAGATGCAATGTTGGACATAGTATTGTCCTGTGGTACTCCTGAATATATTGGATGTAGTTTTATGTGAATGGAAATCGTTTCAATTTTCCGTTTAGAATGTATTGCTTGCCACGCAAAGACAAGATGAGTTTTCTATAGTGTCTTGTAACCTCCGATTATAGGTGATATCACGTGTATATGTCTAAAGTAAAGTAGCTAAAGGACTGGTCCCATGATGTGAGAGTTCAGTGCAATTCTTTGGTAATATTTTTACAATTTGTGGATAAATATCGCCCGCCAAACTTTGTCAAAGACTTGGGCCACATCTGGGAATATAGTTGAGCAAACTTCACAAAACAAACTGGTGGATAGGTGGATAAAGTACATCTAATAGTTAGTACTTTCCAGCCATGTCATCGATATTAATACCAAATCATTTAGAGATAAGTTACCGTGTTTTATATGAGAAAATTTAAGAACGAATGTTACGAAATGAATTGATCTTTTCGAAACCGTCTGTGCGATGCAAGAGCATTAAAACAGTTCACCTGTACCATTCAGTCGAGAACGAAAAGAGTCCACGCCTGACCGATGAATCTCTTAAACGGATTATGGCACAATAGCCGCGCCTTCATAGCCCCAACTCGATAATTAAGGAATATTTATACACGTTTCCCGTTAATTGAAATCGTGGCATATAAATTGAATGCCGCCCGCCCCCCGGCGGCGGCGTGGAAGGCGAGCAGCCGCCGCCA
This sequence comes from Rhynchophorus ferrugineus, assembly GCF_030347505.1. Taxonomy (NCBI): domain Eukaryota; kingdom Metazoa; phylum Arthropoda; class Insecta; order Coleoptera; family Curculionidae; genus Rhynchophorus; species Rhynchophorus ferrugineus. The sequence continues at coordinate 7,153,453 of NW_027472586.1, read as the reverse complement.
TTGCCAGTCAGCCGACGGAAGAACACACTTTCGCTCTTCATTGTTCCGCGATGATCGTAAACAAGCCGGTCCGAGTTCGATATTTGCGATTCGGCCAGCGGTAGAAAGCCGATGGTCTTTTTCTGGTTTGGTTGTGCCTAGTTTTTTCCCCTTCAGTCCGATTAAGGCGTTATAAAATCGGGGTGTCCTGAAAAATGGGGCTTCTTTGGGAATTTTAAGAGAGAGGGATAAAAAGTTCGGTTTCTTTTAGACTTTTTTAAGAGAACTGAAATTTTATCGTTGGTATTGCGAGATTAAAATTGAATTACATATGTAACTTTCACTGTAACTGTCTACGGCTGTAGAAAATGTAAAACTAGCAGTCAACAAGATCTACAAATGGACTAGAGACTGGAAAATACAGCTTAATAGCTCCAAATCTGTTCATGTTTATTTTGCGTTGCGGCGAAATGACAAAAACTTACATATATCACTTGATGGATGCCTAATTCCTCAAGCGGAATCAGCTGAATGCCTCGGAATATATCTCGATGTTAGATTAAATTGGAAACATCATATTAGACAAAAACAGAGCAAGTTAGATTGGATGGTCGGAAGATACTCTCAACTTCACCTAAAAACAAAGGGATTGGTTTATTAGTCAATCATAAAGCCAATTTGGACTTACGGGGTAGCACTAAAACATCAACTCAAAAAAAAATAGAATAGTTTAGTGTATAAGTGTATTTTCAAATTTTTCTTAAGTAGACTAGTTTTATTCTAGTTTCGGAAATACATACTGATGTATTAATCCCGTACACGCCTTCCTTGTATATTAATGCAAGTACAACTGAATAGTAGTAATAAATTAATTTGTAAATTAAGTTTGTACTAAGCATATCTAATCTAAGTTGTAATTAATAAAAAAAAGTTTTTATTTATTTGGTGAGTTCAGTTCCAACCTTCGTAGGGTGAAGACGTATTTTCAATACGGTCCAAGCTATAAAAAGATACCTTTCTTTAAAAAAACCCAGTATTTTATTACGGTTATTTAATTGAGTGTTAAAAACGCATAACAGATGCGGCTATCCGTCTCTCAGTGGACCTAAAGTGTAGTGAATACGTGTTTACGTGACCAGACAAAAGGACTGCATCTCATTTTTATTAGTGTTTAAAATAATTTCATCTTATTTTACAACAGTCCTTTTGAAATTCATTTATTGTATTTATAGTAAAAAACTAGTGCTAAAATAACGTAAGTGAAAAATGAAGTGCGTGAAATAAACAATGTATATATTTTATTTTCTTTATCCTCTGGAAGTAAATTAAATAAAATATTAAAAATTAAAAAATGGCAAACAATAGCGATTCAACCAAATCACCTGCACACTTTGATATAAGATTAGAACAAACAGCAATAACGCAAACTCCACCATCAGAATGGACTACAGTCGTTAACAAAAAACGATTGAGAAGTCCAGAAGAAGAAATCGCGAGGAAACAAACAAGAATCAGTGACTATTGGTTGCAGAAACCGATAGAGACAAAAAACAGTTTTAGCAACCTGTCGGAAGAAATTGAAGAGAACATACAACCAAGCCCTGAAAAAGTTGTTCCCAAACCACCACCAATAACAGTCTATAAGGTAGGAATAATAAAAAACATCCATGATTTATTAAAAACCATTACTACGAACTACACAATTAAAACAGTGAGCTATGAAACAATTAAAATCCAATTGTTCGAAGCGGATCACTTTAAAGTTCTTATAAAAGAATTAGATGAAAGAAACACCCAATACCATACATTCAGGCCAAAATCCGAGAGAACATTTAAATTCGTATTAAAAGGATTACATCACGGGACGGACTTTAACACCATCAAGGTAGCACTAGCTGAAAAAGGCCACGAGGTCGTAAATATTCACAATATACGACATCACACGACAAAAAAACCTCTGCCTATGTTTTATATAGACATAAAACCTAATGGAAACAATAAGGCGGTGTATGAAATCACCAAATTGGAAAATAATATTATTAAATGCGAACCACCACATATAAAAAGAATTATACCACAATGCACAAGGTGTCAAGCGCACGGGCACACAAAGACTTACTGTCGCAAATCATATAGATGCGTAAAATGTGCAGGAGAACATAAGACAGGAGATTGTACTCGTAAAGTTCGCGATGAAAAAGTGAAATGTGTCAACTGTAACGGAAATCATCCAGCGAACTACAAGGGTTGCGCAGTTCACAAGCAACTACAGCAGAAACTCTATCCTGCCTTAAGGGAAAAAAGGCATCAACAAAAACAATCCACTACTACCAATCTACCACTACCCACCAGAACAAGTCAACCAGACATAACTTATGCCCAAATAGTTGAAAATGGTTCAGCACAAAAACGAGAGACAATATCTCAACCTACTGAAACTAGCAACATCTCAAGATTAGAAAATATGATGGCCAAACTAATGGATCAAATGAGTACGATGCTTGGTCTACTCACAACCGTCGTAAGCAAACTTGCCTAATGCCTGAAACCAATAGCTACAAAATCGCCGTCTGGAATGCCAATGGGCTCCAACAACATGCCAGGGAACTAAAAATGTTCGTAATTGAACAAAATATTGACGTTATGATGGTTTCCGAAACACACTTTACGGACAAAAATTATTTGAAAGTTCCTAAATATAAGCTTTATCATACAAATCACCCTGATGATAAAGCACATGGAGGTACAGCCATAATAATTCGAGATGATATAAAGCATTTCGAAAAAGAAAAATTCCGCAAAGACTACCTGCAAGCCACCAGTATAACCATAGAGGAAGCCCATGGACCATTAACAATTTCTGCGATTTATTGCCCACCCAAACATAACAACAAGGCAGAACAATTTCAAGAATTCTTCCGTACGCTAGGTAATAGATTTATAGCAGGAGGAGATTATAATGCAAAACATTTAATGTGGGGTTCAAGAATAATAACCTCAAAAGGTAGAGAACTGCTCAAAGCCATAAGGATAGATAACTTACAACATATCTCTACTGGTGAACCAACATATTGGCCTTCAGACAGAAATAAAAAACCAGATACAATAGATTTCTGTATTACAAAAAATATTGATCCAAAAAAGTGTCAGGCAGAATCATGTTTCGACCTGTCTTCTGATCATTCACCAATAATAGTAACAATTTCTTCAAAAATTACCATCAAAGATAAACCCCCTTCTCTGTGCAATAATAGAACTAACTGGCCCTCATTTAGAGAAAACTTAGACCAAAATATCTCTCTAAACTTACCGTTACAAACTGAAATGGATATAGAAATAGCAGCAATAAATCTTACAAAAAATATACAGGAGGCAGCATATTCCGCGACTCCCAACATTGAAACATTTCCAAGAAAAAATACACATATATCATGTACAATACAGAAAAAGATAGCGGAAAAAAGAAAGTTACGACGAAATTGGCAACAGCAAAGGACTGAAGAGAATAAAAGAAAATTTAATAGGGCCATAAAAGAGCTGAGAGATCTAATCCAAATCGAACAGAACCAAGGCATTCAAGAATACCTAGAAAACTTGACATCAACTGAGGCTACAGACTATTCGTTGTGGAAAGCAACAAAAAAGCTTAGGAGATCCCAGCAGCATAACCCACCTATTAAAACAAGCGAAAATAATTGGGCGAGAAGCAATAAAGAGAAGGCCGACATTTTCTCAAAACACTTAAAAAATGTTTTTAAACCTTTCCAGTCTCAGCTACATAAAGATGACGAAAATAAAATTACTAGCTTTCTAGATTCGCCATTTCAAATGGATTTACCGCACGAGAAATTAACGGTCAAAAAAGTTAAACATACAATAATGAGAGAGATTAATATTAAAAAAGCTCCTGGTTATGACTTAATTACTGGCAAAATTTTAAAAGAACTATCAGAAAAGGCTATAAAACTATTAACATATATATTTAATGCTATGCTACGAATTAATTACTTCCCTAGTATCTGGAAAGTAGCTAAAATATTAATGATACTTAAACCAGGCAAAATACCAGAAGATGTGACCTCCTACCGACCTATAAGTTTATTACCAATAATCTCGAAAGTTTTCGAGAAGTTATACATAAAAAAACTAAACTATATAATAGAAAAAAGAAAAATTATTCCAGAACATCAGTTTGGCTTTCGCAATAAGCATGGGACTATAGAACAAGTGCATAGACTTGTAAACCAAATAAACGCTGACCTAAATGCCAAAAGATATTGTTCGGCTGCTTTCCTAGACATATCTCAGGCTTTTGACAAAGTATGGCATACGGGCTTGCAGGTTAAACTAAAGAAACTTCTCCCTCATCCGGACTATCAGCTACTAAAATCGTATCTCACTGACAGACATTTTATTGTAAATCAAGGCGATGAACATACCGAATTAAATCCCATATATTCAGGAGTTCCGCAAGGTAGTGTACTGGGTCCAGTACTGTATCTTCTGTATACGGCTGATCTGCCCACCACAAAAATAACTACTGTGGCAACATATGCAGACGATACAGCAATCTTAGCATCCCATGAAGATCCAGTCACAGCATCAATAAACCTACAAACCCACCTGGAGCAAATACAATTATGGTTGAAGACATGGCGCATTAAAGCCAATGAATCAAAATCCACGCATATAACGTTTACCCTGCGTAGAAGAACATGTCCACCAGTAAATATCAATCATCGCCAACTCCCCCAAGCAGACCATGTTAAATATCTTGGTATGCATTTAGATCGACGCCTAACCTGGAAGAAGCACATACTCTCTAAACGGAAACAACTAGGACTAAAATTATATCAAATGTATTGGCTCATTGGGCGCAAATCCAAGTTATCATTAGATAACAAGGTATTGCTGTATGAGTCTATACTCAAGCCCATTTGGACATATGGAATTCAACTATGGGGTACCGCTAGCAAATCCAATATATCCATCATTCAACGGTTCCAAAATAAGGTGTTGCGTGCCATTGTTGATGCTCCGTACTATATTTCAAATAAAGTGATACAACGCGATATTCCTCTAGAACCTATAACGAGTGTAATCCAACGTGTTTGTGTGAAGTACTTCGAAAGAGTGTCAGTGCATCCCAATGTACTCGCTAATCAGCTAAATATGCGACGTGATAGTGAAGTGCGTAGACTAAAACGTTTAACACCATCTGATCTGATTACTGGACATATGTAGAGTTTAGAATAAGCATTAGAATAAGACTAATTAATTAAGATAATATTTTATACAGAAGATTGCTTAATGAAGTGATTTTCTACATGCCATGTATATATAATATAAACAGAAGAAATACTTATTGCCAATAGGGCAGATTGTGGACTCACGAAGAGTAATAATAAAAAAAAAAAAAAAAAAAAAAAATTTATTTGGTTTACTAGTCTGTGTGTTAAATATTCTGGAAGTCCATATTTTGATATATTATATTTCTCTTTTGAATTATAGTATTAAACCTCTTGATATATATATGTTCCTCTGCTATCTGTTCTATGTTATCTGTTATAAATACTGCCACAAAAACAATATTTTATCACTTTTTATTTATAGTTTTATCATTTAATTATTACATTGTTACTAATCTTTTTCGACTAACCTACAATTTGTCTTTATGATAACTTAAATTTAGGTATATAATTAGGAGGACCCATCGTCCCTATCTCAGTATCTGGAAGAAATAATGTTTATACATGTCACTGCTGTATATTTTAATATATGCACTTCACTACACAACACTACACAAGATCAGATGGCTTGATTCTTTTGAGTCTGTGTCCTGTTTTGGTGGTATCCAAAAGTTGTAATATTTCAATATTCTCATGATAATGGAGTCTTTCCTCATTCCCCCTTGCAATTGTCTTGATTTCTTGATTGACTGTGGGTATCTGAAGGTCTCTATGTAGGTAGTCAGTCCTGTAGTATTTGGGTGCACCCAGAATACCTCTTAGGACTTTGTTCTGAAAATTTTGTATTTTGTTTATGTTACTCTTTGCAGAACATCCCCATAATTGAACTCCGTATGTCCATATAGGTTTCAATATTTGCTTATATAATATGAATATATTATGTACTGACAATTGTGATTTTCTTCCAATTAGCCAGTACATTTCCCTGTATTTCAATTCCAGTTATTTTCGTTTCTTCTTTATATGTTCCTTCCAGCGAAGTTTTGCATCGAGATTCATTCCCAGATATTCAGCGTTGTTGGGTGCTTGTACGGTCTGTTTATAGGTGAACTGTACATGTATAGATTTACTTTCATTAATTCCATCGCAGTATCATCAGCAAATGTAGCCATCGTGATATTTTCTATTTTCAGTTCACTTCCTTGTAGTACACCCTGGTGTAATGTATGATTTTAATAGTTCGGTGTATTGTTTTGGTAACATTTTTTGTAATTTATGAACAAGGCCTTTATGCCAAACCTTATCGAAAGCTTGTGCTACATCTAAGAATATGCCTGAGCATACTTTTTTACTTTCGTAGGTTTTTTCAATAACATCTGTTATTCTGTGGACCTGGTCAATTGTGGAGTGCTTGTTAATAAACCCAAACTGGTGTATTGGTATTAAGTTTTTTAGATTAAGATATAGGTCTATAGGCTTTTATTTCGTTTGCTGACTTCCCAGGTTTTTCCAAGAATTTTTTTGTTGAAATAGCTTTTGATTATCATCCGTGGATAATTTATGTATTGCTTAAACCAATAACACAAATGGAAAGAATATTCCAAATCAGTATAACTCCTTAAATAATGAGGATTTCGATGGCGTTAATTGCGAAAACGTGTACCGACATTCGATTAGTTCGTGCTTGATATTCCTGCTTCTAATTTTTATCTTGTCTTGTAGCGTACGTGTGTACGTTATCAATAAACTTTACTTTCAAATAACCGCTTCTAATTCTCGAAGGAATGTGATCTGGTTCAGATTGAGCTTCGTTTTCTTCCGTACTACCGTCGTAGAATATTTTAAATTGTTATCTGAAGACACTTCAAAGAATATTCAGGGAATATTACTTACTTATTTGTCTCTACGGTGACTTAAAACTACGTACTTATCAAGGAAGACTAATTGGCTTTTATTTAGTATCTAATAAAATAATTCTCTTATCACCAGCAGCTTATTATATAAAAATGATTTAGATTTTGTTCCAAATAACCAATACATTTTGTAGCGTTGGGAACTATCTACTGCACTTGACTATCGACTGTTTAGTAATTGACTACTTTTTACTATCGACTGTTACAGTCGCTGTTTTTGGTTCGACTGATTTTACTACTTTTTACTAGTAACTGCTTCAGTCGACTGTTTTCAATCGCTATTTTCGCTCCGACTGATTTTGCTACTATTTACTATAGACTGTTTCAATCGTGTACTTTTAGTTACTGTTTTGGGTTCTACTAGTTTCATTCGAGTGATTTTTAACATTCAGGCTGTCGTCCTAGCCGCGACCTTGACCCAAATTCGCCGAATTTAGACTTATATAGATTTATATGTAATATATATAGTTTTATGATTTTTTTGGTAGTTTGCTTATAAATAACAATATATCATACAATATAGCAGCAATTTGGAACGACATTTTTCAAGATTGTTACTAGAATAGGATAAAAAGATTGACATTGTGAATAATAAATACTAAAATACTTTTGACTGTTTTTATGGCAGTAACAGGTAATATTTTTTGATTGACTTATTGGTTTCGTTCTAACTCTCTCTAGGATTTGAAGAAGTTTTTACAGTACCAGTTAAATTTCGTAAAAAATATTAACTATAAAGAGTTGATAAACTTTAAATATTTCTAATAAATACATTTTCTAGTAGGAAAACTCTTTAATATTCAACATTTTATTTTCTTGGCCATTAAAACATGCAAAAAATAATGATGGTCGCGACACTTTTTAGTTAAGATTTATTTTATCAGCAGGTAAGGCAGAGAAATCTTTTCTACAATCTATTTTTACTATTTTATAACTTTTCAGTGGAATGATGCATTCGGCTAAACGTTCTATGGTTTGAGAATATTTTGAAAGAGAATCCTCAACTTCTGCTATCTGCAATCCTCGATTTAGAGAATCAGTATTTGTTATTACGAATAATGTTGAGGCGATACAAGAAATTCTAACTTCAAAAAATACGAATGCAGTACTACAACTTCAAATTCAAAACACAAATAATAACAAAGAATATATTTTATCTGAAGACACATGGATAAAAAACTGGCTTGAATGAAAGAAATAATTATACCAGGTGCTACAACAACTTTACAAATTAGGCAGTATTTGGAAATGTCACTTATTGGGCATTTAGAAAACCCATTAGATTTTTGACAAGCTCCTAAAATGATATTACTTGCTTTATACCAGTTACGTTTAAACTATTCTACTATACCTGCAACATCCATTCCCTCGGAATAATTTTTTTATCGAAATCTGGCCAAACTATTAACAATCGAAGAAATCTCATCATGAGAGAAAAGCTGAACATGTATATTCTAGTTTTGAACAATGATTAAAAATATTTCCGTTCAATAATAAATAAAGCATTTATTTTATTTAAAAAAGCTCAAGCATTAGTTTTTTTTATGATTAGGTGTATGTTTAATTTTTATATAGTATTTATGGTTATTGTACATCTTTAGTATTTATGTTTTGTTTAAGTCCTATTGCACTGTCTATAATTTTATAGTATGTTATTAAAAATACCAAATAACATATTATTAAAATATCATAAAACGTTTGTGTGGTATTATTCCAATCCACAGAAAAATTCCATTCCTTTTTACAGATCCACAGAACATGCAAATATAAAAGTAATTCTACCTCGTTTAAAATTAAACCGCACATTTGACTTAAAATAGTAATTACTATTTTCACTCGCTAGTTTTTTAACTATCGACTGTATCGACTATTTTGCGACTATCGGCTGTTCCGACTGTTTTCAGTCGATAGTTCCCAGCACTAATATTTGTATTTGTAAGAGTATCAAAAATATTGATTATTTAAAGGAAACCATACGTTAATTTTTTATTAGTAAATTATTTCCTGTTATTTGTTGTTTGTTTGATAATTTAACTAATAGAAATCAGTAAGATTTATATATAAGAAGGCTAAGTTTGGCTAATTAATCCAAATGGAAATCCGTTCGATCGATTGCCTGTCGATTTAATCCCAGGGCGTGGTCCGTGGCTTCACAATTATCTCATACATCGATAGAAGAAATGTAACGTTACTGGTACCGGTCGATATGACGCCAGTTATTCTAAGGAAGTGCGCTATAGGTTTTATGAATTATCGAGTTTACTGGACTGGGCAGCTATGTCATAACCATTTAATATGTAATATTTAATGACTATTATGAATGTTTATATACGTACGTATACATATAACAGATCAATTGAAAAGTCCCCGGACTACCATAGTAAAACACATTTTTTGGGCTAAATTAGTTTTTTTTTATTCAACACAATTCCCTTCAAGGGCGATACACAGATTATAGCGACCCTCCAACTTTTCGATACCATTTTTGTAGTACGATTTGTACTTTGCTTCGAAATAGGCCCCAGTTTCGGCGATCACCTCTTCATTCGACGAAAAATTCTTCCCAGTGACAGCTGTCAAATTTATACACGCATCTTTTGAGGGTTAGGTCTAACTAAAAAAATATGGATTTAATTCTCGCCATCTATGTGTCAGGCCGGGGACTTTTCTATTGACCTGTTTCGACAACATTAGGACAGTCATCGGTCTGGTCTTTTTTTTTTCTCAACATTAAAAGTTGAATTCTGAATGCATTTTCTGTTTTTATTCTTGTTACAGTTGCTTGATATTACGTTGCTTATTATGTACCCTACCATAGTCATAAATGACCCCCTAGTATATTAATACAACCTATTCAAATTCTTCGTCTTCCTATGTCCGTTCTCCTATGTTGCTGGGTCCCATTTTCAACATTTTCTTGGCTTGTGTCAATGAATAATCAGTTCTTCGTGTTCTATTTTTTCATTTGCCAGATCTTTGTTTTTTGTGGTTATGGTCATCTTAATCAGTTGTTTTTTAGTACCTCCCTAATGTTGCCTTTCTTGAAAATACTGTCTTTTATTTGGTTTTAGTTTTTCAATATTTATATTTACACTGTATAGGTCTTTTTATGCTGTATATCCCATTGTTATTGGACTTTTAATAATGGAGGACTTCACTTACAAGAGAACTTGTCTCATTTCGTATCATTCTACTTGTATTGTTTACTTTCATGTGCATTATTATCTATTCTATCTTTAAAACTACGCAACGGATTTTGATGCGGTTTTTTTCAATAGATAGAGTGATTCAAGAGGAAGGTTTATATGTATAATACATGCATAATATACTAAGGCAACATTGCTAATTCTAGAGGTTTCTAACGTGATGTCGTAAATTAACCTATTTTTTTAGGCTTATTTAGCAATTAGCAAAAACGCTGCCTAACCCTACGAATTAGATCAAATTAATGTACTACAGTATTGTACACCATAAAAAGGTCTACAAAAAAGTATGGTATATGTTTATCTTTTAGGGATAACCCACATTAACCATTTTTATTGTTTACTTTTTACGTGAGAAAATGGCTTATTTACGAAGCTATTTTAAGCAATACGGCATTAATCCTTATCGAATTAAGTACCTTAAATACAGTGTGCAATTAATATAGATCAATATGGTTCCTAACAGCATGTAAATTAAACAAATATTTTCGGAGATATTGCAAATTTAAAATTTGCGTTTAAAAATGTGTAATGTAATAAAAATTGTATGAATTTAGATATTCCAAAGATAGCAGGAAATCTTCATAGTAAGTATAGGGGAAGAGGAATTGTTTTACTCCAAATTTAATGCGTGCAGGCCAAGGACAGTAGTGAATGAACCAAAAATACTGGATCGATTTTAATCATGTTTTCATAGAGTGACATGGGCATATATATTTTATGCCCGTGCAAAGTCGGAGCGGGTCGCTATGTTTTTATATACAACGTTCATATTTTTTCTGTAGTGTATTTAATTTAGTATCAGCATTGCACCCGTGCGAAGCCGGGGCGGGTCGCTAGAACTATATATACACTGTTAACAATTAGTACTAACTCAATAGTATCGCAATTAATTAAATAATAAATTAATTTTTTAAACTTTATTTATTACATTGGAGGGTGGAGTGAATCCTCAGGTCTCCTTGCGATATTCTTGATTTCCTCTCGGTATAAGCAATCAATCCTGTGGTATCCTGATGGCTCTTCAGTACTTTTCAGGACTTAATAATTAATCAAGTAACTAAAAATAATAAAACTTCAAAATTTCATTAAAATCATAGCTTAATACTCCGATATGGAACATTTATCAACTTATATTTTTAGGAATACTAATAAACAATTATAAAAAGCTTTAAAAGAATTGTCGGAATGAGGAATACGACCATAAGGAATTTTTCTGTATTTGTTCTGGTATCCTTTCGATTTCCATCCGACCTTATACGCTTTAGACCACAAAAAAGAAGCTCTACCCATGTCGGATAGACTCAGTTCGCTTCTCTCCATTATATCATTCTCGCCGCAGTGTTTTTAGCGATCGATGGCATCGCATAGAATATAAACATGTCCATTGAACTATTCAGGCCTTCGAACGTGTCCAATTAAGTTGGCAAAAGGAGGTTTGAACCACCTGAAAAGAGAACCTTTCGCGTACAGTGTCGGGCGTGCTGATTTTAACGTATATTGCGGCATCAGAAACGTTGACGTACAATTTCGTAAATAATGGAGTTTTTAAGAAAGACAGAATAAAGTATAGCCCTGAGACTTTTCATAATCGTTATAAATCAAGTTATCCCATTTTGATAGGTCTGGTCTTATAACTCTTTATTAAGATCATTTTGATGTTTATAAATGTCAAAGTGTCTCGTTGGTTTCTCCCAGATTTATTGGAAATTTTATTTATTATATCGAATATTGTGTGAATACACAGGGTACAGCTAAAGCTGTGCATCCATATCTCACAAATTGTTGATAGTTAATTACTAAACAGTCGATAGTTCCAACACTAAAATTAATTCTCTTAAATCTCAATTTTCAAAAACTCGGTAACTTTTTACTCACTATCTATTAAGCAGATCCAAACATATATTTGAGCGAGCCTCGTATTTCAAGAAAATATAGAAATTCAATCATATTTCCTTAAATTTTTAAGTGATTACAGTTGATAAAAACAGTTGATAGTAAAAAATGATCAATTACTAAACAGTCGATAGTTCCCAACACTAAAATTAATTCTCTTAAATCTCAATTTTCAAAAACTCGGTAACTTTTTACTCACTATCTATTAAGCAGATCCAAACATATATTTGAGCGAGCCTCGTATTTCAAGAAAATATAGAAATTCAATCATATTTCCTTAAATTTTTAAGTGATTACAGTTGATAAAAACAGTTGATAGTAAAAAATGATCAATTACTAAACAGTCGATAGTTCCCAACACTAAAATTAATCTTCTTAAATCTCAATTTTCAAAAACTCGGTAACTTTTTACTTACTATGCGAGTTACCCACTAGTATGGCTTCATTAAATAAGTATAACGATATCTATTAAGCAGATCCAAACATATATTTGAGCGAGCCTCGTATTTCAAGAAAATACAGAAATTTAATAATATTTCCTTAAATTTTTAAGTGATTACAGTTGATAAAAACAGTTGATAGTAAAAAATGATCAATTACTAAACAGTCGATAGTTCCCAACACTAAAATTAATCTTCTTAAATCTCAATTTTCAAAAACTCGGTAACTTTTTACTTACTATGCGAGTTACCCACTAGTATGGCTTCATTAAATAAGTATAACGATATCTATTAAGCAGATCCAAACATATATTTGAGCGAGCCTCGTATTTCCAGAAAATACAGAAATTTAATAATATTTCCTTAAATTTTTAAGTGATTACAGTTGATAAAAACAGTTGATAGTAAAAAATGATCAATTACTAAACAGTCGATAGTTCCCAACACTAAAATTAATCTTCTTAAATCTCAATTTTCAAAAACTCGGTAACTTTTTACTTACTATGCGAGTTACCCACTAGTATGGCTTCATTAAATAAGTATAACGATATCTATTAAGCAGATCCAAATATATATTTGAGCGAGCCTCGTATTTCAAGGAAATACAGAAATTTAATAATATTTCCTTAAATTTTTAAGTGATTACAGTTGATAAAAACAGTTGATAGTAAAAAATGATCAATTACTAAACAGTCGATAGTTTCCAACACTAAAATTAATCTTCTTAAATCTCAATTTTCAAAAACTCGGTAACTTTTTACTTACTATGCGAGTTACCCACTAGTATGGCTTCATTAAATAAGTATAACGATATCTATTAAGCAGATCCAAACATATATTTGAGCGAGCCTCGTATTTCAAGAAAATACAGAAATTTAATAATATTTCCTTAAATTTTTAAGTGATTACAGTTGATAAAAACAGTTGATAGTAAAAAATGATCAATTACTAAACAGTCGATAGTTCCCAACACTAAAATTAATCTTCTTAAATCTCAATTTTCAAAAACTCGGTAACTTTTTACTTACTATGCGAGTTACCCTCTAGTATGGCTTCATTAAATAAGTATAACGATATCTATTAAGCAGATCCAAACATATATTTGAGCGAGCCTCGTATTTCAAGAAAATACAGAAATTTAATAATATTTCCTTAAATTTTTAAGTGATTACAGTTGATAGTAAAAAATGATCAATTACTAAACAGTCGATAGTTTCCAACACTAAAATTAATCTTCTTAAATCTCAATTTTCAAAAACTCGGTAACTTTTTACTTACTATGCGAGTTACCCACTAGTATGGCTTCATTAAATAAGTATAACGATATCTATTAAGCAGATCCAAACATATATTTGAGCGAGCCTCGTATTTCAAGAAAATACAGAAATTTAATAATATTTCCTTAAATTTTTAAGTAATTACAGTTGATAAAAACAGTTGATAGTAAAAAATGATCAATTACTAAACAGTCGATAGTTCCCAACACTAAAATTAATCTTCTTAAATCTCAATTTTCAAAAACTCGGTAACTTTTTACTTACTATGCGAGTTACCCACTAGTATGGCTTCATTAAATAAGTATAACGGTATCTATTAAGCAGATCCAAACATATATTTGAGCGAGCCTCGTATTTCAAGAAAATACAGAAATTTAATAATATTTCCTTAAATTTTTAAGTGATTACAGTTGATAAAAACAGTTGATAGTAAAAAATGATCAATTACTAAACAGTCGATAGTTCCCAACACTAAAATTAATCTTCTTAAATCTCAATTTTCAAAAACTCGGTAACTTTTTACTTACTATGCGAGTTACCCACTAGTATGGCTTCATTAAATAAGTATAACGATATCTATTAAGCAGATCCAAACATATATTTGAGCGAGCCTCGTATTTCAAGAAAATACAGAAATTTAATAATATTTCCTTAAATTTTTAAGTGATTACAGTTGATAAAAACAGTTGATAGTAAAAAATGATCAATTACTAAACAGTCGATAGTTCCCAACACTAAAATTAATCTTCTTAAATCTCAATTTTCAAAAACTCGGTAACTTTTTACTTACTATGCGAGTTACCCACTAGTATGGCTTCATTAAATAAGTATAACGATATCTATTAAGCAGATCCAAACATATATTTGAGCGAGCCTCGTATTTCAAGAAAATACAGAAATTTAATAATATTTCCTTAAATTTTTAAGTGATTACAGTTGATAAAAACAGTTGATAGTAAAAAATGATCAATTACTAAACAGTCGATAGTTTCCAACACTAAAATTAATCTTCTTAAATCTCAATTTTCAAATACTCGGTAACTTTTTACTTACTATGCGAGTTACCCACTAGTATGGCTTCATTAAATAAGTATAACGATATCTATTAAGCAGATCCAAACATATATTTGAGCGAGCCTCGTATTTCAAGAAAATACAGAAATTTAATAATATTTCCTTAAATTTTTAAGTGATTACAGTTGATAAAAACAGTTGATAGTAAAAAATGATCAATTACTAAACAGTCGATAGTTCCCAACACTAAAATTAATCTTCTTAAATCTCAATTTTCTAAAACTCGGTAACTTTTTACTTACTATGCGAGTTACCCACTAGTATGGCTTCATTAAATAAGTATAACGATATCTATTAAGCAGATCCAAACATATATTTGAGCGAGCCTCGTATTTCAAGAAAATACAGAAATTTAATAATATTTCCTTAAATTTTTAAGTGATTACAGTTGATAAAAACAGTTGATAGTAAAAAATTATCAATTACTAAACAGTCGATAGTTCCCAACACTAAAATTAATCTTCTTAAATCTCAATTTTCTAAAACTCGGTAACTTTTTACTTACTATGCGAGTTGCCCAGTAGTTTGGCTTCATTACTTAACTATAACAATATCTATTAAGCAGATCCAAACATCTATTTGAGCGAGCCTCGTATTTCAAGAAAATATAGAAATTTAATGATATTTCCTTAAATTTTTAAGTGATTACAGTTGATAAAAAGAGTTGATAGTAAAAAATAATCAATTACCAAACAGTCGATAGTTCCCAACACTAAAATTAATCTTCTTAAATCTCAATTTTCAAAAACTCGGTAATTTTTTACTTACTATGCGAGTTACCCACTAGTATGGCTTCATTAAATAAGTATAACGATATCTATTAAGCAGATCCAAACATATATTTGAGCGAGCCTCGTATTTCAAGAAAATACAGAAATTTAATAATATTTCCTTAAATTTTTAAGTGATTACAGTTGATAAAAACAGTTGATAGTAAAAAATGATCAATTACTAAACAGTCGATAGTTCCCAACACTAAAATTAATCTTCTTAAATCTCAATTTTCTAAAACTCGGTAACTTTTTACTTACTATGCGAGTTGCCCAGTAGTATGGCTTCATTACTTAACTATAACAATATCTATTAAGCAGATCCAAACATCTATTTGAGCGAGCCTCGTATTTCAAGAAAATATAGAAATTTAATGATATTTCCTTAAATTTTTAAGTGATTACAGTTGATAAAAAGAGTTGATAGTAAAAAATAATCAATTACCAAACAGTCGATAGTTCCCAACACTAAAATTAATCTTCTTAAATCTCAATTTTCAAAAACTCGGTAATTTTTTACTTACTATGCGAGTTACCCAGTAGTATGGCTTCATTACATAGGTATAACAATTTCAGCATTCTATTAAGCAGATCCAAACATATATTTGAGCGAGCCTCGTATTTCAAGAAAATACAGAAATTTAATAATATTTCCTTAAATTTTTAAGTGATTACAGTTGATAAAAACAGTTGATAGTAAAAAATGATCAATTACTAAACAGTCGATAGTTTCCAACACTAAAATTAATCTTCTTAAATCTCAATTTTCAAAAACTCGGTAACTTTTTACTTACTATGCGAGTTACCCACTAGTATGGCTTCATTAAATAAGTATAACGATATCTATTAAGCAGATCCAAACATATATTTGAGCGAGCCTCGTATTTCAAGAAAATACAGAAATTTAATAATATTTCCTTAAATTTTTAAGTGATTACAGTTGATAAAAACAGTTGATAGTAAAAAATGATCAATTACTAAACAGTCGATAGTTTCCAACACTAAAATTAATCTTCTTAAATCTCAATTTTCAAAAACTCGGTAACTTTTTACTTACTATGCGAGTTACCCACTAGTATGGCTTCATTAAATAAGTATAACGATATCTATTAAGCAGATCCAAACATATATTTGAGCGAGCCTCGTATTTCAAGAAAATACAGAAATTTAATAATATTTCCTTAAATTTTTAAGTGATTACAGTTGATAAAAACAGTTGATAGTAAAAAATGATCAATTACTAAACAGTCGATAGTTTCCAACACTAAAATTAATCTTCTTAAATCTCAATTTTCAAAAACTCGGTAACTTTTTACTTACTATGCGAGTTACCCACTAGTATGGCTTCATTAAATAAGTATAACGATATCTATTAAGCAGATCCAAACATATATTTGAGCGAGCCTCGTATTTCAAGAAAATACAGAAATTTAATAATATTTCCTTAAATTTTTAAGTGATTACAGTTGATAAAAACAGTTGATAGTAAAAAATGATCAATTACTAAACAGTCGATAGTTTCCAACACTAAAATTAATCTTCTTAAATCTCAATTTTCAAAAACTCGGTAACTTTTTACTTACTATGCGAGTTACCCACTAGTATGGCTTCATTAAATAAGTATAACGATATCTATTAAGCAGATCCAAACATATATTTGAGCGAGCCTCGTATTTCAAGAAAATACAGAAATTTAATAATATTTCCTTAAATTTTTAAGTGATTACAGTTGATAAAAACAGTTGATAGTAAAAAATGATCAATTACTAAACAGTCGATAGTTCCCAACACTAAAATTAATCTTCTTAAATCTCAATTTTCTAAAACTCGGTAACTTTTTACTTACTATGCGAGTTACCCACTAGTATGGCTTCATTAAATAAGTATAACGATATCTATTAAGCAGATCCAAACATATATTTGAGCGAGCCTCGTATTTCAAGAAAATACAGAAATTTAATAATATTTCCTTAAATTTTTAAGTGATTACAGTTGATAAAAACAGTTGATAGTAAAAAATTATCAATTACTAAACAGTCGATAGTTCCCAACACTAAAATTAATCTTCTTAAATCTCAATTTTCTAAAACTCGGTAACTTTTTACTTACTATGCGAGTTGCCCAGTAGTTTGGCTTCATTACTTAACTATAACAATATCTATTAAGCAGATCCAAACATCTATTTGAGCGAGCCTCGTATTTCAAGAAAATATAGAAATTTAATGATATTTCCTTAAATTTTTAAGTGATTACAGTTGATAAAAAGAGTTGATAGTAAAAAATAATCAATTACCAAACAGTCGATAGTTCCCAACACTAAAATTAATCTTCTTAAATCTCAATTTTCAAAAACTCGGTAATTTTTTACTTACTATGCGAGTTACCCACTAGTATGGCTTCATTAAATAAGTATAACGATATCTATTAAGCAGATCCAAACATATATTTGAGCGAGCCTCGTATTTCAAGAAAATACAGAAATTTAATAATATTTCCTTAAATTTTTAAGTGATTACAGTTGATAAAAACAGTTGATAGTAAAAAATGATCAATTACTAAACAGTCGATAGTTCCCAACACTAAAATTAATCTTCTTAAATCTCAATTTTCTAAAACTCGGTAACTTTTTACTTACTATGCGAGTTGCCCAGTAGTATGGCTTCATTACTTAACTATAACAATATCTATTAAGCAGATCCAAACATCTATTTGAGCGAGCCTCGTATTTCAAGAAAATATAGAAATTTAATGATATTTCCTTAAATTTTTAAGTGATTACAGTTGATAAAAAGAGTTGATAGTAAAAAATAATCAATTACCAAACAGTCGATAGTTCCCAACACTAAAATTAATCTTCTTAAATCTCAATTTTCAAAAACTCGGTAATTTTTTACTTACTATGCGAGTTACCCAGTAGTATGGCTTCATTACATAGGTATAACAATTTCAGCATTCTATTAAGCAGATCCAAACATATATTTGAGCGAGCCTCGTATTTCAAGAAAATATAGAAATCAAATGATGTATTTTTTAAAATTTTTAAATGATTAATAGAAATAATAAACATATATTTAATATCGACATCAGTTAGGTTAATTACTATGATAAAAATTGTTGTACTCCTCGTAGCGCTATACACGAATCGAAATTATCCCTGTCAACTTATGAAAACATCAATTATCAGCGTCCATGGCCGGTGGAACCACGACGTATCGACGAAAACAAATATTTACCGAGTTCATTCCGTATCATCAATCAACTCAGCCGGTAATCTTAATATTGTTCTTAACTATTTGGTATATCAGGTTGTAAAAAGAGAATGTACTCATTTAGCGATTGAAAAAAATCCGAAATGTGAAAGGGTATACAATATATACGATTTAAAGCTAGTTAACTCCGAAGTAATTTATTTCACAGAAAGTGTTTTATCAGTTTCCTCGGTCTGACGTCTTTCTTTTACGTTGCTTGAAGATCGTTGGTGTTGATGAAGATGCCCAATGGTTTTTGTGTTGGTATCATTAAAATGCAATTAACGGTTTTCAGGATTTCGACCGAAAAGATCTGAGTAATGATGGTGTTATTACTGCAAACTGCTTAATAATCAATTTATTTCTTTCTGGCGAACAATTTTTAAAGATTTTTTGTAACTCTGAAGCTCTACATACAACTAATAACAACTATCTCACCATCTCAATACTTAGGACATGACGCAAAGTTTGTTTATTGGATTTTTTTTAATGATTACTCTTGGTGGTTCAATAATCCGACCAGTGGGCAATAAACATCTCTTATGATCATAATATATACATGACATGTAGAAAATCACTTCATTAAGTAAAGTCCTGCGTAAAATATTAACTTAATTAGTTAATATTATTCTAAATGTTATCCTAAAGCCGCACACACACTGGATACACAACAGTTTTGAGGATGAAGATACATTATAATGAAATACTAGTGATTATATTTAAGACACAAAAATGCGAATTGTATTTTATGTCAGACGCACAAATATAGACTCGTAAACAAACTGATTGATTGTTTCAATCAAATGCCTTGTAGGCCCATTCAAATGAACTTGATTGGTTCAAAGTGGTCTCAGAGCCAGCGTTGAACGGACCACGCAAAACGTTTCCTCGATTTCGGCTATTTAAGTAAAACCTCTAAATGTACTCTATGATTCTAATTCAGGAGAATCATAAAATGTATACAAGGATTTGAATTTGCAACGTTGTCAGTTGTTGAAAATTACACGTATATTTGAAGATTATAATATAAATAGAATAAATTATCTTGAACTCAATCAGGTCAATTGAAAAGTCCCCGGCCTACCCTATCTTTGATTTAAACATGAAGCTTTTCTATATCAGCCAATACGTATTTTTGGTATTTTGATCTGTTTTTTCCCCATTTGTTTTGACTTCACTGTTAAGACGTCAACCCAAAATATTTCTATCCAGAAAAATATTGTTTTAATTGTTGTTTTTTGATGTTTAAATGCTCCCCTATGTTTACAAAAAAAATCGTAATTACATAGACTATTTGATTTTTCAATAAAAGCGTTCAGACTTTAACTGGATAATAATAAGAATAGTCAAATTAACCCACGGTAGTAAATACTTCGTTGTCTACATGAAAAGGTCAGAAAATTTAAATAAAAACAATCCTGTACAAAGATATGGAAGATTTATTTGTTGTATGCTATTGGAAAGTTCTAAATGGCGTTTGTTAGTTGGAAGTGTTGATATTCCGAAGCCGTTAATAGGTCACTGTTGCGTATCTCAAAGTAGAATACATTTAATTTTGATTATCTAGGAAGAAGACGTGACCAGTATGGTCCGGAGTGAAATGTACCAATGACCCTCATAAATACTCGATGAGTCCATGGCTGGGTGCCCCTCAATGGTCGTCAGTGGCGTATCAGATATAATTTATACAAAAAAAAAGAAAGAAAAACAAAACTTAACTTTACTTGCGCTCCATTTTTCTTTCTGGTTCTATTACCTACCGTCGAAGCCCATCAATCATTTTTAGAAACTTATGTTGATGCTGCTCCGTCATATCCCAATTGTCTATTTTGGTGTCAACAATTTAAAAGTGTTGATTTTGATGTCAGCTATAATGAACGGCCTGGAGGACCAAAACTGTTTGAAGACTATGAGTTGAAAACTTATTGGACGAACAATCAGGTCAAAATCTTAAAAAGCTTTCAGAGAACTTGGTAGTTGATGAGTCAACTGTTTCCAGAGGTTCACGTTCCAATCATGATTGATACACACGATTACATGATTGATAATTGACCATATCTGATATTTCGATATATCGCTATCGATACTTTCTAACATGGACAGACTTGGAGCTATTAAGCTGTATTTTCCAGTCTATAGTTCGTTTGTAGATCTTGTTGGCTGATACATGTAGTTTTGAACAAAACATTTCGATACTTTTTACCAATATCGATATTTCTTCACTCCATCCAAACCTACTTTTCGACGGGAAGGGTAAATATCAAAGCAAATGTTCGATATTCCCATTTATAACTATCGAAACTTGTATCGAAAAAAGATATCGATACTTTTTCGGCATCCATAATTCATATGACGTCGATAATTCTTCCTCTAGCATCACTTTCATTGATCTAAGGAACGTTTTAGCGAAAATAAAACAACGCCTCCCCCCTCCCGGGGGTAGATCTCCTAGATTAAGCGAAATCGAGACCGAAACGAGTGACTTCTTATTTAATTTCCTTCTCCATCGATCTCCCGATCTCAAACGGGCGAGATACGGTCGGGATTTTTACCAAATCGTGTATGACCGAGTGAGAGGGTTTTTTCTCTGTTATACCGACCGCGAACGAATTTTAATCGAGTGAATGGTGTTTCCTTTTGGTGTGAACGTATTCATTTTTTCTCTCTCTTTCGCTCACTCGGTCATTTGTTTGTTTCCGCTTAATTTTAAAAGATGTATTTAGACGGTTGAGATAATTAAATAATTCTAAACGCTTTATTTCATCATATAAGTTTTTAATATATGTTAAAATGTTGATTATAGTGTTTTGTGACGGAGTTATAGCAACGGCTTGAGTTCTTTGAAAGAAAAACATTCTTTTACCATCTGATATTCTTAATATATAATTTAGATCTGTTGGAATGAAATAATATTGCAACTGAATATTCAGGTTGTGTGATATGAACAGATTTAATTCTAAATGACTTACGGAATGATATTATAATTTATTCAAAGTTATTTGTAGATACGTCATCTGATTTTGTGACATCAAAATATCGCGATCTTGCCACAGAACTCTGAGTTTTAGTTCAGTTTGGCTTTGACATACAACAAAATTCTAATCTAAAAAAAATAATTCAACAAAAATGTTATTAAATATAATTTATTTTAACATTATAGTACATCTAAAAGCTACAGTTAATTATATAACCAAAATAGTTTATAGGTTAAGATTATAACCTCTTATCACTATTGTTTTCAAGAATTTTGCATACGTCTGACAACCGGACGACTTTGACAGGCTCATTCGTTTACGTGTTCCAAATAATCAGACAGCATTGTGTCTCTTTTTAACTAGAATAAAATGAGATAGAAAATATTGTCTGATTCTAAAACGAATTTACAAATTGCGGCAGGTAATGCATTAAACATCTTGATGACGTATGTACAAAAAACTTAGGCGATAATATGGAGAAATCCATGATATATAATACATCTTGTTGCATGTTGGCAACATTGCTTTTGTGTAAACCGCGCGTATATATTGTTCAAATTACATTCCAAGTCTTGCAGGTTATATTTTAGTGTACTATCAACGATTGAAACAAACAAGAAGATCAAAGAACAAAGCTAACATTCATGGCTGAGATCTCAAAAACCTCTATAACAAAAGCCAACGTTAAACAACAAAAAAAGTGGTGTTACGATCATAAAACCTAGACACGTGACACTGACTTGATAGAGACAAGAGTCTAATTCAGGAGAATCATAGAATGCATACAAGGGTTTGAATGTGCAACGTTGCCAGTTGTTGAAAATTATACGTATATTTGAAGATTATAATATAAGTAGAATAAATTATCTTGAAATTACAAGTTAGATTATATCATAGAACCTAATAATTCTGTGGAGACCCTAGTTAAAATGTTTTAGTATATTTCCCCCCCCTTATAACATAAAAAATGTAATATGAAGAACATTTTTAAACAGTTTTCATTTTCAAGTATTTATCAATATATATAAAACTACAATAACAAACTAAAGTTATAGTTCTTGTAAATTATTCGTATAGTTGAAGAGTATAATATTTATTATGGAATTCACAAATTATACTAACTTCCCATTTGGAGGAAAAAGAGAAAACAAAACAAATGTAAGGCAACAAATACAATTTATTTATCAATAAATAAAAGCGTGGCATCTACTTATCTTTAAAATTATCTCATATTATTGAGCATTATGCACAGTACTAAAAAATAGCATCATTGTTTCCTCATCGAATCTGTTTAATATGCAAAAACAGTCTGGTGTAGAATATACGTGTATAAATACATGGATATATTCTTTTAACTTTTCGTATTGTCCTTCATTTATTATGATTGCCCATGCTTCAACACTCGTAGCGTCATTTTTATGTTTTATACCTATGAAATTCAGTTGGTTTTCTTGCTGAACATTATATAAATATTTGTGAGTATTACAAACAGAGCTCTTACCAGCGCCAACGTCAACTCCATAATGGCTGTTGTAGGACATTGGATTCTACCTCTGGGTTTCTATCTCCAACATCACTGAAGTAATTTGCGGACGTTTTGATACAAAAATGGGACAACATTCCATTGGAAACTATTCAAACATTATTAACTCAACACCTATTATAATTAATAATAAAATATATATTAATTAATAAATAAATATTGAGTAAAACAGGTGTCCATCCCCTGTGCGATTTTTTCTCAATAAAGGCCTTTCTAAAGTGAAAAACTAATTAAAATACATGCAAGCTCCTAACATTTAAACAAAACACAATTTTCTGAATGTGCCTTTTCCTTAGAAATACGAAATATAAACCTACTTAAAGCAAAGCCGTTCGTCTACACAGGTACCATTACCCAAATCCGCCGGCACTCATCGTTACTAATGATACGGGCACGAGAACAAAAGCCCATCGTCCAACGCACACCGGGCGTCTTCAAGAAATCCACGGGACTCTCGTCGTCGCGACCGAGTCGCCCAGTTTCCGGCCTGGTGACCTTGCCTGGCCGCCCAGCGACCTTCGTCCGCATAGTAGGCCGTTTTTTTTCTTCCATCCGCATTTCCTCCGCGTTGAGTCACCACCGAGTCGCCTTCGATATTGATCGACACGCAAAGCGGCGCAACGTTGCCAGATCGACCAACCACCGCATCTTCAGGCGTTCAACGATGATCCCCTAACGAGACGCACGCAGGCTATCGAACAGGTGACGGATGGGACAAAGGAATCTCGCCGGGACTTTTATCTGTCGCAGTGGTCTGTAGCCAAGAGTCAATCACTTTGTATAAATATCACTTTCGGTGTCTTATCGAATATGTTAGAAATCGTCTGCTATTAATCCCATTACTATCAATATCACAATACTTGACAATACACTTCATTGCATAACTTGAAAACTAGCAGTTTTATATATCATTCGATTCAGCGTAAAATTCTTTATAATTCTTGTAATTTTCATTGACCTGCGATTATTTTAACGGCATTGAGAGCAGATGAAAATTCAACATAACAAATTACCAACGACTACCTTCTAATAATATTTATACAATGTTTTTTTTTTAATCTGATTAATTAGTGTTTCTTATATTATTTTTATTAATGTATTATTAAGTTTTCAACATTAGAAGCCGTTGTTATTCCCGAAAACTAAATTAAAATTCAACATAACAAATTGCCAATAACTAACTACTAATAATATATTGACATTTTCTTAAAAAATTGTGTTTTTTATACTATTTTCATTAATATCTTAGTATTGAATTATTTTTCAATGAATGAGGCCATTGTTAATTGCCAAAATTAAATGAAAATTCAACGTAATACATTTAAAGGGACGTTTATACGTTATGCGTACTATATTACGTTACTCAGGAGATTATTATATCACTTTCAGATCTGGAGCAACGCGTTTTCCGGGTGAACGACTGATCCGTCCCGTTTTCGGGGAGAACGCGCTCGATCCGGCAACGCGGCGCCGTTACTCCACCAATGGGACGCTTAAACGCGCGAGCATCGCGACGTTAGCGGCCCGACGCTCGTCGCAGTGACAAGTGGACACCGTCACGGCGATCAGCTGGCTCGAAGGACCGCCCAGGCCCGACCGCACGGCAGCGCGAGCGTCCTTTTCGAGAACTCCATTATTCGATCGCAGTTTTTTATCCAGCACCCGGTCCGACGGTTCGCCTGCAGCGTACGCTCGTCGCGAAAACCGCCTCAGCAGCGTATCCCGTCCGTGTTTTCTCCTATTTTCCGGTCGCCGCAAGATGCTCGGTTGGTGAACGTGTCGGATATCGGCGAGATGAGCGCGTCCAAGGGAGTGAGCGAGGTGCCCCAGGGCGAGTTCGCCAGGAGTAGGATGTTGGAAGGTAGGAACAACGCCATTTAGTCGAATAGCGAGCGAAAACACGGGAAAAAAGCGGCTCGACAGCCTTGCGAAATCCGGTGGTCGCGAGACAAAGATCGATCGGGCGGCGTTGCCGGTTCGGTCGGTAAATAAGCGTGGAAAATGTTCTTGTCCGGTTTTTTTTTTTGATACTCTGTATGAATCAGTCCATTTATCGAACAAAATTTCACACCGAAATGGATATAAATATCAATTATTAGTCGTTAGCTTACGTTAGTCAGTTTGCATTGCTTAGTTTAATTTATCATACGTATTATCATTTTGTTTAAATATTCATTAAAAATAGAGCACACATACACTACAACGCGATAAATATTTCTCGGAAACGAAAAAATATTTCGACCCATTCAAAATAATGAATCACATCATAATTATCACTCATCTGATGTTATATTCGCACAAAATATATGAACATTTATTTAATTAAGGCTGTGACTTAGTAGAAAAAAAAAAGGAAAACAACGTATAAAATAAATGTATGATAGAAACAAATTCTAATTTATATAATAATATTTAGTATTACTATGTAAGATAGATGAATGATAGAAATCACCTAAACTTGACTGAACTGAACTAAAAATAATAATGTTAAAAAAGAATACTAGAACTTTGTGAATGATTTGAGAATTGAAGTGAATGAGTATTCGAGTAGAATATTGAAGAAAGTCAAGTAAATGATAATATGAAGATACAAATGTAAATGTACTTGACAGGGCTACCAAAATGTCAATTTTACATAGTTGATAGTAATTACATACACTTGATAGATATTTAATTTTCTTACACTCTTAACAACTCTGTGGAATATATTCTGTCTATTGGATACACTTTTTCAGTATATTGAAAATGATATATCAAATAGTATTATTTGATATATCATTTTCAATACCCCTTGTAGTATTTGAGTCAATAAAATGCACAAATTGTAATTTTGAAGCTTATTTTAATAAGAGATTTACTAATAAGCCTGACTGCTATATTTCATCAAGAACTTTACAAAATTTGTGTTTAGACATACTTAACATATTAAGTCCTCCTATGAATTCTTAAACTAAATCTCTGCTTAGTTTATTTTACTTCATTGGTTTCAGTGACATGTCGGTTCATCATCTTCATATGTCTGTACCGAAGTATTGTTAGAAATTTCTGTTTCAAACTTCTGTTTGCTAGAACTCACACACACCACTGTGCAAAAACTTCACATTGTTCAATTAAATATGTATCAGCTGCCCCTAACCTGGTGAAATATAGCCCCTTGAAAAATTTGAGAACATAGGCTCATTCGGTTATGAACAGCAGTTAATGTTCTTCTGTTTGGTTGGCATTCGAATTATGTAGAAATATATACTGACTTCATGCACACTTGTACGACCAAATCCATCACATTACATTAAATATAATCATCCATATTATTTAATAACTGGAAAAAGAACAAAATTATTAGACTTACATAGACAATAAACAAAACAAGTGAGGCCTAACCTCAAATGTTATCAACAGTGTTATTAGTCTCAATATTATGTTAATTAAACTTTGGACATAATTAAAGACACTTAAAATAATAAATACTTACATAGAATAGTCTTATTGCTGTGAATAAATTACCGATGTTCAAAATATATCGACTGATTCGCGTCTTGCAAGACTTAACCATATTTTTCTACCTTACAAGGAAAATACACAACCTGTTTGGAATTTTTACCGATGTATAATTACAACAGGGACCCTTACACCATCCATACACATTAGTATGTCTAATTATAACACAGAAAATAGTAAAATAATGTATAAATAAGACCTGTAGATGTCCAAACCGTCCAATGTGATCAAAACAACTACATCACGCGCAGTTTTGGAGCGTTTTAGCGCGCATTTAAAATTACATTATTTGAAACGTAATTTTTTCTTCCAAATCCATTTATTTCCTAGAATTTCCTAGAATTGTCATTGTCAAGTATGACATGTTATGGTGGTCATCTAGCCTATTATTATCATGCAATCATCTATCACGGATCCTACACCTTCATCGCAAATCACTTTCTCGAACTCAGCGCTCAGGAAAAAAAACTAGCTAATTCAATAACGATTTTCCTCGGTCGCAGTAAGCCTAGATCTCGGAAACGAGTGCTGCGTTAGCGTCGGCTCGGATTTCGTGTTTTCGTCTTATTAATTGCCGCGATAATTACAATAATGGCGGCATTATCTACACATCGGTAAATTCCGTAGGAAAAACAACAACGGCCACCACCGGTAGGTGTTATGTTAGAAATTCCATGTCGCGCTGTAATTATCTCATTAAGTCCAGAAATCGGGCGGTAAAATTGTCCCGTGCAGAAATGGAAAGTGCCGATAACCTGAAACCGAACAAGACCGAAGTTTTGTTTTGCGTGGCCAACTTTTCGATTGACTAATCAGCGGCGCGGGTGTTTGTGTGTGTGTGTATGTGAAATGAACAGAAAAATTTTTGGAAAATATTTAGAGATAATGTTTCAGATTGGTGAAATAATATTCTTATCGTTTATCTCAACTAGATTGAAAATATTTAGTTATAAGTTTACACGTTTTCTTACTATTAATTCGTTCTTATCCAAGTAAACTTCTATTTTTGCATGTTCATTTCCCTTGAATCCATGTCTATTCTATAGATTTCCTTTAAATCATAAAAACTTGAATAAATAAAGGTTATAATACTTATAAAATAAAATTCTTTATAATCCTCGTAATTTTCATAAACTTGCGATTATTTGAACGGAAACGGCAGCAAAAAATATGAAAATAGCAAAAAATCGCTAATTTTCACAATAATATACATGGAAAATGTGCCAAAACCTTTTACCTCTCGGATAAAGATAAATGTCTCAGAATGTATGTATTTTGGGGTGATAGAAATGAAAATCCATGTTAAAATGTCCCAGAATTTATAGTTTTTAAAATATGTGACATAAACTGAAATCCAGTCATTTTCTGAAAATACATTTTCACTGCATAACTTAGAAACTAAAATGTGTTTCAAAACTATTATATCACCATTCGATTCAGCGGAAAATTCTTTATAATCCTGGTGATTTTCATAAACCTGCGATTATTTGAACGGAAACGGCAGCAAAAAATATGAAAATAGCAAAAAATCGCAAATTTTCACGACTATATACATGGAAAATGTGCCAAAATATTTTACCTCTCGGATAAAGATAAATGTCTCAGAATGTATGTATTTTGAGGTGATAGAAATGAAAATCCATGTTAAATTGTCCTAGAATTTATAGTTTTTAAAATATGTGACATAAACTGAAATTCAGTCATTTTCTGAGAATACATTTTTCACTGCATAACTTAGAAACTAAAATGTGTTTCAAAACTATTATATTACCATTCGATTCAGCGGAAAATTCTTTATAATCCTGGTGATTTTCATAAACCTGCGATTATTTGAACGGAAACGGCAGCAAAAAATATGAAAATAGCAAAAAATCGCAAATTTTCACGACTATATACATGGAAAATGTGCCAAAATATTTTACCTCTCGGATAAAGATAAATGTCTCAGAATGTATGTATTTTGAGGTGATAGAAATGAAAATCCATGTTAAATTGTCCTAGAATTTATAGTTTTTAAAATATGTGACATAAACTGAAATTCAGTCATTTTCTGAGAATACATTTTTCACTGCATAACTTAGAAACTAAAATGTGTTTCAAAACTATTATATTACCATTCGATTCAGCGGAAAATTCTTTATAATCGTGGTGATTTTCATAAACCTGCGATTATTTGAACGGAAACGGCAGCAAAAAATATGAAAATAGCAAAAAATCGCAAATTTTCACGACTATATACATGGAAAATGTGCCAAAACCTTTTACCTCTCGGATAAAGATAAATGTCTCAGAATGTATGTATTTTGGGGTGATAGAAATGAAAATCCATGTTAAAATGTCCCAGAATTTATAGTTTTTAAAATATGTGACATAAACTGAAATCCAGTCATTTTCTGAAAATACATTTTCACTACATAACTTAGAAACTAAAATGTGTTTCAAAACTATTATATTACCATTCGATTCAGCGGAAAATTCTTTATAATCCTTGTGATTTTCATAAACCTGCGATTATTTGAACGGAAACGGCAGCAAAAAATATGAAAATAGCAAAAAATCGCAAATTTTCACGACTATATACATGGAAAATGTGCCAAAATATTTTACCTCTCGGATAAAGATAAATGTCTCAGAATGTATGTATTTTGAGGTGATAGAAATGAAAATCCATGTTAAATTGTCCTAGAATTTATAGTTTTTAAAATATGTGACATAAACTGAAATTCAGTCATTTTCTGAGAATACATTTTTCACTGCATAACTTAGAAACTAAAATGTGTTTCAAAACTATTATATTACCATTCGATTCAGCGGAAAATTCTTTATAATCGTGGTGATTTTCATAAACCTGCGATTATTTGAACGGAAACGGCAGCAAAAAATATGAAAATAGCAAAAAATCGCAAATTTTCACGACTATATACATGGAAAATGTGCCAAAATATTTTACCTCTCGGATAAAGATAAATGTCTCAGAATATATGTATTTTGGAGTGATAGAAACGAAAATCCATGTTAAATTGTCCTAGAATATATAGTTTTTAAAATATGAGACATAAACTGAAATCAAATCATTTTCTGAAAATAGATATTTCACTGCATAACTTAGAAACTAAAATGTGTTTCAAAATTATTATACTACCATTCGATTCAGCGTAAAATTCTTTATAATCCTCGTACTTTTCACAAACTTGCGATTATTTGAATGGAAATGGCAGCAAAAAATATGAAAATAGCAAAAAATCGCAAATTTTCACGACTATATACATGGAAAATGTGCCAAAATATTTTACCTCTCGGATAAAGATAAATGTCTCAGAATATATGTATTTTGGAGTGATAGAAACGAAAATCCATGTTAAATTGTCCTAGAATATATAGTTTTTAAAATATGAGACATAAACTGAAATCAAATCATTTTCTGAAAATAGATATTTCACTGCATAACTTAGAAACTAAAATGTGTTTCAAAATTATTATACTACCATTCGATTCAGCGTAAAATTCTTTATAATCCTCGTACTTTTCACAAACTTGCGATTATTTGAATGGAAATGGCAGCAAAAAATATGAAAATAGCAAAAAATCGCAAATTTTCACGACTATATACATGGAAAATGTGCCAAAATATTTTACCTCTCGGATAAAGATAAATGTCTCAGAATATATGTATTTTGGAGTGATAGAAACGAAAATCCATGTTAAATTGTCCTAGAATATATAGTTTTTAAAATATGAGACATAAACTGAAATCAAATCATTTTCTGAAAATAGATATTTCACTGCATAACTTAGAAACTAAAATGTGTTTCAAAATTATTATACTACCATTCGATTCAGCGTAAAATTCTTTATAATCCTCGTACTTTTCACAAACTTGCGATTATTTGAATGGAAATGGCAGCAAAAAATATGAAAATAGCAAAAAATCGCAAATTTTCACGACTATATACATGGAAAATGTGCCAAAATATATTACCTCTCGGATAAAGATAAATGTCTCAGAATATATGTATTTTGGAGTGATAGACACGAAAATCCATGTTAAATTGTCCTAGAATATATAGTTTTTAAAATATGAGACAACTGAAATCAAATCATTTTCTGAAAATAGATATTTCACTGCATAACTTAGAAACTAAAATGTGTTTCAAAATTATTATACTACCATTCGATTCAGCGTAAAATTCTTTATAATCCTCGTACTTTTCACAAACTTGCGATTATTTGAATGGAAATGGCAGCAAAAAATATGAAAATAGCAAAAAATCGCAAATTTTCACGACTATATACATGGAAAATGTGCCAAAATCTATTACCTCTCGGATAAAGATAAAAGTCTCAGAATATATGTATCTTGGGGTGATAGAAACGAAAATCCATGTTAAATTGTCCTAGAATTTATAGTTTTTAAAATATGAAACATAAACTGAAATCCAATCATTTTCTGAAAATACATATTTCACTGCATA
The DNA here is from genome assembly GCF_030347505.1 of Rhynchophorus ferrugineus. NCBI lineage: Eukaryota > Metazoa > Arthropoda > Insecta > Coleoptera > Curculionidae > Rhynchophorus > Rhynchophorus ferrugineus. The sequence continues at coordinate 7,121,976 of NW_027472586.1, read as the reverse complement.
ACTTAGAAACTAAAATGTGTTTCAAAATTATTATACTACCATTCGATTCAGCGTAATATTCTTTATAATCCTCATACTTTTCATAAACCTGCGATTATTTGAACGGAAACGGCAGCAAAAAATCTCAAATTTATTCTACGTCTCGGATAGAGATGAAACTCTCAAAATACATGTATAATTCTTAAGATATTAAACAATCTTTTTTCATTTTTATTTTGAAAATATATCTTTCAATGTAAACTAGAAAACTTGGAGTTATAAAAATTCTTATACTACCATTCGATTATTTATATTAGTCGAACAGCATAGTATAATAACCTCAAGCCACGTAAAATCTTCTTTCCGAAATATTTGTATAATAATCCAATGTATATATAACTATTATGTCCTGACAAATGGCTTTTTTTTATCAAGAAGACACCTCTTATGTACATTATAGTAAATCCATAAAAACAGATTTAAAGTCCACGAAATACAATAAAGATTATTCGTATCTATCGCCCAGTGTACCTTCACTCATGACGATAATACTCATAGCGATAAAGATATTACTGAGTTTTGAAAACAAATGCATTACGGAAACTCGAACAATTATCCAATGTTTCGATAAAAGCAAAACAATAATCCATACGACGAATTTTATCTAAATTTCACGAAATTTACGACTCATTGTTAGTTGGGAAGGGTTATTTATTATAGTCACTGTCAAAACTTCTATCGTTTATATCAAATCAATATGAATAATACAATTTTATTATCAAAATGAGTTAAAAAGGTCAACATAACCTAGATCATCGCTCAGAATAACCATATCATGTTGAGAAGCGAATTGAGAGTCTACTAAAGAAAATGTCTAATAGGAGAAAATGTTCTTAGTAGAAATATGACCAAATGGTTTTACATCATAACGTTAATGGCTAATATTTGAGAATATTTTGATTTCATTTTTTAACTATAAATCCCGATTTTTTTATATAAAAAAGATGAAGACTTTTTTTGCTGTTATATCTTATATAATGACTTTGTATTCCTGATGTTATTAGACTAAACTTTCAGTCATTATACTCTTTTTAATAATTATTAGGGTCAATAGTAATATTAATATGACATTTATTAAGTAACATTGTTTGATGAAGAACACGAAGTTATAGCTTATTAAGGAAAATTGTTAATAATAGTAACATTTATTTTAACTGACTTGTTCCATTACAGCTATATATTGTTATATATTGTTCCTTGTTTTTCTCTCATCTGGTGCTCTAAGACTGAGACTTTCTTGGTCTCTAAGACAGATAAGATGGAGAAGAATATTTTAGAGTACTGTTTGCTGTTAAGAATCTTATATTTACTTGCGATTTGAGACTGTAGCATCGGATTTACTCTGGATCGAATGTTATACTACGAAAAACATACTATATGGTGTTGACGGTTCGAAATTAACAGAAAGGTACTTATCGGAAGTTCCATCCTGACATCAGAACTCCCAATGGGATGTAGTCCAATTTTTTTCCATCCCAGACAAAGATAAAACTATCAAAATATATGTATGTTATGGCGAAATAGACGAAAATTCATATTAAATTGCTTCATAGTTTTTATAGATATATATAAATTATTATACTAGCATTCGATTCAGCGTAAACTTCTTTATAACTGCGATTTTTTGAATAGAAATGGCAGCAAAAGTTTAGTCCGTCCATAGTTATTTCACACATAAGTCATTTAAATTTGTGACATCAAAACATCGCAATGTTGCCGCATCAACTTTGAGTTTTAGTTCAGTTTGGCTTTGACATACAACAAAATTCTAATCTAAATAAAATAATCGAACAGAAATATTATCAAATATAATTTATTTTAACATTACGGTGCATCTAAAAACTACAGTTAATTATACAGCCACAATAGTTTATAGGTTAGAGTTATAACCGCTACATATTGCTTTCAAGGATTTTGCATACGTCTGACAACCGGACGACTTTGACAGGCTCATTAATTTACTTGTTTGAACTAATCAGATAACATTGTGTCTCTTTTTAACTAGAATTAAATGAGTAGGAAAACATTGTCTGATTCTAAAACGAATTTACAAACTGCGACTGGAAATACATTAAACATCTTGATGACGTATGTACAAAAAAACTTTGAATAGACTATATATGTATTTTGTAGTGAAATAAATGAAGAGCTACATTAAATTACCCTAATATGAATGAGAGGTAAACAGATATCTATTAAATTTTTGAAAATACACTTTTCATTGTATAACTTAAAAGCACAAGTTTATTTCAAAGTTACTATTACAACCAATCGATTCAGCGTGAAGTTCTTTATAATTCCTCTAAGTCTCATTAACATGTGATTATTTTAATGGAAAAGAAACAGCAAGGAATTGTCTCTTATAATATAGGGTGAGCCATATTTTTTGTCGAAAACTTTGTATTTGAGATCAGAAATGAGAGGGAAAAATTAAACTTTATCGGATATAATCCAATTACTTTAGATATATAACCGATAAATTACAATATAACTTAACTATATACAAATCATTGTATATTAAATCACATTATTCTAATAGATTCTAGTCCAAGGATATCGCCAATTAGTCGTACACGTTTTGGTAGAGAATGTTTCCGATCAGAGTGTAAGGTCCGACCAGTTCCATCGAGTAATCGTTAAAATTTCTACCATTTTACCACACGAAATTTGCATGAAAATCCTTGAGCAATATCGTTAAGTTGTTTATTTTTCTCTCTCTCCCTCCGTCTCTCTCTCTCTCTCTCTGCTTCTCATTTTTTCTCGTTTTGCGATCGAGTATTTTTAATCATAAATATTGAAAGTAATAAAATTTTTATTTGTTTTGTGTGTATATAGGAATTCGTAAAAAATAGTTCTGTAATAGGTATTGTGGAATTAAATAAATATTATATTAGGCAATAAATCAGTAGTGTAATTGCTTAAGTATTTAAATGCTAAATATAGTGATATATGTTACGGCAAAATAAATATTAAAATTGATTTTTTTTGTCATAAATTCGGAGACATTGGTTAAAACAAAGTTTAAACAAGTTTTATATTTAAATTATCCAATTTGTATCCAAATTTTTATATTTTCATCAATTCCTGCTTATTTGAAATTTAAAAATATATTTTTTAAAATATATTTTAAAGTCTCCTTTTGACCAGCCAGGAGATTTTCGGCATTTTCGAAATTTTTGGACAAAAATCTAAATAACACGTCAATGAAATGTCCCCAGCCTGACACATAGATGGGGCTACTAGAATCCCTATGTTTTTTTGGTTAGAAAAACCCTCAAAAGATGCTTGTATAAATTTGACAGCTGTCGGATCTTTAGTTTGTGAATTACAGCATTTTGAGTGAAGCAACTTTTATTATTGTGAACGAAATGGATAAAAAGGAATTTCGCGTGTTGATAAAATATTGCTTTTCAAACGGAAAAATACAGTTGAAGCAAAAACTTGGCTTGATGCAGAGTTTCCGGACAGTGCCCCAATAAAATCAATCATTAATGATAGGTATGCTAAGTTTAGACGTGGTGAAATGAGCACCGAAGACGGTGATCGCAGTCGACTCCCAAAAGGTGGTAGGCCGGGACTTTTCAATTGACCTGTTATGGTCAAATATTGCAATTTTTTCGAACATAGAGATAACAAAATGTCAATTATATCTCTCCAAGTCAGGTTATAGCACTAAAAACAAAGTTTAGACAATATTTTATTTGAAATATCTATATCTCTGACACGTAAATTGGAGATTAATTCAAAACATTATCAATATGCCAATAAATACACTATATAAATCATCAGTCAACAGTAAATTATTTATTTAGGTCTCGACGGTTGAAGATATCCATTAATATAGATAAAGTTTGACTAATATTTGAATTATTGCAATTTGTATATTAACTCTTTGTTATGATCCACATTCTCATATTTTCATTTATGTGCATCAATAGCAAATAAATTGTAATAAGTCAGGTGAAGCCAGATTCTCAAATTCTATATTTCTCGTCGTCACTTCAGAGTAAATGCGTCACAAGGTAGTGTCTTTAACAGACTTTGAAAAAGGGGGAAGTTTTATGTTCGGCTGTACATATTTCTTTTAATGTATGTTCGCCGGTTTCTCCATCAATTGTGGACCGATATTCAAATTTCTTTTTTTATTCCAAAGAGTGCACTTGCGTGGTGGTCTCATCTGTTGGGGGGAATGGGGGAGAAGTCGATGGAAACGCTAAAATTTCAGAGGTACGTACAATGTCTTCACATATTTTTTATCTAAAATAATCAGATATTTGTTTATAATGTTATTACTGAGCTGATATGACGGAAAACCGCAAGTGCAAAAGCCATTCACTTTGTTTTTTAAGCACTAACTATAGCATACAAGACCTCGTAGAACTATTGTAAACAACTGCTCTATGATGTAATGGTTAAAGTGTTTAGTTCCCTAACGGTCTCTGGTTCTACAAACACAGAGTATTATCTTGCGACCAAAAGGATTTGGTTTTGGAGTCGATCGGCCGGCTTCACCAGGTGATAACCACTTCTCACTATAACGAAAAATCCACTTTTCATCACCCGTCACTATTCGATGCAGAAATGTCTTCCGATCATTGACGGTTCCGACTTCTTAAGCAGCATTTCACAGATGATTTTTCGATTTTCCTTTTACAGGTTGTTCAATTGATGTGGCACCCGTTTTCCCATCTTTTGAATATTCGCTATTTCTCGTAAACGGTCTCTAGCCGTTTCCTGGGCCACAGTTAATGTGTCGTTATTTCCAAAAACTCTTACGGCTTCATATCTTTGAAGTTTGTACATCGAAATCATCACTTTTGAATTTTCGAAACCGCTTGTCGCATGTTTTTAAGGTTAGAACATGCTCAACGTTTCTCAAGTTTCTACCAGAAAACTTTCAGCAGCTCTTTTGACTAAATAAGAAAAGTAGGTAGTAGAAAAGTAGAAATGTAGGTTTTCGGGCACGAAACTTGACATTTTCTAAGAGGTATAAGTCTATATGACGATATTACTTTCGCAAAATATAACATGTACCATTTTGAATTCGGTGGCGAGCGACAAATTAACTTTGTTTTGTTTATAATTTAATTTTGTGTATATGTCACAAAATTTTATTATTATTTTTGTATTGTTTGGGCTCGACATCGACTTCAAACTAATCAGTTGGTAGTTGTTTTATTGCTCTTCGTGATTCCACAATCTGCCCTATTGGCAATAAGTATTTCTTATGTCTATATTATATATATATATATATAATATATATATATATATATATATATATATATATATACATGGCATGTAGAAAATCACTTCATTAAGCATTAAGCACTTATCTTCTGTATAAAATAGTATCTTAATTAATTAGTCTTATAGTCTTATTCTAAAGTCTACATATGTCCAGTAATTAGATCAGGTGGTCATAAACGTTTTAGTCTACGCACTTCACTAACACGTCGCATATTTAGCTGATTAGAGAGTACATTGGGATGCACCGACACTTTTTCGAAGTACTTCACACAAACACGTTGAATTACACTCGTTATAGGTTCAAGAGAAATATCACGTTGTATCACTTTATTTGAAATATAGTACGGAGCATCAACAATGGCACGCAACACTTTATTTTGGAACCGTTGAATGATGGATATATTAGATTTGCTAGCGGTACCGAGATACATCTCTTTTTAAATAAAATAAAATGACAAGGATAATATAGTCTGACTATATTATTTATATTTTTTAACAAAACGTGTTGAATGAAGATTTTTAACACTGTCTTTTTTTACTTTGACTTTAACAACTGTTTGTTAACTGTCGGTAATTACGTCGTCGTTTACCAGCTCGTCTGGCTGGCGTGTTCTTCGACTGGCAATAAATTTGTCAGCGAAAAAAAGCGATACCTGTCGATTTTCCGCCGCTTCTTCTATTTTTCAACCTCCTTTACATTAATGGCCGTGCCGGGAGATCAAGATTCATTCGACGCCGTCGACTATCACCGGCGACCATTACAAATTAAAGCCCGAACTTTCATCATCGTTTAAGTTCGACCAATCACGGATGCTTTCTCTTGTAAATTGAAGTTGGACGCGATTCAGAAAACCCGAGAAAAAATCGTTATATCGGCGAATACATATTTTTAGGTCAGTTTCGTTCTAATCTGACGGCGGCCAGTCGACTGTAGTAGAAAAATTTGCAAATGGTTTAAGTCTAATAAGTACGAGGGTGTCTGGAATAGTTCGTTCTTTACTAATCATAATGTCTACCAGATGATTCCTTTCCACCCTCCTGGATCCACTCTATCCTGATCCCAATAGGGAAGAAGGGCGAACACTGGACATCTCCCTCAAGCTACCGTCCCATTTCCATCACCATTTGCCCATATGTGTAAGGTGTTCAAGCGTATGAATCTCAAGCGTCTATCTTGGTTTCGGGAAACCCATTCATTAACAACAGGTCAATTGCAAAGTCCCCGACCTACCATAGTAAAACACATATTTTTGCCAAAATTAGTTTTTTTTATTCAATATAATTCCCTTCAAGCCATGTTTCATCCATTGTCACATATCGACGCAAAAACTCGGGCTTGTTACGCTTGATCATCTTCAAACACTGCTCCGAATCATCAACTCGTCGTGGTTTTTGGCCAAAAGTGAGCTCGCGCGGCACCCACTTTACACAGAGCTTTCTCATACCCAAATATTCGTGAATGATATGATCTATTTGCTATTTCATTCAATTTACGGTCATTCAAAATCATTTTGTAGATTTTTTAAATGTTTTCGTTGGTAACAACCTCTTTCGAGCGTCCACTGCGTTCACCGTCTTCGATGCTCATTTCACCACGTCTAAACTTGTCCGGCCGGGGACTGAAGGCTCACCTACCAATTTTTTTCGGACGACATACTTATTTATTGCTCGGTCAAGTCTCCAAACTTTGGAGAGAGGCTCCTTCAAGGAACATAATATCCAGCAGTATAAAGGCGAAATATGTGGGAAATATAATTAAAAAATATCGAGTGAAGGTGGTAGTTTAAGCCAAATCCTGTTTGATAATGTTTAATTCTAGCGAATTAGAGCACACGCACGAGGATTTGAATTTGCCACGTTGCCGATTCTTGGAAATCAACTTCATTCACAAATCTCTGATAATATAAAAATGTAACATGAACAATCTTTTATAAATATCTTTCAGTTTAACATAAGTTTGGTAAGAAAAAAGAGAACTTAAATGTTGTTAATTATCAATACATAAACACAACAATAACAAACCAAAATTATAGTTCTAGTAAAATATTCGTACACTTGAAGAGTACAATATATATTTTGGAATTCACAAACTAACACCATTTATAAACATATTTAAGTTTAACAGAAAAAAGAGAAAATAAAGCAACATGTAAGGTAACAAATATAATTTATTAACAGTAATATATCTTACACGGCACTAAAAAATACTTTTCAATCAATATAACAATTCAATCCAATGACTTGACTACAGACAGACATTTTATTACTGATAAAATTCACAATTTTCTCTCAGTATATAAAAAACGAACAACTATTCAATACACCCTGGTATCATCCACGATTACTACTTCTTTTTGCAGTTCACCAGACGAACCAACGACCATTACATTTCATCGCTAGTTATTCGAGTTAATATACGATTTTATTAAAACAAAAAGTGCAAGGCTTGGAATGGTATTGGGAAATGGATTTTATTACATTTATAATTATTGTTCGTCATTATATCAGTCTTGAAACATCGACGATCGGTTATTGTCGATTTTTTTGTCCATTTATATTGATTAATATATCAACTATCAAATTTTAATTGTCTATTATTATTTTCAGGTAAGATTCACGGATAATTTTCAATTGATGGAGTACTACACCGTATTTAAAATATGTTTTAAATTCCTGGGAATCTGTAAATCAGAGGTAAGTTTTACTGAACCCAACTTACTTATGATTGAATGGTAAGAAGGATTTTAAAGTTCCTGTTCTCCAATACACCCCTGTATGTAATATGTTTTTAACCTAGATCTGTTCCTTAACTAACTCAAAAGTTTTCACTGTCTTGCTCTCTTCAACATTTACGAACTGGCGAACTTGTTTTTTCGTAATTTATTGAAATTTTGTCCGTCTGATGATCTCGACAGGGATCATTAGATCGCTGCGAGACGCTACGAGGGTTACTAGTATGTTTCTGGACTTGGCAGTACTAAATATTATCAGGCGTCATCTCACATCTTTATTGGAAGCTTGGTATTGTTGACCATAACATTCATCGGTACATTTTGTAATTTGAACAAGATTCGAGTCATTCATATTTTTCACTCTTTTGATTTCTTCAACATTTACACACTGGTTAACTTGTTTTTTCGTAATTTGTTGAAACTGTGTCCATCTGATGATCTCGATAGGGATCATTACATCGTTGCGAAACGCTACGAGGTTTACTAGTATATTTCTGGCCTTAACGGTACTAAATATTGTCATCTAACATCTTCATTGGAAGCTTGGTATTGTTGTCCATAACATTATTCGGAACAATTTGTAATTTGAGCGAGATTCAGGATTCGTGGACATTTTTGTATCATTATAATTGAAGCAGATGGTCGAATATTTTTTAGGGCAACCTAACACCGTCAATTCTGAATGGTATATGAAGTCTTGGTCAATAATTCAAAAACCGTCGTAAAAGTGGCGAATCTTTACCAATCACGATTAACATTTTCCAGTCGAATTTTTGACAGGCCATACACTATACAGTTCTGATTTAGCACCCAATGATTCTTTTTTTATACTCCTACATTAAAAAGAAACTATATAGTGAAAGATTTCATCGAATTCTCATCAGAATAATCGGTTCAGAAATGTCTCAAGAAGCTATTCTTCAATAAAGGGATGCTTCGTTTCTTCGAAATGGTGAATTATCTGAATAGAAAAACTTTTTCCTAACGAATTTTACATCAAAATTTAACAATTTGGATTAATCATTTTACTAGTTTAGAAGTTAAAAGTACGAAGCACTTATCTTGATTATAAATCATCCATGATAGATCCATAAAATCCATCCAATCCATAGATCCATCCATAAAACATTGAAAGTATTTAGTTAATTATCTTATAAAATATTACATAATAAAGAAACATTTTACGTTCAAAAAGCGGTTATTTTTTTATTGTAATTTAATGTAAGCGTAAAAGTAATCGGGTGACACATGGCGTTCTTATCTATTGTTTCAATAAATGTGAGGTAATGATATTAAAACAGACAACGGGCAATACGGAAAAGAGGACAGTTATACAATACAATATTCGAATGATACATGTTCTGCATATTTAAACGTAGTTTTATTGGGGCAGGAATGTTTTAGTTAAGATATGGTTAGTACTGTATTAAAAACAAACAAAAACATGTTTCATTATATATGGTTATTAGTATCATACATGTTCAGTCAAATAAATACAGGAATTTGTTAAGTATTGCCCATTCTATCCTGAATTTGTAAAATTTCTATAAAGATTCACATAGTAGAGCATTCACAAAAATATTCTTTTTAACAAGGCCTCTTATATATGCTTTCTGATATAATATTCAGCTTTATTCATATAACAGATCAATTGAAAAGTCCCCTGCCTACCATAGTAAATAGTATATTACACCATAAGGGCCGAAAGTTGAAGTTGAATTGAAATTGAATGAAATAGCAGACACTCAAAGATATCAACTGAAGTGTACATCATATCATTCACGACTATTTGGGTATGAGAAAGCTCTGTGCAAAGTGAGTGCCGCGCGACCAAAAATAACGACTAGTTGATGATTCCGAGGAGTGTTTGAAGATAATCAAGCGTAATAAACTCGAGTTTTTGCGTCGATATGTGACAATGGATGAAACATGGCTCCATCATTTCACTCCGAAGTCCAATCAACAGTCATCCGAGTGGACTGCACACGATGAACCCGCTCCAAAGCGTGGGAGAACGCAACAGTGGGCTAACAAGGTTATGGGATCTGTATTTTAGGATGTGCATGGAATAATTTTCATTGACTACCTTGAAAAAGGAAGGACCATCAACACCGACTATTATAGTATGAAGGACAAAATCGCCGAAAAACGGCCGTATTTGAAGAAAAGAAAGTGCTGCTTCATCAAGACTATGTGCCGTGTCACAAGTTAGTTAAAACAATGGCAAAAATCCATCCATCCACCGTCTTCTCCAGATCTGGCCCCCAACGACTATTTCCTGTTCTCAGATCTGAAAAGTTTTCGTCGAATGAAGAGCTGATTGCCGAAACTGAAGCCTATTTTGAAGCAAAGGACAAATCGTACTACACAAATGGTATCGAAAATTTGGAGGGTCGCTATAATCAGTGTATCACCCTTGAAGGGAATTATGTTGAATAAAAAAACTAATTTTGTCAAAAAAAGTGCTTTACTATGGTAGGCCGGGGAGTTTTCAATTGACCTTTTAGGGTTCTATGAGTAATCTTTAAGAGAAGTGCTATATTATTCTCCTTTTCTACTTTCTTCGTGCTGTTAGTTTTGGTATTTAGGTATGTTGTGTACCATCGGTAAATTTACAATTAAGAAAGGCCACAGTAGTTCTTCAGCCTTATGTCAGTGCGTATGTCTTCAGATCTTCCAAAGAATTTTGATGTTAACAGTCCTAATATTACAATATTTAATTAATATCAATTTAAAATTAAAATTCTCCGGTTGGATTAAAACGGACACGTACTTTAAAGGCAAACTAAAGAACGGATTCGATAGCAGACGAAGTTTTTTCCTTCTTCGCCGTTCGCATCCAAGCTTGACATCGTTTGAGATTTTGTGTACATTGTTGTCGACTAGATATAACAGAGAGCGGATTAGTCAGCATCGACCAAACAATAAAAACAAGGATTTATAATTGTCGGCAATAAATATATAACCGATCGGTTTAGATAAAAAAAAACCGTAATAAGTTTCCGTTCTATATTTAGAACTGCTGTTTTTAGAAGAGTTAAGAGGTTTTATATTTTTATAAAAGCGCGGATATGAAAAAGTAATTGTTTTGACTGATCCTGTTCCTTTAAAATAACTTGTATTGAAAAGTCATTGTTTTATAAATTATAACTAAGATTTTGATATTTAGAAGCCAAAAACGGATCAATATTGGTTTAGGTTTATATACCAATAATTAAAAAAAGCACTGAATAAGAATTAACCCACTACAAAGGAAAATTATAATCGCACGGAGATATATCTGGATCATAGGAAGAATATAGAAAAATCATGTCCAGGTTTTGTATATATAGTCTATTCAAAGTTATTTTTACATAAGTCATCTAGATTTGTGACGTCAAAACGTCACAATATTGTCGCATAAACTCTGAGTTTTAGTTCAGTTGGCCTTTGATATACAACAAAATTCTAATCTAAATAAAATAATTGAACAAAAATGTTATCAAATATAATTTATTTTAACATTATAGTACTTTTAAAAACTACAGTTAATTATACAGCCACAATAATTTATAGGTTAGAGTTATAACCTCTTTCAAGAATTTTGAATACGTCTGACAACCCGACGAGTTTGACAGGCACATTCGTTTACTTGTTCGAACTAATCAGACAGCATTGTGTCTCTTTTTAACTAGAATAAAATGAAATAGAAAATACTGTCTGATTCTAAAACGAATTTACAAATTGCGGCAGGTAATACATTAAACATCTTGATGACGTATTTACAAAAAAAATTAAATAGACGATGTATTTTGTATATAAAATCTGTGAAAAATCAAGAAAGCTGGTAAAATCTATACCTCTATTGCATACTTATATGTATATTTATCATTTGTTCAGTTTCAGTGTGGATTAATTAGCACTTTGTTTAAATATATTGATTATTTTTTAAAGATAATGATTTTGCGTGTATTACTCGCTACTGCTGGTCATTTTTTACAATAATACGTCATTCATTTGATTCGGTTGACATTCATAAATATCTACTGTAACAGTTTCGTTCATTTTAGTCTTCCCACCATATGTTATATTCGGCTTTGGAATTGATGTCGACGTCCCACCTGGATCTCTTAGTGTGTCTTAGTAGATTCACTTTTCATGACCAGTCACAATACACCACAAGAAACACTTCGTTTTTGACTACCAAGTAATGAAACCGTGATATTGAAGCGGTTCTTCCAGACTTCGAGCTGGATTTTCGCCCAAATAAGTCTTGTGATTTATCGTCTTCGAACTGTTTTGGTCTTCTAGGTTATTCTCTGCCACTAACATCAATATTAACTCTTTTAAATCATTGAAACCAAAAGCAATAACTGATATATACTGGGCTTATGCTGCAGATTTCTGCAGAAATGTAGAGGAATATCAAAACAATAGAATTTAACAGATAGGTTAGGTTGTTTCGTAACTCTATACATCTGTTACTCATACAATAGATATCGCAAATTCATGCAAGTACCTAATAATTCAATATTAAATTAACTCCACAAGTATACTTCATTTGTTTTATAATATGGCCCTACCACCATTTTTATATTCTGCAACAACAGTGTCAGTTATTTACATTTTATTTCGCCACTTTTTTCCAATAAAATCATTTTAAAGTGAATATATTTGATGAGTTTGACATATATATATATATATATATATATATATATATATATATATATATATATATATATATATATATATATATATATATATATATATTCTGACAGGATATAACAGTAGAAAGAATCGTTAAATTATATATCTCGATAAGTAATTTAAAGAATTACACGCTGCTTTATTTCATATATACGCAATAATTGAAAACGGTACAGTTTAAGACAAATTATTGTTATAGGTACCTTGAAACGTTACTTGGTTACGATCAAATAAGTTTTGCTGCCTTTATCACACGCTGGGAGGTGCTGATTAAGTTACAGTTAAAATTAGCGTTACTCCCGGTTTCGTTACTCCATCTTGTTATACGGAGATAATAGATATATTATAAACTAATTACATGTTAACTAGTCTATTAAGTTTTTTAGTTCATTCACGAGAAACTGATTTATTGTTGCAAAAATAACTTTATTTTTCACTCATTTTCAATATATTTTTTCCGAAAAGTCATCCAATATATGGCTTCCATCACGGTAATAGTTATTCGAAGATCTACATACTAAAACCACCACTCACGGTGATTCTGTTGATGTTGTTCTCTATTTACTGATGGTGGGGCCGCTATCAAAACAAAGACTTGTCGTAAATTATTTTCACTGTCTCAGGAACAGTGAGTCTTACTTAGAAATCTATGAGTTCAATAAAAATCCGAATGTGATACTCTGTCCGAGTCCAATCCAGACCATCACGGGAGATATAGATTGCAACGGGTGCCTTTGCATAAAGCATTGAAAGTTTAACGGTCGTTATATCCATCTTCTCCAATGATTTTTGTTCCATGTGTAACCATCGCAAGATTATTTCAACGTAAATCAATCAAATCATTCGTTAATACTTCGAATTATAATTGTATCACCAGTTTTTTTGACAAAAAATGGCGAGAGCAACGTCGTAATTACATTATATCATCAAGTCGATTGATACAGATACCACACCCTTTGAAAAATATGGTCGAAGCCCGAAGAGGCTTCATGAAAAATTGCAAAGCCCATATGAACATCTGACATATACGCAGTATTTATTTATTTTCTAAGATGTTGAGTCACCAGTTTGAAGTTTGAAGTCGCTGCAATTCTTCACGCAATAGATTCTACTCCTCACCCAGTGATGGAAAGCTCAAAATTCAAGATAAATCTCAAAGAACATGATCAAAGAGATTCATAGGATAACAAGACAATTTCGTCATTATTTTCAAAACATTTAAATGTATAACAGAAATTATTTTATCGTATTATCAAGTATATAATGTTATATAATCTTAGCTTTTTCATTGATCCATATTGATTTTAGACAGAGCTATGACAAAAAATTGAAAGAAAAGTTAGTAAAATTGTTTTCAGTTTAAAATATGTTTTAACTAGCAACTATGTCTTAAATAACAACAAAAATAAATACACTATCTTATTAAGGAATCAATTTTACATAAATAATAATATTTTGTATCCATATATGTTCATTTAAATCAGAGTTACTAAGAAAGATCTACAAAGAAATAATCTTATTCATTATTGTTTTACAAATATTTCAGTTAATATACCATTTTAATAAGTTTGATGTGTTACTCATTACTAACTTTATATTGGCTTTATTATCAGTGAGGAAGGAACTTCTTATTCAACTTCTTATAACTTCGAAAAAATTATATGAACACTTAAAATTTAGAAGCAAATACCTTCTCTATTCTATTAAACATCAAGTTTTAAATAAATATTGATACCTCTATGAAGATATTTTGATGTTAACTCGAGTTATAGGATAAGATGATATTTTTTAACTATATATATAGGCCAAGAAATTGTAAAAAAAGTAGGTCTCTAAATGGACTGAAAATTTCATATGATATGAAAAAAAGTGCACAATTTTTAAGACATAAGTAAACAGATTTTAAATTATTTTTTTGCAAAAAAAACATAATTTGGAAACAATTCTGAAACATTCGAGGTTATAGCAAAACTTGTACTACTATCTTATTAAGCAGCTAATTTTACATAAGTAATGAAGTTTTTATCAATATATCTTAGTCTAAACTAAAGTTAAAACGAAAACTCTAAAAATGGGCAAAAATCGCGATTTTTCCTGAGTATATATATGAAAAAAACCTCAAAAAAATTTAGGTCATCAAACGGTGAAGGCGTTCATATTTCATGAAAATAATGATAAAAAAATTTAAAAGTTAGTCTATTTTTTACATAGAGTGAATAGTTTTTTAGTTATAAATGAAAGTGGAGTTTTTACATTTTCCAAAGAAGAATATATTTTAGTTAATTTTCTTAAAGATTCCAAATATTTTTAAAATGGTAATATCAGAGTCTTATTGAGCGTTCAATTTTACAAAAGTAGCAAAAGTAGTGGTATTTTCATCAATATATCTTCGTGCAAAGCAGAATTATAATAAAAAATCTCAAAGAACATTATCAACGTGTTTCATAGATAACAACACAATTTGGTCATTATTTTCAAAACTTTTAAATATATAACAGGAACAATTCTGTCCTAGTATTAAGCATCTAAGTCTACATAGTTGTAAATATCTTCATTTTTCTATATTTTGTCCCATACACGCTTTCAACTGCTGAAATCGTGCCTCACAGACAGACATTTTGTTGTCAAACAGGGTGACGAATACACTCCCAATATATTCGGGTGTTCCGCAGGACAGTGTTCTTGGACCATTGTTATATCTTATGTAACAAGCTACCGACCTCAAGAAACACTACTGCTGCAACATATGCTGACGATACATACGGTTTTATCATCACACGAGGATCAAATATCAGCCACAAAAAATCTCCAACTTCCTCTTAAGAAAGTCGAATTGTAGTTGAAAACGTGGCGTATCAAACCAAATGAGACAAAATCTACCCATGTGATATTCATCCTTTGTAGAAGAATATATCCCTCAGTAAAATTGAATAATCAACCGTTAAATATCTGGGAATGCATTTCGATCGACGGAAAAAAAAGATCGGCTTAAACTAAACCAAATGTATTGGCGTAAATCTAAATTATCATTAAATAATACGGTTTTGCAGTATAAGTCAATACTTAAGCCTATTTGGACCTATGGTACTGAAATGTGGGATACTACTAGCAAATCTAACATAGATATCCTACAGGGGTTACACAATAAAGTGTTGCGAGTCATCGTCGATGCCTATATTACGTGTCCAACAAACTGATTCAGTGTGATATCTCCATAGAACTCATAACGAGTGTGATTCGGAGTGTTAGTGCGAAGTACACTGAAAGACTATTAGTGCATCCCAATTCACTCGCCAAACAGTTAAATGTGCGCGATGACATGAAGTGCGTAGGCTCAAACGCAAACTACAATACGAACTGATTAATAGACACATAGAGTGAGATTTAATAATCTCTAGAATATGCTAGAATAATTTCTAGAATAAGTTAGGATGGACTTTAAAATATATCTAGAATAGTATCTACAATAACATTGAGATTATAAGTTGTACAGTAGATCACTTACTGATGTGATCTACTACATGTCAGGCTAGTTATATTATATAACTGAAATCATATAATAATACTTATTACCCACGGGCAGATTGTTGGCATTCTAGGACATTACTAATTAAAAAATATTCTATATCAAATTTTAGCCAGAACAATAAGAGAAAAACTTAACAAAACCTTTTCTAGTCCTTGTAAGAGATTCATCAATGAGGCTGCAGGAACTCAGTTTTTAATTAATTTTACCAGAAAAAGTTATAGCCAAACAGTAGACGTCCTGTGATAAGAGAAGAAATACGCAGCCCGCAAGACATAAACAGTACAAGGCTGTATTTTAAATACGTATCTACGCTACGACATCTAGGTGGAATATGCGCGTTAAATAACGCTGTTAACTGTCCTTTTTGGAACGATTAACATTTCTCTATAAACCGCTCTCGTCCACATTAGCAAAAGCACAATCGCCACTCCGTAATTTATAGTTTGTGTGTGTCTGTTCCCATCTAACACCTGCTCCGGTCGCCATTTATATCGATTATATAAATTTCTAGTTCTCATTCAACTGCGTTGACGTAAGAAATATGGAGATTAGCATACTTCCTAAGTCGTAAATTCGTGGCGATATTTATTGACAACTCGTGGTGTTACTGTTTAATCTTCTTACATCAACGTTTATTGATAAATGACTGGTTGACTGAAGAATTTGTAAGAATTGATAGATAATATGATGACTTTTCAAACATAGTCATATGCGCTATTATAAAAACTAATTTAGAACCTTCAGTTTTTCTCCTCAGGTTACTTTCAACAACTTTGATTTTGTCATACAATAAAATTGTAACAGGTCAATTGAAAAGTCCCCAGCCTGACACATAGATGACGTTACTAGAATTAAATCCATTTGTTTTCTAGTTAGCCTAAGCCTCAAAAGATGCGTGCATAAATTTTACAGCTGTCGTATTATTAGTTTGTGAATTATAGCATTTTGAGTGAAGCAAATTTTGTTATTGTGAAATGGATAAAAAGGGATTTCGCGTGTTGATAAAATATTGCTTTTTGAATGAAAAAATACAGTTGAAACAAAAACTGGGTTTTATGCCGAGTTTTTGGACACTGTCCCAAGAAAATCAACCATCAAGGATTGGTATGCTAAGCTTAGACGTGGTGAAATGAGCACCGAAGACGGTGAACGCAGTGGACGTCCAAAAGAGGTTGTTACCGACGAAAACATTAAAAAATCCACAAAATGATTTTGAATGAGCGTAAATTGAAATTGAATGAAATAGCAGCCACTCTAAAGATATCAACTGAACGTGTACGTCGTATCATTTACGAATATTTGGGTATGAGAGAGCTATGTGCAAAGTGGGTGCCGCGCGAGCTCACTTTTGACCAAAAGCAACGACGAGTTGATAATTCGGAGCAGTGTTTGAAGATGATCAAGCGTAATAAACCCGAGTTTTTGCATCGATATGTGATAATAGATGAATCACGGCTCCATCATTTCACTCTGAAGTCCAATCGACAGTCATCCGAGTGGACTGCACGCGATGAACCCGCTCCAAAGCGTGGGAAAACGCAACAGTCGACTGGCAAGGTTATGGCGTCTGTATTTTGGGATGCACATGGAATAATTTTCATTGATTACCTTGAAACAGGAATGATCATCAACTGTGACTATTACATAGCGTTATTGAACCGTTCGGAGGACGAAATCAAGACCAATTCAACAAGACAATGCACCGTGTCACAAGTCAGTGAAAACGATGGCAAAAATCCCTGAATTGGGCTTCGAATTGCTTCCTCATCCACCGTATTCTCCAGATCTGGCCCCCAGCGACTATTTCCTGTTCTCAGATCTCAAAAGAATGCTCGCTGGGAAGAAATTTTCTTCGAATGAAGAGGTGATCGCCGAAACTGTGGCCTATTTTGAAGCAAAGGGCATACCGTACTACAAGACTAGTATCGAAAAGATCTAATGTATATTTATTGAAGGACTTAAACTACAATTAATTAACCAGCCCCAATAGTTTATAAGTTAGAGTTGTTTTATTATATGTACATTGAAATATGACAACGGTATCGACCATCACCAACATAAATTGAATTTTATAGACTCTCTCTTTTAAACTAGAGTAATGCTAATTAGTAAAATGAGTAAGAAATATGCTCCGAGCTTAAAAGGAATTTTAGGTTTTTATAAACTGAATTAGGCAATACGTTCGATATTGGCTGTTTTATTAGAAGAACTGCATGATAGTTATTTCTACTGAATGGTCTATCTCTCTAAAAAGAACCAAAAATATATTAAGAACTTTCTCGTGTTGGACGTAAAGCAGATTCTCATTTTCTGTAGGAATAAGGTCGTTAACAACACCCATTAAAATTATTAATACGAAAATGAAATGCATATTTTGACATTTCCCCGACCGACCAACACTCTCGATGATTCCCATTGCAATTACCTTCTTCGGTTTCTCTCCGTTTCTCTCGTATCGGTTTAAAGGGCACAAGTTCACACGTCATCCGACTTCGACTTCGTCTCTCGATCTATCTTTCTCCAATTCCGTCGAGAAGAAAGCCCCGACGTATTCGAATAATTGTCCCGGCGTCGTAGGTGGCTGATGGCGGAGATGATTTTATAAGATTTGCGTCACTAGACCGTTCGTTTGTTTGTTTTAAATGCACCTGTCGTCTTTGACCGACTCGCTATTATAATGAAGAAAGTCGTTGGGATTTGCACGTTTTTTTTTTGGGGGTCGCTTCGCATGTATGTTGACCTTGATGGCCCTAGGTGAGTCTTTAATTAAGTAGATTGAAAGTCTCCTCGATATGTCAATCATTTCAGCTTAAAATATCTTTCTAGTATTATGGGTACGAATATGAATCTTGTACAACCCTTCACTTGTCCTTCTTTCAGATAATATAATTCATGAATTCTCTTAAAGTGCAATAAAACTGCAGCAGCGATGCTTCAGAGCTCCAAAAAAACTAAAAACTAAAATACTAAAATATTTACTTACCGAAAAGTAAAACCCACTTAGCATTCGCGAATTCTCGTTGTAATAAATGATAAATTGCAGTGGTAGCGCGAGTCATGGAAATAACGTGGACCAGTGGAATACCGCTCGTAGGCTACCGTCTCATGCTATTGCTATTATTTATCTGGGCCATACGATCGTGCTCTGCGAGCTCCTTCAAACACCCGCGCGGCACTCCGTCACCCACGTGTCAGTCCAAACAAGGCCGATATTTAAGTGCAGATTTCCCTGCATTTAGTACAGCGCTGAATTGTACGCTTTTAGTAATAACAATATTAATAACTGTGACTATGGAAGTGGTCTTTAGTTTAATTAATGTGAAGAATTTTTTAAAATATTCTTACAGAGAAAAGTTGAAATTTAAAGGAAACGGTAGACCAGATCTTATTTTTGAGAAATCTAGTACAAGTAGAGGTACTTTTCACACCAGCAAATTTAATAGAGATATTTAACAGGTAATGCAAAAGTCCCGCTACCATAGTGTCGTGTAGACGTCCATATCTTATTATGGATAAATATACGCCACAAGAACGAGCAGAAATAGTGACGATATTTATTAAAATTAATAGTTCCATTATTGCCACTCAGTGAAAACTACGTCAAAAAGACACTGGGCGTCTCGTAACGCAGAAAATGTGGTTCTAGTACGCGATGTTGCAGAGTCTCCAGAAACATCAATTCGGAGAAATGGTTCCCAGTTACACATTTCTGCACGCAGTTTAAGGCGAACTTTGAAAACTGATTTGAAAATGTTCTCGTATAAAATTAAAGTAGTCCTAAAATTGCTACCAAGAAATCCTGATTACTGATAATACAGTAATGCAATCCTAAGGCTGTCCGGTAAAATTGAAGATTTTTCGTCTAAATTGATAGTGAGCGATGAAGCCCATTTTCTTCTCAGTGGCCACGTCAATAAATAGAACAGTCGGTTTTGGAGAACACAGAATCCTCAATTAATTCATGAAACATCATTGCATCCACTAAAACAAATGTTTGGTGTGATTCGTGCTGGAAACATCATTGGTCCCTAGAACATGACCAAGGTGTTGCAGTTACTATTAGTGGTGAACGGTACCAAGACATGATTCGAAATTTTCTTGTGACCGAAACGGAAGAGCAAGGACTAGAGAACATGTGGTTTCAGCAAGATGAGGCCAGTTCGTTCAACAATTCAATTATTGAGTGACATTTTTCCACGACGACTAAATTCGCGAAGTGGCGATTTAGTATGACTAGACAGATCTCCGGATTTAAGAGCATCAGACTTTTTCTTATAGGGTTTTTTTTAATCAAAAGTTTATGTAAATAATCCCCCAACGATTCAACACCTCAAAGACAATATTCGTCACGAAATTGAAGAAATATAGCCTCAGATGTTGTAGGATGTCATGAAAAATACCTTTAAAAGAGCCGAAATTTTCATAGGGAATCGCGGTCGTGGAGCGTTTGAATTGGTTCTTCGGGGACATGATTAGAGCGATACTTCCCAGGACAGGCAATAGGCTAAACTAGATGCAACTCTGAATGAACTGAGAATGCTTCAGTATTTAATAAATAATCTTCTCCAAAGAAATACAGAATGATTTTTTACAATGTATACTTGAGGTTTATCAGGAACAAATAATTATTTTTGATAATAATAATAAATAATTATGTTACCTTAACAGACTTGTTCATTTTAATGTCATCTTATGAGATTGGTCTAAAGTCCACGCCATACTCCACAGATCATTAGCAAATTATTCAAGGGTAGATCACAAAAATCATCAATCCTTCCGAAGGATAGCTACAGTTAAATCAGGACAGTTTGAACAGAAGGAAGAAAACAAAAGTGGTAGTGTAAACCAACCCAAATAAAACCCAATATCTAATTAAGATAAATATTGCAATTTAATTAACGGACATAAATTTTGATAAATCAAAACATGCGGCGTTAGTTGTAACCACTGACCACTAGCGTTAAGGTGATAGCTAATTGGTTCCGAGATATGTTGTCCGGCAATTAATAGAGTTCTTAAGCGAGACCCGACCATTTACAGCGGTAACATATATCATTTAATTTAGTTTTGTGCCGTAAATATTACGTTTCTAATGAACTGGAAACATTTATTCGAACGAAAACAATTACGAATGGGCGACGATCAAATGCTCCAGTGATTTTACATACCTCTTAATAGAATTAGCTGGTAATTATTTCTATATAAAGGTAGTGGGTAATATTTTCGGTGTATATGATATATTTGCGAGTATTATAAATGAGTTAACATACGTTCTGTCAATAAAATAGCGGAAATTGGTGATTTAAAAAGGGATTGCCGATTGTCACTAAGTTGGTACGGCTGTTGTCTATATTGATACTGAGTGTGAACGTCATTTGTCATTTAATTCATTTACTATGATCGAACCAAGAGTGTGTCTTAAGTTATTCTTTGTCAATAGTATTCCATGTTCCAAGATGCTACAGTCTATTAAAAAATCAGTCGGAATTTGGTGGGAGGTTTACTTTTTATTAAATCCAGATACAACGTGGGGCCAAAATCCCGCTATTAGTTTGATTGCCTGTAACTTTGCTCGAAGAAAAGATAAGTAAGTTTGGTTTTCATAAGAAGTTTATTTGGTCTTTACATTTATTTTTCGGCTTTTTTTAAGGCATTTTTTATGACACTCCGCAACATCTGAAGCTGGATTTCTTCAATTTCATGACGAATATTGTCTTTAAGATGTTTAATCGTTTGGGGCTTATTCACATAAACTTTTTTAAAAACCCCATAAGAAAAAGTCTGGTCTGGCCATGCTAAATCGCCATTTAGTGGAATTAGTCTTCGTGGAAAACGTCATTTAATAATTGAATTGTTGAACGAGCTGTGTGTACTGTAGCCCCATATTGCTGAAACCACATGTTCTC
Organism: Rhynchophorus ferrugineus; assembly: GCF_030347505.1. Classification (NCBI taxonomy): domain Eukaryota; kingdom Metazoa; phylum Arthropoda; class Insecta; order Coleoptera; family Curculionidae; genus Rhynchophorus; species Rhynchophorus ferrugineus. Next base: position 7,099,837 of record NW_027472586.1, on the reverse strand, counting down.
TAATCCTTGCTCTTCCATTTCAGGCACAAGAAAATTTCGAATCATGTCTTGATACCGTTCAGCAGTAACAGAAACTGCAACACCTTGCTCATTTTCAAAAAAATAGGGATCAATGATGTTTCCAGCACGAATACCACACCAAACAGTTGTTTTTAGTGGATTCAAAGATGTTTCATGAATTAATTGAGGATTATGTGTTCTCCAAAACTGATTCTTCTATTTATTGACGTGGCCAATGGGAAAAAATGGGCTTCATCGCTCATTATCAATTTAGACGAAAAATCTTCAATAGACAGCTTTAGGATTGCATTACTGTACTCAACTCATTGATCAGGATCTCTCGGTAATAATTTTTGGACTAATTGAATTTTGTGCGATATTGTTAAGTAATAGCACTGTAGGGTGTAAAAATGGAATGAGATAATCGCTATTGAAGTTTACAGAACGTCAGTTTTATTAAAGACGTTAAATAAAAGACTGCTCCAAAAAAAAACAATTAATAAACACCAACTTTTCATTTTGTATAACAACGCTAGGCCACGCGTTACAAAGCTCATACCTTATTTTGATTCTCTGACATCCAGCATATTTACCAGACTTCACACCTTCTGGCCATCACTTGTACAGACCAATATGATTAATACCAACGAGAGACGAACAAATAGTGTATAAAATGATGGAAACTATTCTGTTAGATCTTAAATTTTACATTGTTTTCACAATAAGTGTCTATTCAAACAAAGAATTAATAAAAATTAACTCTTGATTGCATTTGTATTAATAACAAGCTCCATAAAAGACCACCCCATCTATGATCAACCCATAAATATTATTCTACTGCCTGTACTGTTATATCTCACATATTTTAACTGTAATCATTGAAGATATACAAATGAGTTTCCAGTAGGGATGCCGAAAAACTATCGATATATCGATATTTTTTGAAAAACAATTAGTTAATTTTAAAGGTTTAGTAATTTTTAGTAAGTTAATAGTAGTAGTAACTTAATTATAATTGTAATCAATATATTTTGCAACAATATCGATTTTTTTAATATCGAAAACGATATATCGATATTTTTCTCGGTGGCTGACACCCCTAGTCTCCAACGTTCAGCAAAAGAAGACTCTGCAAGTCAGGAAATACAAAATTGGGTGATTGAAAGCGTCGTATACTAAAATTGAACCTCTCTCAATACTATAGTGCATAAATTTTAACAATTTTATATCAGCATGATATATTTTTTTCTTCTATTCGAGTTCTGAGACAAGTAATCTTCCTTCAGGAGGAAATTTTACCCTAGCTGACTTGATGTTATTAGGGAGACATAACGTACTCTTGAGCTCATTCACTTACCGAGGAATCACATTCACAAGGCCCCCGACTGACAACTAAATTCGTTGTTTTAAAATCAACTAATTAGCCATACTTCATTATATTTATACATTTTTATGGTTACGCTGAAATTGCTTGCGGTTTTAAGCTTGACGAAATAATTTCAATTCCCCGCTCGATATATTTACAGAAATAGGAGCAAAAAATAAGAAAAAGAGCTTTTTGTGAAGAAATTCCGTTCGAATTATCATTGTACCGGTATTGCTAACTACTAAACTATGGACTGAGATTCGATTTTGTATAACTAATGTCTGTGTATAAAGTATACGTCATTAACGGATAGTTCATTCAACCGTCAGCTCCATCTGTTGAGGTAATCGCGAACTATTCTCTAATCTACTCCAGTTTTGGTATCTTTAGACACATGTTGTCATCGGTAGAAACAAGTAACAACTAAAAGAATAAATGGCTATTGCAAGATAGCAAATTATAAAATATTTTTAACAAAAAAATTAAAACAACTTCAAAAAATAAATAAAAGTTTTACAAAAATATGTACATAATAATCGTTGTAATAACTAAATAAAAATAAACAAAAACCTTATTTAACCTATCTACTACACGTATTTTATATTCTACTGTATACACATATATCTATATCCATATGTTTTTTAGTTAACCCTAACCCTCAAAAGATGCGTGTATAAATTTGACAGCTGTCGGATCGAATTAGTTTGTGAATTATAGCATTTTGAGTGAAGCAACCTTTGATATTGTGAAAAAAATTAAAAAGGAATTTCGTGTGTTGATAAAATATTGCTTTTTGAAGGAACAAATACAGTTGAAGCAAAAACTTGGCTTGCTGCCGAGTTTCCGGACACTGCCCCAGCAAAATCAACCATCAAGGATTGGTATGCTAAATTCAGACTTGGTCAAATGAGCATCGAATACATTTTAACATTTTAAAAATCCACAAAATGATTTTGAATGACCGTAAATTGAAATTGAATGAAGTAGCAGCCCTCTAAACATATTCACTGAATGTGTACATCATATCATTCACGAATATTTGGGTGTGTGAAAGCTCTCTGCAAAGTGGATGCCACGCAAGCTCAATTTTGACCAAAAACAACGACGAGTTGATGATTAGGAGCAGCGTTTGAAGATGATGAAGTGTAATAAACCCGAGTTTTGCGTCGATATGTGACAATAGATGAAACATGGCTCCATCATTCACTCCGAAGTCCAATCGACAGTTATCAGAGTGGACTGTACACGATGAACCCGCTCGAAAAACGCAACAGTCGGGAAAGGACCATCAACAGCGACTGTCACATAGCGTTATTGATCCGTTTGAAGGGCGATATCGCCAAAAAACTCGCCGAAACTGAGGCCTATCTTGAAGCAAAGGATACATCGTATTACAAAAATGGTATCGAGAAATTGGAGGGTCGCTATAATCAGTGTATAACCCTTGAAGGGAATTATGTTGAATAAAAAAAACTATTTTGCCAAAAAAATGTGTTTTTACTATAGTAGGCCCGGGACTTTTCAATTGATCTGTTAACTGCTATCAATTTGAAGTTGGTGCCGAGCCCAAACAATACGAACATAATAATATAATTTTGTGTCATATACAAAATTAAAATTACAAACAAAACAAATCTAATTAACTGTCAATAAATCAAGACTTAACAAGATCAAATTCCATCACTAAAAATACAACAACCAATAGTTTTTTAACGATTTTTCAGTCTCAGAAAGCATCAGTGATCCATCAGCTATATACGAATAGAACGAATAAGATATCAATGAAAAAAAAAGGAACCGAACGAGAACCACAGAAGGTGGTACCGCCACAGTGGCGAGCACAGTTCGGATAACATTCGGTTTTCTCTCACGCTACGCACGCATTTTCTTTATGTATTTATTATTTACGGTGAGAACAGAGAATAATTTCGATTCGTTAAAAAAATACCTTCTCGCAGTTTAATTATCTCGAGTCTTTGCTTTCTTACTTAATTGGATAAGAATTAATCAGCAGGGCGATTATAACGTCAATGCTCTTTTAGTTTTAGCTAACGATGGTGTTTACGTGCAAAAAGAACAACGTCATTAGTAACAAGAAGCGTCAAATTGGTTGAGAGTTAGAAAAGCATTCACAAAATGTTATGACAAACAGTTTTACGAGCTTTAGTTAAAAAAAAATGTATGCATTGCATTAGATGTCTTGATAAGTCTTGACCTATGACATAATGTCTGTACTACGAGAAATACTGGAAAATATGTATTAAATGTTACACTGAAAACATAAGTTATAACACTGTTTATAATTTAAAAAAAAAAGAAATAATAAAGAAACAGGAAACTGATAGAGAAGAATACCTACAGAAAGTCTTAAGCACTCTGGACGAGGACACTAAGAGAATATAAAATCATAATGAATACAATCAAAACAAAAATGATGCTGATGGAAGAGCCAGAAGATATAAATATCCACACCGTAAAAATTGAACAAACAAATTCTTATAGTATCTGGGTTAGCTACCAAAAGTAATGGAAGCCACCATGGAAATCAAGCGAAAATTGGAAAAACTATGAATTTGCAGTTCGCTATACATAGTAAATTCATTAACGAAAAGGAAATATAAAACAGAACCAAAACGGAAGTGTACAATTCTATTCATTGTAAAATTCGAAGTAAGTTTCAGATACAGAAAGGCAATGCCTCAGAAGAGGTGCAACCAAAAAAAAAACCTCAACATTGAACCAATAAAAGAGTTCATAGAAAGGACAGAAGATGATGGGGATACTTACAGCGCATGAAGTACACAAGACAAGTAAAGAGTATATGGGAAGCAAAGGAGAAAAACTTCCAACGCCTCCGAAAGCTACTCTATATAAGATACTGTCTAGATCAGTATCAGACCCAAATCTTATACAAGAGTGTCTCCGACAGACAACTTGACTAACTTCAAGTCTAACTCCAAAGGAATTCCAAAGGCTCCACACTCCATGGTTCATGGTTGTGAGATTTTAGTTGCTCAATCTGGAAAAAGAAGAGAAAACATCTCTTTTTCTCTTCATTCTCTTCACCTTTATTTTATCTCCAGTGTATTGTTTCATTGACTCACTGTAACTTATAATCAGTAACAAGCAAAAGAAACAAAATCAATGTTCCTCTTCATCGTGCAATGTATGTCTCTTTAATTAATAAACATCCACTGCAGACGCTTGTCTTCAGCATCAACTTTCATCAAAATTAAGAGTTATTAGTACACCATAGCCAGTTAGCTGTAGGCACATAGATAGGATTTTGATACAGAAGTTATAGAAGGGAATGTAATATATATAACTGAACATAAGAAACATAATAATAACCAAGAAATATATTCCTTTAAAGTGCTATTAATATTTTTAACATTTTATACGAATACATTTAAAAGATACATTTTTGATACCTAACATATATGAAAATTTCTCTACTATTATTGCATTAATATTATTTCGTATCGTAATATACTGAATTTCTATTTTCACATGTTTTATGGCATTAAATAAAATGCTGTCTAAACTCCCTTTCTTTTGACGAAAACAAGAAATGTTTCACTACTGCCTTAAATAGTTTATTTGGAAATGTATTTAAAAATTCTCAGGGAAAAGTTATTTCCCATAACTACATTTTTATGGCCTTAAATATGATACGGTAGAGAAATGAGGTAACTTTAATTACTTTAAATATAAACATTTATTACTATTATTATTATATTTATTACGTTTATTTCTTGTTTTTTTTTTGGGACGACAATAATTTCTAATATTCGTGTCTAATAGTCATCTTGATTGGTAAAGCTACATTAGAAACGACAGACTGGATTATTTCTAAAAAAATTGCAGGAATTGAAAGACACATGTATTTCAATAATGAACAAAACTCTATAGTTAAACTGAAGAAAATATAGACTAAAAAATTCCCTGTGCTTTTCAATGTGCACTTGTTGATTTTTCTAAACCACAGTACAAGAGCAACGTATTATGTACGGGCAATTTAGATTTTCTTCCAAATAACCAATATATTTTATTTCGTATTTAAATTTGAGCTCTTTTTCAGAGATTCATCCCAATGTACTTAGAGTTATTACAATATGGGATAATAGTATTGCTCATATTTCTTTCTATATGAACAGTTTGGTTGTAGGTGAATTCAAAATGCACTGATTAACTTTCGTTTAGTTTTATTCTCCATGTCTGCGTCCACTTACTTATATTACTAGCATGTTGTAGGTTTCCAGTTTCTTTTTCGCTATTAGCTGTATGTATCAACGTTCTTATTTATTTGTGTGGCATGTCACATGTATGGAGTTTGTTTTTGATTCTTTCATTTTTCAGTAAGCTCTTTCTTTTTGAACTCTAAACATCCTAACTGAGATGTAGAAGTTTAAGTGTTCAACGTATTACTTCGGTAATATTTTATGGAGTTCCTTATTCCAGTCTATATGGAAGTCTAGCGCGCATCGATGAATATAGCTCGAATAGTTCGAATTATCATTGTACCGGTATTGCTAACTACTAAACTATGGACTGAGATTCGATTTTGTATAACTAATGTCTGTGTATAAAGTATACGTCATTAACGGATAGTTCATTCAACCGTCAGCTCCATCTGTTGAGGTAATCGCGAACTATTCTCTAATCTACTCCAGTTTTGGTATCTTTAGACACATGTTGTCATCGGTAGAAACAAGTAACAACTAAAAGAATAAATGGCTATTGCAAGATAGCAAATTATAAAATATTTTTAACAAAAAAATTAAAACAACTTCAAAAAATAAATAAAAGTTTTACAAAAATATGTACATAATAATCGTTGTAATAACTAAATAAAAATAAACAAAAACCTTATTTAACCTATCTACTACACGTATTTTATATTCTACTGTATACACATATATCTATATCCATATGTTTTTTAGTTAACCCTAACCCTCAAAAGATGCGTGTATAAATTTGACAGCTGTCGGATCGAATTAGTTTGTGAATTATAGCATTTTGAGTGAAGCAACCTTTGATATTGTGAAAAAAATTAAAAAGGAATTTCGTGTGTTGATAAAATATTGCTTTTTGAAGGAACAAATACAGTTGAAGCAAAAACTTGGCTTGCTGCCGAGTTTCCGGACACTGCCCCAGCAAAATCAACCATCAAGGATTGGTATGCTAAATTCAGACTTGGTCAAGTGAGCATCGAATACATTTTAACATTTTAAAAATCCACAAAATGATTTTGAATGACCGTAAATTGAAATTGAATGAAGTAGCAGCCCTCTAAACATATTCACTGAATGTGTACATCATATCATTCACGAATATTTGGGTGTGTGAAAGCTCTCTGCAAAGTGGATGCCACGCAAGCTCAATTTTGACCAAAAACAACGACGAGTTGATGATTAGGAGCAGCGTTTGAAGATGATGAAGTGTAATAAACCCGAGTTTTGCGTCGATATGTGACAATAGATGAAACATGGCTCCATCATTCACTCCGAAGTCCAATCGACAGTTATCAGAGTGGACTGTACACGATGAACCCGCTCGAAAAACGCAACAGTCGGGAAAGGACCATCAACAGCGACTGTCACATAGCGTTATTGATCCGTTTGAAGGGCGATATCGCCAAAAAACTCGCCGAAACTGAGGCCTATCTTGAAGCAAAGGATACATCGTATTACAAAAATGGTATCGAGAAATTGGAGGGTCGCTATAATCAGTGTATAACCCTTGAAGGGAATTATGTTGAATAAAAAAAACTATTTTGCCAAAAAAATGTGTTTTTACTATAGTAGGCCCGGGACTTTTCAATTGATCTGTTAACTGCTATCAATTTGAAGTTGGTGCCGAGCCCAAACAATACGAACATAATAATATAATTTTGTGTCATATACAAAATTAAAATTACAAACAAAACAAATCTAATTAACTGTCAATAAATCAAGACTTAACAAGATCAAATTCCATCACTAAAAATACAACAACCAATAGTTTTTTAACGATTTTTCAGTCTCAGAAAGCATCAGTGATCCATCAGCTATATACGAATAGAACGAATAAGATATCAATGAAAAAAAAAGGAACCGAACGAGAACCACAGAAGGTGGTACCGCCACAGTGGCGAGCACAGTTCGGATAACATTCGGTTTTCTCTCACGCTACGCACGCATTTTCTTTATGTATTTATTATTTACGGTGAGAACAGAGAATAATTTCGATTCGTTAAAAAAATACCTTCTCGCAGTTTAATTATCTCGAGTCTTTGCTTTCTTACTTAATTGGATAAGAATTAATCAGCAGGGCGATTATAACGTCAATGCTCTTTTAGTTTTAGCTAACGATGGTGTTTACGTGCAAAAAGAACAACGTCATTAGTAACAAGAAGCGTCAAATTGGTTGAGAGTTAGAAAAGCATTCACAAAATGTTATGACAAACAGTTTTACGAGCTTTAGTTAAAAAAAAATGTATGCATTGCATTAGATGTCTTGATAAGTCTTGACCTATGACATAATGTCTGTACTACGAGAAATACTGGAAAATATGTATTAAATGTTACACTGAAAACATAAGTTATAACACTGTTTATAATTTAAAAAAAAAAGAAATAATAAAGAAACAGGAAACTGATAGAGAAGAATACCTACAGAAAGTCTTAAGCACTCTGGACGAGGACACTAAGAGAATATAAAATCATAATGAATACAATCAAAACAAAAATGATGCTGATGGAAGAGCCAGAAGATATAAATATCCACACCGTAAAAATTGAACAAACAAATTCTTATAGTATCTGGGTTAGCTACCAAAAGTAATGGAAGCCACCATGGAAATCAAGCGAAAATTGGAAAAACTATGAATTTGCAGTTCGCTATACATAGTAAATTCATTAACGAAAAGGAAATATAAAACAGAACCAAAACGGAAGTGTACAATTCTATTCATTGTAAAATTCGAAGTAAGTTTCAGATACAGAAAGGCAATGCCTCAGAAGAGGTGCAACCAAAAAAAAAACCTCAACATTGAACCAATAAAAGAGTTCATAGAAAGGACAGAAGATGATGGGGATACTTACAGCGCATGAAGTACACAAGACAAGTAAAGAGTATATGGGAAGCAAAGGAGAAAAACTTCCAACGCCTCCGAAAGCTACTCTATATAAGATACTGTCTAGATCAGTATCAGACCCAAATCTTATACAAGAGTGTCTCCGACAGACAACTTGACTAACTTCAAGTCTAACTCCAAAGGAATTCCAAAGGCTCCACACTCCATGGTTCATGGTTGTGAGATTTTAGTTGCTCAATCTGGAAAAAGAAGAGAAAACATCTCTTTTTCTCTTCATTCTCTTCACCTTTATTTTATCTCCAGTGTATTGTTTCATTGACTCACTGTAACTTATAATCAGTAACAAGCAAAAGAAACAAAATCAATGTTCCTCTTCATCGTGCAATGTATGTCTCTTTAATTAATAAACATCCACTGCAGACGCTTGTCTTCAGCATCAACTTTCATCAAAATTAAGAGTTATTAGTACACCATAGCCAGTTAGCTGTAGGCACATAGATAGGATTTTGATACAGAAGTTATAGAAGGGAATGTAATATATATAACTGAACATAAGAAACATAATAATAACCAAGAAATATATTCCTTTAAAGTGCTATTAATATTTTTAACATTTTATACGAATACATTTAAAAGATACATTTTTGATACCTAACATATATGAAAATTTCTCTACTATTATTGTATTAATATTATTTCGTATCGTAATATACTGAATTTCTATTTTCACATGTTTTATGGCATTAAATAAAATGCTGTCTAAACTCCCTTTCTTTTGACGAAAACAAGAAATGTTTCACTACTGCCTTAAATAGTTTATTTGGAAATGTATTTAAAAATTCTCAGGGAAAAGTTATTTCCCATAACTACATTTTTATGGCCTTAAATATGATACGGTAGAGAAATGAGGTAACTTTAATTACTTTAAATATAAACATTTATTACTATTATTATTATATTTATTACGTTTATTTCTTGTTTTTTTTTTGGGACGACAATAATTTCTAATATTCGTGTCTAATAGTCATCTTGATTGGTAAAGCTACATTAGAAACGACAGACTGGATTATTTCTAAAAAAATTGCAGGAATTGAAAGACACATGTATTTCAATAATGAACAAAACTCTATAGTTAAACTGAAGAAAATATAGACTAAAAAATTCCCTGTGCTTTTCAATGTGCACTTGTTGATTTTTCTAAACCACAGTACAAGAGCAACGTATTATGTACGGGCAATTTAGATTTTCTTCCAAATAACCAATATATTTTATTTCGTATTTAAATTTGAGCTCTTTTTCAGAGATTCATCCCAATGTACTTAGAGTTATTACAATATGGGATAATAGTATTGCTCATATTTCTTTCTATATGAACAGTTTGGTTGTAGGTGAATTCAAAATGCACTGATTAACTTTCGTTTAGTTTTATTCTCCATGTCTGCGTCCACTTACTTATATTACTAGCATGTTGTAGGTTTCCAGTTTCTTTTTCGCTATTAGCTGTATGTATCAACGTTCTTATTTATTTGTGTGGCATGTCACATGTATGGAGTTTGTTTTTGATTCTTTCATTTTTCAGTAAGCTCTTTCTTTTTGAACTCTAAACATCCTAACTGAGATGTAGAAGTTTAAGTGTTCAACGTATTACTTCGGTAATATTTTATGGAGTTCCTTATTCCAGTCTATATGGAAGTCTAGCGCGCATCGATGAATATAGCTGGGAAAACTTTCTTTTTGCGTAGGATTTTTCGATGTCTTTAATATCTATGATTAATACAAATTAGTGCAGGTATTAATTTTTTTTTCTATCTATGGCGAAGTGTTGTATGAAATAGAAATATAGCATTCGCTCTCTATAATGGAGGCGTGAAAACGAATAGTGGGAGAATATTCTCTTGACGTTATGGGATTTGGATATTAAATTTCGTTTATCTAACTCAAGACTTAGTCTTCTCTTATCGTCCTATAAACTTGTTACCTGTGGTCTCTAGACTTTTTAAAAAACTATAAACTAAGATACTCAAAATGATCGCAGAAGAGAGAAATATTATTCCGTACCATCAATTTGGCTTCCGTAATAAACACGGAACAAACGAACAAATACATAGATTAGTCAACAAAATTAATAAAAACCTAAATGATAAAAAATATTGCTCGGTTGCATTTCTCGATATATCTCAAGCCTTCCACAAGGTGTGGCACACTAGACTACATGTTAAATTGAAAAAGCTTTTGCCCGATACGCACTTTCAAGTACTGAAATCATACCTCACAGACCGACATTCTATTGTAAGAAAGAGTGACGAATACACTACCCTGTTGTATAGAACTGACCTTCCAACCTCAAGAAACACTATTGTTGCAACATATGCTGACTATACATATCATCGCACGAGGATATCAGCCACCAGAAACCTCTAACTTCATCTTAACAAAGTCGAATTGTGGTTTTGTCCGTCAGTAAAATTGAATAATCATGAACTTCCGCAAGCAGATAACGGTAAATATCTGAGAATGCATTTTGATAGATGTATGACATGGAAAAAAATATGGTGACAAAACGCAAACAGCTTAGGACTTAAGCTAAACCAAATGTACTGGCTGATAAGGCGTCAATCTAAATTATCATTAGATAACAAGGTTTTGCTGTATAAGTCAATACTTAGGTCCATTTGAACCTATGGTATTGAACTGTTGGGTACTACTAGCAAATCTAACATAGATATCTTCCAGAGGTTCCAGAATAAAGTGTTGCGAGTCATCGTCGATGCCCCAGATTACGTGTACAACAAACTGATTCAGCGCGAAGAACCCATACCGAGTGTGATTAATAGACACATAGAGAGAGATTACATAATAATCTCTAGAATAAGTTAGAATAGTCTTTAGAATAAGTTAGGATATACTTTAGAATACGTTAAAATGGTATCTAGAATAAGATTTAGGTTATAAGTTGTACAGCAGATCACTTACTGAAGCGACCTTCTACATATCAGGATAGTTATATTATATAACAGAAATCATATAATAATACTTATTATAGATTATTGAAGTTCTAAGAGATTAATATAAAAAAAATCTAGACCAACTCCATAAACATCACTCTCTTTTTGTCACCGATACCCTTGTTTGAACTTATTATTTACATATCGAAAGTTTCGCGACCACAACCGGAAACCACGTACCCACAGTGATGTCCTTAGTGTCGAACCGTCGAAACACCTGTCTGATTCGGTTATTTGAATGGGTTCGACCTGTTACGGTGGAATAATGAAGCCTTTTTTCTTCGACGCATAATCGGCCCATTGCCGGTTATACATATATATATCGAACGCCATACGAAGCAGATTCCAATTCGCCTAATTAAGGAAATTCACCAAGACAAGTAGCACGTGACGAAGAATGAAATATTTTTGCGCGGCGCGTCCGAACTGGTCCAGTAATAACCGTTTGTTTCGTGTGTTGTCTTTTATCTGTCACACCTGTATATTTTCGGTAACTTTATCATTGATTACTTCTAATTCTGGTGAATTATTGAATCCTGTGAAACTTTGCGTGAAACTATTTTATCCAACAGAACGTTCCAAGTGATTTCGTAGATTTATTAGATATTCAAAGTTTACTATCAAACTTCTAATTAATTTTTTTGATTATATATCTCCAAAGAAAGTGGGAGTTATCTTTAGCCACAGTTACCATTAATACAACGGTGCTGCAAACCCAGTCATCGGTCCAACTGAATATTACCAACCACTTATCTAAAAGTCGATTTTATAAATTAAATTAAATATAGTCTATTCAAAGTTATTTTGTACATACGTCATCTAAATTTGTGACGTCAAAACGTCGCAATGTTGCCGCATCCACTCTGAGTTTTAGTTCAGTTTGGCTCTGACATACAACAAAATTCTAATCTAAATAAAATAATTGAACAAAAATATTATCAAACATATTTTATTTTAACATTATAGTACATCTAAAGACTACAGTTAATTATAGAACCACAATAGTTTATAGGTTAGATATAACCACTTATCACTATTGTTTTCAAGAATTTTGCATGCGCCTGATAACCAGACGACCTTGATAGGTTCATTCGTTTACGCGTCCGAACTAATCAGACAGCATTGTGTCTCTTTTGAACTAGAATAAAACGAATTTCCGCAGGCAATACATCAAACATCTTGATGACGTATGTACAAAAAAACTTTGCATATACTAAAATTATACTTTTAATTAAGTCATCAAATTACATCAAAATATCCAATATTCCTCAAAATATCGATTATATATCAAGAGTGAACTTACACTGTCAACCGTTCCTAAGTTTAATCAAATTTCATTGTTCTTTAATGTCCATAGTTTTTCTTATAGATCTTATGTCATATATCTTAAATAGTATACATTCTAAAGCAATTTGACATTGATTTTCGTTTCTTTCACCCCAAAATACATATATTTTAAGAGTTTTATACATATAGTCGGGGAAATTTGCGATTTTTTACCATTTTCAAGTTTATTTCTGCCACTTCGTATACACGTATAATAATTTTCGACCGCCCTCGGTTTCTAAGTTTTTTATACATTATATGGTAGTTTAACACGATTTTTTGTTTCCTCCATACCAAAATACGTTTTAGATCTTCAAAAAATGTATGGATTCCTGTGTCACACCTTTGTCCTAGATATTTATTACCATTTTCATTAATAGGAAACAAATTTAACAAGAATTCGTACATTTTGAAAGAATTAAATATTAAAATATTTTCGACATTTGACTGATACTACTGATATATACAAATGTTTCAAAAATAATAAGGTCATATATTTATGATGAATACTCAAAATAAACAACACATAAGTCATAGTAATGATTCAAACAAAAAAAATTTTTTTTTTTTTTTTTTTTATAATTATATACATTGTTACTAGTCGTTGCCGACTAACCTACAATTTGTCCTTATAATAGCTTAAATCTAGGTATATATCTAATAGGACTCATCAGTCCTACATAGTCTCTAACATAATAATAATTGTTTTAACACTTTGAGTTTTTTCTAATGCACCTCACTGCACTACACTTCAACACACTACACAAGTTCAAATGGTTTGGTCCTTTTGAGTCTGCGTCCGGTTTTGGTGTTGTCCAAGAGTTGTAATACTTCGAAATTAACATGAGAGTGAAGTCTCTCCTCATGTCTCTTTGCAATTCTTTTAATTTCTTGATTGACAGTCGGTATCTGAAGATCTCGATGTAAATAAATGGTCCGGTAATATCTGGGTGCACCTACGATGCTTCTTAGGACTTTGTTCTGGAAAACTTGTATTAGATTTATGTTGCTTTTTGCGGAACATCCCCATAATTGTATTCCGTATGTCCATATAGGTTTTAATATTTGTTTATATAGAAGTAATTTATTATGTATAGTTAATTGAGATTTTCTTCCAATTAGCCAATACATTTTTCTATATTTTAACTCAAGTTCTTTTCTTTTCTTTTTGACATGTTCCTTCCACCGTAGTTTTGCATCAAGTGTCATTCCGAGATACTTAGCATTATTGCTGTATGGTATGACAGTGTGGTTTATGGTCAATGGTGTAAGCGCGGCCTGTTTATAGGTGAATTGAACATGCACAGATTTGTTTTGGTTAATTTGTATTTTCCAGATTTGGGTCCATTTATTTATAGCGTCAGTAGCCTGTTGTAGGTTTCGGGTTGCTTCTTCGCTATTGTTTCCGACAGCAAGAATAGCAGTATCATCAGCAAATGTAGCCATTGTAATGTTTTCGATTTGTGGTATATCACATGTATAAAGTAGGTACAGAATTGGCCCCAGTACACTTCCTTGTGGTACACCTGCTTTAGCTTCTTTTATTGTAGAGTAAGCTTCCTCTTGTTTCACTCTAAACATTCTGGCTGTGATGTAGGATTTTAATAGTTCGGTGTGTTGCTTCGGTAATATTTTCTGTAGCTTATGGACGAGGCCTTTGTGCCATACCTTGTCGAAAGCTTGTGCTACATCTAAGAATACAGCTGAGCATACTTTATTATCTTCATAGGCTTTTTCAATAACATCTGTTATTCTATGCACTTGATCAATCGTTGAATGTTTGGTAATAAACCCAAACTGGTGTGTTGGTATTAGGTTTTTTCTCTCTATAATTGGTTTTAATCTTTTCAAGAGGAGCTTTTCAAATACCTTAGCTATCATCGGTAACAGTGAGATAGGTCGATAAGCTTTTATATCATTTGGTGATTTTCCAGGTTTTGGAACCATTATTATTTCAGCCATTTTCCAAACGTCTGGGACATATTTCAGTCGAAATGCTGCATTGATTAAGTTAGTGAGCTTTATAATACCCTTTCTTGGCAGATTGTGCAGCAATTGCCCTGTTATTAAATCATAGCCTGGTGATTTATTTGGCTTGATGTTAGTTTTAATAACGTTGGTGACTTCTTTCGGAGTTGTTAATTGAATTGTCGAATTTTCGCCGTCTATGTCCGGTAAAGTATGTTCAATTTCACTTTCGTTTGGTTTGAAAGTTTTCTCTAAATGGTCAGCGAATGCTTCTGCTTTCTCCAGGTTGCTGCGTGCCCAACTTCCATGCATGTTTCTTATCGGAGGACTATGTAGACAGGATCGTTTTAGGTATTTAGTGGCTTTCCAGAGCGAATAGTCTGTGTTCTTGTCGTCTGTTAAATTTCGTAGATAGTTATTTATGGAATTGTTTTTAATTTCCAAAATTTCCCTCTTCAACCTTTGTGTTATGTTGTTTAAGATATTCTTATTTTCAGGTGTTCTATTTTGCTGCCATTTTTTCCGTAGTTTTCGTTTTTCAGCTACCATTTCCTTGATTTCTTTCGGGTAATTTATTCCTTTGGTTGAAGTTTTAATTTCTGGAGTGTTATTCCAAGCAGCCTGTTGGATGTCTGCAACGAATTTTTCGGTTTCATAATTTAATTGGTCTTCTGTCTTAAGGGGAACATTTAGTTGAATTCGATTGTTTATTTCTTCAACAAATCCTTCCCAGTCTGTCCTCTTGTTGGTTAATGTTGGATTTTGTTGTTTTCTTATAATGTTTTCACTCAGCGTCAAAATCACAGGTGTGTGATCTGAACTTAAGTCAAAATTTTCTTCAACTTCCATGTAGTTAGTGGTTATGTTTCTAGCTATAAAGAAGTCTAACAGGTCTGGAGTTTTCTCTGGATCGGTAGGCCAATAAGTTGGTTTTCCTGTCGACATGTAACTGCACCCTAGCTCAGCAGCTGCTTTATGTAATTCATTACCTTTAGTTGTCGTCATTCTAGATCCCCATCTTGTATTTTTAGCATTGAAATCACCACCGATTATAAATTTTTCTCCTAGGTTGTTTAGAACATTCAAGTAATTTTCTTTTTTTTGGTTGTATCTTGGAGGGCTATATATGGAAGCTAATGTAACCCTGTATTTGCTAGATATAACAGTTACTGCCGTTACCTGATTTTCTGCTAAACTGAGTCCGGGTTCTTGATGATGGCATATATTATTTTTTATTATTATTGCACTTCCTCCTCTTGCTGTGTTAGCTGGATGAATGGTGTGGTAAAAGTAATATCCTCTAAATTTAATAAAGGATTCCTTTGTCAAATGGGTTTCAGATATTAAGCAAATATCTATTTTTTGCAATTCTAGGAATACTTGTAGGTCAGCGTGATGTTTCTGAATCCCATTAGCATTCCAAATTGCGATGCGGATGTCTTTACTTGCCATTTTTAGTTCTTGAGGCCACCGCCCTATTGTTTTCGAGTTTAAGTAATCTTTCAGAAAACGATTCAATAATCTTTTCCTGGTTGTCCAGCTTTGCTATAAGTTTCAATAGCAGTTCGTTGGTTGTAACGTCTTCTTTTTTTGTTTCTTTTTGAGCGGTTTGGTTTATGCTTTGAGCATAGGTCATTTCATCGTTGACTTCGTTGTACATTTTTGGTTGTTTATTTTGAGTCACTGTTTTTTGCTCTTTAGCCTGACTGATTTTATTTCTTCTCTCTTGGAATGTTTTCGCAACTACGCATCCTCTGTAGCTTGCTGGATGCGCTTCATTGCAATTCGCACATTTCGCTTTTGTTCCTTTGGGTTTTTTGCATTCTCCCGTGATGTGTTTTCCTGAGCATTTTACACACCTTGGTTCCCTTTTACAGAATTTTTGTGTGTGTCCATGTAATTGGCATCTCTTGCACTGTGGCACAAGATTTGCCTTTCTAAGAGGTTCTATTTTTACTTCGACTCCTAGAATTTGTTTAATTTCATAAATTGCTTTTATGTCCGTGTTATGTTGGAATGATAACATAAACAGTGGTAAAGGCTTCTTCTGGACAACTATTTCTCCATTGTTATTTTTATTTCGTTCTTTTTTCAGGATATTTGTGACGTCAGTACATTTAAGTCCATTTTTTATTAACTCTTCCACTATTTTAGTAGTTTTAGCTGTCGGTGGAAGCCCTCTTGCCATTACTTTAATGTCTCTGGTTTGCTTATCTTCATACGAGTGCCATTGTAATTTTAGGAATTCCAAGCACTCAGCAATTTTCGTAAAAGTTTTACGACATTCGGCGTTTAATTTGATTTGTCCATTGTTTAATGTTGTTGCTCTAAATAGTATATTATTTGTTTTCATTGTTTCATATAGCAAGTCAAAGTCTGTGACATTACTTACTATAATTGGAGGTGGTCTCGGCACTTTTATTTCTTTATTCAATTCTTGTGCTTTAATGGTTTTTGGTTGTTGTGGTGAAGCTTCAGGTGTATAGTTTGCTTTTCGTTTCTTATTTCTTTTAACTGTTATCCAGCCTACTTCTTTTTGCAATTCTTCCTCGTCTGTTTCATAGTTTACAGGCAATTTGTTTTCAGTGCACTGGTTCACTACGGGAATGCTAGTTGGATTGTATGTGTTTTGGTTTTTTATTAGGAGTTGTTGTGCATCTAATTGTTTTTGCATATTTGTTAGTGCAATTTCCAGATTCCGTCGGGCTGTTTTTTCGTTAATATACGCATTATAGAGAGCTTGCTCATTTTGCGTTCTCTTATGGTTTTCTTGACAAAAGATTTGATTCTGTTGTGCCAGATAAGCTTCACCTGACGTTGAGGATTGTGTTTCCATCTCATTTAAAACAAAAAAAATTGTAAATACATATTTCGTTTTATTTTATTCTATCCACCGTACAACTGTTAAAGGCATTATTTATTAACGTATTATTTTTTGTTACAGGTAATATATCAGACGTAACACTTTGTAACAAACGACTCCATTCAAAGAAACCACATGCTCAAGTAAGATTAACATGGCTTTCAATTAAAATACAAATACAGTTACAGGATAGGCATTAAATGTTTAAATGTACAAGTTATTGTATCCATTTTCTTAAATAAATTGATTATGCGAAGAGATATAACACATCATTCAATAAGTTTCCGGTCTAGTTATTTTTTTTAGAAATTGGGCTTAGTTTATTCCTTTTACTCATCGTTTTCGTCAATTTATGATACTGTGCAGTGAGTTGGTAGAATAGCCTTTTTTAATTTTGTATATGAGACCATTTTTTATTGATTTCTATACTCAGTCGATACAATGGCGTGATGTAATATACCATCCATACTATTTACGTCTAGTCTAATGGATAGATGCTGTAACCTTAATTTCTTTAGTTTGGAATTATTGTTTTGATAATAACAAAATTTGTTACACTCAATCAAGTCACTATAATGGGTAAGAATTTTTTATTATTTAATTATTACATTGTTACTAGTCGTCCTACAATTTGTCTTTATGATAGCTTAAATCTAGATATATAACTAGGAAGACCCATCGGACCTATCTCACTCTCTGGTGAAATAATGTTTATACATGTCACTGCTGTACTTTTTATTATGTGCACCTCACTACACGACACTACATAAGATTAAATGGTTTGATTCTTTTGAGTCTGTGTCGTGTTCTTGAGTGTCCAAAAGCTGCAATATTTCAATATTCTCATGAGAAGGAGTCTTTCCTCATGCCCCCTTGCAATTATTTTGATTTCTTGACTGACTGTGGCTATCTGAAGGTCTCGAAATTGGTAAACAGTCTTATAGTATTTGGGTGCGCCCACAATACCTCTCAGGACTTTGTTCTGAAAAATTTGTATTTTATTTATGTTACCCTTTGCAGAACATCCCCATAATTGAACTCCGTATGTCCATATAGGTTTCAGTATTTGCTTATATAATAGCAATTTATTATGTACTGATAATTGCCATTTTCCTCCAATTAGCAAGTACATTTTCCTATATTTAAATACCAGTTCTTTTCTTTTCTTCTTTATTTGTTCCTTCTATATGGAATGATAGTATTATTTAATGTTATTATGGGTAAGAATAACGTGTAATTTTGAAGCACATAATCTGAAGGTACACACATAGATTATTAGTTGAATACAGTGCATTGTTGAAGAACATACTCCATAGGATATTGTCTACAATTTAAAGCTTATTCTGAAAAATAGGTAGTACAATATATTTTATTCAAAGTATTGTCCTCGAAAGAATGATATATCTTTTGAGGCTATCTTCTTAACATGGCTTGAGTATCTTCGTAGGAAGCGAAACTGTGCTCAGATAGGTCACGGCTCATATGTCCGAGCAAGTAATAATCTGCAGGAGTAAGGTCTGGAGAATAAGGCGGGCGGGGTAGCATTTCCTATTTTATGTTTCTGAGTTCGGTTGTACCGGTTTTGCAGCATACGGTCGAGCGGTATCATTCTGAAGAATAACATTGTTGTGTCTTTGCTCGTATTCCGGTCGTTTTTTGCACAGTACTCGGCTCAAACGCATCAATGTTAGTCGATAGCTATTCCCTTTGATGGTTTAATTAAGTTTTAGCGACTCATACTATACCATGCCAAGCTGATCACACTAAATACAGAGCAATAGCGTAGAGACATGACCTGGTAGTGACCAGGTGGTCTCCATGATTTCTTTTGCTTTGGATTATCGTAATGGACCTACTTTTCATCAACAATAACAATACGATACAAAAATCTTTCTCATTTTGCCCTTGAAACAAAATCCCCAAAAATATCCTTCGCCATTTTATCAACACTACCTCATTTTCGCTAAATATAACTTTGAATTCATACTTCCTGTACATATATGTTACGTCATGGCTTGTTAATGATTTTAGGGACGTAATTACGAGTCGGGAACTGAAACCGGCACTGTTTTCGGCAAGATTCTGACTCCCGTCCGCCGATGAGCGCGATTTAATGGATCCGCGAAAAATGAAAAAAAAAGAGAAAGAGACGAGAGCGAGAACGAGAAAAAAAATGTAAACACACATGCCTATTCGCGTACAGTGGTTAAGTAACAGTTCGGGTCGTTGAATTTCACCGAAGATGATTTGCGCGGCACATTTGCTTTCGAACGACCGGCGACCGAACGAGGAAATCAAGTAGATCCGCCGGTGAATATGAGCAAAGAACGGGAGTGTTGAACGGTGATAGTACGACGATTTATTGCCCATTAAAAGAAGAATGTTATCAAATTATCGTCCCGTCAATAAACCGGTGAAAATATCTGGTTAAAATGTTACTCAGTTGCTTCTTTCGCGTATAACATGTATATATTAGCCACTTTAAAAAGGCATTTATTGAGTAATATCGGTATAATGCATTTAATTCGAAGTGTTGTCCATCGATAGCCGCTACTTCTTCCCATTTTTTAGGCAATTTATAGACTCCATCTCGAAAAAACGATGTATCTTTTGAGTTGACGAATCGACTCATTTTTTGGTATCTTCATAAGAAGTATAGCACTGCTCAGACAGGTCACGATTCATATGTTGGAACAAGTAATAATCAGAAGGAGCAAGGTCTGGAAAATATGACGAGTGGGGTAGCACTATTTTAATGTTTTCAAGTAACAGATCAATTGAAAAATCCCCGGCCTGACACATAGATGGCGCTACTAGAATTAAATCCATATATTTTTGGTTAGCCCTAACCCTCAAAAGATGCGTGTATAAATTTGACAGCTGTCGGATCATTAGTTTTTGAATTATAGCATTTCGAGTGAAGCAACTTTTGTTATTGTGAAAAAAAAATGGATAAAAATGAATTTCGCGTGTTGATAAAATGTTGCTTTTTGAAGGGAAAAAATACAGTTGAAGCATTGAAAACTTGGCTTGGACACTGCACCAACAAAATCAACCATCAAGGATTGGTATGCGAAGTTTAGACGTGGTGAAATGAGCACCGAAGACGGTGAACACAGTGGACGCCCAAAAGAGGCTTCTACCGCCGAAAACATTTTAAAAATCCACAAAATGATTTTGAATGGCCATAAATTGAATTTGAATGAAACAACAGACACTCTAAAGATATCAACTGAACGTGTACATCATATCATTCACGAATATTTGGCAAATAAGAAAGCTTTGTGCAAAGTGGTATCCGCGCGAGCTCACTTTTGACCAAAAACAACGACGAGTTGATGATTCGGAGCAGTATTTGAAGATGAAGAAGCGTAATAAACCCGAGTTTTTGTGTCTATATGTGACAATGGATGAAAAATTATCCCATCATTTCACTCGGAAGTCCAATCGACAATCATCCGAGTGGACTTCACGCCATGAACCCTCTCCAAAACGTGGGAAAATGCAACAGTCGGCTGGCAAGGTTTTGGCGTCTGTAGACTGTGTCTTTGATAGATCAAAGTTTCATCGATAATGACGAAAATCATTTTACTGACCAACCTAGAATGAAGATCAGTGAAAAGTTATTTTTAATTTTTTGTGTGATAATTTGTGTACATTATCATATATTATTTAAACCATCCCATCGTTCCCATCACTAAAGACACATCATCAACATGTTAACGTTATCACTCTAATCAGCATTTCACAAATATTCAAGTCGTTATAGTTTCTGATTGAACCAATCAATTCAATCAAAATACCCAACCTTTCAAATACCACTTAAATCTGAATAAAAAAACCTATTTAGTTATTTGTTTATTAATTTATGTTTAGCAATCATCGATTATATCAAACTACTATCATATTCCGAATTGTTTGCTAAACATCCACAGATTTATTGATAGTATTTGGTAAAGGATGATGCAATATTATCAAATACACTTACAAAACTATGTCAAACGTAAATTTAAAGTGTCTGATTGAAAGTTGAAAGTCCTCTGATGCCTTGCCCAGTCACCAAATATAAACAGTTACTAAACCAATAAAAAAAACATCTTTTTTTTTCGCTAATATATGTTAATTCTGTTATTTGAATGCCGACAATATTTTATCTACACGCAACAAGAACCAGTTTATGTTTATTGAAATTGATTATATTTTTAAAAGATGACAGAATGTTGTTATTTTTATTACTTAGTAATGATTGACGGATAATTATCGAATTATTCTTTATGTTGTTAATGAAGGTTGTGATATTCTCAGAAAGATTTTCGTTAGGACTAGTCTAGACTAATGAGTCTTTAATATGGATGCTACCACTCTATTCTCAGGAGCTCTTGGAGCTATTGACTTACTGTCGATTATTTTAAATATCTCTTGATGATATATATTGTGAAGTATTATTATCTTCCAAACTATTATCTGTTGCTAACGACTACTGTTTCCCATCTTTCTGAAGTTTACGTGAGAGGTGACTCGATTATTGAGATATATTTTGAGCAAAATTCAACGAGTTTAAATATATAGAGTTCGAAAATAAATTGACACTAATTCAGTTCCTTTCATATCAATTAATCATTATAGAAAGGGCTTGGTGGAACAGATTGTACCAGTTTTTGACAATATTATGTTTAAAAGACTAAAACATGTTTCGAAGCTGTCTCTTTTCAACCGAGAGTAAATCCGTTTTTGAGATATTTGAAGCGAATTATACTTTATCAAAGAATATGCAATAAAAAATTGAACTTTGACCTAAATATAGTTGTGGAACTGTCGTCAGAGTAAATCCATTAAAATTAGTTCACAGCCTTAGTATTTTACCTATTTTTTTTTTATTTTGTAAATTCATGACAGAAAAGTTGTTTTAATAGCTATGATGTTTTTTTGAAAAATTCAACGAGTTTGAATATATGGAGTTCAAAAATAAATTGGCACTATAATTCAGTTATTTCAGTAATCATATCGACTAGTAACATTTCTTCTCGTAACTTTCTTTCTCGGTCTACCATAGTAAAACATATTTTTTTTTTGGCAAAATTAGTTTTTTTTATTCAACATAATTCCCTTCAAGGGTGATACACTGATTATAGCAACCCTCCAACTTTTCGATGCCATTTTTGTAGTACGATTTGTCGTTTGCTTCAAAATAGGCCTCAGTTTCGGCGATCACCTCTTCATTCGATGAAAATTTCTTCCCAGGGAGCACTCTTTTGAGAACTGAGAACAGGAAATAGTTGCTGGGGGCCAGATCTGAAGAATGCTGTGGATGAGAAAGCAATTCGAGGCCCAATTCATGGATTTTTGCCATCGTTTTTACTGGCTTGTGACACGGGGCATTGTCTTGATGAAGCAGCACTTTCTTTTTCTTTAAATGCGGCTGTTTTTTCGGGGATTTCGTCCGTAAAACGGTCTAATAACGATATGTAATAGTCGCTGTTGATGGTCCTTCCCTTTTCAAGGTAGTCAATGAAAATTATTCCATACGCATCCCAAAATACAAAAGCCATAACCTTGCCAGCTGACTGGCGTTTTCTCACGCTTTGGAGCAGGTTCATCGTGTGCAATTTACTCGAATGACTGTCTATTGAACTTCGGAGTGAAATGGTAGAGCCATGTTTCATCCATTGTCACATATCGACGCAAGAACTCGGGTTTATTAAGCTTGATCATCTTCAAACACTGCTCCGAATGATCAACTCGTCGTTGCATTTGGTCAAAGGTAAGCTCGCGCGGCACCCCCTTTGCACAGAGCTTTCTCATTCCCAAATATTCGTGAATAATATGGTGTACACGTTCAGTTAATATCTTTAGAGTGTCTGCTATTTCATTCAGTTTCAATTTACGGTCATTCAAAATCTTTTTGTAGATTTTTTAAATGTTTTCATCGGTAACAACGGGTTAACAACCTCTTTTGGGCGTCCACTGTGTTCACCATCTTCGGTGTTCATTTCACCACGTCTAAACTTAGCATACTAATCCTTGATAGTTGATTTGCCTGGGGCAGTGTCGGGAAAATCGGCATCAAGCCAAGTTTTTGCTTCAACTGTATTTTTCCCTTCAAAAAACAATATTTTATCAACACGCGAAATTCCTTTTTCCTATAAAAATGCCATAATTTACAAACTAATGATCCAACCGCCGTCATTTTCGTAAGTAAACTGATTTTGTGAAGAGATACAACGCATCGTTCAATAAGTTGACTTTCTTGGACTAATCCAATTACTTTTTACTGTTGGGTTTGTTGCAGTAGATCCAGTTTCCATCCCCAGTCACGATAAGACACTGAAAACTCTTCTTTTAGGAATGTTTAATTGAATCATAATCATATATCATCAAGTCAAGCCCTTTTGGAGGATACCAGACACTGCCATCCTCGCTTAACATATTGTTCAAATCACCAATATGTCATCTACGATTCCAAAAGTTTCGGATTTCTTCTGGTATTGACTTATTGTGCTTCAGCTAACTGGATTCGTCATTTCGTACTATTACCGTTGATTTAAAGTTAATAAAAACGATTGTAACATGGAACCAGCGTGTATGCGAGAGCTCTTGTAAGTCATCGCAAGAGCCCGTGATTTTCCTTCGCAGTGCAAGTCGTTTCCTAACAATGTATGAGTACCAGTACTATATAAACGATTTCGCAAACAATTTAATTACGGGTACCTCGGCGGTTTTACGACGGGGTCTCGCAGACAGCGTCCAACTTCCAGCGTCGTAAAACGGCAGACGACCACGGTGTCGTTTTGTTCTTTTCCGCAACAGTTCTCGAGTATCTCTTTGAGCTGGCCGTGTCCGTACTTCGGCCAGGTAAACGATAATGAGTCGTTCTTGGAAACAGTTTGTGCGATGATATAAATAGTGGAGGTTGGAGAGCTGTAAATTCGCTATATTCTTTGGTGGGCGTAGTGGCTCTTCGTACACAGTGGGACAGTAACCAAGTAGATACATTGTTTTTATTGTTACAATATTCCCAACCCTCTTTACCGCTAATCTTTAACAATATTAATTCATAACAACAATCCAATCATACTAATTTCTTGCCATATATTCAAATTAAATAGGAAAAAATTCAACGAGTTGGAATATATAGAGTTAAAAAATAAATTAACCCTATAAATTCCAATAATTCTCACTCGTAACAATTTCAGAGTAACAATGAAATAAGTCAATCACACCAAACAGAATTTGTTAAAAAATTAACAAATTTGGATATAGAGAGTTCAAAATAAATAACAATTAATAGATGTAATGTAAGTAAGTCTGGTTCATTTTTCACCTTTTAATATTGATTTTCGTTTGAAACAATCGAAATTCATATACATCAACATATATGAAATCTTTGTTGAAGAAAATCAACAAGTTTCGTTATATAGACATCTAAACTTAATTAACTCTACGTTTATAGTGTTTAATCCTCACA
Source organism: Rhynchophorus ferrugineus (assembly GCF_030347505.1). Classification (NCBI taxonomy): domain Eukaryota; kingdom Metazoa; phylum Arthropoda; class Insecta; order Coleoptera; family Curculionidae; genus Rhynchophorus; species Rhynchophorus ferrugineus. The sequence continues at coordinate 7,074,766 of NW_027472586.1, read as the reverse complement.
GGGAAAGCTCAGAAAACCAAATCTATGTTTAACAATATTAACATAATATTATTACTTATTATTTATATTTTTAGAAGAATTAAAACATACAAAATTGTGACCATATTTATAAATATGTTAAAAAAATAATTATATATACATTTTGCTTAATCAACATAGAAATGCCTGAGTAAAAATGATATGGATCAGTTTTTCACATTATATTTAAGAATATTACCTATTAGAAAAAACTCGTACTTGTACTTCTGCAAATATATATACAAAATTTGTTGAAAAAATGTTAGTATCACAGAAAAAGCCCAGTAAAACAAGCCTGAATTAGTTTTTCACCTTTACATTGTATTATATATCACAAAATAAACTTAATATTTATTTTTAATCATGCGTTTAATTTATTTTTGAACTCTATGTATTAAAACTCGTTGATTTTTTAAAACATCTTCGTTATATATTGTTGAATGGTTCAAATATAAGCTATGAAATTGATGAAGATCTGTTCTACTGAGGCCTCTTTATGATGATTATATAATGTTAGGATATTCATATTCAAGAACAAAAGTTGGACATCGTTTCCTTATAATTAATATAACACACCTTAATACAATAATAATTTCAAACTCTATATGTCCGAACTCGTTGAGAATTTTTTTACAATAATTATTGTTTACCATATAAATCAAGTACAAAAGTTGGACATCGTTTTCTTATAATTAATATATCACACCTTAATACAATACCAATTTCAAACTCTATATGTCCGAACTCGTTGAGAATTTTTTTACAATAATTATTGTTTACCACATAAATCAAGAACAAAAGTTGGACATCGTTTTCTTATAATTAATATATCACACCTTAATACAATACCAATTTCAAACTCTATATGTCCGAAGTCGTTGAGAATTTTTTTACAATAATTATTGTTTACCACATAAATCAAGAACAAAAGTTGGACATCGTTTTCTTATAATTAATATATCGTACCTTAATACAATACCAATTTCAAACTCTATATGTCCGAACTCGTTAACAATTTTTTTACAATAATTATTGTTTACCACATAAATCAAGAACAAAAGTTGGACATCGTTTTCTTATAATTAATATATCACACCTTAATACAATACAAATTTCAAACTCTATATGTCCGAACTCGTTGAGAATATTTTTACAATAATTATTATTTACCACATATTAATGCAGTTTACGTAATATTTGCATATATAAACCCCATTATATATTAATTAAAAAACTGGCATTAAAGTTTTACGCCTTGTAAAGTAATCCTTATTATTTATAACTTAATTTTTGCTAATAAACGATACCATACTATAAAAGTTAGGTCTTGCAGACGTAAATATTTCCATATTTTATAAATAACATGCGTCATTTCAAGCAAAGATTTTATCCATTCCGTTCTCTGTATATTTATTCACTAAAAGCTTTAAAATTGTTTGTAAGCTTGTGTGCTAAAAAGTGTTAATGAATATATCAACAAATTTACTCAAACAATTGGATTAATTGACATCAAAGGGTCGAGGTTATTAATATTTTATATCGGCAATTTGGCTGGGTTTTTTCCTAAATGGTCTAAGGTTGGTTTTTATAACTAGGATATCCCGGGCCTGGCTTGGATTTCCCTTAATCTATAACGCGGAACATTATTTACCCACCAGATGTTCATCTTTCAATATATGGAAGGTAATAGTAGGGAATATCACGTATTTTTTAGTTGGATAAGGTTTAAGCAGTTAACCATCTTGTTTACATCAGGTAAATGAAAGAGATTCTGTCGAAAAACGTGATTATTTAAAACCATTCAGTTTTTGATTTATGATTTTTTATTGACTAAAATCGAAAACAGAAATTTTAGTTTCGCATATTCCTATTCCTTTTGACAGTAAATAAACTTTTATTTTACTTTATATAACATAATATTATTACTTATTATTTATATAATTTCTCAAAGACACAACCAATCACACAAAAATTAAACAAGTTCGTATTTTGGGAGTTGTTATTTCATTGTTCAATATAGAGTTTAATTTATTTATTTGAGATCCTTTTTTCATGGTATATCCAAACTACTTTCTTCTATATATCCAAAATTATGCTTTACACAATTTATATATAAATAATCGATGATAAAACGCAGTTATGCTTATATACTTAAAATAAGGTGTAAATTGATTCAGATCTTAGATTCTAGTGGAACCGTTATCTGATGATTAAACGATAGGAACATCTGGGGAATAGAATTATAGTGTAAATTTATGTGTGCACTCTATATATCTAAACTCATTGTTTTTTTTTAAATAAAATGTTGGTTGGGGAAAGAGTTATTTTGTTTCTTCCTAATAAATGGCTTTAACATTTTTACAGCTATTTAAGCCTTTTACATTTTTTAATAATACTTATTCAAAGAAGCCATACTCTAGTCCGTTACACAAAACTGGATAACTAAAGATTAATGATTGTATGCTGTATTACTCTATCACGTTTTTCACTTTTTCGACCAGAAATCCCAAAAGTTCTACAGAAACGAACTACAACTACAACGCCTAGTAGAACTATCCAAAAATGTAGCTACTGATTATGAAAAAAATTCAACGAGCGTTTAGAGATCAAATGTATAATCAAGCTTAAATTCCATTACCCGATAGGTTATTGATGCTGATGCAAAGATGGCTTCAAATGAGGCTTGTCAGGATCACTTGGTTCAGTTTTTCACAAAGAAATCTAGAACTTTTTTTTTATTTAGAGTATCGCACGAAATAGCGTTTTCGACATTAAAACTATTTCGGCTGGAGTTCCACAAGGTAGCGTCTTAGGACCTCTACTCTGTTGACATTCCAACAACAAAAGAAACACTACTTGGAACCTTTGCTAATGAGACAATTATTATGGCAAACGACATATCTCTGTCTAGGGCAGTAGACAAAGTATAAATGCCAGTCAACAAAATCTACAAATGGACGAAAGATAGGAAAATTCAACTTAATAACTCCAATATCACTCAATGGATGCCCGATTGCTCAAGCAGAATCAGCTAAATATCTCGGAATTCATTTTGACGACAGATTAAATTGGAAGCATCATGTTAGGCAAAAAGCAAAACACATTAGAACCAAAATAAAACAACTATACTGGTTAGTCGGAAGATACTCTCAACTTGATCTAAAATCAAAGAGGTTGATTTATAAAACAATTACAAAGCCAATTTGGAATTGGAACATGCAAATATGGCGTAGCACTAAAAATTCAAGTCAACTAGTCATCCAACGCTGTCAAAACAAGGTTCCCTGATTGATTACCAATGCTTATCGCTACGTAACCAACGAAGAGCTGCACGATGGCCTGGAAATCAAATGGATTTGCGAAGTTATCCAAGATTCTTGAAACACGAAAGACGATTACTAAATCATACTAACGTAGAAGCAATACAACTGCTGGACAGGGCGTAGGATGTCAGGAGATTGAAACGAACAAAACCGTACGAACTTGTGTGAACATTTAGTGTGTACTATTAGTGTAAACTATAAGTTAAAAATTAATAAATAATTATAATTTTATAATTGAGGAATACGTATTGTGTATTCGTCTTGCTTGTGAATTAATCCAAGTATAAATGAAATGTAGTAATAAATTAATTTATAATTAAAATTGTACTAAGCGTATCTAATGAAGATGTTATAAAAAAATTTAGTCTTATGAACCATTTTCTATGTTTAATGTTAATCACTACATAGTATAAAACAAAGTCGCCTTTTCTGTCCCTATATCCCTATGTGCGCTTAAATCTTTAAAACTACGCAACGGATTTTGATGCGGTTTTTTTCAATAGAGTGATTCAAGAGGAAGGTTTATATGTATAATACATGCATAATATACTAAGGCAACATTGCTAATTTTAGAGGTTTCTAACGTGATGTCGTAAATTAACCTATTTTTTTAGGCTTATTTAGCAATTAGCAAAAACGCTGCCTAACCCTACGAGTTAGATCAAATTAATGTACTACAGTATTGTACACCATAAAAAGGTCTACAAAAAAGTCCGCGATGGTATATGTTTATCTTTTAGGGATAACCCACATTAACCATTTTTATTGTTTACTTTTTACGTGAGAAAATGGCTTATTTACGAAGCTATTTTAAGCAATACGGCATTAATCCTTATCGAATTAAGTACCTTAAATACAGTGTGCAATTAATATAGATCAATATGGTTCCTTACAGCATGTAAATTAAACAAATATTTTCGGAGATATTACAAATTTAAAATTTGCGTTTAAAAATGTGTAATGTAATAAAAATTGTATGAATTTAGATATTCCAAAGATAGCAGGAAATTTTCATAGTAAGTATAGGGGAAGAGGAATTGTTTTACTCCAAATTTAATGCGCGCAAGCCAAGGGCGGTAATGAATGAACCAAAAATACTGGATCGATTTTAATCATGTTTTCATTGAGTGACATAGGCATATATATTTTATGCCCGTGCAAAGTCGGAGCGGGCCGCTATGTTTTTATATACAACGTTCATATTTTTTTCTGTAGTGTATTTAATTTAGTATCAGCATTGCACCCGTGCGAAGCCGGGGCGGGTCGCTAGTTTAATTATAAATTAATAAAAAATTAAAATAACATCATTAAAGTCTTGGTCACTTAATTTGCGAGTGTGTTAAGTGCCTGTCATCATACACTCGATGATTATTGCAAACGAGAGTTAACAGTTTGCGGGTACGCGAAGACATCGACCCAGACCGTCATAAAAAAAGCGCCGAAATGAAAAAAATCCGTCATCGGTCCGGAATGGCCATTTGAATTCATCACCACTCCACCGGTACCACCCCGAAACAGAACTTTTACCTTTCGGATCGCATTGGGGAATACGCACATACCCAAACACTAGCGCCGACGACAGACGGACAGCCTCCTCTTGACTTGACCAGGCCGGTTCAGTCGGTGTTAGTCTACCTTGTCGGTCGTACCGTGTGCCGCGTGAATCTCGTCGAATCGTTTTTGCACCTGCCTTGACCGACTGTTGCCCGTTCACACACATATATATAAATCGTCTCCATTTTGCGCGTTCTAAATGAAGATGTAGTGTTTTCATCGTTTTTTTCTGGTCGAAAAATCGTTGAAGAAAATTGACGAAAATGAGCGAGGATCTCGATTCGAAATCGACCACCAACTCATGTCTCAGTTCCGCGCTGAATTCTCTGGAGGATTTGGATTATACCATCGAGCTTGACTGTCTCCGTCAGAATCCAGGTAAGGTTCTGTCAGAAATCTTGTTCGGGACTCACTAAGTGAACTCTCAATATAACATTTATCGATGGAGGCTCGTCAAGGTCACCCATCAGGAATGCGTACTATTTCGCTACAAATAATAATTTTATTTATCCCAGAACTATTCATTATTAATACTATATCGATTCAAAATACTTACCACAGAATTTTTAAAACAATTTCAAACCTTTCCAATGATTTTGTACAATTAGAGATCCAATTTGTAATTAAAAAATCACTTTTTACCGGAACACAAAAAATTGTTTATCTAACAACGTTAAATCATCCAAATATTTTCGACGACGTCTTACAATTAGAGATCACAAGTTTACAACAAAAATATAACTACCTCGAATATATTTATTCCGAATGGAAGCATTTTTATTATAAAACATCTCGAGTGAATGACCATCATCTCTGAAAGCGCTTAACCGGAAAAAGAACCAGTCATTTCAAAATTATAAGTAAGATTATTGTCTAAAATTAATTTAAAATGTCTTTAATAAACAATACAGTATCATCCTATTTAATATGTTTACAATTCCACATATTATCATTGTTAATATTATTTGAAACAATGGTGATTATTACACAACCATTTTACACAATTTTAATATTGTCAGACAACGACCCTTGTTAGAGGTTACGAGATTCAGAGTAAACGTTTCCTACAATATTATACATTTTAACCGTCGTTCTTAATTAATAAATTACTAACGTATTTACCGAATACAACCGTCCAAATATGCGACTATTAATTGCAAAAAAATCCAACGAGCCTATAGAGTTCAAATGTATAATCAAGCTTAAATTTCATTACCCCATAAACATTAATTTATTGGTAGTTCGTAGATTATCTTTACGTCACTAGCTGGTATTACTACCACGAAAGGTATATACTATTTAAACATTTTGTTCTCACAATCATTAATGACATTGCTGATCAATTACCTTTAAGTTGTTTATACAATTAAAGACGAAAAAGAAAACGGACATTGGAAATAGAATAAACATAACTACAACCATTACAAGTTATCTCTCAATGAATCTTAGAAATAGTTGTAATTAACAAACAATGGGATAAGTAAAATGAACTTTAATCAAATATCAGTAAAGTCAATCTAGCACAGTTTGTTCGTCGTACTTGAAAAGTTATCATCAATGCCATATTATAGAATTAATAGTTTTTGTTGATATTCATATCTCAAGTGATTTATATCAAAACAAGTTAATTTTATAGAATTATATCTCCAACGAGGTCATAGAATTAGAGATTACAACATAAAAACGTTTTAAAACAATTTATTGTTCGTCGATATATATGCGCTATTGATAATAGCTAATATTATTTTATTACCTAATTTGTTGTTAAAGTTATATCTTCGCTACTATTTTTATGGTACCATTTATGCTAAAACTTCAACTCGTACATGATTTACTGTTATGCGTTGTTTCTCAAAAAGATTGCATGTTAAAATAAGTATATATTTTATATCCACTAGATGCGTGATTTCCTTAGTTAATAGATAGCTTTTGTTGCAGGTAATAATGGATGCACAACCATTTACAATGAAATACTATATTTGAAAGGAGTAGTAAGTAAAATGCGTTACAACAAAACTGGTAAAAATTATTCATTAAGTTCATAGATTTAGAGATCTCAGTTGGTTTTTTTTTCAACGAGTTTATACGACTAGATATCGCAAAATATTATATAGTCTCATTTTGAGTTTGCTAATTGCCAATTCCTCGACATTAAGTGGTGAAGGTTAAACAGCTGCGAGAAACATACATTATTATTATGACTTCTACTGGATAAATAAAATATTCACCGAAGCACACATAACATTTATTAGCAGAAAAATGAATGGCATCTGTAAACATTAAAATATAACCTTTAATCCAATAGCATTTAAGCAACAATTAAAGTTCATGGGAAGTTCTACTCAAAAAAATCAAACAACTTAATAATCGATGTTCAATTAGATAATTTTGAAAATATCTACGTGAATTTTGTGTTATGAAATTGTTTTTTTTTTCAACGAATTTATATAATTAGAGACAATAATGCTTAAAACTGTTTCGTTCTTTATTATTTAACAATAATATTAAATGAATTCAAATCATCGAGCTCAGAGATTTAGAACTCACAATATTAAATTGTTGTTAAAAATTATAATAATATATAAAAATATGTAGTGTTTAAAGAGGATAAAATAATAAACATTATGCTATTAATATTAAATATTTTTGAAGCAAGAATATCAATGCCGTTAAGTATAATCAATCAACAGTCTGGAGGACAGTTTGTTTCATAACTGTATTGAAATTGCTGCGTCAGTTGTCGTGCATTCCAATATCACACTCATTTAATCTTCTTCAATGAAAAAAGATGATAAATGATCTTATTTTTAAGGACAAAGAACTGCCAGCGAAACGAATCGAATGAACGTTAAAATATTGAATGGTCACTGTTTGACTGGTAATGTCATTTTGTTTCCATTGGTAGTAACTCTGCGAGATATGTTTCAAAACCACCGTATTTGGTATAACATGAATAACAAAGAGTTAAATTTAAGTTATATTACGTAACTGAACAATGAGCGTATATGTGATCCTGATAATGTCGAACAAAACATCTGCTTCAACATATCGCAAACAATTTATAATCAATAGCTAATTTAAAAATTACCAACGAGGTTATACAACTAGAGGACGTTAGTTTAGAAGCATGAATCCACTTTATCGACGTTTATATGTGAGTTTCTTAATTACGGCCCATTATTGCAAAACCATTGGAATTTCGCCTATTAAACGAAGCGTTTTTTCCTCTTGTGAAATTAGCCACTCGCCGAAGATTGTTCGTAACAGCGCCAACATCTGACCGTACGCAAAAAAATCATACGATGTTACCATCCACTTTTACTCCTCCGTAGATTTATATCAAACGCTATGCATTTTATACTATATACATATATAAAATTATATAAAACTAACGTAATACAAGAACTAATTACAACATAAAATAAAACTAGAGTAGATTCCAACGATCTCATATAATTAGAGATCGCCATATTTAAAAAAAGTAAGCTCTCGTTAATTATTAATTCCAAAATCAACGAGTGGGCGTTAATGATGCCCAGAATGGCATCCATACCAAAACTATTAGAACCAAATACATATAAATAGTTCCTGATCCGAGAATCGTGAAGTTCCGTGAAAGTAGGCTTTTGTTTTATTGGAAAAAATCGTCGCGAATTGAATAAAACATAGATGATACCATTATCTATAATAGGGTACACAATCGCTATTAGTGGGTACCATTATAACGAGAACTAAAGTCTTACAACGCCAATATTTCAGCTCGATCGCCAACTATATAGCATAACATCGTAGATAAATCGTACACAGCTGTCCGTATCGGCTCAACGGCTCAATATTTATAGAACTTTCGCTATAGATTTAATGAGAGATGTAGTACGTAATCGTACCGGCATATATCGCTTCAATTTCTTTATAAACCTAGCTGATTTATTAAGACCGTTAAACAAACACATAGTAGTTTTTTAAAAATGTAGGAATTTATTAATGCACTGTATAATTTTGCGGATAATATGGACTGATACTAACGAGCTTGAAATATGGAGTTCATATACAATAAAAATAATACATCAAAGATCAACGAGTTAAAAAATGTAGAATTTGCCTGTGTTAATTAGAATTCTAAGTATTCATTATTACAAAAACAATTATTTAATTTATATTTATATGATATTGTATTACCATTAGAAATAACAGCATATTTTTTTTATTAATCTCTTAGAACTTCAATAATCTGCCCGTGGGCAATAAGTATTATTATATGATTTCCGTTAGACAATATAACTATCCTGACTTGTAGAATTGCTTCGGTAAGTGACCTGTTCTACAAACTAAATCTTATTCTAGATACTATCCTAACTTATTCTAAAGTCTATCCTAACTTATTCTAAAGACTATTCCAACTTATTCTAGATATTAGTATATCTCACTCTATGTGCCTATCAATCAGTTTGTATGGCAGTATGCGTTTGAGATTACGCACTTCACTGTCATTGCGCACATTTAACTGTTTGGCGAGTGCATTGGGATGCGCTAATAATCTTTCAGAATACTTCGCACTAACACTTCGAATCACACCCGTTATGGGTTCTAAGGGGATATCGCGCTGAATTATAATTAAGTTATTTACTATACCAACAAAATTGTAAATATAGTATTTACATTTTTAGACATAGTAGTATAGAATCTTTAACAACGATCAACCATATTAGAGATCATAACAATAAAATAATGTCTTTCTGAATAAAGAACTAAATAATCTGACAAGTAAACGGGGAACGGTGTCAACGAATTCGAAAATATAGAGATCGTCTCTAACAAAACTGATTAAATTAAACTATACCAATACTTAAATTAATAAGTAAGAATTGATTAATATATCATATACGTTTGTAAAAAAACGGAATATCAACGAGCTCGAAAGTATAGATTATAAAATTATTCATCAAATTTTGAGTAGTAGGTACTTATATAAGCCTAGAGGCTAACTGGCTGTTAAAAACTATGGGATTATTTAAAACTTATGGATTTATTAAAGTGCTATATATTTTTACGAAAAATATAGAATATTACCAACGAGTTTGAAAATATAGAGTTCGCACTCAATAAAATCTCGTATAAATACGACCCCAGCTTAGTATATTTTCTGTATATGGAATTCACAGATCCTTAAACGTAATAAATCTGTTTGAAAAATACAAATTATATAGTGTAATCTTTGAACAATAGACCACACATTCTTATATCACTGAGAAATTGTTTGAAACGCCTGTAAATTGAGATATTATTCGCCGTTTAGCCCGATGACGCAACACTGTTACAAGAACGTGAAAAAAGAAAACACCAAACAGGAGTCGTGTTCTTTACGTTGTTATTTAATAGCTTGTCGGAAGGGAGTCTATATAAAATTGTTCTACAAAACCTTCTATTCTTTCACACGCGAAAGGGAATTGACCGATTAAAAAAAACCAATCGATATTATATCGATACAATCGCAGAAAAAAGTAGACTCGTATTTTATTAAAATGTTTTTCCTATGATCGTTCGGTAACTACCTACTCGAGTATCCTACAGTTATATTTAACTGGATGAAATTAATAAAAAATACCGGGTTTTTTTAATATGCCAATTCATTTAAGACATAATTAAACGAAGATAATATTATCTCTATATATTGAAATTCGTTGGCAGTATCCAATAGATAAAAACAATATTCTATATAACGCGATCTCTAAATTTTCAAACTCACCGGCATTATACAAATATCATTCAAAATGATTAAAATTATATATTATTTTACCATAAATGCCCAATATCATAAATAATATTCTATTAACAAAACCGTTCAGTTCAAACTCATTTTTACGAATCAAATGTTTCTTTTTTATATTATTCGCCAAGAAGGAAACACATTCATGTCTTTTTTTTCTGGTACAACGAAAAATGTAGCTGTGAATTTACATTCGCTTCAACAATATCAAGTTGCTGTCTTAGAACCGTAAAAACCTTTCACTGGCCTAACTGTATGTTCATTCATGTGCCGATCGTCATTAGTTTTTCATTTCGAAGCCACCTAGATACATACGCCGCACGATTATCCGCCGCCGGTTCACTTGTTTCACTTTTTTTAATCCCTGGACACATACATGATGTATGTTATATCCAAAGGAACCTTAAAATGATTTTATATAATAATAATTTGTAATATATTTGATGATAACAACGAATTTCAATATTTAGAGATCGCATTTTTGTAAGTTTGTCAATTATAAATGACTAAGTAACATAAAAACCACAAAAGAATTACTATTTTTATTAATTATATAGAATTAATGATATCAACGAGTTCGCAGATCAAGAGATCGCATTGCATAATGAATGTGATCTCGTTATTATCGATTTATATTAATTGTTCCTATTAATATATTTTATTATACACATATATAGACTTTATCATCCCTTATCCCTAATCCCTTAGAGATTAATAATTTTAATAATTGGAGATCACTTCAGACATCGCAAAGGTTACCAATTAAAAATGACTAAGATGATATTAATTAAATAGCATTAACGATACCAATGAGTTTAAAAATATAGAGATAGCATTTTTTATGTTTGTCATTTATAAAGGACTAATTAGTATAAAATCCAGGATCATTCTTATTTTTATTAACTACATAGAAAAGATACCAACGAGTTTAAAGATCCAGAGATCGCATATCGTAATATTAATTGTTCCTATTGATTTATTTTAATATAGCAATCCAAAGAGACTTATATAGATTATATATATATATATATATATATATATATATATATATATATAACATAATAAAGTATTTAGTAACGTTATTAAAATATATCGATTTTCTAGAATTTATCTTAAATATGATATGATAAAAAAGGTAATTGACTTTTTCTATTAATATCGCGAAGAAATTTGATTGATTAACATTGTAACTGATCATTGGGTATCCGAAACAATTCCCCGAATCAATTAATGTCTTCATTAGCGACACGGTGGTATTATTTAACATCGATTCTGACCATGAAAGAAAAAAGTAAATTGGGTGCGGCCAATATCTACAGACAGCTTCCATGGAATCTCTCCAGTGACAGTAACAGTGATTCATCTGTCGCAAATGCACGTCCTCGAATATATCGTGTGAATCGTCAGGAAATGCCGTTTCATCGTTATTAATTATTCCGAAAAAACTTGTGTTTTGAATCTGATAAAAAAATAATGAAAACAGTTAAAACATTAAACATAATTTATTACTTTTTTTTGGTACTTTTTTATTTTAATTAGTTCTGTGCCTTGATCGCTCGCTGAAAGCTTTAAGTTTAAAATTGAAATTGTTTATATATATGTTTATAACAGGTTAATTGAAAAGTCTCCGGCCTACCATAGTAAAACACATTTTTTTGCAAAATTGGTTTTTTTGTTCAACATAATTCCCTTCAAGGGTGATATACTGATTATAGCGACCCTCCAACTTTACATACTTATACATACCATTTTTATAGTACGATTTGTCCTTTGCTTCAAAATACGTCAGTCTCGGCGATAACTTCTTCATTCGACGAAAATTTTGTTCCCAGCGAGCACTCTTTTGAGATCTGAGAACAGTAAATAGTCGCTGGGGGTCAGATCTGGACAATACGGTGGATGAGAAAGCAATTCGAAGCCCAATTCATGGATTTTTGCCATCATTTTCACTGGCTTGTGACACGAGCCTTGTCTTGGTGAAGCAGCACTTTCTTTTTCTTCAAATGCGGCCGTTTTTCGGCTATTTCGTCCTTCACGATCCAATAACGCTACGTAATAGTCGCTGTTGATGGTCCTTTTTTTTTTCAAGGTAGTCAGTGAAAATTATTCCATGTGCATCCAAAATACAGACGCCATAACCTTGCCAGCCGACTGTTTGGTTTTCTCACGGTTTGGAGCGGGTTCATCGTGTGCAGTCCATTCGGATGACAGTTGATTAGACTTCGGAGTGAAATTATAGAGCCATGTTTCGTCCATTGTCACATATTGATGCAAAAACTCTGGTATATTACGCTTGATCATCTTCAAACACTGCTCCGAATCATCAACTCGTTGTTGTTTTTGGTCAAAAGTGAGCTCGCGCGGTACCCACTTTGCACAGAACTTTCTCATATCCAAATATTCGTGAATGATATGATGTACACTTTCAGTTGATATCTTTAGAGTGTCTGCTATTTCATTCAATTTCAATTTACGGTCATTCAAAATCATTTTGTGGATTTTTTAAATGTTTTCGTCGGAAACAACCTTTTTTGGTCGTCTACTGCGTTCACTGTCTTCAATGCTCATTTCACCGCGTCTAAACTTAGTATACCAGTCCTTGATGGTTGATTTTCCTGGGGAAGTGTCCGGAAACTCGACATCAAGCCAAGTTTTTGCTTCAACTGTATTTTTCCCTTCAAAATGCTATAATTCACAAACTAATGATCCGACACCAGTCAAATTTATATACGCATCTTTTGAGGGTTAGGGCTAACTAAATAACATATGGATTTAGTTTCTAGTAGCGCCATCTATGTGTCAGGCCGGGGACTTTTCAATTGACCTGTTATATGTTTTTCTGAGAAGCCTGTATGAAATTGTAATAATTATTTAAACATAGACCAAAAGTAAATATGTATAAATTATGCATTTATTTAAGCTATTGAACACAGCTCGTGATTTAAAAGCAATTCTAACGTCTTTCCTCCAGTTCTAGGATATCTAACATGACTGTAAACTTATTTTAATAATGTTAGTTTTATCTCGCATATGTTAAAAGCATTGTACATAAATGTAAGGTCCATATTGTGGATCCTACTCAGTCACTAGCCGCGGCTAACGATTGCTGTTTGTTTGTACAAGTTTCTGTTAATGTTTACCGCATAATCCAGCTCTTAAATTAGATTTTTTAGTACGTCTGATGTACTTTCAGTGGCAGATGTTTCCGCAAGGTCATTATTCACTTTAAACAATTGTCTCATTAGCGTTAATCACCGTATTCCTCCGGCATATCCAAGAATAGATCGTTGGATTTTTTGGTTTGTACTATTTTTCGTCATGCCATTGACACTTTTCTCTGTACGTCTAGTGACGCGAACGTTAAGAAGATAAATGAGTCTGTTTCGTGTTTGGATCTACATAATTTATGATGAACAGAAAAATGATGCACATACAACAACGTTTCGGTCATCGACGATGGTATTAAGGGACATTACATTATAACAAGAACTCTTGTTAGAAATTTAATTTAATGAAAATAATGAACTAAGATCAGTTATTTTCAATACACAAAATCATTGAATTTTATTTGATTTAACATAATGCAATATATGTAATGTATGTAATATAATGTATGTATTGTAATGTTTGTAATGCAATGTATGTAATATTTATATCGTAATGTAAGGTATGTTATGTAGTGAATATAATATACGTAATATACGTAATATGATGTATGTAATGTAATGTTATGCATGTGATGTAGTGTATGTAATATAATGACATATATGGTATTATCTCCATTTATTTGTCATCTATTTCCACAATATTATAACATATTTGTTTTGAAAAAAAGCAAGAAATGTATTAATTGCTATTTGGTTTGAGTATAGTATATCTGTTTCTTTTTTACTTCCTTTTTTTGTTATATTTGTACAACATTGGAGGAAGTGATTTTTTAATGTCAAATGGTATTCAAACGGGACAAAATCCGGTTTATACGGTATATCTATACGTAGAAGGCATCCTAGCCAATAACTGTCAATTTTTGTCGAGATACTAGTGATATGTGTGTTGTGATAGATGACAATGTTGATCAGCTCACAATCATCATTAAAATTGTCACTGTTAATTCATGTGGAACCTAACTATCGGATCTTTTTTGATATCCAGACTTCTTCAAATATCCCACAATCGTATTATGGTCAATATTTATATGAAATCATCTCTTTGCCTACTTTTTTTAAAAATTGCATCGACATCTTCAACGAATAACTGCCTCAACTTTATATAAATTGTGTTAGACCAAGAGCATTAACATACCACCCACCAATAAATAGTTGCCATCCCTGACCTAACCACTCGTTATTTGTCTTCAACCGTTTTCAGTTTAGAATAAATTTCACTTCTCGTATCAGCCGCCTCGTTAGATATGATGCGTCGGCCACTTTCGTCGGTTGCAACACCGAACAGTAGTTTGAAATCAATCGGTCTCTTGAGGAAACGCTAGCCGTTGAATTTTTTCTGCGGTCTCCAACAATTTCTAGAAGGAGGAAATTCGGATCGATTATCGCGGAGCTTTTTTGGTCTCAAACGATAGGTTTTAATTACAACGTTTGTTGGTGATGTCATTTGTTGGTCCTTTTATGTACCACTGTGATCGAAAAGTGGTAAGACGTAAGAATCGAGATGGTGTGCATTTCCTTTTTGCCTTTACGGGACCAAACTGTCGACAAAAATATCAAGTTAGTTAATACTTAAATATTAATTTATAATCCTATTAAATATTGTGTATATGTCAGGTGTTCATATTATTTCGTCTGTCCCCTGTCTGTTTACATAGATAAAAAATAAATATATGTTGTATATAGCTCAAAGGTTCTGTAGAAGGCAACATAAGAAGTCTAAGATTTTAAAATTCAAACACCGAAATATTTTTAAGTATATTTGATTTTAAATATAACATCTTTGATATTGGTATACTAGTAATCTAATTCTAGTCAACAACATGTTTATATAAAATATTTTTAACAAAAAAATTGAACCGGCTTCAAAAAATAAATAACGAACTCTCTAGAAGGTAAGAAATAGTCAAAGTTAGATTTTTAACACAAAAAAAAGTTTTTAAATAATATATGTACATAATAATCGTTGTAATAACTAAATAAAAGTAAACAAAAAACTTATTTAACCTATCTACTACACGTATTTTATATTCTACTACATACACACAATTTAGCTTAATACCTACCTAAATCTATTTAACTATTTAGAATATTATTTTAACTACTACTTATTTATTTTTTGAAGTCGGTTCAATTTTTTTGTTAGAAATATTTTATTAGATATTTACTCAATAATCTACGCAGTTATTTTATTAAGCTTTGCAATAGAAAATACAGCCCGTATGAGGAAAAATACTAATAAACGATTGAAAATAAGGAATGTTTTAGGCTCTGGAGTCCGCTACCTACTCTAGATAATTTGACCAATGTTCCAATCAAACTAGAACAAAAAAATTTGCTGCCCCGCGTGTGATCTCAACGTTCTGACCATTACACTATAGAAACAGTTGCCTATAACGTATATACTATACCACGTCTCATATGATATGGTGCTGATATATGAAAAAGCACACTGGCTGACTTTTACACTGAACTACTTGCGATTTTTCGTTCAGCAATAACATTATACACAAATATCTGATTATTTTAGTTAAAAAATATGTGAAAACTTTGTGCCTTTGAAATTTTAGGGTTTCCCTCGATTTCCCCCCTTTCGCCCCATCATTTCCTCACTTGGTTCCAATGGGACTACATTGGAAGTGCGCTCTTTCGAATAAAAAAATAATTTTGAAAATCGGTCCACAATTGACGGAGAAATCGGCGAACATACTTCAAATGAAGTTAAACTACTTCTTATCGTACTAAACCAGCAGATCACTTCACGGTCTTATAATTCCCAGCGATTCTAACGATTCACTTTTATATAATTACACGAAATATCCGCGCATATTTTTTTGTAAGCGTATGTTTATTTTACGTGCACAACAATCCAATTTTCGCCATATGCTGTCCGAAGCGTCTGCCGCCTAACACGAGCGAGCGAAATGTTCCTTGGACAACAGACACGCACGCCAATGCTCGTCCTAACAAGACCATAATGCATTTTCGAATAGTAAAACGTGGTAGGCCTTGGAATTTATACCAGTCTAGATTTTCCCGTTCGTTTTTGTTTTTTCGATTTTGTGTTCAGTGCAACGTCGATTTTTCTCGCATCGGACCGACGGGCTTGCCGTCGAGAAAACAAGTGATTAGTCGCATTTGATCGTTGACTAATTGCCCTCTAATCTGTGTGTTTCTGTGCTGCTGAAACTCTGAAGTCGGTTTAAAAGGATTCGTAACCTTCGTCGAGACTAGTTATTGTAGCAAGAGTCTAATTCTTGAAACGCCTGGCATGCGCAAAAGAATTTCGAATCGGCGACGTTGCTAGTTCTTGTAAATTTTACGTATATTTAAGGAATATTATATCCATTTTTAGGGTAAATGATATGGCTCGGTGAATGGAAGTAAAACGAAATGAAACAGTGGTGTTTACATTATGTGACCGTTATTTATTGGCAATATAAAAATGTGGAAAATACAAAATAGATAAAACAATTATTTTAAAATAAATGATATTTAAATATAAATTACAGTTTATAAAAAGTTCTTTATATTACGTATTTTATATTATAGAGAACGAAAAATATATAAAAATATTTTAACTCTTGTCTCAACAAACTTCTGAATTCAAAATAATATATTCTATTTATATTATATTCTTCAAATATACGTATAATTTTCGACAACTGACAACGTTGCATACTTAAACCCAAACTCTTCTTTCATACTCATTTCATACTATAGCAAATAGTCCAGAGGATGTTATGTCATGTTATTTCTTCTCGTTATTTAACGCCAACAAAAAAAACATTACACGTTGATCAAAAAAAAACAAAAGTATATAAGCAATGAAACAAGACCATCGAACATATCCATACATCACAGTGTACTGTTTCTGTTAAAGAGAAAGTACCAGTAAAACAACACTACTAATCAATTGAAGCACAGAAAAATCTACATTCTAAAAAATTCAACGGTTCAACATAAACGTTATTTGACGTTGACAATCATGACCGAGCTATTTTGATGCTGTGTATCATGTAAAGTCATTGATCCCTTTATACCATCGTGACCAGGCATTATTATCAGTTTTCAATTAAAATTAATCGTTTTTTTTTTCAAGTATCTGTATATTTAACTCTGACTGTTTAGCTCAAACGACTATTATAGAATAACGCTCCAAAGTTTTTAAACATGCCTACGCAAAATATAAACTAGAATCAAGCGAAAGAATAACAAAAAAACACCCATATCAACGCTTGATCTTCTTCTAATGGCGTGGTATTTCACTCATCTCTTAAACACTATATAGCTTCTTTCACTTCTTCCGTAGTTTATTATATTCTGGATTTTTTAATTTATATCTCCAATCGAACTGTTTGCTTTTTCATCTGTATTTTATGTTGTGCGATTCCTATGTTTCTTCTATCTCATATTTGATTTTCTCTGTAGTTATAATGGATACTATTACTGTTTGATATGTCTCCCTTTGGTTAAAATGTAACATTTTGCTCTATTCCTATATCTATATTACAAGTCTCTTAATATTACCAATGTATTACCAAATAATTCAAACAAAAACAACATTTTAGGGTAAATGATGTGGCTCGGTGAATGGAGGTAAAACAAAATGAAACAGTGGTGTTTACATTATGTGACCGTTATTTATTGGCTATATAAAAAATGTGAAAAATACACATGATAAAACGGATGGCAGCAGTGTTACCTGGTGACGAGGCTTGGGCAGTCGATGGTGGCACGTCTAAACCAAACGATGGTTGAGCACTGAATGAATGGAAATACCTTTCAATAACATCCCAGATAAACGTCTGGGGGTTGCCAGTTATTCGTTATCGGGTTCTAGTTGGCGCTGCTGGCACCCCGCCCGTGTTCAACATCTGAGATTATATTTCTGGGTATTTTGTAGACCGTTATTCCACGATGTAAAATTCGACATGTCTCAAGGTAGCTACAACATAATAAATTGAAACCGACCTGAAAAAATTGAACCGACTTCAGAAAATAATTAAGGAACTCACTAAAAATTAAGAAATAATCAAGCTTAGATTTTTAACACAAAAAAAATTAAAATTAAATACGTACATTATAGTCGTAATAAGTAAATAAAATAAACAAAAACCTTATTTAGCCTATCTACTACACGTATTTTATATTCTACTATATACACAGAATTTAGCTTAATACCTACCTAAATCTATTTATCTATTTACAATATTATTTTAACTACTACCAACTGGTCAGTTTGAAGTCGGTGCTGGGCAACAAATTAGCTATGTTTTAATCGTAATTTAATTTTGTATATATTATTATTTTTGTTTTGTTTAGGCTCGACACCGAAAAAATGTTCCCTACACATGATACACAGTAATACCATCTTTCGTAAATCCTTTAACACAAAATAAAATATTTTAAAATTAAATACGTACATTATAGTCGTAATAAGTAAATAAAATAAACAAAAACCTTATTTAGCCTATCTACTACACGTATTTTATATTCTATTATATACACAGAATTTAGCTTAATACCTACCTAAATCTATTTATCTATTTACAATATTATTTTAACTACTACCAACTGGTCAGTTTGAAGTCATGTTTTAACCGTAATTTAATTTTGTACATATTATTATTTTTGTTTTGTTTGGGCTCGACACCGAAAAAATTTTCCCTCCACATGATTACCATCTTTCGTAAATCCTTTAACACAAAATGAAATATTTTAAAATTAAATACGTACATTATAGTCGTAATATGTAAATAAAATAAACAAAAACCTTATTTAGCCTATCTACTACACGTATTTTATATTCTACTATATACACAAAATTTAGCTTAATACCTACCTAAATCTATTTATCTATTTATAATATTATTTTAACTACTACCAACTGGTCAGTTTGAAGTCGGTGCTGGGCAACAAATTAGATATGTTTTAATCGTAATTTAATTTTGTATATATTATTATTTTTGTTTTGTTTGGGCTCGACACCGAAAAAATGTTCCCTGCACATGATACACAGTAATACTATCTTTCGTAAATCCTTTAACACAAGATAAAATATTTTAAAATTAAATACGTACATTATAGTAGTAATAAGTAAATAAAATAAACAAAAACCTTATTTAGCCTATCTACTACACGTATTTTATATTCTACTATATACACACAATTTAGCTTAATACCTACCTAAATCTATTTATCTATTTACAATATTATTTTAACTACTACCAACTGGTCAGTTTGAAGTCATGTTTTAACCGTAATTTAATTTTGTACATATTATTATTTTTGTTTTGTTTGGGCTCGACACCGAAAAAATGTTCCCTCCACATGATTACCATCTTTCGTAAATCCTTTAACACAAAATAAAATATTTTAAAATTAAATACGTACATTATAGTCGTAATAAGTAAATAAAATAAACAAAAACCTTATTTAGCCTATCTACTACACGTATTTTATATTCTACTATATACACAAAATTTAGCTTAATACCTACCTAAATCTATTTATCTATTTATAATATTATTTTAACTACTACCAACTGGTCAGTTTGAAGTCGGTGCTGGGCAACAAATTAGATATGTTTTAATCGTAATTTAATTTTGTATATATTATTATTTTTGTTTTGTTTGGGCTCGACACCGAAAAAATGTTCCCTCCACATGATACACAGTAGTACCATCTTTCGTAAATCCTTTAAAATTATTTTATAGGCCATAAATAATTCGACAAATAGCGAAAAATAACATAGAGCCTGAAAATAACATAACCTTAACAATGTTTAATCACTACTATTTATTTTATAATTCAACTAACAAGAGTACGTATCTTTACAGTGCTTGTCTTTATGAGTCGTTATGTTGAGATCCTTTACAGCTTACTCGAGAATTCTTAAGCTAGAAGAACGAACAACCATCAGTTGACACGAACAAGACTTTTGTCGTTCTCTGTACAGAAAACAAAACAACGGTTTCAAAAGCGTCTGCGTAGAAACATCTGTTATAATTGTCAGTTTTAGTTTTCAATACTCTAAATTTATTTCCTTTGAGAACAAATTATATTTGTACTTCTAATTCATCTTAAAAATTCTACTGCTGAACGAACAACTGCTGATTCTAATCTTTAATTTGTAGTCATATTTTCCTTTTCGATGGGTTAAGAGAAATGATCTGTGAATATACACACAATTTTAATGAAAAACTTTAAAAAAGACTTTAGAAACGTTTCTGGGCTAGAGCAGGATCCTTTTCAAAATTATTAATTTTATTTAAAACTTTACATCTTGGAAAACAACACACTTGCATTTAAATACATAATATTTACCTTAAATACTACAAAATAATGTCATAACACATTTCCTTAATAAGATGATACCAAATATAATCCAGAAGAATTAGTATATTGTATGTTGATAAGTCAGAATTACATCCAAATAATCAATTGTTCTTGTAAATTGCTTTTTCCTTTGTACATTAGAATCAAAATTCAAAGAAATTCGAAGACGAAATACCAAATAATTACGGTCTTTCTTTTTCAAATAATGTGTGCCAATAAACCACATTTTAACAGCCTGGTGGTACCTTGATGCCAAATCTGTAAAGTAGGCTCCTTGTGAAGATACTTTCTATTAGACTTTCAGTTACACTTCCTTCAAATAATTGTACGTAAATCTCAATATTCTTTTGTCATCAAGATTGTATTCATCAAACGTCATTAACATTCTTTCGATTCTAGATCATTGATCGATTGTTTTTGTGATGTTGTTCGATTTTTTCATTTACTGTGTTACTATTGGAATATAAAATCAAGCCTGTATAGTTTACAATGCAGAAATGTCTATACCCATTTCAATTAGGTTAGTTTACGTATTTAAAGTTGCTCTTGTTCCAGATCTTCAGCTAGCCGCCGAATTGGGCAAAACGCTCCTGGATAGAAACAAGGAACTGGAATCGTTGTTACGGGAGAAACAGTCTACAATCGAGGACCAGAAATTGGAAATAGAGGTTAGTAGTTTCAACGATCTTAAGTTTAGTTTATAAATTGTATGAATTATCTTAGACACTCTTAACTATTCATTCACAAGCACAACATATCATTCAATCGACTATTTATTCTTTTAACTAATTAATTAACTTATTCTGATTTTGGTTCTAGAAATATTTCATCAAAATTAATGCGATTTTTTTGTATTAATGAACTTCAGCAGTTGATACATCAGCTGAATACTTGTTAATGTTAATTTCGTAAAACTTAATTATACGGGGGTCACTATTTATATTTCGGGGTCACTATTTATACCTGCGAATATATTTTTATTATTTTTCAAAATACTCGCCACGATAGTCGATACACTTTTGCATACGCTTAAACCAATTTTCAAAGCATTTATTCCATTCCGAATGGGATATCTTCAAAACATGATTTTTGAACGCTTCCACAGCTTCTTCGGGCGATGAAAGTCGTTGATCACGCAGTTTATTCTTCACGAATGAGAATAAAAAGAAGTCATTGGGTGCCAAATCAGTGCTGTACAGCGGATGACCCATCAATTCGATGTTTTAAGTGCTCAAATAGTTTATTGTTTGAGCCGATGTGTGAGAGCTCGCATTGTCATGATGAAGAACAAACCAGCGTCTTTTGTTTGTTTTCCTTATTTCACCGAAGACTTCTGGCAAAAAAATGGTTGTATACCAATCAGAATTTACTATTCTACACTGTTGCAATATGACCAGTTTTCCCGAAGAAACGGCCACCGTTTTGCCAAGTGCTTCGTGCCCAAACAACTTTTGTTGGACTTAGTTCATCTTGGAACACCCATACAGTCGAATGCTGCTTACTTTCGGGCTCATACGAATATATCCATGATTCGTCACCTGTCACGATTTTATAAACGTCTTTCGTCAAAAATGTCAAACTTTACGATGGACCCGTCAAATGGACTCACATGACAACATTGTTTCCAATTACCGAAATATAAATAGTGACCCTCGTATGTGCTATATTCAGATAGTTTCATTTAAACCACCATTTTAAAAAGATTAATTCAACTATTCAGTGCTTGGGACAGCTTCAAGCATCAAAACATCTGTAGCCCAGATTTCAATTTAATAAATAAAAGAAACGCCTACTTAGAGGCGCCATCTATGAATTAGAACGATAACTATTTAACTGATGCGTTATATTAGCCCGAAACTAGTCCAGTAACGCCTACTAGAGACTTAATTACTATGCAAATTACCTTAAAGACTATTTATGTGAACAGATATGGGAAGCAATCAAAGAAAAAATGGGTTAACAGCAGAAAAAGCGGCAACAGAAACAACGTAGACCAAAAAAAAATCGCGCTATATATGTCCGAGCTTATATTTTAACATATAAATATTGATTAATCTAATGCATAATTAATAGATACCATTACGCCTTCGAGCAAACATTTTTATTTTCCTTTTAGCAACACTTTCGCAACCACACCTTTAGCAAAGCGGAATTTTTATAGATTCGAATGTCATACTGCGTACCCTGAATACATCATAGCTACGAAACACCAAGAATTTCTATTTCTTAACGAAATTGGCCAGTTAAAGGCAAAAAGGTAATAAGGCCATACTTTAACTATCACGAAATCTCCGTAAGAGAGTTTTTCGATCAAAAATCAGCAATCACTAAAAACTATTGCCCCATCGTTCAACAAAATCACAAATATTGAACGTCAAAGCCAATAGCAGTCAAAACAAACTAAATATGAAGTTATGTTATGTTATGTTAGTTGAAAAATGATTGCACTATTACCCAAGTGAGGCAACAAAAACACTCTCCAAGAATTCAGTCAAAAGAAATAAAACCCTAACTACTATTACAATCACATATATTATAAAGTTATCATATTAAGAGTCAGTAAACATTTTATTTAATTTTTAAAATAATTGCATCATTATGTTTCTAATATTGACGATATAATAAGTATGCTATTATATCATAGATCGATGCAAACAGACATCTTATAATGATTAAGAGTCAGCAATAGTTAAAAATAGTTTTTTTCTCATTATCCAAGTGATGTGTGAAGCGAAAAAGACCTCTCAGTCAAAAGAAACGAAATGCTAATTACTGTTACAGTCATTATTATAAGGTTCTCATATTGATTAAGAGTCAGCAGTTGTTTAAACCGATTGCATCTTTGCGATGCCAAGATAGGTATAATATCATATTAACCCTGAACAAATTAAATATGAAACCATACTATTATCTATCGCAGATTGATCCATACAAAGATCTCATAATGATTAAGAGTCAGCAATCGTTAAAAATTGTTTTAGCATTGTTCAGTGAGGCGTCAAAATAATTGAATCAGAAGAATGAAATCAGACAAAAGAAACAAAAGGCTAATGACAGTTACAGTTTCGTATACTATAAGGTTCTGATATTGATTAAGAATCAGCAATTGTGCAAACTGATCGAATCATTGTAATGCCAATATTCGTTTTGATGTATTTAACTGGTCAAAACAAAATGAACGTGAGGCCGTGCTATTATACGGGCGAATAAAGATCTTATTATGATTAAGAGTCAGCAAACCGTTAAAAATTATTTTGGTATTACTCAAGTGAGATGTGAAGTCAGGGAAACTTGTCTCCAAAAATAATTTAAGATAGACAAAATTATGACAGTTATAATTTCATATATTTTAAAGTTCTGGTATCGATTAAGATCAGCAATTAATTAAAGTTGTTACATCATTATGATTTTAATGATAGTTTTTGATGGTTTTAACCAGTCAACACAGAATAAGTCAGAAACTATGCTATAATGTATCACAGACTTATGCAAATAAAGATCTTATAATGATTAAGAGCCAGCGATAGTTAAAAACGGTTTAAACTGATCGCACAAGTGTGATGCCAAGTAGTTTTGATGTATTTAATTGGTCAAAACAAAATGAACATGAAACTGTGCTATTATATCTGTCATGGGCTGCCACTAGTAAAGATCTTATCACCCAAATGAGATGTGAAGTCAAGAGGGGTTGCCTCCAAAAATCAATTTAAAAATACAACATTTTAATAAGTTACCATTTCATATATTTTGCTTGTCTTTTGAAGCTTGTCTCCAAATATAATTTAAGATAGACAAAATTATAATGACAGTTATAATTTCATATATTTTAAAGTTCTCGTATCGATTAGATGCAGAAATAATTGCATTATTGTGATTTCATCGATGCTTTTTAATGTATTTATTCAGTCAAAAGCAAATAAATAAGAAGCTATGCAATAATCTATCCCAGACTGATCCAAATAATGTCCTTATAATGATTGAGAGTCAGCAATCGTTAAAATAATTTAAATATTACTCAAATAAAGCCGCCAAAAGACGCAAAAAATAATATTAACTGGTGGATCTATAGTCTCGTTAAGTTCTAAGTGCCTACATCGATTAAAAGTCAGCAATCATTAAAAATTAGTGTACCAGTATAATGAGTTATTTAAAAGTTCTAAACAGTTAATATATGAGGTCTAATAATGAATTCAGCCAATGTAATTAATCTTACTATTAATCAGCAATCCTTAAAATGTTTATAGACCTTATAACTGATATATCGGAGATTTTTTAAACTTTATCAATCAAAATCATTCTATCAGAATCAGCAATTGATAAAATATCCGTTGGAAATCGAAAAATATCTAACCCTGTCGTATTAATTTCAGTACCTTACCAAGCAAACTGTCGCCTTGAAAGAGGTGAATGACTCCAGGCTTCGCATCTACGAACAGTTGGAGGTCAGCATCCAGGATTTGGAACGGACCAATCACCGGCTGCAGTTCGAGAACAGTACCGAGAAGAAGCACATCAAGAGCTTGAAGACAACCGTCGAACAACTGGAAGGCAAATGCGAGGAACTACAAAGTACCATTGACGATCTAAGGTTAGCGATCGATGCCTCGTACACCAAGTGCGTTATTTCTCACGTATTATTTTGGTACATTTAAAGGATACAGGTGGATATCCTCCGAAAAAAGGCTGCCCGTAATAGTGATATAGGATTACCCAAAAGTGCCAATGCCTACGAAGTAGTCACATTAAGGCACGTACCCATCAACGATGGCCATGAAACCACAACGAACACCGAAACATCGCCAGTGGTACATAGAGAAGAGGTAGGCTTTAAGTAACGTCGCGCTTCATTCGTGTCTAACAAATTTCACTGAACAGGCCAAGTGTACCACCCCCAACAAATCCGTCAGTCGACAACCGGAAGAGGGGCCATCGATCCAGACGGAACCTGAATGCGATCAGAACCAATCGGATGAAGTGGATAACGGCGTTGAAGAATTAACACAGCTCTTGGCTCAGTTAAGGTATGGATCAAGATATATACCATCTGATTCGAAAAAAGACGCCCGCTTTTATAGTTCAGGGGTTAGAGCACTGATCTTGTAAACCAGGGGTCGTGAGTTCAGTTCTAATAGCGGGCAACTTTTTTTAAATTCAAAATTATTTATAATCCTGACTATAGCTAGTTACAAAATATTAATATGATTACACAGGGAGAGCAGAGCCCAGTGTAGTAGGGACGAAAGAATCATCGGGGAGCTGGAGGAACAACTAGCTACCATGATTAAACAGAACCAAGCATTGGAGAACCAGGTTATTCAACTCAGCCATCAGGGGGACGATCTGAATATGAAGAGTATGCACGAAGAACTCAGGACTTTAGATGAAGTCAGGCAAGTGGATTATCTCATATCTTACATAACCTCAAAGTATTACTTAAAATATAACAAAATTTGATGGCAAACTTCCAATAAATAGTCCTTCCAATGAAACAACCAATGCACGTCATCAAATTTTATAATGCAACATTACCGCATCAAATTTGGTATAAAATCATAAATTTTAGTTTATTTTGACTACGACAATCTAAACAATTGAATTATTATTATGGTTTTATTATTACGATTTATTTATTTGATGATTAATTGCTATTTTCAGTATTACATGGGAAAGGAAAGTGTTAAAATTGTTGTGTTTTGTTTTAGGTTGGGTCAGATGTGTAGCAAATGCCTGCGAGGTCTAGACCAGAGCGGTAGTGAAGTACCGGACGAGGACGACCAGAGCATGCTGGACGAACTAGGGACCACCCAGCATCGTACATCGTTCTCTATGAGCGTACAGGTGAGACACATGCTTGTCAGGCACCTGGGGTTCTTTAGTATGTCCGAGAGCTTTATCTAGCGTCTTGGGCGATTTTCTCTATGTGGTGGCTTATAGATGGAAGTAATTTCGGAACGAGCACAAGCTCTTTGCTTGGTTCAGATGTAACGCGATTCTCATCACTTCTCGGTCGAAATAATCGAAACACACGTTTCCCAAATTACATAATTCTATAAGGTCGGCTTCAGTGCAATTTTATTCAGTGTGTAATTAGGCTTCAGACGTTGGCGTGTTGCATGGGGTTTATTCCAGCTGCATGATGTAGACGACTGTTTACAATGGCTGTGGTTGTTTTTGTATTATCGTTTCTGTTGTGACGTTCCCTAAGTTGGTTTATTAAAATGTCGCGCTGGTCGCCTAACAAACGCGGGGAGTGTACAACATGAAAATTTTGTTTTTTGTTTATTATTTTGGCGAAGGCGCCGGTTATTACTAACTATTTATAAGAATGAATGAGAATTCGGTGAAAAACACACTTAATTAACATGTACAGTTTCGAGAAAGTTATATATGTATATTTCTAAAAAATATATAGATCACCTAAGATTAACATTTATGATTGATACTAATTTTATGTATCTATCTTCGTGTGAATGTGTTTGAAAATACAATTTTCATATATATTTGTCATCGTCTCGAAGCCTCAAGTTACAGTACAACTAGCATAGTTTCATTGTTAACAATTAAATATTGTTAACGTCTCTTCCAGGAACTGTAACAAACGACTGAGATGAAGAATTTTATTGTGATAAAAAAGCTTAAAATCTTCATATAGTAGAATATGAAAAAGTATTTTTTGTTTTATACGTTGGGCCACATTATTGTAGGTATTCTCAGGAAAAGGTATCTAAATCTAATTAGTTCTAAAATGAAAAACCTATTGAGTGATGAAAATCTTCAAATTCATCTCCTACTTCTTCATTTTCTGTTCTTGTTATTCTTTATTCTATCTAGTCTTCTACATTTTTAATACAATCAAGGCTCAAAGCAAGAAGATTTGATTAATAATCTTCTATTGAGGATGCTATTGTTTTGTATTACACATTTTGTCGCTTATTCTTTTATTATGCTATGGTTATCAATTAGTGATTGATATGATTTGGTGCATATGAAATAATAGATTGAATGATACGTGAGACAACTAGAAACACATTTTAAAATGGTGTATGGTGTTGCAACAACAGAAGAAGACATTTTAATAACCGCCAACTTACGGAGTCGGTACTGGCGCGCTTTGTAAAAACTAAAACAGCCAGTATCGTACTTTAGTACAAGCCAACCGCACCCTTCTAGTTGCTGTATTTATTTCCCAGGACAAAGGCCTGGAGGAGATTCTCCGAAGGGACGTGTCCGTGGTCTGGATCACCACACCAGCTGCAAACTTGTTGTCTATATTAGTCGATTTATGCCTGTACATTAAAGATGAGTATTTAATGCCATTCTACCGACCTTTCCGATTCCCCTTCATACTCCTGCATTACTGTCTCAGACATAAATTGCACTAATATTAGATCAAGGTATGTTTTTTTTATTTGTTCTTAATTCTTTAAGTAGATAATAGAGATTAACTGTTTCTACTTCACATGCGGTTTTTCTTGTTCGCCTACTGGCGCCCATCTGATGCCATTATCAGAAGTAATAACGATAATCATTCCATTTGGTGGAAAAGTGTTCATTAACACGTTAGGAACATTATATTCATTCAATATATATGTATATCTTATATCATTTCAAGTATCATTCATTCATTATTCTGTACAGATCTCCCATGTTTATTCTTTATTTAAGGTAGTACTTTATCTTCTACTGATCTAATCACTATTGTAAGTTTTATGGATTAAGCACATATTTCTTTTAAAAATGTATATGGTGTTCTATGATATATTCAATGAACCTTATGTTATAAATATAATTATTAGTTTTAGAATGTTTTTTGAAACTAAGTAACATTACTTAAACTTTTCCAGCGCATTCACCAAAATATTGGCGTTTTATCTAACTTGTTAAACGACACAATATGCACAAATTTTCTGGTAAAATACTAGCATAAGTCAAGACACTCTTCCACTAATGGTGCCTTATACGATTTAATCGAGCTTTCTTCGTTGGAACCTCTGGTAATGGCGTGTTGCCCTATATTTGCTAATTTTAATCTGCAGCTGGGTGTGGTCAATGTTATTCCATGTTAAAACGTTGTTTGATGGCGAGGTTTCTCGATAAAATTAGCAAATATATCATGAGACTTATCCTCTAGACTTCATCTGTGATTTTTTGTTATACAAATTAGTTTTTAGTTTCGAGTTTAAGTCGTACGTTTTTTTTTGTACATAGATAAGCTTTTATATAACTTTATACGTTGTTTAATAAATCGTCTATTGAAAATCTAGTTCGTTTTTATTTACTCATTACTCATTCCATGGTGTCTCAGTCAGATTAAGATCCAAGGTACGTACTGTCCGCACGATTTTCACCGGTTGGGTTGGTACGTGGTTGGGTCTGTGTGTGTCGATTATGCCAACTCAATCGCAGCGGCACCGTCTCCTATTCCCGACTTTCCTAACTAATTTTGCTTGTGGATGTGGTCGCTTACAGA
This sequence comes from Rhynchophorus ferrugineus, assembly GCF_030347505.1. Classification (NCBI taxonomy): domain Eukaryota; kingdom Metazoa; phylum Arthropoda; class Insecta; order Coleoptera; family Curculionidae; genus Rhynchophorus; species Rhynchophorus ferrugineus. The sequence continues at coordinate 7,045,129 of NW_027472586.1, read as the reverse complement.
TAGAGTTATGAAAATTGTTTCGATATAAGCTTGTTTGATAACATATAATGAGTTTGTCCCGTTTGTCTTTTGTAGGATCACGTCAACGATCAGTCGTCGCCATTACCGGTCCAGTCGTCTGCCAACCCTTACAAACTGCTTGTGGAGAAGTACGAGGCCCTGGTCGAGGTTCACCGGAACCCGGCCAGGACCTCGAAGAACGAGGAGGAGCTGCAGCTGTCGGGCGATTTCGCCCCGAGCGTGACCAAGGACACGGACGAGGAGAGCGGACACGACGGCAGCCTGCGGGCGGCCGGCAAGCGGAAACAACCCCGCAAGGCGTTCTCCACGCCGACGGACTTCTCCGAGGCCGAGACCAGCTCGTCTGGGTTCGCGGACGAGACCAGCAACAAGGAAACCCAGACGGAGGGCCGCGTCGGCTCCTTCCTGTGCACCATCGCCGATGGCGAGGATTGCAAGTTCAGCATCTACGACGACGCCAGCCCGCTGGACTCCCGGTTCCGAGACAGGCCCGAGTACCGCGACCTGTTTAAGGAGATCTTTAGGGTGCTGAAGAAGGCCGCCGAGAACAAGGCGGACGGTGAGGATCTGCCCTTGCTCGATGACAACTCGAAGACGACGGTGGTGCCCCCCGCCAGTCCACCGCACGAACAACAGATGCCAGAGTTCATCGACGACGACACCCAGAGCGTCATGTCCTCCACCATGTCGGAGCTGTCCACGCAGAACGAACCGCCGACCGCCATCGTCGAAAACATCATCCAGGCCCAGAACCAGCCTATTCCCGAGAGGGAGGCGACAGACTCAACGGTCCCCACGAAACAGGAGTGCGTGCTAAGGCCACTGACGCGCCAGCCTCTGGAATATCTCTCGGTGGAGGTGAAGAAGCGGTCGTCCTCGAGACGCAAGAACAAGTACGTCGAGCGATCCGACTCGCCCGTGACCCACATCATCGGTAGTCCTAAGATCACGTACTCCAGCAGGCCTAACTCGGGTAGGAGGCGGCGGGACAGCAGGCAGGCCGCGTCCACGGACGAGAACGCTTGGAACGGAAACACCCTACAGTTCTGGGCGACTAACAGGAGCCTCGCTTGCCCCTCGCCCACTCCCAGTCAGGGCAGCGGGAAGGGATACTTGGAATTCAAGCCGAGCCTGGCCTCGCAGGATCTTAACAAACTCAAGAAACTGGACATGTCTTACGCGGAGGTACTCAGGAACGCGGACAATAAAAAGAGAGAATTATATAGGCAGAGGAGGAAGTAAACCGAGGGACTTGACAAATGGTATCTGGGTTGGTAGCATCATCTCAAGGAGAGACTGTTTGCTCAATAGAGATGTTAATCGTTCCGACGTCTCGCCAGACAATATTGATTGGAATCATGTAAATTTTCAACCGCACAAGCCGAAAAAGGCCGACGATATCCCGCGATCTATCGATCGCTGCTAAAGTATTAAAACTCTTTCCTTGAAATGCGTTACCAATAAGTGCCATAAGTCTGCCAAATTCACACCCCCTCTTCCCATTGGATGTAATTACTCCGTAAGTCTGATATTCAGTTGAAATGTACATATTAATTTTATCTTCTGGCGTATGTTGTTAAGCTCATTTTTGTCATATTGTATGTCGATATTTCGTTTTTGAAAAAAAAACAGTTACTCTCAAACTGATAAATGTGCCAATTCCTCTTTTTTTTAGATATTTAATCACAAATCAGATCAGACGTTGATTTCGCTTGTTTTTAAACCAGCCCAGAAATGGTGCAATATGCACATTGTTTTTTTTTTTTGTTCAATGTTAAAGAAACCACCAAAATTTGACAATGTACTTGAAATTATCCCGCTATTATATCCGTTTATATTTTAACATGATAGTACAATATAGGATTCTAGATACGAAGAGAAATATAGAAGGAACCACAGTGTTGTGCGAATAAGCGGACGTACTTCAAGTGCAAGATTTCATTTCATTCGAAATTTAACATTACTTAATCTTAGATTGTAAGTTCGATAAATAAATTGCTTTTTACAGCAGACACATTCCCTTTCGTTTAAGTAGAACGTGTAGGAATTGGATGTAAATGTCGGTGTTTTTACCATTATGATAAGAAATGTTTGTGATTAAATTATTTTACAATTGTGGATAGTTGTTTTTTACTTTTCCTCCCTTGACCCCTATTCATACAATATGTAGAAATTAATATTTGTTTAAAAATTGGGCCCATTGAACATTTGAGGGAAAAGAGCCATAATTAAGAATAATAAATAGATAAATATTTCTGATGTAAATCAAGTAAGAAACAAATTATTTATAATATATTATTTTATACAACACATTATGGTGAATGTTCTTATTAGTAAATGGCGAAGTCGTTATAAATAGTGAAGGTAAAATAAATAAATTAATATATATAAATACGTTCTCGGTTCAATTCAAAAAATACAGAGGAATTCTCAATATTTTATGTTTCAAATGTATGGATATTTATGAGTTATCAGCATTTAAATTAAATAATATGTTGTTTTAAACAAATCAAAAAAATTACAAAATCATACACGTGTGTGTACAACAAATCAAAACCTCAACTGTAATTATTTAAGGTAGAAATATCAAACGATATAAAATAAAACACAAAATGCAGGATTCATCTCGAAGAAATTGCTTCAACTTTACCACTTTTGAAACTCCTAGTTCCCAGAAACCTCCTCTTTCTTCTACACACCTCTCTTCATCCTCGTGGACTTACCGAAAATCAGTCTTGTAGCCACGTCCTTGAGTAATTCGCCTCGAACACGTCATTTCTATAATTCGTCCTGGATCATTCATTTGTCGGTGATTCGAACGACTCTAGTAGTGCACGGCACGGGTATTACGGGAGAAAGCATTTTTGAAAATGATCACCGATTATTTCAACGCTGTTATGCACGTTTTTGCATAGGCCAAACAGAATAGTAAAGACGTCAGTCCCTGATTAATCCGTAAACGATTCAAACCCTTATCGAGAATATAGTCCAAGTTGTTAGCCACCATTTCCCTGTAAATATTTATTAGAACGGTTTCGTTGCCTTCCCCATACATATTGATTGGTTTGCTAAAAAAATGCGTCAACGTACTTCAATAATACATACGCATAAAAATCGTTCTTTGATTCTAACAAATATCTGTTTTCAACATCTTTTTTATATCCATCTTCAGTAGATCCGAGGCTATATTATCTACTGCATTTCCTTGGCGTCGGTAAAATTGGGCTACAATCCGATTTTCAGTACTATAGTATTTAAAAAAAAACCGTACATACCATTTGAACAGCATTATATTTCAACCTGTTCTAGCGACACTATCATATGTACACGTTTTCGATAATAATCACCTACCGACAATAGGACCTGTAAAATGCGAACAAATGGCAAAACACTCCGTCACGCACACGATTTGTTTAAATCTCGATCTGCTAATTATCAATCACATCAGCCAGAACTCAAGCGACCTCTCCTCGTATTCCGTATCGTTTGAATTATCGACAATCTGAAATAGTTTTTCCAACGAGATATCGTATTGTTCATTGTACAAAACAGCTCTTAAACCAACTGTTAATTGCTCAAGTTGTTTTCAAACGCACCCTCGAAAGTTTACTATGGGAAATACTTTCTTCATATTTTTTTAACAGAGAAATTATTTTGATTGAAAGTTGCCAGTCAACACAAACATGATTGTGAGCAACAAAGCATTCACCGGCAATAACGTTATCGAGCCTATAGACTAGTAACTAGGTGGGAAAAAATGAATAATCCTGGATAGGCATGACTAAATAACTGATTGTCGCTTAAAACGTCAATTAAAAAAACGATAATATATTCATTATATATGAACTTTTTTAACAGACTCTGTATAGCTATTAAGATATATTTCTATTCTAAGGCCTTAAAAATGCCTGACTAGATAAGTGAACGCTCGCAAAATAAAAAACAAAACAAAAATTGCACGCATATAGTAACCTTTATTATTAACACTATAAAAACATTGTTTCAAAATTTAAATACCACAAAACATAACCTTAACTGTTATTATTTAAGGTAGAAATATCAACTGATACAAAATAAAACACAAAATAAAGGATTCATGTCGAGAAAACTATTACCTAACTCTACTTCCTTTGGAACAGCACTTTATGAATGGTACTTATATCTGGAATCAGCTTGTTTGAGGAATCTAACGAGGTCGGCCTCCTTCCCATAATTCTGTTCATAAAAAAACACACAGGTTAGTACACGGGACATTTTTTGAACAAAGAGATAACTCACCCTTCGTTTTTTGTTAAAGGTGCTCCTGTGGGTTGATTCAAGGGCCTTTTATTTACCAATAAACATTTCATGGGCTGCCCGTCTAACTGCCTATTGTGATAAGTATCCACAGCTTTTTGGGCATCTTTCAAATTCTTATAGATCACTTCAGCTACACCGGGTCGTACCAATTTTGCCGAAAGAAGCTGCCCAATATCCTCGAATAACTCCTGACGAAGTACATGAGCGCAATCACTTCATTAATAAATAAAACGAGAACTTACTTTGATATCATCTTCGGTTACTGATGGTTGTAAATTCGATACGACTATTCTATGACCAGCCGGAACCACCACCTTGGTTTTAGTTTGTGACAAAATACCGTGGGACCTAGGTTCATTTGGAACACTGTCTAACCTCGAATGTACGTTTGAAATTCTCGTGGAACCCTGTAGAGTTATCCTACTAGCAGAGGCATGACTGTACGGCATTTCTTCATCCTCTTCCACGGCATCTAAATCTACATAACCACTTGGTTGGAGACGCGTTGGTCTGAAAAATGACAAAATTAAATTTATCGACACGACCTAAAAATATCATAGGTCTAATTACTTTGGTGTGATAAAATTAGGCCAAGTATTTCTGGCCAACAGCAATTCTTCCCTCATAACGTCTCTCATAGCTTGCCTTGTGGGTTCCAGTGACCCTATGATATGTGATGCTGGTCTTAAATCTGGTTTAACCCATTTGTACAATGGGGAATTGTATTGCTGTGCAGGTTCAACTGATGGCATGGCATAATCCATATCGTTTACAATTGTTTTACGTATTGGCACAGAGGGTTTAACAATAGCTTTCTTAGGTGGTGAGCGTTTCATTTGTGGTCTGGATGCCTGAATCAGTCCCAGCTGTTTTTGTATGGCCAAATTCATGTTAGAAGGATTACGCGATTTGTTGGTTACCAAACTGATTTTGCCGTTCCTATCGGTTTTTTGTAAAATATTACTGCCAATCACCTTAACTTTAGGATTTGAGGGTATTGCCTTAGGTGCAATTCGATCTCTCACACTGCCATTACGAAGTTTATCCAATTTGCTTCGAGCATCCTGAGTCTTGGCAATTTTGGCTAGAACGTCGCGGGCATCGACCACAGTTTTTCTCTTTTTTTGTAAAATTTTCTGGCGAGCATCCTGTACACTACCCCCTATTGCTTTTACAGGACGTTTCTTCATTAGAGTCTTTGATTTAGTGGAAAGGATAACAGGTTTATTACCACGAACTTTTTGAGATTTCAATTTAAAATTTCTGTTCCTAAAATAAAAAAAAATCATATAAATATAGCATACAAAAGAAGTAAATTTTAGCAAAATTGACGATAATTATAACAGAAGGGACCTATATTCAGTTGTACATATTTATCATAATATGAACTGCTGTAAGTATATCGAATTTAATACAGATTTTAAAAAATTACTTTTAAAAATCAAAGTTTATATATTCAGTAATTAATATATGATAGAAATTATACAAAAAAACAAAAATATCTATGATTCTGCTACTTACCCTCTTACTTGTTTAGCCATCGCAACGTTTAAGGAAACGTTTTAAAAATATGAATTGAAGTAAACAACTTTAAACACGTTTTGAGATTATGTTCTACAGCACCTTTAAACACTAATTAATCCAATTTTTTAAAGGAACACGATAGCTCTATACCTAACTGCGGCCTAACACTGAAATGTCAGGAATGTCAAAACACAACTGTCATTTGAAGCTTCGAGCGGGCTATTTAAATAACCCCTAATTACAAAGGCAATAACGGCATTAACAGATATTTATTTGGCTTGTAAAAAAATATGGTTGTATATTATTTTATTATAGTTTTCAGGAAGACGAATGATTGAAGTTTTATAGCTTATAAAAATTATGTTTTTAAGCTATATAAGTATACATCGCTGTATTATCGGAATCCCTTTTGATGTACTCCCGATCAATTAATAATTCTATTCTTTTCTTTAGATCTTGCGGGGCGACGGGCAGGTTCATAACGTTATAGACTTCGGCCACCAACTCGTTATGACTGATAATTCGCTTTCTCTTCAAAATCCTGACGATCGCGGCATCCATTTGAAATTGTCTATCGACCAGGATGTTTTTTTCGGTGACCTTTTGTTCTTCTATGCTCTCCTTCATCTGAAGCTGGTTGATCTTGATCCTGAACAATTTATCCGAGAAATTCCGATTGAAAGTGAAGGAATCCGTCGGGGCTATGGCGTTCTCGTCGAAATCCTTGATGAGTATCTTGGTTTTGCCCCACGATAGTGACCTGAGGACTATTTTTAGTTCGGAAGGGTCTATTTTTGTCAGTTCTTGGATTCTGGAGGTGGTGAGCGTGTTGTGATCGTTAAACAGCAGGAGAACGATGGTTTGGAATAAAGATACTTGCAGTTCCTTGACTGTGTTGGCGAAGGAGGCTCTGACGATGCAGTGGGCCAGGTTCGATTGCCAGTCGAGCTTTCTGCCGTTGTGGGTGAAGCAGTAGTACTTTCTGAATATTGACTGATAGCGAAGTAGGTCCGCAGGGACGACTAGTTGATGGTTTCCGGTTGAGCTCGTCCAAAAACTGTTCGTTAACACCATTACGGATATATCCGAGTGCGCTAAGTTCGGATGAACGTTAGACAAGTATTGTTTGAAGTCGGCGTTGATATCCCTGCTGACGTTGACGTCCCGAAACATCCCTTCCATCTTGGCGGTGAAATACTCGCCGCATTCCACCTTCAGCTTCGAGATGACGCTCCTCTCTTCGTCCTGGCTCGTTGACTTGCCGAAGATCAGCCTCCTGGCCAGGTCCTTGCGGTAATACGCCTCGAACACGTCTTTTTCCTGGATATAGCGGAAAATCACCATCACCTTCTTCAGGATATTTTCTAACGCGTTCTCGTTTAAATATTTCGATCTCAGTTTGCTATCCAGATACTTGGCCAGGTTCTGGGCCGGCTCGCAACCTTTCGTGTTGATAACTTTAGTGAAGACGGTCCTCAGCAGTTCGGAAAACAACCTGTTCTCGCCGAAGCTGGTCGCGATGACCGCTTCCAATTTATCTTTGAACTCGATTATTTCCTGGATCATTGATTTCTCTGTGGTTCGAACGACTATCGTAGTACATTTCAGGAGGATGTATTTCTGAAAGTGATCGGCGATTATTTCGACGCCATGGGGCACGTTCTTGCATAGGTCATACAGGATAGCCAAGACGTCAGTGTGTGATGAATCCATCAATGATTCAAAACCCTTGTCCAGAATATAGTCCAAATTATTAGCCACCATCTCCTCGTAAATGATTTTTAAAACTTTTTCGTTGCTTTCCTCGGGTAGATATTCTCTCCGCGCCTCGGTGGATATACAATTATTAGTCTGTTTCAAAAATTCTTCAACGGACTTGCTTTTCACCAATACGCTCTGCTCCAAAAAATAGTTCTTTGATTCTAGCAAATATCTGTTTTCGAAAACATCTTTGTATATATCCATCTGGAGCAGAATCGAGATTATAGTATCTATTTCATTTTTATCTAATACATTTCCTTGTCTGCTCTCGTTGATAGTAAGTAAAAGTTGGGAAACAATACGATTTTTAAGAGTCTGTTCCAGAATGATAATATTTTTAAATAACTCCGTACATACCATTTGGACGGCATTATATTTCAACCCGTTCTGGCAACACCGATCATATTTTATATACACGTTCTTGATAATAATCACCTTCTGAGAATAAGATCTCCACAATGCGAGCAAATGACAAAAGACTACTCCATCGCGTGATTTATTTAAAAGTGCAAACTTCTCGTTATTCAGATAGCCTTCGATCACATCGGTCAGAAGCTGAAACAATCGTTCCCTATGTTCCGTGTCGTTTAAGTTATCCACTATCTGGAACAGGTTTTCCAACGATATGTCGGGTTCTTTACTATACAGAACAGCCTTTAACCCATCCGTTAACTGCGCATGTTGATTTTCCAATAGATGCTCGATTATGATCGGATACCCTCGAAAATTTACGATGGGCAATGATTTTTTTGCACTTTTCGGAGGAATTTTGTTGCTTTGCGGGCAGAACCTCGAGTCGGTAACCGTAAAAAGAGAAATCATTTCGTTTGAAAACTGCCAAAGTCAACACAAACACGATTGTTAGCAACAAAACACTCACCGTGCAAATAAAATTCCGGAAACTTCAAACCTTTCCCGCACTAACATACAAAACGTTCTAATAAAAGGTAAAAGAATTAAAAGTAAACTATAAGGCGGGGTACAGTGGTACATATATTACTTTCGAGGAAAAACTAGCAAAAATTAATCGACCTGAATCCGATACAAATAAATGAAGAATAATTTTGTTAACGTCAATAAAAAAATTAAATTGATATAGAGGATCAGGACAATAAATTTAATTTAAAAGCCCGTATTGAAATTTTTTAAATTATTCGTTGCACAACTGAATTTCCTAAAAATATTCCCTATATTATGCAACCTATTATTCAATCTGTAATTAGAATAGTACGTTTGACAGTTATTTTTATTTCCAATTTATATTAATAGTTTTCAATTATATAATACTTAATAAACACTTAAATAAATAATAAACATATTTCATTTTCATTTCCATTCTATTTCGTATTTAGGATTATTATTATTGGATATTACTTTCATATAACTTTCTGACTATAATGAGGCAAAGAAATAAAATAAATAAAGAGCTTTATTATCCTATTTACAGATATCTATTTTTAAAAAAGTATTTATAATAGCCTATATTTTACAAATATAGGCTATTATAAATACTTTTTTAAATATATTTTTAAATAATATTTGAGAAAAATAAATATAATAATTTTTATTGATATCTTTATTGAAATTTTATTGGTTTTTTTTAACTGTTTTATCATTAAACATACAGTTATTACTTTATATTTAATAAACGCCTTTCTCCTTATTTCTGTAAAGTAAAGTTTCTGTTTGTAACTTAGGTTACAAAAGAATATAAAATCATTATAAAATTACCAACTCTGTTAGTTACAAGATGTTTTTATTCCATTTTGAATGTGATGATTTTATATTCCAATATATATTTTTAATTGTGATTATAGATTTAATTATACATAGAATACTCAGTTAATTTTTCTATGAACGAAATCTCAGCTGGTTATAATTTCGGATCAATACCCTTTTGAGCCGACGTAGAGGGCTTTAGCGGGATGAAAAAGGACGTCCTCTATCGCAAATCGAGTTCGCATTAACAAGATGTGGTCGAGATGCACCAGAACGAGATCAGAATTATATAAACACGTTTTATTAAACTTAGGTAAAACGATGAACATCACAAATTCGAATAGGTACCAATGAAAACGCTTTTTTAGAATATCAGAGACGATGTTCCTCGTTCGCATCGTTTCCCGGGGAACCTGTGGGACCCTCTCTACAGACCCCAGTTCCTGGGCCTAAGACAAAACGACTTCTTGCGGATCTGAACAAAATTCAGGTAGAATCCTTAAATTTTAAATGATAATTTTTTGGGTTTAGGAAAAGTTAACGCCTTTTTTAGTGTGTTATATATATTATTTATGCCAGATGTATTCAATTAAAGTCTCTTAATCAAACCTCATGGTGTTGATGGGGCCGAAAATATGCGCTACTATGAAAGAAGTAACGTACTTCTTTGAACTTTGAAAGAAGTAATTTTTTTTCTGAATCTACTAGATTACTTCAAACACTGTCTGAAAATATGCTTTAAATATTTGATTTTGTATACTTCTAAACTTAGTATAAATATGAACAGATAATTTCTATCGTAGCAAGCAAATTCAACCCAGATATTTGTCAATTACGACAAGTCAATCGGTAACTATATAGTGGATGCTGATGACAACGTATTTCTTGATACATTCACTCAAATCTCCTCGATTCCTTTGGGCTACAATCACCCGGAATTGTTGAAACTTTTCGAAAATGAACATAATTTGGTAAGGTGTTGACTCTGGTCTCAACTATCCAAACATTCTTAATATACGTGATTGTAGAAAAGTCTGATCAATCGGCCTGCTCTTGGTGTGTTTCCTGGAGATGATTGGCCCAAGAAATTGTCGAATATAATGTCTTTGGTAAGTTATAGTACCGCTAAGAGTCAGCGTCTGATTTTTTTGTTAAACTTCATTGACAGGTAGCTCCGAAAGGCTTGCACCATCTCAACACCATGATGTGTGGTGCTTGTGCCAACGAAAATGCGTTCAAGCACGCTTTTATGGCGTACCAGAGGAGAACTAGAGGAAATGATGATTTTTCCACTGAAGAACAAACCTCTTGCGGCTTCAACACACCCCCAGGTGCATATATTCACTATATTAGTCACGAGCGGCGAAGACTAAGTGTCATTTTTGCAGGATCTCCACATCTGGCGATCATGTCTTTCCAGCACGCCTTTCATGGAAGAACATTAGGAACGCTATCCACCACTCGGTCTAAATACATCCAGAAAATCGACATACCTGCTTTCGACTGGCCCGCAGCACCGTTTCCTGCTTATAAGTATCCTTTGGAAGAGAACGAGTCGTATAACCAAAACGAAGATAACAGGTGTCTTGAACAGGTTGAGGATTTGATGGAACAGTGGTCCAAGAAAGGAATTCCTGTTGCCGGGGTGAGTTATCGTAGTACCGCCGAGTTGTAGATGCTCAAAATTCAGTTTCAGGTTATACTTGAACCTATTCAGTCAGAAGGTGGCGACAACCATGCCTCAGCTGACTTCTTTAGAAACCTCCAGTCGATATGTAAGAAGCACAATGCTGCTTTTATAATGGATGAGGTTCAGACTGGTGGTGGTCCTACCGGGAAGTTTTGGTGTCATGAATATTTCGATCTGGAATCGCCACCGGATATAGTGACGTTCAGTAAGAAAATGCAGCTGGGTGGTTATTTTTTTAATGAGGATATGAAGTAAGTTTTGAGGGTCTTCCTATCGCCAGGTAAACTAAGTCGATCTTTGTAGACCTCGGCAGCCATACAGAACCTTTAACACATGGATGGGCGATCCCGGCAAAGTGATCATGCTTGAAAGTATCCTGAACATTATTCTTCGAGATAATTTACTACAACTGGTAAGAGAGACAGGAGATTACATGAAGGACCACCTAAATAATTTGGAAAAAGAGTTCTCTCCATTAATTCACTCGACCAGAGGTAGAGGAACCTTCTTGGCTGTCACAGCAAAGACCCCTGAGCTCAGAGATGACATTATCAACAGACTTAGGAATAAAGGTAAGAATATTTCACTAAAATCAATCTCCAACAAAAAATACGATGCTCTTATTATTTCCCAGGTGTTATCTGTGGAGGTTCACATCCTCAAACCCTTCGTCTACGAACCTCACTCACGTTCACCAAAGCACATGCCGACATATTTTTGGATAAACTTCGACAGGTGTTGAAGGAGTTTTAACTTATCGTTATAAAGTAACCGGTGAAAAATAATTTGTCTTCCAATGTATCTTTACAACATATTTTATGTCAATTGTCTCTGTCTTCCAAAAATAATATCATTTAAATATATCATATAAATTAAATAATAAATATATAAGTAGTTTTTTTGTTGATTATACAATATACAAAAATTTTAAATTCATTACAAATCAATACATGAAATAATCGAAGGAGTTCGATAAACTGTAACATTATAACGACAGAATATACACTGTGTGCCTAAACATTCTAATAAAACATTAAAAGAATATCATTACGTAATACACAATGGTAAAACCGTCAAACAATCAAATCAGATGCTAGTAAAAATAACTTTAATTGAAAGATGTCAATGTCAATAACAAATCTAAATGAAGCAACTTGTAATACAAATTGCTTTATTAATAAAATAGAGCATTTTGATTTTATAAGGTAATTTTTTATTTGATCTAATGGTTTTAATTTTTTTATTTTAAGTTTTAATTTTTTTAGATTAATCATAAATATAACTATTTCATGTTCAGAAACATTATTATTGGATATTATTTTCATGTCAATTTCGACTAGATGTTGAATAAAAAAATAAAACAAAAAGGGCTTCAATATCGTATTATTTACAGATTCCTATTTTTGCAAAAACAATTTATTTTAGAGACAAAAGCAAAACATTTTCGAAATCAAAATAATCATGTTATGGCATCCTTTTTGTTTGTAGACCACAGAGTATACGTGTGTTGGAAACGTTATTGTATTACATTTTAGCATTAAATTAGTTACATAAATAAATGCAATGAAGTCGTTAAGCTTGCATATTTCAATTATTAGGGCACTTTTTTAACTAAATTAACTGATTGACAATTAATCTCATAGACATGTGCCTTAATATAATAATTAGATACATAATAGCTTCCTTAAATGTTGAGTCCACAGAATCTCGAAGTAATTAGATATGGAATGAATACTCTTGATTTGCAATATTTTGTCTCGATAACCTACACTTATTTTTGTTTTTATCGTCAGTATCATTTTGTTTCCCAGTAAAATTTTGAAATTTTCAAGGCTAACACTATTTATCAATTGATAAAACAGTTATATAATTTTAACATGTGTGTATTTTTGCCAATATATCCCAAACATATTTATTTTCCTGAACTTCTAATAATGTACCTATTTGGCTCTAAGTTACTTAACTTTATCTCAACAATCGAAAATAATTAAACACTATATTGATTCTTATCAACTCAATTGTTAAAGCACACGTTAATAACAATCAAGTAGTCGTTATCTTTATTCATGAGATGTATCCCAGGGTCGTCTACATTAATTTTTTTTATAATCAAATAATAATAAAACTTTTTTGGAAATAATTTGAACTCTTTGATTGGTTGTACCTATGTATTTGCGTTAGTTTTTTAATTATAAATATATACAAACAGAAATATTATGTAAGTGAGAAATATGATGATCCTGAGAATAACGTTTAACATCAGCGTTGTTATTTTTGCACGCCTATGAACAGGCTAAATTCACGGCTCCCAAACCAGCTTCGGTACCTTTTAGTTTCCAATTCGCGTTTGTGTATATATTCGAGATGTGGTCTCTGCGGATAAATAGGTTTTTGAGAAATACTACGAGAACAGGCAAGAAGGTTTTATTATTATTTTTTTCGGTTCCCATAAACGATGGCCTAAATTCTACTGTTCTAAAATTAGAACAAATTTTCGTTCAATTACCTTGCGCGAGTTTTTAATTTGTAAACAAGCCAGTTTGAATTTGGAATATCTAAATCTATTTATTTTTTTTGGGTTCAGTGTCTCGTCCTTGAACGCAAATGTTATTTGTATTATTATTTATACGGTATAAACGTCCCTAACAGGTCAATTGAAAAGTCCCCGGCCCACCATAGTAAAACACATTTTTTTGGCAAAATTAGTTTTGTTTAATCAACACAATTCCCTTCAAGGGTCATACACTGATTATAGCGACCCTCTAACTTTTCGATGCCATTTTTGTAGTACGATTTTTCCTTTGCGTCAAAATAGGCCGCAGTTTCGGCGATCACCTCTTCATTCGACGAAAATTTCTTCCCAGCGAGCATTCTTTTGAGATCTGAGAACAGGAAATAGTCGCTGGCGGCCAGATCTGGAAAATACGGTGGATGAGGAAGCAATTCGAAGCCTAATTCATGGATTTTTGCCATCGTTTTCACTGACTTGAGACACGGTGCATTGTCTTGGTGAAACAGCACTTTCTTTTTCTTCAAATGCGGCCGTTTTCGGCGATTTCGTCCTTCAAACGATCCATTAACGCTATGTAATAGTCGCTGTCGATGATCCTTCCTTTTTCAAGGTAGTCAATGAAAGTTATACAAAGTTATACTAAAATATAGACGCCATAACCTTGGCAGACGACTGTAACTTCTATTCTATTTCCCACGATGAACCCGCTCATCGTCTGCAGTCCACTCGGATGACTGTCGATTGGACTTCGAAGTGAAATGATGGGGCCATGTTACATCCATTGTCACATATCGACGCAAAAACTTGGCTTTATTACGCTTGATCATCTTCACTGCTCCGAATCATCAACTCGTCGTTGTTTTTGGTCAAAAGTGAGCTCGCGCGGCACCCACTTTGCACAGAGCTTTCTCATATCCGAATATTCGTAAATGATATGATGTACACGTTCAGTTGATATCTTTAGAGTGTCTGTTGTTTCATTCAATTTCAATTTACGGTCATTCAAAATCATTTTGTGGATTTTTTAATGTTTTCGTCCCTAATAACCCCTTTTGGGCGTCCACACCATTTCACCACGTCTGAACTTAGCATACCAATCCTTGATGGTTGATTTTCCTGGGACAGTGTCCGGACACTCGGCATCAAGCCGAGCTTTTGCTTCAACTGTATTTTTTCACTTCAAAAAGCAATATTTTATCAACACGCAAAATTCCTTTTTATCAATTTTTTTCACAGTAACAAAAATTGCTTTACTCAAAATGCCATAATTCACAAACTAATGATCCGACAGCTGTCAAATTTATACACGCATCTTTTGAGAGTTAGGGCTAACTAAAAAACATATGGATTTAATTCAAGTAGCGCCATCTGTATGTCAGGCCGGGGACTTTTTAATTAAACTGATACGTTAAAAGTGATAATTCTATAATATGGGTACTAGTTTAAAATCAAATTAGCCAAATCTGCTTGCAATCATAGAGATTCGATTTTCCTAAGAAGTTATTTTTATTTTTAGTAAATCTTCGTACAGTTACGTCTCTGGTTCCCGGCGAACCTTCTGGGCCCAATGTCGTTTCTGAAATACCCGGTCCGAAATCTAAAGAGTTACTAGCGGATTTAAATTCGATAAATGTACGTATTAGCCGTAAATACTGTGCTGTTTTTATAAAAATACAACCTGTAGCAAAGTGGGGCTGTCCAATTATTTGCTGATTATGACAAATCCATCGGAAGCTACTTGGTCGACGTGGATGGCAACGTCTTGCTCGATGCGTTCACACAAATCTCCTCCATACCCATCGGATACAATCATCCGGAACTTTTAAAAGTATTCAACGAAGAGCACAAGCTGGTAAGGAACATAAATCATACTGATCTCCAAATGTAACACGTACGTGTTCGTAGAAATCGCTCATCAACAGACCAGCTCTCGGTGTTTTTCCTGGATATGACTGGCCCGAAAAATTACGCAGCGTGTTACTGTCAATCTCACCAGGATTGCCGCAAGTCATGACCATGATGTGCGGATCATGTTCCAATGAGAATGCTTACAAAGCCCTCTTTATTAGTTACCAGGCGAAGCAGAGAGGAGAAAACGTGGATTTTAGGTGTGTTGGTCTATGTTGCCCTATTCCATATACATATTCTCTTAATTAGCGAGTTAGAAAACTCCTCGTGTATGGTAAACAAGCCACCAGGGTCGCCGAATCTTACCATTCTATCCTTCCACGGGGCTTTTCACGGAAGAACCATGGGAACCTTAGCCACCACCCACTCCAAAGCTATACACAAGCTGGACGTTCCCTCTCTCGACTGGCCAATCGCCCACTTCCCCAGGTACAACGTTGTTTGACTGTCTATCGCAAATTATACGCCTTTTTTTAAGATACAAATATCCCTTGGAGGAGAACATCAAAGAGAACCAAGCGGAAGATAAGAAATGCCTCTCCGAGGTAGAGGACTTGATCAACAAATATAACCAGAAAGGTACCCCTGTTGCTGGTATTGTGGTCGAACCCATTCAGTCCGAGGGTGGTGACAATGAGGCTTCACCAGAATTCTTTCAGGTAATTGCTTATATACATACATATTAACCTCGTAATGTTAACATCGTTTATAGGGATTACAAAGCATCACGAAAAAATACAACGCCGGTTTACTTATTGACGAGGTACAAACTGGAGCAGGAGCAACCGGGAAAATGTGGTGCCATCAGTACTTCAATTTACAGTCCCCGCCAGACATAGTGACTTTCAGCAAGAAGATGTTGACAGGCGGATTTTATCACAATCTGGACATGAGGTTAATAGAGGGCGATATAAAGACTCATTTAATTCCTAGGAATCGTGTTTTATAGACCAAAGCAGGCCTACAGGATATTCAACACGTGGCTTGGCGACCCAGGCAAGATTTACCTCTTGGAAGCGGTGATGAACGTAGTGAAGCAACAGAATTTACTGGCACAAGTACAAAGAACCGGCGACAGACTGAAATCCGGACTCCTCGAACTGGAAAAACAATATCCCGGTTTGTTGAACTCCACCAGGGGCCGTGGGTCCTTCTTGGCCGTCAATACTACGGAACATGACCTTCGGGATAAGATGATCTTCAAACTGAAACAGAACGGTAATGAAACTTGACGCTGTTGAAGTTTGGTGGATATAATGACGTGAAATTTCAGGTGTAATTGTCGGTGGATGCGGAGACCACGCCATCAGGTTGAGACCCTCTCTGACCTTCCAGGAACACCACGCCGATATATTACTGGACAAGTTTAATGGAGTCTTGAAAGAATTAAAATAATTATATCAACGGAGGCTTTGATTTATCTTTTCACCTTAATGTTTTGATCGAATTTATTTTCAAGTTTAGGCACACTTGATTTTCATTGACGTATAAAACCTATTTTGTTTGGAACAATACAGAATATACTTGATTCCTATTGTAATCCTTTTATAACTTCAGATAAAACGTTTGTTTATCGAAACAACACCACACTCGGTTGTTAAGTAATCTTGTTGATGTTAAGGGTATTTTGATGGAATAATACAAGGCGGTCCTGATTTTTAATCGATTTATTTTGTCAATAAAACAATTTTTGAAATGTCTACTGACTAAATATAAAAATTTAAAATATGTGCAAACTTAAATGAGAATCTCTGTTTAAATTAAACAAAACATGAATACCTATGCAATATCTACAATGGCACTATACCTAACGATGATAGTTTCTTTCAAATATATATATAGATGTATGTATAAATATAAATAACTGGAAAATCATCACGTCCTCCAAAATCAATCTTACACTTTATTACATTTTGATTAAAAATCATACACAATAAAAAAAATCGTTTCCAAACGAACCCAGTAATAACGGCAAAAATCAATTTACAAAAATCGTTTATTCACATAGTATTCACAAACTATTTACAAATAACCAGACTTCCTGCAGATCACTGCGAATATGCTTCATATATATAAATATATATATATAAAAAAAATGTAAGGATTATAAACATCGAACTGAATTAAAGCTTGAGATCTTTAAACCTGCACAAGTCCTACAAAATATATTCTTAAAAGTAATAAAAACGAGGCCAAAGCTCCTTATGAACCCTTCGAGGACCTATCCGGATAGGCATCGCGAACCTGCATCTTACACTGAATGATTAAAAGATCGAACACTCGCTGTATCGCCCCATTAAGTTTTTTTTTAAACAGCATATACGCTAAAGCCTTCTATGTTATAATTTTGTTTTACTTATTGTTTTCAAAGAGCTTGTCTCTTAAGCATTTGATTTTATTAACGAAAAACGTTTCCAAAGATTCTGCACACTTAAAGAATGGAGATTCTTTCGGATTATAATATCTACAATTGTCAAATATCTTCGTCATGTCTCCGATAAACTCGCTCAGTTTTCGATATTTCTGATCGGTTATCTTCCTATCAATCATTTGTAAATCTGAAAACGAAGGGAGGGTTAGGGTTTAAGGGTACGTGCGAGGTCATACTGAAGCTTACCCATTGGTTCTTTAATCACTTTATAGTAATCCGGAGCCTCTGTAGGATCTACCGGTTCCATAAAGGGCCACGCGCTTTTATGTGTCTGTAAACAACGAAAATATATGCTTGGTCAAGATCATAATTTAGGGAATGTTTCGAAAAAATTACCTGTATCTGCTTCATGAGTTTCTTCAAGTTTTCAAAGTCTTTCTGTGTCAAATCCTTCATGTTTGCGTAGTTTACGGAACTGTTCCTTTGGCAACGCGGGCAAATATACTCATCGATATTGTCCGCTTCCGACTGTAATATACCGACGCATCTACCATGGAACCAGTCTTGGCAACTATCAGTAGGCGGCAGCAAGACGATCTTTAGCAATATATATATATATATATATATATATATATATATATATATATATATATATATATAGTGTTATCTGATAAGAGTTCAAGGGTTCTTAAGTTTAGCTTAAGAAATGCCAATATACGGGCGATCAAGATCATCAAGAACGGTAGAAAACGTAGGCGTGAGTGACAATCGACCTAATATAAGTCTTTTGAGACACCTTGTATTCTAATATAGGAACGCTAACATTTTTATTTTCTGGATGTCTAGTAAGTATAAACTTTTATCAATTATAAATACGGACATACGATTTAGCTATGTTTGTGGATGATAAAACTTCATTTAGACTACTTTCAGTCTCACTGAGAGAAAAATCCTAAAAATCTGAGTTTACATGAAAAAATACACATGTTGGGCATGTAAAAAAAATTAGGAATAATTGACGTATCGATCGCCGTATACGTAGCACAAAGCGGAGGCATATTATAAATGAAATCTGCAAGTTATGTCTATTGTTATGTTGACCAGCTTATGGCTTTAGGAAGCAATCGAAATTAAGCATGCTGGCTAGAGAACAAAGATATTAAAAGGTCATACTGATCTTGTAACATCGATTTTCCTAGAAACCAACACAAATATGGAACTCTTAACAACATCACTGATATCTGTTCAATAAGCAAAGGATAAATTACACTAGTATACATGGTATTGGATCTGAGGAACTAAAAGCTGTTTATAGGTAAATTAAGGGACTAGATCAGCAGTCCGTTTTTCTTTTATATTGGTTCTAGTTTTCGAAATATTCAATAAATTCATTATTTTATTATATTTGGCCATTTATTGAATTAAAAAGTATAAATCAGAAATGAGCAGATGTAGAACTGAGTCTTTTATACTTCTTGGGATCTGCTTCACGCATTAGGGTCCAATAGTACTCGCCCATCGTGCCTTCGTCCCAAAATCCTTGGCATGGCTTTTCGGTTTTTGCTATACCTTGGTGTAGTTGCTTTCCTTACTCGTCGCTCGTGTCACCCAAGTTTTGTGAGAAAAAATTAAAAAATTTATTTTGAGAGACATTCAAGCTCCAATCTTGGTAATTTTGCTACAAATTGTCGACTATATGCTTGTAATCGGGAACAACACTTTGAAATGATACCCCTGGCTGCTGCTTCATCAGATATTAATATCAAAATGTTTTCGTTATATCAATATTAAACAATATCAGTTCACTTAAGGAAACGAAATCTCTTTCATTGCTCGCCGGTGATGAATACGAAGTTTTTAATGCATTTTTGCACTTGTACTTGGACAAATTAGTAATGGATCACTGGCCGTACGTGGAACTGACCTTAATATTGATGATATTTATACTGTGCTATTGTTTCTGCTTTTATACCGACGAAATACATCGAGAAAAATAGCACAATCACCTACATGATTTTTTTTGTTCCTTCCATAATGTTGGTACACTGTCTGTGACCACTTGTCTTCTTTCTGTGAACCATGGCTTGTCAGTGTTTACTACAGTAACACCAAAATACAACAAATACTCACCTTTGGGAGCATTTGTTCTGATTTTTCCACATTTACTGAGGTTGTAATACCCACAAATATAACAGAAATACTTTGAATTGTTTCTGCAACGTTATCTCTGCATTTTCACAAGTTCACTCATGAAAATAAGTTCAAAATAATATTTAATGCAACGTCGTCGGCTGACCCAAGCGTGAACTCGAGAACTAGAACCAATCTAGGCACAGGGATTGAAGATTTGAGTTCAGGGCATCAAATACATCTATACGCTCGGGTCGGAAATTTGACCCAAATTTGTAAACTTGTAACATTCTTGGAAGAGACGATAATGACTATGATCACTTACTGAGAATCGTCATAAGGTTGCTGACATAAGCAGTAGAGTTTCTGTTCCTCCCTTGCTTGTCTACACTCGTCGCAAATGAACTCCGTCAGCGATTTGCTGCTCTCCTCCGTAATCCCGACGCAGTCCCCGTGGAACCAGTTATTGCACAGGTCGCATCCCACATAAAATTTGGTTTCATCATATGGCGTCCGACATATGCAATATACCTGAGGGAGCAGATACGCGAAGGTTAAAAAACGCACCACAATAAACGACCGCGTCAACGCACCTTCTCCTTCTTCAACCCCTTTTGGTTCGGTGCGTTCGAAGAACTCTGCACCTTGGCCGACTTCTTGCTTTTGGCGATGGGTGTTTTCGGAACTGGAATGGCAGCCGTAGTGGCCGTGGCCGCCGATTTTCTTTTGCTACTTCCTGTTCGTACCTCGTCATGTTTAGACCTCTCGATCTTCGTCCGAGCGGCAATTTCATCCGCTACCTCTTTCTAATGATCATCAATGAATTCAATTAGAGACATCGCAAGAACAAATTAGACATCCTAGGGATGCCGAAAAAATATCGATATTTCTGTTTACCGAAATTTTATTAAAGAAATTAGATTTAACTTTAAAGGTTTAGTGTATTTTGGTGTACAATTTTAAAGCTTTGTTAAAAATACCGCTACTTAAAATACATAGAATATCCATATATTTTTGTAAAATATCGATATTTTTCTCGGCGGTCAAAATCCCTATCGCATCCTACCTGTATCTCAAATTGGAGCTCCTTCTCTAGCAAAGCGCGCTTCCTCAAAATATCCTTCTTGAGGAGTTCCTTCTGCCGATACAAGCTGACCATGTTCTTCGTCTTCGTGCTGGTGGCCTTCTCGGTTTCTTTGCTTTTTGACCGCGACCTAGGTGAAATAATTTTCTCTTTGCTTGGTGTTTCGGGTCTAAACCGCGACGAAAATAAATAAAACAAAATAAAACAAGCCAAATAAACGAGAAACGCAAACCCACTTACTGCAGAACGGTCTCTAATTTTTTGCTCTCGCTATTTCTGTTGGGCCGGCTTCGCTTCGGCTGCTCCATCACCCAGTCCGCGTCGTCGTTCCTCGAGGTGCTGGGCGGACGCTTCCTGGTACCGGTACCAAACCTGGTGATAGCGGGAATCGCGGTAGCGGCTGCGGCCGCCGGCACCTTCGGCGCGGGCGAGAGTGTCTCGGGTTCCTGTTTCATCTGCTTCTCCTGGTACCTCTGCAGCTGCAGGAGCTTCTCCTCGATCTCGGGATTGAGGTTCTCCTGTTTCAGGGCGGTTTTGATCGCTGCGCGCGGAAACAACAGAACATGAAATAAATCGCTAAGTTCGAAACCGACAAAACAAAAAAACCCAAAGCAAAACGACGGAAGAAACGGAACAAAAGAAAACAAAACAAATCAGAAGAAGTGCAAGGGTGTTGTCCAAGAAAAGGCCGTCTGGTTTTCATACAAAATTTATTGATATCCTGGTACAATTCAAATTACATTTTACAAACAATAATGTAACTAAACCATGCCAAAAGTTTCCAAACATCGGTTACCTGAAGCGAGTAGATATCGATCAATATAAATAAAAAATATAACACTCAAGAAACAACGGTCATGCGGTGCCGTGTTTAGAAACTTTTGATAACTCAGAACCCTTGCTCTTCGTCTAACTTTAATCAAGTAACACGTATGACGATAACATCTATAAATATATATATACAGAAGCCTAATTTCAAACAAAAATATTTTTTAGCATCTTTTCTGTTTATCCTAAAAGTCTTTTAGAAAGGCAATTATTATCAACGAAAACCATTCAGTACTCCATCATTATTATTGAAATTATAAAGATGCAAGATTTAAATATTTGAGCAACATGCCCGCTATGACTATGAGGAATATTCTCTTTTTCTTTTATATTAAAATATTCGAACTGAATTCAAGATAACGAAATCTGTATATTGTTTTGTAGAATGCTTTCTGTAATTATCTCCAGTATGGAAAAGTAAACAATGATCGGTAATAAATCATCAATTATGAAACAAATGAGCAAGAAAGAATATCGAAATATTTTAAGCAACAAGTATGCTATGATCAACATGACTTATGAATTATCTGCTATATTTTTTTATTAATGAATTATTAATTAATGATCCCTTATAATAATTTCCATCAATATGGAAATGCTTTTAAATAGGGCTATGAAAAGTTACTTTTTGTGTGTTATTTTACAAAATGCTTTATAAAACTTCAATATCTTTATTGTATATTGAAAAGCTTGCAAATGAATATTGAAACAAAATAGCTGTGGCTAATTTGTTTTTTAATAAATTATTTGGTCAATTTAGAAAGCTAATTATTGATTATTGATGTTATACTCCTTTTGACATTATTCCATAATATTCATGGAAAGGTTTTTAAATTTAATTATCAGAAATTTGAGATTAAGATATAAGAATATCATATTTGTTGAAATACATTTTAGCCTACTGTCATCAATATGAAAAGATTTAACGGTAATAAGGTCAATAATACATTCTGAAACTATTTAAGACTTACCTGATTAGCCTTATTTTTTATAATTTCAATAATAAAGTCTTGATTTAGTTCTCAATAGCTCTCAGAAAAACACCGAAACAGTGCTAGATTTTTTTTGGAAATTACATTCAGTGAATATGACATCAAAGATCTGACATAATTCGTAAGAAAACCGAACACTGCTTCCATAGATAACTCGATCCAACACCAGTTTTAGTAGGTCGACTAAATAAACTACTTTTTGGCTCAAAATTGCACTGTTTATCTTAGCTTATATCGATACGAATACTGTTCAGAGAAAGGTGGGAATATTAGAGTTAGTTGGTAAAATACCTTATGCAGCCAATGTCGTTTTGCAGTGGGTATGCACAATTAGGATTATATACTATAACAGACGGTTGATAGAGTAACATACTTTGCTGGATATAATCTGGAGTCACGACGAATTGTTTATTTTGGTCATTGGACGACGAGGAACTGGTTTGTGGCTGGACGATTGATGTTGAAGAGGGGTTGGTATCCATTTTGGCTTTCATGGCCTGCAGCAACGCGGACGTCTGAGACTGCTGGCCATTGGCGAGTACCTTACTGGCATTGGCTGCGTCGGTTACCTGCAAGTTCCGGTTACCGGTAAGTTTTTTTTTTATCAGATCATTCAGTTCTCAGTTAACATACATTCTTTACATTGTGCTCCTATAATTTAACATCAAGCTAATTATCACAGATTTAGTAAACATTCTTGCTGTTTACCAATAACATTATACCAAAGAGATTTATAAAAATATCAGTGCTTTTTCTTTCAATGATTCGCAAGACTCATTGACGCTGCTGAATTGCATACAATATTTTAGTTGGGAGACACGAAACAACTTCAAGATTTTTTAGCAGCTTGAGTCAAACATCTCCATCCATCATATACTGAACTGATTTTTTTTTAACATTAAAGAATGAAGCACCCTATTGTAATGTCCCTGAGTGATTTTTACATCAATGAATGTCAGAAAAATGAAAAACATAAAACAATGCTACTGTTTACTAACATTCTTTTATTTATCTATCCACTTAACTATTGAACAATACGTTGACTTACAAGTTAAGTAAAAAACACTAAATTCTCTACCTATAAAGAATAAGTGCGATTGCTGACAATAATAAAAAGATATATACAAAAATAACATACTATCAAACTATACAAGCATTGGATTAAAGAAAAACTCTTAAAGCGTAACGAGAAGCGACATTAACCATATCTTTTTGATCACAATAAAAACACAATATATCACATCTTTCTTCAGAATGGTTGATATCGCATCGTTTAGTCATGATACTGGCGTTAATGAAGAGTATATTATATTAAATGAATAATGCTTGGGGGAGATGTTGCACAATCACCTTGGATTTTTTAGGCGTTTTGCATACCTGAACTGGCGTAGTCGAAACCGTTTTCACTGGACTACCACCTGACGTAGTAACAATCTGCTGCACGACGGATTTCGTCTGCTGGACTGGGGCTAGAGGCGGCGGATTAGAGGAAATCGCCTCAGTTGCACCATCACCACTACTCGGTTGTACCGCCAAATAGATCTTGGTGGGCCCCAAGACACCTTGCCGACCGGTCGATGCTTGAGCTGAAACACCACCGATTAGTACCTTCTTCGAATCATCAACGCGTACTCTCTCACCTTTCAACAGCTGTTGTTTGACCTGTTGCTGGACAGCAGAGAGTTGTTGCGGAGTAAAATCGGCGCCCTGAAGACCCTGGAGGACGATCCTAGGACCCTGCTGGGTCTGTATTACCTGGGCGGTGACGCATTTAATAACGGTTCCCGCAGGCTGACCGGCCAAAAGGTGATCCATCGTTTTGTCAGTCTGGTTATCCGTCTGGCCGGACTTCTGTGGGGTTTGAGATTGTTTGGCGACAACTTGTTGAACTACCGTCTGTAATAAATCGATAAACGCCGTTAGCTTAGACGAAATTCCAAATCGCAATTCGCCATACCTGTTGCTGAGTTGCGGCAGCTTGATTGTTTGCCGGGGCGATGCTTCTCAGCTGACTGGTTGATTGTTGAGTTTGTACAACGGGACTGGCGGCTTGGATCGTCTGCGTTATGCTACCGGGCGTCAGCTGGGCGACAACCTGAGCCTGGTTATTGCCTGTGGGTCTGATCAATACCTGCTGGCCGTTGATGGTGGCGACCTGAACTTTACCACTCGCCAACTGTTGAGCCAGATTAGGATTGTTCACCACGATTTGATTAGTTATGACCTATATACAAAGAAGATATAAGAATGAAGAATAACAGATCGTCGAGCGAACCATACTTGTTGCCCTCCTTGGGTAGAAATCACCTGATTTGCTCCCAACACCACCTGCTGTTGTACGATCTGTTGACCTCCGGTAACGGCAATCTTCTGCAACACTGGGGTTTGCTGCTTGATCACCTGCGTCTTAGGCTGCACCACCGCCTGCCCGATGACGGCTTGCTGAGTTTGTTGCGCGACAATTTGCTGCTGGGGCTGCGTCGTTATCGATTTGATCTGCGCTATTTTACCTGTCGGTGTAGAAGTGGTGACAGTCGGTTTAACAACGGGTTTATTGGCAGTTTCGGTAGTGGAAGGTTTGGCGACAGTCGCCGCGTTCGCCACTGTAGTTGTGGTGAGGACCTGGAGTTTACCGTCGGGAAACTGTACTAGTTGCTGACCGGGCATCAGACCCTTTACGGTTAATCGGCCGTCGGCCGTGCGCATTATTTGTACACGTTGCGGTGTGTCTTTACTGGGCGTAGCTGAAGTAGTAGATGTAGCTGCTGCACAAATGCAAAATAACTATTTAATCCCCCTCCAACAACACGGCGAATAAGTGTGACTGCAGTGTTTTTAAAAAATATATATGTCTTACCTTGAAGAATTTGTTGCCCGTTAGTGGTCTGTACTTTGATTAAGCTTTGCTGTTGAATGTTTTGAGCGTTTTTAGGGAGTATATTGGTATTCCCACTGCTAACCACTCTTGTCGTTCCATCAGGACCTTTGGTCATCAATATTCTTCGTCCAGCAATCTTGTTACCGCTGGTCAACAGTGAAGTTAAAGTGTTCTTACCACTAACCACCGATTGATTGGGCACGACGACATTCTTCACGATTTTCATCGACCCATCTGCTGTAGTCACTAAAAATCACAGAATCAAATCAGACTTTGTAAGATTTCACGGTATACGATCAGAAATTAGTAGGATGAACAGATCTGAATAATTTTAGACGAAGTATCTACGCAATAGTATCAAGATATAGCAAATTTCGATAGACGGTAGACACTTCATCATATAGCGCATGTTGATTTAGAAGTTTATGCGTGTTAAATATATGAAAAATAAATAATCTGCAAAACTGAATCATACGGTGAATTAAAAGCACATTTACTACCTCATGCTTTCATATAAAGAAATAAATATCATCCAATCATAACATTATAATGATGACGCCAACTATCGAGCCTACCTTTCGGCTGAATCGGCTTAAGAGGTGGATTAGTAGCAGATGATTTTTCTGCTGAAGTACTAGTAGTTGCAGAGGTAGTACTTGACGTTGCTTTTAAAAAGAAAATTGCTCATTAATCGACTCGATATACAAGTTCTATCGGTTTAATGACAGGTCCAACATCACATAAACTACAGTAATTTCGAGAATAACGATACTTACTCTGTGTGGTGCCACCGATCATTTCCAACACGGTTCCCGGTTTCATGCCTTTGATCTCCATGGCTCGTTTCTGCTGAAGGGCTGCCCGTTGAATGCGCAGCTGCTGTTCCATTTTTTCCTTGATTTCTTCCGGCGTGGCTTTACCGGTGACGGTCACCTTGGCGGGTTCAAGGGAATCCACCGAGGATTGGATGGCCGGTCGCGGAGGCGGCAAGTTACCGGTTCGACTCCTAGTGATAACCTGTTGGTTAACCTTCTCCATCCTGCGATAAACACACACGTGCCAGGCGGTTAGTGGGGATGATACATGCAAGCGTTTTTTTTTTTTAAATTTCGTTCAGGTAATAGAAAAAACTCTGAATTAGAAAAAGGTGAACTGATACTGATGTGCAGTTAAAATTATGTACGACGTTGATTTTTCTATAGTTCTGAATTAAATGTAAAACAACAGAAGAAGCTTTATAAGGCTACCAGATAAAAATAACACTTACTTTTCTCCGTACTGCTTGATTTCCCAAAGCTCCAATTTGTCTTCATCGACCCATTCTTCCGTAACCTGTGGCTCCATCGATTGGGGGGATTCCGGCCTCTTTCTCTTCCGTAGACCACTTCTTATCGAAGTTACCTCGCGAACGGTCTTGGGTAGTTCCAACGGAATAACCACTTTCCTTCGTAGATATTGAGTTGTCTCCAGGAACGGACCTACATGCTTGTGCTTCAAGAGTTCCAAAGAGAGGATTTCTGTCTCTGTGGTGATCTGATGCTTGCCGTCGGTGGTTGGCGGTTTGGTTTGCATGTCGTCCCATCGAAGCGTCGCCCAAAGTATCCGTAATTGCAAAGCCGCGGCTGCCAGGGATTTAAGATTTACCGTTCTGTAAGTCCAACACGTTTTAAATAGAGGTCTGGCGCACGGGTATGGCCATACAGCGTTGTTTTGCTTCGCCAAAGAATTGTAACCGGTGACGCTGATGCGACCTGCATTCCTGGCCAGTTTTTTTACATCATGTTGGGGTAACACCAGCAAGGACGTAACACCCTTCCTAGACTGAAACGTAGAGCACATCGGGTACTTAATCACTTGCCGTTTCTTCCGTTTTAAATCGGCCTGGGTTGGTATTTTCTTGAGAAATATCTTACCCTCCGTCGAAGTTGTCGAGTAAACTCGCTCACTACCGTCTTCCGCATGTTCGGTCTTGACAACTCTCTCCTCACGTTTCATCCCTAATCTATACGAGCAAAACCTCCGGTTCTGTTGAGCGCTATAAGTGGCAGTTCTCGAATTCAGAGTCTGAATGGTGTGACCCTCTCCATTATTGGACTTGAGGGTGAGCGCGTTCGATGTCGTCTGAGTCGTTGTTACCGATTTAAATTTCCCATCAGCGGACCTGGTGGTGGTAGTAGTCGTCGAGGTAGTCGTGGTGGTCACTATCTTAGAAACGCCCTGTTTAGAGCCCAGAATCATCTCTTTAATAGCATCCGGAGACATGTCCTTCATATCCACGTCCACATCTTCATCCTCTTCCTTCAGTTTCGGCCTCTTGGCAATGGGAGAAGTGCACGTCACGTCTATGTCCATAGGTTCGTCTTTGAGTTCCGAATTTTCTTCTTTAACCGACACCTTTTCACACTTTGGTTCTACTTTGATGTCCTCCTTTTTAATGCCGGTATCCATTGATTCGGCTTTGGCGGGAATGTAAACATCCTGTTTAGATTCGTCCTCGGCAGTTTTAGCACTCAGAACTGCATTAACGATGTCCTTGCACAAACTAGCTTGGCTCTGATTGTCTTTGGGTTCCTGATTCGAGCCGGCAGACTTTAAAGTCTGTTCCAATATGGATGTTTTCTTGTTCGGCGTCGACCCATTATCGGAGGATACTTTGACTGGGCCTGTGGAATTTGTGGCCAAGTTAGCTTTTCTTAGGAGGGTTAATAGCTCTCGACGGATCTTCACTCTTTGAATACACAATGGCGAATAACAATTATTCTCGATCTGGGTGCTATTGGACGAGTTGCATCCTTGGACGTAGCAGTGGAAATCTTTTGCAACTTTCATGATTGACTTGTACTGATCTCGAAGCACGTTGATCCTTTTCGTGATGGTGTTTAATACCTCGCGACTCACGACAGGTGTTCCACTATTCGGCAACGTGACTTTGCCACTCATCATGTTGTTCAGCTGCTTATCAATGCCCACGTTATCGCCGTCATCTTCACCTTCCACGTCGACGTTCTCTTCTTCCTTTTGGGTCACGCCAGCTTTACTCTGGGCAATTTTTCGTTCTTCCATCGCCTTTAATTGTAAACGCCTAGCTAGGAGGTCATCCAAAGTACCTTTTTTCGCCACTTTAGGATAAACTAATCGTCCAGGTGTCGTTAAAGCTTTCGTAACGTCCATTTCCTCAAACTGGCTGATGGGGGGTATCAGCTCGATATTCCGTAGGATTTCGGGAAATGTTTCTTCGATTTTCTTATCGGCTTCACTCACCTCCCTGTTTTCATCTTTATCGACTTTGTCCTTATTGTTCAGCTTGTTCATCAAAAATCTGTACATATTAGGACTCAGCGAGACTATCTTCTTTTGACCTTCCTTATCACGGATTTGGAGCATGAACCGTTGCGGATCACCGGACAGTCCCATCTTTTTCGAATCAACATGTCGGAAATTCCGTGGGATCCGTATCCATAACCAACCCCATCGTCCGTGGATCCGGTACTCCTCGCCCTTTTGCTTCCACAGTTGGTGCTTGAAGCTCATGGTATATTTCACGTAAGTACTGATGATCAGGCGGTTTCGTTCTTCCTCCTCTTCCCGCTCTTTCTTTTCTCTTTTCTCGATTTTCTTTCTTTCCTCTCGTTCCTGGGCCGTTATGCGAAAAAGCCTGCAATGTCCGAGCTGATCGTGCCAGACATTGGCGAAGCAGACGGGTTTGATGCAGGCTTGCAGGACTATTAAAGCTTTCGCGAAGTCTTTTGGGGCCTGGCACCCTCCGACTATGTTGAGCCAGTGTTTCCTAAGAAGATGCCAATTCGGATGCATGAACGGGGAGGGTACGACCTGTTCCAGTTGAAGTATCGTGTGTCTCAAGGTGTTCATCAACAGGATCTTGGTTCCGTTGCTGCCACCGACCCATTTGAATTCTGAAGCCGGCGTGAGAGAGAACTTATGGGATAAGTGGCGCTTTTTATCCCTCTCCTCGTTTCTTTGGGGCTTGTTCAAAGCTATTATATTAGTAGTAAACTGGTTCACGTAACTCTTGAATGTATTTTCCATACCCAACTTGTACAGATACGTCCCGTTGGCTATTTGGTTCGATCTCAGTCTGGTAATTCTGGAGTCGTCGTCATCTTTGTTTTGCAAGACTTTCTTTTTTAAGTCGTCGGCCAGTGTACTGCGCGTAACAGTGGCTCCTGATTTTGATCTCGTCAAAATATCCTTGTTTCGATCGTCATCCTCAATGTCAAGTTCCTTGTCGGTTGAGGACCTCGATGACGGTGCTACATCGTTCTGATCTGACCCTTCAAGAGTAGTATTTCCAGTCTCATTGCTTGCAGATACTGGGCTGTCTTCATGCATCTTAGCGACCATATCTTCCGCGTCCTGCTTCTGTTGCTCCTTTTCTTCTACCTGCTTTTCCTCGCGTTCCTTAATCGCCTTCAAGATATTCGCATTTTCCACATCAAAGTAGGTCTTCTTCGCTCCTTTATACTGGTTGGTAAGCTTTTCAGTTAGCTCCATTTGACGGCAAATTTCTTCTTTATACTCTTGCAGTTCTCGAAACAGTTGCGATTCCATGTCTTCAGAATCAAATTGTCTGAGCAATTCTTCAAACTGCACAGAAGTGGAGTAGTACCACACCTCACCATCTTCACTTTCACTGGAATGAAAATAAATAATTACCGAAATGTATTTTTCAACTGTATTAAAAGTAAATGAATAGTGTATGATACTTACACAAAAACTCTACGGCACAAAAAGAAATACTTTCTTCCATGTCTGTCATATCCTAGAGATTCCTGCCTTGACAGCTGACCCTGTTTTTCTAAATCTAATACACAATCTACCACTCCTGATACTTTGTGAGAGCGACATATACCACACTGCCAATCTTCTTCCGGGACATTCACTAAGGGGGGATCCACACATTCCAGATGATAGACAGCAGGACAGGTTTCACAGCATAGTAAATCACCCAATTTGTGGCACACTCGACAGTGATCATCATATTGCATTGGAACTACAATAAAAAAAAGTCAAGTTAACATTTCTGGCAAATGTTAACATAATATGTTCGTAATATATAAAAACAATAATGCGTAAGTTAATTTTACCTTCACTCAATAAGTCATCTCTAACTGGATTGGTAATTAAAAATTGATCTGTCAAGAATTTTAAGACTTTAATCCTGTCCTCTAAAGAAGCGAACGGATAGTCAGAGTTGGTCAAAATATTTAAGACATTTTGATCAAAACTCTTATCACTTTCAACATATGAACGTAACACTTCAGGATACGTAATATTGTCTATCAAATACAATGCAATGTTTACACTATCTTTCTGGTCTAATGGACCAAAATGAGTTTGTTGGGAATCTTCTTCTCTTAATAAAGCTTTAAGTAGCATAATATGAACTTCTGCTAATAGGCTGCTTTGATCTTCACATACTATAGCTGCACAAAAATCCTCTAACCTAAAGGGCGATAGCCTCACCAAGTTTCGAAAATGCCTTAAAACTTCATAAATACTAACAACTTCCATTATTTCACCTTTGGGAACTAAAAGATCGTCTGAAGACTTAGGTAATGTCAGTGGTGGAATTTCTCTATTTTGTAACCAAAGCGGTTCTGGTGTAGGAGCTCTGTTTAGAGGTATGTTTTGTTTTCGAGGTGTTCCACTCATCGTACTAAAACTACTTAAAGAAAAATCACTATCACTACTATTCCCCCCAACTGAGTCAATTTCACTTTCCGATACGATTTCATCTTCCATTTCACTTTTGTCACTTGATTCATCACCAAAATCTGATCCATAATGATATTCAGACTCATGATAATCTTGATAACCACTATTATATCCTCTACGTTGGTAGGCTGAACCGGCATAACCAGATTTTCTTCCCGCTCTATGTCCATCTTTTCCCCTTATTCTAGTACTACTTCTTCTATGTGAATCGTCTTGTGGTGAAGAAGCTCGAGAAGCCGAAGGTGTACTGGATTGCGAATCAGACTCTTTTTTTTGAAAATTTAATAAGTATTTTGGTTTTTTTAACAGATGATACTGAAACTTTTTAGTTCTTTCTGATACTTGCACCTTAGGGGGGCGTCCCCTCTTTTTCGCACCTCTTGTTGACATTTTGTTGTTAAACTGTCATATGGTAATCCTAATCCACGTGGGATATAATAAAAACAAACTTGTGTACAAATACGAATGTCAAAAATTACTTAAATCCACTCACAGTCGTCGTTTGCACTTTCGCCATACTAATCGAATACGTCACGTGACAACAATAGACATTTTTCACGTTTTACCTGTGTCCCTGTCAAAATTATAGAAAATTTCGTTCGAATTTGTGCACTATAGCCTAAATACACTAAAATAATCAGCTTAAAGGAGCCATTTCAGTCCAGAATGTACGAAATTAAGGATGACGCGTATCCAAAGCCAAAAAGAACACTCATGAACCGTGGCATCCAGCGCTC
Organism: Rhynchophorus ferrugineus; assembly: GCF_030347505.1. Lineage (NCBI taxonomy): Eukaryota > Metazoa > Arthropoda > Insecta > Coleoptera > Curculionidae > Rhynchophorus > Rhynchophorus ferrugineus. The sequence continues at coordinate 7,012,939 of NW_027472586.1, read as the reverse complement.
CTATTGGCTGGCGATGAACGCCGCCATGACAACTTGCAATATTTTTTTGAAATTTTCACTACCTTTATAACAATTTCATCACCTATGCAATATACGTGATTACGGCACTGATAAAAACGAATTTAACACTCGATAGCAAAGATTTAAACAAAATTACTTCCAATAATCAAATATTCCCCACAAACGAGGCTTGGTTTACAAGCTTATCCGTTAAGTGTAAAATATCGATAGAAGATGTCGTTACCATCGTAAATTCAATAATTTTTGGTTTCAAATTGGAAAAAGCATGATTGCAAAAATTAATAGTATCATAAATAGAATTATGTTTTTTAATGTATATTTTGTTCATGCAAAATGTTTTTCCTTTAAATTTTTCTAGCATTGCATAACATTTCCGGTACCGGGGCGCCACCGGAAAGTGAGATGGATATATTTTACTATAAAGCGAACAGTTTGAAAATTAATTACAAAATATATTTGTTTACTGCTATTATTTATTTGTTTCGTATTTTTATTATACATTTTGTTTACAAATAAATTTATTTTAATGTACGAATAAATGTCATTAACACAAAAGGCAAATTGTTCGAATTTAAATCTGAATAGACGTACGTCACTGTCTAATACCTGTCGACCATCGTGAAAGGGCGGAGGAAGTTTTGTGTGACATAAAAAAATAATATATTTTAAGTTATAGCGGAATCTCTTATATTAAATTTAAATAATGAACGGGCCGACAAAAATGTACCATATGAAACCAGTAATTGTGCACGACTTCACTGTCGAGTTACCAAAGTGTATGTACCGCATCAAAACTATTCACAGCTCAAGAAATAACGCTGATGGCACAGAAGATCACGTTTCTTTACCGAACAAAAAGTTGGATATTTTCGACCAGGTTAAACAGTTTTTAAAGGTTTTATATCATTTTCTTAATAATACACCATTACCGCATACTTTTATACACTTTTGAGATAATAAAACAGCCTTACTCACCATAATTTCTTTAAAACTTACTTGCATGATACAACAGTTATCAATTTTTGTGAACAACTGTCAAATAAAACTGAAATAAGCATTGAAAATAATGGTGGAACGTTAAAATGTCCTCTTAAAATAATCATATCCTAATGTTCTATTTTTTCTCAAAGTGTATTAACTTTTAAATACCAAATGTATTGCATTTCTAAAGATGATTTAATTGGAAATTTCAATATAGAATTGTCAAGATATTCCAGGGATGGCAGAATTAGAGGCAAAACAAAATGAGATTTTAGAACAATTAGCACAGTTAAAGAAACAAATTTATTCGCTTAAATGTGATCTTAACATCCAGAGTGGTTCCACTATCAAAGAAGCACCAGTTGTAAACCAATGTTCTAAGAGAAAAATAAAGGTAAATAAAAACTAATTCTTACTAAATTAATTTGTGATACAACAATATACTTTTAGATTAATAATATCCCTGAGTGTCTGGTGATTCACGCTTCTCCAACATCACCACCATATTCATTGGAAATATTACAAAGACTTTTACAAGATGAGGTTGCATTAACAGTAACATCATATTTACATTCAACTGTAGTCTCTTTACCAGAACCTGCCAACAAACTAAAAGCATCATTAGAAAGTTTCCAACCATCAGCTGGAGTACCAATAATTCAAATTCGTCTTGTTTGGAAAAACAGTAAGTACTTTTATTATTAATTGTGTAGTTATACTTTCAATAAAATGGACTCTGCTTTAGACATAAACTTTTTTTCATTGTAGTAACTTCCAATGTTGAATTTTTGCTCTCCCACATTCCGATCGCTGGTGAAGTAAACTTCTTACGGTTCCTTTCCCGATCAACGAGCGGCGATTTAAACTATCAGTCCGAACCGAACTCCATCGAAATCGACTCGCTTTTGGACCAGTGTTACTTGCTGGTTCGAGCAAAGTCCAAAAGTGAAAAGACCGCTATTCTGCAGAGTTTCAGCAAATCACTGAACAAGTCGCAATGGCTGGCAGGTAGAAATAAACCAGGAATTTTGGACGTGGCCACGTTCTCAGCAGTCAAACAATGTCTTGCACCTAAAGAACTGAACGTAAATCTAGGTAAATGGTTTGAAAGGTGCCAGATCTTGATCTCTGCATAAATCAACTGTATATAAGACCTAAATATATATTTAAAAGTACTATCTAAGTTTTTTTGTTAATAATTCACTGACGATTTTTGTCTGCTGTCATAGGCAATTTCTCATTTACTTTAAAACCTTGTTCTTTCTGACATCAGTTTTAGTAATAAGGTGTAAACATACCAATTATTAGGTAGTACATTTTAGATTCTCTATAAATCTTTGAATGGCATGTTCTTTGAGCCTCGTATATTCTTGGAATAGTGAAACTTCAACTCTTTCTGGCTTTACTATATCTCTATTTTTTGGTATATTTTTATATATAACAAGTGACTAAACTGTGTTCTATCTAGTAGGAAACAAGTATCTTCTGTAAGAAACAAGTCGATATTGGGAACTAAAATAGCTAAACACAATGTTTTTTAAATATAAGCTTTATTTGATGATGATAATAATAAACTAGAGCCAATAAAAACTTAGGTGAAGCTTCAAAATCTGTGCAACCATGTAGGTCTTTACTACAACTAGCAATATGTTACATAGTTCAACTTCAACTATTATGTCAGTAAATAAAAATATTTAGATAGGGAATTAAATTAATAAACTTAATCAATTCATCAAGTATATGTTTTACTTCATTGTTCATTGTGGTTGTAAAAAATACATTTATAGGCTGTGTTGAATGAATAAAAACAAATCTAGTCACCTGTGATTTTAACATAAAAAAGTAGACTAAATGACAGATTAAAACAACAGTAAAAGTTTGACATACTGCTAATAAGTTCTAGCGTGTGTACTTATTAACATTAAGTATACTATTATAGTTTATGTAAAATACTAGTGGAAGTTCGCTTAGTGTAATTTGATTGTGACCTTAAGGAAACAAAAGGTAAGCTCAATATAGGGTGTATAAATAAAAATAAAATGCATCGATTGAAGAATCACAGATTTATTTTACAAACAGTTCATTGATAATAAATTACAGTAAATAAAGGCAGTGTAGACAGACGCCTAAAACAATATAAAACATTCGTAAAGTTTTCGTTTATTTAACATAAAACAGACTCTCATGATCTGCTAATAAGCATAACTATTTTTTTAATTGACGTTAGACGTAAACTTTAATGAAGTTGAGCTAGTTGGAAGGTATTTACATGCCCGTTCAGTCGTTGAATATAATTACGTTTATAAACACAGAACGGACATGGAAATCCTTTGTAATGTATGATTATTCCTAGAATCAAAAAACATCTGATTTTTCTACAGAAGAAAACTTTTTCTATGCGTGCAATGATTTACTATATATTAATGGCTGATTGGAAAAAGTTGAACATTCTGCACATATGAGAGGCAGATATTATTCTAATACTGAAATATGTTTATTTATATATATATATATATAGATTTCTTTCTCATTTTCTTACAAGAAATTATGGAAAATTCCTTCTGAATAGCTTTGGCTGATAATATTCATATATAACAATTATTAAATGGATCTTTAAAAACGGGTATATTTCGTGTTTCTATTATATTTGGCATATCAACATGAAATTAAAACAAAACAAAAAGAAGCAGTATGACTTGTAATTGACGATGATAATGATTCATATAGTATATTCACCAATATTTAGTTTAATTTCTTTGAATCCAGAATGGCATATAATATGAATAGAATAAGTATAGTAAAAAATATTATTTACATATTCATTTGTTTAGGTTCAAGTCTTTTTATTCATTTATTTTAGATGAAAAAACGTATTTACTGTTCACTGAAAACAGTACTACACGATGTTTTGGTACCTCTTACCATGAAAAAATACAAAATTCCCTAAATAGAAAAAGAAAATGGTAATTTCTTTATAACAATTTTTAGTTCAGTTAATTTTAACGCGCCCACATTCACATCCTACCTAAAGTACCGTAACACGTTGCGTTATCGCACGGGCTTGTTTTGAGGTGTAACAATACCAGGAGAGGGGAAAAACGTCATAACTAAATCTAACTCTAATATTTACAAAGTCATGTTTGAGTCCAGTTTGCTGAATCGAATTTAGTAAATGTATAAAAATATGGCTTCAACGTTATGGCTACGTAAAACTCTTAAATCTAATCTAACCTTCCTGATAGTGTTACACCGAAATCAATCCGACCTCGACATTATAACCATCACTTTCCAAGAATTTCGATATTCGTTTATTGCACTACCCATTACAGTATTGCCGTGACAACCGTTAAAAACAATAGAAGGGAAACAATTGAAAGTCGATGGCTATAATTACATTTTTAATATAATAATATTCCTAATATTCCTTTGACCCTTTTAATCATCAAACGCGCCCCATTCGTTGAGATCTCGAATTAAGATATTTGTTAATCATTTGGTCCGAACGAAAACATAATATATATATGAAGATATACACTAAGATATATATATTTACAACTTAAGTAGCTAAGCATTCACAGATAGGTCTATATAAGAGATGTATAAGACAAAGTGGTAGTTCATGATCTAACAGATAAAAGAAATAAATTAAGTAGCCGATATTTCCGCGTACTCATGTCACGTAACACGTAAATCGCAGGCGGCCGTGAGATTCGTATTTGGAGCCTGCTTGAAATCATGTACAAGTTATACCTTCTAATTCGGTAGGTGTGTGTGTGTGAATATATATGTACAGAAAATATTTCCTAACAGTCTATTTACACGAACGAGGAGAAACCGGGCAAGGGGGCCCGCGATCTGGCCATGTTATTGAGGATGATCTGCCCGCCGTTCAAACTGACCACGGCGCTGCCCTCCGGTTCGGAGTCTGTGTAGCTCGAGTAGTTCTTGACCGGTTTCTGTCGCTTCCACGACTGGCGCAGGGTGTCGTTGACGTTGGCGTAGTGGTTGACGAACGAATGGGGGTCCGATCTGACGCTTTCGTTTTCGCTCTCAGAGCCCTATAAAGAAAATTTGGGTAAATATAAGGAGTCAGCGTGTTTAGGTCGTAGCCGTACATTTGAATAAATCTAGTAACGCGGTAAAAAAAAACAGTGACAATTAACGTAAGATATATTTTTGGTTCAAATGTACTGCTACATAGGGTGATAATGCGGCTTTAAGCTTTTTTGCGATATACATGCATTATATCACAAAAATTAAACAAACCGATCTTGATTTTTCGTTCATTACTGGTCCATTCTCCCTTTTTTCGATTTTTTTCAGAAAGTTAAAAAAAATCTGAAAACTAAACATAACATGCTGTAAAAAATACCAAGTGTACCGGTAAATCATTGCCGGTTTTTCTAACAGATGTCTTAGAATATGCAGTATTATCATTTGACATATGTGTCATTTTATTCTACTGACGTCAAGCTTCAAAGCTACACATGTTATATTTTGCGAAAGTAGCACCGCCATAGATTTACATCCCTTTGAAAATGTCAAGTTTCGTGCCTGAAAACGTGCATATGCAGCACGCATTACTCTTATTTAATCAAAAGAAAAAGCTGCTGAAAGTTTTCTGGTAGACACTTGAGAAACGGTGAATATGTTCTAACCTTAAAAACATGTGAGGAGTGGTTTCGAAAATTCAAAAGACGATAATGACTTTCCGGTATACCTGGTATATGTAGTATCTAATTAATAAAAACATTTTAGATCGGTAATTAAAATAAAACAAAACAATTGAAACCTAGGTAGTAGCGCTATAAGCCATTGATATTAAAATTCTGAAGGAAATTACAATTAGGCGCAAACCAGCAACTTTATTCGTTACCTTCACATCTGGACACTACAGAAGCCAGTTTGTAACAAAGGGTATGAATAATTAGTACTATATTTACAAATAGCCATCACTGATAGACACTGCGCGTTTTGTTGATAGCTTACCTGTTCTGATGAACTCATCTCGGACGGTTTCTCAGTGACGCTACTGTCATCAGGGTTTTCGTCGTAACCCTTCAAGCTTTCTTCGTCCGAATTGTATGGTACAGAGGCCGGCGAGGGTCTAGGTGGTGATTTTCCTACCATAAAAATATAAATAAAGATGTTGCTTTAGTAACCATAGGTGTTTGAAAAAATAAAGACAGTTTATGTCCCCTGAAGGGTATTTATGCAGCCACAAAAACACATAATAATGAAGAATAACAGTTGTTACAGATTATAAAAACAGTTAATATACAGATTAGAAAAACTATGACTGAGAATTATGAGAGAAAACGAAAAATGGACACAGAGATAGAAATAAAAGATGAGATTATAAAAATAAGAGATTATTAAAAAGAAATGTTGAAAATCATCTTAGGGCCAACAAAAGTAGCATAAAATGAATACAGATTAAAATGAACTATGAATTAGAGAAATAAATAGTAATAAATTTAAAAAATAGTATAAAGTTGGCTATGAGCTGGTTAGACAAAGTTAAGCATGATTTATTGGAAATAGAATGTTTAAGAGTGTCCAAAGGAATGTCAACAGCTATTTCAAACATTCATTAATATTGATTTTTTCCTTACCTAGTATAGGAGGTGGTTGATTGTGAGTTTGCTTTCTTTGACCGGTCCTCTTACTCAATGTCCCCATCGCTGTAATGGTCCCGTTGGTGCTTTTCGATCGGTAATAGTCCAGAGACAGTTCCTGATGATCGCCCATCGACATCGCCATTGATTCTTCTAACGTTTTTTGAGCTTCTTCTATAACATCCATCGGTGATAGAGAAAACGTTACCATCGACATTATTTTAATACTCACGTTTGTATTTGTAACTTTTACTTTTCACACACAATATAGCTATTATCGTGATAACGATGATGGCCAATATGGCCGCCAACGCAACCATGAACCAAGTCTGCCTGTAGAATGGACGATGTTGCAAATAACCATATTCCATATACAGTTTCGATGGGGTCACTATATGTTCTTTGGTCGCAGCGGGACAACTGATTCCGAATTTGTTATAAGGGATGACCCTAAATATATAAGCAGTTGAGGGTAGTAAACTTTGGTAGGAAATGGTAAAGTCTTGTAGAGGTCCGTTGTTTGATTTTGTAACTGTTTGCCATCTGGTGTCGTCTGTAAATATTATTTAGTAATGGACGGCGCCGCATAAAGTAAAATATGACCTTACCTTTTCTTTGAGACTCTATATAGTAGCCAAGGATGGGCCCCTTGCCGGTAGGACCGTTGAGCCAGTGAAGCTCAACGCTGGAAAGCGTCTTGGTTATCGTTAACTCCCTGGGGGATACCGGAGAGCCCTCTTGTGGCCCGGTTGTGACGTTATTAGATATGGGCGGTCCATAATCTATGGTCTGGGCTCTAACGGTGAACGTGTAGGTGATTTCTTCCTCTAAACTTTGAACTTGCAGGAAGTTTTTGGTTATTTTCTGTTTCACTTGCTTACTAAATCCTATTAGGAAATGACAATATAAATAAGAGAAGGTAAAACAAACAGAGTTAACTAACGTTCGTTTTCTTCGGTCGTTTCGTAGGTCACTATATAACCGACGATATCTCCGTTCGGTTTCTTTGGAGGGTCCCACATCACCACCAAGCTGTTCATAGTAATGTCCATGAACCTCAAATTGACGGGAGCGCTGGGTAGTCCTTGCTGCGTCTTCACCCTGATTGGTTGTGACCTGGGGCCGTCCCCCGCGGGGTTGAAAGCCAAAATCTGGATCTTATATTCGGTATATTTATCGAGGAACACCAAACTGTGCGACGTCGTTGAGGCAGGGACCACTTCGATTTCTTCTTCCCACTTTTTCCCTTCCTCTAGTTGTTGCGGCGAGTTGATGACTAAATAGAATATCTGTGAATGATACCACGGAAATTAATACAACTCTCGACTGGTTGGGAGAGGGGAACTAACTTTGTAGCCCAGCAATTCGCCGTTTTGCATGTGGTGCTGCGGAGGTTTCCATTTCAGTCGGACTTCGGTTGACGAGACGGGTTCGCCTTGCAATTCCCGCGGTTCTCCCGTAGGTACCGCCTCTCCCACATAAACGGTGACCGGAGGACTGGCAGGTCCTTCTCCTTCTTGGTTGAATGGAACCACGACTATCTCGTAATTGCGGTCTTGGAGCAGTTCACTAAGCACCATTTTGTTCGCCTGAAAGTTAATATTCGGATCATGTCTGTAATTGCGTTATATTTCTTCTCTTACGTTGATGCCCATTATCTCCTCTTTGGGCGTCGCTTGTAAAGCCGTCGGAAAATCTGAAACCGGCTGGAAGACCACACGATACCCTCCGGATTTCGTATCGCCGCTCCAGAACTGTTCTTCGATCGGAACCCAGAACACCTCTACGCTAGTCGTGGTTATAGGAACGGCTTTCAAGCCAGCGATAGGCTTACTCGGCGCTGTAAGTTCCATTAGAGTTAATTACCGTAAGAAATGTCATCGAGTAACGTTTACCTGCGGGATATGTTCTGACTTCCACCGATTCCGGACTAAACCTGCTCGGTCCTATGTCGTTCGTCGCTTGGATTCTGAATCTGTAGGTCGTGAAGGGTTTGAGGCTTGACACGGTGTAAGAGGTCAATTGAGGATCGACTCTTTCGGGTAGAGATTGCCAGGGTCCGTTTCCTTCCATTTTCTGGACGATGTAATACCTAGAAGGGTAAGGATGATGATATAGCTAAAATATAGTTCCTTGTTCCCGGTTCATTTATTTGTTGTTTAAAAAACTGCTATCCAGTCCCTGTAAGTTTCGTTAAAGTAGCGATATGTACGAATTCCTTCCCATACTAATTTTGAGAGAGGAAAGGATGGAGTTGTTTGATTCTATGTGCTGTACAGACCAGTTAATTTTAAATTGGCAAGTGGCAGTGTGGAAAAAAGGAATGGAATAATGATCCCAAATACATTTAATCGTATTTTAATATTCGGAAGTAACAATGGCATAATATAATAAAAGTAATTGGTTTTTTTCTATTTCATTTCAAGTGCTTGCCTATTTCTTTTCAAACTCTCTTTAGAAAAGCCCAGAGATAATTGCTGTAAGTTATTAGCTTCAAAATAACAGTTTCATTTGAAATGATAAATGAATGATGAATGAAATGGTAAAATTATTTTTATATTTTATATATTCCACTTGCCTGTAAAGAGGAATGAACTTAAAAAGGAAATGATCAATAAATATTTGTATCAACCCTTTTTAAATACAATAATAATTTTATTTATCATTTATAAGAAATATTTTATTAATAAGAATATTATTATTGGTTGAAACTTGAATGAAAGAAAGTTTTAACATTTAAAATAAACTGGAACTGGATGGCTTGAACAAACTTGAAATATTTAAAATATTAAAAAAGCCAATCAAAAGAAGACCCAAGGTAAAATAAATGCAGTCAAATTATTTTTCCATTTGTCAGTCAAAATTTTGTTCTCTTTGCCTTATTACATTAATAAATAATCATGAATAATAGAATTCCAATCATACTACAAATAAAACATAAAAACATATATATTACATATAAATCTATGTAAGCATAAATTCCGCACATTATTTTCAAGATCGTGACTAGGACGGCAAAGCCAAAACGTTAAAAATCAGTCGGACGAAACTAGTAGATTCGATAATAGTAACGGAAAGTACATGACTGAAACAGTCGATAGTCGATAGTAAAAAGTAGTCAATTACTAAACACTCGATAGTAATTTTCAGTCGATAGTTCCCAACACTATTAAAAAGCACTGATCTACCATCTCGCATTAACTTTTCCTGTATATGGAGCATATTTACCACATAAATAATGGTGAGAGCGACAAAGACTAACCTTAGCGGAGCATATCCATCCCTTCCTGGCGTCCAGCTGAACGTAATCGCTCTGCTTTGGATTTGCGATCGACTGATCTGAGGTACGGACGGTGGCTGAGGCGGTTCTCTATTATTTGTGGTGTAGACGAGAGCATGAGCGGTTTTGCCCCAGCCCAACCTGGTTTGAGCCGTCACTGAAAACATGTAATATTTTTCCTGTTCCAACTGAGTAAATCTGAAGGTTCTATCGGTGGGTTTGAATTCTTTCGACGACTTGTTGTACGGCTTGATGTTGTCGATGTGGTAGGTGACTTTGTAGGCCAGTATCTCTCCGTTAGGCTCGTGCGGCACATCCCAGATGATCCTAGCTGAGGTGTAGGAGACGTCTGGGAACGAAACGTTGGAAGGCGCTCCGGGGACGTCCTCGAAGGTCCTGACGCTGACGGCGGGCTTGCTCGGTTCTCCATCACCCAATCTTGTATAGGCCAAGACCTGCGAGTCGCGTTCGTTAGCTATACGCATGTTAGTTTTTAAACGATGATGTTGTACCTGAATATGATAAACGACGTATTTCTTCAGTTCGGTCAACGTGGTCGTGAACGTAGAATTATCGTTTATGACCTTGTAATCAACCGAACTCTTCGCATCCGCTGCATAATATACCTTGAAGCCCTCGATTAGACCATTTTGATGCTCTTTCGGGACATCTTTCCATTTCACTACTATGGTAGTCGAGGACGTAGCGTTTGCTACGACGTTCAAAGGGCCGAAAGAGGGTACTACGAAAGGGATAACGTTAAGACGGATTAAAATCACCAAAATATAACACTCACCAGATTCTCGGGTCCTTTCAATGGCCTTTTGGCCGGAGGAGGAACAGCCGACGTCATTACAAGCTTGCATTCGGATTTCATAAAGAGCGAATTCCTCCAGACCAACTATCACGTGGGAATTGGCAGTGTGGTCTTCAATTGCTGCACTATATGTGTATCCCGTCCTTACTTCTACGTAAGTTATGTTGTAGCCCCTGGGATTTCCGAACCATTCTATTTGTTGTAAAGGCTAGAAAAAAAATTGATATTTTTAACATGAGATAAGGAATTAACGCAAATGAACTTACAATCCATCGGACCCTGAGTTCCTTAGCGCTCATGGCTCGGACAGTTACATTTTTCGGTGGATGAGCCGGGGGCGCCTGGATCGTCTGAAATTCCTTGGTCGCCTCCGACGGAACGCTGGCCCCAACGACGTTATTAGCTATTAGTCTCAGTTTGTAGTTGGTGAACGGTACCAGACCGGTTACGGTTATGGTGGTGGCGTCCGGATCGCTGATTTCGTACACGGTGAACCAGGTGGCGTTCCGCGCGGTCTGAGCCTGCACCGTCCACTTGGTGATGGAGGAATTCCCGTCGAAACCCGGCGTGAACTGAAGGACCACCGAGAAGGCTTCGATGTTGGACAGAGCCAACTTGGAGGGCGGATGCGGCAGTACCGGTTCCACGCCGGATTGGATTATGGCTATCTTGGGGTGACCCGGACCGACAGCAGTCCATGCCGTCACCTCGAACTTGTAGTGGGTGGTCGCCTGAAGCTCGGTCACCTTCAGGCTCAGAGTATCCGCGGACAAGTTTCTCGTCTTCGTAGTCTCCGGCATATCTTTGATCTGATACTGGATCTGGTAATTCGTCAGTATCCCGTTAATCTTCTTCGGAGGTTGCCACAGTACTTTGACCGCTCTATCGCTGATGTCGTCAAATTGTAAATTGGAAACTTCATCGGGAACTACGGAAAACAATACCAGTAAATTAAATTATTTCGAATAACTTTTATCGTCCTTACCGTCCTCTTTGGTTTTCACCGGAACAAACCCACTAATCTCTCCATCTCCTGGGTCGGTAAAACAGAGCACCGTAATGTTGTATTCGGTGAATTTCTCAAGATGGGTCATGAGAGCGCTTTGTTCGGCGTAGGGATCGAGTAGGTTGGGATGGACCGTCATCATGCTGGCCTCCACGTGACCTCTGGTGGGATGCCACCTCCAGGCCTGTATCTTATAACCTTGATTGATGCCGTTTATTTTCTGGGGGTTCGGCGGAACCCAGATGATTTGAACTGCGGTCGAATTGATGGCTTCTACCAGTTTAATCGTGGGGGGAGCTTCGGGTACGCCCTCTTTGGTCTTGATCTTCGCCCCGTCCGTATATACGCCGACGCCTTTGTTATTGTAGGCGGCTATTTGGACGACGTAGTCCTTCCATGTTATCAGATCCGTTATTAGGTAATTCCTTTGAGCCTGGAAGTATACCCATTTAAAATATTTTTCGGATTATTATTATTTCGATGTCCTACCTCGTTGGTTATATTCCGAATTATCCAAGGACTGTCGTTATATCCGTAAAGCCTATACCGTATCACGTAACCTAGAATCTGTCCGTTTCTGTGCTCCTCCAGCGGCGGTTGCCACTGGGTGATGATCTCGGAAGAACTCCTCGCCGAACCAACGAATCCAACGGGTGGACCGGATGGTGCTATAAACAAGATTCGAACATTAATTACCGGGCGTTGTAACATTAAACTATTACATAACGAAGCTATAGATCAGGCAATTGTTGTAGGACACAGAGAAAAGGAAAACTTGCAAGACATAGCTCCAAAAAAACCGAGTCACTCCTTTATCCCGGACGAGGATATTCCAGATGTAGTGGCCGCGCGAAATAAAAAGCAACAAATGTCAATCTGACGACACTGAAAGCTATAAATGTCACCTTTTAAAGCATCTAAACGCCACTAAACTATGGTTCGTCGAACAGTAAATTTATATCGAATGTTTACCATAAATTTTTTCGTCCCAAACTGAAATACGAGGACCTTATTTTACGCGCGCGAAAATAAAGGATTTATTTCGTATCCGCGCGCCACGTCAAATGTTAAGTGAGTTTACTTCGACTTTTTAGAGCTATGTAAATAAGTTTTTTTAAATGATGCACATAAATCAAAGTAACCGTATAAAAGTGATAAAAAATAAACTCGGTGTTTTTATATATAAATATAGACTTTTTCGAGTCCACGCAGAATGAATGCAATAAATACGTATTTATATATATCGAAACAAAACAATACATAAAAAATGGTGGACATGACAACAAATCATGCAAGGAAAAGAGTAAAAATAATCCCACCTTTAAAGAGAAATTTATATGAGCTGCCTGCACCATAAAAAACAAATAAAAACAAGTTACTGTATTCCTGTCTGATGGAGGAATCATAATATCAAAACAAATAATTATATGCGTGAAAAAATAATCAATCTTAGATTACCCTTTCAAACACACATATCCAAATAAATTACAATTCACAACCATTAACTATATATTTTGTTTATTTAAGCTATGGATGAACACATAACAAAAAAGATACAGATTCAAAACTTATAATACTTCTATAATACTTTTCAAATACATATAGACTATCCAAAAGAACAGTAAACTCACGCCATCACGATGAATGTTTTAATGTCAAATATTTTTTCTATAGTCTATTCAAAGTTGTTTTGTACATACTTCATCTAAATTTGTAACTTCAAAACGTCGCAATGTTGCCGCATCAACAGTTTTGGTTCAATTGGGCTTTGACATACAACAAAATTCTAATCTAAATAAAATAATTGAACGGAAATGTTATCAAATCTGATTTATTTTAACATTATAGTACATCTAAAAACTGTAGTTAATTATACAGCCACAACAGTTTATAGGTTAGAGTTATAACCTCTTGTCACTACTGCTAACAAGAATTTTGCATACGTCTAACATCCACTTTGACGATTTTAATAGGCTCATTCGTTTACGTGTTCGAACTAATCAGACAGCACTGTGCCTCTTTTTAACTATAATAAAATGAGAAGAAAAACACTGCCTTACTCTGAACATTTTTCTACAAAAAAAAAACTTTGAATAGACTATATGTTATTTTATTCTAGTTAAAAAGAGATACAATGCTGGAGAGACAGAAAGGCTCCCGTTAAATATTAAATATAATTTAAAACAATTGTTTCAAAGAAAACTGTTTGTCTGGGAAGTATTCGTTGAAAACTTGGAGATATGCAGCTCTTTGAGGGATGTAAGTCAATCCCTTCATACACTGTTAGGTAATATAGGATTTAAATGGGGTAAAGATAATCCAAGAACACCTTGCTTTTAAAAGAATATAATTTTTAAAAGCACATAATAAAATCAAGGAAGACTTATTATTTAAATATGTGTATTTAGATGAGACGTGGATATTTTAAAACAGCAAAAATAAAGAGTATAAAGGCAACAAAAATTGGTCGAATAAGCTTATATTAAAATAAAATATATTTTGTAAAGTTATTTTTTTTATTATTTTATTTACATTAGTATTTTATTATGTCAAAGTTAAAATAAATCAAAACATAAATTTGGTACTGCAACGCTGTGACAGCTGTTTTATTGGAAGGACTAACGACAATAAAGTAAAATTTCTGAACTTTCTATGATACATTTTAAATATTGTACAGCCTAGCTCCCGGCTAGTGTCACCATTTACAGAATTATGTCAACCCCACGGAGACTATACAGTTAATCCGTTATTTGTGATGATATAACATTATCAGAAATTCGAGCATCATTCCGTATTCCTAACGTTCTCTTGGTTCCTCGATAAATACTTTGTCTAAAAGTTCTCATTTCGGTTTTATTCCAGTATAACTCTCTAGGAGTCTATTGGTCGTTAGCTTTATTGTACGGCATGTTGATAATTTCGAGAATTATCTTTACTTTTTAGGACAAAATGTAATACTGCTTATGGTTAAATAAAACTTTCATCTCAAGGAATAGTAGACGATAAACTTGATATGTGCAGTCAAGAGCTCGGTTTTGATAGCGTTAATATCGAGTAAGTTCAGTTATGTTATTGTTGGAAGATTATTCTTGTACGAATCAGAATTTATTCACGTTTTGGTGATGCCTGTTTATATATTTTTTCGTATTGCTCATTTAAAATGGTTAAATAGATTGAAGGAATACATTTTCCAATAAAAAATGTTGTCTTTGTATAATAACACGGTGTGACAATTTTTTAAATTCAATAATATAAAATAAAACGGTTTTTTTGTCAAATTGTACCTGCTGAACACAAAATTTTAAACTGATTTTTGTATGTACCGTTTTAAAGTTACGATAAATTAAAGTCCTATAAATAAATAAAGACACTATGAAAATTTTAAATCATATTTATTTATATTAATAATTTTATAAAAAATAGTAATATTTATTTACAAATAGGTTTAAGAGGTCAATAGAAAAAATGAGTTAGAAAGTAAAAATGTTAGAAAAATTGTGTCACACAGTGTAATTCGATTGATGATGCTAAAACTCCTTATAATGTAGCTTCTAGCCAAATGAATGGGTATTAATGCTGTTTTTTTTAAATTTACATGAGAGATTAGTTTATATGAATGAAAAACATTTTCACCATAATGCAAAACCACATTTCATTCCCATTTCCAAGCACTTACACACGACAGTTGACGTCTGCTTACCTTCTTGCGGCAACATGACCTGATTGCTGGGTTCGGACGGACTGCCCTCCCCGACGCTGTTCACGGCGCTCACCCTGAACTGGTAGGAAGCCGCTGCTTTGAGGTTGGTGAGCAGCATCCATCTCTGATCGCCTGAAACGTTGCTCACTTCGGTCACCCAGTTGAGGAGCGGGTCCGGTATAGGGCCTGTAATAGGGGGAACTTATAAAGCACGATAAAACTGCTCGAATGCGCTGGTTGGTTTGGGCGTGATGAGAAACTATTTTGCTGAGCATGCTTAGGTGATTGTAACGATGGTTGAAAGAGAAAAGGGTAACGATTGAGGTTGGAATACGCAATTGCTTAATTATTCCTCTTTTTTTTTGAGAACGAATCCAATTCCCTGTCGGTTTTTATATAGATTATTTTGTTTTGATGTATATTATTATTATATTCGATCAACTGAATTTAAAAGTTGATGAGGAAAGACCTAACTCATAAAAGGAAACGGGCTTTTCATTAATATAGTGCATTCTTTCATATAGTTCCAAAAGCGAATCACGAAAACCTGAGAATTGAAGTATGAATTAACGATTTATACTATTGGAAAAAATCAGTAGTGGTTATTTCAAGTAATCGAGAGATTTTGGATTTGACCCTGGTATTGGTACGAGGTCTGTTTTGTAAGGTTAAACATTTTGTTGTTTATAGTACAAAACGTAAAAGTGACGCTATAAGTCTTGAAGCATGGTCAAAAGTACAGGATGTGTGTTGTCATATAAACCACAATCTTAGTTTCTGGATACCTACCCTACCCTAAAGGAAGATCATAATAAACGAAGGATAATATGAATTGTTAAAAGAATATATTCATGATGTATACATGTATTTGAATTTGAATTGATGCAAAATTTTTAACTTGAGTCGGTACAGAAATATTAGATGAATTTGTGAATTCAAGATAATTTTATTCAGTTTACATTATGTTCTTCAAATCTACGTATAATTTTTGACAACTGGCAACGTTGTAAACTCAAATCCTTGTGCCCATGCGGGGATTCTCCAGAACTAGACCCTTGTAAGAAATCATGCGTATAAAACAAAGATAGCCATGGAAGGGTATTTTGACAGTTTTTCCGGATTCTCACCGAAACGTCCGTAAGCTATGAAAGAGGAACAAACAAAACGAAAGTTTTTGGAAGAAGAAACATTGAAAAATTTATTTTAACTATAAAGCTTATCGGATACCCCTTAATAACCCTAGTACGAAGCGCAAAATAACAAATTTAAGACAGTGTACACCCGAGTATTAGTAATGTAAGCAATTTCTTTACCAACCCAAATATATATATGTATTTAAGCTTCCCTTTTACATGCCCATGCTGTAGTCAAACTATGTTTTTGTGTTTTTTTTTGGTTTGGGTTAATAAGGTCAACAACATTGTGGGGTTAGTAAAGTGTTAGTGTTGAATTATACATACATCTACATAACTCTCCGAAAATGATACTATTATTACATCATTTCTCGAACTGGGCCTTGATAAACACGTATTTCATTTGTTTCGGTAAATATAGGGTTAATATAAAAAAATTCTAAGCTGATAAAAAATAATTAGAATGTTATCGGTAACGAGCCATCGAAGCTCTTTACATTATTAATGATATATGGTCGTTATTGTCTGGTAATCACTCGGGGTTTCAGTCATTATTTCCGTAAGCCGTTGTTTACGAAATTCATAAATGGATTACATTTTTTGAATGTTTTTTTCGACTAGTTTAATCTTTCATTGATGTCCGTTGTTTCTCTGATACCATTCGGTATATCTAAATACAGAGTTAAAAAAAAATCCTAAATGAGAGGTCAATTTAATTCACTTCAAATATGAATATTAGATTTTTTTAACAGGTTATATGCCTTTTAAGACCATTATTAGATTAGTAATTTTAAATTGTAAAGATAATTATAGTACGGAGTGCTATCTACAAAAGCACAAGCAATATTTTAAGGCAGATACATTTTATTAAAGTTCATTATTTCTGTTGCACCATATTTGCACTGCATCTGCATAAACTATTTATTGTGCACTGTTGATTTAGGTATGATATTTCTTATCTAATCTAAATCATGTCTTAAAAACTGAAACGATAAACAAATTAACGGCAATATTTAACGTAAAGTTCATTCACTTTATGATATTAATCCAAATTATCTAGATTTACACAACTAAAAAAATCTAGTAAGCTTTATAATTCTTAATATTAACCAGGTGGTAAAAAAGCTGTTTTTAAAATAGCAAGGTATATTTCTGATAATCTCTAGTATTTTATTCTGAAAATTCTAAATCAGTTTGTGTAAGTTAGATTAATTTTATAAAAAGGGTAAAGTGTGTTTAGAGACAGACTAATTTTTATGGAGTGCTATATAAAATTTGATATAGGGTTTGTTTGCAGTTGTGAATCATTTAATTATTGCACATAATGCAGTTTGTAAGTGTGCTTTGTTGTGTGTTATCAGAATTCATAAGCTTGCAAAACTAAGACTGATAATGCGCAAAGAGAAAACAAAAATAATGAGAGTTGGAAATCCATGGGAATTAAAAGGAACAGTTGAAAACAAAGGATTGGAAGAGGTAGAGAAAAGGTGAGAGAGATTAAAGCGTTCTACACAAACAAATGATTGTTTAATCAAAGACAAAAATAAGAATATATAAAACAAGTTCAAAAATTAAAAACAGAAGAATGAAAAATATTACGATACCAAAAGGGAAAAGGATTGAGAAAGACCAATCGAAATATGCTTTGGATCGAGGAGGAACATATACGAAAATGAAATAACAGAGAAAGGAGAGTATGCCAACAAATCTTTGTTTTTGTTGTTAAACCAGATAGAGACTGATCCAGGAAATGGTAGGAAATCAACAAACATTACACAGCCTTCTTTTTTTTAAATATTTTGTCGATATTGTTGGTTATTTATTTATTATATATTGGAGTATTTGTAGAATGAACTTACATTAGGTTTGCTATAGAGAATAAGCGGAGCACTAAATACTTCATACAACATACGACATTCTTTCTAATGACTAAACCTACTCATGCACTAAGACAACCCACTACCGGTCAGCATTTCTGTTAGTTCTACAAGGCAGGATGTAGGCAACACAAAAACAGAGTTTGCACTAAGTGACGAATCCATCGTCTCGATTAAGACACCTTACCGAAATCGGGCACTTCTCTTTTTTGAACTATGTACTGATTTACGGGGCTGTTGCCGTCGAAACCTGGTGTCCAACTGACGTTGACCGCTCTCTGACCTCCTGAATCCACTCTGAAGAAAACAAAAAGGCTTGGGTCCAGTTAAATGAAATTATATAGAGAGTTATAGGTACCTTTCGGCTTTGACGTTGGTTGGTGCGAAAGGTAACTCGATAACGCTGAGTTTTGCTGATCTGGTCTCGTTTCCCCCGGCGGATGTCACCGAGCAGGTATACTGACCAACGTCCGAAGCTCTTACCGCTTGGATCTCTAGGGTCCCATCTTTCAGGACTTTCGTTCTTTGGTTACCTGTTCGACTGATGATCCTGCAGTGTAAAAAATAGGACATTTCATATAACCAAATGTATAGGAATGGGTTACTCACTGTTTGTCGCGAAACCACTCCAGCGTATAGTCGACGGCTTGATCGGACGACACTTTACACTGTAGCGTTGCCGTGTGGCCCAGTAACACCCTGGCATCAGCAGGTGGTTGTATGATTTGCGTTCGAACTGCGAAAATAAAACGTTAATGCCCGAGTTTTCGCTTTTAATCGTCGGGATACTTACCCAGTACGCCTAAGCGAGCCGATCCTCTGACCTCGCCGGCTTCATTTGATCGGATGCAGGTATACTCGCCGGCGTCCGTCTCCCGAACCGCTGCGATCAGGAGGTCCCCCGTGTCGAGGATCTGCACTCTGCTGGATGTCTGCACCTCCTCCTCACCTACAGAAATTAATAATTATCGTATTTTTTAATATCTAGCTGTATTATTAGATATAGTAGCCTCGCAAGACGATTTCTAAAATGATAATGATATATAAACAATTATTTCAAAAAAATTGGCGATAGAATAGACATATTCGCAGGCGGCTAGGACCCCACTTCCTGTCGCATGCGCCAAATCGTCGTAAACCTTCGATTTCTTAATTTAGCTCACCGTTTCGGTCACAATAGCTGAAATTTTACACGAAAACGGATCTTTTCTGTTGTTCGCACCGTAATTTACAGACATCCCAACGTCTAGCCGACACCCGTCTTCGAGGAACACTGTTATTTGTCGTTTACCTGGGGTGTGGAGCGTGAAATTAAAAGGAACAGACGTCACGAAACGTAAACAGCATCGGTGAAAGTATGCGGCCGTTAAAAGGGAGCCGGTATCCGAGAAGGAAAACGACGGTTCGGCCTGCGACTGCACATAATCGAAGCCTATCGACGGAATCTTTGGTTTTCCTCGGTAATGACGCGAAGCCATAAAAAAACAGGATGCTTATTTGAAATTTAAAACAGCCTTCAAATATCATATACACCCATATCGACGTTCAGGCGGAGAATTTTAAACAATAGTCATAATCTACATCTTTCGTTTTATTCATAGACCCATCTAGTGGGCCATGATTATTTTTATTATTAAGCACCGTGTATATTTTATGTAATTAGGTGTCGGGACGCGGTTAAGTATCTTGTTGGGATACAGTAAATATTTGTAGTAGCAAAAAATGTTCGATGTTATCTTTTTTCTGTATATTTTCAAATACGAGTTATGTTTACCAAAATGCTATAGGTCGTTATCCATCATTCTATGTCTTATTTGTCGCAGTTTTAACTTAATAAAATACGATTATTTTGTGGGGCTTCACCGTTCTTATTCTATAAAGAGCATTTATTACGTTGGCAAGAAAGTATTATCGTTTTTATGCAAAATCAACTTTGTGTCCATATTTTCAACGAATATAAAATGCAATAATATACATTTAGATTGGTAAACATTAATAAACAAACTTCCTGGTTGTGATACTGCATAAATATTAAACGTTTCTCCATGGCCGGTACTATATAAATGATTAATAATTTTTATTGTTTATAAATATTTGAGCTGTTGTTCAATAAGAATTAAGTATTCGTGTAAATATACACTCTTTGGGAGTGTATTAAAAACTGTGTTATGCCTGAAGAGCTGGGCGTTAATATTTTTAATGCTTATAGGAAATGGAGAACAAATAAAGATGCATATTATCTACTGAGCATTGTTCTCTTTACCTATTATTGTCCTTGCAATAAAATAACCAATGCACGTCATCAAAATGTATAATGCAACGTTGCCGTACCAAATTTAAGTTTTTCTTTATTTGAATCTGACAACAAAATACTAATGTAAATAAAATGTTGTTATAAAATATAATTTATTTTAACATTATAGTACATCTAATGCATATTTATTGAAGGACTTAAACTACAGTTAATTAACCAGCAACAATAGTTTGTAAGTTAGGGTTGTTTTATTATATTTACGTTGACATATGACAACGGTGTTGACTACTACAAACACAAATCGAATTTTATAGAGCGATTTTTAACTAGTAAAGTGAGAAAGAAAAATGCTCCGAGTTTAAAAGGGATTTTAGGCTTTATTAATATATATTAAATAAATAATAATTAAAATATACATTAATTATATATTATTTTAACGCTTAAATATATATTAATTTATAAATTGCATCTTTTTACCCGCCTTCTTTCACTTACTGTGAGGTTTTGTTTTTGGGTTAAATTTTTCAGAACTAGTGGTACACTATAGCTTACGAGAAGTACTGTAGAAGTTTTACTTGATTATGGTAAAACTAAATGGTGTTAGCCGTTCAATTTATTATAGCACTTCTAAGAACAACTTCTAATAACATATCCAACTGTATTTGCTTTAGACATCTGATTATCTCACTGGTATAAAAATACCCTTTTAAGTGTTTATTTATTGATATGCGTGATCTATTCCGATGGTATTAAAATTGTTATACATTTATATCGTCCATTTTTATTTCAAATATGTATTTGGTGAATAAAGAAGGTATCTATCCAAACCTTTTGACCTTGACGTTAACCAGCTTGCCCAGAGATTTGAAATATTTTTTTCTTAAACTCGAAGACACATACGGGAGACAACAGAGTTTGAAAGATTGATCTCAAGAACGACTCAAAATGCCTACCAGTATCTTAGAAACCGACACTGACAGTCAGTCTCAGTCTGTGACAATCTCTCTACATACATTTCTTAGTTATATCATTTAAAAACAATTTTAAGTGGGTTTAGTGAGTTTAATAAGTACTTGTCTCTATTAATTTTGCTATTTCAAACACTGCATATGATTATCTAACATTTATACAGAATAATTTTACAGATAATTATAGTCTTTGCATTATTTAAATAACCAAATGATATATGCAACATGCAATACATAACATATTATTTAACATATTTTATATTGATAGGTTATTTGCCGAATTAAATCTTGTATTGAAGTTTGATAATACTGCTGCGATATTGTTATTTAAATTTCGATCAACATTCCATTATATTATTTTCATTATTAACACGTTTTAAATTAGTGCATGCACATATAATGCATATTTGTTCTATTATGGTTGTGTCCATGGAAAAAGTTGTGTCGATGCACTATGAGCCGGTTAAGTTAAACGTCATTCTCCCTCTTTTTATTTACCCCTTGCTTTTGTTCGATTAGAATGACAACCGTTATTTCAAACGTAGTTTTGAGGCTATTACAGCGTAGATAATGCAGTTGTGATGAATTATTGTATCGAATAAATCTAATATCAGTAATTTTCTTTATTTTCCATTATTGAAATAGTGTGGTCGATACTTATTTCAATTTATTATGCGCTAATCTATATTTGTTTTGGATAAATTCAAGGATTTATTTATTATTAGGAAGTTTTCAGGCTATTACACTATATATAATGCAAGTATGAGTTATCGCATCAAACAAATCTAATGTCAGTTAGTTTTATTTTAAATTTTCCATTATCGAAATAATAATCCATAATAATTTCAATTTCTTATGTATCAACCTATATTTGATTTAAATAAAATCAACGATGATTTTAAGTGTTTAGTTGGTGATATAAACTAAATGATAACGGAAAAATCAGATATGTGAAAAACTGTCGATGAGTTATGGAAGGGAATTCGGTTGGAACTAATTGTTTCTAGTTTATTTGCTTATCTCCATGCTATAAATAGCTAAGAAACTACTACCTATGTGTCGGGATTCCGTTATGTAGTCTGTTATACTTATTTTTTAAAATATTTGTCATTATTTGTTACGTTTACTATCCTTGCATGAATCATTTGAAATAATTATGTATTGTGAATTTAAGATCATTAATTTGTGGCATGGTGTTTGATTATAATGAATTTTTTTAAACTAAAAATAACTATTATTTATATCAACAAATAGTGTAAAAGAAATTTCTTGAAATAATGATGAATTTTTAAATGTTTATGGTTTAACACTTGATAAAGTTGAAGCTGATTAAACTAAATAAATTGGGCAATATGTTTGTTTCAAACAACCAAATATGAACAAAAAGCTTGATCTATATTTTTAATCTGGTAAAAGAAATATATTGAATTAATGGCAGGTAGTATTGAATTTTTGAAAGTGTCTTAGACTCAAAGCTGATAAAATTAATGTACTCTATTAGTGTTTTTCAGATTTATGCAATTAAAATATCAAGAAAAGTTGGATGGCTGTTTTATTATTATTATTACTTTATTATTATTATTTTGAACAAATATTTGCACTGGAATGCTCTTTAACGTTTTTTAATTAGATATTTATAAAGTTGAAGCTGACAAGTTTAATTAAATTTTTCAGTCTTAAGCAACTAAAATACGAACAAAACTCTTGATCTATTTTTTATTGCCATAATAAAGAATATTTCTGAATAACCCTGGTTATATCCGTTTTTTAAGACTTCAGAAGCTGAAGCTTATAATATTGATGAAATTTAGTAATGTTTTTCATTTTTGAACGGTTAGAACATGAACAAAAAGTTTGGTGCATTTTTTATTGTTGTGGCAAAAGAAATATATTGAAATAATCGTAGTTTTACTGTAACTGGATACAATGTTTTTTTATCGTTTTTTTTTGTTAAAGATTTATGAAGCTGAAGCTGACAAAATTGAACAATATTTTTCAGATTTAAACAACTAAAATATGAACAAGACTCTTGATCTATTTTTTTGGTGCCATGGTAAAGAATGTTTCCAAATAGTGATGATTGTATTGAAGCTATTAACTGAATGCTATTTTAACGGTTTTTTTTCTGTAAGACTTCAAAAGCTGAAGCTTACAATATTGATGCAATTTTGAAACAGAAAACAGAAAGCTTCATCTATTTTTTATTGTTATGACAAAAGAAGTATATTGAAATAATGGTAGTTTTACTGTAACTGGAGATGATGTGTTTTTTAATCATTTTTTTGTTAAAGATTTATGAAAGTGAAGCTGACAAAATTAATGAAATATATTAATATTTTTGAGATGTATGGAACCAAAATATGAGCAAAAGTCTTGATGCATTTTTTACTGTTGTGACAAAAGAAATATTTTGAAATAATGGTGGCTTTGTTAAAACTGAATGTTGGAGAACTACTTTTAACGGTTTTTTGACTAGCTGAATTATGAGAACCTAGTAATATTTTTCAGTTTTCAACAACTAAAATATATTGAGATACTTTGAATTCATGATTTTTAGACATAATTGTGTGACGTAAAAAATTGTTCGTTTTGTTTCGCGCTCTTTTTCTTATGTTTTGCATTTTGGCGTCGAAGAAAGCGGGTGATAGACGTCAATCGTTAGAAACTACCAATGAGATGTCTGGTGTGCGTGTTACAATGCTGGTACTTACCGTTAAATATCCAGGTGACGTTGGGAACTGGCGCCCCGGCCGCCCTACAGGTCATGGTCGCGTCCTGTCCATCCAGGACGGTGAGGTTCTTCGGTCCGAACTCCATCACGGGCTGGGCCGCTAGAATCACCACAAAACACGTTAGAAAACCGAACTGGACGATCATCTTTCATCGCATGCATCGTAGGGGAAAAAAAGCACGCCCGACAGCGACGGATAACTGAGTCGCGGACAGGTAGGAAGCGGCTGGTCGGTAGTGAACCTAAGCCACTTCAAAAAGGGAGGGTTGGGATGAAGGTTGGGTGGGGGAACCGATTTAAAAATACCGAAAACTGTGTGCACTCATTGCGCCAGACGATGATGGTTTTTTTCTGTACGGGTTGGCTGAAGCTTTAGGTTTATCTGACGTGCGATAAGGTAAGACCACTGTTTGTTCAGTTCCGATAGGCAAAAGCGTTGCTCATTCGGTTCGTATTGCCCTCTATATCATTCTGATAAACATTCATGTCGCTTAAGCTGGTATATTATCTCGGATTTTTTAAAAAACTGATTGAGATGATGCTAAACTAAGCAGAATGATATTCTAAAGCTTTTCGGGGTAGAAATTCGATGGTGAAGCCTTTCAGTTTTGAGCTGTTGCTGGAGTTTTGTCGGTATAACCAAGGTATAAACAAACATACAATAAGTTTTAGGTACATAATTGTAAAGGTTTATTGTGGTATAGTTTTCTCGGCTATTGCAAAAATATCGATAAATTCAAAAAGACGCATCGATATTTCTTTTCTACGGTCGATATCCCTAGATATGCTTGATATCCCCATTATGTTTATTCCTAAGCATCAGGAACTTCAGTTTACATCCAATATATTATCATTGTTTAAGACTATGATTTGTTCAGTTCTGATAAACTTTCATATCGCTTAAGCTGCTATATTACGTCGGATTTTTTCAAGACCTCAGTGAGATGATGCATAATTTATTGCAAAATGATATTAGAAAGGTTTTTGGGGTAGAAATTTGATGGTCAAGCCTTTCAGTTTTGAGCCGCAGGTAGGGAAAAAAGAAATTTGATCTGTTTTTTTAAACCATTTTAAAGAATATTGATATATTAATAAATCTTTAATTACATTTTTGGTACGTAATGTTATATGTAACTATAGTCTTTCCAATAAAAGAGCCAGTGCATGTCATCAATACCGTCGAACGAATGTATTCCCAAATTCTGTGCATAAAAACGTAAAATCCCTTTTAAACTCGGAGCATTTTTCTTTCTCATTTTACTAATTAGCATTATTCTAGTTGAAAAGAGACAGAATTTGATGCGCCCGAACATGTAACTAAATCGATCTATAAAATTCGATTTGTGTTGATACTGGTCGATACCGTTGTCATATGTCAATATAATAAAACAACTCTAACCTACAAACTATTGTAGCTGTTTAATTAACTGTAGTTTAAGTTCTTCAATAAAGATGCATTAGATGTCCTGTAATGTTAAAAAAATTATATTTTATAACGTTATTCTTGTTTCATTATTACATTTATATTAGCATTTTGTTGTCAGGGTCAAAATAAACGAAAACTTAAATTTGATGCGGCAACGCTGGATTATACATTTTGATGACGTACATTGGCTGTTTTATTAAGAGGACTATGGTCATCTAACACTGTTTAGTAGGGTATGTTAAATTTGTATATATCAATATCAATAAACAAGATATCTTATACAAGAAAAGAATCCAGACATACAAGGTATTATATATTTAGAGCATATTGGTAGTGCGAAAAAAACAAATGCAATGGAAATATATCACTACTATATGAATATACATAACTGAATATAACGATGCTGTAATTTATGATTAATTGAGTTGTGATTTTGAATTTTGATATACAAATATACCATATTTTCAATACTACCGTTAAACGCTTTTATTTATATTATTTTATGTTATTGTAGAACCTTTTGGGGGAAAGTCCCTTTTGCAGCTAGGTTTACACAATTAGGATAATTTTGCAGAGATTAGAATAAATGCTAGTCTGATGGCACAAAGTTTGGGCAATAAACTGGATACATTAAAATTTCCGAGTAAATCTGCCTTAATCTTTGGCAAGTATCTAAAGATGGATGTGTTAGTATTAATTTTTGATTTATTCAGGTTTAATCTTAAGCAAATGTTTCAAAACTGTTTTGTGGTTGATGTTTATTTCCATCGAACCGTCCGTATCTTACTAACGATTATAATACATAAAGTGTTTTATTACACTAACTTTATTTATTAACTAAGATACTGTTTCACAGATAATAAGGTCTGATTCAGTTTTAGTGCTTCACTGCTGATTCAACATGGATGATTTCAACGTATTATTTATCACGATTTGTTTGTACATTGTAAACATAAATCTGTTTAAATATATATAATGTTTATTTATGTTCTAATCAGGAAACTACAGCTAGATAATGTCAGAGTTGGATACAAAGCTTCTTCGATAAAACATTGTTTTCTTGGTTTGAACAAGTTTAAATCTGGAGAAGTTACAGATTATTCATGTATTATTTGTGCAACTTTCATTCAAAGGAAAAAAAATCATCATGTTAATTAAAAATGTTAGGGATTATAAAGAATTTTACGTCGAATCGAATGAATAATAATTCTTATAACTCTAGGGTAACTTCACGTTGTTTTTTTGTTTCTTTCACCTCATAACACAAATATTTTGACAGTTTTATCTTAACATGGGAAGCCAAAAAATGTGGCCTTTTTAAATTTTTGTTTTGGTTTTATTTTGGCATAGTTAACTCGATTTTTTATTCTAAATAATAGTAGTTTGACTCGAGTTGTTAAGGTCTTTGCATATAATATTTATTTTATTTGACCATCAAATTTTAAATATATATGACACATTAACATGACACTGACGTGTAGAAAGGAAAGGAGGGGATATGACAGGAAACACTGCTGGGATATAACTAACTATATTAATAACTGTAAAAAATAAGAGAATAACTATATAAAAGCAAAAAACATTAACATTCATCAAACACAAATGATTACAACTTAGGTAAAATGGAAATCAACAAAGCCGTATATAAAAAAATAAAGCAACATCGCACGTTTCCATATATAACCATCAAATGGCTCAAGAACTTCTAACCAAATTCTAACAGTTTGTTGTTTTTTTAATTTAAGATATTTCACAGGGAAATTTGACGTAAATGAAGTGTCCTGGCCACTGTTCATTCTCTCCATCAGCTCTGATGGCTTGGCCTCCTTCAGTTACCGTAAACTGAAAGATTAAACAGTATATAGGGAGACCTAAAGTCAATTGAAGGGAGTTTCCCATAAGGTATGTCAAAAGGAACTTATATTAGAAAGTAAACTCTTTATTTTTATTTTGTTGAAGATGAAGTTTTTCAGTAAACACACCTTGGGACACCTTGTATATGGGATATTACGTTGATATTATTCTTTTTGGCCATCATAGGGGCAGTATAACATTTTGTGACAATAGTCTTCAAACTAAGAAAATAATTTTTTTTTTTGGAAATCCAATTTTATTCATCAAAATCTTTTTTTTCAATTAATCTTCCAATGTTCTCCCAGCTTTTCGTTCGTGAACTAAATAATAAGCCAGTAACAAGCTGTCAGAAGTTGAGGGTCAGACCTGGAGAGTACGGTGAGAGACTTCAAGTTCAAAACTCCAGTGAATAGCTCTGTCAACAGTGGTATCATCTGTGTCATGCCGGAGACCAGCTGAAGGCTAACACAGAGACCAATTCAACATTCCCCGGCAATTTCAACAAATATAAACACAAAATAAACGACAACAATCTTTTAACTACGTCTTCAACAAAACAGAAACAACCACGTAGAGTTCTTCCTGATTTTCATACGCACTAAAATAAATTCGAGCCAAATTGAGCTCTTTTTCATCATTCACTGATACAGCCGAAGAACTCCACGGGTAGTAGTAACAAACCATGTGCGTAATAATAATAAAAAAGGAAAAAACGGTGTCGGCAAACTGCATTCGATTCGATTAAAAAAAAATTCTTACAGGGTGATACGAAAATATAGTTCTTTTTGCCGTGTCGCTCGCCGGACGTCCTCAGGCGTATTAATTTCGCCGCTATGCTCCGCGCATTGCGGAACTCTGGGAAATAACGAAGGCTATTCAAAATTCTGGTTAGTACGGAAGCGATTCAACACCTTAGCAATGTTCGAAACAATAATTGCGTTATGGCGAAGGCGCGACAACATTTCCATTTTTCGCGTTATTATTAAACTATAGTGAGTCATCGAGTTTAGTATATAGTTCCTTAGATAAATTCACTGCGTATCATCAGCTATATATATTTAGAGGTTGATTACATTTATTTTCCATAAATTGTTTTAAAATGGCGAAGTCGCTGAGATAAAAATTACTGCTAAGATGTTGAAAATCATTTTTTTTTGTTATTTATTATCATCCTCGGTAATATATCACGCGAGTACTTACTCTTAACTTTCAACCAGGTGGCCATCGAGCTCTCTCCGGCTGTGTTTCTAGCGAAGCACTGATACATGCCGTTGTCTCCTATCAGGATTTTCTTGATGAGTAAGGAATTGTCTTCCTCGACCATATACCTATAATAATGTGATGGATTTTCGCTAATTATCGGCGGGATTATATTAGTTAATACCTCTTGTCGCTTAGATCAAGCTCTTCAGTGTTACGGTACCAGGTGACATTCGGTTTGGGAATGCCAATTACGTCGCAGGGCAGCGTTAATTGGGTGCCATAATCGCCGAGGGTTTCGGGCCTGGCATTGCTGAAAAACTTCGGCTTTTCCAAGACAACTACCTGGAAATTATACGTGATCATTAGTACATAGTTTTTCATCTTTTTGTTTATTAATACACAATAAAATATTATACAAATTTTCACAGAATTGACTGAGAATTATTTCAAATACACTGGACACAAATAAAACATAAACAAAAATCTAAATGCAGTAAATTACGTAAAATTATTTATTAATAAAATAATAGACACTAAAGTTAGTTAAATTTTAATTTGAGTTTCAAGTGAGATTGGTTTGGTTGGTGTTTTATTGTAGTGTTTATATATTGATAAATAATTGTATATTGTTTTATTTTCCCTTTTTCGTTCCAAAATTATTTTAAAATGAAAGATGTTTGTAAAAGGGTCTTCATATTACATTATAGGGGACGAAAAATATACCAAAACACCTTAACTTGGGTTTCAACTAAAATATTAGGTTAACTTGTGAATTCAAGGTTATTTATTCTATTTATATTTTATTTCTCAAATATACGTGTGATTTTCAACAGGTGGCAACGTTGCAAATTCAAATCCTTGTGCGCCTGCGGGTGGGATTCTCCAGAACTAGACTCTTGTGAAAAAAAAAACAAGTGTATCTAGATAAGCGCTATAGAAGTCAATGAAAGTAAATCTTTGTATAATGAGTTCAGAAATTACTTTATTGAATTCTATGACTCTAAAAAAAACAATAAAACGGCCAATTCACGTCATAGAAGTTGTATTTGGTTAAAAAGAGATGTAACGCTGTCTGATGCGTCGCAACATGGAACCGACTTAGTCTATAAAATTCGACTTGGGTCGGCACTGGTGAGCCATGTTGCCAAATGTCTTGAAAATTCTATAAAACACTGATAATAATTAGAGGTTTTTAAAGTTGTAAACAAAAAGTCGCTTTCGATACGGCAACGTGCATCGGGCGTTTTATTGGACTATAGTAGACTATCCTCAAGAAATTACCTGTGCGGAAGCCTTAACAGTTGGGAAACCCCCGGATCTCAAACTGACCCTGCATTCGTACTGTCCGTTGTGGGTGGTGTTGATGGACACCAGGCTCAGGCTGCAATTCCATATATCGTTGAAGGAGTACGATATGCCGGCGCTTTCGATGGGTAAGCCGTCTTTATACCAAAGGGTATCAAGCTCATAGAGAGGCCGAGCGTTGGCTATACAGTCCAACGTGGCCGACGGAGCCCCCTTCACTATCTCCAGGTCCTCGGGAGGAATGATGATGTCGGGGGCAATCTCCTTCGTCTCCGTGGAGTCCTCGACCACCAGTTGGATGTAGGCGCTGTTTTCTACCTTTCCTTCTTGGCTGTTGATGGCGCGTGCTCTGAAATATAGAATTTAATTTTAGTAATAATATAATATAATAGTCGAAAGGTTTCATTCCCACCAACAACACTGAGTTGAAGCACTAGGTGTTCAAAGTTATAATCGGTCCGAAAGTCCTGAGGCACCAACAGCAGTGTGTTGAGAAGTGGACACAGATGTTGACTTATTTGCTTTGCAAACTAATCTATTAAATATAAGCTGTTATTTGGTATATCTGGTGTTTCGGTATTCTGAACCTTTGCCTCCAGACTTTCAAAACCTAGAAAGGACGTGAAAATATCTTTGTTTCATGTGTTTCATAAAAAAGGTCTGTTAAAAAGTATTAGGTCTATAAATTTGGTTTAAAGGATGTTTTATTTTTAATTTATTTTATTCTGAAAAGTCGGTAATATTTAATATGTATTTCAATCAAAGTATTGTCCGTCGATAGCCGTTGCTTAATCCAATCTTTCAGGCGATTTACGGATTCCATTTCGAATTAGAGGGAGCAAGGTCTGGAGAATACGGTGGATGGGGTAGCACTTCCGGTTTTAATGCTTCCAGGTATGTTTTCACTGGTTTTGTAACATGTGGTCCAGCGTTATCATGCTGAAAAATAACACTGTTGTGTGTTTGATCGTATTCCGGCTGTATTTCGCGCAGTGATTGAACTCTTTAAAATTAATTTACTGGCTGAATAATCGGTTAATCAATATGGACTAACAATCGATGGTAACTATTGACGATAATCTTAATTTTTTTTAGAATCAGTCTCTTTAAAAACGACAAAGAGATGGTGTTAACAATTACAGCTTTCACGAATTACGTAAAATGTATATTGCACTGCGTTTTACTCGTTCTGATCGAAATAATCAATGACTCCACGGTTATTGATTTTGAAAAATGGTATCTCGCGTAATGGACAGGTGGCAATGTAAATATATACATGCTCGTTACATTACTGATATGTGACGCGTGCCTGACTGGATTAGATAATATAATTTCTATACCTGGAAAACATTTCAGGTTGGCTTCGAAGCTTCCACAGATGATTAATTACATTATTTCTGGTTTCTATGTTGGTCTACAACGAAATCGTCACAAATATTCTGTACACGGACGTGTAAAATGTAATCGCACTGTCTGGTGTCTGGATATTTATTTTCCAGTATAAATCAACGTCCAGCACGACACAATTAGAGTTTTTCATTTAGTATTATTGCACGATGACCCCGAAATAAAATGGATATACGAAATGATTTTAATATTCATTACTTTTGTTGGTTGATTTGGAGAAATCTGCTGTTGCAACCCATCAAACGCTTTTAGAAACTTATGGTGTTGCTGTTGTAGTAGTAATGACAAAGAACGACCTGAACGACCAAAACAATTCGAACATAACTGTAAGATTTACTGGATGAAAACCCTCGAAGAACTTTCAGACAGCTTAGCAGTTGATGAATTAACTATTTTTAACAGGTCAACTGAAAAGTTTTTTGGCAAAATTAGGTTTTTTGTAGTACGATTTGACCTTTGCTTCAAAATAGGCCTCAGAGTCGGCAATCACCTCTTCATTCAATAAAAATGTCTTCCCAGCGAGCATTCTTTTGAGATCTGAGAACAGGAAATAGTCGCTGGGGGCTAGATCGCTGGAGAATACGGTGGATGAGGAAGCAATTCGTAGCCAATTCATGGATTTTTGATACCGTGCATTGTCTTGGTGAAGCCGCACTTTCTTTTTCTTCAAATGCGACCGTTTTTCGACGATTTCGTCCTTGAAACGGTCCAATAACGCTATGTAATAGTCGCTGTTGATGGTCCCTCCTTTTTCAAGGTAGTCAATGAAAATTATTCCATGCGCATTCCAAAATACAGACGCCATAACCTTGCCAGCCGACTGTTGCGCTTTCCCACGCTTTGGAGCGGGTTCATCATGCGCAGTCCACTTGGATGACTGTCGATTGGACTTTGGAGTGAAATGATGGAGCCATGTTCCATCCGTTGCCACATATTGATTCAAAAACTCGGGTTTATTATGCTTAATCATCTTCAAACACTGCTCCGAATGATCAACTCGTCGTTGTTTTTGGTTAAAAGTGAGCTCACGCGGCACCCACTTTGCACAGAGCTTTCTCACGCCCAAATATTCGTGAATGATATGATGTACACGTTCAGTTGATATCTTTAGAGTGTCTGCTATTTCATTCACTTTCAATTTACGGTCATACCAAAATCATTTTATAGATTTTTTTATTAATAGTTTAATAGTTTAACTTAATAGTTTTTTCTCTGCATCAACACAGCACTATTATCGACTCGGCCAATCACTGAAAGCTCCTTGGCCGAACCAAGCTGATTTGTTTGTGAAATCCATGACCGTATGAGCACCATCGAGCTGGTAGAGAAGCTCTGGTGTCA
The DNA here is from genome assembly GCF_030347505.1 of Rhynchophorus ferrugineus. Classification (NCBI taxonomy): domain Eukaryota; kingdom Metazoa; phylum Arthropoda; class Insecta; order Coleoptera; family Curculionidae; genus Rhynchophorus; species Rhynchophorus ferrugineus. The sequence goes on along the minus strand of NW_027472586.1, from coordinate 6,980,017 downwards.
CGTTACCTTTCGAGTTTAAATGTTTTCGTCAGTTTAACTTAAGACTTAAGAGACTTAACGATATTCTCGATCGACACATTTTGACGTTATTCGTAGTGAATATCGTTCAAAATCATGTGACCTACTGTGATATTGAGTCTTCCTGGGGAATTAGGAAGACGTTTTGCAAAAAGGTAATGATTATCATGGAGGATACTTCGGAAAACAAGCCATTTTTGTTAGCACTACGAAATATTAAATAGTAACCCTCGTATAATATTTTTGAATTGCCGAGGAATCATAGTTTCTGATATATTGCTGTTTATACGCTACGACGCTTTCTTTTATACAACAATGCACAACAAACCTGAATTATTCGACGACGTGGGGCGTTGGGCGGGTGGGGAAAGGTTGATTGATATGTTATTTCTTGGATGGCAGCCAAGAATGGACGCCGCCATCGAAAAAATGGCACAGGTCTAGACGTTCTCACTTAATATTCAAACCGAATAAGTTCGGCTTTCATTCACATGCCTTTTCAAACGAATAATTACCTGCATGTACATATATCTTTCGCGGGACGCTTATTTGACATCGGACCGTATCAAAATACCACACATTAAAAGTACGAGACCGCGTGTAATTGTGACAAACTACCGTTAAAATTACCGTGCAGCACCATCGACAGTTTTTTAATGGTGATTAGGGAGCAGAAAAACAATATAACAAGCTTAAATAGATATTCTGTCTTGTATATAGTAGCCAGGGAGCTAATTTTGATCGGATCTTTAATAAAATGTTAAATAACTGCTTAAAAAAACGTACCCAAGGGCCTTTATTTCTCAAATTTGAAACATCTATCATACAAAATATATTTTGTCCTCGAAAAAACTCTTCACCACTGTCGTTTCTGAAGAAGTTTTTGCTTCAACCGTATTATTCAAAAATCAATATTTTATCAACACGCGAAATTCCTTTTTGTCCATTTTTTTTCACAATAACAAAAGTTGCTTGACTCAAAATGCTATAAATCACAAACTAATAATCCGACAGTTGTAAAATTTGTACACGCATCTTTTGACGGTTAGGATTAACTAAAGAATATATGGATTTGATCCTAATAGCGCCATCTATGCGTCAGTAAGGGACTTTTCAATTGACCTGTTATTTAACACTGAAACTCTAGAAAAACTCGGAACAAAACCCAGCAATATTAGCAATCTCCCCAGAGACGTGGTAAATTAATCCGGGGAAAAATTTAAAATTCTCATAACCGGAAAATTAATAATGACTCGCATATGTCACGGGGCACAACTGTGTTCCAGGCCCCTTAATTTCCTTATCGCCGCTTTTTGTGGTACGTACACACAACGTTGGCGTATAAATATGTTATGAACGTACGGCTTAACTAACGAATACCTTACTTTCCGTATAGAGATCGATAACATTCTAAGGGTAACTCGAAAATTCACATTTGATTGACTTCGTTAAGCTTTGTGCGGTGGTATTGGGAATAAGTGAAGCTCTACTAGTAATTACGTCGATATAATGAGACCTTTAGAACGTCCAACGTATTTTTAAATAACATTATAAATGGGCTTGATGACAGTAATAACGAATCACAAATATATTGATTTATAATAATGATATAGGATAGAGAGATAACTAACAAAAACATCAGTCTTTAAATTAAAAAAACCTTCCTAAAAATTCGCCATATTAAGACAACAAACAACTGGATAACTGAAAGAATTATCATGAAAAGCAATTATCATGTCGACATACATAGTTCATGTCTGTTCGAACACAAATAAGGCTGTGTGACAAAATTTTGTAACACGTACCATTTTAAAGTTATGATAAATTAAAGTACTATAAATCAATCAAGATAATATGAAACTTTTAAATCATATTTACTTATTTATAGTACTAATTAAAAAAAATAGTAATATATATATATATTACAAACAGACAATGAATAAAAATAAAACTCAGGTTTAAGTGGTCAATAGGAAAAAAATACCAAGAAAGGGAATTATAAAACTCATCGACTTGATCAGGCATTTGGAAGATGGCCGAAATTATAATGATCCCAAAACCTGGAAAGTCACCAAATGAAATAAAGGCCTATAGACCTATATCACTGCTGTCAGTAATATCTAAGGTTTTTAAACTCCTATTGATATTAATAAAACCGATCATAGAGAGAAAAAACCTAACACCAACACACCAGTTTGGGTTTATTAACAAGCATTCAACAATTGATCAGGTCCACGAATAACAAATGTTATTGAAAAAGCCTTCGAAAGTAAAAAAGTATGCTATATATGTATTCGTTATTACTGTCATATTCTTAGATGTAGCACAAGCCTTTGGTAAGGTTTGGCATGAAGGTCTTGTTCATAAACTACAGAAAATGTTACCAAAACAACACACTGAACTATTAAAATCGTATATTACAACCAGAATGTTTAGAGTCAAACAAGAAGAAGCTTACTCTACAATAAAAGAAGCTAAAGCAGATGTACCACAAGGAAGTGTACTGGGACCAATGCTTTATCTACTCGACACTTGTGATACCATAAACGAAGAATATTACGATGGCTACATTTGCTGATGATACTGCGATTATAGCTGTCGGAGACAATAGTGAAGAAGCCTTACGAAAATTACAATAGGCAAGTGACAATATAAATAATTGGACACAAGCTTGGAAAATAAAAATTAGCGAAAGTAAACATGTGCATGTGTTTACAATTAGGCCGTACTACGTAAATATCTCGGAATGAATCTGGATGCAAAATTTCCCTGGAAGGAACATATAAAGAAGGAAAGAAAAGAACTGGAATTGAAATATAGGGAAATGTATTGGCTAATTGGAAGAAGATCACAATTATCAGTACATAATAAATTGCTATTATTAAGAAAGTACTAAAACCTATATGGACATACGGAGTTCAATTATGAGGATGTTCTGCAAAGAGTAACATAAACAAAATACAAATTTTTCAGAACAAAGTCCTGAGAAGTATTGTGGGCGCATCCAAATACTACAGAACTGATACGCAATCAGTCAAGAAATCGAGATAATTGCAAGGGGGCATGAGGAAAGACTCCATTCCTATGAGAATATAGAAGTATTGCAACTTTAGGATACTACCAGAGCAGGACACAGACTCAAAAGAATCAAACCCTCTAATCTTGTGTAGTGTTGTGTAGTGAGGTGCACATAATAAAAACATGAGCTTGAAAAAAGATAGACAAAAAATGAGCGAATATTCTGAAAGAAAATAACGAAATATTAACTTCTCCTCTTGTGTACAGTAGAATCCTCTTTCATTACAAACCGCCAGTAATCTGCTAATATCTGTTTTATATCCTGGTGAAAGCGTTCACCTTGTTCGTCACTCACCATTCCAAGATAAGGGGGGAAAATAGAAATGGGAATGCATTCAAGAAATCTATTTTAAAAGACGTTCTGCACCCCGTCGTTTTATATACTTGTAACAAGTCATTCACTAAAAACTTGGCATTTTCAGCTCTAAAACTGCCTAAAAATCCATGAATTACTCTCGTTAGAGATAACCAAGCCGCCAACTTTTTCGCGGTTCGATTTTCATCGAATTCATAGTTTCTTATAAGTTTTCTTATTTGTAGGCCAACAAAAATGTCTTTTTTTAATTTAGCACAACTTAATTTAGATAAAACAGTTTTCAAATACAACATATTATTTTTATCCATGGTCTTGATAAAAGTGTTTAAACCAAATTTTATATGTAAGTGTGGAAGAATCACATTTTTTGTGGACTAAGAGGTTCATATTTAAAGTTTGATTTACCCCAAACAAAATCACTTCTTTTTGGCCAATCTTTAACTTCACAGTGGTTTTTGGTGTCTCTACTGTCCCACAAATAGAGAAAACAACAATATTTCGTGAAACTTCCCTGTGGTCCAAGTAATATAGCAACAACACTTCAATCAGCACAAACCTTGCAGTTTTAATTTTTGTATAAATATAACTGTAAAATTAGTTTCATGTTTTCTACGTTTCTTTTAAAATCACTGAATACGCAATAGGTATGTTACCCATATGGTTTCCATTAGTACTAAAGAACGTGATGTGTTAGACAACCATATTAATAGATAATACTTTTAACGATGGAATAAGGAATTTAAAACACTTAATTTTATTTATATTAGAAAAATTATGTTACACAATGTAGTTACGCTTAAAAAACCTCACAACCAAACCAAAGCTTGCAGAACAAGTTAGGTCTACTACCGTTAAAATGTGTTCAACCATTTATTGCAATATTCCTGGCGATCTCACATCAGAATGCGAAACTTGGGCTAGTTTTAGTCAATAAACACAGTCCCAATTCAGAAACCAATAGTTCAGATTATATCAATTTCTATGAATGAAGCTCCAAACTTGGTTGTACATTCGTTATAAAAATAATATGTCTCAAAACAAAGGCTAACAATGCTGTAAAACAATTTGGTATTAAGATACCCAATTCATGATTAATATATACGACTACCTGGCGTCTAATGTTTGAGTTTCAGTGCTAATTGTCGCCATAATTAACATACAATGGGGCTTTAACGATTATAATATTGATATAGGTTACCAAGGAATTCCTTATAGCACTTGTACACAAGTGGTATAAGCGTTATTAATAGCGATAACAGATGACAAGTAGTATTATATCAAAAATATAAATTACACTGGTCTAAATATTTATATTTGATATAATATTTGATGGTATATCGAAAAAAAAATGTATTACAAGGGCATGATATACCTTAACATTTATTTTTAAAGAAGTATACTGAGTTGAATAAGCTGTCTTAAATAATTTTTTTTTGTTCTGGCCTAAAACCAGGCTTAGTTTTTTGGCATGACGTATACCTGATCGCGGACACTTGGCCTGGAGTGACAAGTTGGATGTGGAACTGCCAATACACTAAACCGAAACCGCCTCACAGTGGACCCCTGTGGGTCGCTACTGCTACTGCATTAAATTTGGAGATATGGCACCCGCCAACCGGGCCAGCCATTATTGGGTACGAGGACTCGGCGAAAAAACAGATAGCGAAACTAATTATAGATTCGCGAACGACACACCACTGGATGCTGTAGCGTGGGGGCAAAAGTTATGATTGCAGCGACGGATGAGGTCGTTTCAGCCTGGAAAAGGGGAGGTTAGAGGTGACGCGGTGCTAAGCTGCCAGCATGTCCACCAGCTCGCGAACAAGCGCGTTTTCAGAAGAACTTGAGCTGATTTGTTAGAAAGATTTAGATATGAAGCGCTTGATTTCTGGAGTGTCAGTTTCCCTGTGAATTTTACTATTTCTGGCAAACCATGGAGCGCTTAAGATTCTCCTCTGGAGCTTATTTTGGAAAACTTGAAGCCGTTTCATCCGGTTGGGTGTAGCAAACTTGAATTTGACATTAGATCCGTAGGGGAGTACGGACCGAGTTAACATCTTGTAAAATAAGCATTTGATGGAGATGGGAAGCCTGCTAGATGGGTAGATCAGAGAAGATAGCAGGTTTGCCATCCCCGAACCTTTCTCGAGTGCTTTCAGCATTTGGGAATGCCAATCGAACCGTCGGTCGTGGATCTTAAGTTGCAAGACGCGCTGTGCGTAACGCTTCTTATGGAAAATAATGGCCTGGGTTTTCAGGGGGTTGATTTGCAACCTACAGAATTGAACCACTGGACCGTACGATCGAGCTACTTCTGTAAACGCTTTGAATGGTAACCTCGAGCTTGGAGGCCGTGAAGAAAGCAGCGTCGTCAGCGTAAAACGCGACGTCAACTTAAATAAAATTTGAAATTAAGCCACTTTCCTTTTAAGGTGTTAATGAAGACGGTCTAAAGGTACCTAGCGAGGGGTGTCATTTTTTTAACCTGTAATTTGAAGGGAACAAAAAGGACATATTATTGACTGTAATATTTGTTTAAAAAAATTGAAAGGTACAGTAATTAAACTGATCATTATATTCAATATTGCCAAAGAAGGAAAAAATGTGGAAAAGAAAAATATTTAGATTAAATAAAAATTTTTTTAACATAAAATCGTATTATTCTCGTATACTTTATGTTTTGTCGTTACGTGCTTATTACGAAACCCTCATTATTCCTGTGGAATAATATTGTTATTTTTTAATTAAGCCTCTTAATGTAAATTCTCTGAAAAACTTTTGAGATTACAGGTAGCAAATTTATAGGCTGGTAGATGTCTTGTAGATCTGCTTGAGCCATTATATCACATTCATCAGAGTCCATTTGAAATGCAGAATTTAGAGAGTTTAAAAGAATTTAAAAGAGTCGTTAATTTTAGAATAATTATTGTCATTATTTTTAACGGGTTTTTATGCTATTAGTGCATTTTAAGCTTTCTTATTGTTTTCAATAGTGAATATTCTTATGCGATCAATATCTCCCAGCGCTTATTTCTTTGTTAAATTTCACAATAATTGTTCTATTATCAGATATTCTGGTTATTTTATCTAGCTTTTCTCTAAACAGTGACTAGTTAGTTTTGCTGTTACACAAAGAAAGGGGCTTATTTCTGTGAACATTTTGGAAAAGACTGTTGCTATAACCGGAAAATGATCAGATGACAGATCAAAGCATTTTGCCCTATACTTTTTTGTGTCAATTCTTGATACAATATGGTGTCAGGATATTTGTTTGTACTTAATGGTCAATATGTTGATTCGCCAGTCCAGATATGTTGCAGGTTTTCTTGCTTTAGTCTTCTCTGATAATACATCTATTATCCACCATCTTAAAGAAAGCTACAAAATGGTCAGACTTGTTTAATGGTCCATGAACTTCTTCTATAGTTAGACTGATTGCTTATACGTAGTCTTTGTTACATTTTTCTACCAACCATTGAATAATTTCAGTACTTTTCTGACAGCATATATGACTTTTCAACTGACCGTTTGTCTAATGTTCTTAAACTGTCCATAAAAATTAAGTCATAACCCCACTGTTTTCATCAGGGGTAAATTGACTTTCCTTTAAGTGTTTTCCACATGAAACTTTAAAAGTTTTATTTTAATTTACGGGTCTGTTGAATGCGCTTACCTGTAAGAATGTTAATTAAGGTCATTCTCTCGGTGGAATGGCCCTATACTATGTATATGGCCTATAGCGATTTATGCATAATTCTAACTTTTATGGTAATATATCGTTTACGACTATAATAATTCATTTTTATACTGGTAATGCTAATAAAATTGTTATAATATTAATATACGCCATTAGTTTTCTGGACATATCTTTTCATTGAGTACACAAAAATTTAAAAAAATAATATAAATCGAATTTTAATTTAAATAAAACTCGTATAAACACAACTTAAAATATGGGGTTTAGTTTTACAAAGTAAATATCTAATAAAAGGGCGGAAAAAATTTCAACAACATATTATTACGAATCTTACTGCAGCAAGTGTACTGCAGCGTCATCTGTTTATCATCAGTAGAACTAAACATTCGATATCATCTTTATTCTTTCTTGTGCAAGAAATAAACGCTTAAATCAATAAATTACCGTACGAAATGTTTCAATGATCAGCTTATTTGCCTGATTCAGTTCCCCCTAATTTCTGGCTCTTCTGCGAAAAAGTGCAGCAATATTTTATAATTATCATTTAATTAAATTAATTATTTAAGATAATTAATACGTTTTCATTTCCGTCGCTTGAACTTATTGAACACCCCGGTATTGCTCGATTTTTCCATAAAATAAAACCCACTGACGAACTTTTGATGAAGCGCGAAACATAAGTCATATCATCTACTGTCAATCCGTCAAAATTAATTAAAAGCCCTGGCAACTGATCATTAAACGCAACTACTACAAAAAATTCAAAGTTTTGACTCGAACTCAATAAATGACAACAACAAACTTTATATTCATTAAATTTAAATTACATACTTTTTTACAGATGCTGCGAAAAAAAACCCGACAATTTTTTGTTATCGGGAAAAAGCAGGCTGAAATAACTTCGTTAAAAAACTCTTTCACAAAACACACATCATTTAAACAATTTTTGTTATTGTTTACCGAATCTTAATCGATCGCACCCAAGCAATACGTAACAAAACTAATTAACTCTCAATGTTCTGGCTATCGATCGTCAAAAATAATTAATCAACCTTTGGGAAAGTCACAGGTTCATATCATATTTATAATAAAAAAAATCTAAAATTAAGGAGATACATACAAAAAAGAAAACTCTCAATACAATGTTATAATGTCGAAGTTTTTATACTATTCGAGTTGTCGTCAAGAAAACTGTTTTTGTGTGGCTTTGTTAGATATATGTTCGTTGTGAAGTCAGCTCATTAATATCCGCTTGAAATTAGACCTGTTGTTGATAAGATTATTGAAAAAGTATTCAAATTTTTTATTTGCTAGTGTGTCTTGGTCTCGAAGTTTTCACTGTGTTCAATAAGTAGGTTATCGTTTATTTTTAGCGACTACTATAATTTCTGTAATACTTTATTCAATAAGTCACCAGACTCAGACTTCTTACATCATAACGCTCGACCATACGTTACAAGAGTTGTGAACGATATATGTGGTAGCTCGAATGGTTGAATCACTGCCAAACCATCATCGTTCTTTCGACAGGATATGGCCATATTGTTAGAAAGATGGTAGAGAGTGATAGAACTTGATGAAATATATAAATGTCTTTATAAAATGAAGAAATGATCAGGATCTAGTGAGGCATGTTGTACTAGTTGAACTTTTATAGAATGCTTCATGGAACAAGCATTATTAGATATATGAGGTTTTAAATAATTTAAGATCTGAACGTTGAAAATCACCTAAATACAATTATCATTACTGATTCAAAATTCTAATCTGTCATTACCTGTAGGCATTTTGGTCGGATTTTTCCGTGGATAGAATAACTAGCTGGTTCTTCTTGGTCTTGACGTATTTCTGCGCGTAAGCCAGGACGCCCTCGTCTGTCAACCAGGTGACATCCGGTGTGGGCACCGAATCGATGGGAGGCAAGTTGAAAATGGCGGCTTCACCCTCTTTCACCGATACCGTAGCTTCGTTCTGGTCACTGAACACGTCCATGTCTGTAAAAAGGACTTCTTTTAAGACTACTTTAAGTAATTGTGTAGAAAATGTTCTCATTTATCGGAAACCCCAGGATAGTGTCTTGGGACCATCTCTGTATCTGATCTAAACTGCTGATATCCCAACAATAATGTATCATGGCAAAAGATATCAATGCCTTAGCTGCAATTATCAATGTTTATTGCTACGTAATCAACGAAGAGTTACACGATAACCAGGAAAACAAATGTATTTCAAAAGTTGTAGTGTATAAGTGTATTCTTAACTTTAGCTTAAAATATAAAAAGCATATCAGAAACTTAGCAGAATCAAGGGATTTTTATTGGGTAAATATATATTCGATGTCAACTTCGGGTCAACAATGTGCATGAAGAAAAAAGAGGCTTGGATGTCATTTAAATAAGTTGTGGCCAGGTTTTTGGGCAATGTTAAAGCCCTTAACTATAAGCTAATAAGATAGCCCACTTCTTGCACAACCAACTTAACTTTTTCCCAGGAAATTGGGTGATTTGAATGAAGAGGCAGCGGAATAGTATCATCAGGACATAAAACAGATGAACAAAGGATACTAGAGGTGATGGAATTGTAACAGGATGGGAATTTAACAGTTTACACTTACAGGCAACTATAATCCTAATTTCCTCGCTAAGAATGGACCCGATCTTGTTGGCGGCAATGCAACGGTAACTACCGCCATCTTCGTGCTTTGCGGAAATGATCTTGTAGAAGGGGTCGGTGGAGAATTCAGTGATGGACATACCGTCTTTCAGCCATTTGAACTGTGGTGGTGGATTGCCTGCAAAAAACGTATATTGTTGAAAACTGTATCATTATTATTATTATTTTATAGAATCTAGAGGTAGGATACTATCTGCAGTTAATGTTTCTCGGGAAAAAGTAATCCACATTTTATAGGAATAAGTAATACACGTTTTTTTAGGAATAAGTGAACAATGTTTCTCCTGAAAAAGTAATACATGTTTTTTTGGAATAAGTAATCCACGTTCTTTATGAATGAGTAAACCAAGTTTTGCTGTTGTTTTCTTCACAAACATACATTTCAAAGCAGTGCAACATACAAACAAAACAGTACCCACACATCATCATCATCTTTGGTATCCTACTCCATCATTTCGTTTGCTCTTAGGAAAATGATTGTGATGATTGTGCAAAACTGTTGGACATGTGTAGTAGTAATTGAAGACTGTTTTTGGGATTTAAAAAACTATTTTGCAAAATATTCGTGTTGTCGAGTGTCGAAAGCTTTTCTCACGAATTGTAGTTGTTTTGGATCAATGTTTATCTCTTGGTCTGCTGCTTCTTTCACGTATAAAGCAGGGAAATTTTCTTAATCGATTTTTTTTGTTGACCATGGAGCATTGAGATCGCAAATCTTTACGCAGCATCCAATCAGGAGCTGTATTGTTAATGTCCGGTAAAAATTTATTAGGATTTTCGCAAATTTCCTTCATATGAATTGATGAGCAACAGGCAAAGTATTAATACACATATTAACGTTCATAAGAAGTTGATGGACGAAATTAAAATCCTAACAATCTATTTTTAAAAAATCATCGAAGTAATCAGAACTAAACTTCCGCAAGACAAATTTAATCGCTGTTGCTAATTTCGTTTCGAACAAGAAACCGAATAAGGGCATCCTGCTATTAAAATTGCTCATTTCTGCATCGTGCCGAGCATAAAACAATCACGCCACTGCAGCTCATAAAATCCGAATATTCGGCACGCAAATCGGGAATCTAATTTTCATTTTGCAGGTGGAGGAGGAGGAGGACGAGGCAGCAACAGGTCCACGACGATAAAAGGACGATCCATAATCTCGAAGGGCAGCCGTAAAGCAATCTCGTTTCTCCTCCTCTCTCCCTCTCTCACTTTCGACCGTCCTTCGTTCCATTACGCCACCATCGGCAAAATGAAATGTTTAAGAAGTTCTCGATTGTCTCGCTATTATTCTCTCAACGACTGTAACACTTTTAATTTGTACAGTTGGCTTCAAGGCGGGAAGACGTTGCTATTTTATTGTATTTTTTTCATTTATTCGGACTAGGCTTAGACAAGCACGGTCTATTCAAAATAACAGTGAACTCACACTATCAACATGTTTAATAACAGCTCAATTGAGAAGCCCCCGCGCTACTATAGTAAAACACATTTTTTTACCAAAATTAGTTTTTTTTATTCAACATAATTCCCTTCAAGGGTGATACACTAATTATAGCGACCCTGCAACTTTTCGATACCATTTTTGTAGTACGATTTGTCCTTTGCTTCAAAATAGGCTTGAGTTTCGTCGATCACCTATTCATTCGACAAAAATTTGTTCCCAGTGAGCATTCTTCTGAGATCTGAGAACAGCAAGTAGAGGCTGGGGCCAGATGTGGAGAATACCGTGGATGAGGAAGCAATTCGAAGCCCAATACATGGATTTTTGTCATCGTTTTCACTGACTTGTGACATGGTGCGTTGTCTTGGTGAAACAGCACTTTCTTTTTCTTCAAATGTGGCCGTTTTTCGGCGATTTCGTCCTTGAAACGGTCCAATAACGCTATGTGATGTGTGACTGTTGCGTTTTCCCACGCTTTGGAATGGGTTAATCGTGTGCAGTCCACTCGGATGACCGTCGATTGGAGTTTGGAGTGAATGATGGAGCCATGTTTCATCTATTGTCGCATATCGACGCAAAAAATCGAGTTTATTACGCTTGATGATCTTTAAACACTGCTCCGAATCATCAACTCGTCGTGGTCGTGGTGTCGTTTGGTCAAAAGTGAGCTCGCTCCGTTCCCACTTTGCACAGAGCTCTCTCATATCCAAATATTCGTGAATGATAATGATGTACACGACCAGTTGATATCTTTAGAGTGTCTGCTATTTCATTCAATTTCAATTTAAGGTCATTCAAAATCATTTTTGGGAATATTTTGAATGTTTTCATCAGTAGCAACTTCTTTTGGGTGTCCACTGCGTTCATCGTTTTCGGTGCTTATTTCACCACGTCTAAATTTAGCATACCAATCCTTGACAACTGTATTTTTTCCTTTCAAAAAGCAATATTTTAACAACAGGCGAAATTCCTTTTTATCAACTTGTTTTCACAATAACAAAAGTTGCTTCACTCAAAATGCTATAATTCACGAACTAATGATCCGACAGCTGTCAAATTTATACACGCATCTTTTGACGGTTAGGCCTAACTAAAAAACATGGATTTAATTCTAGTAGCGCCATCTATGTATGAGGCGGGGGACTTTTTACGCAATTTGTAAATTCGTCCAATCAGACAATATTTTCCTTCTTATTTTATTCTAGCTAAAAGGAGATATAATGTTGTCTGATACGTTCGAACATGTAACCGAATCAGCCTGAAAAACTCATTTCATTGTCAAATTTCTGCAAAATTCTTCAAAATATTGGTGAATCTACTATTAGGTTATAAACAGGCAGATACAGTTATGAACCGGCAACGCGCGGACTTTTTTGAACTGGAACACTTGGTTTAGTTCAAGTTGTCTCTCAGAGACGTACCTGTGCCGTACCTGTGGTCGGTAGAGGTAGACTGGACGGACTAGCATCTTATACAGAGTCGCTTTTTGGGGGATTCGGAGTTTACTTTTTCCGCAGACTGTACACGCCATTGCCTTTACAAATAGCGTGCTGGATTTAGGCCGATCATTGGAACCTTCTGATACCTTCTGGAGCCAGGGGATAGGGACCTTATCGATTTGGAGGCGATAAGCGCGGAACTCCTTCTTCCGGCGGAACAGAATAGCTTGAGTTTTGCTCGAGTCAATCTGCAGCCGCCAGAATTTGTACCACGCAATCGTCTGGTTCAGTTGGAATTGAAGTCTGTCGCGGATGGCATCGGGACTGTAACCGGTGGTAAGGAAATCTGTATCATCTGCATACAATGCTGTGAGAGAATGGTTCTGGGAGTGGGAAATCAGTCATATAAAGGTTAAACAGGGATGAGACTGGTGGTCCACGTATTAGAATTGATGGAACATACCTGCCATCAATTTCAAACGGCATTCGATGACCTTCCTTGCCCCGTTTCTTAGAACTGAAGAACAAAGTACAACTTCCTGCAAATCCGATTTATTCCGTAAAAATTCACTTCATTAATTAATTCATTTCATACATTTTCAACCCACCGAAACATTTTTTGTTCATACTTATGACAAGTTGGTTACAAATGTGCCCGATACGATTTAATACCCATGAATACCATTCGTTGTAAGTAGTTTAAATTTAATTTATAGGCGTGATATATTATTACAAGCGGACTGTTATAGTTAAATCTCATTTCATTCTTGTATAATCGTTACGGAATGACTGATAAAATGAGCCTATCAATTGCAGTACGTTTAACATCATATATCAACATTAATTCTTATTGTTATCCGAACAACTGACGACTCGTTACATTATTAGTCAATTTTCTCAAATATCAGCGAACCTGCAATAGCTTTTAGCTTACGCGTTCCCTATGATCATATCAGTCAGGGATTATGACAAATAATATTTTTCTCCACTCGCATGATGATTAATGACGCTCACTGCTGGAAAAAATAGTCGCCGCGCTAACAGGAAAGCTACTTGTTACATTCGATTTGTTTATACTGCTCGAACTAAAATGACGCTGATCAGTAAATCTACAAATGATTTCAATTAATTTTTGAATATTGAGACTAATTAATGAGGGAATGGTGTTGATTTGGCAGCGATTCAAGCATCGATTCATTCTCGCATCTCATTAACTTTTCGAAATCGTACGCTAAGCAAATTATGCTATATCGCTCTGAACAAGTGGCAATCAAAAGGCACCATGTCTGGTAATTTTACTGGCTGCTGCAGAACTTCTTATTTAAGCCGTAGCCGCGTATCATTCGCAACAGCCAAGCTGTCTAAAAGTTCCTTGACAGTATTAAACAGTATACATTAAAAATCATCGTGGTTCCGCGATTCGACTACTTTCGGCTCTATTCGTATATCGGTAAATGTCAAAAGTCGATGTTGCCAAATTTACCGTTGGATTATTTGCCCTATGGATGTAATTTATTTTAGAAAAATCATTTATTTAACAAGACTTTCTGATTTTAACTTTTATATTGTGTGTTGAAATAAAAAATAATAATAGATTAGATACGTTTTTTACAATTTAGTACAATATATAGTTCTTGCTTTATATTGGTGTGAATTTGGAAACTTAAAAAAAAAGAAAATGAAACTTGTGGAGCTTTCAAAGGATTGATTTTCATGGATGGATTTGTAGGAAGTAAATGGCGTTATACCTACACCACAGTGGGCACATATTGTCTTCAAAAAAGCTAGAGGTCACTTTCTATAAGTTACCAGCTGCATTCTCTGTAGATCCAACTGCCGGTAGGTATCTTTTTCAACAATTTAAAACGTAAATGACATTAGGAAAGAGCAACAGCACTTGAAATGTTGCCTGAACACTTAATTAACATTGACCAATTTTCTTTTAGACTATAGTATTATATATATTGTATATCATAGAGACTACTACAGCTATTAAAAATAATATTTTTTGTCATATTCATTTCTCTTAACCTAAAATCAGTACGAATTGGCTTAAGGAATTGAAAAACAATGTTTTTTTCTTATTGGACAGTTTTCTCTGATATAAGTATGATTATATTTAATTAGTATTGTATCAGTGTTGATGAATGACACGGAAAGGTTTGAAGGAACTAGCTGTACGTTTGCAAGGTTTCAAAACCACAGAGGTTCTTGATGACCCAAGGAGTCTATAAAGTAGTCATGCCATGTGCAATGATTTCTCAGGTGGTACGAGTCTACCTCTGCCAGAAAGATTTGTCACAGATCATTTATGGAAATATCGGAGATTATACTGAGTTCTTTAGCAGTACACCTTCTCACACCTCTCTAGTTGGTATTTTAAGTTTTGAGTGTAACTTAACATGGTAATATTGCTCCCTAATGACTTCAGGAGAGTTTATGAACAATCGAAAATGGCTAGCAATGTTATGTGGTCATATATCGAATACTGTAAAAAAATATATCATAATTGTTTGTCTTAAAACCAGTCTTGCAACTTTGTGACATCACATATTTAAAATCATTTCTTTAATCAAATAATTAAAGCTTTTTAATCAATTTCAAACAATACATCACTACGTTTTATACCGAAATCTAAACTATCGCCATAATGGATATTCTCGAACGACTTTCTTAAGATCACATCGATTTTCTCACGACTAAGAAAAGTCCCCGCTTCCTCGAAACCGAATAAAAGGCACTCTGTCAAGGCGGGAAGGCAACAGGTCCAGCATTCACGTAATCCGGTGGCAGAGGACGGCGTTTTTGCTTTCGCAGGATTTCGACGGCAATGGCTGGAGATTCGGCGAATAGGAAAATGTAAAGTTCGATTAATTGGACCGTTTGCGCTATTTAATTGAAGGTTGAATGGTAACGAGGAATAATTGTATACTAACACAGAGACAATTAGTTACGAGGGGGTTTTTAATTTTTTCTAGACGGTGGAAAGTAATGAAACTATCAAAGACTATAATAACTGGTAGGACAAAAGTCCCGCTACCATTTTGGTATTCCATAAATTTTATTATGGATAAATATTCGCCACAACGAGCAGAAATCGTGACAATATTTATTGAAAATCATCGTTCCATTATTGCCACTCAGCGGAAATTGCATCAAAAATATCCTGATCGTCCAGTGTCTCACAAAATCCCAGTTTTTCGTTTATATCCATCCAGGCCCCGTTCTGGAAGATAACGGATGTCTCGTAATGTTGAAAATGTGGCTCTGGTGCGCGATAGTGATGCAGAGTCTCCAGAAACATCAATTCAGAGACGCGGTTGCCAGTTATACATTTCTGCACGCAGATTAAGGCGAATTTAGAAAACTGACTTGAAAGTATTCCTGTACAAAATTCAATCAGTTCAAAAATTGCTACCGAGAGATCCTGATCAACTAGTTAAATACAGTAATGCAATCCTAAGGCTGCCTGGTGAAATTGAAGATTTTTCGTCTAAATTGATAATGAGCAATGAAGCACATTATCTTCTTAGTAGTCATGTCAATAAACAGAACAGTCGGTTTTGGGGAATACAGAATCTTTAATTAATTCACGAAACATCATTGCATCCACTAAAAATAACTGTATGGTGCGGTATTCACGCTGGAAACATCATTGGTCCCTAGGTTTTTCAAAATGTCAAGGTGTTGCAGTAACTGTTACTGCTGAACGGTACATAGACATGATTCGAAATTATCTTGTGCCTGAAATGGAAGAGCAAGGACTAGAGGACATGTGGATTTACTTGTTAAACAATTGAATTATTGAATTACGTTTTTCCACGAAGACTAATTTCGTGAAGTGGCGATTTAGCATGGCCAGCCAGATCTCCGGATTTAACAGCACCTGACTTTTTCTTATGGGTTTTTTTTTAAATCAAAATTTTATGTGAATAAGCCTCAAACGATTCAACATCTTAAAGACAATATTCGTCACGAAATTGAAGAAATTCAGCCTGAGATGTTGCGGGATATCATGGAAAGTGCCTTAAAAAGGGCCGAAAGATGCATAGGAAATCGCGATCACCATTTGAGCAATGTTATAGGCAATAAAAATGGTAGCGAGACTTAAAAATGATATGTTAATATTACTAAAACATGTTTTGACAATATTTTCAATATAAGAGCAGAAATATATGATATATAACATTAATTGCAGTAACAAATGTCTGTATATTAAAATACAGCAAACTATCTCAAGAACTAATACTCACTAACCTTTTTTAAAAAGTATTAATAAGTTTAAATTACTACATCAGTGAATAATATAACAAAACTATTATGAGTAAGATTATTTCCAGAACTCCTTTAACTTCAGAGCATTACATATAAGTATATATGGAATATCAAATTAATTAATACATATTTGTTATGAAATTCGTTTATTAATGAAACCTGAAATCGATTATAAGTTAATGCCAATAAAATTTACAGAAAAATCCGAATAAATTTTACTATTACTTCTAATACAATGATATGTTATGTCTTCAGAACCTTATAAATAACTACCAGTTCTTGATGTTCGTATTATCTGAGTCTGAAAAAGCTGCTTGTGAAATTCTAAACACCTTGTAAACCGAGCATGGACGATTCTTGTTATTCTGGAATTCTCTTAATCCATATTAGGATAAAATTTTTACATTTCGCTATAATTTTGTGCCAAAAATAATCTCTCTTTACTTCTACTAGCTATATTTACAGCTAATGGTATTTTAAGCCGCGTTTATAAAATTAGTTTACAATGCCATGAAGTCCATCATAGAGAAAATGGGAACTATATACACAGCTCGAAACGAAATAATTATTTTAATGTTGGCGTGGCAAAAAATCGGTACAATTATATACCTGGTTCAATTTTAAAAGCTTTGACGGTTAATACTTTAAACTACACTCAGGCCTCGTGCATTTTTGACGACTCGTCCCGCCCTAACTAAAACAATCCGGCTGAATTGTTTAAAGTATCTACTTTAGTTTTATTATTTATTTATTCGGATTTAATCAATTGACGTTTAGTTGTCGAGGGAATATGTTATCGGCAATTTATCCAGATGCGATGTAATGATTTCACAACAAAAATATCATTTTAAGTTACATTTCTTAGTTTTATGCAGCTAATTTCAATAGTGATATTTCAAAAGAAATTAAGACGAGGATTTGATGACATTACTGGATGGTACCAAACGAAATAAAAGCCATAGACCTATAGCACTGCAGCCAGTAATATCTAAGGTTTTTGAAAAACTCCTGTTGTAAAGAAAAAACCGATCATAGAGAGAAAAATCTAATACTCACACATCAGTTTGGGTTTATTAACAAGCACTCAACGATTGACCAAATCCACAGAATAACAGATGTTATTGAAAAAGCCTACGAAAGTAAAAAACAAGCCTTCGATAAGGTTTGGAATGAAGGCCTTGTTCATAAACTACAGAAAATGCTACCAAAACAACACATCGAACTATTAAAATCATACAACCAGAATATTTAGAATCAGACAAGAAGAAGATTACTCTACAATAAAAGAAGCTAAAGCACATGTACCACAAGGAAGTGTACTAGGACCAATGCTTTATCTACTCTACACTTGTGATATACCACAAACGGAGAATATTACGATGGCTACATTTGCTGATGATACTGCGATTATAGCTGTCGGAGACAATAGTGACAATATAAATAATTGGACACAAGCTTGGAAAATAAGAATTAATGAAAGTAATGAATATAATCTGTACATGTGCAGTTCACCTATAACCAGACCGTACAAGCACCAATAACATTAAATAATACTATCGTTCCATATAGCAACAACGCTAAATATCTCGGAATGAATCTAGATGCAAAACTTCGTTGGAAGGAACATATAAAGCAGAAAAGAAAAGAACTGGAATTGAAATATAGGAAAATGTATTGGCTAATTGAAAGAAAATCGCAATTATCAGTACATAATAAATTGCTATTATATAAGCAAATACTGAAACCTATATGGACATGCGGAGTTCAATTATGGGGATGTTCTGCAAAGAGTAATATAAATAAAATACAATTTTTTCAGAAAAAGTCCTGAGAGGTATTGTGGGCGCACCCAAATACCATAGGACTCATTACCTACATCGAGATCTTCAGACACCACAGTCAGTCAAGAAATCACGAGAATTGCAAGGGGGCATGAGGAAAGACTCTCATGAGAATATTGAAATATTGCAGCTTTTGGATAATACCACAATAGGACACAGACTCAAAAGAATTAAACCATCTGATCTTGTGTAGTGTTGTGTAGTGAGGTGCCTATAATAAAAAATTCGGCAGCGACATGTATAAACATTATTTCACCAGAGACTGGCATAGGGCCGATGGGTCCTCCTAGTTATATACCTAGATTTAAGTTATCATAAAGACAAATTCTAGAATAGACGGAAATGACTAATAGTAATGTAATAATTAAATAATAATAAAAAAAAATTACTCGAGGGTGATCGAAAATGTCGGGAGTAACACAAGAACCATTTCTAATTGCTCCAAGAACACGGAAGTGTTCCAAAAGCTTGGATATTTTGTGCAGTATGAGTTGAAGACAAGAGACACTGTGGGGTGTGCTTCAATGGCCAAATCGGAAAAGCTCTTTGCATCGTATTGGTGGTAAAAATTAGATGCATTACGATGATCCAAAGGGAAAAAATCAATGGCAGAGCTAAATATCCATTGCATTCGAGCTAATTCTCTGTATTTGGTGCGATTAGCTTGGTATGGTATACTATGAGCTGCTAGAATTCAATGACACCATCAATGGGGATCGCTATCGATGACAATTGATGCGTTTATTTTATTCCTTTATATTAAATGAACGATAATGTTATTCTTCAGTTTAACAACGTTTGGCTACATATTGCAAAACCGGCGAAAACATACTGGGAAACATTAAAATGGGAAGTGTTACCCCACCCGCCGTATTCTCCAGACCTTGTTGCTTCTTGTTTTTGATATATGAGTCGTGATATGTTCGAGCAGTGCTCCATTTCTTATGAAGATACCAAAAAAATGGGTCGATCCGTGGATAGCCTCAAAAGATACATTGTTCATTCGAGATGGATTGGGTAAATTGGCTGAATGATGGGAAAAAGTGGCAGATATCGATGGACAGTACATTGAACTGACTTTTCACAATAGAGATTCGAATAAAAAAACATCCTTTAAAAGTAATTTTTAGATCCATACAAATTTGAGTTTTCCACATTTCCTCCTTCATTTGCTGTCGTCGCAATATTCGCAAAAAATTAGATTGAAGACCTTCCAAGTTACATTATGGTAAA